>NC_091247.1:54165000-55401875 GCF_042477335.2 Ovis canadensis
AACTGCATATATAGTTGATCCTTAAACAATGGGTTTGAACAGAGCAGATGAACTTAAGCGTGCATTTTTTCCATAAATATATACTCAAACCTCCTTATTTGTGGGTTTTGGATCCGCCTACTCAACCAAACTGAGATCAGAATTTTCATCTGTGATCCTCTAAATCGTTTGATATGAAACTCACAGAGTTGGAGGGCTGGCTGCACTTGGAGTCTTTAGCATCCACAGATTTTGGTATCCACCATGAATTTTAGAACCAATCCCCCAGAAATACCAAGGGACTAACTGTGTGTGTACATACAATGCTGGTATAAAAACATTATAGTGATACTGGAAACAAAGACAAGGCAGACAAGTATTTTGGAAGATATTTTATCCAGGCAACATATACCCATTTGGTGGATTGGCTTGCTAAGCCAACTGAATCCAATTAGTGGCAATATTACCTCCAGCAACTAGACTATTTTATCCCCTCACTAACTACTCCCTTTTTAAATAGGGATTGGATAAACACTAAAACTTTCAGGGTTGCCATTTTGGTATGTTACTCACAGATCAAGTGAGTGAAACACTTCAAGTGACCCACAGAGAAGACCCATATTTATCAGTGAATATATTCTTCTTGATGTTCTCAACACATACAAACACAGTATGGTGAAGTTCTGAATAATTCATCAAAATCAATATTCTGTATTTCTAGCTAAGGGCAAGGTTACAAGACAGGTAACAAGGGCAGTCATCAAAGAGTGTTTTCGTAAATGAAATAAAAAAATGATTGTGGAAATATACCTTTGCCAACACACTGAGAATGTTCAGAAGCTGGGTAAACACACCTAGAGTACATGTATTTCAACTACAGGTCAGCCTCTCTTGCAAACATCAAAAGCCAGAGCTACTTGAGGACCACTGTTTCCATAGAAACTATAGATTACTGCAGTTGTCAGCCTTAATTTAGATTGCTTTGAGAACTCAGTGTTACAAAGTTCCATATAAAGTTAAGAATACTTTGAAAGAAAATAAATTTTAGGATTTTAATATATAAAAAGCTGTTCCATTTCTAGCAGTTTTATAACCTAAATATCTCTCTTGTCTCTACCAAATCTATCTATTCTTTATCCAGGACATAATTGAACTAGAAATGAAATGATCTCACTTAATAATCTATCCAGACTAATGTATTTACACTTCACTTCAGTTCAGTCCTTCAGTCGTGTCTGACTCTTTGTGACCCCATGAATCACAGCACACCAGGCCTCCCTGTCCATCACCAACTCCCAGAGTTCACCCAAACTCATGTGCATCAAGTCAGTGATGCCATCCAGCCATCTCATCCTCTGTCGTCCTCTTCTCCTCCTGCCCCCAATCCCTCCCAGTATCAGAGTCTTTTCCAATGAGTCAACTCTTTTCATGAGGTGGCCAAAGTATTGGAGTTTCAGCTTTAGCATCAGTCCTTCCAAAGAACACCCATGACTGGTCTCCTTTAGAATGGACTGGTTGTATCTCCTTGCAGTCCAAGGGACTCTCAAGAGTCTTCTCCAACACCACAGTTCAAAAGCATCAATTCTTTGGTGCTCAGCTTTCTTCACAGTCCAACTGTGGCCATCCATACATGACCACTGGAAAAACCATAGCCTTGACTAGACGGACCTTTGTTGGAAAAATAATGTCTCTACTTTTGAATATGCTCTCTAGGTTGGTCATAACTTTCCTTCCAAGAGTAAGCGTCTTTTAATTTCATGGCTGCAATTACCATCTGCAGTGATTTTGGAGCCCAATAAAATAAAGTCTGACACTGTTTCCACTGTTTCCCCATCTATTTCCCATGAAGTGATGGAACCAGATGCCATGATCTTCATTTTCTGAATGTTGAGCTTTAAGCCAACTTTTTCACTCTGCTCTTTCACTTTCATCAAGAGGCTTTTTAGTTCCCCTTCACTTTCTGCCATAAGCATGGTATCATCTGCATATATGAGCTTATTGATATTTCTCCCAGAAAACTTAATTCCAGCTATTTACGTTTACTCCTCCTTAATTAATAATAGATTAAAAAAAAACAATAAACAAGCAAAAAGACAAAAAATCTCCTACTTTATGTCATCTAACACTTTCTCATTTTGATAAAAGTAAACAATCATAACCTTTACTGGCTCATAGTATGCCTTGCCTTATGAATTACACTTTGGTCCTCTAGTATGTTTATTTCCTTCCTTCTCTAGATGTTTTTAATTTCCTAGGTTATTCATTTCCCTATTTTGACATGCTCTCCTCCAAATGAAAGTTTTGCACATCAGCTGCCTTTGCCTGAAAGGCTCTGGTCCCCGCCCAAACAATTATCTTCTTCATCTTTTCCTTGTTATCTCCTAATCATTCCTTGGAATACAGTTTTTGTGTCATTTCCTCAGGAAAATCCACCCCAACTCCTCAAACTAGGCAGAAATATTTTTATAATTTTTTCAGCAAATAATGTTTTGTAATTACTTATATGTAGTTTGCAAGGCTATCAAACCAGTCAATCCTAAAGGAAATCAACCCTGAATATTCATTGGTAGGACTGACGCTGAAGCTGATGCCCGAATATATTGGCCACCTGATGCAAAGAGCCAACTCATGGAAAAGACCCTAAAGCAGAGAAAGATTGAAGATGGGAGGAGAAGGGAGTGACAGGGGATGGAATGATTGGATGGCATCACTGACTCAGTGGACATGGGTTTGAGCAAACTCTGGAAGATAGTTAATGACAGGGAAGCCTGGTGTGCTGCAGTCTAGGGGGTCACAAAAAGTTGGACATGACTGAGCGACTGAACAACAACATCATTGTGAAATTAATGGTGTATTAAATTTTTATAAAGTTAGCTCTATAAATGCAATTTCTTCTCTGTATACATTTAATTCTTTAAACTTTTTTCATATGCAATTTGATTCAGAAATATTAGAAAATAAACTACATAGAATTCACTATCACACATTATATTTAGAAGAATTTCCCTTCTTTAATAAAGACACTAAGAACCCAACATATAAAGTATAAAATAAAATATGTGTTATATTTAGTATGTATTAATAATATCCAAGTTGTTATAGAAATAGAAAATTCTGGGCTCTCAGAATTAGAAAAAGTTATGGTGATCTTGTCAAGCCATCATACTATCACAGGCATCTCAACTATATCCATGGCAAGTAATCAGCCTAGCCTGGAGAATTCAATCTCACAAGATTTTGCTGGTGACTCTAATGAGATAGATTAATTTTCAAGTCTGTCCCCCTACAAGTTCTACTGAATTGTCTTAACTTGGCTGTCTTTGTGCAGACCACAATTTAAATAAATCTGTGAGTACATAAAATTACAAAAAATCACATATTCCCCATCTCCCACCCCCATTCTAACCTTTTTTCTCTTGTTTATAAACTCCTTATAATTTCCTAGATGACATTAGTGTTGGAGAACCCACCTGCCACTGCAGGAGACAAGGGACTCAGGTTCAATCTCTGGGTAAGGAATATTCCCCAGAGAAGGAAATGACAACTCAGTCCAGTATTCTTGCCTAGAGAATACCATGAAAAGAGAAACCTGGCAGAGGTCTATATGGTAGCCAAGCTATTCTTCCTAAACAGTACAGTTCTGGTCAAAGTTAGGTATATAAGCGTCCTGTGTTGAATATAAGGATCCTCACAGAGCCATATTGATTTGATGTTCAGCTGATATTTTTTTATGAGATCAGTTTGTTTTTCCCTGGTGGCTCAGACGTCAAGCGTCTGCCCACAATGTGAGAGACCCAGGTTCAATCTCTGGGTCTGGGAGATCCTCTGGAGAAGGAAATGACAACCTACTCCCATACTCTTGCCTGAAAATTCCACGGACTGAGGAGCCTGTTAGGACACAGTCCGTGGGGTCACAAAGAGCCAGACACGACTAAGCCACTTCACTTTGTACTTTCTAACAGTTTGGTCACCCCCAACCCAAATCTTAAAGTGAAAGCCATTCAGTCATGTCCGACTCTTTGTCACCCCATGAACTATACAGTCCATAGAATTCTCCAGGCCATAATACTGGAGTGGGTAGCCTTTCCCTTCTCCAGGAGATCTTCCCAACCCATTGAATGAACCCCGGGATTGAACCCAGGTCTCCTGCATTGCCAGCAGATTCTTTACCAGATGAGCCACAAGGGAAACTCAAAAATATTGTAGCAGGTAGCCTATCACTTCTCCAGTGGATCTTCCCAACCCAGGAATCAAACCCGGATCTCCTGAATTGCAGGCAGATTCCTTACAAACTGAACTATCAGATAAGCCCTATCAGGGAACCCGTGTCTTAGCTGATTGTAATCACACCATAGTGTAGATGCTGCTAATTTGTTGTCAACTAAAATGTTATACATTAAGGTATTTAATCACATTTCTTCTCTTTTGCTTATTTTTAAGTTCTACCTTTGGGGTGTTTTTCCTTCTTCAATTAAAAAAAATGATAAATAAATAAATTTATTTTTAAAACCACTAAGGTAAAATTATACCCTGAAATAACTTTTTACAGTCATCAATCTCATAGTAGTACTTTTCAAACATATAAGTTCCCATAAATTCAGGAGAGAAATCAATATATATGATCAGTTCAATCTCTTAAAGGGAAAGTGTAAAAAATCTAAATTTTCAAAAATTTTCCTAAATGCCTAGAACAGATATCAGTAAAGTGACTACTTTCTACAATTTTTGTATTATTCTCTGGAAATTTTAGGGTTGCAGTGTAATTCAATATGTCATTTGCTTTGTCACCTTTGAGTAATATGTATATGAGAGGGTAACAGGAAGGAAGGCCAGGGGTCTCCAAAGGGAGGAAATAGCCTGCAAGTGTCAGACATTTATATCTCTCTTAAGCAGCAGGAGGAAACAAACTAGCGATATTTTTTTCCTTCTTTATATTAATTTAAAAGGATGTTTCTCTTAAAATACTGTGTTGCCATAATGACACCTGGTTTCACCTGAAGTTAACTATTCTCAAACCTAGAGATAACCAATGCCTTTTTCTTATGGAAATGTTTGTCTTAAGCTATGCTAATGTACTTTGCATTTACCCCAAAATCTGTCTTCACGTGGTTCTCCTCTTGGCTCAGAACCTACTTGACAAGCCAGTATGTTATTCTCAGATATTGTTCCCCTAATCTATGTAAATGAAACCATTTGTATGCTGATCTGCCCTTCTTCAAGATTCAAGTTAATCATTTTATGGCACAGGATGAGCCATTTGTTGCCAAGATTATCCCAAAATGCATCTTATGGGTGAGGGGCCTGGTGCCATTCTGAGTTTTAAGACATTCCTTTCTTTCATTAACAGACTGCTAGTGACTATATAACATCCAGCTGAAGACCAGCAGGGAGGTACTCTTTCTGCCCCCATCTGATGCCTATGTCATAAGCTTTTCTCTCTTTCCTTTATACTTTAATAAAACTTTATTACACAAAAGCTCTGAGTGATCAAGCCTTGTCTCTGGCCCCGGATTGAATTTTTCTCCTCCGGGGGCCGAGAATCCTGGAGTCTTTGCACAATTCAACAACCTTTCATCTATATCAGCAATAATAATTCCAAGCCACCTATAGAGTCTCAGATATTTGAAACTTCTACCTGTTCAAAGAACCGGAGGAGGGTAAGGGATTGACCAAGATGTTTGTTGGACAAGACTTTTATTTTTTAAATGACATTCTAACATGTATACTATCATGTGAATTGAATCACCAGTCTATGTCTGACGCAGGATGCAGCATGCTTGGGGCTGGTGCATGGGGATGACCCAGAAAGATGTTATGGGGAGGGAGGTGGGAGGGGGGTTCATGTTTGGGAATGCATGTAAGAATTAAAGATTTTAAAATTTAAAAAATAAAAAACTAAAAAAAAAAAAATTAAACAGTTTTGATTAAGGTTTTTGTTTTTTTTTTTTTTTTCATCTTACATATAATGACTGGCTGAATCATCCCTTAATATCCCACTTCCTTAATATAAATAACAAATCTATTGCACATGTTGATCATTTTCTATTCATTTACACATCTTACTAAATGCCTATATGCTACATGAATTTAAATCCAAATCCAAATCTCCATGACTATGAGAAATTCTTTTGGTTGCAATTTTGCTATTTTAGGTTATGAACTGACCCACAAGTGCAAATTAAAGCAATTTTTACACACTTTATTTGCATTTATCTTTTTTCCAAATCTATCTGCTCTAAGGAGTCTAATGACACAAATATCCATAAAACAGGACAGGACAACTGAGTTCAAGTGGAAACTTCATGTGGTCAATAAAACATGAAGTTATTCTTTTCCAAAGCTTTCACATATCTTTAAGCAGAAATGTTTTATTAAAAAGGTTATTTTACTTCTAGTGGCTGAAATGCTTCTGGACTTCAAAGGCATATTCAGTTCTTAAGCACTCCTTGGAGAGAAAGACTGACCTTTATCATCAATGCAGTAAATGAGAACACCATTGGCATAGCTGTATTATAAAGCAAATTTAGAAACCAGATTTCTAAAAGGGCATGGAACTGGCATAATGGAAAAAGACAATTATGAATCCTCGTGGAATTTTTCCATGTATTGAAGAGAATGCAGATCAATTGGAGTGGGATCAACTTCCTCTTGTAGAAAACTGCAGCCAATTGAGTATGAGATTATGAAAATAGAATATTGATGAAGAGGTCACACATCAGCCATACATATAAGTTATTGTTCTTTAAAACTTCTACAAATAATAAGAGATCAAGGGTGATTGATTAAATTATAAATACTTCTTAACAAGCACTTCAGTTCAGTTCAGTCACTCAGTCGTGTCCAACTCTTTGCGACCCCATGAATCACAGAACGCCAGGCCTCCTTGTCCATCACAAACTCCCAGGGTTCACTGAAACTCATGTCCATCGAGTCAGTGATGCCATCAAGCTTTAGCATCATTCCTTCCAAAGAAATCCCAGGGCTGATCTCCTTCAGAATGGACTGGTTGGATCTCCTTGAAGTCCAAGGGACTCTGAAGAGTCTTCTCCAACATCACAGTTCAAAAGCATCAATTCTTCAGCGCTCAACCTTCTTCATAGTCCAACTCTCACATCCATACATGACCACTGGAAAAACCGTAGCCTTGACTAGACAGACCTTTGTTGGCAAAGTAATGTCTCTGCTTTTCAACATGCTATCTAGGTTCTTAGTGACAAGTAAATGAGATAAAAAGCAACTGATCATTCAAGATAAAGTTTCATCACTTCCATATGAATACCAAACACTAGCTAACAAAAAAACGATATACTTTTATGTTCATGAAATTCATATAAACATTATGAAAAGGCCAAAAGATTTGACACTGAAAGATAAGCTCCGCAGGTCAGAAGTTGTCCACTGTGCTACTGGGGAAAAGTAGAGGACAATTGCTAAGCTCCAGAAGGAATGAAACAGCAGAATCAAAGCAGGAATGATGTTTAGTTGTGGATATGTCTGGCACTGGAAGTAAAGTCCAGTGCTATAAAGAACAATATTGCATAGTAACCTGAAATATTAGGTCCATGAGTTAGTTTACATTGAATGTGATCAAGCAGGAGATGGCAAGAGTGAACATTAACATCTTAGGAATCAGTGAACTAAAACGAACTGGAATGGGTGAATTTAATGTAAATGATGATTATATCAACTATTGTGAGCAAGATTTCCTTACAAGAAATGGAGTAGCCCTCATAATCAACAAAACAGTCCAGAATGCACTACTTGGATACAATCTCAAAAATGTTGGAATGATCTCGATTCATTTGAGGCAGACCATTCAGCATCAAAGTAACAGAAGTCTATGCCTTAACCACTGATGCTGAAGAGCTCATGTGGACTGATTCTATAAAAACATAAAAGATCTTCTAGAACTAATAGCAAAAAAAGACATCATAGGAGATTAGAATGCAAAAATAGGAACTAAAGAGATACATGGATTAATAGGCAAATTTGGCTTTTGAGTACAAAATGAAGCAGGACAAAGTCTAACAGAGTTTGTCAAGAGAAAACATTTGTCTTAGCAAATGCCTTTTTCCAATACAAGAGACAACTTTACACATGGACATCACAAATGGTTAATACTACAAGCAGATTGATTATAATCTTTGTAGCTGAAGATGGAGAAGCTCTATACCATTAGCAAAATCAAAGTCTGGGGCTAAGTGTGACTCAGATCATGAAATCCTTATTGCAAAATTCAGACATAATTTGAAGTAAGTAGGGAAAACAACTAGGCCATTCATGTATGCCCTAAAAATAAATCCCTTATGATTATTATTCTGTGGAGAATGCAAATAGATTTAAAGAATTAGATCTGATATAGTGCCTAAAGAATTATAGACAGAGGTTCATAACATTATACAGGAGGCAGTGACTAAAACCATCCTGAAGAAAAAGAATTGCAAGAAGGCAAAGTGGCCATCTGAGGAGGCTTTACAAATAGCTGAGGAAAAATGAGAATGGAAAAGCAAGGGAGAAAGGAAAGCTCAACTGAATGGAGAGTTCTAGAGAATAGAAAGGAGAGTAAGAAGTCTTTGAACATTGCAAAGAAATAGAAGAAGGTAATAGAATGGGAAAGACTAGAGATTGCTTCTAGAAAATTGGAGATACCAAGCAAGGATTTCATACAAGAATGAGCACTCTAAAGTACAGAAATGGTAAAGGACCAAAAAGAGGCAGAAGAAATTAAGAAGTGCCAAGAATGCATCAAAGAACTGTGCAAAAGTTATCTTAAGCCTAGATAACCATGATGTTGTGGTTCCTCTGCAAGAACCAGATATTCTGAAGTGTGAAGTCAAGTGGGCCTTAGTAAGTATTACTATGAACAAAGCTAGTGGAGGTTATAGAATTTCAGCAGAGCTATTTAAAATCCTAAAAGATTATGCTGTTAAAGTGCTGTACTCATTAAACCAGCAAATTTAGAAAATACAGCAATAGCCACAAGCCTGGAAAAAAATCAATTTTAATTACAATCCCAAAGAAGGGCAATGCCAAAGAATGTTCAAACTACGGGACAATTTTTCCCATTTAACATGGTAGCAAGATTATTCTCAAAATCCTTCAAGCTAGGCTAGAGCAGTGTATGCACTGAGAAATTCCAGATGTACAAGTTGGGCTTAGCAAAGGCAGAGGAACAAGGAATCAAACTGCCAAAATTCCTTGGATAGTAGAGAAAAGAAGGGAATTTGAGAAAAATATCTACTTCTGCTTCATTGACTATATGAAACACTTTGTAGATCACAGCAAACTGTGGAATATTCTTATAAGGGAAAGGAATATCATACCACCCACTGCCAGGGCCCAGCCCCAGTGGATCCAGGGAATTCGAAGTGGGGACGGCGTTGGCGTGAGAAAAACCTACTTATTTATTAATATAAGATTAGATTAGGAAGAAATAGTGTAGTAGGAAGTGGAGAGAAGAGGCTGATTAACTTGGGTTACGTGTAAAACCAATAAAGCTCCAGACAAGGAGCTTGCACCATCTACGTTAGGCTGCCGGCGCCCATTTGAATATGCCCGCTTGAATATCAGAGAGTGCCCCTCCTTGGGCTCTCTCTCTTAGGGATCTTAAAAGCCAGGAAAGTAAGTAGACACAGTGAGCCTCCAGGCCCCAGATGGGAATTCAGCCTGAATTAGAGTAAAGAGGAGACACGGGGGAAACCAGTCCAGCCACTGGCTCACCTTCTATTGTCCTTCAAGGCCTTTTATACTTTTGATTATACATAGAGATCAATGGATAATACAAAATTATGTAGCCTTAGCAGCCCAGACTCTTTCTCTATATCTTTTTGTATACAAAAGGTCTCAGGTGATTTACATTATCTTCTGGCCAAGAGGTTTGTTAACACTTTTTGGCTCTCTTCCTTAATGAATGTTAATTTTGTTTCCCTTGAAGTGTTTGGTTTTTTTTTTTAATCTGCATCTCCTTAAAGCACTAAAGTTACATCTCTATAGAACAAAGGCGCAGTGGGTTATAACAAAGAAGGTACTTAACTCAAAGATCTAATGTTGCTAATACCAGGTCTATTACTTGTTTTTCTATATACCAACTATATCTAAAAATAAAGAATATGAAAATTTGGCAGCAAGTACTGGCTCAACAAATGAAACTTTTAATCAGTCCTATTCTAATGATTTTGACTCCTCGGAAGCCGCTACATTCCTAGGATGTTTTAAGCTTCCTGTGCCTCCTGCAGTCAGGAGGCCTCAAACAATCACATGTGCAGCTGTAGGAGTCCTGCAGGCAGGCTAGAAAGCCATCAGAGGGGTTTTAGGATTGAAACACTCTTTCAAATGCAGAAGACTAAAGTCGTGAATTGACTTTTTCCAGAGAATGTCAGAAGAGTGGAAAAACAGGCAGATTCTTATTTGGGGGTGGGGGTGGGGTAGGGGGTGGATGCTCAGGAAATTCCAGGGGGAAAACCTGAGGTCTGATTAGCCTTGCCATCAGAGCTCTGTCCCATGACCTTGTCATGGGTGGAATTCCTCACGCTGGCTCCCGGCAACCCACCCTGTCTCCTAAGAATCTGTATGCAGGTCAGGAAGCAACAGTTAGAATTGGACATGAAACAATGGACTGATTCAAAATTGGGAAAGGAGTGCACAAAGGCTGTATATGGTCACCCTGTTTATTTAACTTATATGCAGAGAATATCATGTGAAATACTTGACTGGCTGAATCACAAGATGGAGTCAGGATTTCCTGGAGAAATATCAACAACCTCAGATATGCAGATGATACCACCCTAATGACAGGAAGTAAAGAAACTAAAGAGCCTCTTGATGTATTTGAAACATGGGAGTGAAAAAGCTGGCCTAATATTCTAAAGTCAAAAAACTAAGATCATGGCATAGAGTCCCATCACTTCATGGCAAATAGAAGGGGAAAAAGTGGGTACAGTGAAAGATTTTATTTTCTTGGGTTCCAAAATTACAGTGGATGGTGACTGCAGCCATGAAATTAAAAGATGCTTGTTCCTTGGAAGGCAGTTATGACAAACCTAGACAGAATATTAAAAAGTAAAAGTGTTAATTCCTCAGTCATTGCAACCACATGGACTATAGCCCACTAGGCTCCTCTGTCCTTGGAAGTATACTGTCTAGAATGCTCAAGTGGGTAGACATTCCGTATCCAGCAAAAAACAAGATCTGGGCCTGGCTGTGGCTCTGATAATGAGCTCCTTATTGCAAAATTCAGGCTAAAGTAGAAGAAAGTAAGGATTTCATGCAAAGATGGGCTTGATAAAGGACATAAATGGTATGGACCTAACAGAAGCAGAAGATATTAAGAAGAGGCGGTAAGAATACACAGAACTGTAGAAAAAAATATCTTCATGACCCAGATAATCACAATGGTGTGATCACTCACCTATAGCCAGACATCCTGGAATGTGAAGTCAGATGGGCCTTAGAAAGTATCACTATGAACAAAGCTAGTGGAGGTGATGGAATTCCAGTTGAGCTATTTCAAATCCTGAAAGATGATGTTGTGAAAGTGCTGCACTCAATATACCAGAAAATTTGGAAAACTCAGCAGTGGCCACAGGACTGGAAAAGGTCAGTTCTCATTCCAGTCCCAAAGAAAGGCAATGCCAAAGAATGCTCAAACTACCGCACAATTGCGCTCATTTCACATGCTAGTAAAGTAATGCTCAAAATTCTCTGAACCAGGCTTCAGCAATACGTGAATTGTGAACTTCCAGACATTCAAGGGGTTTTAGAAAAGGCAGGGTAACCAGAGATCAAAGCGCCAACAGCTGCTGGATCATGGCAAAAGCAAGAGAGTTCCAGAAAAACATCTATTTCTGCATTATTGACTATGCCAAAGACTTTGACTGTGTGGATCACAATAAACTGTGGAAAATTCTGGAAGAGTTGGGAATACCAAACTACTTGACCTGCCTCTTGAGAACCCTATATGCAGGTCAGGAAGCAACAGTTAGAACTGGACATGTAACGACAGACTGGTTCCAAATAGGAAAAATAATTCATCAAGGCTGTGTATTGTCACCCTGCTTATTTAACTTATACGCAGAGCACATCATGAGAAAAGTTGGGCTGGAAGAAGCACAAGCTGGAATCAAGATTGCAGGGAGAACTATCAATCACCTCATATATGCAGATGACACCACCTTTATGGCAGAAAGTGAAGAGGAACTAAACAGCCTCTTGATGAAAGTGAAAGAAGAGAGTGAAAAATTTGGCTTAAAGCTCAATGTTCAGATAACGAAGATTATGGTATCTGTTCCCATCACTTCATGGGAGATAGATGGGGAAAGAGTGGAAACAGTGTCAGACTTTATATTTTTGGGCTCGAAAATCACTGCAGATGGTGATTGCAGCCATGAAATTAAAAGATGCTTACTTCTTAGAAGGAAAGTTATGACAAACCTAGATAGCATATTCAAAAGCAGAGATGTTACTTTGCCAACAAACGTCTGTCTAGTCAAGGCTAGGTTTTTCCAGTGGTCATGTATGGATGTGATGGTTGGACTGAGAAGAAAGCTGAGCACCAATGAATGATGCTTTTGAACTGTAGTGTTGGAGAAGACTTTTGAAAGTCCCTTGGACTGCAAGGGGATCCAACAAGTCCATTCTGAAGGAGATCAGCCCTGGGTATTCATTGGAAGGATTGATGCTAAAGCTGAAACTCCAATACGACTCATTGGAAAAGACTCTGATGCTGGGAGGAATTGGGGGCAGGAGGAGAAAGGGATGACAGAGGATGAGATGGCTGGATGGCATCACTGACTTGATGGACATGAGTTTAATTAGACTCTGGGAGTTGGTGATGGACCCGGAGGCCTGGCATGCTGGGATTCATGGGGTTGCAAAGAGTCTGTCACGACTGAGGGACTGAACTGGACTGAACTGAACTGAACTGAACTGAAGGAAAGCCACAAGGCCATTCATGTACAACCTAGATCAAATCCCTTATAATTATATCTTGGAGTTGATAAATAGATTCAAAGGGTTAGATCTGATAGAATGTCTGAAGAACTATGGACAGGAATTAATAACAGTACAGCAGGTTGTGAGCTAAACCATCCCAAAGAAAAAGAAATGCAGGAAGGCAAAGTTGTTGCCTTAGGAGGCTTTCCAAATAGCTGAGAAGAGAAGGAAAAGGAGTAAGGGAAAGATATACTCAACTGAATGCAGAATTCCAGAGAATAGTGAGGATAGGTTAAAAAAAAAAAAAAAGCCTGCTTTCATGGACGAAGCTAAGATGTAGAGGAAAATACTAGAATGAGAAAGACTAGAGAGCTCTTCAAGAAAATTGGAGATACCAAGGAAATATTTCATGTAAGAATGGACATAGTAAAGGACAGAAATGGCAAGTAGCTAACAATAGCATAAGAGGTTAAGATGTGGCAAGGATACACAGCACTATACAACTATGCAAAAGAGGTCTTAATGACTTAGATAAGCACCATAGTGTGGTCATTCACAAAGAGCCAGGAATCCTGGAGTATGAAGTTGAATAGGCCTTAGGTAACATTGTTATGAATAAACCTAGTGGAGATGATGTAATTAGTGGAGCTATTTAAATTCTGTTTAGGATTACTTAAAAGATATTTTAAAAGATTATGATGTTAAAGTGCTGCACGAATGTGAGAGTTGGACCATAAAAAGGTTAAGTGCCATAGAACTGATGCTTTTAAATTGTGATGCTGGAGAAGACTCTTGAGAGTCACTTGAATAGCAAGGAGATCAAACAAGTCAATCCTAAAGGATATTCATTGGAAGAACTAATGCTGAAATTGAAGCTCACATATTTTGGCCACTTGATGGGAAGAGCTGACTCATTGAAAAATATCCAGATGCTGGGAAAAATTGAATTGAAAAGGGGAGGAGGGCAGCAGAGGATCAGATTATTAGATACTATCACCGACTCAATGGACATTAATTTGAGCAAACTCTGGGAGATGGTGAAGGACTGGGAATGGAAAGCCAGGCATGCTGCACTCCATAGGTTGGCAAAGAGTTGGTGACAACTTAGGGACTGAACAACAACAGCATAGCATAAGTATATATGCTAATTCTTTATATTTTCCAAGCAATCCAAACTGAGTGCACACACACACACACACACACACACACATACATACATACATACATACACACACATCCAGAAATATTGGCTCCCAAATAAATGGATTTCTAATTTCTATCATTCAGAATTTAAAAGTGTTGACATGGTTACCTGTGAGAGCTGCTACATAAAACTAGCTTACAAACAAAATTCTGTAACATTAAAGTTTCAGAATATCAATCCTGTGAGCTTTATTAATGTAAATAATCAAGGCTCAATATGCACAATATTACCATTTTGGAATGAATTTCAAATATAATAATGGTTAGTTCAGTTCAGTTCAGTTTAGTCACACAGCCATGTCCGACTCTTTGCAATCCCATGAATTGCAGCATGCCAGGACTCCCTGTCCATCATCAACACCCAGAGTTCACTCAGACTCATGTCCATCAAGTTAGTGATGCCATCCAGCCATCCCATCCTCTGTCGTCCCCTTCTCCTCCTGCCCCCAATCCCTCCCAACATCAGAGTCTTTTCCAATGAGTCAAATCTTCACATGACTTGGCCAACGTATTGGAGTTTCATCTTTAGCATCATTCTTCCAAAGAAATCCCAGGGTTGATCTCCTTCAGAATGGACTGGTTGGATCTCCTTGCAGTCCAAGGGACTCTCAAGAGTCTTCTCCAACACCACAGTTCAAAAGCATCAATTCTTCGTCGCTCAGCCTTCTTCACAGTCCAACTCTCACATTCATACATGACTACTGGAAAAACCATAGCCTTGACTAGACGGACCTTTAGTCGGCAAAGTATTGTCTCTGATTTTGAATATGCTATCTAGGTTGGTCATAACTTTCTTTCCAAGGAGTAATCGTCTTTTAATTTCATGGCTGCAGTCACCATCTGCAGTGATTTTGGAGCCCCCAAAAATAAAGTCTAACACTGTTTCCACTGTTTCCCCATTTATTTCCCATTAAGTGATGGTACCAGATGCCATGATCTTCGTTTTCTGAATGTTGAGATTTAAGCCAACTTTTTCACTCTCCTCTTTCACTTTCATCAAGAGGCTTTTTAGTTCCTCCTCACTTTCTGCCATAAGGGTTGTGTCGTCTGCATATCTGAGGTTATTGATATTTCTCCCGGCAATCTTGATTCTAGCTTGTGTTTCCTCCAGTCCAGTGTTTCCCATGATGTACTCTGTATATAAGTTAAATAAGCAGGGTGACAATATACAGGTTTGATGTACTCCTTTTCCTATTTGGAACCAGTCTCTTGTTCCATGTGCAGTTCTAACTGTTGCTTCCTGACCTGCATACAGATTTCTCAAGAGGCAGATCAGGTGGTCTGGTATTTCCATCTCTCTCAGAATTTTCCACAGTTTATTGTGATCCACACAGTCAAAGGCTTTGGCATAGTCAATAAAGCAGAAATAGAAGTTTTTCTGGAACTCTTTTGCTTTTTTGATATTCCAGCCATGTTGGCAATTTGATCCCTGGTTCCTCTGCCTTTTCTAAAACCAGCTTGAACATCAGTATTTTCTCGGTTCACATATTGCTGAAGCCAAGGGTATAAGAAATAATAATCTGAACAAATGACATGTAAATGTCTGGAGATACACAGTCATAACTGAATAGCAAAATTATTCAGAATTAGTGAGAAGAAAAATGTTCATATAAGTGAAAGCAGGCACAAATAAATTTAAGAGTAAGATTTTGTTAACTATGATACAGTATCCTCTTGTTTTTTTGTGCGACTTATGGTTTTTCCAAGACTGTGAAGAAGGCTGAGCACTGAAGAATTGATGCTTTTGAACTGTAGTGTTGGAGAAGACTCCTGAGAGTCCCTTGGACTGCAAGGAGATCCAACCACTCCATTCTGAAGGAGATCAACCCTGGGATTTCTTTGGAAGGAATGATGCTAAAGCTGAAACTCCAATACTTTGGCCACCTCAGGCGAAGAGTTGACTCATTGGAGAAGACTTTGATGCTGGGAGGGATTGGGGGCAGGAGGAGAAGGGGATGACAGAGGATGAGATGGCTGGATGGCATCACTGACTTGATGGACGTGAGTCTGAGTGAGCTCTGGGAGTTGGTGATGGACAGGGAGGCCTGGTGTGCTGTGATTCATGGGGTCGCAAAGAGTCGGACACAACTGAGAGACTGAACTGAACTGAATTGAACTGAATCAATGATTCCTCAATAGATAATGAAAACGTCAAGGAGGAAATCTTCAAATAAGTTAGATCTTAATACATTTATGTTTATTGACTGAATTGAGAAAATCCTAAAATACCAGTTAGGAGATACATATGTGAATATATACATGAAGGAGGTTAATACCAATGAAGATGACATCACTGTTATAACTCAAGGAAAGTAGAACATTGAATCTGATATTGAAAACATCTTTAATAGTATATAGTATTTTTTGGTCTATTCAAATGCTGCCTCTAATTTTATACTATCACAGACAGAACTGCTTCATGCTTGTTGCCTTAAGACTTACATGAGAGTTTGCCTTTGCAATAATATTCAATAGTTGTAATGAGTTTTAATGAGTCTTAAGTATGTTTAATTTAGCAAGGTACTTCCAGATTGTGTTACAGAAGAGTGACTTGTTTTTATTTTTTACCCACAGTAAACAAGAAAAATAATCCTGTTTCTGTTTTGCAACATTCACACTAAAATTATATACCTTCCGATTTTATCAATTGTATATTTGCAATTTTATTTTGATTTTCATGTGACTTTTTCATTAATGAAACCAATCATCTTTTCAAGTATGTGTTAGTCATGAATTATTCTCTTTTAAAAATGTCTGTTTTTATGATTCATCAGATATTCACACATAATTTTTCTTTTTTTTTTTGTTTTGTTTTTGTTTATGGAAACATCTAAATTTGTGGCCACAAGTATATTTAACAAAACTACGCATGGATGTTTTTTTCTTGTGTGTGTGTGTGTCTTTATGCTTGCTTTTACTTCCAATTTACATGTTATACAATTTATATATTGTGATGAAATTGTTAGTACTCAGTCATGCCCAACTCTTTGTAACCCTATGAATTATATCCCACAAGGCTCCACTGTCCACAGAATTTTCCAGGCAAAAATACCAGAGTGGGTTGCCATTTCCTTTTATAATGATTAAATATATTACTCTTAATATTTCTATTGTTTTTAATAGAATTTTTCTAATAGCATTTCTAATTAAGTCCTATTTTTACTCCTAATATTCATTATTTGTAATTTATTTAGTATTGTTTAGATTATCTTAATATTTTGTCAATTTTGTTATTTTTATTTCAAAGAAAAATTATTTGTTCCTATTGTACTATTTTGCTTTATATTCATTAATTTATGTTTATAGAATTTTTATCTGTATCTTCACAAAGCCTATGTTGTTGCTTTTCTTAAGCTTTATTCTGTGGATTTTCATAAGATCTGTTCTGTTGTTTTCTCTTTGTATTTTTGCTTGTGGGCCATTTAGTTTAAAATTGTCCATCATTTAAGTCTATTAATATTCTTTAATTACTACTTTAGCTAAATTCCCCAAGTTATCACTTGTTGTTTTAAAGATTTGTTTCACTATGGAATATTCCATAAATTTCCGTCATCATTTCTTTTGTAATCAATCAAATATACAGGTGTGTGTTGTTGAGACTCAAACTTCTTGTTTATTTTTGTACTTAGTTTTTTGATACTTTTTGGAGTTCTAGTGTATATTGTAAAATATTTACACATTATAAATTTTTCATGAGCAAACAAGGTATGTTTTCTAACTGTGAGATACAGGGTTCTACATATTTCTATTAACTGAAACACAGTAAGTATATTGTGCAGAAAGATACATTATTTTATTTCTAAATATATTTTTGCATTCTTTTTATTTGTACAAGCATGTTAGAAAACCCTAACATTCTTGCTGTTTAGACTGCATTATATTAGTTGTCTCATACAAAAAAAAGTGTATATAAATGTAATACTTTATTATAATTTTATTATTTTATTCTTCTTTGTAGTTTAATTCTGGGTTTTTTTTTGAATTTTTAATTGGTGCAAAATTACTTTAAAATGCTATGTTACATTGTAAGTGCTGTTCTGCTGTACAACAATGTAAATCAGCCATCATTTTACATGTATATTTATATATCCCCTCAAATTTGGACCTCCCTCCCCTCCCCATCCCACCTTTCTAGTTCATCACAGAAAGCAGGGATTACCAGGCTGGGCTCCCTCTGTTATACAGCAACTTCCTACTAACTATCTATTTTATGCATGGTAGTGTATATATGTCAGTATATACGTCAGTGCTACTGTCTCAATTCATCCCACCGTTACCTTCACCCTTCTGTGTCCACAAGTCCATTCTCTACTAGGTTCATCAGTACCATTTTTCTAGATTCTATATATATATATATGTGTTAATACAAAATTCTTATTTTCTTTTTTTGACTCACTTCACTGTGTTTAAGAAGCTGTAGGTTCATCCACCTTACTACAGCTGACTCAAATTTGTTCCTTTTTATAACTGAGTAATATTCCATTGTGTATGTGTACTACATTTTCTTCTTTATCCATTCATCTGTAGACAGACATCTAGGCTCCTTCTATGCTCTGGCTATAGCAAATAGTTCTGCAATGAACGCTTTTTTAAAATTGTGGCTTTCTCAGAGTATATGTCCTATAATGGGATTGCTGACTCTTGTGGTAGATTCAGCATTTTTTTTTTTTTGTAAAGAATCCCAAACTATTTTCAATAATGACTGTATCAGTTTACATTCAGACCAAAAATACAGAAGTGTTTCCTTTTCTCCACATCTGCTTCTGCTATTTTTTAGCTTAATTTTCCCTTTTTCAATAGTCAAATTTCTGTTCTGTTCAATTATCTCTAATGTAGATGCATTTATTTTGAGTATATTTTGACATTTCTCAACACACATGATATGTTGACTAAATTTCTATTGCTGGGTTCTCTTGAGATTTTTTTTTTTTTTCAAAATACTAAATAATAATTTTTATATGTCTTACAAGTATAGTCAAAATGAATGCACATTATTTCTGGAATCTGAATGATTTTTATATTAAATCATCTTGTTAATTAAAACATTAATAACTTTTATACTTGAATCAACTTTGTAATTTTACTCTTCAACTTTCATAGACATAATCTAATATATTGTACTCATAATTGGATAAGCTTTGGTTAAGATTTTGAGCCCTTTTCATGAAGAACATATCAATGTATGATATTTCATAATATATGTGATCTATTCCTTTCAGTATTATATAGTGACTTCTTTAAAAGTCACTATATAATATAATGACTTTCTATCAGTCATTGTCAAGAGGAAACAGGATACATTATCTCATTTAAAAAGCTGAAAATAGCTTCTTTTTTCAAATATGACTAATGACAAAGGTGTGGGAACTGTTTAGAGAAAATCTAAAGGATAATGAATGAATGCAGGGTCAAATGTGAACTTGGAGGGCTAGAGGACTATGGGAATAAACAGAAAAGCTTTTCTTCAGGGACACATTCAAGAGGCAAAGTCCATCACAGGAAATTTTCAGGAAGACAAATTGATCATTATCTAGGTTCATTCTCCTCTCTCCCTTCAATTTTCCATAGAGATTCCCCCTTGCCTAAACTCAACCAGAAAGCATTATTAAGGAAGGCCATGTAATTTCAATGCCTTGATCCAAGTGTAGTTTGGAGAAAGATGGGGACGTAATACAAAGGTCCCAAGAATATCCATGCACCCTTTACTATCATAATAGTGACACTCCTAAGTATCAATAACTATTATAGGGTTTCTATCATTTATTAATTTTAATATCAGCTGTATATTTCACAGCTAATTATGGAAAACATTTATAGTACAGATCTACTATTAAATATGCTAGATTCAAAACATGATCTGTATCCTAACCTCTACATCTTTCCTAGAGATCCTTTAAATCCTTCCTTAAATCCTTCCACACTCTCATTCAGGTCTCTAAAGATCAGTATAAATTCAGAGTTAATATCTAATAACTCTTGAATAATATTATTATTTCCCTCTACCTGGTACATTACTTACTGCTGATTTCTCTTGGGAAGGCAGGAGAAAGATCTGTATACGTGAGAGTACACTAAAGAATAGTTCCTAAAGCAGATCTGGAATACTAATCAGGTGACTGTTTCTTGGTCTTATGAATTGCTCTGTGAACTGAGATATGAAAAGAGTGTGTGAAACTTCACAGTAGTTATTTCAGTTAGATTTCTGTCCAGTTTTCTTCCTATATATACTACATAGAATCTTAGCACACTGTTCTTTATTTCATTTCTAGGATTCCAGTGTTTAATCAGCTATTCACTAAGATGTCTGAGAATCAAAATAATCTGAGAGCTACCTGTTCCCATGATCTATAGTTATAATTACTGTCATTTCTGTGGTGATGGATAAGCAACAAGATTATCTGTCCTTCTCTACCCTGGGATCCCAATATTCTCATTGAGATTAGAAATACAATTTCTCTGAAGAATAAATCACTGTCAG
Organism: Ovis canadensis; assembly: GCF_042477335.2. Lineage (NCBI taxonomy): Eukaryota > Metazoa > Chordata > Mammalia > Artiodactyla > Bovidae > Ovis > Ovis canadensis. The sequence continues at coordinate 54,185,591 of NC_091247.1, forward strand.
CCCTTGACATAGTCTGCAGCTACCATAATGTACTTAAGGGATGCTATTTCTTCCTTCATTACAAATTAATCTCTTAAAGAAAAAAAGTATAATCCAGACCGTGGAAGCAATGATAACGGCAATACAGAAAAACTTGCCATAACAAATTTATCTGAGTATGTCCATTTCCCTGAATCATTGTAAATCTTCATTTGTAAGCCAGGAATGTCCTGACATTTCCACTTCCACTTAATAGTTGTACATGGTTTAGTCACGGCTCTTAGTAAGGAATCTAGAAGACCAGTCCTTACCTCTCTGTCAAGAATATGTTTGACTTGTCTCATTATTAACTTAAAGTCAGAGGTGATAGAAGTGTATCCTAAGATCAAAGGTGATATCAATAAGCTGTTTCCCCAAAGATAGTCATTGAAAGGATTTTATGTGAAAGTTGAAAGAAATACTTAAATTAAAATTTTTCTTCCTCATTTATGTTCTCTTGGTCTTCCCTGATAGCTCAGTTGGTAATGAATCTTCCTGAGATGCAGGAGACCCCAGTTTGATTGTTGGGTTGGAAAGATCCTCTGAAGAAAGGGTAGGCTACCCACTCTAGTATTCTTGGGCTTCCTTGTGGCTCAGCTGGTAAAGAATCCACTTGCAATGTGGGAGACCTGGGTTCGGTCCCTGAGTTGGGAAGATCACCTGGAGAAGGGGAAGGCCACCCATCCCAGTATTCTGGCCTGGAGAATTTCATGGACTATATAGTCCATGGGGTTGTAAAGAGTTGGACACTACTGAGTGATTTTTACTAAGTACTTTACTATTTGCTCGTTTCATGCCCTAGTTCCCTCTCCATCCTCATAAGTAACTTTCACTGTCTTCAATGTAAGCAAATTCATGAGACTGAGGACTAATCAGTATTGCAATTCACAGTTACACTCTAGGCTTGGCTCTCAGCCTTTCTGGGTACAACTACAGGAATTGAGAGCTCCTTCAACCAGAGCTGCAGAAGGTTTGTGATACACAAGTAGGTATATAATTATATTCCAGGGTCCAGCCCCGGCAGGATCCAGGGAAACCAAAAGGAGAAACGGTGTCGGCAGATGATTTAGAGAGAGATAAGGAAAGAATGTTGTAGATAAGAAAAAAGAGGAGAGAAAGAGGCTGATATTCTTTGGTTCACACAGAAAGCTAATAAAGTCTTAGAAGCTCAGGCAAGAAAGTGAAAGCAGAGAGCCTCTGTGTTCCAAGGGATCAGCCTGAAAAAGAGAGGGAGGAAGAAGAAGAGAGAAAGAAAGAGAGAAAAAAAGAAAAACATGGGGTGACCAAGCTTCTTCAGTGAGTGAGGCCCATTATTTTATTTTTTAAAGGGACTTTTATACCTTAATTTGTACATGGAGGGAAATGAAAGATGCAAAGTCATACAGAGTCAGCCCAAACATTACATCTGTTTTGTCTTTATCTAAACCAGTATTTTTTCTGCATACCTTTCCCATAAACAATACTGTGTACATTATCTTCTGGCCTTGGAGGCCTGTGAACATTTTATGACCCTCTTTTGATAAAGGCTGTTCAACCATAAAACTTATTTTCCCTTGAAATTTTTTTTTCTCTTTATATTTCTAATCTATGTCAGCCTCAGAAAATGTCAAACAGAGTTACATTTCTCACGGAGCAAAGGTGCAGTACGGAGCAAAGGTGCAGTGAGTTACAAGAAAGAACCAATTAGCTCAAAAGTCTGATGTGGTTAATTTCAAGATTACACTTTTTATTCTTGCATTCTGACTATGTTAACTAATGCACTCCCAGGTGCACAGTGGATAAGAGATATGGAACTTAGCAACAAGCATTGGCCCAATAATGAAATCCTACATCAGCACTACTTAATAACTTTTAACTCTTTGAAAGGCTCTATGTTTTAGGCTTCCTGTGCCTCTCAGAGTTGGGAGGCTGTAAATAATCACATGCATAGCTGTAAGAGTCTGGACAAACCTGCCAAGCAAGCTAGAATGCTAACAGAGGGGGTTTGATTTGAAATATTCTTCTCATGTCCAGGAGACTTATTAGCTAGAACCCTAAGTTGATTTTCTCCAGAGAAAGGTGGTCGGGGATGGCCCCCTGTATGTCAAGAGAGTTGGTGAAAGGCACAAAATAGTAAGACAGTCAGATTCTGGTTTTGGGGTAGATGCTCAAGCAGATCTAGGGAGCCCCTCGAGTCCTGAAGCCTTGCTTAACAATTCTCTTCCACATGATCTTTGCCATGGGTGGAATCTCCCATGCTGGCTCCTGGCACTTATAGCTTTTAATTTTGTATTCTCAGTATAGATGCTTTAGAGTCTTCACAGGAAACCAGAGGATACACTTCTTATAAGTTTTGCCATAGTGATAAGTCTCCATAGCCACTAAAATTTTCAAGTACCTCCTCTCCATTTGCCTTTTAATCACATGATGCCAACACTAATAAAAGTACTTGTGCTGCTAACACACATCATAGATTATTTGTGTCTCATCTCTTATAATAAGCAAGAAATTTATCTCTACTCTTCTTATATAGGTGTTCAAGCCAATCCATGAAGACCATTTTTGAGTTGTGGCCAGTTTCCACTTCCTACCTTCTGAATCTGAACTTCCCTGGTGATTCAGTGGTAAAGAATCTGCCTTCTAGTGAAGGAGACTTGAGTTTAATACCTGGGTCAGGAAGATTCCCTGGAGAAGGAAATGGCTACCCACTCACTCCAGTATTTCTGCCTGGGTAACATTTGGACAGAGAAACCTGGTGGGCTTCATGATGTTGCAGAAGAGTCAGACATGATTCACCCCATGGCCACTGCTGAGTTTTCCAAATTTGCTGGCATATTAAGTGAAGCACTTTCACAGTATTGTCTTTTAGAATTTGAAATAGCTCCACTGGAATACCATCACCTCCACTAGCTCTGTAGTGATACTTCCTAAGGCCCACTTGACTTCACATTCCAGGATGTCTGGCTCTAGGTGAGTGATCACACCATCATAATTACCTGGGACATTAAGATCTTTTTTGTATAGTTCTTCGGATATTCTTGCCACCTCTTCTAAATATCTTCTGCTTCTGTTAGGTCCATACCATTTCTGTCCTTTATTGTGCCCATCCTTTGCATGAAAAGTTCCCTTGGAATCTCTAATTTTCTTGAAGAGATCTCTAGTCTTTCCTGTTCTATTGTTTGCCTCTATTTCTGGGCACTGATCACTGAGGAAGGCTTTCTTATCTCTCCTTGCTATTCTTTGGAAGTCTACAATGAAATGGGTATATCTTTCCTTTTCTCCTTTGTCTGTTGCTTCTCTTCTTTTCATAGCTATCAGTAAGGCCTCCTCAGACAACCATTTTGCTTTTTGCATTTCTTTTTCTTGGGGATGATCTTGATCCGTGCCTCCTGTACAATGTCACAAACCTCTGTCCATAGTTCTTCAAGCACTCTGTCAATCAGATGTAATCACTTGAATCTATTTGTCACTTCCCCTATATAATCGTAAGAGATTTGATTTAGCTCATACCTGAATGGTGCAGTGGTTCTTCCTACTTTCTTCAATTTAAGTCTGAATTTGGCAATAAGGATCTCATGATCTGAGCCACAGTCAGCTCTTGGTCTTTTTTTGTAGAATAGAGTTTCTCCATCATTGGCTGCAAAGAATATAATCAATCTGATTTTGGTATTGACCATCTGGTGATATCCATGTGTAGAGTCTTCTCTTGTGTTTTGTGAAGAGAGCGTTTGTTGTGACCAGTGCATTCTCTTGGAAAAACTCTGTTAGCCTTTGCCGTACTTCATTCTGTACTCCAAGGACAAATTTACCTGTTACTCCAGGTGTTTCTTGACTCCCTACTTTTACATTCCAGTCCCAAATAATGAAAAGGACCTCTTTTGGGGGTGTTAGTTCTAGAAGGTCTTGTAGGTCTTCATAGAACCGTTCAACTTCAGCTTCTTCAGCATTACTGGTCGGGGTATAGACTTGGATTACTGTGATATTGAATGTTTTGCCTTGGAAAAGAACAGAGATCATTGTGTCATATTTGAGTTTGCACCCAAGTACTGTATTTCAGGCTCTTTTGTTGACTATGATGGCTATTCCATTTCTTCTAAGTGATTCTTGCCCACAGCAGTGGATATAATGGTCATCTGAATTAAATTCACCCATTCCAGTCAATTTTAGTTCACTGATTCTTGAAATGTTGATGTTCACTCTTCCCAGCTCCTGTTTGACCACTTTGCAGTTTGCCTTGATTCATGGACCTAACATTCCAGGTTCCTAGGCAATATTGCTCTTTACAGCATCAGACTTGACTTCCATCACCAGTCACATCCACAACTGGGTGCTGTTTTTACTTTGGCTCCATCTCTTCATTCTTTCTGGATTTATTTCTCCACTGATCTCCAGTAGCATATTGGGCACCCATCGATCTGGGGAGTTCATCTTTCAGTGTCCTATCTTTTTGCTTTTTCATTCTTTTCATGGGGTTCTCAAGGCAAGAACATTGAAGTGGCTTGCCAATCCCCTCTCCAGTGGACCACGTTTTCTCAGAAGTCTCCACCATGACCTGTCTGTCTTGGGTGGCCTTACATAGCATGTTTTATAGTTTCATTGAGTTAGACAAGGCTGTGGTCTATGTAATCAGATTGGTTAGTTTTCTGTGATTGTTGCTTTCAGACTGTCTGCCCTCTGATGGAGAAGGATAAGAGGCTATTGGAAGCTTCCTGATGGGTGAGACTGAGGGGGAAACTGGGTCTTGTTTTGATAGGCAGGGCCATGCTCAGTACATCTTTAATCCAATTTTCTGTTGAAGAGTGGGGCTATGTTTCCTCCCTGTTATTTGACCTGAGTCCAAACTATGGTAGAGGCAATGAAGATAATGGTGATCTCCTTCAAAAGGTCCCATGAAGGCACTGCTATACTCAGTGCCCCTAACCCTGCAGCAAGCCACCACCAACTCATGCCTCCACCAGACATTCCTGGACACTCACAGGCAAGTCTGGGTCAGTGTCTTGTGGGTCACTTTTTCCTGGGTCCTGGTGCACACAAGGTTCTGTTTGTGCCCTCTAAGAGTCTTTTTCCACAGTCCTATGTAAGTTCTGGCAACTTTATGGTGGGGTTAATGGTGACCTCCTCCAAGAAGGTTTATGCCATACCCAGGTCTACTGCACCCAGAGACCCTGCCCCCACAGCAGACCACTACTGACCCATACCTCCTTAGGAGACATCCAAATACAGTTCTGTCTCAGTCTCTGTGGAGTTTCTGGGTCCTGGTGTGCACAAGGTATGTTTGAGCCCTCTTAGCATCTCTGGCAGGTGTGGGGTTTGATTCTAACCATGATCTGGCTCCTCCTACCATCTTGTTGGGGCATTTCCCTAGCTCTGAGATGTGGGGTATCTCTTCAAAGTCACTCCAGCACCATACAGCCACTGCTCCAGTGCCTACCATCTTACTGGGTCTTCTCTGCCCTTTGACATATGGTATCTTCTCACAGTTGTTTCAGCCACACAGTCTATAATTACGGGTAATATATTGACTCAATGGACATGGGTTTGGATAAGCTCCGGGAGCTGGTGAAGGACAGTGAGGCCTGGCGTGCTGTGGTTCATGGGGTCGCAAAGAGTTGGACATGATTGAGCGATTGAACTGAACTGAACTGAATATATTGTGGCTAAAAATGTGATCTCCCACAGTGATACTTTGTGATTAGTATCCACTCCTTTATTTTATCAGCCCCTTATTTTCTCTATTCTTTCTCCTTCTGGTCTTCTACGAAGTTGATTTCTTTCTTTTTTTTTTTTTTTCCTCATCCCTTTCCATCTCTCTGATATTTTGGAAACATTTTTTTTATATAACTTCTATTTGATAGCATAAAATCTATAGATACTCATGTAATAATACAGTTTTATGACATATTCTAAAGCAATAGAATATATACTTTATTTTATGTTGCTATGTATCAGTTCAGTTCAGTTCAGTAGCTCAGTCGTGCCCGACTCTTTGCTCCCCCATGAACAGCAGCACGCCAGGCCTCCCTGTCCATCAACAACTCCCAGAGTTCACTCAGACTCACGTCCATTGAGTCAGTGATGCCATCTAGCCATCTCATCCTCTGTCGTCCCCTTCTCCTCCTGCCCCCAATCCCTCCCAGCATCAGAATCTTTTCCAATGAGTCAACTCTTCGCATGAGGTGGAGTTTCAGCTTCAGCATCATTCCCTCCAAATCCCAAGGCTGATCTCTTTCAGAATGGACTGGTTGTATCCTTGCAGTCCAAGGGACTTTCAAGAGTCTTCTCCAACACCACAGTTCAAAAGTATCAATTCTTCGGCGCTCAGCTTTCTTCACAGTCCACCTCTCACATCCATACATGACCACTGGAAAAACCATAACCTTGACTAGATGGACCTTTGTTGGCAAAGTAATGTCTCTGCATTTCAATATGTTGCTATGTATATACTATATTAAATGATCTACATAAAGTTTTTCTACCTTTCTTTCCTTCCCCTAAGATAAAGGCCTTATCATGGTTAATCTCACATTAATCAGTTAACTTTTTCTTACTTTATAATTTGATATATCACCAATGGATATCAGTTTGAGCAAGCTCCAGGAGTTGATGATGGACAGGGAAGGCTGGTGTGCTATAAACCATGGGGTCACAAAGAATTGGACATGACTAAGTGACTGAACTGAACTGAATTGTATTTTTACTACTTGCTTGTGATGTGCTCAGTCATGTCTGACTTTGATCACACGGACGGTAGCCCACCAGCTTCCTCTCTCCATGGTAATTCTCAGGAAGAATGCTGGAGCAGGTTGCCATTTCCTTCCCCAGGGGATCTTTTGGATCCAGGGATTGAAACTGCATCTCCTGCAGCTCCTGCATTGACAGTCTGATTCTTTACCAGTTGAGCCACCAGGAAGCCCATTTCTACTATTTCGCCCCCATCTCTTTGTTCCCATCTCCCCTTCTTCTTCTCCCTTTCTCCTCCCCTGCTTACCTCCTCCTCCTTTTCCTTGTTCTTCTTTGTTTTCTCTCTCTTTCTCTCTTGGTCAATATTTTTGCCTCTTTGTGTTGGTTTCTACATGACATATCAATATTGTCTTTTAATACACTAGGTAGTACAATACAATTATTAGTGCATCACTAATTTTTTATTGATTCTTCAACTCTGCCACCCTTTATTTTTAGATCAATTTTACTCTCCTATAATTTAAGCACAATAAACCACACACATTTTGAATGTATAGTTTAATAAGTTCTGACAGTTGCACAATCATGTGACCGCCTCATCACACACCACTCAAAATATGAAATACATCTATTAAATCAGAAATTTTATCCATGATCTTAATGGTGTTTTGCAACTAGTCAACCATCTCCCCACCCAGGGAACATAACCTGATTTCTGTCATGACAAATTAGTTCAGCCGGTTCTAGATTTTCAAATAAATTGAGCTATTCAATATTTACTTTTCTGTTTCTGGTTTTTAATAATATATATTAGATTCACCATTGTTGTGCTATGGATAGATGGCTCATTTCATTTTACTGTTGAGTAGTATCAAATTGTACTTATCCATCTATCAGTTTATTGACATTTGGATTGTTTTCTTTTGAGCTATTATGAATATAGCTTTTATGTGTATTTGCATATAAACATTATAAGCATTATACTTTTCAATTATATGGTTAGTGCATATTTCACTTTATAAGAAGCTGCAAACTAGTTTTCCAAAATAGTTTCATGTTTTAGACACTCAACAGCAGTGTATAAAAATTGTAGTTATTCTGTATCTTCACATTTTATACTTTAGACCAGCAGTCCCCTACCTTTTTAGCATCAGGGACCATGGACTCAGGGGGTAGGGGATGGTTCGGGGATGATTCAGGCACATTATACTTACTGCGAACTTTATTTTTCATTATTATTACATCAGTTCCACCTCAGAATACCAGGCATTGGATCCTGGAATTTGGGAACTTCTGTTTTAGACAATTCTAGGATTTCCCTGATAGCTCAGTTGGTAAAGAATCTGCCTAGAATGAAGGAGACCTCAGTTTGATTCCTGGGTCAGGAAGATCCCCTGGAGAGGGGATAGGCTACCCACTTCAGTATTTTTGGGCTCCCTTGTGGATCAGCTGGTAAAGAATTCACCTGCAATGCAGGAGGCCTTGGTTCGATCCCTGGATTGGAATGATCCCCTGGAGAAGGGAAAGGCTACTCACTTCAGTATTCTGGTCTAGAGAATCCCATGGACTGTATAGTCCATTGGATTGGAAAGAATTGAACATGACTGAGCAACTTTCACTTTCACTTTCCATGCATATAAAGTGGTGCCTCATTGTGGTTTGAATTTGCACTTTTTTGAAACTAATGATGATGAAAAACTTTTTTATTAATTTTGGTTATTTGATATCTTCTATTGTGGTGTTTCAGCTCTTTGCCCACTATAAATTTAGCTATTTGTTTCTATACTTCTTGTGCATGTCTAATTTAAATGATACTTTTTCACTCTCAAGCTTTTTAAACATTTTTGTACAAAATAAACTCTATTCCAAATATGAATTTTGGTCATTTTTTCTGAGTGTCAGAATTTTTCATGAATTTTTCAATTACAGTTTGTGAACTCATTCTAAGGGGAACATTTTCCCCCTGGTTTATTTTTCTTATTTTTTATTTTATTATTATTATTTTTTCTTCTCAATATAAACTTCAGTGAGGGAAACTTTGAGTGGTTGACTCAGTATCTGTTGGTCTGCATTTTCCAATAAGGTTTAGTTACATTCAGGACTTAGCAAGTTTTTGTTGTTTTTGTTTGTTTATTTGTTTGTTTTTCACTGGCAGTGAGCCTGCATTAGGTTTTTCTTCAAAAATGAGAATTTTTGCTTTCAAAATTTCATGAAAGTTGTCAAACTTTCAATCCACAGCTTAAGCCACATTCACTGATTTACACTGTTCCTTCATTTCTAGGTCTTAGAAAATTTTATTTTGCATTTGATTCTGAATACTTCATTTCTGGTTGTCTTTTTTTATAGGATGGCTGCATTTTGACATGTTTCCTTAGGATAGTGAAGCAATGGGTGCTATCTTCCTGCTTTTGCACTTTTTTAAGGAAGATTATCAATAAGAAAATATATTTTGAAAAAAAAATTAGATGACCTTTTAAATTTTTATTGGAGAATGAGTAGTAAAAGCATAACAGTATAATCTTCATACACACAAAATGAGACAAGTAATAGCTCATTGGTTAAGATATTGTGAATATAAGTGGTGAAAATTCTTTGCAAATAGAAAAATTGTGCTTTTAAAAAATTATTTCTGATAAATTATAGGTTAAAATAATCAATGTGTACATAGACTTTTAACTTTCTATTTTGCTGTGAAATTTACTACTTCTGCATATGTCAACTCAAGTTAGTAAGTGCAAAGACAAATGCAGTATATTTGTACAAGTATGTTTTTAAATAGATGAATCATTATATTCCTTGTGGGTATATATTTGTGTATATATGATATTCAGGTAGCATATTCATATATATGTTTATTGTATATAAAATGTATATCTTCTTAAAATATAAACAATATGTGTTCACACTTATTTTAAATTATTTTTTATGTTTTTAATTTATTTTAATACAAATTTATTCATTTTAATTTTTAATTTTTCTTAAAATTAAATTTATTTATTTTAATTGGAGGTTAATTACTTCACAATATTGTATTCGTTTTGCCTCAAACTCAGCAATATTTTTTTGTAAAATCAAATCAAAAATCAACTCTGGGACCAATACACCATTACACTTTAAAAATTATTTATTCACTATAGGAAGCAACAGTTAGAACTGGAGATGGAACAACAGATTGGTTCTAAATAGGAAAAGGAGTACGTCAAGGCTGTATATTGTCACCCTGCTTATTTAACTTATATGCAGAGTACATCATGAGAAACGCTGGACTGGAAGAAGCACAAGCTGGAATCAAGATTGCTGGGAGAAAGATCAATAACCTCAGATATGCAGATGACACCACTCTTATGGCAGAAAGTGAAGAGGAGCGAAAAAGCCTCTTGATGAAAGTGAAAGAGGAGAGCGAAAAAGTTGGTTTAAAGCTCAACATTCAGAAAACGAAGATCATGGCCTCCGTTCCCATCACTTCATGGGAAATAGATGGGGAAACAGTGGAAACAGTGTTAGACTTTATTTTCTGGGGCTCCAAAATTCACTGCAGATGGTGACTGCAGCCATGAAATTAAAAGACGATTACTCCTTGGTAGAAAAGTTATGACCAACCTAGATAGTATATTCAAAAGCAGAGACATTACTATCGACTAAGGTCCGTCTAGTCAAGGCTATAGTTTTTCCAGTGGTCATGTATGGAAGTGAGAGTTGGACTGTGAAGAAGGCTGAGCACCGAAGAACTGATGCTTTTGAACTGTGGTGTTGGAGAAGACTCTTGAGAGTCCCTTGGACTGCAAGGAGATCCAACCAGTCCATTCTGAAGATCAGCCCTGGGATTTCTTTGGAAGGAATGATGTTAAAGCTGAAACTCTAGTATTTCCGCCACCTCATGTGAAGAGTTGACTCATTGGAAAAGACTTTGATGCTGGGAGGGAATGAGGGCAGGAGGAGAAGGGGACGACCGAGGATGAGACGGCTGGATGGAGTCACTGACTCGATGGACGTGAGTCTCAGTGAACTCCGGGAGTTGGTGATGGACAGGGAAGCCTGGCGTGCTGCGATTCATGGGGTCACAAAGAGTCGGACACGACCGAGCAACTGAACTGAACTGAACTGATATGATATGATAAATATATTTTCCCAAAGGGAGGCTTCAAATGTAATAATAATCATATTTAGTCATACCATTTGAATTTATAATATGAATGATGGAAAGGGCTGTGGTTATTACCCTGTAATTACATCAAGTGATTTGAAGCATATGGTATTGATGGTGTTGCTTCAGCACAATACTATAGTCAATGAATGCAAGTATTCATTATAAATAATGAGGATATCATGAATGACTGAGCAGATGGAAAGATGACTTTTAATAGTTCAGTTATGCCACCTGCCAGTCTTAACCAATGACCAGAAAAAGTCAAAACTATCACTTTTAAAAAATCTTAAATATGGTTTAAATGTGAAAACTTTGAATTTTGTACGCTAATTTTGCATATTAAAATACTGCACATGGATATTTTTTTAATAGTGTGTCTTCAAAGATGTGTTGTTTGGTCCTAAACTTGAACAATATAATGTTTTCAAAATAAATATGAATCAGATTGCTGAAAATATTTTGACATTATTTTAAAATTTGACAACTTTTTACATGAATCTTTGATTTCTAATAAGTATACATTCACAATCTATCTCTACATGTTGTCATAACAAATCAAAGAAGCAAACTCACTTTGTTGACTTGTTTTCAAAAGTAAAATTAAATTACATTAAAAAGTTAAGAAATGTGGTTATTTGCTATAGAATATAGAAAACTCAAAATGTCTATCTGGTGACATCAAACTTCCAGGAGAAAGAAAAAGAAAGATGATGAAAGAGTTATTTTTGGAGTGAAAAGAGCACAGAGTCAAAAAGGTTATATAATCCTGGAGTTGAGAGGAACATCAGGGACTTCTTTTAAATATAAATGAATGGTGGGGAATATCTGAGTCAAAATATATGTAGCCCAAAGTACCGTGTAGCTATTTTACTTTTGTGAGTTTATCCCTACATTTCATATATTATTTATACATATTCTGCTTTATCTGGAATATACTCATTCTAGTTTCCAGAGGAAAGAAGGATGTGTTCCAACTACAAAAGTCAAAATTCTAAAGCAGTTCAGAAATGCTTTGTATGATGAAAAGTGAAGAAATCAGGCAAGCTTACCTTGTAGAAAATCATGTAGTGTTATAAAGATTTTATTGGGAAAAAAAATAATAGAAAGATGTTTGTCATGCAGAATCTTCTCTTACTTGATAATTTCCTACATTTCCATCATAATTTAAAGCTTTGTTGATATCATCTCCTCTACTTAGCTTTATTTGATCATTTTTTTCCTGGCGGGGAAGTAATCTCCATCAATGTGTGTATTATATTTATAACATATCTAAAAAAACACTTACATTTTTCTGGAAATTAAAAAAAAGTTTATTAATTCAATTATATGTATATGTGTACATATCTACACACACACACACACATATACACACATACACACACACATATATTTGTCAATTTTATTTTGGGTCTCGAAATACCTATACCAGCAGTGATTATGAGAAGTTTAGCTTTTATTTTGGAAGTGTAGTATTTTTAAAGGAAATTACAAAGTTTCTCGAACATGAGTTATTTTTTTAAAGAATTTATTTATGTTTTAATTGAAGGATAATTGCTTTACCAAATTTAGTTGTTTGAAGTTTCTATAATAAATGAACCAGTGAGTTTTTCAGAGACAAAACTATGCTTTTCTCATTAAGTTCTTGCATAGAGAATAGAATTTTTAATACATATTTTATTGAAGTAAAATTGAATTACAGTGTTTCAGGTGCACAACAAGGTGATCCATTTATACACATGCACACATATTTTTCAGATTGTTTTCCATTATAGTTTATTGAAAGATATTTACTATAATTCCTTGCACTATACAGTAAACCTCTGTTGCTTTTTGAATATTTATTTTCTTTCAAATCAAAATCTAACGTTCTACTCGTATTAAGTGAAACAATAGGAATGCAAGTGTCATAAATTTAATAGTTAGGCAAAAAGTCATAAGTTTTCTAAAATATATATATTATACATTCTATTCATATGTGTGTGTGTGTGTGTGTGTGTGCAAAAGCTTTTCTACTATTCTTAATAAAGACTTGAGAAGGAATATCATAAAAGAGAGATGGAGTAATTAGAAAATATGAATTAAATGAATTGGGAGTACTGAATATGAGATAGAAGAAGTGAAATAAACTAGATAGCAGTAAAAGATCATCATATAGTCAAGTTAATTTTAAACATGTTTGCTCATTAGAAATATATCGGGAGCTTTGGAATACAATTGTTTTCCTATTGACTAATCATGATACAATGGTATTAAGTGAATAATACATAATCACAATAGTAAAAGATGTTTATCAGTTTTCACAATCAATAGCCAGACCAAAAAAAAAAAAAAAAAAGATAATTATAATTGCAAGCCATAATGGGAACATGATTAACCTAACAATATAACATAATTACATATAATTGGGGGGGGGTGTCAAGCAGAGTGGTGTGGTAAGTGAAAGTGCATACATGCATGTTTTCATCTTCCTAGCCAGTCTATGTCATTTGGTTGGTGCGTTTAATCCATTTTCATTATATATGATCTTATTACCATTTTGTTTTGGGTTAATTTTTTTGGTCTTTTCCTTCTCTTCTCTTGTATTTCCTGCTTAAGAAAGTTCCTTTAGCATTTGTTTTAAAGCTAGTTTGATGGTGCTGAATTCTCTTGACTTTTGCTTGTTTGGAAAGCTTTTGATTTCGCTATCAAATTTGAATGACAGTCTTGCTGGGTAGAGTAGTCTTGGTTGTAGGTTCTTACCTTTCATCACTTTAAATATATAGTGCCATTCCCTTCTGGTTTGTAGACCTTCTGTTGAGAAATCAGCTGATAACCTGATGAGGATTCCCTTATAAGTTATTTGCCATTTTTCCCTTGTTGCTTTTAATATTTTATCTTTGTATTTGATTTTTGTAAGTTTGATTACTTTGTGTCTTGGTATGTTCCTCCTTGGGTTTATCTTGCCTGGGACTCAGAGTTTTCTGGACTTGGTTGACTATTTCCTTTCCCAAATTAGGAAAGTTTTCAGCTATTATTTCTTCAAACATTTTCTCAGGTCCCTTCTCTCTCTTTTTTCCTTCTGGGACAACTATAATGCAATTGATGGTGCATTTAATGTTGTTCCAGACTTCTCCTATGTTGTCATCATTTTTCTATACTTTGTTCTATGGCAGTGATTTCTACCAATTTGTCCTCTAGGTCACTTATCCACTATTCAGTTTCAGTTATTCTGCTATTGATTCCTGCTAGTGTATTGTTCATCTCTGTTTGTTTGTTCTTTAGTTCTTCTAGGTCTTTGGTAAACATTCTTTGCATCTTTTCCATTGTTTTCCTGAGATCTTGAATCATCTTCACTATCATTATTCTGAGTTCTTTTTCAGAATGTTTGCCTACCTCTATTTCATTCAGCTGTTTTTCTGGGATTTTACATTATCCCTTCTTTTGGGACATAATTATATGCTTTTTCATCCTGATTAACTTTCTGTAATGTGGTTTTTTTTTTTTTTTTTTTTCTGTTCTGTGGGATTGTGATTCTTCTTGCTTCTTTATAGTCCCTTTGTCAGATGCCCAGTCTGAATCCCCTGATGTAGGGCTCAGAACTTTCACAGCAGTAGGAGAACTTCTTTGCTATTATTGTTCTCCAGTTTCTGGGTCACTCACCTGGCAGTTATTGGACTTGATTTTATTGTGATTGCACCCCAATTACCATTTAATTGCACTATCTTATTTGTCTTTGGACATGAGGTATCTTTTTTTGCAGATTCCAGCATTCTTTTGTCAATGGTTGTTCAGCAGCTAGTTTTGACTTTGGTGCTCTTGCAGGAAATGAGCACACATCCTTCTACTCCTCTGTCTTGAACTGGAAGCCCATAGAAATTGAAGGAATTTCTCTTTGGATAGAGTGGTTAGCCCATGCTCAATAGAAAAGTGAGAATGGATTCTTAATAAATACAATATGTAGGAAGTGATTGAGTTGATAAATGACAAGATTTATTTCTATTTGCCACATAAATTGCTAAGAATCACAAAGAGCTAACATTTTAAGTGAATTTTCTATTGTTCTCCAGTTGCATGTAAGGTTTTATGTACACTATTGTTCACTATATAGAAAAAATATGTAGAGGAAATTCAAATATTTATGTAGTAGTTGCATTAAGTATTCTTCAATTCTGCTCTCTGAAAATTCCAATCATTCTCATATCAACAAAACACAAAGAAACGAAAACAAAAATAAAACAAAAAAAATTCAAGTATTTAAACTTACCAAATACATGTTAAAAATCAAATGATTCTTTGAATTTCCATGTAAAGCCTTCTTTCTGTATTGTCATATCTGTCATCTGGGTCTTTCTATGTATATGGATGAGTTCTAGTCTTCACCCATGGTCATAAAGGCATTTACATGTTGTTGACATTATTATGTCAATACTCATGATCCATACACATTTTTATTCCATCTTTGGATAGATAAAAATAATTTATGGTAATGTTTTCCTTTCCTAAACTACTCTTACACAAGAAAAAAACAAGTCGCTATTTTATCAATGGCTTTGAAGAATACCCAAGTAATGTACAAAAATATTGAAAGAGAAATATTTATATCTTATCCAATTTCACCTATAACATCAGTGTTTCACCTTTTACCACTGTGAACTGACTGTACATATGCAGTCCTGCAACAGCATTTCAAGTGCTGAATCCATTATCTTCTCACTGCAAACAGATTCATTTTTCAACTACTGCTGTCTTTAGAATATTATTCTGCCCTTCTTTCTGACCTGGAGATCTTGAAGTTTCATCATTTCTGCTGGTCTTAACTGTTTCTTGCAGAAATATAAGATTTTTTAAAAGTTAATTTGAAGTCTCTCGTAAATGGCTAAACAATGTCTATTTAAAATATTGTGTTATAGTTCTAATACTAGTAATTTAAAGCACTTTTCATAGTAATACTTTAGAAATATTCCAGTTATTGAGTTTAGATCTAAGTGTTTAGATAACTATTTAATAACTCAGATTATTAGTTTCTTTGTCTGCATTTTCTTTTGTTATATAATTTTTATTTTCATTTATTCATATTTGGATGGTAAAAATATAAAATTGTACAATATAAGGAAAGGCAAAAACATCACAGTTTAATTGATTAAGCAATGTAAAATATATTGCCATTTGATTAACTAGAAGCAAAACTTTCTAAATATTAAAAAGGGAAATACATGTCCAAATACCTTTAAGTAAAACAAGTTAAATATACATTTTTTTTTTAATTTATAACAGTTACATCAGGCCATAAAATGTAAAGAACGCATGGGCTTCTCTGGCATCTCATGTCAAAGAATTCACTTGCAATATAGGAGATTCAACAGACACAGGTTCAGTTCCTGTGTCAAGGGAAGGTCCCCTGGAATAGGAAATGACTATCCACTCCAGTGTTCTTGCCTGGAGAATCCCAATGACGGAGAAACCTGGCAGGTTACAGTCTACAGGGTCACAAAGAGTTGGACACGATTAAACACACAAGCACTGAGTTTCCAAAGCCTCAATAAGATAAAAATATGAAATATTAGGAGAAACAAAATGAAGGCAAAAACAAAGAGTTTTGACTTCAGGCACAGTTCCTCAGGGCATCTTTTCAGTTGCCAAAGATACATTGTACATTTGCTTTGGGAATCACAGTATACACATGAGAAGAGGCAAAGCACATGTTTACTGAGGCATTTGAATACTCTACTGGTCATGTATCTAAAACCAAGCTCTGTAACCTGTTAAGCCAGATGAAAATCATCTATGTTTTCAATAAATAATGTAGACAAGGTGGTAAAGCGATACTCCAGGGTAATTTCAAACTTTAAATAGCATATTATAAATTACTAGCTAAGTCATTTTATCCTAATTTTAGCCAAGAGTCAGTACTACGGTTTCAGGCATTTCAGAAATAAATGGGGAAATACCACAGACCAGCTGCAAGTTAACCCTATTTTAAACAAAATTGGATTTAATAAGAAGTGATATGCTGAATAATATGATCCATTCAGTTCACATTAATAATTTTTAACAGTAGCAACACTGGATTTGTTACTGGAGACCATGGTAGAGTCTTTTAATGATAATAACATTCCTTGGAAGATTTAAGGATAGACAAAATAACAATAATTTTCACAAAGGATTAATTTATAGAAGAATTAATCCATTGCTTTATATGATTATTGTAATGTATTTGAAATATAATATTGTGCAAATTTGAAACATACAATGCGTTGATTTGTAATGTGATTGTAATTGTACCTATGGGCTTTCCAGGTAACTCAGATCGTAAACCATCTGCCCATAGTTGGAGAGAACTGGGTTCAACCCTGGGTCAGGAAGATCCCCTGGAGAACGGAATGGCAACCCATTCCAGTATTATTACCTAGAGAATGCCATAGACAGAGGAGCCTCATGGGCTACAGTCCACGGGTTGTAAAGTCAGACACTATTGAGTGACTAACACCCACACACTTTGTATCTATGGTTAGCACCTCTATCATATCACATAATTATGGTGTGTGTGTGTGTAGTGGAAATAACTGAGATATAGTCTTTTAGAAATGTTGATGATTATAATACAGTATTGTTTATATTCATTATCCTGTACATTAGATCTCCAGGACATATTTATATCCTAGTTGCAAGTGTGTAACCTTAAACAACATCTCTTCCATTGCCCCATCCTTCAGTTTCTGATAATTACCATGTTACTCTCTGTATTAAATAGTGTGACAGCAAACCAAGAATAACTTATAAAGCAATAAATGATGACTCTGGGATCAGTAGATGATTGTAACATGGCAACATACAATCTTCAGTTGAATAGCTAATAAGAACCAAGGGATGTGGAAGTACTTACAGTTAGAGAAATTCAGCTTTCTTTCATGGATAGAGTCTTTTAGTTATTCAAACTTTGGTGCATTCAATAATCATCCAGTGTCTGCTTACAAACTGAATCTTATCAGCTGAATATTTAAGAGATATCAATAAATAAACAGTAATAACATTGGTATATTAGTTAACTAACATATGTGAATGTAAGTACTCATCACTTTCATAGACTACTCCATTCTGATGGATCGAAAAAAAATTAAAACCTTCATTAGTTTTACAAACAGTATTATGAAAAGGAGACCATATCTGTTAAAATGCACATCCTATTGTACTTGCATGCTATTTGTTGGTTGTCCTTGTCTGATTCGATGATGCATATATAGTGCTGAACAGAAAAGAAGACAATAGAAGTATCTCTGTAAGCTTTGAATCCAAATCTATGGATTTAATGTTTTATTCCCCTCTAGTTATTGATTATAAAATATTTTTTCTAGTAGTATAAAACATGCATTCATTTTATATTTGTAATGATTTAGCTTTCATTAAACAAATCTTTAATTATGGTAGATGATATCTTAATTTTACAGATATTTCAACTGAGAATCACACAGAGAGATGCAAATTAACATGCAGGCTATGTTCGATGCAGGATACAGGATGCTTGGGGCTGGTGAACGGGGATGATCCAGAGAGATGATATGGGCTGGGAGGTGGGAGGGGGGTTCATGTTTGGGAACTCATGTACACCCGTGGCAGATTCATGTCAATGTATGGCAAAACCAATACAGTATTGCAAAGTAAAATAAAGTAAAAATAAAAATTAAAAAAAAAAAAAACATGTCAGCCATAGAACTAGGCTTTGCTGAAACAGGGATTCAGTGCCTTTCATTATCTAGAGGGTAGTTTCCATCTCTTCCACATATTCAAACCCTCTGAATCCTTAAGTCTCATTCTCACCAAAATCTTTTCCAGATCATTGGCTATAAATTTTTTTTTCCCTTTTCAAATGCCTATGGGATTTACTCTTTTTATCACACATTTAGATGTGATATAAGAGACAAATAATGAGTTTATTCATTTTCTCTATGGCATTTCTTGGAGTAAGCTCTCAATTTTCGGGTATAGTGTTATCAGTTCAATTGCTCAATTGGATAATTATTGCCTCTGGAGCAGGATTTTCTCTGAAAGTACCGATTAGACTTCAGCACATTGATAATTTATCAGGGGATATGATTTGACTAGTTACTGCCACAAACATGTGAATGGATCACTGACCTCAAGAAGGGCTACCAAAATGTTACTTGATGAAGCTCATATTCACCTAATGTGTATAGTGGCTCATTAGTGTCACTGAAATAAAAAGAAGTATAATGTTAAAGTCATTTTCAGGTTTCTTTTCCCGATTCCAATAACAAAATGCTAAATGTCACAGAATAACAAGATTATCTGACAAGTCCTGTCTGTGCAAATCATCTACCTTAGTTCTGACCATCCTGTTTTGGTTAAAGAGTTTATAGATCTGCCAGAATCTCACAAATTGTCCCAGTGCAAGATTGACCCTCCAAGAATAATAAAGAAGTGAGAGATGTATTGCAATTAACATCCTATTCTTATAATTGGCATGTGAATAAATATTTTTATTCTGTCAAAGCAATATTATTTCAAGAAAACTCAGTATCTGTTTAAACAAATCTCAATAATTGTCTACCTGTAATCCCCGACTAACTAAATCTACAATTCCAAATGTTCTAAAGATCTGAGGACACTTGTTAAACAGAAGTTGAGAAGGTAATGTAGAAGCTGCTAATTAGTAAGAAATGCATTATTTATGAATATCTAACATATTATTTAAATAACCCTTAATTTAACTATGTAGTAGAATTAAATTTTAATTGGATATGGTCTCAATGTTTCTGAGCTCTAATTGAAGTTTTTTTAAACATACTTTTTAATAGAGAAAAAATATAGAAACATCATTCTGCCCAAAGTTTCTTTGCTTAAGACACTCTCCATTAGATATCTTATCTTACTTGCATGAAAGAGCTCTGTATGGGTGTATGAGCATGAATGTGGTAATTTGTCTAGAAAGTGTATGTTTAAAATTATATTAAGTATGTTTCTTAAGTATATTAATTAGACATGTTTGCTGCATGTATTCACTAAATTTTAGAGAATATCCTTGGTATATACATACTCAACATAATTTTCTCCATTTTTCCTAACCCAGCCATAGTTTGCAAAAGTAAAATTGACACTACATACTACAGGCAATAAAGAGAATACAGAACCTATTTGGCCTTCCTGAAAATAAAATTATGGTAAAAGCTAGTCAACAACAGAAACAATCAAAGTAAAAAATGAAAGAAACTAAGTGACCCTACTGAAATGAGCAAAGGATCCACCAATGCTTTGAATTAAGGCCTAATATTTGAATACTATACAACTATAAGATTGCAGAAATGGAAATAATGAAATAAAGGAAGAGATAAAGTTTAAATGCACTATTTGCTTGGTTTTTACTTTTTTATCTTTGAAAGTCTCTTAGGCTGAAATATAGTGCTAAAGAAATGACCTCAATATTTATTTTATTTATTTCATTTTTCCTTTTCCTTACATGTAAAAAGGATGTTTTAAGGTATATTGTCTTTTGTAATGAGAAAATTACAAATTACTGGGAATTTGTAATGAGAAAATTACTGGGCTTCCCTCATGGCTCAGCTGATAAAGAATCAGCCCGCAATGTGGGAGACCTGGGTTTGATCCCTGGGTAGGGAAGATCTCCTGGTGAAGGAAATGGCTACTCACTCCAGTATTTTGACCTGGAGAATTCCACAGACTGTATAGTACAGGGGTCACAAAGAATCAGACATGACTGAGTGACTTTCACTTCACTGTCAAAGAGGAAATATACAATTTCAGTTCACCTGTTTCTTAAAATTCAGTAAAATTTACTTTTTGGCTATAATAGATCAAACATTATTTGTGTGTAAATTGCTATGCTTGCAGTTTTATTAAATAATATCTAAATATATTGGGCTTCCCTTGTGACTCACCTGGTAAAGAATCCACTTGTAATGCAGGAGACCTGGGTTTGATCCCTGGGTTGTGAAGATCCCCTGAAGAAGGGAAAGGCTATCCACTCCAGTATTCTGGCTTGGAGAATACCATAGATTTATAGCCCTTGGGGTAGCAAAGAGTCAGACAAGACTAAATGACTTTCACTTTGACTTGAATTTGATATATGTTTAAGCATTATGTACATCATGAGAAACTCTGGGATAGAAGAAGCACAATCTGGAATCAAGATTGCTGGGAGAAATATCAACAACCTCAGATATGCAGATGATACCACCCTTATGGCAGAAAGAGAAGAGGAACTAAAAAGCCTCTTGATGAAAGTGAAAGAGCAGAGTGAAAAAGTTGGCTTAAAACTCAACATTCAGAAAACAAAGATCACGGCATCTGGTCCCATCACTTCATGGCAAATTCATGGGGAAAAATTTGATCTCCTTGCAGTCCAAGAGACTCACAAGAGTCTTCTCCAACACTGCAGTTCAAAAGCATCAGTTCTTTGGCACTCAGCTTTCCTTGCAGTCCAACTCTCACATCCATATATGACTACTGGAAAAACCACAGCTTTGACTATATGGACCTTGATTGGCAAAGTAATATCTCTGCTTTTTAACATGCTGTCTAGGTTGATCATAACTTTTTTTTTTTTTTCCAAGGAGCAAGCATCTTTTAATTTAATGTTGACCAAAAAATAAAGTTGACGTATAAGAATTTTCCTACACTGATTCTTAGTATCCTGATTTTAAACAATGGGCATTACTATATGCCTAGAAATGTTGTAAGAAATAAATATTTTTAATGAAGTAAATATTTTCTGGAACCCCCTTGATTTTCTCCATGATCCACTGAATGTTGGTAATTTGATCTCTGGTTCCTCTGCTTCTTCAAAACCTAGCTTGTACATCTGAAAGTTCTTGGTTCACACATTACTGAAGCCTAGCATGAAGGATTTGGAGCATACTTTTACTAGCATGTGAAATGAGTGCAATTGTATGATAGTTTGAACATATTTTTATGTTTTGTCTCTTTGAATTGGAATGAAAATTGACATTTTCCAGTCCTGTGGCCACTGTTGAATCTTCCAAATTTGCTGGCATATTGAGTGCAGCACTTTCACAGCATCATCTTTTAGGATTTGAAATAGCTCCACTGGAATTCCATCACCTCCACTAGCTTTATTCATAGTGATGCTTCTTAAAGCCCACTTGATTTCACACTGTAGGATGTCCAGCTCTAGCTGAGTAACCATACTGTCATGATTG
The DNA here is from genome assembly GCF_042477335.2 of Ovis canadensis. Lineage (NCBI taxonomy): Eukaryota > Metazoa > Chordata > Mammalia > Artiodactyla > Bovidae > Ovis > Ovis canadensis. The sequence continues at coordinate 54,207,587 of NC_091247.1, forward strand.
TCTGGGTCACTGAGACCCTTTTTGTGTAGTTCTTCTGTGTATTCTTGACATGTCTTCTTTATCTCTTCTGCTTTTGTTAGGTCCTTGCAATTTCTTCCTTTATCATGCACATCCTTGCATGAAGTGGCCCCTTGATAGCTCCAGTTTTCTTGAAGAGATCTCTATGTTTCCCACTCTATTGTTTCCCTCTCTCTCCCTCTCTCTCTCTCTTTTTTTTTTTTTTTTGCACTGCTCATTTAAAAGGCCTTCTTATCTCTCCTTGCTGTTCTGTGGAAATCTGTATTCAGTTGGATATGTCTTCCCCTTTCTCTCTTGACTTTTGCTTCTCTTCTTTCCTCAGCAATTTGTAAAGCCTCCTCAGACAACTACTTTGCCTTTGTGCATTTCTTTTTCTTTGAGATGGTTTTGGTCACTGCTTCCTGTACAATGTTGCAAATCTCTGTCCATAGTTCTTTAGGCACTCTGTCTATCACATCTAATCCCTTGAATATCTTGACTTCCTACTTCCGCATTCCAATCCCCTATGATGAAAAGGACATCTTTTTTGGTGTTAGTTCCAGGTCTTATATGTCTTCACAGAACTGGTCAACTTCAGCTTCTTTGGCATCAATGGTTGGCACATAAACTTGGATCACCCTGATATGAACGGTTTACCTTGGAAATAAACCTAAATCATTCTGTCGTTTTTGAGATTGCATCCACATAGTGCATTTTGGACTCTTTCGTTGCCTATGAGGGCTACTCTATTTCTTCTAAGGGATTCTTACCCACAATAAGAGATATAATAATGTTTATCTGAATTAAATTTACCCATTTCTGTCCATTTAGTTCTCTGAGAGCTTCCCTTGTGGCTCAGCTGGTAAAGAATCCACTTGCAATGTGGGAAACCTAGGTTCAATCCTTGGGTTGGGAAGATCCCCTGGAGAAGGGAAAGACTGCCCACTCTAATATACTGGCCTCGAAAATTCCATGTACTGTAAAGTCCATGGGATGCCAAAGAGTCAGACATGACTGAATGACTTTTGCTTTGACTTTTCACTTAGTTCTCTGATTCCTCAATGTTGATATTCAACCTTGCCACCTCCCATTTTATCACATTCAATTAATCTTTATTCATGGACCTAAACTTCCAGGTTCCTATGCAATATTGTTCTTTACAGCATTGGATTCTACTTTTCAAAACCAGTCACATCCACAACTATCATTTTCACTTTGACCCAGTCACTTCATTCTTATTGGTACTATTAGTAATTGCCCTCTGTTCTTCCCCAGTAATATACTGGATACCTTCCAACCTGGGGGTGCTCATCTTCCAGTATCATTTTTTTTTTCTTTTCCTACTATCCATGGGGTTCTCCAGGCAATAATACTGAATGGGGTGGCCATTTCCTTGTCCAGTGGCCCTCATTTTGTCAGAACGCTTCACTATGACCCATCTACTTTCGTGACCCTGCCCAGCATGGCTCATGGCTTCATCAAGTTATGCAAGCCCCTTTGCCACAATAAAGCTGTGACCCATAAAGTGGTCTCTTCTCTGTGGTTCTGACAATAAACTGATTTTAGCTCAAGGTTTCATAATTTTCCAATGTCTAGACAGAGCCTCTGTAAGGACATTGTTTAGCTGTATGGGATACCGTCTTCAGTAAAAGTGTGAGAGCAATAACCTTAGATAAAATTTCTACAACTAATTAAGAAGAGAGAACTATTTATTTCTTCTGGGGTATCTAAAGAGGCAGCGGTAGGAACTTGGCACTGATTGTAGCCTTGGTGTACTGTCTAAATCACAATTGTTATTACTAGGAACAGGAGTCATGAGAAGTCAATTCAAGGAAGGAAATCTGTTATAATCAGCAGAAACAGGTATTTCTAAAACTATGTTTTAGGAACAATGAGTATAATACTTAATTTCTATCAATAAAGGTGATAGGGCTTCATACCATGCAAGTTTGATTCAGACAAAGAGACCAATCTGAGAAAACATATTCAGTAAATGCTGTAAATGATGAGTACTTGGGTCTTTTCTAGATACATATTTTTCTCACTTTACTTGCTGCTGTCAGGTAAAACACTGCCCCCTTTCCCATAGACTTATTTTAGGATAAACTAAAAATACGCCTTGAGAAATGTGCTTAAAGATTCTCTATTACAAAATATCCCAAGCCATTTCAACACAAAGAAGAACTGTGAATTTCAAAGAAGAGAGTATGATCTGGGGGAACCTCACCACCTTATTGAATACAGAAGCTATTTGTAGAAATTGTATTTGGCCAGAACATATATGGGGTAACATAATTCAGAAGTAAGTTTTTTTTTTTTTTTTTTGATGGTGAATAGAAATTTACAGTTTCTGATCTAAGGTTCTATCTCCAACTCGAACAATACAATATCGTGACTTCAGAAAAATTCTTTTAACTCCCAGCACTTCCTATTTTTATTCCATCTTAAAGAAAAAATAGGAATCTTATTGTATACCTATACTATTACTTCTTGAGTTAAGTTTGATATTCAGTGTATGGAGAGTTGATGTGTATGTATCTACTTTATCAATTTAAAAACATTACAAAGTGTCTATGATTCAATATGGATCAAAATTTTCAGTGAAAATGTTAAGATTTTTCCTTTATTGCTGAGTGCCATTCCATAATTCTCACCATAATTTTTATGGCCCTATATATATTGATGGGAAAACATCAAAGTTCAATAACCCAGGAGTCACAATTCAGTCAGTTCAATAAAACCAAGAAGGAAAATTAAACTACGACAACTATACCATAAATGTCAGATAAATTCAGTTTTGCTCTAATATCTTAGGCATTAAATATTTTAAGAAGTGATTTTTTTTTCTTACTGACTAAATGTGGAAGAACTGGATAATGAAAATTGCCTTATGAGAAGGGAATAATTTATTCTCAGGTATGCATTGATTCTAGTTTTACATATTATGGAGTTTTTATGAACTTTATTGAAATCCTTATTACCATCTGGAAATTACTTTATGAGTTTCAGGTTAAAAACATCAGACCTCTTTTTGCAATAAACCTGAAGAAAGAAAAAAAAAGAGCACCTGTTTTCTTTACAAAAAGCCATTTTCTTGAGTACTTGATAGATAGTTCTAGCAAGTTAGCTCATTAATTTAGAGCTGATACTTGTGAACCAAGGTCATCATTTCATCCTGTAAGTTGTTCTGCTTCTCTGGCCACAAACTTCACTGATAACCTTGATCTGGCATCTTGAGAGCTTACAACATCGATAGAAAGAGGAATTTAACTAAGTGAACCTTGAGAGTTGAGCCCAAACCATGATGTTATTGACAAACAAGCAAGGGTTCATGAACTGCTGACCGTGAGGAAAGAATAGCACCCTTACAGAGAAAAGCTAGTATGTTTTCAACCTGAATCAGGGCGCTGGTGACTTAGAAAAGTGCACAACTTTTAATTTCATGTCCAAAATAAAGTAACGTAATAAAGTAACAAGTTTTAATTTAGGTGACTCATAAAAAGCTAGAAAATTAGAGGAAAAGAATCTATAAATATTAATGCAAGTTTTTGTGCACAATGCACAATGAGGTCAAACTGAAATACTGGAGTTTGGAGCAGAGAAAGGTCTATTTCAGGAGCATGAAAGAAGATGTGTGGCTCATCCTCAAAAAAGCTGCCAAGCTCCCCGAAGAGTTTTCATGAAGTAGCTTTACAAGACAGGTGAGGGGGTGGGTGTTACAGGCTATGTATTCAGATCTTGATCCTCTGATTGGCTGATCTGATAATGAGGGAAAAGAGTGGTATCACGAGACTTAATATTCTCAATTTTTAGGCTCCAGGAGTTCTGGGGCTACCTGTTGATGGTCATCAAGTAATTAACCTCTTCCATTTGGTGGGGGTTTTCACATCTGCAAAGCAACTCTGGAAATTTTCATTAAATACCATTATCTAGGAGGTTTCCCAGGTCACACAGTGGCAAAGAATCTACCTGCCAATGCAAGAGACAATAGAGTCCTGGATTTGATCTCTGAGTTGGGAAGATCCCTTGGAGGAGAAAATGGCATCCAGCTCCAGTAATCTTGACTGGAAAATTTCATGGACAGAGGAGTTTTGCTGGGGTCCAGCCCCGGTGGATCCAGGGTGATTTGAAGGTGGGGATGGCGTCGGCGTCCTTGGAGAAATACATATTTAATTACAGATATATAGAGAGATTAGAAACAGATAGTGTAGTAGGAAGATTAGTGGAGAAAAAGAGGCTGAATAACTTGGATTACGTGGAATAGCATCCATGCTCCAGATGGGAATTCAGCCAGAAAAACAGGGAGCAAGAAAGAAACGACATGAGGGAATCAGTCTTTCCAGAAACTGATCCGATTTATTTATTTTGGGGTTTGCTTATATACCTTTTGTTACACATAGGGATGAATACAGAGTCACGCGGGGGTCAGCAGTCCTGACCTTTAAGAAAATCAGGTGCTTCACATAAAAAGGTCTTAGGGATTTTATGATCCTTTCTTCCTGATAACCAAAAACTTATTTTTTCCAAGGGTCTTTTTTCTTAAACCAGGCACCACCCTCCAACTAAAGTTACATTCCTATAGGGTGAGGGTGTAGTGAGTTACAGTCAAGAAAGGAATTTATTTAACCCAAGGTTAACATGATTAATCTTAAAGGTTAATACTTATTTCTCCTATATACTTAAATGTTAATGCTTATTTCTCCTATATGCTAGTTATATTCATTATAAGGTCAGGGAGTATGGAGATTTAGCAGCAAACATCAGTCCAACAAATGAAAATCCTTTCATCAATGTTCCCCTTAAGATCTATTTAGTCTTAAGATAGTGATAAAGTTACATTTTTACATAGCAAGGACAGTGATTTATAACAAAGCACAGTGATCTATTACAAAAGAGAAAAATCCATTAACTCAAAAAGTCTACTATTGCTAACATCAAAAACTACTATATTTCCTTTTCTATATTCCAAATACATTGATTAATATATTCCCAGGTGCCTAAGGATATGGAGGCCTGGCGGCAATCATTGACTCAACAAGAAGAAAAAGCCCTATGCTAATTAAGACTCTCAAAATACTCCAAAACTCTCTGTGCTGTTTATGGTTAAGAGGTAGTAAACAATCATGTGGCAGGAGTATGGATAATCCTGTCACACAAGCTAGTCTGTCAGCAGAGAGGTTTGACCTGAGACATCCTTGTCCCACCCAGGGGAGGGAATTAGTAGCAATTATTGACACAACAAATAAAAAACCCTTCACCAATATAATTCCTAACCAACCCACTATACTAATAATTTCTAACTCCCCAAAAGAATTTGCCTTTAGTAAGTCTAAAACATCTCATGCCTCTCTGATTGGGAGGCTGTAAACAATCACACGTGGCCGGACGAACCTATACAGTTGGGCTAGATAACCTTCAGAGGAGTCCATAAGCTGAAACACTCTTGTCACGCCCAGGAATTTTTATTGCCTTGGAGCTGTACATTTACTCCTTCTCCGAGAGAAATGGTTATGGAGGAGAGCATAAAACAGACTCTTGTTTTGGGGTAAGATGCTCGGGAACAGGGGGTTTCCTGAGGCTTGATCACGCCTTTGCATATGCCAAGCCTCCTTCCTCATGACCTTTGCCATGGGTGGAGTTTCTCATGCTGGCCCCCGGCAGAATTCGTCAGGCTACAGTCCATGGGGTTCACAAAGAGTTTGACATGAATAAGCACACATGCATGCCTGCTCACATGTACATACTATTATGTAGGTTCTTCAGACATGAGTTAAAGCAGAGAATATAAGGGAAGTCCTGTCCCAGGATGGCCTCAAATAGAACTGTTGGCCATTTACTAGGAAAACTAGGAAAAATGTGGAAAAAGGTTTGGTATTATTCCCTGGTATGGAACAAAACTACTTGTTTCCTCACACACGTTTTTATTATCATATTAATAACTGAATTATGTTCTTTAAAAACTAACAAATTAATTTTAACAAAATTTTAAATAGAAAAATAAAGCATTATTTGGTGATATAAAAGATAAAGTAATTCAACATGTATTTATGCTATATAATTTCAGTGTAGTGTTTTGGCATTAGACCTAGAATCAGAGTGTGGCATTAGTGGTAAAAAACCCACCTGCCAATTCAGGACACATAAGAGACTGGCTGGATGCCTACCTTGGTAATATCCTTGGAGGAGGGCATGGCAACTACTTTTGCCTCGAATATCCCATGGGAAGAGGAGCTTGGTGGGGTACAGTCCATGGGCTCACAAAGAGACAGACGACTGAAGCGACTTAACTAAGCCCAGCAACACTCATTCATCTGGTCCATACTTTTAGGGAGAAGGGCATTACTCAATTTTAACCCCATAAAGCTCCTCTCTGCACCTTCAGAGCTGCTAAAAATCAGTGAAAGCTTCAGTACGAGTGTGCTGTTCAAGTCCAGTATCCAGTACACTTCAAACAATCTGCAATAAACCAGATGATTTATCATCTTTCAAAAACAAAAGGAATCAAACAAATGAAAAGTTACTGAACTAAAGCTGGGACTTAATTTCTGCTCTAAGTCTAGGCTAAGGAACTAGCTATTACAGCTCTGTCCCCTCGTCTCCATGAGACTCCTAGGAAGCACAGACCATGTTTATTTTTCTAAACTCTATTGACTATGACATTGTCTGACAGAGAAGACAATGTTTCATAGACCATTGTTAAATGTGTGATAGAAAGAAATAGTTAATGAATAATTAAATTATTGTTGTTATAGTAATTGTTATACATGTGGAACTATAAAATTGATTCTCACATAATAGGGTCAAAAACATTAATTTTCACATAGACAAAGATATACATGTGGATTTTTTTTGTTTGTTTGTTTGTTTTTGTTTTTGTTTTTTTTTTTTATTTTTAGTTTTTTATTTTTTACATTTTAAAATCTTTAATTCTTACATGCATTCCCAAACATGAACCCCCCTCCCACCTCCCTCCTCATAACATCTTTCTGGGTCATCCCCATGCACCAGCCCCAAGCATGCTGCATCCTGCGTCAGACATAGACTGGCGATTCAATTCACATGATAGTATACATGTTAGAATGTCATTCTCCCAAATCATCCCACCCTCTCCCTCTCCCTCTGAGTCCAAAAGTCCGTTATACACATCTGTGTCTCTTTCCCTGTCTTGCATACAGGGTCGTCATTGCCATCTTCCTAAATTCCATATATATGTGTTAGTATACTGTATTGGTGTTTTTCTTTCTGGCTTACTTCACTCTGTATAATCGGCTCCAGTTTCATCCATCTCATCAGAACTGATTCAAATGAATTCTTTTTAACCGCTGAGTAATACTCCATTGTGTATATGTACCACAGCTTTCTTATCCATTCATCTGCTGATGGACATCTAGGTTGTTTCCATGTCCTGGCTATTATAAACAGTGCTGCGATGAACATTGGGGTACATGTGTCTCTTTCAATTCTGGTTTCCTCGGTGTGTATGCCCAGAAGTGGGATTGCTGGGTCATAAGGTAGTTCTATTTGCAATTTTTTAAGGAATCTCCACACTGTTCTCCATAGTGGCTGTACTAGTTTGCATTCCCACCAACAGTGTAGGAGGGTTCCCTTTTCTCCACACCCTCTCCAGCATTTATTGCTTGCAGATTTTTGGATCGCAGCCATTCTGACTGGTGTGAAGTGGTACCTCATTGTGGTTTTGATTTGCATTTCTCTAATAATGAGTGATGTTGAGCATCTTTTCATGTGTTTGTTAGCCATCCGTGTGTCTTCTTTGGAGAAATGTCTATTTAGTTCTTTGGCCCATTTTTTGATAGGGTCGTTTATTTTTCTGGAGTTGAGCTGCAGAAGTTGCTTGTATATTTTTGAGATTAGTTGTTTGTCAGTTGCTTCATTAGCTATTATTTTCTCCCATTCAGAAGGCTGTCTTTTCACCTTGCTTATATTTTCCTTTGTTGTGCAGAAGCTTTTAATTTTAATTAGATCCCATTTGTTTATTTTTGCTTTTATTTCCAGCATTCTGGGAGGTGGATCATAGAGGATCCTGCTGTGATTTATGTCTGAGAGTGTTTTGCCTATGTTCTCCTCTAGGAGTTTTATAGTTTCTGATCTTACATTTAGATCTTTAATCCATTTTGAGTTTATTTTTGTGTGCGGTGTTAGAAAGTGATCTAGTTTCATTCTTTTACAAGTGGTTGACCAGTTTTCCCAGCACCACTTGTTAAAGAGATTGTCTTTACTCCATTGTATATTCTTGCCTCCTTTGTCAAAGATAAGGTGTCCATATGTGTGTTGATTTATCTCTGGGCTTTCTATTTTGTTCCATTGATCTATATGTCTGTCTTTGTGCCAGTACATGTGGATTTTAAAATTTATCAGTGTAGAAGAAAATATAGAGCATACTTTTAACTTTATAACTGGATGGATTTAAAGATAAAAACACAAATATTGAATAATGGAACCTGCTTACCAAAGCTTTTAAATAATTTTAGAACAGAGGTACTATTAGCAGAATGAAAATCTGAGATAAATGCTGGAAGAAGATACCTACAATATTAAAAAAAAAAAATAGTACAGGGAAGCCCTGTATATATACAGGGAGTGAATCATATATGCTTTTATATCTTATGCATGGCATGTATTCAACCTCATAAAAATAGTTGCACAGTAAATTAAAATAAAATCACATTTGAATAGTATTGATTATGTGTAAAATATACAAGTTTAGAAAAGTAGTTTGTATCAATAAAAACTGATAAATTAAATCACTAATAATTCATTTACTTATTCTGCCATATTATTCTTCAGATATAATCATAAAGGCAATAACATTTGCAAGGTGACACACAGAAATTAAAGTTCAAATTGCTTTTTCCAAACATTCAGGCTTCTAACTGACAAAAAAGAATCTTAGGCATCTTATTCTATCATCAAGATTTTTCCAAAAACATATTCTAATATTTATATTTTATTAATCAACAAGAAAAGAAATTCAGATACTGAAATAGACAAAGTAAATGAATAGACAATTCTTATGATGGAAATATGGCCAGGCAGTAAAAGTAAAGACATAAATCAATAAAACTTATTAGAGAAATTACAAAATGCAAATTAAAACAAATATGATATACCATTTAATTGGCAAAAAATGTAAAATCTTATAACACACATTGTTGGAAAACTCACGGAAATTAAAGCTTTCACATTTTCTTTTATCAATGGGTGAACTTGCTAAAGCAGCTTTGAATAACAAAGCTAATTATCAATTAATTCAGTACAGTTCAGTCACTCAGTTTTGTCCGACTCTTTGCGACCCCATGAATAGCAGCACGCCAGCCCTCCCTGTCCATCACCAACTCCGGAGTTCACTCAGACTCACGTCCATTGAGTCCGTGATGTCATCCAGCCATCTCATCCTCTGTCGTCCCCTTCTCTTCCTGCCCCCAATCCCTCCCAGCATCAGAGTCTCTTCCAATGAGTCAACTCTTCGCATGAGGTGGTCAAAGTACTGGAGCTTCAGTTTTAGCATCATTCCTTCCAAAGAAACCCCAGGGCTGATCTCCTTTAGAATGGACTGGTTGGATCTTTTTGCAGTCCAAGGGACTCTCAAGAGTCTTCTTCAACACCACAGTTCAAAAGCATCAATTCTTCAGCACTCAGCCTCCTCCACAGTCCAACTCTCACATCCATACATGACCACTGGAAAAACCATAGCCTTGACTAGACAGACCTTAGTCGGCAAAGTAATGTCTCTGCTTTTGAATATGCTATCTAGATTTGTCAATTAATTAAATAACACTATATTAAAGATAAAAGTGCCCTGGTCCTACCGCCATCAATTCCACCCTAAAATATTATTTCTGAGCAGTTTTAAACGTGTGTTTAAGAAGATATTTACATACATTTTTAGTTTTGAAATGTTTATAATAAAACTATTTGGAAAAACAATAAATGTCAAAAACTGGTGATTGTGAGGTATGAGATAGATGAGCCCCTTACTGGATGCCTGGTAATGTCAAGTGGAGTATAATTCAAGCTTTGTTCTCAACCAGACACTCCAAGGATAAAGCTAGTGGCAAAAACTGAACTCTGCTACAGCAAAGAAATAAAATGTCCACTTCAGAGATTAAGGGGGACTTATTTGTCAACCCCCAACCGGAAGAGTGGGGGTCAAAAACTAAGGTGGCCCTACGCCATAAGAAGTCTGGACATGTGCCCATAGGCCTCTGTGGTGGTATCTATCTTAGAAAAAATCCTCACATGCATCTTGGGGAGGATTCATGGACCCAAGGTGTGATGAAAGAAAGAAGATAATAAGCCAAAGGTAAACAAACACCTGGAAGGACTGTTCTACATAAGTGATTTACACTGCCACCTTACTGTGCTCCTCCTCACTCAGGATGCCAGCACTCCTCTCAGGATGTGTATCTCTGCCTAGCTTCTGATTGCTGATGTACTCTTCTCATTAGGGAGGGTGCTCATATCCTTTCTCTCCAGGTATGTAACTCTGCCTGGTTTTTGACTGACTGCACTTTTGACTTAGGATGTCCCCACTCTCTTCGGGTGTGAAGTTTTGCCTTGCTTTTGGCTTATATAAGCAACCTGCTTTTCTATGTGCTCTCCTATACATTATGCCATGTCTCTAATAGTAAACTTTTACTGTTTTTACAGTTTTGCCTCCTTGAGATATTCTTGCTTTCACACGGGGTAAACAACCAGGGCCACTTTGCCTCTAGCCTCTAGCCCCTGGTGGTATAGTGGCTAGGACTCTCAGTTTTCATCCAGGTTAACCAGATTTAATCCTGGGCAAGGAACTAAAATCTCTTTTCAGGATGTTCACTGTTCTCCTTCCAAGATCAATTGCATAATTAAATTATAAAATAGTCACAAAATGTGCTGTGTGCTCAGTCACTCATTTGTGTCTGATTCTTTGTGGTCCCGTGGACTGTGGTTCACCAGACACCTCTGTCCATGGAATTTCCCAGGCAAGAATTCTGGAGAGACTTGTCATTTCCCACTCCAGGGAATCTTCCCAAATCAGAGATTGAACCCATGTTTCTTGCATCTCCTGCATCGGCAGGAAAATATTTTACCACTGTGCCCCCTGGGAAGCCCCGTTCATAAAATATAACAATGCAAAATATTGATATATTGCTACAGATATATTTAAGAATTATTTTTAAATTTGTAGTTAAAAAATAATTTTTAGAATCATACATGTAAAGGAGATGATTTATATTGTACTTTAAAATATTAAAACAATTATATTTTACTAATATTATGCTATATAACATTATATTATATATGTATATATATACACACACACATATAAGGTTTACATAGCTTTAGAAATATTTAACTCTATAGTAGTTTTGAACCTTGAAGTAGAAGAAAAAGGATAAAATCCGGAAGAGACATATTGTGGATCCAACTTTATAATTCTATACCTTAAGTTTGCAACCTGATTAAGATATAGAACAGACATGAAACTATTACTTGAAACTAAATATATAAAAATTAAATATATGAAACTTGGTTGAATAAATGAATTTTCAGGTATATTGAACATGCAATCTCATTGATCACATAATTGTGCTTTATTCTTACTATCCAACATTTTCTACATAGGGATGTGGTAAGTACTAAGTGTATTTACACTGAAAGCATTTCAGAATTATAAGCAGTGCTTTGAATCTCCAAACTATTATTCTTTCTTTCTACTGTATCAAGTGGGAAATTAAGGGGAAGAACCAAATAATTGAGTTTGTGATCTCTGACTACCAGAGCCAGTGCTGGAGATGCTCTTCCAAGTGAGTCCATATCTATAATGAAATCACTAATTAAATCTTCTACATATACCTTTCTGCCTCAAGTATGAAACGTGTATTAAGAGACATCTAATAATACTTATACAGCCAAGAAAATATCAAATATGTCAAAATATTAATAAATAATTTTAATACTGCTCTTCCAATGTTAACATGGGATTTTTTTTCATTTGTTGAAGTTCTTTATTTATTTTGTACCAATTAATATTACTTATTTTAATTTTTTCCTCCTTTTTTTGCACCAAGATTTCTAACAATTCTTTTCCCAGGCAGTCACGTCTACCATACACAATTCTCAAAAACAAACCATGAGACAAGTAATTGAATGCTGGTGGTTTTTATGGAAAGTGATTTTGGGAAGAATCAGTGAAGATCAGGCAGAGTGTGACAGGAAGGCAAGATATGCAATCCTTAGTTCCCACTGTGGATGCATGGCATGCATGCATGTGTGCTCACTCATGTCTGAATCTGTGAGTTCATGGGCTTTAGGCCACCACCTCTTCTATCTATGAAATGTTCCAGGCAAGAATACTGAAATAAGTTACAGTTTCCTACTCCAGGGGATCTTCCCACTCCTGACCCAGGATAATTGAAACTGAACCCTTTAGAAGAACCCCAAGAAGCTGGTAAAACCATCTCAAGATCAAACAACCATTTAATGTGAAAGTAGCATTTATTTGAATGTCCAGTCCTTATTTCTTACTTCTATGACATTAATTTATCATCAATTCAGGATGCTTTGCTAACACTGAGCAGATCCTCATGGTGCCAGAGGAAGACTTTGGATCAAGAAGCAGCCAAGAGACTTGAGTGCTTGAGATAGGAAGCTACGGGTAAAGCAGCTGTCCACCAGCTTTGTACCAGAGGGTGAACTCAAGTGTGTAGAAGGAAATGGAGTGAGACATCAACTGCATTCACTGCATCCAGCCTCCCTATTTTCCTTATACCTATGTTTTCATTTTCTTATTTTCAAGACTTATACAATTTCCACTTTTCCAACATTTTTAAAATCTCTCTTCCATTTTTTTAAATATCAGATTCCCTATTTGGCCACAGTAAATTACAGGATAAGAGAACCCTCAGAATTTTAAAGATGCATGCATTTTTCTCTACAGTATATGCTCTTCATTATTTTAATACTGCTAAAGTTTGGAGTCATATTATGTTTTTAGTCAGGAGAATCTTCACTGAGCAAATGATATTCAATAATTTATTGCTCAGTTGCTCAGTCATGTGTGACTCTGTGATCCCATGGACCAGGCTTTCCTGTCCTTCACTCTCTCCTGGAGTTTGCTCAAACTCATGTCTGTTGAGTTGGTGAGGCGATCTAACCATCCCATCCTCTGTCATCCCCTTCTCCTCCTGCCTTCAATCATTCCCAGCATCAGGGTCTTTTCCAATGAGTCGGCTCTTCACATTAAGTGACTGAAGTCTTGAAGTTTCAAGGACATAAAACGATATGGATTCAGACATGTAGATCCTACAGGATCACAGTCAAAGGCGTATAGATGCAAATTATTAGGCTACATATCCTGTGTGCTATAAATTCAAAATACTTTCTGTGGCTTATAAAGTACTCTCTTTACTTTCTTTACTTTCTCTCTCTCAAAGTTTCACAGATGTTTCACTAACTCTCTTCTAATACCCTTTCACCCTAACTTGCTACACTCAAGCCAACCAGCTTCCTTTTATCTCAAACATATCAAAAATGCTTCTGCTTCTGTGCTTTCTTTTTCCCCTACATCAGGAACTCTGCTTCCAAGGACTTTGCAAGAATCTTTCCAATTTGTGTGCATTATTTGGAACACTGCTCAACATATCATCTCTTCCTGGAAGTCTCCCTTGATTCTACCATTAAAAAAGAGCACCACACAGATGACTCTATATCCCATTTACCCTGATTTGTTTTTGTCTTCAAATAAATAAGCCAAAAATATTTATTTTTTTACTGCTTATTAGCTATGTCACCCATCTTGAATGTAAGCTACTTCATAGGAAAGACATTGTCTTTGCTTATTGTTGTATTTCCAGTATCTGGTAAAGTTTCTTGGATACAAATAAGCAGAAAATATTTTTGAATAAATAAACATACCAATTCTTAATTAGTTCTTTCATAGTATTAATGTATAATATCAGTATACATAATCTCTAAGGAGGATCTTTGTTTTATTTGCTTTTACCACCAAGGCATAATGTAAACTCAGGTACATGTATTTACTCAATGTTGAATACATTAATCATGACCCTAAAAAAGCAATGTATCAAAGGTACCCATATAACTGAAGTCAACAAACTATCATTAGACTAAAGCTTTAGGTGCCCCTACTGAGCGAATAGTCACTTCTTTCATTAAATACATTCTGCTCTTGGGAATACTAGAAACTACCTAGAATAATGAAAGAATGGTTTAATTGCTTACACAGGAAACTTTGTCCACCAAACTGATGAAGGCATTGATATTTTCTGAGGTCCAGAGCTTTTGTTTTGTTTCTTTGCTTTGTTTGATCTTTCTTTGAGTTCTGAAACTTTTTTTAACACAACTATCTGCAGTCACAATATAATAATCAAAGATAATCTAAATATCAACAAACTAATTCTAAAGTTTATATGGAAAGGAGAAACATCCTGAATAGCTAATACAAGATTGAAAAAGTTGAAGAGCGTTGGAGAATTGACACTACCATACTTCAACAGTTATATAAAGTGACAGTAATCAAGACAGTGTGAAAGAAAACACAGCAGTGAAACAGAACAGAGGACCCAGAAGTACAACAAAATAGACATAGTAAAATATACACTGATCTTTGACAAAGTAACAAAAGCAATACAATAAAGCAAAGATATATTTTCAACATATGTTGCTGAAAAACTGGACATTCACATGGGGAGAAAAGACCTTACACCCTTCACAAAAATTAACTAAAAATGGAAATTAAATATAAATGCAAAATGCGAAACTAAAAAGCTTCTTAAATGCAACAAAGGAGAAAAATTGGAGGATCTTGGGTATAGTAGTGGTTACTCTTTAGATAAAACTCCAAAGGCATGACCCATGAAGAAATAACTGATTAGCTGGACTGCATTAAAATTAAGAACTTCTGCACAGTGAAAGAAAATATAAAGAGAATGAGAAGACAAGTCACACTCTAGGGGAAGAAGGTTTGCAAGACACATTTGATAAAGTTCTGTTATCCAAAAATACACAAACATATTTTAAATTCAACAGTAAGGAAGTAAACACCCTGATTAAAAATAGACAAATTGTACAGGAGGCAGTAATAAAAATCATCTCCAAGAAAAAGAAATGCAAAAAGGCAAAATGCTTGTCTGAGAAGGAATTGCAAATAGTTGAGAAAAGAAGAGAAGCAAAAGGCAAAGAGGAAAAGGAAAGATATATCCATCCGAATGCAGAGTTCCAAAGAATAGCAAGGAGGAATAAGAAAGCATTCCTAAGTGATCAGTGAAACAAATCAGAGGAAAACAATAGAATAGGGATATCTTCAAGAGATTTTAGAGATCTCTTAAGAAAATTACAGATATACCAAGGGAACATTTCATGCTAAGATGGGCACAATAAAGGAAAAAAACATTATTTACCTAAGAGAAGCAGAAGATATTAAGAAGATTTGCAAGAATACACAGAAGAAATATACAAAATATCCTAATGACTCACATAACTGCAATGATGTGATCACTCATCTAGAGTCAGACATCCTGGAGCGCGAAGTCAAGCGAGCCTTAAGAAGCATCACTACAAACAAAGCTAGTGGAGGTGATAGTATTCCAGATGAGCTATTTCAAGTTCTAAATGATGATGTTGTAAAAGTGCTGCACTCAATATGCCAGTAAATTTGAAAAACTCAATAGTGGCCACAGGACTGGAAAAAGGCAGTTTTCATTCCAATTCCAAAGAAAAGCAATGTCAAAGAATGTTCAGTCTACCAGACAATTGCACTCATCTCATATGCTAGCAAAGTAATGCTGAAAATTCTACAAGCTAGGCTTCAACAGTGCGTGAACTGAGAACTTCCAGATATTTAAGCTGGATTTAGAAAAGGCATTGGAATCAGAGATCAAATTGCCAATATATTTTGGATTATAGAAAAAGCAAGAGAATTCCAGAAAAAGATCTACTTCTGCTTAACTGACTATGCTAAAGCCTTTTACTATGTGGATCATAAGAAACTGTGGGAACTTCCTCAAGAGGTGAGAATACCAGACCATCCTACCTGCCTTGTGAGAAACCAGTATGCAGGTCAAGAAGCAAAAAACATTGAACAGACATTAGAGCAACAGACATTATAACCAGACATGAAACAAAGGACTGGTTCCAAATTGGGAAAGGAGTACATCAATGTTGTATATTGTCACATTGCTTAACTTTAATGCAAAGTATATCATGCCAGGCTGGATGAAGCACAATCCAGAATCAAGATTGCCAAGAGAAATATCAGTAACCTCAAATATGCAGATGGCACCATGCTAATGGCAAAAAGCAAAGAGGAACTAAAGAGCCTCTTGATGAAGGTGAAAGAGGAAAGTGAAATAACTGGCTTAAAACTCAACATTTAGAAAACCAAGATCATGGCATTGGGTCCCAATAATTCATGGTAAACAGATGGAGAAACAAGGGAAAAAGTGACAGATTTTATGCTCTTGGGCTCCAAAATCACTGCAGATAGTGACTGTGGCCATGGAATTAAAAGACACTTGCTTCCAAGAAGTAAAACTATGACAAACCTAGACAGTATATTAAAATGAAGAGTTATTACTTTGCCAACAAAGGTACATACAGTCAAAGCTATGACTTTTCCAGTAGTCATGTACAGATGTGAGAGTTGGACCATAAAGAAGGCTGCACACTGAGGAACTGATGCTTTTAAACTGTGGTTTTGGAGAAGACTCTTGGGACTCACTTGGACTGCAAACCAGTCAATCCTAAAGGAAATCAACTCTGAATATTCATTAGAAGGACTGATTCTGCAGCTGAAGCTCCAATACTTTGGCCATGTGATTCAAAGAGCTGACTCATTAGAGAAAGTCCTGATGCTAGGAAAGAGTGAAGCCAGGAGGAGAAGGGGATGACAGAGGATGAGATGGTTGGATGGCATCACCAACTCAATGGACATGAGTTTGAGCCAGCTCCAGAAGATGAGGGGAAGCCTGGCATGCTTCAATCCATGGGGTGGGGAAGATTTGGATATGACTGGGCAACTGAACAACAGCAAAGATCTTAAGAGGCATGTCACAAAAGAAGATCTAAAAATGGAAAAATTAGCATGTGAGAAGATGCTCCATATTATATGTCATCAGGGAAATGCAAATTACAATGAAATTCCAGTACACATCTAACAGAATGGCAGAATTCCACACCACTGACAAGACCTGATGTTAGTGAAGCAAGAGGAAATCTAATTCATTGCTGGTGGGAATGCAAAATGGTACAGCCACTTTGGATGCAGGGTGCAGGATGCTTGGGGCTGGTGCACCGGGATGACCCAGGGGGATGGTGTGTGTGGGGCGAGGTGGGAAAGGGGTTCGGGATTGGGAACATGTATACACCCATGGCGGATTCATGTTGATGTGTGGCAAAACCAATACAATATTGTAAAGAAAAAAATAATAATAATAAATAAAATTTTAAAAAGACATATTTGGAAGACTGAACATATTCTTAGACAATCCAGCAATTGTACTCTCAGGTATTTGCTCAAACAATTTGAAAATTTATGTCCACACAAAATCTGTATGCAAACGTATAGCAGCTTTATTAATAATTACAGTAACTTGGATTCAACTAAGATGTGTTTCAGTAGGGGAATGGGTAAACTGTATTACAGTCACACATTGGAATGTTTTTCATATTAAGCAGAAATGAGCTATCAAGGCATGAAATTACATGGGAGAATATTAAATGCATTTTACTAAATGAAAGAAAATAATGGGTACTATGTGATTCTAAGTATGTAATAGGCTTCCCTAGTACCTCAGACAGTAAAGAGTCTGTCTGCAATGCAGGAGACCTGGATTCTGTCCCTGAATTCGGAAAATCTCCTGGAGAAAGAATTGGCAACCCACTCCAGGACTGTTGCCTGGAAAATCCAATGGACAGAGGAGTATGGTGGGCTACAGTCCATAGGATTGCAAAGAGTTGAATACAACTGAAGGAAATGGCAACCCACTCCAGTGTTCTTGCCAGGAGAATCCCAGGGACAGAGGAGTCTGGTAGGCTGCCGTCTGTGGGGTCACACAGAGTCGGACACGACTGAAGCGACTTAGCAGCAGCAGGAGAGCAACTAACACACACACACAAGTATGTGACATCCTGGAAACATATGAAACTACAGAGACAGTAACGAGATCAGTGGTTGTCAGTTGTAGGTAAGGTGGGCTTTGAGATAAACAGGTAAAGCAAACAAGATATTTAGGATAGTGAAAATATTCTGTATTATACAAATACTGTAGATAGATATCATTATAGATTTTCTAAACCCATAGAATGTATAACACCAAGAGTGAACCATAATGTAAATTATGGTCTTTGAGTTGCTATGATATGTCAATATAGGCTCAGCAAGTATAACAGATGTACCACTCTCAGGAGAGATGTTGATAATGTGGGAAGTTATGCATGCATGGGAGGCAGAAGATATGGGGAATCTCTGTGCTTCTATCCTATTTTTCATTGAACCTAAAGAAAAGGAAGTCTTATGAAAAACGAAACAAAACTAGCAACTTGTTATAGGAGTGGAATTTAGAATTTGTCAAAATATCTTGAGGTTTTGTCGTCCCAATTGACATACAAAGTAGAGGAAAGCTTTTGAAATCTGAGAAAAATCCTTGGTGAGGATATACAAGATGCTTACATGCTTAGGGAGCAGTGATAAAAGGCACATAATATCTCTCCAAATGTAAGTAATGAAGCTTAATGTGCCCTTACAATTGCTGAGTCTAATATGAGCATATTTTAGTGAAATTTTAAAATTTGAAATCCCAGAAAAATTTCTTATTGGGTCAGGAAGCTAAATAAATTCAGGGCATTGAGACAGCATTTACAAAAGGGTCAAACTTTGTCCAAATGTGTTTCCAGATAGGCCATGTATCAAAATCAGTGTGTTGTTGCTGTGTTTCCATCTAAATTGTATTGAGAAGTTTTTGTTTTGGAGGCTTTTTATTTGTTTGTTTCTAATAGAGTCATTTTATGAATGCTATGGGCCTACCCAGTGGCTCAGTGACAAATAACCCAACTGCAACGCAGGAGATGAAGGATACACAAGCTTGATTCCTGGGTTGGGAAGATTTTCTAGAGGAGGGCATGCAATCCACTCCAGTATTCTTGCCTGGAGAATCCCATGGACAGAGGAGACTGGTGGGCTACAGTCTATAAGGTCACAAAGAGTTGGAAACAACTGAAATGACTTAGCACGCATGCATAAATGCTATGTTCTCTGAGTTCTAATTATTATTTGATTTCTTGAATATCTGGAAGGGGAAAAAGACCAAAAACAAAATTTGAAGGAGATTTCTATAAACTCTGAAGGGCTAGGGATAGATCTCTGGTTTGAAACACACAAAATTAAAATAGCCCCAAAGAACTAAATCTGCATTTAGTAACTATGGTGTCTGAAACTTAGTCTGAGAATTGGAAATATCACCATTGACCAAATGCTCTTCCATAATCCAGTGAAACATACATTGAAGATGGTATGACTGTGTCTAATAAAATTCAACTAAAGGGAAAAGGAGGCATAAATTAAAGCCTAGTAGACCACATAGTAGAATATTTTTAAGAGTTACTTTTAAATGAATGAAGCAAGAATGGTATGAATGAAAATAAAACATTGTTTACAGTATTATAAAAAGTCAGAATCTTGTTCCTACAAAGTACTCTACATTTGGCAAAAAGGAATGGTGACTAGACTGAGAACATGCAATTTGACAATAAACCTGATCAGCTTTACTTATTTTGTTGGAAGGCAATTACAGGCAGGGGACCTAAAATCAAGTCACATATTTGTTAATTATACTATGAGTCCAGGAAAAATTGCTTAACTTTTCTGGGCCTGTTTAGTTTTCTGTAAAATGACAAGATGTCACAAAGTTCCCTCTGTCCTTACATCACCATCAGACCCATTCCTGTCAATGGGGGCAAAATAAAACAAACAAACAAAATTGAGTAGTGAGGTCAGTAGCTTGATATCTACAATAACTGTCCATTAAGTTGATAAAGATTTAGTAAGATAGAACACTCTAATACATAAGCATTCTAATCTAGATTTTATAAAGTCAACTTGCTAGTTTTGAAATGTTGTTTCATTTTTATTCAACTTTTTTCATCTTCCTATGCATTCCCTTCTCACTCTGATCTTTTTTTTCTTCATTGCTCAGTATGATCTGAATGTAGTTCTTCCATTCAGAATGTGTCAGGGATTGTTGTTTATCCTGGAAATCTATGGGTGAAATTCCAAGGATGAGGTGAGCAAACCATAATTGTTGAAAAAGGAATGAAAGAAAACAAAAAAGAAAAGAGTAGAAACAAAAATTTTAGACAGAAGGAATGCTTTTCTCTCTGTTTCAAAAATATTCTTCTTAGTATTAGATACACTGTTTCAGAGTTGGCTAAAATAATACAAAATTCAGTGGATTTATTTAAAAAGCTCTATGCATCCCTGGCGGCTCAGAGGTTAAAGCATCTGCCTGCAATGCAGGAGACCTGGGTTCGATCCCTGGGTTGGGAAGATCCCCTGGAGAAGGAAATGGCAACCCACTCCAGTATTCTTGCCTGGAGAATCCCATGGATGGAGGAGCCTGGTGGGCTACTGTCCTCGGGGTTGCAAAGAGTCAGACACGACTGAGCGACTTCACTTTCATGAAGAATTTTAAGTCTATTTTTAGCATTGTATTTTTATCTTTGAAAGTAAGTATGCTCATAACTCAATTTTGCTACACATTTTTCACAACCTCTTACATTCAACTCTTATCATATGCACACTTTTCTTCCCTTTAGTTGCAAAAACACTTCTTTCATCTCAAGTTCATTTACTAATGCAGTTTGATATTCTTCCTCCTCCATATGTCCTATTTCAAGATACTAAAATTGGATCTCTTAAAGAAGATTTGGCTATACGTTTTCATTAGCAATTTAAAATATATGTTTGTGTGTATCTAACGTATTCTTGCCAACTTTATTTTACTTAAAATTTCTTAATTTTAAAAAATTTCAATATATCTGATTAGTATAAAAATGGCATAATAATTATTTGTTATTTCATTAATGTAGACTTTTCTTATTTGTCCAGTGCACTCTATTTAGCATTCCTATATAGTGCCTTCTCTGTAGCAGCATATTTAAATTAGCTTTTCATCAGTCAAGTTTTATAAAGGCATTCTTTTTTAATATAAATTTATTTATTTTAATTAGAGGTTAATTACTTTATAATATTGTATTGGTTTTGCCATACATCAACATGAATCCACCACGTGGATTCAGGTATACACGTGTTCCCCATCCTGAACCCCCCCCCCCCAAACTCCTCCCTCCCCGTACCATCCCTCTGGGTCATCTCAGTGCACCAGCCCCAAGCATCCAGTATCATGCATTGAACCTGATCCAACAATAAGATGCAAATGATATAGCTAAGGAATATATTATTGTCTATGTTTTTTCCCAACAGGTTTATTCAAAACATCTATGGGCATAAATAATGTGAGCATAAGTGTTTAAATCAAACACTTGTGAGTAAGGTTGAATTTAGCAGGAAAATATAAATACAGGGAAAAACTTTTATTAGCATTGGAAATAAGGAGAAAAGGAATTCTGTACTACAAGCCAAGAAGGACTTTATTTATGAATTATAGAAGTGTCAAGATTTTGTGAAGTTACAAAGAATCAAGTAAGGAATTATCACTTAAAAATAATAATACCAAAATGAAAATGTGTTAAAACTTCCTTAATATGTTTGTAGGACCAAAGAGAAAAAGTGAACATGTGAAAGTGAAAGTCACTCAGTCGTGTCCGACTCTTTGTGACCCCATGGACAATATAGTCTATACAATTCTCCAGGCCAGGATACTTGAGTGCATAGCCATTCCCTTCTCCAGGGACTCTTCCCAACCCAGGGATCGAACCCAGGTCTCCCACATTGCAAGGCAGATTTTTTTTTACCAGCTGAGCCAGCAAGGAAGCACTGGCCTATGCTCAAATCATAACAGCTGCATTTTAGACAACTTTCCCTTTCAACTAGCTCAGTGAAATTTCAATAGAGTAGCAACAATGAAACCAGAAAAGCAAACATAATTATACTGACCAAGATGAGGTAGGTAATGGCCTTCATTCTGTAAGATATTCTCACTCTGTTGCATGTAGGTCAACATGCAAACTATATCATGCCACTTCCATGCTTAAAGCCTTTCAATGGTTACCCTTATATTTATAAGCAGAGTACATTATCTGAAATGCTGGGCTAAATTACTCACAAAATGGAATCTAGACTGCCAGGGAAAATATCAACAACCTCAGAGAGGCAGATGATACCACTCAAATGGCAGAAATAGAAGAACTAAAGAGCCTCTTGATGAGAGTAAAAGAGGAGAGTGAAAAAGCTAGCTTAAAACTTAACATTCAAAAGACTAAGATCATGGCATCCAGTCCTATCACTTCATGGCAAATAGTTGGGTAAACAGTGACAGATTTTATGTTCTTGGGCTCCAAAATCATGGCATACAGTGATCACAGCTACGAAATTAAAAGATGCTTACTACTTGGAAGGAAAGCTATGATATACCTAGACAACATATTAAAAGGAGAGACACACTTTACACACTAAGGTACATATAGCCAAGCTATCATTTTTCCGGTAGTCATATATGGATGTGACAATTGGACAATAAAGAAGGTTGAGTGCAGAAGAATTGATTATTTTTAGTTGTGGTGATAGAGGAGACTCTTGAGAGTTCCTTGGACAGCAAGGAGATCAAGCAAGTCAGTCCTAAAGGAAATCAACACTGAATGTTCATTGGAAGGAGTGGTTCTGAACCTGAAGCTCTGATATTTGGGCCACCTTATATAAAGAGCCAACTCACTGGAAAAGACCCTGATCTGGGAAAAATTGAGGGCAGGAAAACAAGGAGGTGACAGAGACTGAAATACTTTGATGGCATCACTGACTCAATGGACATGAGTTTGAGTGAACTCTAGGACATAGTGAAGGACAGGGAAGTCTGGTATCTGCAGTCTTTAGGGTCGCATTATTAGGCATAATTTAGTGATTACATATTTAGCGACAACAATATACTTAGAAAAGGGCTTCACAGGTGGCTCAGTGGTAAAGAATATATCTGTCAAAGCAAGAAATGCAGGAGATGCAAGAGACAAGAGTTCAATTGTTGGAAGATCTCCTAGAGTGGGAAATTTCAACCCTTTCAATATTCTTGCCTGGGAAATTCTGTGGACAGAGGAGTCTGGTGGCCTACAGTCCATGAGATTGCAAAGAGTCAGACATGACTAAGTGATTAAGCATGCACACATACTGAGAAAAAAAATGGTTTTACCACATGCAATAATGATATACTATAATGCTGCTGCTGCTGCTAAGACACTTCAGTCGTGTCCAACTCTGTGTGACCCCATACACAGCAGCCCACCAGTCTCCTCCATCCCCGGGATTCTCCAGGCAAGAACACTGGAGTGGGTTGCCATTTCCTTCTCCAGTGCACGAAAGTGGCAAGTGAAAGTGAAGTCGCTCTGTTGTGTCCGACTTTTCACTACTTCAGGAACTGTAGCCTACCAGGTTCCTCTGTCCATGGGTTTTTTCAGGCAAGAGTACTGGAGTGGGTTGCCATTGCTTTCTCCAATACTATAATGAGCTGCATACTTTTTGAGCCCCATCTTTTTTGAGCCCTATCCATTTCTTCAAAATTATTAACTAATATAAATTTTTAGACATCTCAAATACATTAAGCCATTCTATCCTCTAAGAATTATGACTACATTTCCCTTTTCTAGAATACTTTCTTCAAATTTATTTTTCTTTTCTTAAGACATAAATCTCACATGCACTCATCTCACATACAGGCAAAGTAATGCTCAAAATTCTCCAAGCCAGGCTTCAACAATACGTGAACCATTAAATTCCAGATGTTGAAGCTGGATTTAGAAAAGACAGAGGAACCAGAGATCAAATTGCCAACATCTGTTTGAAACTTTAAAAGAGCAAGAGAGTTCCAGAAAAACATCCAGTTCTGTCTTATTGACTCTGCCAAAGCCTTTGACTATGTGGATCACAATAAACTGTGGAAGATTCTTTAAGAGATGGGAATACCAGATCACCTGATCTGCCTCCTGAGAAATCTGTATGGAGGTCAAGCAGCAATAGTTAGAACTGGACATGGAACAGCAGACTGGTTCCAAATCAGGAAAGGAGTATATCAAGGCTGTATATTGTCACATTGCTTATTTAAATTTTATGTAGAGTACATCATGAGAAACGCTGGGCTGGATGAAGTAAAGGCTAGAATCAAGATTGCCAGGAGAATTATCAATAACCTCACATATGCAGATGACACCACCATTATGACAGAAAGTGAAGAAAAACTAAAGAGCCTCTTGATTCAAGTGAAAGAGGAGAGTGAACAAGTATGCTTAAATTTAAGCTCAACATTCAGACAACTAAGATCATGACATCTGTTTCCATCGCTCCATGGCAAATAGATGGGGAAATAGTGAAAACAGTGACAGACTTTGATTTTTAGGGTTCCATAATCACTGCAGATGGTGACTGCAGTCATGCAATTAAAAGATGTTTAATCCTTGGAAGAAAAATTATGACCAACCTAGACAGCATATTAAAAAGCAGAGACATTACTTTGCCAAAAAAAAGTCCATCTCATCAAAACTGTGTTTTTTCCAGTAGTCACGTATGGGATGTGAGAGCTGGAGTATAAAGAAAGCTGAGCATCAAAGAATTGATGCTTTTGAACTGTGGTGTTGGAAAAGACTCTTGAGAGTCCCTTGGACTACAAGGAGACCCAACCAGCCCATCCTAAAGGAAACCAGTCCTAAATATTCATTGGAAGGACTGGTGCTGAAGTTGAAACTCCAGTATTTTGGCCACCTGATGCGAAGAAAAGACTCATTGGAAAAGACCCTGATGATAGGAAAGATTAAAGGTGGGAGAGGAAAGGGGCAACAGAGGATGAGATGGTTGGATTGCATCACTGACTTGATAGGCATGAGTTTGAATAAGATCCAAGAGTTGGTAATGGACAGGGAGGCCTGACGTGCTGCAGTCCATGGGGTCACAAGGAGTCAGATTCGACTGAGTGACTGAACTGAAATGAACTAAGACATTGAAATATCTATTCAAACTGTAATAGTAAATAATTCCCCAGTACAAGGGGAAAGAGTGATTAAACACATTTTATTCACACAATGGAGTAACATGAAGCTGTTAGATAATATTGACAGTAAAAGCATTTCAATATCTATGGTTTTAGTGGAAAAAAAAGGATGAAAAGGCAATGTGAAATTTTTTGATACAAAGTGTGGAAAAAAATATGCACAAGTGCTTGTATTAGCAAAAGAAAGTACCAGAAACATTAAGAAATAATAAAGATAAGTCCTTATGAGGACAGGTTGAAGAAGTATGGGATCAAAAATTTTTGATGTATACTTATGTAATTTTACTTTTGAAATAATATAAATGTATTCACATATAAAAGGAAGCATAAATTAGAATTGAATTGAACACAACAGTCAAAAGACTGGACTTCATTTTCCAACTCAAATGTAAAAAGCTGAGAAAAATGTTAATTCCAATGTAGTTTTGAGAAAATTAAAATTTTCTCAAATCCAATGAAGGCACTAGGGAAATCAAAACATGTAAATTCCAAGGGTAAGCAGGGCCATGCACGACGGATGGAACACATGATGTATCTCACCAAAAGCAGAACACAGGACAAAAATGTGCCAAATACACATTAATAAGGACAGCTTCACTAGAATATTTTTTTTGAGCTATGAATAGTTAGAAGTTAATAAGTTCTTCTAAAAGCTGTTAAAAACATGCAGTGGAATATCATGAAAATATAGATTTTTCTGGTGCCCCATTTGAAATAAGAGTTTACAATCCTTATACAATCCTTTTTACAGCCTTCATAGATGCTTTTGAGAACTTTGGATGCAACATGGGAAAAAATAATCTTCCTTGTTGTCATAAATGTGGAAAGAAGGGTGGCCCTGTGCTAGAAAAGGCAAATAGGCCCTACCACCTCCCTTGGAATCATCACTTATAGAAAGCAAAATTTTAAGGTGCTGGAATTGGGCCACCAAAACGCACTGCTGCTAAAGTCAGTGTGAAAAAGAAAAATGAAAAAAACACCATAGAACCAAAGAAAGACAATAAATATATGAATATTACTCAAGTACTGTCTTTAACAAGAAGATATAAGGCAGGTTTTGGCTGCCTTAAATAAGAAGAGCAACACCACAAAGAACTATGTAAGATGGGCTCAACAAATTCATAGTGACAAAAGCTAAGGAAGTGCTCAACAAACTGCACAATGTTGAGAGATAGGCCCATGGGATCAAAGTCAGCTGAAGGTACCCAATGGATAAAACTGGAGCAATACGAGCAACAGAATATATAAAGTGTCAATAGAATATCAGTAAAAGTATAAAAAAATTATAATTACTCCATACTAATTGATATATACATATTTTAAAATGATTTTTTTTTACTTTTTTATTTTTTTATTTATTTTTATTTTTTTAGTTTTTTATTTTTTAAATTTTAAAATCTTTAATTCTTACATGCGTTCCCAAACATGAACCCCCCTCCCACCTCCCTCCCCATAACATCTCTCTGGGTCATCCCCATGCACCAGCCCCAAGCATGCTGTATCCTGCGTCAGACATAGACTGGCGATTTAATTCTTACATGATAGTATACATGCTAGAATGCCATTCTCCCAAATCATCCCAAATGTGCTAAATTGCTTCAGTAATGCCCAACTCTTTGTGACTCCATAGACTGTAGCCCATGAGGCTCTTCTGTCCATGGGATTCTCCAAGCAACATTACTGGAGTGGGTTGCTATTTCCTCCTCCAGTATAGGTAAACAAATGGTAGAAAATAGACAAATCTCTTGTGCAAAATTCCAAGTCATTTATGTAGATACTATGCAATTAAGAAAGTGGAAGATAATTCTCACTCCTAAATTAAGTGTGGGATACACAAAATAACTTCCGTCTAAAAAGTTCAGTGTAAGAAAAGGGAAAAACAATAAGCTTAGAGTTCAGAAATCTGACAGACCCTACAACAGACAAGTGATCAATGGCTATAACCAATGAAGTTTGTGTGTTTATGAAACAGGTAAATAAATAAATTCACAAATATATATATATATATATATATAAATAAATGAAGACAGATATCAATGTGCTATACCTAATAGCATGGCAATAATTGAGGTATAACAAATTTTCTTTATTTTTTAAGAAGAATGTTCATGAAGGCTTAGTCTCTATCTGTGCTGGCTATCTCCAAACCACTAGGTTGACCAGCCGTTGGATAAAGTCAGGGAAAACATAGTTGAAAATCAACAATAATGTAAGTAGCAATAAATGAAATCATTAAGAAATAAGGCTTATGAAAATAAGTATCAAAATTCAGGAGAATTTAAAGGGAATAATGATGAAGTTTCAGGAAGATATATATTGCTAATTTCATTTTTTTGAGAAATTGAGGCAAAATACACCAAAATCTTAGTCTTAAGAATCAATTCCTTGCTGGTTACCCATTTGATATATAATAGTTTACTTCTGTTAGTCCTACTGTACATAGCACAAGGAAGTATACTCAATATTTCATGATAAAACATAAAATGGAAAAGAACATGCAAAAGAATATATCTATATATATATGTATAAGTGAATCAACTTGCTATACAGCAGAAATTAACAGAATATGATACACCAACTGTACTTCAATAAAGTAGATTAAAAAGAATCAATTCCTATATTTATTAGACAGAATTGAGAAATATGGAGGGGTCATTATTGAGTTGTATCAAACTGTTAATGGCACATTCCGTTCTGCCACAAGTCATGAGCCCATTAAAGAAATACCTCTGGGAACAAATAGAGAATTTTCCCTTAATTATGCTAAAAAATGCAGCTTAAGTAAATACAATTCAGAACTTTATGTATCAGCAGACTGCATGTTAATTTTCATTTTTTGAGCAAAAGAAATAAAGTTGAATTAATCTCTACCTATGAGTTAACAAGAATATAAATCCCTGTTAGATTATAGTATTTTAGAATTATCCTTTAAAGAATGGAATGCTATAGTCCCTTATTTTCTATTTCTGTGCTCCATTATACTCCAAGCCAATATAAGATAATATCTCTATGCATTTGCCCTCTGATTATGTTATTGGTCTTGATTTTTAGAATTTAGAAATGTGATTTATACTTGTCTTGGAAGTTCATATTTCATTAGGATATATCACCATATGTTTCCTTCTGCCTACCTAAATCAAGAAATGATGACCTACTCCAGTATTCTTGCCTGGAAAATCCCATGGATACAAGAGCCTGGTGGACTACAGTTCATGGAGTTGCAAAGAGTTGAACATGACTGAGCAACTGAATACCCAAATCAATATCAACTTGTTAAAATCGTAAACTATGCCTCTGACTTTGGTGACAGCTAAACACATGGTGTAAGACTTCCCACAAAGAGATTCTCAAGAAAAGTGCATCTTGACAGTGAGGCCCAAACTAGGCTTATCGTGAATTTAAAGATTTGAATTTATCATGGCAATAACCATTCTCTTATGAACTACAAAATGAGAGAATAAATTCAAATAGTGTGTTTTCTAGCATTATTTACATCAATGTACTGAATCTAAAATAGACTCAAATTCCCTCCATTTCAAATATGAGTTGTTTTTCCTAAAGTTTCTAAGTCTTGCTGGTGAACAACCTAATTTTATAGTAAAGACATTATGCATATGATGGTAAATTCATAATTAATACTGTTTACTTCTATAAATAAGGTAAATAAATCTAATAATGTGAAGTTAATTATCAATAAAATGATAATTAAATATTAATAGCCAAAGTGCATAATTCATCTGATAAAAATGATTAAATTGCTAAAGAAAGCAGGTATAATAAGAAATAAATAGGCTGACTCTTCCCAATATAGATTTCACTTAATTAAAGATGCAGAGTAGGTTATTAATTCATGCATTCAATCATATATCTACATGTATAACCATAAAATATATGACTATCAAAAATGTTTTAATATTTGAACAAGAGACAAGTCTATGAACTGTATATTTCATCTTTGAACAAATGAGAAAAAAAAATTAGTGATAAAGAATACATTTTCAAATGGAAAACATATATCTCCTCTCAGCCTAACAATCATTTCAGAGCCTTCCTGACATCCCTCCAATATCAGGATATTAATTCAAATGCCACAGCAAAAAATATGTGCAAATTTTCAAATTGAATCTCCAAGTCAAATCTATTCCCTAGATATCCACTGCACTGTTCTCCATGCATTTCTTTGTGTTTGGTACTTAAATTGTAATCTGTCTCTATTTTTCCATCTCCAAACATCAAAGTTATATTGTCATTAAAGAAGATATCTTAAAATGAAATAGTGTCATTTGCAACAATGTAAATGGAACTAGAGATTATCTTACTAAGGGAAGTAAGGCACACAGAAACAAAGGTTGATATTGCCTATTTGTGAAATCTTAAAAAAAAAAAAAACGGTACGAATTAATGTATTTATAAGACAGAAACATACTCACAGACATAGAAAACAATCTTATGGTTGCCAAAGATGAAGGAAAGGAGGGATAAATTGGAAGTTTGGAATTAACGGATACCCATTACTATACACAAAATAGATAAAGAAACAAGGACCTATACTCAGCATCTTGTAATAACCTATACTAAAAAATAATATAAAAATAATATATATATAGTTGAATTACTTTATTGTACCCCAGACTAACACAACATTGTAAATCAATTCTACTTCAGCAAAAAAGAAGATATTCTGATGAATAAGGTTAAAGAAAAGTTGTTTAGAAATCCTGTTGTCAGTTTTTGGATTACATCTAAATGCAAAAGTGGTGGTGAGGGCAAATAAGAAGAGAGACAAGTTACAGTTAATAACTGAGTAAATATAAAAAGTATACAGTTATACATTGTATACATGTATAGATGGTAATGCTGTCCATTGAGTTAGCAGCACTGACTCAATGGATGTGAGTTTGAGCAAGAGAGATGGTGAAGGACAGGGAAGCCTAGTGTGCCAGAGTCCATGGGGTTGCAGAGAGTCAGACACGATGGAGTGACTGAACAACAACAGTAGGTGTAAAATGAACAGAACAGTTAAGGCAGTTTCACAAAGGCTTCAACCAATCAAACTGCTGTCACCTCTATGTGCCATTTTCAATGGAGTGTGACTTTTGTCCCTCTGATCTGAGTTGTCTGCACGAGCTCCAGCCATAACATCTGTGCTCCAGGCTGCAAACTGGAGAAAGCAATAAGATAATGTACCTCAATAATTTCAGAAGAATTCGCAAAACACTGTAAATCTATAAGCAACACTTTCCTTTAAAAGATGATGATGTAATGGTGTGCTTCAGTTCAGTTTGGTTCAGTCACTCAGTCGTGTCCAACTCTTTATGACCCCATGGTCTGCAGCACAACAGGCTTACTTGTCCAACACCAACTCCCAGAGCTTACTCAAACTCGCATCCATTGAATCAGTGATGCCAACCATTTCAAACTCTGTTGTTCACTTCTCCTCCCACGTTCTTCCGTTCAGTTCAGTCACTCACTCATGTTGGACTCTTTGCGACCCCATGAATTGCAGCATGCCAGGCCTCACCGTCCATCACCAACTCCTGGAGTTCACTCAAATTCACGTCCATCGAGTCAGTGATGCCATCCAGTCATCTCATCCTCGGTCGTCCCCTTCTCCTCCTGCCCCCAATCCCTCTCAGCATTAAAGTATTTTCCAATGAGTCAACTCTTTGCATGTGGTGGCCAAAGTAGTGGATTTTCAGCTTTAGCATCATTCCTTCCAAAGGAATCCCAGGATTGATCTCCTTCAGAATGGACTGCTTGGATCTCCTTGCAGTCCAAGGGACTCTCAAGAGTCTTCTCCAACACCACAGTTCAAAAGCATCAATTCTTCAGTGCTCAGCCTTCTTCACAGTCCAACTCTCACATCCATACATGACCAAAAGAAAAACCATAGCCTTGACAAGACGGACCTTAGTCGGCAAAGTAATGTCTCTGCTTTTTAATATGCTATCTAGGTTGATCATAGCTTTCCTTCCAAGGAGCAAGCATCTTTTAATTTCATGGCTGCAGTCACCATCTGCAGTGATTTTGGAGCCCAAAAATATAAAGTCTGACACTGTTTCCACTGTTTCCCCATCTATTTCCCATGAAGTGATGGGATCGGATGCCATGATCTCCGTTTTCTGACTGTTGAGCTTTAAGCCAACTTTTTCACTCTCCTCTTTCACTTTCATCAAGAGGCTTTTTAGTTCCTCTTCACTTTCTGCCATAAGGGTGGTGTCATCTGCATATCTGAGGTTATTGATATTTCTCCCAGCAATCTTGATTCCAGCTTGTGCTTCTTCCAGCCCAGCGTTTCTCATGATGTACTCTGCATAGAAGTTAAATAAGCAGGGTGACAATATACAGCCTTGGCGTACTGTTTTTCTTATTTGGAACCCCCACCTGATTACATAATCTTTATATTGATATCTCTAGTTCTCTATTGCTAAACAAATTTATTTGTTAACCAAAGAGAGGATCACTAGAAATTCCTATTTATTTTCCATTCTTTGAGTTAAAATAAACCTAACATTCTATTTTACTGATTATCTAGAGATTTTTATCCCATTATATGAGACTGTGGCATCCTGTATACGATATAGTCTGAAGGAAATTAATAAAATCAGTGTGTACTTTTGTTCTAATTTCTTTCAGAAAGAAAGTATTTCTTAAGTAGAATAGGATAGAATAACATTATCAATGGCAAATATGTGGTAAAAAAGCTCTAAAAAATTGTTAGAGAGCCTTGTTTCTCTAATTTGATCAACATAGTCTTACTTTTTTATATGTTAATCTCATGTTAAGGCTGTAAATTGTCCCCCTGCTTGTTTAACTTATATGCAGATTGCATCATGCAAAATGCCAGGGTGGATGACTCATAAACTGGAATCAAGATTGCTGGGAGAAATACCAACAGATATGCAGAGGGTAACACTCTAATAGCAGAAAATGAAGAAGAAATAAAGAGACTCTTGGTGAAGCTGAGAGGAGCAAAACAACTGGTTTAAAACTTAACATTAAAAAAAAAAAAAAAAAAACTAAGACCATGGCATCTAGTCCCATCACTTCATGGCAAATAGATAGGGAAAAAGTGGAAACAGTGACAGATTTTATTTTCTTGGGCTCCAAAATCACTGTGGATGGTGACAGCAGCCCTGAAATTAAAGGACACTTGCTCCTTGGAAGGAAAACCATAAGAACCAAGGGGAAGGGGGAATGCATGCATGCATGCTAAGTTGCTTCAGTTGTGTCCACCTCTTTGCAACTGTATAGACTATAGCCCACCAGGCTCCTCTGTCCATGGGATTCTCCAGGCAAGAATACTGGAGTGGGTTGTCATATCCTTCTCCAGGGGATCTTCCTAGTTCAGGGATTGAATTCATGTCTCTTACATCTCCTGAATTGGCAGGAGGGTCACCTGGGAAGCCCAACAAACCTATACAGTGTGTTAAAAATGCAGAGACACCACTTTGTGGACTAAGGTCCATAGAGTCAAACTTATGTTTTGTTTTGTTTTGTTTTGTTTTCCCCCAGGAGTCATGTATGGATGTGAGAGTTGGACCTTGAAGGCTGAGTGCCGAAGAATTGATGCTTTTGGACTGTGGAGGAGACTTCTGAGAGTCTCTTGGACTGCAGGGAGATCAAGTCAGTCAATCCTAAAGGTAATCAACTTTGGATATTCATTGGAAGAACTGATGCTGAAGTTCCAATGCTTTTGTTACCTCATGGAAAGAGCTGACTCATTAGAAAAGACCCTGATGCTGGGAAAGATTGAAGAGAGAAGGAGAAGGGATGACAGAGTATGAGGTAGTTGGATGGCCTTACAGACTCAATGGATACAGTTTGAACAAACTTCAGGCACTAGTCGGGAAGATCCTCTGGAGAACGGATAGGCTACCCATTCCAGTGTTCTTGGGCTTCCCCTGTGGCTCAGCTGGTAAAGAATCTGCCTGCAATGCGAGAGACCTGGGTTCAATTCTTGGGTTGGGAAGATCCCTGGAGAAGGGAAAGGCTACCCACTCCAGTATTTTGATCTGGAGAATTCCATGGACAGTCCATGGGGTCACAAAGAGTCAGACATGACTGATCAGCTTTCACTCGGTAGCTAGAGAAGGACAGGGAAGCCTGGTGTGCTGCAGTCCATGGGGTTGCAAAGACTCAGACACAGCTTAGCCACTGAACAACAGCAACTATCTTATCCCAGGTAAAGAAAGAAGTAGAGGATGGTATGACTTGTCACTATTTTGTATCTATGAAACAATGATTAAAGAAACCCTTGGAAGAATGGAGTTGGGCTTTTCATATTAGTAAAATGTACAATGAGCCAGATAGAATTTGCAAAGTAGTAAGTGGTTTCAATCTTGAGGAAGATAATAAAACAGATAATCAAACAGACAATTAGCAGGACACCTAGAGCATTGGGAATCACCATGAGAGATGCAAAATGGAAAATGTGGGAAATATCAAAGATATTAAAAACACCACTATAGTATTGTAAAGTAATTAGCCTCCAATTAAAATAAATAAATTAATTTTTTTAAGTGTGTAGATCAAGATCTAGAAGTATATTTATGGCATTCCAGGAACTGAAAAAAAAAGTTTATCTAGCCTTAAGATAAGTCAATTATTGATATCAGATGCTTGAGAGAGATAGGACTGACAGGACAAGCTAATGATTCTGTATGTAACCTTTTTTAATTAATTTTTACTGGCATATAGTTGCTTTACAGTGTATGTTAGTTTCTGCTGTACAGCAAAGAAAACCAGCTATATGTTTACATACATACCCTATATTTTGGATTTCCTTCCCATTTAGGTCACCACTGAATACAGTTCCCTGTGCTATATAGTGCATGTGCGCTCAATGCCTCAAGTTGTGTCTGACTCTGTGACCCCATGGACTGTAGCCTGCCAGGCTCCTCTGTCCATGAAATTCTCTAGGCAAGAATACTGGAGAGGCTTGCCATTTCATTCTCCAGGGGATCTTCCCAACTCAGGGACTGAACATACATCTCCTGCTTTAGCAGGCAGATTCTTTACCACTGAGCAACTGGGAAGCCATGCTACTCAATAGGTTCTCATTAGTTACCTATTTTATGTGTGTCCTCAGTCATTCAGTTGTGTCTGACTCTTTGTGACCCTTTGGACTATATCCTCCAGACTCCTCTGCCCATGGGGTTTTTCAGGCAATAATACTGAAGTGGGTTGCCATTTCCTCCTCCAGGATACCTATTTACATATAGTATCAATGATGTATACACAGGAATCTCAATCTCCCATTTCATCCCACCCTCCCTTTCCCCCTTGATATACATATTTGTTCTTTTCATCTCTGTCTTCATTTCTACTCTGCAAATAAATTTGTCTATATCATTTTTCTAGATTCCACATGCATGCATTAACATATGAAATTTGATTTTATAGGAGTCCCAGAAGAAGAAGAGAATGTATGTTGTCTTAAATTCAATGAAAAACTCTGAAAACTTTTCAGAAAAGAAATTGTAAGATTAGTTTTATGATTTTACCAAAATCTTACATGCCATAGTAAGATGAAACCATTGAAACAAATGCACTTGTAAAGCAGGCGATCCATTAGAAAGATATTATAGTAATTCATCTTGTTGACAAAATTAAATAT
This sequence comes from Ovis canadensis, assembly GCF_042477335.2. Classification (NCBI taxonomy): domain Eukaryota; kingdom Metazoa; phylum Chordata; class Mammalia; order Artiodactyla; family Bovidae; genus Ovis; species Ovis canadensis. The sequence continues at coordinate 54,242,426 of NC_091247.1, forward strand.
ACACTACCTAAATGTTGATTTATGTTTTATTCCATGGAAATTCTTAGGATTTCAAACCCTATAGGCAGCATCTCAAGAAACCCTGAGAGAACTGTTCTGAGGAGGGGGAGTGGGGAGCCAGAATATATAGGAGTTTTGCAAAAAAATATCAGGGAAAGATGGTAACAATAACCCTGTATGCAAGACAGCAAAAGAGACACAGAGGTATAGAACAGTCTTTTGGACTCTGTGGGAGAGGAAGAGTGTGGGATGATTTGGGAGAATGGCATTGAAACATGTATAATATCATATATGAAACAAATCGCCAGTCCAGGTTCAATGCATGATACTGGATGCTTGGGGATGGTACACTGAGATGACCCAGAGGGATGATAAGGGGAAGAGGGAAGAAGGGGGGTTCAGGATGGGGGACACGTGTATACCTGTGGCAGATTCATGTTGATGTATGGCAAAGCCAATACAATATTGTAAAGTAATTAACCTCCAATTAAAATAAATAAAATTATATTTAAAAAAAACCACAAAGCATTGGACCAAAAAAAAAAAAAAAAATGTCAGGTAGTCAGAACATCAATATGTCACTGTTAATAAAAGAAAACCAGATATCTCAAGTTGTTAGTTCTTTTCTGTATTTTCACATCCTGAGTTTTCTCAGGGCTCATCATGGGGAGTGGCTACAGTCTAATGGTTGGTAGATAGAAGGTATTCTTTTCCTTTCTGAGTTCCCTCAGGGCTCACCAGCTCATCTTTGCTGTGGCTGCAACTGCTGATTACTGTGATATACTTTGTTTACTGATATGGCAGTCAATATGGTTTTTCCCAATCTAAATAAGACAAGTAGCAGTGGCAATGCTGGAATTAAGTGGTCAGATTAAAAAGAGACCCCAACAGTAGAATCACAGGTCTTAGTAACTAGATGCATTAGAGTGTAAGGGAGAAGTTGTCAATCATATTTCTCAGCTTTACCAACTGTCTACACTTCAACTCTTGACATTATCCTTGTTAGTTTTAATACCTGAATGAGAAACTTATTCAAAAACCTCAGTCCTGAATAGCTTTACCTCATTTCCAATGAACTTCTCTTGATTTTGGCACACAGCTCTTAGCTACATCTAAGACTTTGACATTCATATTGAACTAATCAAAATGTAGTTATTTAGTTGCAAAATTTCACTGTATGATGTTTTCCTCTCAGTTATCCTCCTGATCAAGAGTTCCGATTTATTGACATGCATAGTTACCTTTTACATTAACTTCTTTTGTCTTCCATTTTTCATTCTTGGTCCATGTGTTTTTTTTGTTCTTGTTGTTTTGTTTTGTTTTTTTCCCTTTTTTAATCAATATTAAAGAATACTGGTTAAAGTATTTACTACTTTAATCAGTATTAAAAACTCTCATGCCACTCTGTTAATTCCATGCCCTCTCCTGGCATTCTGGTTGCACTCAACTATTGCTTTTTCTTTTTCTTTTTTTTTTTGGTATAATTCTCTCTCTCTCTTTTTTTAATTTAGTTATTTTAATTGGAGGCTAATTACTTTATAATATTGTAGTGGTTTTTGTCATACATTGACATGAATCAGCCATGGATTTACATGTTTTTCTCATCCTGAATCCCCCTCTCACCTCCCTCCCCATCCCATTGCTCTTGGTCATCCAGTGCACCAGCCCTGAGCACCCTGTCTCATTCCTCGAACCTGGACTGGGAATCTGTTTCACATATGATAATATACATGTTTCAGTGCTATTCTTTCAGATCATCCCACCCTCACCTTTTTCCACACTGTGCTTCAGTTTTGGTATTTCGCTGAATGTTTATGAGTCTGTTGCCACTTCAGATTTTTTTTTTTTTTAATTGGGGAATCGTTGCTGTACAATGTTGTGTTGGTTTCTGCCATACGGCATGAATCAGCCCTAAGTGTACATATAGTCCCTCTCTCTTGAGCCTCCCTCCTATTACCCATCCCACTTCTCAATGTCATCACAGAGTATCAAGTTGAACTCCCTATGTTATATAGCAACTTCTCAGCAGCTATTTATTTTACCCATGATAATGTATGCATTTCAATGCCTCTCTCTGTTTGTCCCATCTTCTCCTTCCCCTGCTGTGTCCACAAGTCCATTTCTACATCTGTGTCTCTATTTCTTCCCTGAAAATAAGATCATCATACCATTTTTTTAGATTCCACATATATACAGAAAATACACATTTGTTTTCATATTTTTTCTATTTATATAAAATAGACATATTTGTTTCTCTGTTTCTGACTTACTTCACTCTGTATAACAGACTCTAGGTTCATCTACTTCAATCAAATTCATTTGATTTTATGACTAATACTCCATTTCATATATGTACCATATTTTCCTTATCCATTCATCTGTCAATGTATATCTAGGTTGCTTCTATGGCTATTGTAAGAAGTGCTGCAATGAACACTAAGGTACCTATGTCTTTTGAAATATGGTTTTCTAAGAGCATATGCCCATTAGTGGAAATATTTATCTTCCGTTATCCTTCAATTATTTTTTTAAGTGATACTCTGCTGCTGCTACTAAGTCGCTTCAGTCGTGTCTGACTCTGTGAGACCCCATAGACAGCAGCCCACCAGGCTCCCCCGTCCCTGGGATTCTCCAGGCAAGAATGCTGGAGTGGGTTGCCATTTCCTTCTCCAATGCATGAAAGTGAAAAGTGAAAGTGAAGTTGTTCAGTCGTGTCTGACTCTTAGCGACCTCATGGACTGCAGCCTACCAGGCTCCTCTGTCCATGGGATTTTCCAGGCAATTGTACTGGTGTGGGTTGCCATTGCCTTCTCTGAGTGATACTCTACTAGCATAACAAATCTTCAATGAATATTTGGGAGAAATTAGTGATTCTTTTCAATAAGCTATTGGAAATACTTGGTCAAACTTCCTTATTTTTTACTTGTGAAAAATGAAGCTAAGAAAGGAAAGTGACAAATGGATTTAGTGAAGCACTATATATGCACCAGTTTCAAAGTAGTATCATTGTCCTGTATTAAATTACTATATCAAACTAAAATAAGGAACTAAAGAAGATAAAAAACAACAACAACAAAAAAAAAAAACAGAGACTCTTTCAGTTAAAGTATACGATCTCAAGATCAGTGTTTAGAAGCAGTCTTTCTTACTTGTTCCACTAGTGAGTTTAGAGGAAATAATCTACTATGACTACGAGTATAGACTCTTGCTGCTTCTCATTTCTTACTAAAGCTGCAGATGCTAAATCTTTCTATTTACGAGACTGGCCTTAAGGAACCATTTAGGGAGTAGTGAGAAAAGTGATTTGTCACCTACTGCATTGAGTCAACATGGAATATTGACTCCCTCATTATCACTCCATGCAAGTCATCCACTACCCCAAATGAACACATTTGTCATAGGGCCCTGTGGGAGAAAGCAACTGTACTGCTGTGGAGTTTTAAAATTTCTTGAATTCTTAATTACACTTAAAATAATCTACAGATATTAATGTATTTCCCAGTTTCCTGAACATCCAACCTAATGTGAAATAGTGCTTTCTTTGGGAAGAATATGATTTTTGTGAGGAAAAATACTGTGTTTGCTAACCCAGAGAATCATAGCATAAATTCTAAGAGCAGGTAAGCAAAAGGGTCTAGAAACTTAACCTTCTTTATTCTCTCTCTTCTATTTGTTCTGATTACTCTGTGCTTATTTTAATCTGGACATAAAGTACATAATTATGTGCAACATTTTAATCATTTTCAAAAATAAGGAAAAACATAAACACGTTAATAAATATAGATACTGATGAAGAGATTTATTTTTTCTTCTATCTGATGATTGGTGGTGTAGACAGTAATAAAATACAGAAGAACATTTTCAGTTATTCACAAGGTAGTAAAATTAGCTACTTTTTTATTTGCCTGAATACAGTGGACATGAGCTTTCTTTGGCTTATACGTTCCTCCAGGGTACAGATAGATGAGTTTATAAAACAGAAGAACCAGAAACATGAAGTTTTTGATAGACTGGAAGTCATTGAAGACTATCCTCTGCTTCTGAAATTTTACAACTTTCAAGGCCACTTATGAAGGTTTCCAAATATGGAAAGGTTGAGTCTATTTACAGAGTAAACTCAGATTGATAAATGTGATAATGTGGGAATTGGGAAAAGAGGATTAGATACAGTATAAACCCTTTGAAGCTAGGTGTGAAAGCTAACACACAGGCAAATATTCTTGTTTCCAAAGACATGATTTGTTTCCTTACCAGATAATAGGAAACCAAATACTGCTCACTGCTTTAAATTACTACCAGTTTAAAATGATCTGGGTTAGTGTGATTTTGATTAATTATTTATTTAGTCATAAGAAGACATCAGGATTACCTATGTTTTGTCATAAACACTGAGGTGACAAATATGAAATTGTCCAAGTCCTCTGTGAAACATGGTAAAGTTGAATTGCAAGGATATGTCCCCAGGCAGATGAATTTCAGTGGCAGGATGTTGTCCAAATGTGTGTAGATAATTTAATAAGCTTATAGATGTGCCTGTGATTGATAGATGAGGAGTAAAGGGAGAGAAAAAGGACTGAAGAAGTTACATTAATTTATTTCCTCTCTTAACCTTCTCTACTTCCTCTCTTGAGCAATCATTACTGAAAACTATGGAGAGATACATTCAATTTAAAAGCTTTGCATATTATATTTGCATGTGTTATAATATTTTATATACTATAGCTGGAGGAGGGAATGGCTATCTATTCCAGTATTTTTGCCAGGACAGAGGCGCCTGGTAAGCTACAATCCATAGGGGCACAAAGAGTCAGACATGACTGACCGACTAACACTTTCACTTCTAAAAATAATAATAGTAACTTACTTTTTGTAATAGGAAGCTAATTACTTTACAGTATTGTGGTGGGTTTTGCCATACATCGACATGAATCAGCCACAGGTGTACTTTTAAGCATTATTGTGAACACACTAGGTAAGGGCATTGTTATTGCCCACCACGAGGTTTAAATCTACCTAGAGTTGTAAAATGATACATAAATAGCTAAACAGGACTGTATAAATGGTAGAAATAAATAGCATATAGATTTACCTGTTTGAATAATGCTCTACACCTGTATTTTTACACTAGACATGCAATCCTATTTCTTTGCAAAAATACGGTTACTGGCTATGAAAATTATTCACCTAGTCTTTTAATCAAGCCCAGACTAGATTTAAAAATGAATGTCCTTTCAGAAACCTATAGCATTTACAAAGCAGACATTCCTATTTCTGAATGTTGAGCCATCTATCAGAAGTCTATACTTGGGAAAAACTAATGACAGATACTTTTAAAGATGTGAGAGAACTTATTGAGGAGTTGTGCATGTAGAGCTGTGAAAAAGAGTATTTGGATGATGTTTTGAAAACTGTTTAGCATTTTCAGAAAGCCCTTTATTGTTTCATTCCAATAGTCTTGAGCCTGAATGTTCTTTCTTATGAGCAGGGCCATCTACAGGGAAATGTTGGGTCAAATGATAGGCCGGAGTCACTGTACCAAATGACATGCCAGTTTATGAAATTTATAGCATGCTTCTAAGAGTTTGTGAAGGCCCACCGTTTTGTTTGTTTGTTTGTTTGTTTGTTTTTCCTGCTACTTCAATAAGAAAAGTAGTGAGAAGGGAAAAAGTGGGTTACATTAATTTTGGGGTTATTTAAGAGTACATGCTCCTCCTATCCTCATAATTGCAGACCTGCATTCAAGGCTAGAAAGGTGAGTATGAGTCAGTCTGGTGGACTAATACCTCTCTTGATCATCAGCAATTTGGATATCCTCCACAGGTCCTGGTACAAATCCCCTAAAAAAACCAGTGGACAAATGTATGATTTGAAAATACTTTCTTCCATTCAGTAGACTTTTCAGTTTGTTAGTTTGTGTGTGTGTGTCTGTGTGCAGAGCTTTTTGGTTTTATGTAGTGCCAATTGTTTTCTTTCTTTCTTGATTGTATTTTCAGTATAAAATTTAGAGAATTATCACCAAGACCAATATCAAGGATCTTATCACCTATGTTTTCTTCTAGAAGTTTTATCAAGATTCAGAAATAGAAAAGTCTGCTTTGTAAATGCTACAGCTTTCTGAAAGGAAAAACTCATCATAACATGCCTGGAAAACTCTATGGCCTCTTTTCTCCATCTGGAGTGGTTTTGTTTAACTCCTGCTGTGTCTTGCTTAACATGATAGAATAAAAATATAAATATAATAATATTTAAAGTTCTGTACTTAAAAATATTTTCCATTTTTCACTAAAATAAGGAGAATTGCAAATAGATCAATGATTATTACCTGATCTCTGAAGTCTCTGGGAGGTGAATCCTCAAGTCCTGGGAGATATGGATAGAATTCAGCTCCTTCCACAAGCAGCTGTCACTGGAACATAGTCTGTCTGAAGCATTTCAGAAGATATCCCAGTCATGGAAACAAATAAATCATGGCTTTCAACATGACAGATGCTTTCCAACCAACTTTATTAGGTGAAATTTTAGCCAATAAGGAAATGAATATTTTAATGGAAAGTATCTTTTTAAATGATCATGTAGTGACCCATATAAGCATCTCTGTAAGCATAGATCAATGGAAAAATACATAAAATACATAATCTTCCTGCATCATTTAACTGCAATGCCTGCAGGGCTATTCATTTCTAATTGCTATTTTGGCTTTCCTAAATATCCTCTACCTTGTTGCATAGATTGTTTATAGAACTGACAGGAAACAAAGAAGATTTTGTATCCAGTTCTTTCAACTGAAGCCTAGAAAACACAGTGTCTCAGTGAAGATCTCTAGCTACAGAAAGACAAAAACAGGCTTTTTCCTACTCTTTAATCATTCTCCTTCCTACCATATAAGCAACTCTTGTGTCTGCACTGGGCAGAGGTTTGGTGTTGGGTATTATGTACAAAAATTTAGAAGTACATTTCCATCATTACAGGGGTATGGATCTGATTTGGCTAAATGAAACTAACCAAACTTCTAAAAAGATCCTAAACTAGCATTTTACTCACTTAAAAGTAATCTGAAGAAGACAAAGAATATTCTTAAATAATTTCTGAATTTTCATCACTGATTCAGGAATATCTGTGTCCACTCAGTGCATAGGAGATGCTGCAAAAACTCTGTTTCAGAATTTGAATTTTGGTCAGGTAGCCAAAACTTAATGGCAGGAGACTAATTTAAATATCTTCAAGTTTCTTTGGATTGTGTCAATTGGTAATTAAATTGGACTTGATTAAAAAAAAAGAATGTCATATATTATGCCAATTTTGAGCAGCTGAAATGTCAATCAGTAGTAAAACACTTTTGGAAAGACATTAATGATGTCATGGACTGAATGTTTGCAACTTCCTCCTCTCTTCCCAATTCATTATATTCAAGCCCTAATGCCCAATGTCTTGATATTTGGAGGTGGATCCTCATTTGGCTAAATTCGGTCTTTTGGGTGCAGTCCTCATGATGGGCATAATCCCCTTTTAAGAAGAGGAAGGGGTTTCTCTGGTGGTTCAGACAGTAAAGAATCCACCTGCAGTGTGGAACCTGGGTTTGATTCCTGGGTTGAGAAGATCCCCTGGAGAAGGGAATGGCTACCCACTCCAGTATTTTTGCCGGGAGAATTCCATGGACAGAGAACTCTGGCGGGCTATAGTCCATCGGATTGCAAAGAGTCAGAGAGAGAGACTTCATGATTGAGAGACTTTCACACTTAACTTAGTAAGAGGAAAATACCCATGGAAAAGGAAAAGGCTACTCATTCCAGTATTCTGGCCTGGAGTATTCCATGAACTGTATAGTCCATGAGGTCACAAAGAGTTGGACATGACTGAGCAACTTTCACTAAGAAGAGGACCTTCTTAGTGAACACCTTGTCTCCAGGAGCAGGCAAGGAGGGAAGCCCATATGAGCAGACAACAAGAAGGTCACAATCTAGAAGTCAAGAAACTGGCTTTCACTAAACACTGAATCTGCCTGTAACTTGATAATATATCAGCCTCCAGAACCATGAGAAATAAATGTTTGTTATTTAAACATCCCAGTCTATGGTACCTTGTTATAGCCATTCAAACTGACCAAAACTAATCATCTAGGAAACAGAAATAATTAGCATGAGGGTTTCAGTTTGTTTCACTACCTCTCTATCATCTTAGACTTTAGTATCCTATTCATCCTTGATGTTTAACATAGACCAATATACAGAAAATGTTGTTTTAGGGCTACTGTGTAGGAAGATGATATGGCAGCTTTAAAGTAAACTTTGAAGTACAGGTGATTTATAATTAAAGCAGAAAGATAGAAAGATAACCAAAATAATGTATGTTAAAATGGGTTCTGAATATTTACAAATAAGAATTAATATATTAACTGTGAATATTGAGTACATAATAACATATAAAAAGTAATTAGGAATAATAAAAACTCATTCTGGATGATGACTTCCAGTTTTTTTTTTTTTTTGGTTTCAACTATTTCTTTATAACTTTTTAAATATAAAATAATTCACAGTCATACAAATAGTTATTATGTGATAAAATATGAAGACTATTTTAGTTTTCTATTTATATTATTTCATGTTAAAAAATAAAAATGTGTTTATTGTTCTTCTAATATTCTAATAATCAGAAATGAACAGCTCAGTTAGTCAGGCTGTTAGGCTATGCACATATTTGGATTTTTTGCTTTCAGGGTCACTTCTCATCCTACTTCTCAAAGTAATATTAACTTAAAACTTGTCTCATAGGTTCCTTGGGAGTAGAGACTATTACCATCCTTTACCTTTTTTTGTAGTCTCAGTGGTTAATTTTCAATAATTGATGAATAAAGTAATACATAGTTACAAACACATATTTTCATTTTGCCAATCTAAAATCCCATATTTACTTCTTACTGTCTTGTTGACCACAGACTTTAAACTCCTTATTGTCCAAACAGCCCTGACTTTCTTGCTAGACTTCCACTTCATGGTCAAAATTAAATTTTGCTCAGATCATGATGATTAGTTCATGCTCTGGTATATTTGTAGTTTGTTAGTTTGGGGAACTGCCTACATGAACATAATGCTAATCTGTCTCAATAGGGTATTATGGAAATACCAGTTCATACAAACAAAAATCCAATCTCAGTACAGAAACTGTAAATATAGTTCCCCAAAGAAAACTTCACATTTATATATTCACATATATACATATATATCCAACTATACCTAGTCAGTAATACTTCAGAGGAGAAAGAAAATTTTGACTAAGGCATATATCCTAGAGATGCAGAGAAGTTAATCTCTAGCTATTGTGTAGGGGTTTATATGTCACCTTTCACCTTGAACAAAACTGGCTGAACAAATGTGTTCAGGGCACCAGGGGGCAAATCTCAACAGGCAGCTTCCAATCTCCTAGTGCAAACTCAATATTCACATCCAGTTCCATAGGAGACAGATATCCTCAACCACAGCATAGTGAGTGAGTGAGTGAGTGAAGTCACTCAGTCGTGTTTGACTCTTTGTGACCCCTTGGACTGCAGCCTACCAGGCTTCTCCGTCCATGGGATTCTCCAGGCAAGAATACTGGAGTGGGTTACCATTTCCTTCTCCAGGGGATCTTCCCGACCCAGGGATCGAACCTGGGTCTCCCGCATTGGAGGCAGATGCTTTAACCTCTGAGCCACAGGGAAGCCCCAACCACAGCATAAGTAGCAGCCAAATCTGACATTTTGCTACTTCCATAATTTGACCCCCAAAAAGCATTTTAAAGTTGATTTCTGACAGTGTAAGAAAATTAAACACTATTAAATATCAGTTTTTCTTTCTTTTGTTTCTTCAAACTTCTATCTGTAAGAGAGGTATCAGTAGGACTCAATTGCTCAATATCAGTGGAAACAACTGCTGTTGTTTAGTCCTTCAGTCTTGTTAGACTCTTGGCAATGCCATGGACTGCAGCAAGTCAGGCTTCCCTGTCCTTCACTAACTCCCAGAGTTTGCTCAAACTCATGTCCATTGAGTAGGTGATCCCATCCAACCATCTCATGCTCTGGCTCCCACTTCTGCATTTAATCTTTCCCAGCATCAGGGTCTTTTCCAACGAGTCGGCTATTCACCTCAAAGTATTGGAGCTTCAGATTCAGCATCAGTCCTTCCAATGAATATTCAAGGTTTATTTCATTTAGCATTGACTGGTTTGATCTTCTTGCTGTCCAAACGACTCTCAGGAGTTTTCTCCAGCACCACAGCTCCAAAACATCAGCTCTTCAGTGCTCAGCCTGCTTTATGGTTCACCTCTTATATCTGTATATGACTACTGAAAAAACCATAGTTTGACTTTACAGAACACTGTTGGCAAAATGATGTCTCTGCTTTTTAATATGCTGCCTAGGTTGGTCATAGTTTTTCTTCCAAGGAGCAAATGTCTTTTAATTTCATGGCTGAAGTTACCACCTGTTTTGACAAAGGAGGCAAGAATATACAGTGGATTAAAGACAATCTCTTTCACAAGTGGTGCTGGGAAAACTGGTCAACCACTTGCAAAAGAATGAAACTAGAACACTTTCTAACACCATACACAAAAATAAACTCAAAATGGATTAAAGATCTAAATGTAAGACCAGAAACTATAAAACTTCTAGAGGAGAACATAGGCAAAATACTCTCCGACATAAATCACAGCAGGGTCTCTATGACCCACCTCCCAGAATATTAGAAATAAAAGCAAAAATAAACAAATGGGACCTAATTAAACTTAAAAGCTTCTGCACAACAGAGGAAATTATAAGCAAGGTGAAAAGACAGCCTTCGAAATGGAAGAAAATAATAGCAAATGAAGCAACTGACAAACAACTAATCTCAAAAATATACAAGCAACTTATGCAGCTCAATTCCAGAAAAATAAACAACCCAGTCAAAAAATGGGCCAAAGAATTAAAAAGACATTTCTCCAAAGAAGACATACAGATGGCTAACAAACACATGAAAAGATTCTCAACGTCACTCATTATCAGAGAAATGCAAATCAAAACCACAATGAGGTTCCATTTCACACCAGTCAGAATGGCTGCAATCCAAAAGTCTACAAGAAATAAATGCTGGAGAGGGTGTGAAGAAAAGGGACCCTCTTACACTGATGGTGGGAATGCAAACTAGTATAGCCACTATGGAGAACAATGTGGAGATTCCTTAAAAAACTGGAAATAGAACTGCCTTACGACCCAGCAATCCCACTGCTGGGCATACACACAGAGGAAACCAGAACTGAAAGAGACACGTGTACCCCAGTGTTCATTGCAGTACTGTTTATAATAGCCAGAACATGGAACCAATCTAGATGTCCATCAGCAGATGAATGGATAAGAAAGCTGTGGTACATATACACAGTGGAGTATTCAGTTCAGTTCAGTTCAGTCACTCAGTCGTGTCGGACTCTTTGCTACCCCATGAATCGCAACACGCCAGGCCTCCCTGTCCATCACCAACTCCAGAGTTCACTCAGACTCATGTCCATCGAGTCAGTGATGCCATCCAGCCATCTCATCCTCTGTCATCCCCTTCTTCCCCTGCCCCCAGTCCCTCCCAGAATCAAAGTCTTTTCCAATGAGTCAGCTCTTCGCATGAGGTGGCCAAAGTACTGGAGCTTCAACTTTAGCATCATTCCTTCCAAAGAAATCCCAGGGTTGATCTCCTTCAGAATGGACTGGTTGTATCTCCTTGCAGTCCAAGGGACTCACAAGAGTCTTCTCCAACACCACAGTTCAAATGCACCAATTCTTTGGTGCTCAGCCTTCTTCACAGTCCAACTCTCACATTCATACATGACTACTGGAAAAACCATAGCCTTGACTAGACGGACCTTACTCAGCAAAGTAATGTCTCTGCTTTTGAATATACTATCTAGGTTGCTCATAACTTTTCTTCCCAGGAGTACTCAGCCATTAAAAAGAATTCATTTGAATCAGTTCTAATGAGGTGTATGAAACTGGAGCCAATTAAACAGAGTGAAGTAAGCCAGAAAGAAAAACACCAATACAGTATAGTAACACATATATATGGAATTTAGATATTGATAACCCTGTATGTGAGACAGCAAAAGAGACATAGATGTATAGAACAGGCTTTTGGACTCTGGGAGAGGAAAAGGGTGTGATGATTTGGGAGAATGGCATTGAAACATGTATAATATCATATATGAAAAAAATTGCCAGGCCAGGTTCGATGTATGATACTGGATGCCTGGGGCTGGTGCACTGGGATGACCCAAAGGGATAGTACAGGAAAGGAGGAGGGAGGGGGGTTTAGGTTGGGGAACACGCATATACCTGTGGCAGATTCATGTTGATGTATGCCAAAAACAATACAATATTGTAAAGTAATTAACTTCCAATTAAAATAAATAAATTTGTATTTTAAAAAAATGTAGTGATTTTGAAGTCCCAAAAATAAAATCTGTCACTGTTTCCATTGTTTCCCAATCTATTTGTCATGAAATGATGGGACTGGATGCAATAATCTTAGTTTTTTGAATGTTGAGTTTTAAGTCAGCTTTTTCAATAGATGTGTACAAGTTGATATGGGCCAGGAAAAGTAGTCAAGATTACTTACCATACATCTTCATTTCCTTTTTTTTTTTTTTGTCATCCTGAGTGTTCCTTGTTTTTTCCTGAGAAGCATCCAGTGTCTTTCAGTATCTACTCAATGAGACTACCTAACACTGTGTGCTACCTCCATAAGGAAATTCTCACTCCTAAAATTAGTCTTCTTTCCAAAAATATAATGTTTTATATTCAGACTTTAGGTATTTTTTTTAGAAAAGAGTGATATAGTTGGGATTTCCCAGGAGGGGCTAGTAGTAAAAAACCTGCCTGTCAATTCAGGAGACACGGGTTTGATCCTTGAGTCAGAAAAATCCCCTGGAGGAGGGCCTGGCAAGCCAATCTAGTATTCTTGCCTGGAGAATGCCATAGACAGAGGAGTATAGTGGACTATAGCCCACTGGGTCACAAATAGACAGACACGATTGAAGTGACTTAGCATACATGCACATTGATATTGTCAATACTAAACTGCTATTAATTTGTGACCTGTTTTAAGAATCTCAAAATTTCTAAAGAAAAAATATTTGCATTATATACAAAGATCCATTAAACTGTTAGGTGTTTTCAATAGCTTTACATATTCTAGAAATTTGTTAAAAGGAACAATATTTACATAGCTAAAATTCATGCAAGTACATATAAATATGTAATCCAGTAGAGTTTATAGTATTTATCTAAAAATATAATTATCCAGCAATAGTTAAATAGGTTTCAGGACAATAGTACTGTGTGCAATTATGTAAAATTATGTAGATTATGCAGCTACTAAAAATTATGTTTATTCATATTGCATGCATTCATTAAAATTCACATTTAATCCTGAAGATGTTAAATTTATTAATTAATAAAGCTATTATAAATATAAATATATGTGATTACAAAAAATCTAGAAAATTTATAAATTCTAAGAGAGTAATATCTTCTGTGAGAGTTTCAATTATTTTTTGCACTGATAATAAACTTACTTTCCAACTTTTCTATGAGGAAAATGTATATTTTCATTGTATCTTAAGGTAGAAGTTTATTTTGCAATACAGCAGTATATGTTATAAAAGAAAGTGAGAACACATAGAAACTGATGCATGCACATATAAATATCCGTAAGATTTTGAAGATATGTTTCTATATATTTTATAGATGCAACTGTAAGTAATTGAAACAAAATGAGAGCACCAGTCAGTCAGTTCAGTCACTCAGTCATGTCTGGCTCTTTGCGACCCCGTGGACTGCAGGACGCCAGGCTTCCCTGTCCATCACCAACTCCTAGAGCTTACTCAAACTCGTTCATCAAGTCAGCGATGCCATCCAACCATTTCATCCTCTGTCATCCCCTTCTCCTTTCACCTTAAATCTTTCCCAGCATCAGGGTCTTTTCCAATGAGTCAGTTCTTCACATCAGGTGGCCACAATATTGGAGTTGCAGCTTCAGCATCAGTCTTTCCAATGAATATTCAGGACTGGTTTCCTTTAGGATGGACTGATTGGATCTCCTTGCAGTCCAAGGGACTCTCAAGAATCTTCTCCAACATCACAGTTCAAAAGCATCGATTCTTCTGCCTTAAGCTTTCGTTATAGTCCAACTCTCACATCAATACATGACTACTGGAAAAACCATAGCCTTGACTAGACAGATCTTTGTTGACAAAGTAATGTCTCGGCTTTTGAATATGCTGTCTAGGTTGGTCATAACTTTCCCTTCAAAGAGTAAGCGTCTTTTAATTTCATGACTGCAGTCACCATCTTCAGTGATTTTGGAGCCCAGAAAAATAAATTAAGCCATGATTTCTCAATCTATTTTCCATGAAGTGATGGGACCAGATGCCATGATCTTAGTTTTCCGAATGTTAAGCTTTAAGCCAACTTTTTCACTCTCCTCTTTCACTTTCATCAAGAGGCTCTTTAGTTCTTCTTCACTTTCTGTCATAAGGGTGGTGTCATCTGCATATCTGAGGTTATTGATATTTCTCCCGGCAATCTTGATTCCAACTTGTCCTTCATCCAGCCCAGCATTTTGCATGATGTACTCTGCATAAAAGTTAAATAAACAGTGTAACAATATACAGCCTTGATGTTCTCCTTTCCCTATTTGAAACCAGTCTGTTGTTCCATGTCCAGTTCTAATTGTTGCTTCTTGACATGTATACAGATTTCTCAGGAGGCAGGTCAGGTGGTCTGGTATTGACATCTCTTTACAAATTTTCCAGTTTGTTGTCATCCACATAGTCAAAGGCTTTGGCGTAGTCAATAAAGCAGAAGTAGATGTTTTTCTGGAACTCGCTTGCTTTTTCAATGAACCAGTGGATGTTGGCAATTTGATCTCTGGTTCCTCTGCCTTTTCTAAATCCAACTTGAACATCTGGAATTTCATGATTCACATATTGTTGAAGACTGGCTTGGAGAATTTTGAGCATTACTTTGCTAGCGTGTGAGATGAGTACAATTGTGTGATAGTTTGTGCATTCTTTGACATTAGTATGAAAAATAACTTTTTTTTTTCTAACATTACCTATTTATTCTTTGATGCTGTTCCCTTTTTTACACTGATCCAAGTTTCTGGCACATGTCATTTGTTTCTCTCTAAAACACTTTTATAACATTTATTGCAGAATAGGTCTACCAGTAACAAATTTCATCAAACTGTTTTTCTGAGGAAGTCTTTAATCTCCTTCAATTTTGAAGGAAAATTTCACAGAGTACAGCATTGTTAGGTGGTGTTTTTTCTTTTCCCTCAATATTTATTTCAGTATACTCTCTTCTTATTCAGATTTTCTGAAGAAATATCAAATGAAATCCTTGTATTTCTTCATCTGTAGGTAAGATGTTTATTATCCCCATCAGGTGTCTTTGGATTTTTTTTTTCTTTTTAGCATTTATCATCTTTAATGGTCTATAAATTCCTGTGTCTATGGCTTGGGGTTTGATCTTAATTTGAGAAAATTCTTTGTCACTTTCATTTCTTATACTTTTTCTGTTTTCTTCCTTCTCCCTCTGATAGTCCCATTATGCATGTTACAAATGTGTACCTGTTTCTAAGTCTCTGAATAGTTTGCTTTGTTTTTAGTTATATGTATGTGTTTGTGTGTGTGTGTGGTGTATATATATATATCTATTTGGCCACACTGTATCTTAGTTGAGGTGCATGGACTTATCTCTAGTTGTGTCACCAGCTCTAGAGGATGCGGACTCAGGAGTTGGGGTCAGAGGGCTTAGTTGCTAGGTGACATGTGGGATCTTAGTTCCCTAATTAAGGATTGAATCCCTGTCCCTAACATGGGAAGGCAGATTCTTAATAACTGGTCCACCAGGGAAATCTCAGTCCCCTTGCTCTTTTGGTTTTTCAAGTTTCTATGATATAGACTGTAGCTCAGAGATTCTTTCCTCAGCCATATCCTGTGTACTAGGCAACCCATCAAAAACTTTCTCATAGTTGTTTTAGATTCTCAGTCTGAAAATTCCACTATTCCTGCTGTTCTCTGTTCTGACACTTTCTCTGTCTCAAGTGTGTAGGTATCTTCAGTTTTTGTTTGTTTAACCTTTTGTTTTAACTTGTATTTTTTTTTTTCTTGAAAGTGGAACATAATGTACTATTTAAAGTTACCACTGTAAATACGTTTTTAGTAATGTGGTGGTGACATGTGCTGGGGGGGCAGTGTTCTATAATCTTATAATTAGGTCTCAAACTTTTAGTAAGAGTACGCCTCTGGACTGTGGACTTCATAAACATTTCTCAGTATTTTTCTTTTTCTTTTTTATATCTCCAGTTAGGTGGACAGGATGCCTAAACTGGATTGAGTTTGGATATATTCCTTCCACCAATTTAATGAGGCTGTGTCAATATCCAGCAGGTTAGGCTCTGGTTGATTAGTTTCCACTGAGGACAGGACTAGTTAAAAACAACTCAGTGTTTGTGGTATTTCAAAATGATTCTTTTTTCTCGCTACCAGACCCCAATGGGAATTTTCCTTAGATATTTACTCTGGAAACTTGGTTGAACTTCTTGTGGTAAATCTATAAAATTGTGAGAAATCCCCTTATGATTGGAAGATTTAAGTCTCAGAGTTGCCCAGCCTGAGCCTCCAGCAGTTTCTGAATTTCAGGTTTTCTTACCCTGGTGTTGGTACCTGCACAGCTTTGTGCTTATGAGATCCTCCTCTGGTAAGGTACCATTGCCAGTTTGCTGTCTATCTCTCAAATCTTGAGGGCAGAGTTTTACCCTGTGTCTTCCTTTCTCTTAAGTTTCTATAAGAATTCATTTTTAATTTGGTCAGCTTTTTACTTGTTAGTAGTATAGGGTGAAGGAAAACAACAGAATGGGAAAGACTAGAGATCTCTTCAACAAAATTAGAAATACCAAGGGAATATTTCATGCAAAGATGGGCTCGATAAAGGACAGAAATGGTATGGACCTAAGAGAAGTAGGAGATATTAAGAAGAGGTGTCATGGATACACAGAAGAACTGTACAAAAAAAGATCTTCATGACCCAGATAATCACAATGGTGTGATCACTCACCTAGAGCCAGACATCCTGGAATGTGAAGTCAAGTGGGCATTAGGAAGCATCACTAGAAACAAAGCTAGTGGAGGTGATGGAATTCCAGTTGAGCTATTTCAAATCCTGAAAGATGATGCTGTAAAAGTGCTGCCCTCAATATGCCAGCAAATTTGGAAAACTCGGCAGTGGCCACAGGACTGAAAAAGGTCAGTTTTCAGTCCAACCCCAAAGAAAGGCAATGCAAAAGAATGCTCAAACTAAGGCGCAATTGCACTCATCTCACATGCTAGTAAAGTAATGCTCAAAGTTCTGCAAGCCAGGCTTCAGCAATACGTGAACAGTGAACTTCCAGATGTTCAAGCTGGTTTTAGAAAAGGCAGAGGAACCAGAGATCAAATTGCCAACATCCACTGGATCATCAAAAAGCAGGAGAGTTCCAGGAAAACATCTATTTCTGCTTTATTGACTATGCCAAAGCCTTTGACTGTGTGGATCACAATAAACTGTGGAAAATTCTGAAAGAGATGGGAATACCAGACCACCTGACCTGCCTCTTGAAAAACCTATATGCAGGTCAGGAAGCAACAGTTAGAAAAGGATATGGAATGACAGACTGGTTCCAAATAGGAAAAGGACTATGTCAGGCTGTATATTGTCACCCTGCTTATTTAACTTATATGCAGAGTACATCATGAGAAATGCTGGGCTAGAGGAAGGACAAATTGGAATCAAGATTACTGGAAGAAATATCAATAACCTGAGATATGCATATGACACCACCCTTATGGCAGAAAGTGTAGAGGAACTAAAAAGCCTCTTGAGGAAAGTGAAAGAGGAGAGTGAAAATGTTGGCTTAAAGCTCAACATTCAGAAAACGAAGATCATGGCATCTGGCCCCATCACTTCATGAGAAATAGATGCGGAAACAGTGGAAAGTGTCAAACTTTATTTTTTGGGGCTCCAGAATCACTGCAGATGGTGATTGCAGCCATGATATTAAAAGACGTTTACTCCTTGGAAGGAAAGTTATGACAAACCTAGACAGCATGTTAAAAAGCAGAGACATTACTTTGCCAACAAAGGTCCATCTAGTCAAGGCTATGGTTTTTCCAATAGTCATGTATGGTTGTGAGAGTTGGACTGTGAAGAAAGCTGATCACTGAAGAATTGCTGCTTTTGAACTGTGGTGTTGGAGAAGACTCTTGAGAGTCCCTTGGGCTGCAAGGAGTTCCAACCAGTCCATTCTAAAGGAGATCAGCCCTGGGTGTTCATTGGAAGGAATGATGCTAAAGCTGAAACTCCAATACTTTGGCCACCTATGTGAAGAGTTGATTTATTGGAAAAGACTCTGATGGTGGGAAGGATTGGGGGCAGGAGGAAAAGGGGATGACAGAGGATGAGATGGCTGGATGACATTGATGGATTCAATGGACATGAGTTTGGGTGAACTTCGGGAGTTGGTGATGGACAGGGAGGCCTGGTGTGCTGCAATTCATGGGGTCTCAAAGAGTTGGACACGACTGAATGACTGAACTGAACTGAGTAATGAATGGACCTTCAAGTTTCATATATGCAGGGCTGGAAACAAGATCCCATTCCTTTATCTATTATGTAATTATACTGCTAGGTTAAAAAAAAAGTAAAGTGGTTATAGATTCAAAAAAATCGGCTCAGATAAATTATTATGTATTTCTAAAATGTGAAACTGAAGATTATTGTGCCATATTTCAAATTTATATTCTAAAAAACATTAGAACTTGCACCAGTGCAGGCAACTTGAGTGAGAAGAACAAAGCAGAGAATAAGTATAAGTTAATTATTTTACTGAGCATGTTAGATATGGTGCCAAGTAATGAGATAATTGAGAACAAGTACATTTTGGAGCAATGTTATTGTGATCATCTTAGGCATATATATTTTCAATGTGTCTTTGTTCAGCAGGTATCCAAAGATATTAATCTGGCCCCTGTAAGACATATGAACAGAAGATAGATTTAGGAGTAATCAACATAGTGTGTTTTTTTTTTTCTTTAAAAATATTTATTCACCTATTTTTGGCTGTGCTGTGTCTGTTGCTGTGTGGGCTTTCTCTAGTTGCAACAAGTAGGGGCTACTCTCTAGTTGCAGTGAGCACACTTCTCATTGCAGTGGTTTCTCTTGTTGCAGAGCATGGGCTTGAAGGAGAATGGGCATCAGTAGTTGTGGTTCATGGGCTCAATTACTTGCCTGCATGTGTAATCTTCCTGACGCAGGGATAAAACCTATGTCCCCTATGTTGACAGGCAGATTTTTAACCACTAGACCACCAGGGAGGTCCATAGTGTTGGTTCTTGATGAGATTGCCAGGAAGAGTAGGTAGGAAGCTTCTACTTTATCGGAAATGACAACTTGGTATCTGTCCAGTTAGACTAATATTTTATGTGTATTTAACTATCAGATACAAATTATCTGGTAATTTTAATTTGGGGTTCCTGGTGGCTCAGTCAGTAAAGAATTCGCCTGCAATGCAGGGGACCTGGGTTTGATCCCTGGCTTGGGAAGATCCCTTGGAGGAGGGCATGGTAACCCACTTCAGTGCTCATGCCTGGAGAATCCCCCATGGACAGAGGAGCCTGGTGGGCTGCAGTCCATGGGATCACAAAGAGCCAGACATGACTGAGTGACTAAGCACAACTATCAGATACATTTCTCTGTGTATTTATTAAATACCAGTTTAATTTTCTATAAGTTTTTCCTATGTAAAACTTATGGATATAAGTAAAAAGATAGTAAAGTCTAAATTGATGGGAGCAGCTTCATTTTTTCTTGAACAGTGTCAGGCTGTTTGTCAATACTTTGTTATATGACATGAGAAATTTTGTGTTTAGAAAAATATGATGATGATTATTTTCGATATAAATCAGTTGTGAACAAATTTTGCTCTTTAGAAAACAAAACCTTATCACATTGTCAGTGAATTCAGATTTGAAAAAAATCTTAATTTAATTGGAATATATACATGTTGGATGTCTAACACTAACCCTCTCAAATCTTAAAATGGATTGTCCTCAGAAGACTTGACCCAGATTAGTATGGCCAGAAAGTCTCTTGTTCAGTAAACCTCCTTTCTCTACTGAGGTCTATAAATATTCTGTTTGTTAAAATTTATGAAAAGACTCATTTGCTTTAAATATTCACTAATATTAGATGGTTAAAAATCTGCATTTCAAAATTCTTTTCTCTCTCTGTCATCTCTTATAAGAAATAAAAACTTGGGTACTTCTTAAGGCCTTTGATACTGCAAAAACACTGAATTACAATAGAAGTGAACAGAATATTAAATAATGGCTATCCATCATTGGATGGGGTTTTCCAGGTGGTGTT
Organism: Ovis canadensis; assembly: GCF_042477335.2. Lineage (NCBI taxonomy): Eukaryota > Metazoa > Chordata > Mammalia > Artiodactyla > Bovidae > Ovis > Ovis canadensis. Next base: position 54,262,884 of record NC_091247.1, read on the forward strand.
AGTGGTAAAGAACCCACTTGCCAATGCAGGAGAGACAAGAATTGTGGGCTCCATCCCTGATTTGGAAAGATCCCCTGGAGGAGAGAATGGCCACCCGCTCTCATATTCTTGTCTGAAGAATCCCAAGGACAGAGGAGCTTGGTGGGCTACAGTCCATAGGTTTGCAAAGAGTCAGTCATGACTAGAGTGACTTAGCATGCAAGCATCATTGAATAATAAACTTGGAGCTGGAATTATCTTTGTTTTTAACCTAATAGCCCAAGGGCCTCATTATGATGAAACAGACCAAAGAGTTACTCCTGATTTTAAACTGGATCTCATAGTTGCACAAATCAGAGTAATAATGTTTTTAGAAGAAAATAAGATTAGTGTAGTTATATAAAATTATCATTATATATTGAGAAAATCTAATATATATGTGTCAAGTCTTACTTCAATTATATGAAGACATATGGCTCCCTAAGATTAGCTGATTTTTACTAGTTAGGGAATAGAAGTTGATGTTAGAGTTAAGAGAAATAATTTGACCTTACATAGTATTGCATGGTATCTTTGAACATGACTTTATGGAAAAAAAAATAACTTTTATCCTCAGTCTATAAGTTGTGTCCAAATTTTTGCAGCTCCAAAGACTGTAGCTCTCCAGGCTCCTCTGTCCCTGATATTTTCCAGGCAAGAATGCTAAGAGCAGGTTGCCATTTTTTCTCCAGGAGATCTTTCCAATTAACCCAGGATTTAACCCACAATTCTTTCATCTCCTGCATTGGCAAGGGATTCTTAACCCCTCCGGCACCTGGGAAGCCCTTATATAGCTTTATGCAATCATAAACAAGAAAAATAAAGCCCTCAGAATATTGTCTTCTGTTCTATTACTATTATTGTATTTTTTGTTTTGTTTTGTTTTGTTTTGGGAAAATGAAAGGGTTGTAGCTATCATTTAACCTATTGGTAACCTAAACCTTTAAATTGAAAATATATAGCGTTTAGAAAACATTTCATGAAGTCCTAAATCTTTATAAGGCATGCAATCCTAGACACTCTATTTGAGGTTGCAACTGGAGACAAGAATCTTGTCCCATTATCCACTCATTCTACCTCTGTTGTCTTCTGAATTACCAGAATTTCATGAAACAATGTTTGAAAACTGTAGCACAACACAATTTTCTTATTTACTAAAGAAACTGAAAATAATCATGAGTGATAACACTAGAGTATATCTCAGATACATTTACAAATTTGCAATCCAAATATCAACAGATTTTCTGATAGTGAAAGCAGAATATCTTGCTATTTCTCATACATGGTATAAAGAACAGTTTTGTCAATTACAAAAGTTTTTTCAATATAATGTTTTTGCAGTCCTATAATATTTAAACATAAGTCCATTCAATACATGGTTGCTGGATTAAATGTAACACTGAAACACTCACAGGAATATGCCAGCTTGTCTTTTAGAGGTAAAGCTAAGAAGTGGTAAACTTTTCATCTTTAAAGAAATATGTCCCTGACATGACCACTTTTAAAATAATTCAACTAATCTTTGTTCATCAGTAATTTCTTCCAATGTTGATAGTGTTAGTCACTCAGTGGTATCTGACTCTTTGTGACCCCATGGACTGTAGCCCACCAGGCTCCTCTGCCAATGGGAATTCTCTAGGAAAGAATAATAGGTTGAATTCCCATTCCCTTCTCCAGGTGATTTTCCCAGCCCAGGAATTGAACCAAGTCTCCTGCACTGCAGGCAGATTATTTACCATTTGAGCCACCAAGGAAGCTCCAATGAAAGAAAGTGTGAAAGCGTCAGTCATTCAGTCGTGTCTGACTCTTTGGAACTCAATGACTATAGTCCACCAAGCTCCTCTTCTATAGAATTCTCCAGACAAGAATACTGGAATAGGCTGCCATTTTCTCCAGAGGACATTCCTGACCCAGGGATTGAACCCAGGTCTCTTGCATTGCAGATAGATTCTTTACTGTCTGAGCCACCCTATGTATGCCATGCGCTTAGTCACTCAAAACTACCTCAATACTCCATGAGATCTGCAGGACACTAATGGCTGGGCTATTACATAGTTTTGGTAGACATAGCCTAAATGTGGACTTCCCAGGTGGCACTAGTGGCAAAGAATCTGCCTATCAAAGTCAGGAGGCTTTAAAAAATGTGCGTATGATCCCTGGGTTGGCAGATGAACCAGAAATCAAATTGCCAACATCCATTGGACCATAGAAAAAGCAAGATAATTCCAGGAAACATCTACTTCTACTTCATTGATTACACTAAAGCCTTTGACTGTGTGGATCACAAAAAATTGTGGAAAATTCTAAAATGGATGGGAATACCAGAACACTTTACCTAACTCTAGTGAAACCTGTACGCAGGTTAAGAAGCAACAGAACCAGACATGGAGCAATGGACTGGTTCAAAATTGGGAAAGGAGTATGTCAATGTGGTATATCTTCATCCTGTTTATTTAGCTTATATGCAGAGTACCTCATGAGAAATACCAGGCTGGATGAAGCACAAGCTGGAATCAAGATTTCGGGGAGAAATATCAATAACCTCAGATATGTAGATGATGCCACCCTTATTGTAAAAAGTGAAGAGGAGTTAATAGCCTCTTGCTGAAGGTGAAAGAGGAGAGTGAAAAAGTTGGCTTAGAACTCAACATTCAAAAAATTAAGATCATGACATCCAGTGCCATCACTTCATGGCAAATAGATGGAGAAACAATGTAAACAGTGACAGACTTTATTTTCTTGGGCTCCAAAATCATTTCAGATGGTGAATGCAACCATTAAATTAAAAGACAATTGCTCCTTGGAAGAAAAGCTATGACAAACCTAGACAGCATATTGAAAAACAGGCATTACTTTACTCACTAAGGTCCATATACTCAAAGTATATGATTTTTCCAGTAGTCATGTATGGATGTGAGAGACCATGAAGAAGGCAGCATGCCAAGGAATTAATGCTTTTGAACTGCGATGTTGGAGAAGACTCTTGAGAGTCCCTTGGATTGCATGGCGATCAAACCAGTCAATACTAAAGGAAACCAATCCTGAATATTCATTGGAAGCTGAATATTCATCGATGCTGAAGTTGAGACTCCAATACTTTTGCCACCTGATGTGAAGAACTGACTCATTGGAAAAGACCCTAATGCTGGGAAAGATTGAAGACATGAGAAGAAGGGGATGACTTAGGATGAGATGGTTGGATGGCATCACCAACTCAATGGACATGAGTTTGAGTAAGCTCCAGGAGTTGGTGATGGACAAGGAAGCCTGGCATGTTGCAATCCATGGGGTCACAAAGAGTTGGACAAAACTGAGTTATTGAACTGAATTTTAGTTGGCTTAGATATGAGCCCATACTCTAGAGTTCGCAAACCAATTATTTGAGCCCAGTGCTACAGCTACTGAAGTCCACACACTCTAGGGCCCTCAAGCCACAACTAATGAGCCCATATGATACAACTACTGAAACTGACACAGCTAGAGCCTGTGCTCCATAACAAAAGAAGCTGCCACAATGAGAAGCCCATGCACTACAACTAGAGAGTAGTCCTTACTCTCCACAACTAGAGACAACCTGTGTGCAGCAACAAAGACACAGTGCAGCCAACAAAATAAAAAAATAAATATAGCAGTGCATACATGTGAAAAAAAAATTGTCACAGTTACACTGATTAGAAGAGTTTCTATTCCTGGTGGAGATACCCTATCTCTTCCCTTCTGCACATCAGTTCAGTTCAGTTCAGTCACTCAGTCATATCCAATTCTTTGTGACCCCATGAACCGCAGCACGCCAGGCCTCCCTGTCTGTCACCAACTCCCAGAGTCAACCCAAACCCATGTCCATTGAGTCGGTGATGCCATTCAACCATCTCATCCTCTGTCGTCCCCTTCTCTTCCTGCCCTCAATCTTTCCCTCCATCAGCATCTTTTCAAATGAGACAGCTCTTCACATCAGGTAGCCAAAGTATTGGAGTTTCAGCTTCAATATCAGTCCTTCCAATGAACACCCAGGACTGATCTCCTCTAGGATGGACTGGTTGGATCTCCATGCAGTCCTAGGGACTCTCAGGTGTCTTCTCCAACACCAGAGTTCCAAAGCATCAATTCTTCGGAGCTCAGCTTTCTTTCTTTCTTTCTTTTTTAATTTTACTTTATTTTACTTTACAATACTGTATTGGTTTTGCCATACATTGACATGAATCCACCACAGGTGTACATGAGTTCCCAATCCTGAACCCCCCTCCCACCTCCCTCCCCATATCATCTCTCTGGGTCATCCCAGTGCACCCGCCCCAAGCATCCTGTATCCTGTATCAAACCTAGACTGGCGATTTGTTTCTTACATGATAGTATACATGTTTCAATGTCATTCTCCCAAATCATCCCACCCTCTCCATCTCCCACAGAGTCCAAAAATGTGTTCTATACAACTGTGTCTCTTTTGCTGTCTCGCATACAGGGTTATCATTATCATCTTTCTAAATTCCATATATATGTGTTAGTATACTGTATTGGTGTTCAGCTTTCTTTATAGTCCAACTCTCACATCCATACATGACTACTGGAAAAACCATAGCCTTGACTAGACAGACCTTTGTTGACAAAGTGTCTGTGCCTTTGAATATGCTATCTAGGTTAGTCATAACTTTCCTTCCAAGGAGGAAGTGTCTTTTAACTTCATGGCTGCAATTACCATCTGCAGTGATTTTGGAGCCCAAAAATATAAAGTCTGACACTATTTCCCCATCTATTTGCCATGAAGTGATGGGACCAGATTCCATGATCTTCGTTTTCTGAATGTTGAGCTTTAAGCCAAGTTTTCACTCTCCTCTTTCACTTTCATCAAGAGGCTTTTTAGCTCCTCTTCACTTTCTGCCATAAAGGTGGTGTCATCTGCATATCTCAGGTTATTGTTATTTCTCCTGGCAATCTTGATTCCAGCTTGTGCTTCTTCCAGCCAAAAGTTTCTTATGATGTACTCTGCATATAAGTTAAATAAGCAGAGTGGCAATATACAGCCTTGATGTACTCCTTTTCCTATTTGGAACCAGTCTGTTGTTCCTTGTCCAGTTCTAACTGTTGCTTCCTCTAACAGGTTTCTTAAGATGCAGGTCAGGTGGTCTGGTATTCCCATCTCTTTCAGAATTTTCCACAGTTTATTGTGATCCACACAGTCAAAGACTTTGTTATAGTCAAAAAAGTAGAAATAGATGTTTGTTTGTTTATTTGTTTGTTTGTTTTCTGGAACTCTCTTGCTTTTTCAATGATCCAGTGGATTTGATCTCTGGTTCTGCTGCACATCAGCAGGGTAGCAAATTCTCACAACAGATATTTGTCAGCTTTTTAACCATGAGGAAAGTTAGTCTGAAAGACAAGAGATGAGAAAATAAACAGGGATTCACCATTTGTCATGGACCTCAAAATATCACTTCATTTGAAGACTTTTGGGTCCAGATTCCTCCCATATTGGTTTTAAGTGAAGTCATCATGTATATGGCATTACATAGGAAGAATATGAAGAATAAAACAATGTACAGAAAAATCTGAGTCACATGAACAGAATTATTCACTTTTGACCCAATTCTGAGGATATATGACTCATTAAACAAACATATATATAATTGAAATTAAACAAACATATATATGATTGAAATTATAAAATTTAGAAGTGAGATATACCAAGACATCAATATTTGAAAATCTATTAATTTCTCCATAAACATTAGCTGACATTACAATGACCCTGGCATTTTGGTAGCATCTATATTTATTACAATAATGTCAAAGTGTTCTGATACAGAAAGCATAAATACCTTATTGGTAACTGCATAGCATATCACTTACCCACTTGTAATGTCAAATATTTCAACAACTGCTTCTGCTGCTAAGTTGCTTCACTCGTGTCTGACTCTGTGCAACCCCATAGGCAGCAACCCACCAGGCTCCCCCATCCCTGGGATTCTCCAGGCAAGAACACTGGAGTGGGTTGCCGTTTCCTTCTCCAATGCATGAAAGTGAAAAGTGAAAGTGAAGTTGGTCAGTTGTGTTGACTCTTAGCGACCCCATGGACTGCAGCCTACCAGGCTCCTCTGCCCATGGGATTTTCCAGGCAAGAGTACTGGAGTGGGGTGCCATTGCTGTCTCCGGTTACAACAGTGTAACATTATTCTCAGACAGGCAATACAAAATAAAACATGACACTAATAATGTTATGTTTAATTCATGGTAATTTGATGTTCTTATTTTTTATGATCAGAATAAAATAGCTTGTGTAAGATAGTATATTTGATTCATTTTGTACCAAGTCTTCTTTATTATCAGACCTATAAAAGCATCAAATAATTATAACAAACAATTTAGTTAAAACTTATTACTACACATAACTTCTAAATTGAAATGTTAGCTTGAATAATTTCAGAAAATAGCAACAACAAAGAATGCTGAGTACTTTAAACACCCCATGGTAAGAGCTACATCCTTTCAAGGTGTCCAGTTTAGGCTAAATGAATAGTTTCATTTCATCATTATATATATTTTTTCTCCCCTTTGACAATCGTCTGTGCATTTGCCATCATATTGCCTACTTCAAAACATGTAATGTATTTCATTAAAATATATACAATGTTGAGTTTTTCTCTTTTTGTAAGCTGTTATGGGAGCAGAACCTTTCTATTAGTACTGGATGCAAGTTTTTGGCTTGAGCGTTCATAGAGGTAAGAGAATTCATGAGAAGTGAGAGGTTCAGTAAGGCAAAAAAAAAACAGGTAGAAAAATGCAAATAACCAGAAAGAAATGAGGACACTCCCTTCCTAAACCTGCCATTATTGAGATACAGTTGCTATTTAATGATGACCATATCTTAACAGTGCCTGGAAAAACATTTTGAAGTGGTTAAAGTTGTAGTGCAGAAAACAATTTGCATGGTTAAAATAACTGACTAAATCAAATGGATATTAGTAAAAACTGACTACTATTTATCTTATATTCACAGAATGAGGACAAAAATATGAGATTCTATGCTATTTAAACATGTCTTTAAAAAAAAAAAACCCTGCTCCTGTATCTCAGTGATGAAATCTGTAAGTAGCTAATCTTGGCAGAATAACTAAATAAAGCATATCTCTTTAAAAAACTACTGCTTCTCAAGTTCTCTATTCTGGACATTTTGCTCAGTGAGTCTTTTGATGGAAGGAAAAATACAGGAGGGGATTATTTGGCTATTATCAGGAAAAAAAAAAGTTAAGAAAAAATTGCAGAGAATGAACAGAAAAGAGAACCCTTTTGTACTGTCAGTAGTTGTAAAATGGTATAGCCACTATGGAAAACAATACGGAAGTTCCCCCAATAATTTAAGAGTCATCCAGAAATTCTTCTTTAGGTACATATACAAAAAAATAAATCATTATTTTGAAGAGATTACTGCATTCTTGTTCATTGCAGCATTATTCATAATAGCCAAAATATGGACACAACAAAATTATCCATCTATGTATGCATAAATGATTGAAGAAAATCATTGTTGCTGTTCAGTTGCTAAGTCAGGTCTGACTTTTTTGTGACCCCATGGACATCAGGCTCCTCTATCCATGGGATTTCCCAGGCAAGAATACTGGAGTGGGTTGCCATTTCCTTCTCTAAGGGATCTTCCTGACCCAGGGATCAAACCCACATCTCCTATATTGACAGGAGGGTTCTTTAACACTGAGCCACCTGAGAAGCCCATATATATACATATATATACACCTATATATATACCTATATACCTATACACCTATATATATATCTATATACCTATATGCCTATATATATACATATATCTACATATCTGGCTCCACCAGGCTCCTCTGTCCATGGGATTCTCCTGTGAAGGACATTATAAAAACATTCTTGTTCAAATTCATTTTTTCTTCTGTGCTCTCCAATGACCTTTTTAAACCTGACATAGCAGATTGCTTCTGAAAGTCTTAGAATAGTCTAGACATTTAAAATTAAAAAAAACATCATTTGTAATTATTTATTCACATATTATGTTCTTTCAATATCATTTATTATAACACAGTGGAGATGATGAGCTTCTAACGCTTATCCACCACTATTGACCTTTGTCTTACTCTAATTAATATATGAGATTGGAATAAACACTTTTGATTATTCAGATTATATTTCCAAATCTTATAAGCATTACTGGTTCTAGTCTCTACAATTAGAAAGGTATAAGCCTGCTCTATTCTATACAAAGTGAAAGTGAAAGTGAAGTCGCTCATCTGTGTCTGACTTTGCGACCCCGTGGAATGTAGCCTACCAGCTTCCTCCGTCCATGGGATTTTCCAGGCAAGAATACTGGAGCAGGTTGCCATTCCCTTCTCCAGGAGATCTTCCCAACCCAGGGATTGAACCCAGGTCTCCAGGTAGACGCTTTACCATCTCAGCAACCAGGGAAGTGGCTTTCTATACAAAGTAGAGGGAAATAATCAATTTTTAATTCTGTATCCAAGTCTTTCTTTGTTGTTACAATCATTACCCACTGATACTTATGTTTAGCCTCAAATGTAATTTTAAAAACCACTTACAGTTTATCTCTTAAGTAAAAATGGAACCAGAAAAGAACAATGGGAATTGGCCTCTTTCAAGCTGTTTGCATATGTTACCCCATTTCCTCTTCATAGCACTACGAGATAGGGTACAATTATAAACGTATCTTCATTATAAAGTAATGAAGTGATCCACTGCAATATTAAAGGACTAACTTCAAATAACACCATATATGGTAGAGTCATATTCCATAATGTAAAATCTTAACCATCATGCACACTGAATCTCACTGATAAACTGTAAATGTTTATTCATTTAGGTAAAAATAATCACTGAAAAAATGGCGATGTGAAAGAATTTCTTCTTGATTCTTCTATTCTTGTTATTCCAAGTTTAAATCACAGATACAAATACTTAGTCCTCTAAATATTTTATGCTGTGATATTTTGCAAAATATACAGATTAAAAATTTTTATGCATGTTTCCTTTTACATAAATTGAATAATGCCAAACACATCGATCTTTTATCACATAAATATTAATATTACAAAGATCACAGAGTCTTTTTCATATTTTGAACTGACACATAGATTTTTATCGTGTGAATTCATTACAATTTATTGTAGATATGTACTTAAATTTCTCAAAATATTAAAAGGCACCTACTGATATAAAACATCTAGAAATAATTTTTATAGCTCAGGTAATATTATTTTTCCAGGTGTAGCTAATATCCCAAGACAATAAGAGCAATGTTAGAATATAGATTCTATAAGAGATTATAAATAAAATTTCTTGAGGAATAAAATCTTTGGAATATGACTGAAAGAGTGTGTTGTAAAATCCAGAGAAACAGTGCCTCGGGTTTTAATGACTGGATAAGTATGGAGCCTTGGGCCCATTCCTGATTACTTCATTGAAACAGAATTGTGTATAAAGCCTACAGCATTTGAGAAATAGAGAATTAGGAAATGTGTGCTCATCAAGAAAGGAAGACAGTACAGAAAGCTAAGTCATTCATGACACTTGGTAGGAAGAATACAAAAATAATATTTCTTGAGATTTTGGTAACTACAACCTGGTCCTTATAAAAAAAATGATGTGTGAATGCATACAACACTTTCCCAGCCAAATATTTAGCTAACATTATCTGTGTTAGTAGTTATGAAGCACTTTAAAAAATGTCATGTGAATTGTAACTGCTGCTGAAAAGTTTATATATATAATTCAGTAGTTTTGATAGAAGAAAGCATAATTTCCAGAAAACACAAATTTCTTTCACTCAGACCCTATGACATCCCAAAATAATATCAGTTAACTAAAAACAAGAGAAAAAGGGGTAAAGAAAGGACTCAACATAAACATCACAATATTAGTATTGTCTAACATATAACATAAAAGCTTATATATATAATATTTAAATTGCAATTGCAAAACTTAAAAGAAAGTAAAAATTACTATCAAGATTATTTTTAAACCAAAATAAAGTCAGTCCATAGTGGAATAATAAATATTGAATAAGTTTAAATGGATAATTCACATGAAGAAAAATGATCTCAGATAAAAGAGTAAACTACAAAAAATAAATGGTGCAAAAAGTAAGGATTAAAGAAAATGATTGAAACAAAACAGATACCAATTATTACAAACTAATAATAATAATAATTATGAATGGGGAGACACCTTAAACAAACTTCAATTACTATTAATGAGGTAAAACACATTATTTATTTATATACATTCTTCCACAAGTACAATAAATATATATATACTATATATTTAAATAAATTTTATAAATGTTAGCATGGATATTAAAAGGAGAAAAAAAACAGTTAAAAAATCTAGGTGGTAAATAGGAAAAATAGTTTAAAATAAGTGCAAATAATAGGTATGAAAAAAAGCAAAACATGAGGACTTCTCTGGTGTTCCATTGCTAAGACTCCATGCTCAGGGAACAGGAGTCTAGCTTAGAGAACTAAATCCCACATTCCACAACTAAGTGTTTGCACATGCCACAACAAATATCAAAGATTCTACATATCACAGCTAAGACCCAGTGCCACCAAATAGATAAATAGATAAAATAAATATTAAAAGAGTGAAGATGTGTGTGTATATATATATATATATATATATATACATATATATATAAATTCAAAGTATGTCAGAAAGCATAGAGAAAGCAATGGCAAACCACTCCAGTACTCTTCTTGCCTGGAAAATCCCATGGACAGAGGAGCCATGTAGGCTACAGTCCATGGGGTCACTAGGAGTAGGACACGACTGAGCGACATCATTTTCACTTTTCACTTTCATGCTTTGGAGAAGGAAATGGCAACCTACTCCAGTGTTCTTGCCTGGAGAATCCCAGGGACAGGGGAGCTTGGTGGGTTACAGTCCATGGATTCACAAAGAGTTGGACATGGCTGAGCAACTAACATATACACACAAAATCTCAGTGCATCAAAATATAACATAAATTTGCATGTATCTGCTTTAAAAAAAGCAAAGCGACAGCTTTTAAACTAATTAATGATAAATTTGCCTTTATAATAAAAAGTATTTTAATGTTTCATATTAATTCATAGATTTAATAAATTAGGGAGGATATAGGAAATTTGAAGAACACAACAAACTGACTACAATAAATAGTAATGCATAGTCTTCCCATATGGCAGAAAGCAAAGAAGAACTAAAGAGCCTCTTGATGAAAGTGAAAGAGGAGAGTGAAAAAGCTGGCTGAAAGCTCAACATTCAGAAGACTCAAGATCATGGCATCTGGTCCCATTACGTCATGGCAAATAGATGGGGAAACAGTGAAAACTGAGAGACCTTTAGGGAGGGGGCTCTAAAATCACTGTTGATGGTAACTGCCACCATGTGATTAAAAGACACCTGCTCCTTGGAAGAAGAGTTATGGCCAACCTAGACAGCATACTAAAAAGCAAAGACATAACTTTGCCAAAACAGGTTCATCTAGTCAAAGCTGTGGTTTTCTGTATGTCTTCTTTGGAGAAATGTCTATTTAGTTCTTTGGCCCATTTTTTGATTCATGTTGATGTATGGCAAAACCAATGCAGTATTTTAAAGCAAAATAAAGTAAAAAAAAAAAAAAAAAAAAAGCTGTGGTTTTTCCAGTAGTCGTGTGTAAATGTAGAGTTGGACTATAGAGAGGGCTGAGTGCCAAAAAATTGATGCTTTTGAGCTGTGGTGTTGGAGACGACTCTTGAGAGTCCCTTGGACTGCAAGAAGATCCAACCAGTCCATCCAAAATGAAATCAATCCTGAATATTCATTGGAAGGATTGATACTGAAACTGAAACTCCAATGTTCTAGCCATATGATGCGAAGAACTGACTCATTGGAAAAGACCCTGATGATGGGAAAGACTGAAGGCAGGAAGAGAAGGGGACAAAAGGGGATATGGGATGGTTGGATGACATTACCGACTTGATGGACATGAGTTTGAACAGGCTCCAGGAGTTGGTGAAGGACAGAGAAGCCAGGAGCCCTGATGTCTTTGGGGTCATAGAGAGCCAGACACGACTGAGCAACTGAACTGAACTGAACTGAGTCTTCTGAATAGTAAAATAGAACATTAAAAATAAAATCCAGGCTAGAATACTGGAGTGGGTAGCCATTCCCTTTTTAAGCGGATCTTCCCAACCCAGGGAAGAAATCCATGTTTCCCGCACTGCAGGTTGATTCTTACAATTTGAGCAATGATGGAAGCCCATATCAGTTCAGTTCAGTTCAGTCGCTCAGTCGTGTACGACTCTTTGCAACCCAATGAATTGCAGCATACCAGGTCTCCCTGTCCATCACCAACTCCCAGAGTTCACTCAAACTCATGTCCATCAGCCATCCAGCCATCCAGCCATCCAGCCATCTCATCCTCTGTCATCCCCTTCTCCTCCTTCCCCCAGTCCCTCCCAGCATCAGAGTCGTTTCCAATGAGTCAACTCTTCGCACGAGGTGGCCAAAGTACTGGAGTTTCAGCTTTAGCATCATTCCTTCCAAAGGACACCCAGGACTGATCTCCTTTAGAATGGACTGGTTGGATCTCCTTGCATTCCAAGGGATTCTCAAGAGTCTTCTCCAACACCACAGTTCAAAAGCATCAATTCTTCAGCACTCAGCTTTCTTTATAGTCCAATTCTCATATCCATATATGACTACTGGTAACCACAGCTTTGACTAGACAGAATTTGTTGGCAAAGTAATGTCTCTGCTTTTTAATATACTGTCTAGGTTGGTCATAACTTTTCTTCCAAGAGCCAGCATCTTTTAACTTCATGGTTGCAGTCACCAAGTGCAGTGATTTTGGAGCACCCCCAAAATTAAGTCTCACAAAATAGATGTGAAAACATCTATTTGCCGTGAAGTGATGGGGCCAGATGCCATGATACTAGTTTTTTGAATGTTGAGTTCTAAGCCTACTTTTTCACTCTCCTCTTTTATTTTCATCAAGAAACTCTTTAATTTTTCTTCACTTTCTACCATATTAGTCATGTCATGTGCATATCTGAGGTTATTGATATTTCTTCTGGCAATCTTGATTACAGGTTGTGCTTTATCCAGTCCAGCATTTCTCATGATGTACTCTGCATTTAAGTTTAATAAGCAGGATGACAATATACAGCCTTGATGTACTCCTTTCCCAATTTGGAAACAGTCTGTTTTTCCACATCCAGTTATAACTGTTGTTTCTTGACTTGTATACAGATTTCTCAGGAGGCATGTCAGGTGGTCTGGTATTCCCATCTCTTTAAGAATTTTCCACAGTTTTTTTGTGATCAACACAGTCAAAGGCTTTGGTGTAGTCAATAAATCAGAAATAGATTTTTTAATCTATAACGCAGAAGTGGATGTTTTTTCTGGAATTCTCTTGCTTTCTTGATGATCCAACAGATATTGACAATTTGCTCTCTGGTTCCTCTGCCTTTTCTGAATCCAGTTTGAACATCTGGAAGTTCATGGTTCATGAACTGTTGAAGCCTGGTTTGGAGAATTTTGAGCATTACTTTGCTTGTGTGTGAGATGAGTGCAATTGTGTGGTATTTTGAGCATTCCTTGGCAATGCCTTTCTTTGGGAGAAGAAAGGAGAAGGGAATAGCAAGCCACTTCATTATTCCTTCCTTGAGAACTCCAGGAATAGCATGAAAAGGCAAGCTAGGTTTAATTATTAATTTCCTTCAAAAAACAATGAATAAATATGCAAAACTTAACATTAGGAGACAGTAGGTAAATATACTAAAAATGTATGTAAAAGACACAGCAGTAGTGTTTAATGGTAGATAGATATAAAGTGATATAGATAACAGATAACAGATAGGTTGACAAACAGAATTCTACAAGTCAATGACTGCAATATAAGCAGTCTAACTGTAAAATAGGCAGAGTCTATCAACATGCTATTCATCCAAGAAGAAATATCAATGATATTTAACAAGCTTTCAGAAGATGTTCTATATTACTAATAGTAAAGAAATGCTAAACAAAGCTAAACAAATAATCTCAAATGCATAAGATTTGTAAAAGCATTATAAACTTTGACAGCTCAGGAATTCTTTCAGTATGTGTAGTAAAAGTAATTAACACACTGACATTGAGTGTACAATTTTGGGAGATACAATTTGCCAATATCTAACAAAGCTATTGGATGTGATGGAATTACTGTTGAGCTAGTTGAAATCCTGAAAGATAATGCTGTGAAAGTGCTACATTCAATATGCCAGCAAATTTGGAAAACAGCAGTGGCCACAGGACTGGAAAAGGTCAGTTTTCATTCCAGTTCCAAAGAAAGGCAATGCCAAAGAATTCTCAAGGTACCGCACAATTGCACTCATCTCACATGCTAGTGAAGTAATGCTCAAAATTCTCCAAGCCAGGCTTCAGCAATATGTGAACTGTGAACTTCCAGATGTTCAAGCTGGTTTTAGAAAAGGCAGAGGAACCAGAAATTAAATTGCCAACATCCACTGGATCATCGAAACGGCAAGAGTTCCAGAAAAACATCTATTTCTGCTTTATTGACTATGCCAAAGATTTGGCTGTGGATAATGATAAAATGTGGAAAATTCTTAAAGAGAGGGAATATCAGACCACCTGACTGGCCTCTTGAGAAACCTATATGCAAGTCAAGAAGCAACAGTTAGAACAGAACATGGAACAACAGACTGTTTCCAAATAGGAAAAGGAGTACCTCAAGGCTGTATACTGTCACCGTGCTTATTTAACTTATATGCAGAGTATGTCATGGGAAACGCTGGGCTGGAAGAAGCACAACCTGGAATCAAGATTGACAGGAGAAATAACAATAACCTGAGATATGCACATGACACCACCCTTATGGCAGAAAGGGAAGAGGAACTAAAAAGCCTCTTGATGAAAGTGAAAGAGGAGAGTGAAAAAGTTGGCTTAAAGCTCAACATTCAGAAAACAAAGATCATGGCATCTGGTCCCATCACTTCATGGCAAATAGATGGGGAAACAATGGAAACAGTGTCAGACTTTATTTTTGGGGGTTCCAAAATTCTGCAGTTGGTGATTTAGGCCATGAAATGAAAAGATGCTTACTCCTTGGAAGAAAAGTTATGACCAACCTAGATAGCATATTCAAACGCAGAGACATTAGTTTGCCAAACAAAGGTCCATCTAGTCAAGGCTATGGTTTTTCCAGTGGTCATGTATGGATGTAAGAGTTGGACTGTGAAGAAAGCTAAGCGCTGAAGAATTGATGCTTTTGAACAGTGGTGTTGGAGAAGACTCTTGAGAGTCCCTTGAAATGCTGGGAGATCTAACCAGTCCATCTTAAAGGAAATTAGTCTTGAATGTCCATTGGAAGGACAGATGCTGAAGCTGAATCTCCAATACTTTGGCCACCTCATGCAAAGAGTTGACTCATTGGAAAAGACCCCGATGTTCGGAGGGATTGGGGGCAGGATGAGAAGGGGACAACAGAGGATGAGATGGCTGGATGGCATCACCAACTCGATGGACATGAGTTTGGGTAAGCTCCTGGAGTTGGTGATGGACAGGGAGGCCTGGCGTGCTATGATTCTTGAGGTCGCAAAGAGTCAGAGATGACTGAGTGAGTGAACTGAACTGAACTGAATCTTGTTGAAGGTGAGCATGTGTTATGGTAAGCAGCTTACACTGAAGAATACAAACGAGAAAATCTTGTGCATGTAAATTAAAAAATATATAATTTTTAAAATTTTAACTCAAAAGAATTATTGTAACAGTTCTAAGGAGTCTGGCTTTAGCTTGAAAACACTGTACCCTATACACTACTTCATTGCTCTACAGGAAATAAAGTGTTTAAAGTTGACATTAAAGGAAGGAGAGCAATTAAAATGTATAATGGTGATGGCAGTTATTGACTATGAAATATAACTTGGGTATGGAGGGTAATGATGACATTAAAGCACTGATAGAAAACTAAAATTTCCTGAGGCTAATTAATTTCGTACCATTTAAAGATTATTATAGTCAGAGTATCAGTGAGATAAACAAAAATCTTGGTGGTTAAGTTTTGGGTAATTGAGATCAAGATAATGTGAGTATTGTAAAAGTGAAAGTCTCTCAGTTGTGTCGGACTTTTGAGACCCCATGGAATATACAGTCCATGGAATTCTGTGGGCCAGAATACTGGAGTGAATGGCCATTACCTTCTCCAGGGGATCTTCCCAACTCAGGGACTGAACCAAGGTCTCCCTCATTGCAGGCAGATTCTTTACTAGCTGAGTAATGCCACATTCCAGGACTTATGTATTGTGGAACATGTGAACGAGAATGAAGGACACCATCAGTGGAGGAGAAGAAGTCAGTGGGCCAAGGAAGCAGGATATTGAAAAGATTATCTATTAAAAGGCTAAAATCTTCAATAATTACTGTAAAAGTGTTGATAAGAAGGATGAGATAGGAAATAATTTTATTTTAAAGAAGGAAACTGACTCGAATTATTAGATGATTGTGTGTTCAAGTTATTGTGATTTAAATTACATATATTTTATTATATAAATAAATGTGAATTACATTGTTAATAATTTATTAAATTCAACAAATTAAAAAGTGAATTATGCCATCTGGCATCTTCGTAACTAAACAAGTTGAAGAAATGTAATACAATCCACATTCTCTTGTCCATTCACATTTTGCAAAACTATGGTCTTTATATATAACACCTTGTATAATAATAACATTTACTCCAGCAGAAAAATACATTAAATATTAGATAATGTAAATAATTAATAGTAAAGAAAAAAGAAGTGAGATAAAGACAATGATAATAGTATTAAGAGACACACATTACCCTATATTATAATCCCTGTGTTAAGCTTTTTATAGATATTGCTTCATTTAATCTTTATATCAAATAAATTATTGTACCTCCATATATGCCATAAGTCCTTCTGAACTGAAATCACAAAGTACATTTTTTTTTCTTATTAACTCAAAGATGTTTAAAACTATGGATATGAGATTTCTCAGATAACAGTTCTAAAATACTAAAGTCTTCCAGTTGTTGTTATTCAGTCGACCAGCCACGTCCAATTCTGCCAACTGGCCAGGCTTCCTTGTCCTTCACCATTTCCCGGAGTTTGCCCAAGTTCATGTTCATTGTATTGGTGGTGCCATCCAGCCATCTCATCCTCTGATTCTCTCTTCTCCTTCTGCCTTCAATCTTTCCCAGCATCAGGGACTTTTCCAATGAGTCATCTGTTCTCATCAGCTGACCAATATACTCAAGCTTCAGTTTCAGCATCAGTCCTTCCCGTAAATATTCAGTAAGTCTTCCTATACTGGGTCAAAATAAGATCTTTAAGCTCCAATCAGATTTAAAACGTTAACTCTGTAATTGAGCCAAATGAAGGCATGGTGTTTTTGTCAAGAAAGATGAATGTAAGCTATTGGGGAATTTTTATTTTGCTCCATTCTTTTCAGTTATCATCAGTAGGATGCCATTTGCTCATATTGTCTCACCAGAAAACTGCAAATTAAAACTAGATGGTGCTAAATATAGAAAACTTGCCACTTCATTTAATTTGACAGTCCATTTGTAATGAAAGATCTAAATGCAAAATGCAAAATGTTAAGTGGAATACAAATGAAGCTGTGTAACATTATTACTACAGATATATTTTAATTATACATGGATTGATGACATTGAACATTGTAGTGAAACTCAATGTTATTGAAATATAATTCAAGTGATGAACTCCTCCAAGCTAATTTTCCTACCAGTTCTAAAAATGTATTGCCAGTGAAAGCCAAGTGGTGGAATTGAATTAATTGGGAGTATGATTTTTCTTTGTATATAAGTGGACCATTTTAATTACCCCCCCCAAAAATGTATGTTTCCTACACCACTAATTGTCTTTTAGGTGGGAAATACATTTTTATCAATTCTATATATTTGCTTTATTGAACTCTCTCCAAAATATGACTTTGAGGTTTTGTTCTTACAATTTGTATTAAACGTAGTCATTAGTTCCTTTTTTAAAAACTTCTTCTTATTCAGTGTCACTCTGACTGCTCACAATAAGAAGACAATGAAATATCAGGAATATGATTTAAATTTATCAGAATCTGGGCATATGAACAATTTTTTGTAAAATGATCCCTAAAGTTAAAAAAAAAAAAAATTGTCCCATCTAAACATCTGCCTTACTTATACTACTAAAAAATAAATGAATAGAGTATAGAATATCTTTGCTCAGGTGTGTTTGGCTCACACTCTGTGGCAGATAGTACTCTAAACACATTAAATTAATTATTTTTGTGATCTTTACCATAGCCCTAGGTAGTAGATACTGTCGGTGTTCCCACAAAATGACTGAAAAAATTATATTTAGATAGATTAACTGTTTTGCCTCAGGTCATATAATAAGTAGATAAACTTCAAACTCAAGTCTATCTGATATTTTAAATTATAGCATTCGAGCGAAATGAACCAATCAATAGTGATATTGCTGAGGAATTAAAAATCTCAGTTTCAATGCATGCTTACATACTAGCCAAAAGAAAACAATAATGTAACTAATAAAATTTTGACAATAGACCAAATAAAAGCAAATGTTAATTGTTACATGGGGCTTCCCTGGTGGCTCAGCAGTAAACAATCTGCCTGCCAATGGAGAAGACCTGGGTTTGATTCCTGAGTCAAGAAGATCCCCTGCAGAGGGAAATGACAATTCACTCCAGCATTCTTGCCTGGGAAACCCAATGGACAGAGGGACCTAGTGGGCTACAGTCTATGGGGTCACAGAAGGCGACACAATTTACCTACTGAAGGAACAAAGGACTGATTACATAAAATAGAAAATGATGCAATAAATTTCCAGAGAAATTAGTTAATCTCAGCACTTTGTGTTTGGTGCAAAATCATAAAAAGAACGTTAGAAGAACCCCTCATGGGATTCAGATTGTAAGCCTATCTAAGAATCATTTCTGTGCTGCTTAAAACTTAATTATCTTGAGTTTTTGACAGACTTATTCTTCAAGATTGTAAGGTATATAATGTACAAATTTGGGGAAGTACACTAGAAGACTTTTTATATTCTGACAACTATAGCTAAAATAAACGTTTAACAAAATCAAGGTACTGGCCTAAATACAAAGTCCTATGACTTGATACAATATCTAGTGTGGCTTTCAAGAACAACAACAAAATTACAAAGCACACCTGAGAGTAAAACACAATCTGAAAAGGCAAAACAAGCATCAGAACCAACTCACTTATGACACAGATGATGACATTCAGAAGAAAATTGAATAATACTATATATATGTTCAAGACTCTAATAGAAAAAGGTAGACAAAATACACCAGCAGAAAGACTGGGCACGCAGAAGTAACTGTAGCCAGGTCAGCTTTAATTAGTGGAAGTCCATGTTACTGAGCCCATGCATAAACTCCATCACTGAACCATGAGCCCACTGGGAAATGAAAAGAATGGTTCTGGAAGGTAGCTGACTGAATTTCAGAGGATGGATCACCTATCTACTTGATTATTAAAATCCTGCTCTGCTGAAGTCCCACATTGATTATCATTTACATGAGACACAAATATCTTTACATTTTTTGCCTATTCAGAGATGCCAATCAATATATCTCTTTCACAGACATCCTTGTTGGAATTTTACTAATATACTCCTTCCAAGACCATGAACTTCTAGCCAAACCTTTGGACACAACCATGAATCAGCGTAAATTCACAGCTTTTTCCATTTTGCCTTCCAAAGAAAATAAATGAACAATTACACTGCTCGAAGCTATGCCCACTAGGAAGATTTTGCTTTCCTGATACCCTTTGAGGATGTTCCAGGAAGAAGCTATAGTAATACCACTGGCGAGTTTTGGGTGGTGCCTACATATCATGCAGAACTCTGTAAATTAGGCCCATGTTTCTTCTTTCTTATTCAATTGGTCATAGGGAACTCCAAATGAGACATGAGTATGGACTGAGAAAGAAGAGAAATGTACAAGGGGTAGGAGACCAAGGCACTTCCTTATGTATATTATTGTGCCTTCAGGACATACTTAAGTCTGTTCTTTTATATACCACTTCCACTTGAAAATAGAGTGCTACTGTGCATGCCCAACTTTATGATTTAACAGGTCAGAAAACACCAAGTTCAGATCACATGGTAACATAGTGACCCATGGTAAAGCTTCTGGTCTCTACTAAAGCCAATTGTAAACCAAAGGCTGCTTCTCAAAAGGAAAGTAGTTTTACATATAATATGGTAGGACTTCGCTGCAAAATTCTAGGAGCCTGTGCTGTGACTCATCTATGAGTATATGTGTTTAGTCACTTCTTGTGACCCCGTGGACTGTAGCCCTCTTGATTCCTCTGCCCCATGGGATTTCCCAGCCAAGAATAATGGAGTTGGTGGCTATTTCCTTATCCATGGATCTTCCAGACCCAGGAATCAAGCCCATGTCTGGTGCATTGCAGGCCGATTCTTCACCATCTGAGCCATCAGGGAAGCCCTGTGACTTACTGAGAGAGGAAGCCAATGGATCCAAATAGAGTCTATCTACCACTGACACATCAAGTAGCAAAGAATCTTATGGATCAAAGGGTCCAACTAGTGGAGTAGCTTGCATAGCAGTTTGAACTGGTTGCAGAACCTTCCCATCTTCTGGGCCTCATTCTAAACTAACAGCTTCTTGTACCACTAGTGTAGGAATGGCATACCTGAATGAGAAATAAGTTATCTTTGAAATCCAAAGAGTTCTGCTCAATACTAACTATTTTTCATTACAGGATGGGCTATGGCAGTGAGTTATCCTTTATATACTTCACCTTAGAAGAAATGGCTGAAGATACTCAACACCGCTGGGCCCCTAGAAATTGCAATGATGTGAAAGTTCTCTGAATTTTTGTTGAATGTATTTCCCTTTTTCTGACATGCAATTCCTTTCTATTATGTCTACAATAGTTGCCACTACTTGATAACTAGGTCCAGCATAATGTCATCAATGCAGCTTATCCATCTGAAAAGGATAGGTGACAAAGTTCCTTGTAGACTAAACAGTGGTATAAGGATGGAGGTTAATGTACACCTGTATATTAATAGGTTGTTAAATGTATTAATATCAATAGGACATTAAATGGTTATTGCTAGCTTGTCAGCTGAAAGAAAACTGTTTCTAGAGATTTTTACTAACAGTTTTTGAGAAAAAAATTTTCAGACCAATAGCTGCAAACTAGGTACCAGGGGAGATGTTAATTTTCTCAAGCAATAAATCCACATCTGGGAAAACAGCTGCAACTGCAGTCATTCCTAGTTAAGTGTATGATAATCTATTCTCATCCTCCAAGAACCATCTGTTTTCTGCACAGGCCAAATAGGCAAATTGGATGGGGAAGTTGGGACAATCACTATCTGTGCGTCTCTCAAGTCCTTGATGCGGGCACCAGTCTCTGAAATTCCTTTAGGAATGTGTCATTGCCTTTGGTCTACTATTTTTATTTATTTATTTATGTTTTAAATAGAGGCAAGTCTAGTTGTATCATTTTTCCTTTTCTAAAATAATTGTTCACTCCACAGGTCAATTCTACCAATTGATGAATTCATCCATTACATAGGCTACTTGGAATCAGGGAAGCAACAAGATGATGGATTTGGCAGTATACTGGGAGAAGGACGAGAGCTAAAATGCCATGGACTTCCATAACCTCTTTTTTGACTATTAGACCACAGAGATGTTTTGGAATCAATGTAATGTCAGAATCTGTGTCTAGCAATTCCCCTCAAACTTGAAAATATGAATATTTCCCTTTCCATAGTAAATAATCACCCTGACAAATGGTGACAGGTATTTTGGGGGAACTGTAATAATATTAATATACAGATTGTAGCAAAGTATTTCCTGAAAGGAATCCAACCTCTCCTTCATTCAAGCAGTTTTGGGTCTATAAACTTTCTAAAGCCTGGAAACTGATAAAAGAACCATGGTTACTTTGTTATTTCAAGTTCAATTTCTGTGTATCCAGCCTAGAATTCATATACTTATATGGATCATGTAGTAATTATTGGGCTATTCACCTATTTCTTTTATTGGAACACTGTGATCAACTAGCCAATAACATATGCTGTGCTGTGGTAAGTTACTTCAGTTGTATCCAACCCTTTGTTACCCTATTGACTGTCAGCCACCATGTTCCTCTGTCCATAGAATCTAGAGGTAAGAATGCTGGAGTGGTCTGCCATACTCTCTTGCAGGGGATCTTCCCTACCCAGGGATTGAACCCACATTTCTTATGTTTCCTGCATTGGCAGGTGGGTTCTTTACCACTAGTGCCACCTGGGAAGCCCCAGACAACAGGATAGGCCAACTGTTTTTTAGACTATTCTGACGACTATCTTTAACTATCCATTACAGAGTGAAAAACCACAATCATCTTGGCTTTGATGATTAAGTGCTGCAAGTTGGCCTCTTGAGAATTGCTATCCAATTTTCTGCACTGAATTTGGGGATGCCAGTTGACTGAAGTTTCCAACCAACAAAAAGAGTGAAAATGGATCTCTTCAACGGTGGTGGGGGCTCCCTTCACAAGTTTATTTGTCATAGCTATGCTGAAAGATGTGTCCTTGGGAATTTCCAGGAGTGTCTGGTAGGTTTTATATAATAAATCTACTGTAATATTCCAATCTCCCTTAGACTTTGGACACTTCTTTGTAAAGTATGCCTTACTTAACGTAGTCCACTTTTAGGTCCATGTTTCAGCCAACCAGCAAAATAAGCAGTTAGAACCCTTGCAAATTTTCATTCTAAAACTTTGATTCTATGTTCCTGCATAGCCAGTTAAAGTCTCTCAGTCATGTCCGACTCTTTTTGACCCCATGGACTATACATTTCATGGAATTCTCCAGGCCAGAATACTGGAGCGGGTAGCCTTTCCTTTCTCCAAAGGATCTTCCCAACCCAGGAACTGAACTAGAGTCTACTGCATTGCAGGCAGATTCTTTACCAACTGAGCCATCAGGGCCCTGTATAAATAGATTTGACTTCCTCCAGCTGAATTTTCCTTCCACCATTACCCTACATCCTTAATATATATCCTAACATATATTACCTGGACATGAATTTGAACAAAGTCTGGGAGATAATGGAGGACAGAGGAGCCTGGTGTGCTGCCGTCCATGGGGTCGCAAAGAGTTGGACATGACTGAGTGACTGAATAACAACGTATATTACTAATCTTTCCTTCTTTATAGATTGGAAACATCCTGCATTTGTTTTGATGTGTAGCACTCTTTCTTGTAGTTTATGCTTTCTATTTCACCCTTTGGGTCTTGCTAGTTCTTCAGTTTAGATATATAAAAATGAAAATGTTAGTTGCTCAGTCATGTCCAATTCTGAAACCTCATAGACTGTAGCCCTCCAGGCTCCTCTGTTCATGGAATTCTCCAAGCAAGAATACTGGAGTGGTTGTCCAGTCCCTTCTCCAGGGGATCTTTCCAAGGATCAAATCTGGGTCTTCTGTGCTGTAGGCAGATTTTTTACTGTCTGAAGCACCAGGAAACACAGTTTAAAATTTATGTCTAGATGCAAAGTAAGTGTTTGGGGGGGGGGGCGCGGGGTGGCAGTCGTGAAGAGAAAAAGCAGTGTCTGTCAAGGTCAGATGAAGCAATTATAGGTTATTCAGACAAAATAGAGTCAGCTTCTCCAAACATAGTTGAAATGTTAAATCTACAGGCAAAGAAGATTCATCAGAATGTAGAGGTTCCATGTTAACAACTTCTTTGGGATCTTCAAAATGTCCTCATTCAACTTTCCAAGAAACTTTGCCTGTCCAATCAATGTCTTTACTAACACTACATACTCTGCAAAGATAGGCTTGATAAAGGACAGAAATGGTATGGACCTAACAGAAGCAGAAGATATTCAGAAGAGGTGGCAAGAATACACAGAAGAACTTTACAAAACAGATCTTCAGGACCCAGAAAATCATGATGATGTGATCACTAATCTAGAGTGAGACATCTTGGAATGTGAAGTCAAGTGGGCCTTAGAAAGCATCACTATGAACAAAGCTAGTGGAGGTGATGGAATTCCAGTTGAGCTGTTTCAAATCCTGAAAGATGATGCTGTCAAAGTGCTGCACTCAATATGCCAGCAAATTTGGAAACCTCAGCAGTGGCCACAGGACTGGAAAAGGTCAGTTTTAATTCCAATTCCAAAAAAAGGCAATTCCAAAGTATGCTCAAACTACTGCACAATTGCACTCATCTCACACTCTAGTAAAGCAATGCTCAAAATTCTCCAAGCCAGGCTTCAGCAATACGTGAACCGTGAATTCCCTGATGTTCAAGCTGGTTTTAGAAAAGGCAGAGGACCCAGAAATCAAATTGCCAACATCTTCTGGATCATGGGTAAAGCAAGAGAGCTCCAGAAAAACATCAATTTCTCTTTATTGACTATGCCAAAGCCTTTGACAGTGTGGATCACTATAAACTGTGGAAAATTCTGAAAGAGATGGGAATACCAGACCACCTGGCCTGCCTCTTGAGAAATCTGTATGCAGGTCAGGAAGCAACAGTTAGAACTGCACATGGAACAACAGACTGGTTCCAAATAGGAAAAGGAGTACGTCAAAGCTGTATATTGTCACCCTGCCTATTTAACTTACATGCAGAGTACATCATGAGAAATGCTGGACTGGAAGAAGCACAAGCTGGAATCAAGATTGCCGGGAGAAATATCAATCACCTCAGATAAGCAGATGACACCACCCTTATGGCAGAAAGTGAAGAGGAGCTAAAAAGCCTCTTGATGAAAGTGAAAGAGGAGAGTGAAAAAGTTGGCTTAAAGCTCAACATTCAGAAAACGAAGATTGTGGCATCCGGTCCCATCACTTCATAGGAAATAGATGGGGAAATAGTGGAAACAGTGTCAGACTTTATTTTGGGGGGCTCCAAAATCACTGCAGATGGTGATTGCAGCCATGAAATTAAAAGACACTTACTCCTTGGAAGAAAAGTTATGATTAACCTAGATAGTATATTCAAAAGCAGAGACATTACTTTGCCAACTAAGGTCTGTCTAGTCAAGGCTATGGTTTTTCCTGTGGTCATGTATGGATGTGAGAGTTGGACTGTGAAGAAGGCTGAGCGCCAAAGAATTGATGCTTTTGAACTGTGGTGTTGGAGAAGACTCTTGAGAATCCCTTGGAATGCAAGGAGATCCAACGAGTCCATTCTGAAGGAGATCAACCCTGGGACTTCTTTGGAAGGAATGATGCTAAAGCTGAAGCTCCAGTACTTTGGCCACCTCATGCGAAGAGTTGACTCATTGGAAAAGACTCTGATACTGAGAAGGATTCGGGGCAGGAGAAGAAGGGGATGATCGAGAATGAGATGGCTGGATGGCATCATGGTCTCGATGGACGTGAGTCTGAGTGAACTCCGGGAGTTGGTGATGGAAAGGGAGGCCTGGCGTGCTGCGAGTCATGGGGTCACAAAGAGTCGGACAAGACTGAGCGACTGAACTGAACTGAACTTTGTTATTAACTATATTGTCAAATGTATTATTTATCATAATTTGTCCCTTATAGCTAATACATTGTTTTCATGACAGTGTTCATGCCATATTGTTAATTCTTTGGAAGCAGAAAAATAGTGTTTTCTCTAATATTCTAATCTAGCAGAATTTTGGTAAATAATAGATATGCAAACAACATATTTTGAGGTATTTGCTTTTATGTTGATTCTGCAGATACATGAGATTCACAATTTTCAAATGTTTTCCTGTTGTGAGCACCATATGATGTGTTTCTACTTAATCAAATATAGTGATACTCTACAAACATCTCTGAATTTATAGTACAAATTAGCAAGAAAATAAACATATCTTCTCATCCCTAGCAGTAAAATGAATCCGTTACTGTGAAATGTAATTAATCAGTGACATAACGATAAATTCAGTTTACTCTGCTTTTCTCTCCTAATCTCTTTGTTTTACTTTCAATGTTTGAGAGAAAAATTCTACTTTAGTTTATGGTAGAATATGTGTGTGTATATGTACATGTGTGTGTACATATGTATATGTATGTGTACCCACATATGTGTGAGACATAATAGAAGTAAAGTTTGTACTGTACATCCTGTTCATGTGTGCACATTCAGATGCTCAGTCATTGCAACTCTTGGGCAACCCTATGGACTGTAGCTCGCCCAGCTCCTCTGTCCATGGAATTTTCAAGATAAGAATATTGGAATGGGTTTCCATGCCCTCCTCCAGGTGGTCGTCCCTACCATAGATCTAACCTGCAGCTCCTGCTTTGGTAGGCAGATTTCTTACCACTGCACCACTGGCAAAGTCCTATACATACTATGCATGCGTGCATGCCTGCTAAGTTGCTTCAGTCCTGTCTGACCCTTTGTGACCCCATAGACTTAGCCTGTCAGGCTCCTCTCTCCATGGGATTCTCCAGGCAAGAATACTGGAGTGGGTTACCATGCCCTCCTCTGGGGTATATCCTATGCTGCTGCTGCTGCTAAGTCACTTCAGTCATGTCTGACTCTGTGCGACCCCATAGACAGCAGCTCACCAGGCTCCCCTGTCCCTGGGGTTCTCCAGGCAAGAACACTGGAGTGGGTTTCCATGCCCTCCTCTGGGGCATATCCTATAGGTTAACTTAAATATCTGGACTGCTTTAAAATATTTGATAATTGCTCACTGCTCAGAAATTCAAATCCCAGGTATTAGTTCAATTTGTTTTCAACACATTTTTCTTTGAGAAATACCATTGTCCTTCTACGGTGACGCAAACAAAATAAGAGTCACAAACAAAACAAATAGAAACAAACAACAACTAAAAAAAAAAAACAAAAAAGCCTGCTGCACAGAACAACTTTGTATCACCTCCAAACTCATGTAATTATATTTAGCAAACACTTTAGGAAAAGAACTTGAGAAGCCGTGCTGAATCAGAAATAAACTCCATGATGCCTCGATGGACTTGGTTAGCATCCAAGTTCCCATGGAAACTGAAATATATCACAGTTTAAATAAAATTAATCTAATGCTTCCAACATAAACAGAACTTATTACTAAATTAGGCATTAATATGTTTTTATATTTGCTTCTTTAAAAAGATGGCATTATATTAGCTTGCAAAGTAATATTAGCACATAGCCACGTCACAATGAAATGCAAAGTCAAAATCAAAGAAGATAAAAAATCATGGTGAATTTTGGCTTCCCTGGTGGTGCAGAGGTTAAAGCGTCTGCCTGCAATGTGGGAGACCTGGGTTTGATCCCCGGGTCGGGAAGATCCCCTGGAGAAGGAAATGGCAACCCACTCCAGTATTCTTGCCTGGAGAATCCCATGGACGGAGGAGCTTGGTGGGCTACAGTCCACGGGTCACAAAGAGTAGGACACGACTGAGTGACTTCACTGTCACTTTAATGTATTTGAGGAAAAATGGCCAATAGAAGTAAGAATATTTTGAGTTTATTGCTTAGCTACAAATGCATGTATACAGTAATGATTTCCAATTAATTATTCTTTAGCCCCAAATTCCTTTTCAGACTGGTGGTGTATGTGGCTGGAGTAACTGTTCATTCCATACTCCGTTTCTATTTTTTTTTTTTTTTTTATATAATTGGTATCACAGAAATAAGAACTTTTGAGCTCAGGAAAAGTTTAAATATTCATCAGCATCATCATCACTTGTATATATATATATATTTTTTTTGCAGTCACTAAAATGCAAATAGCTTTTAAAGGTACTATCTCATAGAATTTTTGGAGAAGGAAAAGGCAACCTACTCCAGTATTCCACCTGGAGAATCCCAGGGACGGAGGAGCCTTGTGGGCTGCAGTCTATGGGGTAGCACGGAGTCGGACATAACTAAAGCGATTTAGCAGCAGCAACAGCATAGAGTTTGCCTAACAACACAGTGAGGAAGATGCAATTGTATTAATATTTTCTTGCATTTTATGACAAATCGCATTGAAATGGAAATAGTTACCAACCTAAGTTCACAAAAATAAGCAAATTAGTGGTACTTGAAATGGAAGTAAATTCCTTCCCTGACTCAAAATCAGTAGTACTTCCCATTTCCTGGCTGTAAGAACTTAAGAGAGCCTAAAGTTGTTTAGTGACACCTTGGAAGTGAGATATGAGAAATCACTTTGTGATCTACAATATGTAATATAGATGTAAAATATTAAGAAATTACACAAACATACTGGTAGAATTAAAAAATAAGAAATCATATTTTTAAAGTCCAAATTACTATTTTTTAATCTCATAAAAATGCAAAGAAATTTCATGTCTGCAAATGGTGTAAGTAGTTCTTGACTCAGCATTACTCAAATGGCTAACTAATGTAAATTAAAAATAGCTAAAGTTACCAGCTGCTTCTTGTCTTTTTTTGTTGTTGTTACTGAATTTAATCTAGGTTCTTTTTGATTTCTAATTGTCCTTATTTGTAAGCTTTGTTTTATTCAGTGTCTGTGGTTTCCATGACAATTACTTGGTAATCATATTATATACAATTTGCATTGTCGTTATTAGTGAAGCTGCACAGTTTCATGTATCTATTGATCAGGTGATACTTTGTACTCTGTCATTTCAAATCTTTCATCCATTTTCTGTTGATTTCTTCTTATCAATTTTTTAAAATTTTGTTTGTTTAACACATTCTGTTTGTACATCCCACTTCTTAGAGAATTATATATGTTGTCAGTATCTTTTTTAAATTAGTAGCTTTCTTTTCTTTTCTTTCCTTTATTTAATTGGTTATTGTTTTTCTTTTCTCCTTTTTATCTAATTGGATCTCTAATAGAAGCTCTTTCATTTAATATATAACAATTTGTTTTTTGTAGTTAGTCATTTAGTTTTCTTGTTTACTGAATTCACCCATTGTAAGTCAATTGGCTATTTTTAAAAGGCTTTCTTTCTAAAAAGGGCTATTTTATAACACTGTTTTTAAAGTTTTTTTCCTGTTCTGTGTCAATACCCAATACTATACTATGTTCTTCTTTAGTAAAACTGTAAAATATGACTTGCAAGCTAATAGAATAAGTTGCAACCTATAACACTCTGTTTTATATGTGTGTATGTGTTGTTTCTTATGCTCTTTGTTGTTGTTTTTCTCTCATTAAAATATCAAATTCTTTTGTGAAGAGCAAGAATAATATCCAATGTGGTATTTTGATTGAATCTACTAGGATAGTGAAAAGATTGACTGCTTCACAATACTTATTATTTTTTTAATTTATTAGCATAAATTCATACTTCCAGCCTTCAGAGATGTGAGAAATAAATTTCTGTTTTTTATAAAATGATCAGGTTTTGAAATTATTCAGCTCGAATGGAAGAAAACATCTAGCTTCATGGAAAAGTTGTGTTTTTTTTTTTGCTTTAAACACCCATGTGTATTTTTATTTTTTGAAAATTTCAATTCCTTTTATTTTTTAAATAAATATTTATTTTTAGTATAATTGGTTGGTGGCTATCTTTTAAATCTTGGCTACAAATGGATTTCTTTTCTTTTTTAAAAAATATAAATGTATTTATTTTAATTGGAGGTTAATTGCTTTACAATATTGTATTGGTTTTGCCATACATCAGCATGAATCTGCCACAGGTATACACGTGTTCCATCCTGAAGCCCCCTCCCTCCTCTTTCCCTGTACCATCCCTCTGGGTCGTCTCAGTGCACCAACCCCAAGCATCCAGTATCATGCATTGAACCTGGCCTGGCAATTTTTTTCATATATGATATTATACATGTTTCAATGCCATTCTCCCAAATCACCCCACTCTCTCCCTCTCCCACAGAGTCCAAAAGACTGTTCTATACATCTGTGTCTCTTTTGCTGTCTTGCATACAGGGTTACCGTTACCATCTTTCTAAATTCCATATATATTACAAACGGATTTCTTTTTATAACTATGTCACTAGCATTCAGCATATCCTTTATTATTTTTATTTATGTATTTATTTTTTAATTTTTATTTTTACTTTATTTTGCTTTACAATATTGTATTGGTTTTGCCATACATTGACATGAATCAGCCATGGGTGTACATGAGTTCCCAATCCTGAACCCCCCTCCCAACTCCCACCCCATATCATCTCTCTGGAGTAATTACAAGAATGTAGTATGGATGGTTTGACCTTCTAGGCAGGCAGTGATAACATTTTGCAGATAATTAATAGAAGACTGAGGGTTTTATAGCAGGTAGTAGAAAGCACTTCAATACTTATACAATCTACTTATGTTATTCTCTCTTCTGATTTAGAGTATAAAACAGGATTATATTAATATTATATGGATGGCAAGAGCACTTTAGAAAGATTAAAGGTAAAAGAGGGTAATGAAGAGTTTCTTGCTTATTTTTTATTTTTTAAAATATAAATATTTATTTTAATTGGAGGTTAATCACTTTACAATATTATATTGGTTTTACATACATTAACATGAATCCACCACAGATATGTTACCATATATGAAATGAATCACCAGTCCAAGTTTGATGCATGATACTGGTTGCTTATTTTTTTAAAATACTCCTTCAATATATATTTTTTAAGCTCAAGATGACAGAGATATGGGAGAGAAAAATGAGCAAGATTGTGCTTTAGGCAAAAATCCAAAATCTTTTTAAGTATGTGAATCAGACCAGCTGTCTGATATAATATGAGGACTCTTTGAGGGGAAAAAAGGAGAAAGTCATTCTCAAAATTAGGTAGAGTCCCTGCTGATAGCCAAAAGAAAATTTCTCGCAAGAAAATGCATTCTCCCTTACATGTGCTTCATTTGTTTGAATATCAGACGTTCCTTACTCAGTCTGAATATAACATTAATGCACACTCCTTTCCCTCCTGGTTATGGCAGTGATAGCAGATTGATTTATTAACAGCAGGCCAACTGCTCTTTTGCATTTCTTTGGATATGCTACAGGCTGAGAAGTTAAAGATAACCTTTCTTAAATAGTCTTACAAGTCCAGGTTCTACACATACTTGACTCATGCCAAGCAGATGCATTCATGAGCAGTTGAAAAGTTAGGAATGAGGCTATGGTTATGCTTTAGCTATTTCTGCTGATTCTGTTGATTCTAGTGTCAGGGTCTGTGTGGTGGGGGGAGTGGGAGTGGGTGGATATTTGTAGAAGTATTTCTGAGCTTAGCACTTGTGAATGTCAAGGGTATGGGGCAACTGTTTTTCTTGGTATTGGACCACAGCTGAGAGATAGGGCAGTCTTGGAGCACTAGTTCTCTGCTGTTCTCCCCAGCCCCCTTACTGATTCTGGGAAACAACGTTGCATCCTTAGGGAGAGAATTTTAAACACCACAGAAGTATTTCTGGAATTTTGGCCTATAGGCTACTCCTCCAGTACTCCCTATGTTTTAAACATCTATTTAGGAGAACTGCATCTTTTTCTGCATGAGGAAGATAGAGTGGGTTTGATGATTTTAAATCTAACTGGCACTCCTTTTTATCCTTCTTTCAAAAGTTTTATTCCAAAAATGGCAACACACTTAAAAATGACTAGTTTAAAGGATAGTAACTATTATGTTAAAAAAAAATAAAGTCTCCTGTTTCTTCTCCAATTTCTGTGAAAACTGTCAAATTTTTCTAATGGTTTTTAAGGCCTTTCATGATCTAGTTCATTAACTCTTTCTTCTCACATTTTCTTTCATATCACTGGCAATGAATGTTGTCAATGATTATGGAGAAATTTTTAAAGAGAAGATATTCACAAGCAGTACACAAGTTTGTATACTATGGATTTGTGGATCAATCATGGAAATTAACTGTAAGAAAGACAGTTGGTTTCTTTCTTTTTTTAATTTTTTTTTAAATATTTTTATTTTTACTTTATTTTACTTTACAGTTCTGTATTGGTTTTGCCATACATTGACATGAATCCACCACGGGTGTACCTGCATTTCCAAACATGAACCCCCCCTCCCACCTCCCTCCCCATAACATCTCTCTGGGTCATCCCCGTGCACCAGCCCCAAGCATGCTGTATCCTGCATCGGATATAGACTGGCGATTCGATTCTTACATGATAGTATACATGTTTCAACGCCATTCTCCCAAATCATCCCACCCTCTCCCTCTTCCTCTGAGTCCAAAAGTCCACTATACACATCTGTGTATTTTTTGCTGTCTTGCATACAGGTTCATCATTGCCATCTTTCTAAATTCCGTATATATGTGTTAGTATACTGTATTGGTGTTTTTCTTTCTGGCTGGCTTCACTCTGTATAATCGGCTCCACTTTCATCCATCTCATCAGAACTGATTCAAATGTATTCTTTCTATGTGCAAGAGACTTCTTTATTCAAAGAGGCAAGGTAATGGGGAAAAGTTTTGAAACTGGGTACAGTTCCAAACTCATCAGGGATTGAGATGACTGTAACTTTGAATAATTTTGAATAGTTTTACATCATGGTTTTACAATGGTTTTGCATAGTTTTACAATGTACCACCACCATTATTTCCAGTAATAGAGCAGACTGGTTCCAAATAGGAAAAGGAGTATGTCAAGGCTGTCAATTGTCACCCTGCTTATTTAACTACTATGCAGAGTACATCATGAGAAATGCTGGGCTGGAAGAAACACAAGCTGGAATCAAGATTGCCAGAAGAAATATCAGTAACCTCAGATATGCAGGTGACACCACCCTTATGGCAGAAAGTGAAGAGGAACTAAAAAGCCTCTTGATGAAAGTGAAAAAAGAGAGTGAAAAAGTTGGCTTAAAGGTCAACATTCAAAAAACAAAGATCATGGCATCTGGTCCTTCACTTCATGGGTAATACATGGGGAAACAGTGGAAATAGTGTCAGACTCTATTTTTTCGGGGCTCCCAAAACACTGCAGATGGTGATTACAGCCATGAAATTAAAAGACGCTTACTCCTTGGAAGGAAAGTTATGACCAACCTAGATAGCATATTTAAAAGCAGAGACATTACTTTGCCGACTAGTCAAGGCTATGGTTTTTCCTGTGGTCATGTACGAATGTGAGAGTTGGACTGTGAAGAAAGCTGAGCACCAAAGAATTGATGCTTTTGAACTATGGTGTTGGAAAAAACTCTTGAGAGTCCCTTGGACTGCAAGGAGATCTAATCAGTCCATCCTAAAGATCAGTCCTGGGTGTTCATTGGAAGGACTGATGCTGAAGTTGAAACTCCAGTACTATGGCCACCCCTTGCGAAGAGTTGACTCATTGTAAAAGACTCTGATGCTGGGAGGGATTGGGAGCAGGAGGAGAAGGAGATGACAGAGGATGAGTTGGTTGGATGGCCTCACCGACTGGATGGACATGACTTTGGCTAAACGTTGAGAGTTGGTGATGGATAGGGAGGCCTGGCATGCTGTGATTCATGGGGTCGCAAAGAGTCGGACATGACTGAGCGACTGAACTGAACTGAAATTTAGTTTGTTAAAAGTGATATTTGCAACAAATATATCCAAATGCATTTTATTAATGTTTTCTATTGCTCTACATGATGATTCAAAGTATGTTATGTATATTCTTAACGAAGTATTGCTTCTTATCTACATTCTTAATGTTATTTGTTTTCTTAGTAACTAAATACCACTTAATAAACTCTAGATTTTAACACAGAGAAGGCAATGACAACCCACTCCAGTACTCTTGTCTGAAAAATCACATGGACTGAGGAGCTCCGTAGGCTATAGTCCATGTGTTCGCTAAGACAACTTCACTTTCACTTTTCACTTTAATGCATTGGAAAAGGAAATGGAAACCCACTCCAGTGTTCTTGCCTGGAGAATTCCAGGGACAGAGGAGCCTATTGGGCTACCGTCTATGGGGTCGCACAGCATCGGACAGGACTGATGCGACTTAGCAGAGGCAGCCGATTTTAATAATGTTTCCATTATAACAATCCAGGTCCTTAATTTCCTCTTCTTTCTTTAGACTGATATATATATATGTGTGTGTGTATATTTGTATTTATATTTGTACATAAATATACAAAAAGAACTTGCCTACAATATCGTAAATATATTTTATTTTCTCCCCACTCCCATATTAAATATTTAACAGTCCAAAATGAGTTTAAAGGGGAATTCTTTTTGAGGTAGATAGTTGGACTGTGAAGAAGGCTGAGCGCCGAAGAACTGATGCTTTTGAACTGTGGTATTGGAGAAGACTCTTGAGAGTCCCTTGGACTGCAAGGAGATCCAAGCAGTCCATTCTGAAGATCAACCCTGGGATTTCTTTGGAAGGAATGATGCTAAACTGAAACTCCAGTACTTTGGCCACCTCATGCGAAGAGTTGACTCATTGGAAAAGGGGATGACTGAGGATGAGATGGCTGGATGGCATCACTGACTCGATGGACGTGAGTCTGAGTGAACTCCGGGAGATGGTGATGGACAGGGAGGCCTGGCATGCTGTGATTCATGGGATCGCAAAGAGTCAGACACGACTGAGCGACTGAACTGAACTGAACTTTGTTAATTCAGTTAATTAGTATCACATTCCTTTTACCTTCCTTCCTTTTGATTTGTCTTGATTGGTAGGACTTTCTAAAGAAAACACCATCTCATCTATCAAAAGAGAAAAGTTAGAGGAATTGACAAGACCCATTAAAGATGTTTACCTGGAGCCTTAGTTAACAAATATTCTGCAAGTTTTTTCTTGGTACGTCTAGGAAACACAGCTATTTTTTTTAAAAATAAAACTGCTAAAGTGAGAGCATTTTAAATATTAAGGCATTTTCCTTTAACACTGGATGTATCATTATTCCTTTCTCTTTTGCATCCAATGACATTGAAAAATATTATATTAATTAGTTTGTATCCTTTGGCCATTTCCTGATTTTCTTTTACATAAACTTTCAGAATTTTCTCTTGTTCTTTAATGTTTTTAAATGTCCATATAATATACATTTGCCTTTTTTCTCATTTATATTATTGCTTGATTCTTTATGAGCCCTTTTAATGTAAAGATTTGGTGATTAGTCTTTAGCTTTGTCCTATTTTTTTTTAATACTGTTTTTATGGAAGCACTACTGTATCTATGTGGGGCCTTTTATTACTCTTAATCTTACTCAGATATTCTGTACAGAAAAAATGGGAAAAAGAAAAGCCCATTGCTACTAATGAGGTGCATTGTAAAGGAAAATGAGAGGAAGGAATAGCAGAAAAGTCAACATACCAGTGCCCTGATTTACCTTCTCTCATGGTCAACCCCAGAACTGAGGAGCCATGTGAGAATGATAAATCCTGAAAATACCAAAACCTTACATCGAATATATGTGGGTTCTATTTCCTGATATGAGGAAGGCATGAAATATAGAGGACTCTGGAAAAAATTAGAATAAAAGATGACTTTTAGGTGCTGTAGGAGGAATCTAGAACGATAAAACACTAGTAGAATCCTTGGACCACATAGCCTACAAATCTGTGTGAAAAAATTCAGAAATTCTTGCATGTCCTAGAGAAGAGTTGCAGTGGTAATAAGCAGCCCAGTTGAGTTTTTTTTAAAGCTGCTTTAAAGGAAAACAAGAATGAAAATAAAACCACAAAAAACTGTGTAGTTAATATGTGTCTGGAAGAATAAGTCTTGCAGCCACAAACTAATAATTTGTATGGTCTGTAGTCCCTAAACCATTAATGGACCTCCATGGTTACTGTTTAAAAACAGGCAAACAACTCCACCAAGTACAGCAGCTAGCATGCACAGAAAATCATCTAATCTGAGTAATCCCATTTCTCACTGTGACCTCAAAATACAAATTAGCCCCCCTTTCTCTAAACTAAGACACCATCTTCGAAAAGAGAAGAAACAATGCATAAAAGTTTCCAAGCTGCTGAAAAGATTACCCAATAGCACACAACCACTCTTGAGCCCCCATATTGTTTAATAGGCTTGCAAATGTGAATATCAAGATGTAATAGAATATAATATAGAATAATTTGTGTTATCACAACACTGCTTCAGTAGTGTATATCACACTTTTATTATTATAATATCAAAACTGCCTATGTAACTTTGCTCTCAAATGTGATTTTTAAATTTCTTGAAGGGACAAACTTTTTTCATTCATCATCTATAATCCCAAAATTAACACTATAGTTAAGACATAGGAACTACTCAACAATTACTGATTGGATAAATTTAATAAATGATATGTAAAACTCAAGCAGGGATTTCAGTAAAACTCCAGGAATATTCTTTGACTTTCCATATCCTGTCAGTTTCAGAGTGTGATATTTCAAGTATCATCTGCATATTAATATCACTGCTGGAGAAGCAATGGTATAAAGGGTAGTAATAATTCCATGAAGAGGAATTTAATATCAGAGAATGAAATAGAAAAATAAAAGTCTTTCTCCATATATATATAACATATATATTATATATATTTCTAATAAATAAAATTGAGTGGCTTATGTGTTCCAGACAGATGCTTTGATTGTATGAAATAGTTTTATATAGAAATAATATCATATTTGATCTTGAATATTAGACTCACAAATGTGTGCAGAAAGCCATACCAGCAAGTATATTAATGCCCCACCCCCCCAATTTGTGGATGTGGAAACCTTACAGTTATTATTAATATGATGTAGTAAAAGAACTGATTTTTCAGATGAAAATTTCTTAACTTTTTTCACCTATAGATAGAATACCAATCATAAGCCAATGATATTAATATAATTAATTCTTCCTTAAGTCTATTACTACCATTATTTAGATCCTGCTTTAAGTTGAAGGCCCATCTGATAAGGTCAGTGATGAATCAGAGCACATTGTGAGTTATAGCTCTACATATGTATGATTTCAATAATAAAATAGTTAGACAACCAAATAATATACATCAATAACTATACATGCAATAATGATTCAAAGTTAAAATTCATTTTCTTCCTGGCTTTAAGATAGATATGCAGTTGTTTAAATTTAAAGTTGGATAAATTTTAAGTGCAACTCTAATTTCAAGACTTAAGATTTTGTGCAGAAGCTGATGTCTTATTATAACTGACCTTTAGGGCAAATGCATTATAGTTATACCTTTATCTGTGCCTCTAGGTTATAAAACTAGTTTTACCATAAAACCAAATGAATTGATTAAATTCACAAAAGAATTCCTTATGAACATGCTTCATGAACATTATGTTGAAAACATATTCAGCAAAAAACAAAGCTATTTATGCATATCCAAACCTAAATAGGTAACTCTAGTAAATATTATATTACCTTTGAATTTAAGAATATATTAAGAGATAAATATAGACATTGCTGCTTCTGGGCATTTCTTCTTAGTTATAAAATCAGACTTGGCAAATTCTGCATGCTTTTACAGTATATCTATGTTCTGAGATAAATTTTATTAATATAAAAAAGTAATATTGAGCTACATTCTTTGCAAGCTGGTTGGAAAACAGGAATGCAGATATATGCTGCTTGATCCAGACATGTCAACTTTAATTCCTCTCATAGAACCAGTGCAGGTATTCTACATATTCATTTTGTTTCTAATATCTCAAGCTAGGACAGCTTTGAGACAAGAAATTTTAGATGATCAGCAGTGTAGAATGGTTAAGGAATCTCCTATCCAAAGTATGGTTCCCACACAATGTAATTGCTCTCTGGAATTTCCATTTCTTTTAGAAAATAGTACTGGTTTTAAAGGAAATATTCCCTCAAAAAAATAATAATAAAGGAAATATTCCAGGGGAAAATTATTGGCTATACATTTTTTCATTCAATTGAGCTGCAAATGTTATTGTATCAGATCATTTTCCAGGAACATATTTGATTTCTTTTTTTTTTTAAGCTACTAAAGTTGAAGAAAAATTGGGTTAAGAGAAAAGCTATAAAAGAGTGTTAAAGTAGTTCTTCAGACAATTTCTCTTAGGACTAACTTAGCTCAAAAGCAGAATCATTTGTTAAGTATATTCATTTTGTTTATTAAAGATCTTTCATATATATTATTATCCTCAATTTCTGAGCACCTCTTATGGACAGCTGATAAACAATGTGTTAAACAATCAAATCCTTCAATCCTAAATATAACATATTACAATTCTATGATAAAGATGAAGAAATTAAAGTTCATTTAATTTGAATAACTCTCCAAGGCCCCAGTAATCAATGGAAAGAGTTTTTAAACCAGTTAGCCTGACTTGTGAGCTTATGTTCCTAACCATTCCATTATCCTGTATCAATTTGCCTCCTGAAATCTCACAATTACCTGGAGAATGAGTAGTACCATCTCCTCTTGACAAGCGAAATAAGTGAGACTTAGGATTTAAAAATAAATTGCATGGGTTCATGTGGATAATTAGTATTGGCCACACGTCATTGGATGCCAATCCTAGTAAACTTCATTTGCCTCTCTAGCTACATAAGAACTGTTCATTGACATGGGGTGGGTGGAAGAGGGCAAGGAATGTTCTTGAAGTGATATAACATTGTTTAAGGGTGAAGTCTACATCTGAGCAATACATAGGGACATGCCAACATTACCAGTGTCTTTGGATTACTAGCCTTTTCGTTGGCATTAAAACAAACAAACAAAAAAAATCAAGTAGAAAGAGATCATTCTTTTTACCTTACAGTTTTGCTGCCCCCTCTTTTTTTATTTTAACCTTCAAAAAAACTAGGTAAATCTTATTTGCATTACTAACTCACAAGCTACAAAAACATAATACTTAATTCTAAGCAATCAAGTCCAAGGATGTTCGAGTGACATTGATGTCCTCCATGACCCAAGTCATATCTGATAGTGTGGGGACACTAAATATACCTTACCAAGGATCTAATACTATGAACAGAGGGAAATATGAGAACTTGAATAATTTGGCTATAGCTTTAAATCTCTGACATCAGAGGCAGCAATTGATTCCAAATGAAGGCTGAATAATGAGAAAAAAACATATACACTGGCTTGCAAGTAGGACATAAGAGTTTTTCATTTGCTGGGCACAGCAAGGACATTTTGGAGGATAATGGCTCTACTCCAAACATTAAATGCCCACACATCTAAAGAGGCTAGTGCAGAAAAGTAAATGCATGAATAAATTGTTTTTTGGAAGCAAACAAAATTCATTCAGTAAGTGTCCAAGAATAGTCCATTTTAATAATAATTATACTTTATTTCCCTGGTTTCCATGGTGGCTCATATGGTAAAGGATCTGCCTGCAATGCAGGAGACCTGGGTTCTATCCCTGGGTTTGGAAGATCTCCAGGAGGAGAGTATGGCAACCCACTCTAGTATTCTTGCCTGTAGAATCCCCATGGACACAGGAGACTGGTGGGCTACAGTCCATGGGGTCACAAAGAGTAAGACATGACTGAGTGATTAAGCACAACATAGCACATACTATATTTCACATCCTGAAAAATTCATCCCTTTCTAAATCTCATTTTTACTGGAGTTTTAGTAATAAATCAAGGATTCCCTGTTGGCTCAGTGGTAAATAATCTGATGGCAATGCAGGAGCTGCAGGAGAGGCAGGTTCTATTCCTGTGTCAGGAAGATCCCCTGGAAGAGGGCATGGCAACCCAATCCAGTATTCTTGTCTAGAGAATCCATTGACAGAGGAGCCTGACAGGCTACAGTCCATAGGATCTCAATGAGTCTGACAAGGCTGAATGATTTAGCAAGCACACACAAGTAATGATTCACTGTCCCTTAGTTGTATTAAGTGGAAAATGATAGTCCAGAGGGAAGAATAAAAGTCAAAAGAGAGTAGCTTTTTTTTTTTTAAATGGGAAGAGGAATAAGTTGGAACTGCAGCAAATTAGAGTGTGCATGCTCCTTCAAAATTGCAATTCTGAGAAACAGCCTATTTTTGACATACAGGAATGTAGACACAGGTTATTGGCAATCTAATATTCAAAAAGAAGCTGATGATCTTGGTTTTGTAAAGTCAATTCATTTTGATTTGGCAACTAAGTAATATTATACAAATTCTGTGTTGCTAAACATTATATGTGTGTGTTAGTCACTCAGTCATGTCGGACTCGTTGTGACCCAATAGACTGTACAGTCCACCAGGCTCTTCTGTCCATGGGATTTTCCAGGCAAGGATACTGGAGTGGGTTGCCATTTCTTTTTCCAGGGGATCTTCCCAACCCAGGGATTGAACCCAGGTCTCCTGCATTGCAGTTGGGTGCTTTATCTTCTGAGCTACAATGGAAGCCCTTAAACATTACATGGGTCATCTCAATTGTTTTCATCCAAATCTGGTCCAGAGATCTCTTTTCACCTTCTGCTGGAATGTACAATATCATCAATATCCTCAAGTATTTAAGGACTTTAGTTGGAAAGAAAGGTGGCTTAAAACTCAACATTCAGAAAATTTAGATCATGGCATCTGGTCCCATCACTTTATGGCAAATAGATGGGGAAACAATGGAAACAGTGACAGACTTTACTTCTTTGGGCTCCAAAATCACTGCAGATGGTGACTGCAGCCATGAAATTAAAAGGCGTTTACTCCTTGGAAGAAAGCTATGAAAAACCTAGACAGCATATTAAAAAGCAGAAACACTACTTTGCCAACAAAGATCCATCTAGTCAAAGCTATGGTTTTTCCAGTAGTCATGTGTGGATGTGAGAGTTGGACTGTAAAGAAGGCTGAAAGCTGAAGAATGAGGCTTTTGAAGTGTGGTGTTGGGAGAAGGCTATTGAGAGTCTTGGACTGCAAGGAGATCCAACTAGTCAATCCTAAAGGAAATCAGTCCTGAAAATTCATTGGAAGGACTGATGCTGAAGCTGAAACTCCAATACTTTGGCCACCTGGTACGAAGAACTGACTCATTGGAAAAGACCTTCATGCTGGGAAGTATTGAAGGTAGGAGGAGAAGGGGATGACAGAGGATCAAATGGTTTAATGCCATCACCAACTCACTGGACATGAGTTTGAGTAAGCTCTGGAAATTGGTGATGGACAGGGTCACAAGGGTCGGACATGATTGAGCAACTGAACTGAACTGAGTTGGATTCTAGGAGACAGTCATGAGACCCAGATTAGCATCAATGTCCAGGATACATATGATTGTTTATTCAAAAATTCTACTATTTTTCATATTTTATTTTACTGGCTGCCATATTCAGGCAAATTTGCCATTTCTTTAGATATGTACATTCGCTACACCAAATGGCCTCCAATTTGTCTGATCCACAAAGTGGCCTGATCTCTGCCACCATAACCATTTATTTTTATTTTATCCCTATGCATTCCTTTATCACAAGCAAAAACCATTTTCTTTGTTGATTTGACTGCATATTTGTTCAACTATATTAAAATATAAATACCTGAAAGTCAGAGACTTATCTGTCTTTTATTCCTATCAGGGGATATATCAGGCACTAAATTGGTATCTATATCTCCTTACTGCTCATTCGGGTTTGTTCTTTTCTGAAAGAGAAAGCAAAAAAATTATTTATACTTAGTCACTTTTTGCGTTGGAAGGTTCAAATCCTATTCAACCCCAGGTAGTGAAGCTTTATCATCTTCCTGATCAGTTAGTTTTCAGTGAAGGCAACTTGCCAGTAATGTTCTTCCTTTTTGATTGATTAGTAAAACGGTGGGCATTTCTACTTGCCAAGCCCTAAAGTCCTATAAAATCTTTGAGAGGCACTTCCTTCATAACCAAAATCATCCCCCACCAACTCTAAGGAAATGTTTCAAGTTGATGGAAGACTAACAAGCTACTGTCTGGTGGGTTTGCTCCCCTGAATTTTTAGCAAAAGATAGCTGCCAATTTTCCAGGTAAAATCTGTTACAGGACTTCCATTTCCCAAAGAGGAAGTAGTGTCCAATATCTTTATACCCATAATCTCAGTTGAAAAAAAATTCATTTGGTTGGAAGAATCTCAGTCTAGGTAAAGTAAAAGAGAGAATGTCCTTTATATAATAAAAGCTTTTACTCTTTGTGGACTGGAAGATAAACTTCCAAGTACTTTACCTAAACACTATATTTATGTATATACTATAAATTAAGATTAAATTAAATACTACATTTATACACTCTATATATAAATACTGTATTTCATCTCTTCCTCTGCCTTATCTCTCAAGGAGAAAATGTGTCAGAGACTTTGTAAAGGAATATAATTCAAGATATTATGGGTAGAGTCTACTATTATTGGGATTTAAAGGATATTTGGAAAGCAATTCCATTCATCAGAGACGTGTTTATACAACTGTAAAATGAAAAGTTTGTGTTAGAAATGTATGATGTGCTTCACTCCAGAGAGAAGAAATCCAGCTCTACCCACCAGAACACTGATACAGGCTTCCCTAACCAAGAAACCTTGACAAGCCACTGATGCAACCCCACCCACAGCAAGGAGACTCCACAATAAAGAGGACTTCCCTGGTGGCTCAGACGGTTAAGCGTCTGTCTACAATGAGGGAGACCCGGGTTCAATCCCTGGGTTGGGAAAATTCCCTGGAGAAGGAAATGGCAATCCACTCCAGTACTATTGCCTGGAAAATCCCATGGACAGAGGAGCCTGGTAGACTACAATCCATGGGGTCGCAAAGAGTCGGACACGACTGAGCGACTTCACTTTCACTTTTTTCTTTCCACAAACTGCAAGATTACAGAAAGGCCACCCCAAACACAGCAATATAAACAAGATGAAGAGACAGAGGAATACCCAACAGGCAAAGGAACAGGATAAATGCCCACCAAACCAAACAAAAGAAGAAGAGATAGGGAATCTACTTGATAAAGAATTCCAAATAATGATAGTGAAAATTATCCAAAAATCTTGAAATCAAAACGGAATCACAGATAAATAGCCTGGAGACAAGGATTGAGAAGATGCAAGAAAGGTTTAACAAGGACCTAGAAGAAATAAAAAAGAGTCAATATATAATGAATAATGCAATAAATGAGACCAAAAACACTCTGGAGGCAACATATAGTAGAATAACAGAGGCAGAATATAGGATTAGTGAAGTAGAAGATAGAATGGTAGAAATAAATGAATCAGAGAGGAAAAAAGAAAAACGAATTAAAAGAAAAGAGGACAATCTCAAAGACCTCCAGGACAATATTGCAACAAATGTATGGTGTGCTTCAATCACAGCATTGGAAATTATATGAACATTTCAGTGATAAATATAATTCAACTGAGGTAAATTCCATTTACCTTAGCTCCTGCGGAAAATGCCTTCAAACGATTCTTCCATTCTTAAGAATATATTTCCAGAAAAAATGATATTAGAGATGTAATGTTTGAAAGATTTCTGATACAATTATTATTTTGGCTACCCCTTTTGGAAGAGATATGATTAAATTAAATTTTACATTCAAATGATTGGCCTTGCTTAAGTGGTTTTGGCAGCATTTCCTGTGCCTAAAATGATCCCAAGAGCTGATTCAGCTGAGAACAAAGTAAAAGGACTGCATAGGAAAATTATGTAATCTAGCTGATCAAGACCATCCCCATGGAAAAGAAATGCAAAACAGCAAAATGGCTGTCTGGGGAAGCCTTACAAATAGCTGTGAAAAGAAGGGAAGCGAAAAGACAAGGAGAAAAGGAAAGATATAAGCATCTGAATGCAGAGTTGCAAAGAATAGCAAG
This sequence comes from Ovis canadensis, assembly GCF_042477335.2. NCBI lineage: Eukaryota > Metazoa > Chordata > Mammalia > Artiodactyla > Bovidae > Ovis > Ovis canadensis. The sequence continues at coordinate 54,306,512 of NC_091247.1, forward strand.
AAGAGATGAGAAAGCCTTCTTCAGTGAAAAATGCAAAGAAATAGAGGAAAACAACAGAATGGGAAAGATTAGAGATCTCTTCAAGAAAATTAGAGATATCCAGGGAACATTTCATGCAAAGAAGGGCTCAATAAAGGACAGAAATGGTATGGACCTAACAGAAGTAGAAGATATTAAGAAGAGGTGGCAAGAATGCACAGAAGAACTATACAAGAAGGATCTTCACGACCCGGATAATCACGATGGTGTGATCACTCATCTAGAGCCAGACATCCTGGAATGTGAAGTCAAGTGGCCCTTAGAAAGCATCACTACAAACAAAACTAGTGGAGGTGATGGAATTCCAGTTGAGCTATTTCAAATCCTGAAAGATGATGCTATCAAAGTGCTGCTACTCAATATGCCAGCAAATTTGGAAAACTCAGCAGTGGCCACAGGACTGGAAAAGGTCAGTTTTCATTCCAATCCCAAAGAAAGGCAATGCCAAAGAATGCTCAAACTACTGCACAATTGCACTCATCTCAAAGGCTAGTAAAGTAATGCTCAAAATTCTCCAAGCTAGGCTTCAGTAATACATGAACCATGAACTTCCTGATGTTCAAGCTGGTTTTAGAAAAGGCAGAGGACCCAGAGATCAAATTTTCAACATCTGCTTGATCATGGAAAAAGCAAGAGAGTTCCAGAAAAACATCAATTTCTGCTTTATTGACTATGCCAAAGCCTTTGACTGTGTGGATCACAAGAAACTGTGGAAAATTCTGAAAGAGATGTGAATACCAGACCACCTACCCTTCCTGTTGAGAAATCTGTATGCAGGCCATGAAGCAACAGTTAGAACTGGACATGGAACAACAGACTGGTTCCAAATAGGAAAAGGAGTATGTCAAGGCTGTATATTGTCACCCTGCTTATTTAACTTCTATGCAGAGTACATCATGAGAAACGCTGGACTGGAAGAAACACAAGCTGGAATCAAGATTGCTGGGAGAAATATCAATAACCTGATATGCAGATGACACCACCCTTATGGCAGAAAGTGAAGCGGAACTAAAAAGCTTCTTGATGAAAGTGAAAGAGGAGAGTGAAAAAGTAGGCTTAAAGCTCAACATTCAGAAAACTAAGATCATGGCATCTGGTCCCATCACTCCATGGGAAATAGATGGGTAAACAGTGGAAACAGTGTCAGACTTTATTTTGGGGGCTCCAAAATCACTGCATATGGTGACTGCAGCCATGAAATTAAAAGACCCTTACTCCTTGGAGGAAAAGTTATGACCAACCTAGGTAGCATATTCAAAAGCAGAGACATTACTTTGCCAACTAAGGTCTGTCTAGTCAAGGCTATGGTTTTTCCAGTAGTCATGTATGGATGTGAGAGTTTGACTGTGAAGAAGGCTGAGTGCAGAAGAATTGATGCTTTTGAACTGTGGTGTTGGAGAAGACTCTTGAGAGTCCCTTGGACTGCAAGGAGATCCAACGAGTCCATTCTGAAGGAGATCAACCCTGGGATTTCTTTGGAAGGAATGATGCTAAAGCTGAAACTCCAGTACTCTGGCCACGTCATACAAAGAGTTGACTCATTGGAAAATACTTTGATGCTGGGAGGGATTGGGGGCAGGAGAAGAAGGGGACGACCAAGGATGAGATGGCTGGATAGCACCACTGACTCAATGGACACGAGTCTGAGTGAACTCTGGGAGTTGGTGATGGACAGGGTGGCCTGCGTGCTGCGATTCAATGGGTCACAAAGAGTCAGACACAACTGAGAAACTGAACTGAACTGAACTGAGCTGATTATTTTACTGGAAATGCAAATGCTTATCTCTCAGTAAAAAAGGACAATGGGTAGGAGGATATTGACATACAGGTGTGTCGGAAAATTTTGAAATGTTGATGGAGTAGTAGCTGTCTATTCAATTAGAGACAGAATTAGGTGAAGGAGGTTCAAGTGATGAAATAGTGAATACAATAAATTTAGTAGATATGGTAAAACATAAATTAGTGGATACAGTAGACCATCAAATTTAGGCTTGACATGACCAAATTCAAGGAATAGACAAAAATCATCATAAGTTATAACGTTAAATATCAGAACCCATTTTATCAACAGGGCATGAAGATATCTTGTCTATTTTTAACATGGAAATTCTGCATCACAAATTGTATATGTTGAGTGAGGGAAAAAGTTTCTAAGCCTAGGAAGCAGCAGAAGGTCCAACAACTTCATCGGTATTCAGACTAAACTCCCCTTACTCCTGATAGATGGAAAGTTATCCTATTTTATCCTATGTTTAAAAAATACCCAATGATATTGCTCCAAATACAAATTCATGAGTACAAAACTTTTTGTTAAGGTATTATGCTCAAATTGCTATGTTACAGTTTTTCATCCTAGTACAAATGCAAAAAAGAACTTAGTTCTGTCTGTAAATTCTGCCCTTTCTGCTAAAATTTCTTTCTCAAATTAAATAATTATAGTTCCCTTCACTTTAATTGAGTTCATTTTCTAAACCATTACACCAATCTTATATACCCCCATTAATATTTTCCCCACATTTGTATTTAGCTACAGGAAGCATGCATTAGCACCAAAGCAATACGCTATCATTTAAACCTTTTTATCAAAAAGGAAACAAATGCAAGAAAAGTCCTTCAAATCAGCCTGGTGAATTTCCACATCTTTTGAAAACATAAGCCTTAAATAGAAACCAAATATTTGATATATAAAATTAAATTGAGTATCAAATTTCCTACATCTTGAGGAAAACCAGCTGTTAAAGAGTATCATGGTTTAAATGGCAACAAATAAAGAATTCAAAATATAAGAACAAACCTTTTCTTTGTATTTCAACTATGATAGGTCTCCAAAAATGGGAAGTGTGTGTTAATAGCTCAGTTGTGTCCGACTCTTTGCGACCGCATGGACTTTAGCCCATGAGGCTCCTTTGTCCATGGGATTCCCCAGCCATTTCCCAGGTCAAAAATAGTGTTACTTAACTAAAAGTGTTATTAATGTAATACTGACATATCTTTTATGCTGGGACTGCACACTTTCAGAGGATATCTAGTATCTATTATAAACTCGGAAAGATTTTTATTTTTTTTAATTTTTTTTTTTATTTTTAACTTTTTAAAAAATTTATTTATTTTTAATTGAAGGTTAATTGCTTTACAGAATTTTGTTTTCTGCCAAATATCAAGATGAATCAGCTGTAGGTGTACATAAGCCACGTTAAAAAAAATTAAATGCAAGCATTGATTCCATGTATTTATTTTGAATTTAAAGAATGGTGATTAATGTTAATATTATCTAACAGTAAGTCAAATAATCAGAAGACATTCAGAAGGATTTTAGAACAATAGAGTGGGGACTTACACCAATGTTGGTAAAACAGGATGAGTAAAGGTCAGAGGAGGTGCCACTAACAGCTTCAGCCTGCAGTATACAAAGGGGTAGATTTTAAGAGCTTGCCTGGAATCTGCTGAGAGTCTCAATAACTGAGAATATTCAAACAACTGCAGCAAGAATTCCTACATAAGATTCTTCAAGTTGTGAACTTTCAAAGATGCAAATGTGTGTTTTTATGTTCAATCATGTAAGTTCACAGGTCATGCCTGCCTGCATCCTCTACAACTGGTTGTGCTTTTGTGTACTCTACTATAAGTACACTACAGAGTACAGCAGTAATTTTTGCAAGTATAGGATGTCCAGAAGCACGCATAAAAGCAGCAGTGATGTAGCTTGTCCTACTCTACTTTGCTAACAAAGATCCATATAGTCAAAGCTATGATTTTTCCAGTAACCTTGTATAGATGTGAGAGTTGGACCAAAAAAGAAGACTGAGAACTGAAGAACTGATGCTTTTGAACTGTGATACTAGGGAAGATTATTGAGAGACCCTTGAACAGCATGGCAATCAAATCAGTCACTCATAAAGGAAATTAACCCTGAATATTCATTAAAAGGACTGATGCTGAGGCTGAAGCTCCAATACATTGGCCATCTGATGGGAAGAGCCAATTCACTGGAAAAGACTCTGCTGCTAGGAAAGATTGAAGGCAGGAGGAGAAGAGGATGACAGAGGATGAGATGATTGAATAGCATCACCAATTCAATAGACATGAGTTTACCCAAGCTCAGGGAAATGATGAAGGACAGGGAAGCCTGGTGTGCTGCAGACCGTGGTGTCTCAAAGAGTCAGACATGACTGAAGGAGTAAACAAAACAGAAGTGTACTTGTCAAGGTAATGTACTGTGAGATTCAAAATATTTTCTTTATTTTTATGTTTGTGTAGAAATATTAAAAACCTATACAGTATGGTACTATATAGCCAATTGTGTTAGCTGGATACATAGGCTAACTTTGTTGGACTTACAAACAAACTGAAATTATGAACTTGCCCTCAGAACTGAATTTGTTCATATAGAGGGGACCCACTGTATTTCTTTGTACTTTATCTTCTCTATAGCTAGCTCCTGATGAAGCTACGAAGCATAAGCTGGGAATTAATTACCCCTTCCTGCCTTAAGCTTCTTCATCTACACTCCTAGAGCCTGCTTTGAACCTCATATCTTCCTTTTAATCTTTTGTAGCTGCCTCTGAAGAGCTTTGCCTTTTTTTCTCTCTGTCCTCAAACCTCCCTGAGGACTTCACACTGACAGGGTCTAATCTGGAACCACAGAGAGATAGGGGATTTGAACCTAAATTTTTGTATCTTTTCCTCTACCATGTTCTTCCCACTACAACCATGGTGATAGATTTCCAGGGAACTCCTAGAGACAAAATTGAGAAGGAATTGTCGATTCTGGCTGTATGTTTTCATGCTGCCCACCATAAAGACATATCCCAATGTTATACAGATGCACTTTAGGTCAAATTCCAGTACTTGAAACTTTCCCACAGTTGACTCTCAAATTTTGAAAAGCAAAATTAAAATTTAATGATACAGCTATTCTTATTTGGTGGTGCTATTTTCTGTTTCTTTCCTCCCCCAATTTGGAATGCATTAATTTTTAATTTGCTTTGATGTAGAGATATAATGAAAACCCACTTTCTAAAGTGACATACATCTTCCACGGAAGCTGCAGTGCCCTGGGAATGGGAAGACTTGACTAGATCCCAATGTAGCAGGTCTGTTTTATTTTATGTAGTAACTGGTAGAGAAAACAAGAAAAATGGGCCAAAGACCATAAGTATTATTCACCTGTGTTTCCATAGACCATCTGAAACTGCTTCAAAAGCTATGAAAAAGTTAGTTGAAATAGAAATACAAGCAACCCAAGTGAGAAATTGTCTAGTTCTTAAATCTTTTAGAGATGATCCCTCAAATAAAAGTCACATAAAGTGTTCAGAGTCAGATATTACTTCAGGTTCAAATTCTTTTGAGATGGATATAAAAAATGCCCACCTATTCAAAAATTATAACTGTCAAGCCAGTGCATCATTTAACTGGCATAGAATGCAATAAATGGAGGACATATTCACACAGGGAGGTTACTAATGGCCAGGATGCTGAGATCATAGCTGAATTTAGTCCAGGTTTGTAGTGGTTAAATATTATTAACATCAAAATTCTGTGTGAGTGTTATGTGCTTCATGAGTTATTGGTTTCTGACTCTTCCCTGAAGGAGACATAATAAAGGCCTTTATAGCACTGATGACCTCTGTGACCTTCCTAAGGCAAAGCTCAAATATCTGAATAACTATTCTTTCTTTCATGGATTGATTGTTGTGGTCCAGTGTCCAACAATTGCTATTTGTCCCGAATAATAACAAAGTAACTCATGTACATAACTGTTTTCAACAGAACCACCAACAGAAGAGCTTATTGGGGGAATACGGTCTACACTATGCTTTGGTAGAGTAGCTCTCTTCAATATAAATACTTCTAAGTTCAGAAATTAAGTCTTGAAGTTTTTCTACTGAAGGCTGGTTCATCCAGATTTGACTATTGTACAACTCCACTTTGTCTTTCAGAAATTTCCAATTTAAGTATGGCAACCAGCTCCAATATTCTCACCTGGAAAGCCCCACAGACAGAGGAACCTAGCAGGCTCCATTCTAGGGGACTGCAAAGAGCAGGACACAGCTGAGTGACTAAATAAACAATAATTTAAGCACAAAAAGAAAAAAAAAGGGAAAAAGAAACATAATGGCCTTTTTAGGCAGCATATTTTTCCTAAATGCTGAACTGGTATGGTAGTTACAAGAAGCTGTCTTACCAGTATTAACTTGTCACTTAAACAAGTTTTAAACTTTCTATAAGACCAAACTCATCTCAATAACATTAAAATGGAGGAAATATAGAAAAATATTTATAAGATTATTTTACACAATTTGAAAGCTTCAAGCAAGAATCATGTCTGTACTTTGTGGATTGTACAGCTTTCTATGTTCAGATACTTTTGATTTTTTGCCTTAAACACTTCATATGAAAAATGAAATAAAGGGCCAATTAAGAATGTACTGATTTATATTCCCACAGTTAGACACTGATATTTGAATCATTGATTTCTCATCATTTACTTGGTTTTCTCTTTCTAGTATTTCAGCAATTTGGATGTTTGAATATAACATGATTTTCCCAAGTCTCTTACATCTTCTTTTTTCATACTTCACAATACCTCTTCTTCTTGTGAGCAGTCCTCACTTAAATACACCTGTTTGTTAATATACTTTTCAGCAATATCCATCTTGCTATTTAGCCTATGGTACATATATACAGTGGAATAATTGCTCAGCCATTAAAACAAACAAAATATTGCCATTTGCAGCAACATGGATGGACCTAGAGACTGTCAAGCTTTCTCTTTGGCTCAGACTGTAAAGCATTCACCTGCAATGTGGGAGACTCAGGTTAGATCCCTGGGTTAGGAAGATGCCCTGAAGAAGGAAATGGCAACCCAATCCAGTACTCTTGCCTGGAAAATTCCATGGATGGTAGGCTACAGTCCCTGGGGTCACAAAGAGTTGGACATGACTGAGCGACTTCACTTACTTAGAGACAGTCATTCTGAATGAAGTAAGTCAGAGAGAGAGAGAAATATCATGATAACTCTTATATGTGGAATCTCAAAAGAAATAATAAAAATGAATTCATTCTTAGAGCAAAAATAGAATCATAGAGTTAGAGAAGGAACTTATAGTTACCGGGGTAAAGGGATAGTTAGGGAGTTTGAGATGGACAGGTGCACACTGCTATATTTTAAATGGATAACTAACAAGGTCTTACTGTATAGCATCAAGAACTCTGTTCAATGTTATTTAGCAGCCTGGATGGGAGGGGAGTTTGGGGAAGAATGGATGCATAGCTGAGTAGCTCTGCTGGGCACTGAAATTGTTAATTGGCTATACTCCAATACAAATTTGGAGAAAGAACTGGCAACCCACTCCAGTATTCTTGCCTGCCAGAATTCCATAGACAGAGGAGCCTGGAAGGCTGCAGTCCATAGGGTTACACAGAGTCGAACACAACTGATGTGACTTAGCATGTACACATGCAACATAAAATAAAAAATTAAACAACAACAACAAAAAAGAATGTACCTACCAACATGTCAAAGAAATACAAGAGAGAAACGAATAAGTCATTCTCTACTCTGGCCATGATATAAAGTCAGAGAAACAATATGATTATCTGCATGAAAGTTATGAGAAAGCCAAAATCCATCAGCTATACTCTATCATTTTTGTCTCTGAGAGAGTAACATTAGCCCTTGAGAAAAATTCTATAAAGGGATGGTTAAGAATTTTGGAAAACAGATGTAGATTTCAATGCATCAAAATATGTTAGTGTTTTGTTATATATACGGAAAGTTAGCTTTCATAACACTTTTGATTAACTTTTCTGCCTTGTTAAATTAAAACATTAATGGACTTCCTTGGAAGTCCAGTGGTTTGCAATCTATACTTCCACTGTAGGGGACACTAGTTTGATCCCTGGTCAGGGAAATAAGATTCCACAAGCTGCATTGCCTGACACATACAGTAAATAATATTTACTATTTGTTTTTGCTTGTAAAAAACATTTATAAGTTTTGAAAATAAAGGAGTTTGATTCCAGTTTTTGATATTTGAATGCTGACAAGATTTAAAACTCAATCTTTCTTCTTCCCTTCTTCCCCACATCTGGGCAATCTGACAAGAAGGTCGTGTTCCCTCTTTCATCTCCAGAGGGAAACTGAAACCCTACCAGCCCCTGCCTTGCTTGGGAGCTCACACTTGGACCCACTCACTAATCACAGTTCAAAAGCAGGACTGTCTCCTTTCTCTACTTAAGAATCACCCTGACAATACAGGAGATGCAAGGAATTTTGGTTCAATCCCTGGGTAGGGAAGATCCCCTAGAGAAAGAAATGACCATCCACTCCAGTATTCTTGCCTGGAAAATTCCATGGACAGAGAAGCCTGACAGGTAACAGTCCATGTGGCCACAGAAAGTTGGACACAACTGAGCAACTGCGCACACAGACACTCAAGCCATTTCAGACTTGATTGAGGGGACTTCCCTGCTGCCAGAGATCTCAAGTATGTCAGTAATATATTTTTTCATTCCTTCTTTGCTTGAATGATATCTTCAGTCTCTACATTCAAAGTAAATTTTGACTAAGGATCCATTTGTGTCTGCAGGTACCAATAACAATAAACTGTCAGCTATAATTTACTTTGGGAAATTTTCTTTGCACTATATCTGCAGGATTTTTAAAAAGAGGGGCAATTAATTAACAAAGCATACAATGGTAGTACCATGGAGGAGAAAATGGCAACACACTCCAGTCTTCTTGCTTGTAAAATTCCATGGACAGAGGAACCTGGCAGGGCTACAGTTCACTGGATTGCTAAGGGCTGGACACAACTTAGCAAAATAGCAGTAAGAGAAATCTGAAAGGTGGTAAAAATTCAAACAACTTATATTTAATTCCAAGGTACAACTTTTTTCTCCACATTTAAGAACCCTGAAATCTCAGTCTTAAAATTGATGAAATTAAGCAAGTCCAATATTTGTAAATTTTTCTTTCCTAGTGATATATAAATTGATGGTACAATTTAAAAATAATGGCATTTTATTTTTATTGAAATAAAATGTTCATATGCCATTTGAATAGCTGCATTTTCAGCAGAGAGAGCATACATTTGATTAGAGTCTATATTTAAATCAGGAAGAAATATTATGTGTTTGTGATTGCCTAGTTTTAAGGCCATTGCTTGTCTAAACTCAGTTTGATGTTCAGTTGCTCAATCATGTCCAACTCTTTGTGACTCCATGGACTGCAGCACGCCAGGCTTCCCTGTCCTTCACCATCTTCCGAAGCTTGCTCAAACTCATCTATACTGAGTCAGGGATACCATCTAACCATTAAGTCCTTTGTTGTCCCCTTTTCCTTCTGCTTTCAATCTTTTCCACCATCAGGGTCTTTTCTAATGAGTTGATTCTTCTCATTAGGTGGACAAAGTATTGGAGCTTCAGCTTCAGCATCAGGCCTTCTAATGAATATATTCAGGATTGATTTCCTTTAGGATTGACTGATTTGATCTCCTTGCAGTCCAAGGGACTCTCAAGAGTCTTCTTCAACACCATAGTTCAAAAGCATCAATTCTTTGGTGCTCACCCTTCTTTATGTTCCAACTCACATTCATATACCACTACTAGAAAAAACATGATTTTGACTATATGGACCTTTGTCGGCAGGGTAATATCTGTTTATTATACGCTGTCTAGGTTTGTCATAGCTTTTATTCCAAGGAACAAGTGTCTTTTAATTCCATGGGTGCAGTCACCATCTGCAGTGATTTTGGAGCCCAGGAAAATAAAGTCTGTCATTGTTTCCATTGTTTCCCCAGATATTTGCCATGAAGTGATGGGATTGGATGCTTTGATCTTAGTTTTCTGAATGTTGAGTTTTAAGTCAACTTTTTCATTCTCCTCTTTCACCTTCATGAAGAAGCTCTTTAGTTTCTCTTTGCTTTCTACTATAAGGGTGGTGTCATCTGCATATTTGAGTTTATTGCTATTTATCCCAGCAATCTTGATTATAACTTGTGCTTCATCCAGCCCAAAATTTTGCATGATGTACTCTGCATAAAAGTTAAAAAAGCAGGGTGACAATATACAGACTTGATGTACTTCTTTCCCAATTTGGAACCAGTCCATTGTTTCATGTCTGGTTCTAAACTCAGATGCCTAGAAAAACATCAGAGTAGTGAAACTTGTCTTAGGAAGACTGAAATTCAGATGTTAACCATTAAGGGTAATAGCATGGAGCAAAAGGGAAACAATAAAGATAAATCCTCTTCCAGGTAACATGAATCAAAAGCAAGAATTAGGAAGCCTAGTCTAGATATACAGATAACATTATCATATTTAGTTAGAAATTCAGATAAAGCTTCCAAAGAGTAGAGCAAGGTGAGATAATGAAGCTGTTCAATTAACTATGTGGATCCCAGACTCAGATAATCAGGTGAAGTTCAAGAAGACCCCTGGATCTTCATTTTATTTTATATTTTTTGCTTAGTTATATAACCTAAATACTAAGACTCCTAATAAAATAGTATGTAATAAGTATGCTGCTAAGTTGCTTCAGTCGTATCCAACTCTGTGGGACCCCAGAGATGGCAGCCCACCAGGCTCCCCCATCCCTGAGATTCTCCAGGCAAGAACACTGGAGTGGGTTGCCATTTCCTTCTCTAATGCACGAAAGTGAAAAGTGAAAGAAAAGTTACTCAGTCATGTCTGACTCTTAGTGACCCCATGGACTGCAGCCTACCAGGCTCCTCTGTCCATGGGATCTGCCAGGCAAGAGTATTGGAGTGGGTTGCTATTGCCTTCTCCGTGTAATAAGTATAACAATATCTAAAAACATTTATCAGTATTAATATTTTTAAAATATTTAGCATAGGGTAGCCCATGTGTGTCAGCTGCTCAGTCGTATCCGACTCTGAGACCCCGTGGATTGTAGCCCGTCAGGCTCCTCTGTCCATGGGATTTTCCAGGCATTGACACTGGAGTGAGTTGCCATTTCCTTCTCCAGGGGATCTTCCTGACCCAGGGATTGAACTCTGGTCTTCTGCATTGCAGGCAGATGCTTTACTGTCTGAGCTACTACAGAAGTCCCAGGGTGTCCCGTGCTATTTAATAAGGATTAAACATCATTTTTGCTGTTATTATTATTAGCATCCTTCTTAAAGTTAGATGAAGGGTTATGCCACATGTTTGCAGACAATGAATTCTAGATTTATTTGAAGCTGGGAAACTTGATGAAGGATGGTGATTAATGGTGAAATAGAACATTTACGATTCAGACTTTTAATTCATTTCCAAAGAACTGACAATTTTAAGACCCATCATGTGCAAGATTCAACCAGTTGATATGCCAATTGTTCAGATCAGAATTTTTTTCAGTTTAAAGCAGAATGAAATATACAGCAGTAGAAAACTAAGGCTATTCTGTACACTCATTGGACAGATCTCTTGTTGCTTGGGAGCCAATCAATTTCAACAGTTGAAGATTTGGTACCCTAAGTTATATTCTCTATTTCAGCCTAAGTAGCAACAAATAGTCTGGAACTATATGAATTTTGTGCACATTTCTAAGTGAGTTCAGAACTCAATAGAGCAAGTATATATTTGACCCACAAAAATTCCAAGGCATTTATTTTCTACCATGGCTAAATAACTCAACATTGAGAGCACTACAGCTTTTTAAATTCAACATGTGTGATAACAGACAGACTTCTCTGTTCTTTTGAAATTGCTTCTCCATCTTGGGTGTCTGTCACCATCTATCATAGTGATATGTTTCACTTGATAACTTTCTATTACCATTACTCAGAACAAAACAAACAATAAATGTGTGGTTGTGGTTATAACTGCAATGATTGCTGAAATATATTCCTTCTTTTCTTTTCCATTAATACCTAATATAGAGCCTAATTGCCTAACTCTTAAAGATTTTTGCATTTTCATTGTAGCTGGTCTCTTTGGCCCTAGAGTTTCCCTTTTCTGTTCAATTTTACCCTCTACCATCACTTATCTTCCTCAAACAAAACTCTGATCACATTCTTTTTTCACCAGTGTGTGCACATAAAGATCCAAGCTCTGAGTCACACTACAAGTTTCACAATATGACTTTGACTCTTCCCAGACTTATTTCCACCAACAGTCCTTGACCTTTCTTTCAGTCATTAAGATGAATTTTTGACTGTCATGTTACTCAACTTTTCACATATTGTGCTGCTTTCTATTCCCTAAATTTCTTCATTAACTTTTATTATTTGTACATTTCTTTTCCTGTTACACTTTGATCTCTCAAAAAGACACCGAGATTTTAGCAGACTAGATGATCAATGAATGTCTGTTGAACTGAAATAATTATCAGACACTTATGAAATAAAGTTGACAACTTTGTCTAAAACTACATACAAACTAAGCTCTATTATTTAATTTAGGGCCAGGAAACAGGTTCCTGATACATCAGCTCATAGGTAATGCTGTATGAATAGCAGACCAATTGAGTACCGTGTTGAGAATATCCCAGGCGACATTAAGAATCAATCGGAAAATGTGCTATTCCCAGTTATTCATATGGGCTACATGTGCAAAGTTGTGGGGAGATGTTCTTGCTATATATTTTCCATCCTGGCTGAAGAGAAAAGTTTTTATAAGGTATCACTCAATATGCAATTCTATTCTTTCTTTCAATATATGTGTACTGAATGTTCATTCTCTGCCAGACATGTGTTATCTAGCCCTGCAGAGGAAAATAGTTGAAATAGTTCAGGGTGAGCTTTTATCTAAAGGTATCAGAGACAAATAACATGAAATGGTCAAATATATGAGAAACATAATTTCAGATAGCGATAAACACTATGAAGAGGTTATACTATACAGTTATCCAGAGTTTTGTATTCAATTCACTGATAAGCATGGATAATCTAAGGGGATACATTTAGACTAGAAAGACTCAAAATGTGAAGATCTGATGTCAGTGGCTCAAGGGGGAATAACAGTAGACAGAAAAACCTTAAAGTCAGAAAAAAATAATTTTTGAAGAATATTAAGAAAACTACTTATCTAGAGTGGATGCAGATTATTGAACCTGAGGGATCTTGGTAAAAGAGAATAATGGGAAAGATTGCAATGAGGCAAAGCTGTGAAAGTCATGATGACAAGCTTGAATTTTATTCTAAGTGTGAAAAAAATAGGGGATGCTTACAATAGTGTCAGTGAGAGATAAAGTAATCTGACTTAGAATGAAGAGTATAATTTAAAACTGTGAATCCATACAGGCTTGTATGGATAAACTTGTCAATGCATTTCTTGAGTTTGTGTAGTGCGTGGATGTGGATATATGTGTGTGCTTTGTTGCTCACTCACATCCAACTCTTTGCATCCTTTTTGACTGTAGCCCACCAGGCTCCTCCATGGGATCTTTCAGGCAAGAATACTGGAGTGGGTTGCCATTTTCTTCTCCAGGGGATCTTCCTGATACAGAGATTGAATGAGTGTCTCCTACATTGCAAGTAGATTATTTAACTGCTAAGCCATTGAGATGTGGTTATAGGGAATGATTATTGAGGCCTGGATTAAGAAACATTGACATAATAAAAATAATTCTACATTATTGTTTGAATATAGGTGATGGAAGGGGCAGAAAATCAAGAATTTTTCTAGGCCTATCAGCCATTTAACTGGAAATCCCAGGGTGGCCTTTAAAGATGTTGGCCTGAAGCTCAAGCGAGAAGACCAAAGTTATGGATTTGAAGTCATTCATCTATAGAGGCTATTTAAAGCCATGAAATTCAATTAACTTACCTGAGGGATATGTATAGATGGGAGAAATGGATACAAAACTAAGTCTGATGATAAATACTTACTTGTGAACTGGAAAAATAATTTTAATGAAAGAAGCAGAGAATGAAAGCCAATGAATGAGTGGGAAAATCCTGGCTGTGTGGTGTCATGGAATCGAACAGAAAGGTTATTTGATTATCAAAGTAGAGGAGATAACTATTATCAACTCCTTTAAGGTATTTTCTTGTGAAGAGGAGCAGAGAGTTATAGTAATAGCAGGAGGTGGACTTCAGCTCAAGGGAAGGAATTTTTTCTTTAATATTTTCTCTCTTTTTTCCTTAATGGGATTCCCTAGAACATATCTCTTTGCTGATGGAACAATCCTTGAAAAAGGGAGAAGAGAGGAAAGGGTGTATTTGCTGGAATAAATCTCTGAGAAGGATAAGAGGGCAAAGTGGCCTTTATATATGCAAAAAAAAAAATTAGTCAGGTGTAATAGTAATATAAAAAAAGAGATGTTGTTTACAGATGGAATTAGGCTGGAGATATTTTAGAATGAAGAGTTAGAATATATTTTTAAAAGCTTACTTTCTCCAACAACATTAATTTTCTTACATTAATTCAAGCTTAAGCATTTAAGTATGAATCATCCAAAGTAGAAACTTTTTTTACATTTGTCCTCAAGCATCAAAACTGTTGATAAACAGTATTTTATTTCTGTTAGAGTAAATTATATTTTAATATTAACCTTATGACTAATTTGCCATTTGATTTTTATCTGTGAAATGATGAGATTAACAAAGAAGTCCAAACGATCCCCTTCATCTCTCAAACTTTATGTGTACTTTGTAGAAAATAGTTATAGTCTCAAGACTGCCTATAACTTTTATCCTTTTACCATGGAGTTTTAATGTCAATGTCCTCCAAAAGTTTATTTTCCTAAAACCAAGATTAAGAAGCTCACAAGCCGTACTCACACAATCATATTCAACTAAAATATGTAAAAATGATCTACAGCATTTATAGACAATGTTTATACTATTTACACATATTCCAAATAAATATGACTTGAAGCCTTCAGGTATAATTCTAGTCCAGAATAATTCAGTTGTTTTTATACACCTTTTATAGATAATAAGTATTGCTAAAATTGTCAGTTCCAACTTGGATGCATTAATCAATTAAAGTTGGTTTGCAACTTTTCTGTTGTGCACATGAAATCAAAGCTTAGATGGAAGTTTGGCAAACTACTGCCCCCATACCAAACCTGGTCTGTTCCCTATTTTATAAATAAGTTTTGTTGTAACAAGACATGGCTACCTGGTTACATGCTGCCTATGTTGCTTTCTTGCCACAATAGCAAAGTTGAGTAATTACAAGAGAAATCATGTAACTTAAAAAAAAAAAAAAATTGAAAGAAAACCCCAAAATATATTCTATACATTAAAGTCTTCTGATCTCTGTTTTAGATGAGTCAACCCACTCCCTCCACTTCTCCTCCCACCTTTATCCCTTTCATTTCCTTCTCATCTATAGCACTGAGGAAAATATATCACATTGCCAAAGTCCTTAAGACAAAAGATGCCTGCCTTGTGTTGAAAGGAAATTAGATGGGCTGTTTATTGGGGATTTTTTTTTTTGAAAATTATCAAATACCAGAGCTTGAAAAACCCTGTGTAATATTGTAACTCAGGTTAACCATAATATTTGGTATCTAATTACTGATTTTAAATGATTGAACCTTCCAACTTCAACAAAAATATATCCTTTAAAAATTGAATCAAAATAGCTAATGAAATATTCACAAGAGAATGTTTGTATCTGGCCAAAGAAACTTGTCTCTGAAATATCTTGGATTGTTTAGAATTCTTGTAAATATGTCAGTCGCTCAAATACCTATATAAAATCTATGCCATCATTTTTTTTTTCCTGTCTCACTGCACTGAGTTCCTGCAAAAAGACGTTTAATTTCTGAACTCAATACTATTTTGTATTCTAATCACTGTAAAACATAGGTAGACATTTATTGCTATGTGTTGCAGGTTGCATTTAGTGAATTTGAAGGTTGTTTCCATTACAAATTATAGATATTAGGAAGAATTTGTTACTCTAAAGGTAGACATTAATCTAAAAACTTGTCTTAGCAGAACCATTAACGGAAGCTAGTTAATTAAAAAGAAAGCCAAGAATTTGTGATAGAAAATACTTAAAATTTTGACCTTTTCCATTTTAAAAATCTATTATGTGAAGCTGAACCAGTTATGACAATGTGGGGCATAGATAAGAAGAAACAGTGGGTTGCAAATGGAAACATCACAGTAGTAACATTAGTAAGAGAAAGAAAAAGAATTAAAGATTGTATATGATGTTTGTAACTACTGTACTATTGTGCTCATTTCACATGCTAGTTAAGTTATGCTCAAAGTCCTTCAAACTAGGCTTCAGCAGTATGTGAACTGAGAACTTCCAGATGTACAAGCTGGGTTTAGATAAGTCAGATGAACCACAGATCAAATTGTCAAAATTCACTGGATCATAGACAAAGGAAGGGAATTCCAGGAAAACATCTACATAGTCAGTTTTATTGACTATGTGAAAGCTCACTGGAAGGGAGATTCAAGAGTGAGAAAACATGTGTATACCTATAGATGATGCATTTTGATGTATGGGAGAAGCCAACACAATATTGTAAAACAATCATCTTTTAATTAGAAATATTTTTTATTAAAAAAATAATTTTCCAGTTTGTTATGATCCACACAGTCAAAAGCTTTCACATAGTCGTTCAGCCCTCTTCTTCCCTCTCTGCATCCACAAGTCTGTTCTCTATGTCTGCATCTCCATTATTGCCCTGTAAATAGGTTTATCAGTACCATCTTTCTAGATTCCATATATATGCATTAATATACAATGTCTGTTATTCTCTTTCTGATTTACTTCACTCTGTGTAATGGGCTCTGGGTTCATCTACCTCATTAGAACTATACTCCTTTTTATGTCCAAGTAAATCCATTCTTTATATGTATTACAGCTTCTTTATCCATTCCTCTGTTGGTGGACATGTCATTTGCTTCTATGTCCTAGATGTTTGTAAATAGTGCTGCAATGAACACTGGGGTACATGCATATCTTTCAGTTATGGTTTTCTTATTGTATACACCCCATAGTGGAATTGTTAGATTCTTTAGTAGTTTTATTCCTAGACTTTTAGTGAATCTCCATACTGTCTTCTGCAGTTGCTATATCAATTTATATTTCCACCAACAATGCAAGAGGGTTCCTTTTTTCCCACAGCCTCTCAGCATTTATTGTTTGCACATGTTAGCATGATGGCCATTCTGACTGGTGTGAGATGATATTTCATTGTAGTTTTGATTTGGTTTTCTCTAATAATGACTGTTGAGCATCTTTTCATGTGTTTATTAGCCATCTGTATGCCTTCTTTGGAAAAATGTCTGTTTAGGTCTTCTGCCCATTTTTTAATTGTGTGGCTTGTTTTCTGGTATTGAGTTCCATGTGGTATTTGTATATTTTGGAAATTAATCCTTTGTCAGTTGTTTCATTTGCTTTTATTTTCTCGCATCCTGGAGGTTGCTTTTGTTGCTTATTGTTTTGTTTGCTGTGGGAAAGATTTCAAGTTTAATTAGGTGCTCCTTGTCTATTTTTTCCCCCACTACTTTAAGAGGTAGATAATAGAGGAGCTTGCTATGATTTATGTCATATACTGTTCTGCCTATGTTTTCCTCTAAGAGTTTTAGTTTCTGGTCTTATATTTAGCTCTTTAATCCATTTGAAATTTATCTTTGTGTATACTGTTTGGATGTGAGAATGCTAACTACGGATGTGAGAGCTGGATCAGAAAGAAGGCTGAGTGCTGAAGAATTGACACTTTCCAACTGTGGTGCTGGAGAAGACTCTTGAGAGTCTTTTGAACTCCAAGGAGAACAAACAAGTAAATTCTAAAGGAAATCAACCCTGAATATTCACTGGAAGGACTGATGCTGAAGCTGAAGCTCCAATATTTTGGCCACCTGATGTGAAGAGCTGACTCATTGGAAATGACCCTGATGCTGTGGAAAATTGAAGGTAAAAGGAGAAGGGGACCACAGAGGATGAGATAGTTGGAGTAAGGTCACTGGGTTTGTAGATTTTTTTTTTGTCTTGATCACACTTTTTAGCAAATTGTTCATACTACTTTGCTCCTTATGCAATTTGCTTTCCCAATTACGACCCCAACCTATTTTTAACTCTTTTATGATGGAGATATCTATCTATATTTAGATTTAGGTGTATACATATATACATACACTTATATGTGCCACATTTACAAGTGCATTCGTGCATACTATGTTCAATAGTGATTTCTAATAAATTCAGCTGTTTTTGTTACATCCTCCTCATCTGGAGTTACTTGACTTTTATCTCCATGTTGGTGTGATAAATAATTTGCATGAAAGACAATTTGTATCAGATGGAAAGAGATTCTAAGATTTTCTCACAGAAGTGTCCTCATTTAGAAATACGAACATAAATAAAAATATTTTACAAGAGCACCCTAGCCCATCTTACTTATTATTTTCCTCTGAAGATGACAGCAGGTGTTAAAGCTCCTGAGACATTACATTTCCTTGATATCTCTCTGTCTCTGTGTCTCTCTTTGTCTGCTTCTGTCACTCTCTCCTCTCCTGCTGTCCTCCCACTTTCTCTCTCTCTACCTTGTCTCACCTTGTTATCACTGAAAATGAACTAAAAAAGCAAAACAGAGTACACTGACTGTGGATCTAAATTAATGGTCAGTTTTCAAATTGGTTATGCTAACTAATCTATTCCTTTTTGCTAGTGTCAAATGGTTCACATCCTCCTTAATCAGACTTTCCTGGGTGAATGCTCCCCATCCTCTATTTTAATCTTGTCAAGTCCATCTGTGCTTGGATTCTGAGCTTGTATTACTGATTCTTATAGATTGAATTCCTAAATTCTGATAGCTTACACATTAGAATCTCCAACTCTTTTGATAACTATTCTTTCCAAGATGCATAGAGCATATATCATTGTAACACTACCAGTTCCCAGGAGGATATAAACATCAGTTACTACATGAATTTATTATATTCTTATGGTCAGATATATGCTAACTGACTCCATGACCATGTCTTTGTAAAATGAGATTTTATAAAATTAATGCAGCCCTCTAGCCCTGTAGTGCTTAATTTCACTTTCACCTATTTAATTCTATTTCTTCAAAACATTTAACTCCATTCTTTGTCAATGGACATCTAGGTTGCTTCCATGCTCTTATGTACAAGTGCTGCAACAAATATTGAGGTATATGTATCTTTTTCAATTATGGTTTTAGCAAGGTATATGCTCAGTAGTGCAACTGTTGAGTCATATGGTAGTTATATTCCTAGTTTTTTTTTTTTTTTTTTTTTAAGAAATCTCCATACTGTTCTCTATAGTGGTTGTATCAATTTATATTACCACTGATACATGTTGATGTTTGGCAGAAAACAGTACAATATTGTAAAGCAATTATCCTCCAATTAAAAAAGAAAACTCTGCTAACTATAGATAAGAGTTAGGGATAAGACAACGACAACAAGAGTAAGGGAAAAAAGGGGAAATAGCAAAATATAGATGTCAGGAAATTTTTAAATATAGATGTCAGAAAATATGAAATGATATCAGAGACTAGCTTGTAATCCATAGTCTTCTGATACCAAAATAAAAGTTTATTTAAACCATTGCAGGTCCAATAATGTCTTTACAATAATTCTTCTCTTCTGTGTGTCTGCCTCTTTCTCTCTGTCTCTCTCTTTCTGTGTTTGTATGTATATGAATGTGTGTGTGTGTTGTATGTATGTATGTATGAGTGTGTGTGTGTGTGTGTGTACATATATATATATATATATGTAAGGGCTTCCATTTGTAAATATAAAGAGGAATTATTTTAAGTTACTTTTCTATTATGCCATTAATAAAAGTGCTGGTGGTGCTAAGTTGTTCAATTGTGTCTGACTCTTTGTGGCGCCATGAACAGTAGCCCTGGACAGTAGCCTGCCAGGCTCTTCTATCCATAGAATTCTCCAGGCAAGAATATTGGAGTGGGCTGCCATTTCCTCCTCCAGGGATCTTCCTGACTCTGGGATTGAAACCATGTCCCTTGCATCTTCTGCATTGATGGGCAGATTCCTTACCTCTAGCACCACCTAGGAAGCTCAAAGTGTCCAGATCCCAAATCCCTATTCACATACAGTGGAGGTGAGTTTTCCCCACCACCATCAAGCAGTTTTCTGGACACCAAACTGGTTGTTCTACAATTCAGCTCAACTTGGTCATGACCTACTATCAAATAATAATCAAATAATCAGTATCCAGGCTGCAAAGGATGAAGAGCCTAAGAAGGTCTTAGGCTTTTATTTGGTCTCTTAGGATTTGTGATCCAGAAGACACAGGTTCAGATAAAATTGGAAGAGTATTCTGGGGAAGAGAACGTGTCAGGGGACTATAAAAGCAAAACCACAAGATTGTATGGCAGGAATTAAGATTGACTCTGACAGAAAAAATGAAATATTTGCTCTCAAGGAATAGGCTGACATGGGTTATATCAGGGTAAGGGTCAGATAATTATATTGAGTTTCTGAAATAATAGGCAGAAGTTCTGGATGCCTGAGTTCAGACAATAAATGATCAAATTTCAGATTTCATCTGGGCTGAGATGTGGATAAGTTATACTTTCTCTAAGTCCTGTAAGATCCATTTTAGATAACTCTCTAAACAATTCTTATAATTAATATGTTTTTGAATTTAACTTATTAAAGTATAACACATTGAAAAGTGCGTAAATATTATGTCTACAGTGGCTAACTTTAATCATTTCTCAGATTAATCGGGTTGTATTTTATCTTAATTAATTTCCATTTTTAAAACCAGTCAGTCCTAAAGGAAATAAACCCTGAATGTTCATTGGAAGGACTGAGGTTGAAGCTGAAGCTCCAGTAATTTGGTAACCTGATGTGAAGAGCTGACTCATTGGAAGACACCATGATGCTGGGCAAAATTCAAGGTAAAGGGAGGGGGCAATAGAGAATGATATGATCCAATTGCATCAGCAACTCAATGGACTTAAGTTTGAGCAAACTCCATGAGATAGTGGAGAACAGAGAAGCCTGGTATGTTTCAGTCCATGAGTTTGCAAAGAGTAGAACATGACAGTGACTGAACAATAATCTCCATTTTTCTAGGTCTATCCATGAAGTTTCACTAGACTTTCTATCTTTTCTCTGATATTTTCTGTTGGTAATTTCGCCTCTATATAGTTTGGAGAGATTCCCATCTTCTAGAACCTATACATTGTTTATTTTTTATGTCATATCTCCACAATTTTATAATTTTTAATATCTAAATATACTTTCATAATTTCTAGTGGTTCCTTTGCATGACATTCTTCATAAAACCAATAATTTATGTATTTAACATAGTAATAGGACATTTTACTTTTTATCTGATTTATTATATTATTTCTGTTTTCTTTAATTTTTATAGTGACCTTAATTTTTTTAACAGACGTCAAAATTGAATTAAGTTAGGATTAATTTCAGGAGCTGATAACTTTAAGCTCATTTAATTATATAGACTCAATATTAACATTTATTAAATGTCTGAGATAATGGATAAATTATATCATAGACAAATTCCTCAATCTGACACATAAAATATTTAACTGTTATTCTGTGGAAGTGGATATTTACTAGATAAGAACATAAGCTAATGTTAAAGGATGTATTGCTTGTTGCAGTTATAAATAATGTAACTTTTAAATTCTACAGTGCTAAATATTTTAGCAAAAATTTTCATATTTCTTGCTGCTTTCATTTATATTTCTATGATTTGCATTCCTACTTTTGCACAGCCTGATATTTCAGGCTTATCCTATGCTAGCCTGAGCTCTGGAATCAGTCCTGTTGGCTTTTATTGCACAATAGTATTTGGGGACCAAAATTTAGATTTTATGTGTGCTAGTTGACTGGAATGCATATACTAGGGGTAGAATGCATACATTTGTGTATATATGTATAATTGTTGTTGTTGTATTCACCCAGAAAAACACACATTTGTATTTATATTGATATTTAGCTCTAGGTCTAGAGATATAAATCCTCTGTCAGACTTTATTTATTTAGTTATATAACTACCCTTGCATTTTAACCCTCATAAAATATCCACAGGTTTGTAATTACAGTCCTTTAATGATCAGGAAACAGGGTGAAAATGACAAAGCTATTGGCTTAAATCCAAAATGACTGTAAATATTTCACCCAAATGAGGATATTGTCTTCTACACAATAGGCTGAATGTAAATTCCCACCTCTGTCATATTGAAAACTGAACTCTGTTGATCTGCTTGACAATATTATTTGATTCTTACACCTAATGTCATTAAGATGCTTGTCATCAGTTAGGCTAGTTTATGCTTGCTGGTGTTCCTAATTGGAAATTCTCGCCTGGCACATTTCAAAGGAAACAAGTCTGTTGATGATTGACTAACATCCCAATAGGTAAAACAGACAAAAAAGTATCAATTTATTCCAATGTTGTGGTTCACTGATGATGAATTTTCTTAGCATCTGTTAGGCTGTTTGATTAAACTATCCATTAGCCCATCTGTTTCTGGCTGATAGGGAGTTGTCTGCAAAGAAGTAAATTTGAAAAGCTTGCACACTTCATTTAACAAGGTAGATACAGAATTAAAGCCCTGAGTTGTTGAATTTTCTGTGTAATCCCATTGATTGATTTACAGAATTAATCAATTTACTAGCAGTTCCTTGTGTAAATCTACATGCTTAACATGACTGCCATAAATTCAGGTCAAAGTTACGCAAATAATGTAAAAGGCAAAATTAAGAGGCCATACGAAGTTAACAAGCCACCATGCCATTTTGGTCTAGACATTTTGAATTAAAATCACATAAAGGAAAATTGCCTCTCTGTGCCTCTGCTTTTTTACCTTTAAGTGTGCTTTCCTAGAATAGGCTATTACAGTTCATTGCATAGTAGTTTCCCAGTAGTTTTGTTTCCTTCCTCACATTTTCATCTTCTCTAACTCATCTGTAATGTTTGTTCTATACAAACATCTTATTTTCATTCTCTTCATCAGAAAATTTAAATAATTAGTTCTAAATCAATGTTTTTGCTGCTATTCCGTCACCCAGTCATGTCTGAATCTGTGACTCCATAGACTGCAGCACATCAGGCCTCCCTGTCCCTTGCCATCTCCTGGAGTTTGCCCAAGTTCATGTTCATTGCACCAGTGATGTTGTCCAGCTGTCTCATCCTCTGATGCCTTCTTCTCCTTCTGCCCTCAATCTTTCTCAACATTAGGGACTTTTCCAGTGAGTCGTCTGTTCTCATCAGATGACCCAAATACTGTAGCTTCAGCTTCAGCATTAGTCCTTTCAGTGAATATTCTAGATTGATCTCCCTTAAGAAAAACTGGTTTGATCTTCTTGCTGTCCAAGGGAATTTCAGGAGTCTTCTCCAGCATCTAAATCTGTAGCATCTTTTAATTCCCCACTAGGTAGTTAATCACAATAAACTGTGGGAAATTCTGAAAAAGATGGGAATACCAGCCCACCTGACCTGCCTCTTGAGAAACTTATATGCAGGTCAGGGACAAGAGTTAGAACTGGACACAGAACAGATTGGTTCCAAATAGGAAAAGGAGTACATCAAGGCTGTATATTGTCACCCTGCTTATTTAACTTATATGCAGAGTAAATAATGAGAAACGCTGGGCTGGAACAAGCACAAGCTGGAATCAAAATAGCTGGGAGAAATATGAATAACCTCAGATATGCAGATGACACCATCCTTATGACAGAAAGTGAAGAGGAATTAAAAAACCGCTTGATAAAACTGAAAGAGAAGAGAAAATTTGGCTTAAATCTCAGCATTAAGAAAACTAAGATCATACCATCTGGTCCCATCACTTCATGGGAAATAGATGGGGAAACAGTGGAAACAGTGTCAGACTTTATTTTGGGGGGCTTCAAAATCACTGCAGATGGTGACTGCAGCCATGAAATTAAAAGACGCTTACTCCTTGGAAAGAAAGTTATGACCAATCTAGATAGCATATTAAAAAGCAGAGATATTACTTTGCCGACAAAGGTCCATCTAGTCAAGTCTATGGTTTTTCCAATGGTCATGTATGGATGTGAGAGTTGGACTATGAAGAAAGCTGAGCACGAAAGAATTGCTTTTGAGCTGTGGTGTTAGAGAAGACTCTTGTGAGTCCCTTGGACAGCAAGGAGATGCAACCAGTCCTTCCTAAAGCAGATCAGTCCTGGGCATTCATTGGAAGGACTGATGCTGAAGCTGAAACTCCAATACTTTGGCCACCTCCTGTGAAAAGCTGACTCATTGGAAAAAAAAAAACAAAACTCTGATGCTGGGAAGGATTGTGGGCAGGGGGAGAAGGGGATGACAGAGAATGAGATGGCCTGATGGTATCACCAACTCGATGGACATGAGTTTGGATAAACTCCAGGAGTTGGTGATGGACAGGGAGGCCTGGATTGCTGCGATTCATGGAGTCGCAAAGAGTCAGACACGACTGAGTGACTGAAGTGAACCGAACTGAGGTAGTTGAAATAGGACGAATTAGTTGATATCCTGATATTTCATTTTATTTGCCTATAAAATGATGGTAATTGCAATAATTTCTCAAAATCCTAAGGATTAATTGAGATAGCCTAGATAAATTTTTCTCAGGAATTATGTTTGATTTGACATTGAGGTATCAATCATTGTGCTTCAATACAATGATGAGATAAAGAAGAACCTCTCAAAAGATATTGAAAAAATCACTTTATTAAAGGCTACTCATAAAGAAAATACTCTAAAGACAGGACTATTAAGAGCTCTTCCTCATCCTGTAAGGGGGAATCTATAAACAATCCATAGGTCATATTTTTAATTTTACTTCTTAATGAGTCTCTGTCCTCCACTCCATCAAAACAAACAAAAAAGACATTAAAAAATACATTGCATACAAGGCAAGATTTTTATTCTCTCCAAGCTAAAATTGTAGCAAAAGTCCTAACAATTACATTATAGGATAAAATAAAATAAAAGCATTAATATGGGAAAGAAATAAAATCAGCTTTTGTTTACAGATGACACAGTGGTTATATACAGAAAATGCTAAGAATTCCATTTGCAAAAATTAGATTCAATAAGTGAATTTAAATTTATTTATGATGATTAAATTATTCATGATTTAAAAAAATTTTCATGTTAAACATATTTGTTTCTACCTATTAGCATCAAACAAATGGAAAATGAAATATTTAAAAAATTGAATAGCAACAAACCTATGAAATAATTATGATTACATTTAATATTGTGATACATGTACACCTAAAGTTAAATAACATTGGTGAAAAAAATATAAAAGTCATGAAAAAATGAGAGGTAATCTTTAATAATTAGCAGGAAAACAACATATATATCCTCCCCAAATTTCAGTTCATTCTCTTCTATTTGGTCTATAAAATTCTACCAGTTTTGGAGAAAGTATTAATAACAAGAGAAATAGATAGGCCTAGAACACCCAACACAATCTTGATTAAAAAAAAAAAAAAAGTCATGCTTGTTTCAAATAATTTCTATAAAATTATAGTATTCAAGAGCATGCAGGTTTATAGAAATTCTCAATAAACAAATTTAAGTCAAAACATCTATGTAACAAATTTTTCTTGGATTTAGCTACTTTGAATTTTCTTCATTTAGCATGATAGTGATATAAGGTGGAATTTCAAGTTTACTTAAATAATAGCTTAGGTTTTGGTGCATCTGTGCTTTTTAACATTGTATCTATTTCCTTCAATTGTTGCTGTTTAGAAGGCAATGGCACCCCACTGCAGTACTCTTGCCTGGAAAATCCCATGGACAGAGGAGCCTGGTAGGCTATAGTCCATGGAGTCGCGATGAGTCTGACACGACTGAGCGACTTCACTTTCACTTTTCACTTTCATGCATAGGAGAAGGGAATGGCAACCCACTCCAGTGTTCTTGCCTGGAAAATTCTATGGACAGAAAGCCTGGATGGAGGATCCTGGTGGGCTGCCGTCTATGGGGTCGCACAGAATCGGACACGACTGAAGCGTCCTAGCAGTAGCAGCAGTCCCATGCTACTGACTGTGATTTTATGGACTGCACCATGCCAGGCTTCCCTGTCCTTCACTATCACCCACAGTTTGCTCGAAGTCGTGTCCATTGAGTCAGTTATGCTATCTCATGATGTCGTCCTCTGCAATAGCCTTCTATTCCTAGCAACAAAGTCTTTTCCAATGAGTTGGCTCTTGATATAAGGTGGCCAAAGTACTTCAGCTTCAGTATTAGTTCTTCCAATGAATATTCAGGGTTGATTTATTTTAGGATTGACTGGTTTGATCTCCTTGAGGTCCAAGGAACTCAAGAATCTTCTCCAGAACCCCAATATGAAATCACCAATCCTTTGGCTCTCAATCTTCTTTATGGTCCAACTCTCACATTTGTACATGACTACTGGAAAGGCAACAGCTTTGACTACATGGACCTTTGTTGGCAACTTGATGTCTCTGCTTTTTAATACATTGTCTAGGTGTGTCATAGCTTTCCTTCCAAGGAGCAAGAGTATTTTAATTTCATGGCTGCAGTCACTGTACACAGTGGAAATAGTGTCACTGTTTCCTTCAGTATCAGTAGTTGATGCAGATGAGCATTTCCCATGAATATTTCGAGTTTCTTTTTCTTTACCTATAAAATGGAGTAAAAAACTTGGTTCAACTGGGCAAAATAATAGATTAGACAAGATTTCAATTTAGTGAAGAGCAACGTGTAAATGCTGGTGAAGTGATTCAACAAAAATGCATCTCTTGCTCACTCCACATATTTCACATTAGATGGCAGCCATCTGGGGGTGAATGAGAGTTCTTTCATTTTTCAGGTTCACCATATGAAATACATGTATAGAGATTTTCATCCTTTATCTTGTGTTCCAAACTAACAGGGCATGTGTTATGTCTCTCTACAGTGTACTGGCCCCAATTGATCATATGGATACTGGGCAAGATTGAGGGTAAGAGGAGGAGGGAAGCAGTTCATGGGATTGCAAAGAGTCAGACATGACTTAGCAACTGAGCAACAACTAACTGTAAGAGACCTGGGACAAATAGGTTCTGTGTGTCCAGAAAGAGAAGGATCCACATATGGGGAGCACAAATAATTTTTGCTGTAAGCATTATGTGAAATAAAGCACAAACACAGGCATCGTACTCTGCCTGCCACAGATGCCCTCAGAAAAGAATAGCCACTTACGTATTTTTAACTCAGAAATTTATAAATTGTGTTATTGTAATTGGACAATTGTAAATTGTATTAGTCTTCATTCATTTTATGACATTTTAGGTATTGAAAAGCAGCATGATGTTGGCAAAAATTCTGGATTCAAAGGTCACTCTAGGTAGTAGTCACAGGTGTTCAGTGACATATTTTTAACTCTGGAAAAGTTACATAATGTCCCTGCATCATATTTTTAATTAATTACACTTTATTAAACATTCACCTACAAGTTTCTTCCAGTTTAAGATTATCTGAAGGTTATCTTTGACTATGCATCTTTACAACAACACACAAGTGTGGCCGAGAGGAGCTACCCCACGTCAGCGGTCAGGGGCAGAAACCAGGAGGACACCATGCCAGGGGCGGTGGCCAGGAGGAGCTATCCAACCCCCAAGGCCAAGGGCAGTGGCTGGGAGGAGCTATACCCCGCCCCAGGCCAGGGGTGTCGGCATGGAGGAGCTATCCCACATCCAAGGAGCAGTGGCTACACAGGCTCAGGAGGGCCTAGAGGAGCTATTCCACGTTCAAGGTCAGCAGGGGCAGCAGTGAGGAGATAACCCTCATCCAAGGTAAGAGAAGCCCAAGTAAGATGGTAGGTGTTGCAAGAGGGCATCAGATGGCAGACACACTGAAACCATAGTCACAGAAAACAATAGTCAGTCTAATCACCGTAAGACCACAGCCTTGTCTAACTCAAACTAAGCCATGTCCTGTGGGGCCACCCAAGACAGTCGGTTCATGGTGGAGAGGTCTGACAGAATGTGGTCCACTGGAGAAGGGAATGCCAAACCACTTCAGTATTCTTGCCTTGAGAACTCTATGAACAGTATGAAAATGTAAAATGATAGGATATTGAAAAAGGAACTCCCCAGGTCAGTAGGTACCCAATATGCTACTGGAGATCAGTGGAGAAATAACTCCAGAAAGAATGAAGGGATGGAGCCAAAGCAAAAACAGTACCCAGTTGTGGATGTGACTGGTGATAGAAGCAAGGTCCAATGTGGTAAAGGGCAATATTGCATAGGAACCTGGAATGTCAGCTCCATGAATCAAGGCAAATTGGAAGTGGTCAAACAGGAGATGGCAAGAGTAAATGTTGACATTCTAGGAATCAGCGAACTAAAATGGATTGGAATGGGTGAATTTAACTCAGATGACCATTATATCTACTACTGCGGACAAGAATCCATCAGAAGAAATGGAGTAGCCATCATGGTCAACAAAAGAGTCAGAAATGCAGTACTTGGATGCAATCTCAAAAATGACAAAATGATCTCTGTTCATCTCCAAGGCAAACCATTCAATATCACAGTTATCCGAGTCTATACCCCAACCAGTAATGCTGAAGAAGCTGAAGTTGAACGGTTCTATGAAGACCTACAAGACCTTTTAGAACTAACACCCAAGGAAGATGTCCATTTCACTATAGGGAACTGCAACGCAAAAGTAGGAAGTCAAGAAACACCTGGAGTAACAGGCAAATTTTGCCTTGGAATACAGAATGAGCAGGGCAAAGACTAATAGAGTTTTGCCAAGAAAATGCACTAGTCAGAGCAAACACCCTCTTCCAACAACACAAGAGAAGACTCTACACATGGACATCACCAGATGGTCAACGTCGAATCAGATTGAATTTATTCTTTGCAGCCAGAGATGGAGAAGCTCTATACAGTCAGCAAAAGCAAGACCAGGAGCTGACCTTGGCTCCGATCATGAGCTCATTATTGCCAAATTCAGACTTAAAATGAAGTAGGGAAAACCACTAGACCATTCAGTTCAGTTCAGTCGCTCAGTAGTGTCCGACTCTTTGCGACCCCATGAATTGCAGCATGCCAGACCTCCCTGTCCATGACCAACTCCTGAAGTTCACTCAGACTCATGTCCATCCAGTCCGTGATGCCATCCAGCCATCTCATTCTCTGTCATCCCCTTCTCCTCATGCCCCCAATCCCTCCCAGCATCAGAGTCTTTTCCAATGAGTCAACTCTTCGCATGAGGTGGCCAAAGCACTGTAGTTTCGGCTTTAGCATCATATGACCTAAATCAAATCCCTTATGGTTATACAGTGGAAGTGAGAAATAGATTGAAGGGACTAGGTCTAACAGATAGAGTACTTGATGAACTATGGACTGAAGTTCGTGACATTGTATAAGAGACAGAGATCAAGACCATCCCCATGGTAAAAAATGCAAAAAAGCAAAATGGTTGTCGGGGCAGGCCTTACAAATAGCTGTGAAAAGAAGAGAAGTGAAAAGCAAAGGAGGAAAGGAAAGATATAAGCATCTGAATGCAGAGTTTCAAATAATAGCAAGAAGAGATAAGAAAGCCTTCCTCAGTGATCAATGCAAAGAAATAGGGGAAAAAGAAAAAAAAAAAAAACAGATTGAGAAATACTAGAGATCTCTTCAAGAAAATTAGAGATACCAAGGAAACATTTCATGCAAAGATGGGTTCAATAAAGGACAGAAATAACATGGTCCTAACAGAAGCAGAAAATATGAAGAAGAGGTGTCAAGAATACACAGAAGAACTGTACAAAAAAGATCTTCATGACCCAGATAATCACTATGATATGATCACTCACCTAGAGCCAGACATCCTGGAATGTGAAGTCAAGTGGGCCTTAGAAAGTATCACTAGGAACAAAGCTAGTGGAGGTGATGGAATTCCAGTGGAGCTATTTCAAATCCTGAAAGATGATGCTGTGAAAGTGCTGCACTCAATTTGCCAGCAAATTTGGAAAACTCAGCAGTGGCCACAGGACTGGAAAAGGTCAGTTTTCATTCCAATTCCAAAGAAAGACAATGCCAACGAGTGCTATAATTACCACACAATTGCACTCATCTCACATGCTAGCAAAGTAATGCTCAAAATTCTCCAAGCCAGGCTTCAGCAATACGTGAACTGTGAAATCCCAGATGTTCAAGCTGGTTTCAGAAAAGGCAGAGGAACCAGAGATCAAATAGGCAATATCCGCTGGGTCATCAAAAAAGCAAGAGAGTTCCAGAAAAACATCTATTTCTGCTTTATTGTCTATGCCAAAGCCTTTGACTGTGTGGATTAAAATAAAAATGGGGAAAATTCTGAATGAGATGGGAATACAAGACCACCTGGCCTAATTCTTGAGAAACTTATATGCAGGTCAGGAAGCAACAGTTAGAACTGGACATGGAACAACAGACTGGTTCCAAATAGAGAAAAGAGTACGTCAAGGCTGTATATTGTCACCCTGCTTATTTAACTTCTATGCAGAGTACATTGTGAAAAGCTGTGGGCTGGAAGAAACACAAGCTGGAATCAAGATTGCTGGGAGAACTATTAATAACCTCAGATATGCAGATGACACCACCCTTATGGCAAAAAGTAAAGAAGAACTAAAAAGCCTCTTGATGAAAGTGAAAGAGGAGAGTGAAAAAGTTGGCTTAAAGCTCAACATTCAGAAAACGAAGATCATGGCATCTGGTCCCATCACTTCATGGGAAATAGATGGGGAAACAGTGTCAGACTTTATATTTTGGGGCTCCAAAATCACTGCAGATGGTGATTCAACCATGAATTTAAAAGACACTTACTCCTTGGAAGAAAAGTTATGATCAACCTAGATAGCATATTGAAAAGCAGAGACATTACTTTGCCAACAAAGGTCCATCTAATCAAGCTTTGGTTTTTCCAGTGGTTGTGCATGGATGTGAGAGTTGGACTGTGAAGAAAGGTGAGTGACAAAGAATTGATGCTTTTGATCTATGGTGTTGGAGAAGACTTCTGAGTGTTCCTTGGACTGCAAGGACATCCAACCAGTTCATTCTGAAGGAGATCATCCCTGGCTGTTTTTTGGAGGGAATGATGCTAAAGCTGAAGCTCATGCGAAGAGTTGACTCATTGGAAAAGACTCTGATGCTGGGAGGGATTGGGGGCAGGAGGAAAAGGGGACGACAGAGGATGAGATAGCTGGATGGCATCACTGAATCGATGGACGTGAGTTTGAGTGAACTCCGGGAGTTGGTGATGGACAAGGAATCCTGATGTGCTGCAGCTCATGGGGTGGCAAAAAGTCAGATATGACTGAGCGACTGAAATGAAATGAACTGAACTGATACATCTTTGGGGGCTTCCCATTTGACACTAATGGCAAAGAACCCACCTGCCAGTGCAAGAGATATGGGTTTGGTCCCTGAGTTGGGAAGATCCCTTGGAGGAGCGCATGGCAATCTACTTCAGTATTCTTGCCTGGAGGATCCCATGGACAGAGAATCATGGCAGCCTGCAGTCCATAGGTTCTTAATTAGTTGGACACGATTAAGCAGCTTAGCACACATGCACACATGTATCTTTACACATCTAACCATTTTGTAGCCCAGTGTTTGACAAGTGAATCTTGTTGTTTAATTTATCCTCTGTAGACAGCTTCACACTTGCCACTTAAATCTTGACCCAAAAAAAGTATGAAGAAAATATTAAAACATTCATCAATTAGTTATGACCACTGGAATCTGTAAGAGAAGGGCAAGGTTTTAAAGTGGTCACTGTTAGCTGGAAGGCATGCAATGATATTCATAATTTTTAAAAAAGAAGTTTGCTTATCCCAGAAGATTTAAAATGTTCTTTCAGACAAATACAGAATGTAGCTTTATTCTTAATCTTTCTTCAATTTACTTTCTCTAACTTGAAACTCAAATTCAGCGGATTTTCTACTTTTGCCTTTAGGCAAATGATGGTATTCAAAGAACAGTCCAGATAAAAGAAAGATCATCTTCCTTTCTGAAGAATTTATGTTACTGACCTTCAGTCTAGAAATCTCATTAATGAAGAATCTTCTGGAAGAAACCATTGTCCAGGAGAAGGCAAGATAAAGTCAGGATTTCTTTCCGTCTAATTAGATTTGGCCCTTATAGGTTTGGATAACTTATTTAATATTTTAAGTTTTCATGACAGATCAAATTTGATGGATTCTTAAATCATAGCTAAGGAATAAGAAGTGATATTGGAATAATCAAATTCACAAAAAATGTGAAAGTGTTAGTCACTTGGTTGTGTCTGACTCTTTATGACCCCATAGATTCTGTCAGACTTTTCTGCCTGTGGGATTCTCCAGGGAAAAATACTAGATTGGGTTGCCATTCCCTTCTCCAGGGAATTTTCCCCATTCAGGGATCAAACCTGGGTCTCCTGCATTGCAGGCAGATTCTCTACCATCCGAGCCACCAGGGAAGCCCATCAAATTCATATTGAATTTTATTTATGCTATCTTTTATGTCTGATGTCCAGAAAGTATTTAAAATCCCTTAGTTTGTTTCAATGTTAAGTAAAATAGCTAAATAAAACACCACTTTTGTTGAAGATATTAAAATGCAAAAACTTTGATAAGAGAGTAAACCTAACCTTGGATTTTAGCTTTCCTTTTTGCAACCTAAAGGAAATCAGTCCTGAATATTCATGGGAAGGACTGATGCTGAAGCTGAAACTCCAAAACTTTGGCCACCTGATGCGAAGAACTGACCCATTGGAAAAGACCCTGATGCTTGGAAAAGTTGAAGGCGGGAGCAGAAGGGGACAACAGAGGATGAGATGGTTGGATGGCATCACCAATGTGATGGACATGTTTGAGTAGGCTCTGGGAATTGGTGATGGACAGGGAAGCCTGGCTTGCTACAGTTCATGGGGTCGCAGGGAGTTGGGCATGACTGAGTGACTGAACTGACTTTGCACTCAACATAGGATCTGATGCAAAACAGGTAACAAATACATGTTTCAATTCAATGCTCACATGGTGTCTGAGTAAATGGACATAGAAATATGATGATTAATGCTTTGAAGACCAAATTATAAATTTCAGTGTGATATAAAAGTCGAGGACTATTCTGAATTCAGGCCATCTATGTGGAAAACCTGCTTTATCACACCAGTTTCTGTTTAGACTGACATGAGATAATCTTGCTTATGTTCATTGTTTCCAATTAAGATACTGGATAATGCTTAAAGTGATTAATTGCATTTTTAAATGCGTCAGTTTAAACCTGGCCCAGGCACATTTTTCCTTTTATAGAATTGTGTTCGTGTTAAAACTCATACTAGTATTTCCATGATGTTCCTTATATGAAAAGTAAATGCAGGCTTTATTCTGCTTATTCAGAGTTTGTTATTCTATTGTTAATTTTGGTTAGAGTGGAAAGAGTGGAAAGAAAATGATGGAAAATAAGGTAAAAACTGATAGAAAACATGAATGAACAAAAGTTCATATGAGCAAGATTTTGGTCTAATTTTCACTTTTGCTTCCCTACTGACTTGGTTATCAGGTACATAGAAGTGGCCCAGTAAATTTAAATGAAAGATGAGGATAATGATAAGTTAGGAATGTATAGGGAAAAAAATGGATTGTGAAAATGAAGAAAATTTAAAAACAAAAACAAAACAGAGAAGGACTAAGAAATATAAAATGAAGTGAGGCAACCAGTAAGGTGTTGGGAGGGAAAAAACAAACAAACAAAAAAATTCGAATACTTTCTCTGCAGTCCAGAATGGCGGCGGGGGCGGGGGGGGCAGGGGGGGCGGAGACAAGAATAAATGGGACCAAGATTGACCTGTGTTGACTATATGACAGTCCCATAATGAAAGCCTTCAAAGGATGGATGGAACTAACTTCCTCGGAATGGGAAGAATTATCAGTCACCTGAGGTGTGTGGCAGTGCTAAGTGTGTGTTGTAAGAGAAATTCAGTACTACATCTGAGCGGGATGCACTACATAAGGATTCAATTCCTTGAGTTGGAGGATAATTAGGGAATCAGAACTTGCTCTGAATTCAGGCTCCCTACATTTAAAAAAAAAGTGAAAATAAAATGATATGAGTATTTTTATTATGAAATTCAAATATTCTGTGAGAATAAAACTTGGAAAATGTATACTCTTTTGAAATAATCAAATAAAATAAAGGATTGACTCAATTCTAATTTTGTTTTTCATATATCTATCAGGAAAAAGATGGAGATTTGGGAAAAAGAAAATTGGAGAACCAGTTTTCTATATCCTCCAACACCCAGAAAGGGACTTTTCCTCCTCTGTCTTGTTTGAACCAAATTGAAGCATTTGTAATAAAACACCAGGCAGAGCTAGGTCATTAATAATACTTTGATGTATTCAATTTCTCCAGTATCATATCACTTCCCCATATTATTTACAAAATACATGCATTATTTTAAAATGATGTGTTTTATATTATAGAATAACATTGGATGATAAAAACATTCATTTTATGATAAAGAAATAAATATTCTGGTTATTTATTTAAGAATATAAATACTCAACCTAAAGGCATTCTTACATAGTTTTATCATTTTTAAAAGATGAAAAATGAAATATTAATCAAACCTTCACCATTCTCTTTTATTACAGTTTAAAAAATATAGCTATACTTCTGTCCTTGCCTGGAGGAAGTTTATTAATAAGAGCAACTTGCTTCAATTATAAATCAAGAGACAAATATCATTATGCACTGCAAAGCTTAATACAATTTTAGATTTAAGAAAGGAACATACATTAAAATTTGCATATTAATTAGCACACAAAGCATAGATGACACTGGGATGGTAGTTTTTACTAGAAAGTAATTTTGAACATCAATAAAATAATAAGTAAGATACCCAAATAAAATAGCCAACTTCAAATAAAATACCTAGAGGATACAGAGACTGTAGCATAAAATATTATAATTAAAGTTTTTGGGTGCAAAGTCAAGATGGCCTTAGGAAACATCACTATGAACAAAGCTAGTGGTAGTAATGAAATTCCAGCTGAGCTATTTCAAATCCTAAAAGATGATTAAAGTGCTTCACTCAATATGCCAGCAAATTTGGAAAAGTCAGCAGTGGCCATAAGACTAGAAAAAAGTCAGCTTTAGTTCCAATCCCAAAGAAAGGTAATGCCAAAGAATGTTCAAACAGCCACACAATTGCACTTATTTCATACACTAGCAAAGTAATGCTAAAAGTTCTTCAGGTTAGTCTTTGCAGTATGGAACTAAAAGCTCCCATATGTTTCAAGCTAGATTTAGAAAAGGCAGAGGAACCAGAGATCAAATTGCCAACATCAGTTGGATCAGGGAAAAAGCAAGAGAATTACAGAAAAACACTTGCTTCATTGACTATGCTAAAGCTTCTGACTGTGTGAATCACAAAAATCTGCGGAAAATTCTTCAAGAGATGAGAATATCAGACCACCTTATCTGCCTCCTAAGAAATATGTATGCAGGTCAAGAAGAAACACTTAGTGCTGGATATAGAACAAAGGACTGGTTCCAAAGGGAAAGAAGTACATCAAGGCTGTATATTGTCACCTTGTTTATTTAACTTATATGCAGAGTACAGCACGCAAAATGCTGTACTGGATGTAGCACAAGCTAGAATCAAGATTGCAGGGAGAAATATCAATAACCTCATATATGCAGATGACACCGCCTTTATGGCAGAAAGCAAAGAGTAACTAAAGAGCTTGTTGATGACAGTGAAAGAAGAAAGTGAAAAAGTTGACTTAAAACTCAACATTCAGAAAACTAAGATCATAGTATCCGGTCCCATCTCTTCATGGCAAATACATGGGGAAATGACTTTATATCTTTGCACTCCAAAATCACTGCAGATGGTGATGGCAGCCATGAAGTTATTAGACACTTGCTCCTTGGAAGAAAAGCAATGATAACCCTAGACAACATATTAAAAAGCAGAGCCATTACTTTGCAAACAAAGGTCCATCTAGTCAAAGCTATGGTTTTTCCAGTAGTCATGTATGAAGGTAGGAGTTGGACTATAAATAAAGCTGAGTGCCGAAAAATTGACGCTTTTGAACTGTGTTGTTGGAGAAGACTCTTGAGAGTCCCTTGAATCCCAAGAAGGTCAACCCATTCAATCCTGAAGGAAATAACCTGAATTTTCCTTGAAAGACTGATGCTGAAGCTGAAGCCCCACTGTTCTGGCTACCTGATGCAAAGAACAGAGTCACTGGAAAAAACCCTGATGTTGCAAAAGACTGAAGACAGGAGGAGAAAGGGCACGACAGAGGGTGAGATGGTTGGATGGCATCACTGCCTGATGGACGTGAGTTTGAACAAGTCCTGGGAGTTGTGAGGGACAAGAAAACCTGGCCTGCTTCAGTCTATTGAGGCACAAAGAGTAGGACAGGGCTGAGTGATTGAATTTAACTGAATGTTTTTTGCAATTCAGAGAATTTCTTTCACCTAAATATAAGTTTAATGTAGCAAAATAAATAAAATACACATGACAAATTAAAGAAAGTCCAGTCTCAATGTATTCCATCATATGAAAAAGAGTATAAAGTGTTTTTCTTTAGGTATTATCCTTGCCCTCACTTACTAGCCCATTACCTATACTAGAGAGAAAAAAAAAAAAAGGAAAAATATCGCAGGAATGTAGTATATATTTAGGTAATATCACCTAAGTTTTAGGCTGAATCTGTGTTCTGCAAAATTTAATCACCTTTCTTCTTACACCTTCTTACAGCCACAGAAATTACATCTTTCTTCGTCCTTTATAATTTGTGATTTAAGGCTCTGTAATTTGTTTGCATGATGCAATAGAGTGAAAGGCACAAACAACAGCTGTACTTTTAGAAACACAAGGATATATCTGTATGTCATTTACATCATATCTAACCATATTTCCATATGTATTCAAAAGCGATAAAAATTTAAAGACACAGGAAGTAAGAAGGAAGTAGAGACCAGTGGGATCTGTACTTTCTATGACAGAGATCTTGAAGAGCTGAGTCCGCAACAACCCTTGCATTCTGGAAATGAAAGATTTTTGTGTTATCTGTCTAGCAAATTTTTTATAGAATTTGGAAATTGAATAGAAGAGAATCTAGGTTCAGCAGATCAATGTATAAATTAGATGAATATCTGCTAAACAACAACAACAAAAAAAACAGATCAAGAAACACCTGGAATAACAGGTAAATTTTGTCTTGGAATTTGGAATGAAGCAGGACAAAGATTAATAGAGTTTTGCCAAGAAAATGCATTGGTCATAAGAAACACCCTCTTCCAACAACACAAGAGAAGACTCTACAAAAAGGCAAAATAATAGGATACTGAAAGAGGAAATCCCCAGGTCATTAGGTGCCCAATATGCTACTGGAGATCAGTGGAGAAATAACTCCAGAAAGAATGAAGGGATGGAGCCAAAGCAAAAACAATACCCAGTTGCAGATATGACTGGTGATAGAAGCAAGATCTGATGCTGTAAAGGGCAATATTGCATAGGGACCTGGAATGTCAGCTCCATGAATCAAGGCAAATTGGAAGTGGTCAAACAAGAGATGGCAAGAGTGAACATCGACATTCTAGGAATCAGTGAACTAAAATGAACTGGAATGGGTGAATTTAACTCAGATGACCATTATATCTACTACTGTGGGCAGGAATCCCTCAGAAGAAATGGAGTAGCCATCATGGTCAACAAAAGAGTCCGAAATGCAGTACTTAGATGCAATCTCAAAAAAGACAAAATGATCTCTGTTCATCTCCAAGCCAAACCATTCAATATCACAGTTATCTGAATCTATGCCCCAACCAGTAACACTGAAGAAGCTGAAGTTGAATGGTTTTATGAAGACCTACAACACCTTTTAGAACTAACGCCCAAGGAAGATGTCCATTTCACTATAGGGGACTGCAACGCAAAAGTAGGAAGTCAAGAAACACCTGGAGTAACAGGCAAATTTGGCCTTGGAATGCAGAATGAAGCAGGGCAAAGACTATAATCGAGTTTTGCCAAGAAAATGCACTGATCATAGCAAACACCCTCTTCCAACAACACAAGAGAAGACTCTACACATGGACATCACCAGATGGTCAACACCGAAATCAGATTGATTATTTTCTTTACATCCAGAGATGGAGAAGCTCTATACAGTCAACAAAAGCAAGACCAGGAGCTGACCATGGCTCAGATCATGAACTCCTTATTACCAAATTCAGACTCAAATTGAAGAAAATAGGGAAAACCGCTAGACCATTCAGGTATGACCTAAAAAAAAAATCCCTTATGATTATGCAGTGGAAGTGAGAAATAGATTTAAGGGCCTAGATCTGATACATAGATTGCCTGATGAACTATGGAATGAGGTTCGTGACACTGTAGAGGAGACAGGGATCAAGACCATCCCCATGGAAAAGAAATGTGAAAAAGCAAAATGGCTGTCTGGGCAGGCCTTACAAATAGCTGTGAAAGAAGAGAGGCAAAAAGCAAAGGAGAAAAGGAAAGATATAAGCATCTGAATGAAGAGTTCCAGAGACTAGCAAGAAGAGATAAGAAAGCCTTCTTCAGAGATCAATGAAAAGAAATAGAGGAAAAGAACAGAATGGGAAAGAGTAGAGATCTCTTCCAGAAAATTAGAGATATCAAGGGAACATTTCATGCAAAGATGGGCTCGATAAAGGACAGAAATGGTATGGACCTAACAGAAGCAGAAGATATTAAGAAGAGGTGGTAAAATACACAGAAGTACTGTAAAAAAAAGATCTTCACGACCCAGATAATCATGATGGTGTGATCACTAATCTAGAGCCAGACATCTTGGAATGTGAAGTCAAGTGGGCCTTCGAAAGCATCACTACAAACAAAGCTAGGGGAGGTGATGGAATTCCAGTGGAGCTAGTTCAAATCCTGAAAGATGATGCTGTGAAAGTGCTGCACTCAATATTCCCGCAAATTTGAAAAACTCAGCAGTGGCCACAGGACTGGAAAAGGTCAGTTTTCATTCTTATTCCAAAGAAAGTTAATGCCAAAGAATGCTCAAACTACCGCACAATTGCACTCATCTCACATGCTAGTAAAGTAATGCTCAAAATTCTGAAGCGAGGCTTCAGCAATACATGAACTGTGAACTTCCAGATGTTCAAGCTGGTTTTACAAAAGGCAGGGGAACCAGAGATCAAATAGCCAACATCTGCTGGATCATGGAAAATGCAAGAGTTCCAGAAAAACATCTATTTCTGCTTTATTGACTATGCCAAAGCCTTTGACTGTGTGGATCACAAGAAACTGTGGAAAATTCTGAAAGAGATGGGAATATCAGACCACCTGACCTGCCTCTTGAGAAATCTGTATGCAGGAAGCAACAGTTAGAACTGGTCATGGAACAACAGACTGGTTCCAAATAGGAAAAGGAGTACATCAAGGCTGTATATTGTCACCCTACTTATTTAACTTGTATGCAGAGTATATCATGAA
This sequence comes from Ovis canadensis, assembly GCF_042477335.2. Classification (NCBI taxonomy): domain Eukaryota; kingdom Metazoa; phylum Chordata; class Mammalia; order Artiodactyla; family Bovidae; genus Ovis; species Ovis canadensis. The sequence goes on from NC_091247.1 coordinate 54,345,929, forward strand.
AAATGCTGGATTGGAAGAAACACAAGCTGGAATCAAGATTGCCAGGAGAAATATTAATAACCTCAGATATGCAGATGACACCACCATTATGGCAGAAAGTGAAGAAGAACTAAAAAGCCTCTTGATGAAAGTGAAAGAGGAGAGTCGAAATGTCGGCTTAAAGCTCAACATTCAGAAAATGAAGACCATGGCATCCGGTCCCATCACTTCATGGGAAACAGATGGGAAAACAGTGTCAGACTTTATATTTTGGGGCTCCAAAATCACTGCAGATGGTGACTGCAGCCATGAAATTAAAAGATCCTTACTCCTTGGAGGAAAAGTTATGACCAACCTAGATAATATATTCAAAAGCAGAGACATTACTTTGCCGACTAATGTCCGTCTAGTCAAGGCTATGGTTTTTCCTCTGGTCATGTATGAATGTGAGAGTTGGACTGTGAAGAAGGCAGAGTGCCAAAGAATTGATGATTTTGAAGTGTGGTGTTGGAGAAGACTCTTGAGAGTCCCTTGGACTGCAAGGAGATCCAACCAGTCCATTCTGAAGGACATCAGCCCTGGGATTTCTTTGGAAGGAATGATGCTAAAGCTGAAACTCTAGTACTTTGGCCACCTCATGCAAAGAGTTGACTCATTGGAAAAGATTCTGATGCTGGGAGGGATTGGGGGCAGGAGGAGAAGGGGACGACAGAGGATGAGATGGCTGGATGGCATCACTGACTCCATGGACATGAGTCTGAGTGAACTCCGGGAGTTGGTGATGGACTGGGAGGCCTGGCTTGCTGCGATTCAGGGGGTCACAAAGGGTCTGAACTAAACTGAACTGAACTGAAGGTTCCCTGAAGAGTTATTTTCCTTTAGATTTTGAAGTATTTTATTCAATGCCCAAATAAAGAAGATAACAGTGCCATAACCAACCCACATGCTCTCTGTCTCTGTCTCTGTCTCTCTCTCTCTCTCTTTTTTTTTTTTCATTTAAGGATTAGTGCAGAAAGAAAAAGAAAAAATCAATAGTAGTCCCAACATGGTAAAAGCTTTAGCAGAAGAGGAAAAAATAAAAAAAAAATAAAAAATAAAACATGGCTTGGAAATCCCTGAAGGAGAACATATCTCTGAATACCTCTGAAGAATGATTTATTGTGGGAAATGGAAGACATGTTTAAACATGGTTTGACATTCCTAACAAGATGCAACATATACTTACCTCTGGAAAGAAAGATGAAAGGCACAAGGAGAAAACTGGAGTTAAAGGGAAAATAGCATAAAATGTCAGGAATAGTCGAGGTGAAAGGCAACCAGGTGAAATTGAAATGTGTTCTAAAAAGATTAAATAAAGTTGCAGTAGAAAAATTATAAGGTAGTATTGAAGTATTTTGGCATAAAAATATCAAATGTCATGTGCAAGATAATTTGTAAATCTTCTATATTATATTTGAAAATAAAGACAAACACAGTGATGTTTAAATATATGAATGACAGAGATGGAGATCCTATCCAAATTGTTTCAGAAATTGTGCTATAATCTAAAAATACAAAAGAGAACAAGAAAAACAAGTTGCCTTTTTACTCTCACAAGGTGATATCATTTTATTTATCATTATGTTAAAATTAAAGTGAAAGAAAGTGAAGTCGCTCAGTCGTGTCCGACTCTGCGATCCCATGGACTATAGCGCACCAGGCTCCTCTGTCCGTGGGATTCTCCAGGCAAAAATACTGGAATGGGTTGCCATTTAATAAGTTTAGTATAAAAGTTTCATTAATATATAAAATCTAAATTTCATCTGTGATATTTTCAGGCTATGAGATTTTTTTGTTCATTTTGGTCTACAAAGGTAAATGTTTATGACATGTAGACAAATACATTAGCAGATCAATGTAAATTTGGGATGAATGTGAATATTTGTCTTATTTTGACCCATCCACCTCTCTATTTGAGGAATTCTTATTTTGAATCATATACATATTGTTGTGTTGTTACTTGCTCAGTCATGTCCAACTCTTTGCAATCCCATGTACTATAGTCCACCAGACTCTTTTATCCATGGGATTTCTCAGGCCAGAGTACTGGAGTGGGTTGCCACTTCCTTCACCAGGAGATATTCCCGACCCAGGAATCAAACCCAAACCTCTTGAATCTCCTGCACTGGCAGGTGGATTCTTTTCTATCTGAGCCATCAAGAAAGCCCTTAGGTCATATGGCTCTAAGATAAATACTTTAACTTTACATGTCTATAATATTTAAGGCATATAAATATACTCAAAATCTTATAAAATGCTGTGTTGGAGCCTTCAAATTGGAAGTGAATAATAGAGATGTCAGGTTTTATTTTTTTCCAAGAGTATGAGACTAGATAATCAATACCCTAATTCCAGGTTTTACTACTCTAGTAATCCTCCTTTTCCCATAATTATTTGACCACTTTTTAGCTGTAAGCTAAACTGTAAACTAATCTGTAAGCCAAGACTGCTTAAATAATTACAAGAAAAGAACTATTAGAGTAGTAAAACCTGGAATTAGGGATTATATTTTTGCTGATTTCTAAAGAGGTAGATTGTAAAACAGTGATTTTGAGAACTACAGAGAAAAACAAGAGAAAACTGTAATTCAATGTATGTGATAGACAAAACAATGGTCCCCTAAAGATGTCTATACTCTATCTATGGAACCTGTACATTTGCTACCTAATATGACAAAATGAATTTTGAAAATATGATTAAAATTTAGGACTTATCTCAAAATAAGATAAATTTAGATTATCCAGCTTGGCTTAATCTAAAATGGGAAGTCTCCACTACATATATATATATATATATATATATATATATATATATATATGTATATATATATTTAATGAATATTTTAACATACAGCTATAGATTAATTTGGCCACCTCATGCGAAGAGTTGACTCATTGGAAAAGACTCTGATGCTGGGAGAGATTGGGGGCAGGTGACTCAATGAACGTGAGTCTGACTGAACTCTGGGAGTTGGTGATGGACAGGGAGGCCTGGCGTGCTGCGATTCATGGGGTCGCAAAGAGTCAGACATGACTGAGCAACTGAACTGAACTGATAGATTAATATTCAGTAATAATTGCCCTAATTTTTTGTGTTGTTAAACTAGCTTTCTCACATATATTAAAACCTAATAAAGTGTTCTCTATCTTTCATTCTATCTCTTTTTTCTGTGTGTGCAATATATTAATCTTAATAAATGTTTGATTATTTTATTGGTCCTTTTCTCTATATGAATTCACTAATCTATTTTTCTTTATCATTTATATCTAAGTATCTTAGATTATTTTGCTGTTTTTTCTCAAGCATCCAGAATTAAGTATTAAGGTTTACTTATGCCTTCTTCAATATTGGAAGTATTCAGAGCATGAAATATTCCTGTAAATAAAATAGTTCTACAACACAATAGGTTTATATTCATTGGGAATCACTGATCACATGATCTCTAAATATAACTTAAAGAGAAGTTTCTTTGATCCAAGAGTTGTTTAGGTTTTTCTTACTTTCTTTCTCTCTCTCTCTTCCTTTTTTTTTTTTTTAATGACCTAATCACTGACTATAGTCTTTCTAGTGGTGCTAGTGGCAAAGAATCCACCTGCCAATGCAGAAGACACGAGTTTGATCCCTGGGTCCCGAAGATCCTCTGGAGGAGGACTTGCCTGGAAAATCTCATGGACAGAAGTGCCTGTAAGGCTGTGGGCATAGGGTCACAAGGAGTTGGACATTACTAAAGCTACTTAGCACACATGCACAAGATCACTGACTCAGTAGACATGAGTTTGAGCAAGCACAGGGAGATAATGGAGGACAGGGAAGCCTGTCATGCTGCAGTTCATGGGGTCATAGAGTTAGACACCAGCTGCAACTGAACAACAACAACCATGTTCCTTAATCTCTTTATTTTTATTATTAATTTGCAAAAAATTACCGAGATGTTTGCAACTCTTGCCACAATTTTATAAATACTGTGTGATTTAAAAAATCAATCCGTCCATAAGATGTTATGAGCTTTTTAAAAACAAAAAGTTTTCATAGTTGAAATGTATTTACTATTACAATGCTTTTTATATCTATACCATCCATTGTTCATAGAACATTAGGCATATGTGATAGTACTTGCTATAATTTAAAATAGTGCTTATTAATGAAGATTAATAGCTTAGTAAGCTTTTCATGTGAAGACAACAATGAGTAGATCAAACAAGAAGCAAATGTGTATTAATAGCTTAGCAAGCTTTTCATGTGAAGACGGCAATGAGTAGATCAAATAAGAAGCAAATGTGTATACTTGACCCATTATCTATATCTGGGATTTCCCATCCTAAATCTTGATGGTATTGTACAAATACAATATGGTAAAGTAATTAGCCTCCAATTAAAATAAATAAATTTATTTAAAAAATAATAATAAAAATAAAATATTTTATTTTCTAAATTTCCAAATAATAAGCACCATTTAGAAGTTAAAATTAATTTGTTTATAAAATGCATCATTTGAAAAGCTCTTGAGTAAGCAATTAATCAATGACCTTAACTCTGCCATGATCTCTGACCATTCTTCTAATTCATTCCTATTTAGTGGTCATTGTAAACAGTGTCCCCAAAGATGTTATGGAATTCAAGTGCTGAGTCTCAGGTTATGGCACTCCAACAGAGATGTCTTCCATAAGTCTCCTGGATAGCATCTCATGGATAGATGCTTTTCTTCTGACCCTGAAGTTTATGATTTATCTATTCTATGAAATTTTGTGCATTTCTCCTATGGCATGTACTTGGCTAAGCATTGAGAACTTAGATATAAGTAACAATAGAGCTGGCTTCTACCAGTATGTCCACAAAATAATTTAACAGGATACACAAAATTTGTCAGTTACTCAAAAAAAAAAAAAAAAGGTAAAAAAAAAATGCAAAGGTGGAACCATCACAATTGACTAAAAGGTTCCATTTGTATGGCATCCATTCTATTCCACTGGTATGGAATCTAGAGAAAATGATTAACACTAGCCAGAGAAGACTTGGATTGCATAACCACAGAAAGAGACAGTTTAGTTAAGGTCTAAAGAATAAGAGGGACTTAACCTAGCAAACATAAGTGAGGGTACATTCTAAGAAGATAGATTTCCCATGTAGAACACTGTAGCAAGGGGAAGCCATTAAGAAACTATCATAGGAAAAATTGAATAATAGAATTACTGGATTTAAAAAAAAAGGACCTGAAAATATAAATAAAGTTTTTATAAAGCAAGTGGGAAGATAAAAATAAGTGACATAATATTGGATAAAAACAAAATGTATTGCAATATAGTGAGTAAAGAACTTCATATATAATAGTGCATAGGGCAAAGAAAGCATAATAAACAAGCAAAACAGAATTCAAAATGTTTAAAGCCATCATAAAACCAAACAAGATGATTAAGGAAATAAATATATTGGCATATTCTTTCTTTCATTAAGAATCTGTGGGGCAGTCCTAAGATGGTGAAGGAATAGGATGGGGAGACCAATTTGTCCCCCTCAAATTCATTGAAAGATCATTTGAACGCTGAACAAATTTCACAAAATGACTTCTGAACATTGGCAGAGGACACCAGGCACCCAGAAAGGCAGCCCATTCTCTTTGAAAGGAGGTAGGACAAAATATAAAAGATAAAAAGAGGCACAAAAGAGTTAAGGATAGAGACCTGTCCCAGGGAGGGAGTCATGAAGGAGGAGAAGTTTCCAAACACCAGGAACCCTCTCTGATGGTTCTGTGGGGAGTTGTGGAATCTAGGAGGGTAACACAACTGGGAGGGGAAAAAAAAAAAATCCTACAAATTACACGCCTAACTGCAAGTCCCAGAGAAGTAGCCCGGACTCTCTAAGGAACAGGCCTGAAAGTCCTGAGGACAATCTGAGGGAGCTAACGTGAGACAGCAAACCAAACTGTATGATAGCCAGAGAGAGAGATAACTTTCCTGCAAAAAGCTCTAACCTAAGGCACAGCCTGGCCTGCTCACAGAACAAAGGATTAAGTGAATACCAGAGGAGAGCTAGCCGGGTGTGGACTGCCCATCTCCCTGCCGGAGGCAGAGGGGCAGGCAGCGACAGCCAGAGCCAGAAGGCAAGGGACAATCTTATCCCCAGAGATGGCATCCTCCACTAAACTGTGAGCAGGCCCTGAGTTGCTAACCAAGTCTTCCTGAGATCCTGCACGTTTGACAGGAAGAGCACAAAATGCAGGCCCAACTGAGTCTGTGCCTTTGTGCAGTACCCAAGAACTTGAACCTGAGCAGCTTAGACCTGGGAAGTACATGCAAACTAGGGCCCGCTTTAGACAGTTCTCCCACAGAGCAACCTGGAGCCTAAGCAGTGTAGACCAGGGAATTACACACACTATGAGCAGGGTCGAAACCTGTGTGGCCCAGACACTGCGAGCACTTCCCACACACACCAGTTATATTTGTTTGCAGTGTTCCTCCCTCCCTACAGCACAATTGAACAAGTGAGCCTAAATAAATGACCACCTTTGTCCCCTTGTGTCAGGGCTGAAATTAGACACTGACAAGACTTGCAAACAGAGGAAGCCAAAATAAACAAAGAGGGAACTGCTTTGGAAGTGACAAGTGCAACAGATTAAACCCTGTAGTTAGCGTTGACTACATTGAAAGAGGCCTATAGACCTTGAGAAGACATATAAGCTGGAACAAGGAACTATCTGAAACTGAACTGACCCCACATGGCCTTCAACAGCTCCAGAGTAATTCCTAGATATATTTTACTATTATCATTTTTTTTTAATTTTTGCATTTTTAAGTTCTTTATTGCTCCTTTAATTTTCATTTTTAAAACCTACTATTACCTTGCAAAAATAAGACCCTATTATTAAAGCAAATTTCATATATATAGAGGTGAAAGTGGACACCCTTGTCTTGTTCCTGACTTTAGGGGAAATGCTTTCAATTTTTCACCATTGAGGATAATGTTTGCTATGGGTTTGTCATATATAGCTTTTAGTGTGTTGAGGTATGTTCCTTCTATTCCTGCTTTCTGGAGAGGTTTTTTTTTTTTTTTATCATAAATGGATGTTGAATTTTGTCAAAGGCTTTCTCTGCATCTATTGAGATAATCATATGGCTTTTATTTTTCAATTTGTTAATGTGGTGAATTACATTGATTGATTTTCAGATACTGAAGAATTCTTGCGTCCCTGGGATAAAGCCCACTTGGTCATGGTGTGTGATCTTTTTAATGTGTTGTTAGATTCTGATTGCTAGAGTTTCGTTAAGGATTTTTGCATCTATGTTCATCAGTGATATTGGCCTGTAGTTTTCTTTTTTTGTGGCATCTTTGTCAGGTTTTGGTATTAGGGTGATGGTGGCCTCATAGAATGAGTTTGGAAGTTTACCTTCCTCTGCAATTTTCTGGAAAAGTTTGAGTAGGATAGGTGTTAGCTCTTCTCTAAATTTTTGGTAGAATTCAGCTGTAAAGCCGTCTGGACATTGGCTTTTGTTTGCTGGAAGATTTCTGATTACAGTTTCAATTTCCGTGTTTGTGATGGGTCTGTTAAGATTTTCTATTTCTTCCTGGTTCACTGTTGGAAAGTTGTACTCTACTAAGAATTTGTCCATTTCTTCCACGTTGTCCATTTTATTGGCATATAATTGCTGATAATAGTCTCTTATTATCCTTTGTATTTCTGTGTTGTCTGTTGTGATCTCTCCATTTTCATTTCTAATTTTATTGATTTGATTTTTTTCCCTTTGTTTCTTGATGAGTCTGGCTAATGGTTTGTCAATTTTATTTATCCTTTCAAAGAACCAGCTTTTGGCTTTGTTGATTTTTGCTATGGTCTCTTTTGTTTCTTTTGCATTTATTTCTGCCCTAATTTTTAAGGTTTATTTCCTTCTACTAACCCTGGGGTTCTCCAGTTCTTCCTTTTCTAGTTGCTTTAGGTGTAGAGTTAGGTTATTTGTTGACTTTTTTTCTTGTTTCTTGAGGTATGCCTGTATTGCTATGAACTTTCCCCTTAGCTCTGCTTTTATAGTGTCCCACAGGTTTTGGGTTGTTGTGTTTTCATTATCATTTATTTCTATGCATATTTTGATTTCTTTTTTGATTTCTTCTGTGATTTATTGGTTATTCAGAAGCGTGTTGTTCAGCCTCCATATATTTTTTTAATAATTTTTGCAATTTTTTAAAATATTGTATTTTTGAGAGTCTTACCTCTACTCTAGATTTTTAATCTTTGCTTTTTGGTATTTATTATCAATTTTGTACCTTTAAGAATCCAATCTTCAGTACCCATTTTTACTTAGGAGTGTGTTTACTGGCTTGATTGCTCTCTCCCCTTTTGGCTATCCTTTAGCTCACCCAGGTCACCTCTATCTCCTCCCTCCCCCTTCTCTTCTCTACTTAAATCTGTTAATCTCCTTGGGTGTTCTGGGCTGTGGAGAACACTCAGGGAACTGATTACTGACTAGATTGGTCTCTCTCCTTTTGACTCACCCTCCTCTCCTCCTGGTCACATTCATCTCCTTCTTCCCTCTTCTCTTCTCTGTGTAACTCCATGAACCTCTCTGAGTGTTCCAGACTGTGGAGAGTACATAGGGAATTGATTGCTGGCTAGATTTCTCTCTCTCCTTTTGATCCCCCCTCTTCTTCTCCTGGTCACCTATATCTCCCACCTCCCTCTTCTCTTCTCCATGTAACTCTGTGAACTTCTCTGGGTGTCCCTCATTGTGGATAATCTTTTCACCATTAACCTAGATGTTTTATTATTGGTGCTGTATGAATGGAGCAGTCTTGAGACTATTGTAAGAATAAGACTGAAAGCCAGAGATAGAATGCTCAAATTCAAAACTTGAGAAAACCAGAAAACTCCCAACTCCAGGGAAATTAATCAACAAGAGCTCATCCAAAAGCCTCCATACCTACATGGAAATCAAGCTCCACTCAAGAGCCAACAAGTTTCTGAGCAAGACATACCAACCTAATTCTCCAACAATGCAGGAACATAACCCTGAGCATTAAAATAAAGGTGGCCAAAAGTCACACCAAACCGATAGACACCTCACAACTCACTACTGGACCTTCATTGCACTCCAGAGAGAAGAGATCCAGCTCCACCCACCAGAACACTGACACAAGCTTCCCTAACTAAGAAACCCTGACAAGCCATTCGTCCAACCCCACCCACAGTGAGGAACCTCCACAATAAAGAGGAACCACAAACTTCCAGCCTACAGAAAGGCCACCCCAAACATAGCAATCTAAACAAGATGAAAAGGCAGAGAAATATTCAGCAGGTAAAGGAACATGATAAATACCCACCAAACCAAACCAAAGAGGAGGAGACAGGGAGTCTACCTGAAAAAGAATTCATAATAATGGAATTAAAGATTATCCAAAATCTCGAAAACAAAATGAAATTATACATAAATAAACTGGAGACAAGGATTGAGAAGATTCAATAAAAGTTTAACAAGGACCTAGAAGAAATAAAAGAGTTAATCAAAATGAATAATGCAATAACTGAGATCAAAAGCACTCTGGAGGAAACCAACAGTAGAATAACTGAGGCAGAATATAGGATAAGTGAGGTGGAAGATAGACTCTTGGAAATAAATGAAGCAGAGAGGAAAAAAGAAAAGAGAACTAAAAGATATGAGGACAATCTCAGAGAACTCTGGAACAATGTTAAATGCCCCAACATTTGAATCATAGGAGTTCCAGAAGACAAAAAGAAAAGCCATGAGAAAATACTAGGGGAGATAATAGTTGAAAAGCTTACCTAAAATGGGGAAGGAAATAGTCACTGAAGTTCAAGAAATCCAGAGAGTCCCAAACAGGATAAACCCAAAGCAAAACACTCCAAGACACATATTAATCAAATTAACAAAGATCAAACACAAAGAACAAATACTAAAAGCAGCAAGGGAAGAACAACAAATAACACACAAGAGTATTCCTACAAGGATAACAGCTGATGTTTCAATAGAAACTCTTCAGGCCAGAAGGGAATGGCAGGACATACTTAAAATGATGAAAGAGAAAAACCTACAACCCAGATTACTATACCCAGCAAGGATCTCATTCAAATATGAGGGAGGAATTCTAAAGCTTTACAGACAAGCAAAAGCTGAGAGAATTCAGCACCACCAAACCAGCTCTTTAACAAATGCTAAGTGGTCTTATCTAGGCAGGAAACACAGAAAAGGTTTATAAACTAGAACCCAAAACAAAGTAAATGGCAACAGGATCATGCTGCTGCTGCTGGTGCTAATTCACTTCAGTCGTGTCCGACTCTGTGTGACCCCATAGACGGCCTCCTACCAGGCTCCTCTGTCCCTGGGATTCTCTGGACAAGAACATTGGAGTGGGTTGTCATTTCCTTCTCCAATGTATGAAAGTGAAAAGTGAAAGTGAAGTTGTTCAGTCATGTCCAACTCTTAGCGACCTCATTAACTACAGCCTACCAGGCTCCTCTGTCCATGGAATTTTCCAAGCAAGAGTACTGGAGTGGGGTGCCATTGCTTTCTCTGCAACAGGATCATACTTATCAATAATTACCTTAAATGTAAGTGGGTTGAATGCCCCAACTAAAGGACAAAGAATGGCTGAATGGATACAAAACAAGAAAGCTATATATGTTGTCTATAAGAGACCCACCTCAAAACAAGGGACACATACAGACTGAAAGTGAAGGGCTGGAAAAAGATATTTAATGTAAATGGAGATGGTTGTGGTTTCAGCTCACCTTTATGGGGTGTTGTGTGATTGACCATCCCCATAAACCTGGATTGGGATTTCCTCTCTTACCCACTGTGTGAATAGGAGATAATTAAAACTCCTGAAAGATCAATTTTCTCAATGTTATGGTTTGATACAATTGTTAGTAGGAAGGGTAGATTCTAATTTTGACTGTACAGTGAATATACTGTGTTATCTTGCACTCCTTTTATTCCTTTTCTTTTCCTTAGCTGATCCATCTGTTTCCTTTGCAATCATTGAAAATCAATGCAATCAAAGAAAAATTAACATTTTAATGGAATTTTACAATTTGTAATGTGTTGGCACACACATAATTTTACATAATTTTTATAAACTTTAGTTATACTCATTTTTGTCACCCAGCAAGGACAGTGTGATGCCAGAACTTAAGCCAGTGCCTCACGACTCTTGATTTAGAAATGTTTTCAACTCTTTCCTGGCTTCTGTTGTTAAGGAAATGTGCCAAGGAACAGGTTGCATATACACGTTGTCTTCTTGAAAATTTTATCTTGATTGGCCCAGTTATACTGTGTCCATAAGCTCTAATGTGTTGACTTATTTTTTACTGTCATTGCAAAATGAAACTTGTCTTTTTCAGAATAAGCAAACTGAGGTATGGTTAAAGTTCTGTGAATAGCACAATAGTCATTATGATGTTCTGCCAAGGAAGAGAAAGGTAATTCAGAAAAATGAGTTGTCTGAATGAGGTGTAGACACAAGTCAGAATGATGATTTTTAACTCTGCTTTTAGGCAAATGCTTCTTATTTTAAATTAGCTCTAAACATTGGTGAAGTAAATAAAATGATTGCAGCAGGTACCATTTTCCAATACAATGTTTGATCTGGGAGGCTTTAAAACCAGTATTTAGACATTCATACAGCAGTATCTACCATCATATGAAGACTGAGTTGACAATCTGCTTGATAACAAGGTTAAAACTATCAGGGAAAAGTTCCTCTATTGGGAAAATGATTATGAACTAAGTAAAAAATGCTTAGAGTCTCAAGCAATATTACGGAATATTAGGTTGGTATCCCATGGAAAGAAATTCAAACAAGGGAAACCATATAAGTTTATAACAGGTAATCACAAACACCAGTTTTCTATCTGTGTTCAAGGCAGAATTGAGCTTCTAACTTTCAAAGGTAGGAGTTAGATAAGAACAGATGTGTTAAGAAAATTTAAAGAAGGGCTCATCAGAAAGCCAATAAACAAACTTTTTCTTCTTTCATAATATAAATTGCGTTATCATCTATGCTGCCTACTAGAACTATGTTGGCTTTGAGTGGTAGAGTTAAATATTAATAGCAAACCAACAAGGTAATTTTAAAATCAGTTTCTCTTTCCCTTAGGATGCTTGGAAATTGATATTACACTTTTTGTCTGAAATTGGGAAAAAAACTAATATTTTTCCAGGAATTGTCTTAGTGACTCTCTCTGTGAATGAGGTTTGGTACATCACTAGCTATTGATAATTATTAATATCAGGGGTGGGATTTAAATAAACAAGGTTTTAAAATGTTTTCTTGACTCATATAATTTAGAATTCCAGCAAAGTTGAAGGGCTGTTTGCCTCGTCTGTAATGATCTAAAGGCACCATAAGAAACTCAAGAAGCCAAATATCTCTCTATAGTCTTAATGTGATTTGATTAGGTCATTCCCAGAACATGCCTACAATTCTTTTGAGAACTATAGAATCAAGAGCATCATTCTTTTTGATTCAAGAAAAAGAGCAGCTTATTTTATATTTTTAGTCAGAAACTGCAACTCACCCCAATATTCTTGCTGGGATAACCCTATGGACAGGGTAGCTTGATGAACTATAGTCCATGAGTTCACAAAGAGTTGAAGATGACTAAGCACCCACATAACTTATACAGGGACATATGTGAAAGACAGTTTCATTTTCTTTACACACATATATGCATACATATTAACACAGATATATACAGATGTATCTGTGAGTGAATGAAGTCACTCAGTTTTGCCCAGTTGTTTGCTACCCCATGGAATTCTCCAGGCCAGAATATTGGAATGGGTAGCCTTTCCATTTTCCAGGGGATCTTCCCAACCTAGGGATGGAACCGAAGTCTTCCGCATTGCCGGTGGATTCTTTACCAGCTGAGCCAAAAGGGAAGCCCAAGAATACTGGAGTGGGTAGCCTACCCCTTCTCCAGGGTATCTTCCTGACCCTACTGGGAAGATCAGGGTCAAACAAGTGTCTCCTGCTTTGCAAGCAGATTCTTTACCAACTGAGCTATCAGGGAAGTCCATTGAGTTCACTAAAGAGTTCATTCAGGAACTCCAAACAAACTTCTTGGCCAACTCGAATATATATATTTTTAAATATCCACAAGGAAATATTAAAAACCAATAATTAATTTTAAAAAAATGAGTCATAATTGATTACTGAGTGGCTTAAATTTAAATGTCTTCTCCAAGAAGATAGATCCCACTCTAGAAATTGATATTTTAAAATTTGAAGTAATTCCCCTAGAGACAATAATTACAAAAGTCAACTTAAGCCCATTTATATACACAGGAAACAGAAAATTGATGAGAAAAAAGGCATTTTATAATATACAACCCAAATTCTGCCTTTTAAGAATATTTAGTTGTTGAGGCTTTAATATATTGCTAATTGCAAAAGAATGCTCAAATTACCACACAATTGCACTCGTCTCACATGCTAGTAAATTGCCACCTGATGCATGCTGTATATTGTCACCCTGCTTATTTTACTTTTATGCAAAGTACATCATGAGAAACGCTGGGCTGGACGAAGCACAAGCTGGAATCAAGATTGCCGGGAGAAATATCAATAACCTCAGATATGCAGATGACACCACCCTTATGGCAGAAAGTGAAGAGGAACTAAAAAGCCTCTTGATGAAAGTGAAAGAGGAGAGTGAAAAAGTTGACTTAAAGCTCAACATTCAGAAAAGTAAGATCATGGCATCCAGTCCCATCACTTCAAGGCAAATAGATGGGGAAACAGTAAAAACAGTGGCTAAGTTTATTTTTCTGGACTTCAAAATCACTGCAGATGGTGATTGCAGCCATGAAATTAAAAGACGCTTACTCCTTGGAAAGAAAGTTATGACCAACGTACACAGCATATTAAAAAGCAGAGACATTACTTTGTCAACAAAAGTCCATCTAGTCAAGGCTATGATTTTTCCAGTAGTCATGTATGGATGTGAGACTTGGACTATAAAGAAAGCTGAGTACTGAAGAATTGACGTTTTTGAACTGTGGTGTTGGAGACGACTCTTGAGACTCCCTTGGACTGCAAGGAGATCCAACCAGTCCATCGTGAAGGAAATCAGTTCTGGGTGTTTATTGGATGGACTGATGTTGAAGCTGAAATTCCAACATTTTGGCTACCTGATGCAAAGAGATGACTCATTTGTAAAGATCCTGACATTGGGAAAAATGGAAGGTAAGAGGAGAAGAGGACAACAGAGGATATCTAATTATCTAATTATCTAATTATCTAATGAGATAATTAGATGGTATCACTGACTCAATGGACATAAGTTTGGGTAAACTGCGGGAGTTGGTGATGGACAGGGAGGCCTGGTATGCTGTGGTTCATGGGGTCGCAAAGAGTTGGACATGACTGAGCGACTGAACTGAACTGGAATTGCCTCTACCCATTGATTTCTCTCAGAAAACTTCACCATATAACTGAAAACTCTTTGCATTTTTTATTACACTCCAAAAAAATATTTTTTATGGATAGGTAACCTGAGAAACATAAATTTTTATTTTCTCATAGTCAGCACTGAGAGCTTAATGTTGAGCCATTTCGAGTCTTAAGACTAGAGTATAAGGAGCCAGAACTGGATCAATAAGGTAGAATACAAGGGCAGACTCAGAGGAGTAGACAGGGCAGGAGGTCAAATCATGGGGATCCTGTCTCTAAAATGTGGTGTGGAGGAGAAAGAAGAGGAGTTGATTTGAACTGGCTTGCATGAAATATTCTGAATAAGAAAAAAAAGCATTAAGAGGACAGTAAACCAAAGACAAAGTGATCAATAATCTCAACATAAAACACTTTAAACCTGAATAAGAAACATAAATACTTTTCCCGATGTGTCAGCTCTAATTCAATACATATGCATTAGTAATTTTTTCAAATATATTTAAATTAAATTTCTAAAAAGCAACCAATAAGGTAAATGAAGAAGCCTAAAGTCTGCATTTCCTATAAGCACTGCCTTCTTTGTGTACAATTGGTCAGTAAGAGTCTCTTGGCCCAGCCTTTTGAACTTTCTCTCTCCACTGTGAAAACTGTCCTGCACTTGACCACTATGAAAAAGTTGGTATAAAAGAGCTTTGAAGACTTTTACTTCAATAACTGAAGATTCTGACTGTCTAGAATAAGAGTCATAAGCTAAGTGGACTGTGCTATTTACCCCACTCCCAGTTCCTAATCAGATCTCCATCCACAATCCAGCCCCAGCCAACACATACTCTTCTCTGTATCACTTATTTCTACTCATGGTTTTTCCACGACCTGCCACCTTTTCCTGTGATAGAAAGAGTGTCTTGGAGACTTGAAGATGGAAGTGGACCTGTGAAAAGACTGAAAGAGATTAGAATGCTGAATCACCTGCAACGAAGTGCCATCTGATTAGTATTTATTATTTTCTTTAGCTTTATGGTGCTAAAGAAACAAATGCAGTTCCTTTTTCAGCCAACAAGGCCAGAAGGATGAAACATGAAAGTCTTGTTTCAGAGTCCCAAACATGTTCCTCTGTAGTCAGTGACAGGCCCTACCATCATACACGAACTTGAAGAGAAAAGAGTCCTGCTAACACTTGTTGGTCTTGTTTGTTTGACAAGTGTCTCCTCCTTCAGAAAATCACTTTCTCTGTTGGACTCCATGTAGTTTAGATGGGATTGACAATGACAATGCATTAGGGAAATTAAATGAATAGTTTTGTTTAGACTTCAGAGACAAAGCAGAGCAAGCCTCTGACCTTGTTCTAACCTGCCTGGACACTGACCTGAATAGAAGTGATTATGAGTGACTGTCAGCTGTGAGTACAAGATGTGCAGCATCATAGATAAAATGGGGGAGAAATCTTGAGATTGTTGAACCCCTGGAGGGGGCTTAGCCAGCCAAGCCCAGGCTTAGCAACATGCCAAGTTTTATGCAACAAAACAGCATTAATATGAAACCAGAGCTGCAATTTGGTCACAGATTGATGATAATATCAGTTTGCCACCATCCTGAGAATGTAAGTAGGAATCTCAGAACTGGCATCTTTGAAGTCTCACCCACAAAGCAGACATGCTGCCTGGGGCCCTTTCCCAGTTGGGACTCCAGATGTTCTTTGTCATGAGATTTTTCAGCGCTGTTTAAGTCTGGAGGTTGGTCAAAGACCAATTTAATGATGTATCCTCTGCTCTTTTCATTTCTCCTTTCTTTTAATGTTAGTGTACTGAAAGTAAGCTAGATAATTCTCTAATAAATATTTGTGTTATTTATTTGATTACATTGAGTGGCTTCTTTTGTTAACAAATCTTTTGAGCCTGAGACAAAGTGAAAACTTTCAGCAAAACAGAATGCCTTGGGAATCTAGTCACAATATTGAAAAAGCCAAGTGAGTTGGTGCCTTTCTCTAATATCTGATAAACAGATGTTGTGTGACAGAATACTGTTATTTCCTCTGTTATCAACTAAGCCTAGGACTGTTTGTGGCTATGCAAAAATTTCATCAGAAATTTGAGAAAATGACATCAATATACAACAATAGATTTGAAAAATTAAGGAGAGTAATAATAGACTCTGAAAACCTTAAGACTAGGTTGACAAGGCTGTTGCATTTGATTTTTTAAAAACTTTTTTCCTCTAGTGTAGTTTAAATTGACATTACTTCTTTCACTATCGACATAAAATATGTTGTCTAGTGTATTCTGTTGACTTCTAAGACTTAATTTGAAATATGAAAGTCCATTCCAGAGTGCCAATGATTTATGATGTGGAAAGCTGCAGATGGCAAGGAAGAAAACTAGGGTAGCAGGATCAATCACAGCCAACTTCTCAGCTGCAAAATATACAAGGCTTCAAGTGAAGCTCACCTTGAATCTATAGAAGCTATGAAGTAGGAGAGTACCGGTTTGATAAGAGTTGTGAATTTTGACAACAGGTCAGCAGCAAAAACAGTATTATCCATAAATAAAGCTTTCCAACTCTGCCCACTGAACTGTAGCATGCTGACTCTAGCGATGGCAACTATTTCCAATCTGCCCATATTGAAACTGACCACCTGTGTGGAAACATTTCACAAGGCTTTAAGAAAGCACACCAAAGGCAAAATTCTGATTTGTTGACTGCATGCAGACACGGATTAATCTTTAAAGGCCAGGCACAGTGTTTCAGATATACACAAGAGAAAAGCTATTCTGTAGAAATCCTGTGTTGCCAACAAATTTGACATTAATTTTTAAATCTAATGTTATAGGCTTATCAAACAGTATTTGCAGTTGGATTTCTATTTAATTGTTAGTGTTACATGAGGAAAATTGTGAATATCTTGTATTCCTTGACTTTCAGTTTAACTTGTAAAATTTGTTGAATGCTTTCCTGAGTTTATTTAGAAATGTCAATTTTGGGGAAAGATTAGTAGAATACAAATACCACAAGCAGTATTTCTTTGTGTTTCCTTTAATCATTATGTTGTTATTATATATTGAGATAAAATGAGTTTCAGATTTAAATTATGTTTCATTTTATAAAAACATTATTCTGACATGTTGTAAAGATTATATTTAGTTTTTCTACACATATTTTAGATGGATTCATTGTTTTATATATGATATTATTTCACAAATTTTTCTGTCATAATTCTTATTTAGGTATAAATGACATGTATATACATATATATTTCAGATAAACATCCCTTTCTCAAGGCAAGTAGCAGAAAATGCAAACACAGATAGTATTTTCATAGGTTCAGATAGCTCTGCATCTTGAAAATTCACTAAAAGGCCCTAACATGGACATGCCTGCTAGAAAAAATATAACATAAATGATATCTGTATTTATTAATAAAGGAAAATGATAGAATAGAACTGGGTGGTCATTCAAAACATAATGATTTAAAATAAGTACTGGGGATAGAGCAGTGGAAAAATTTTTAACGACCAAATTTGACAAAGTTTATTCAGTTCAGTTCAGTTGCTCAGTTGTGTTCAACTCTTTGCGACCCTGTGGCATGCAACCTGCCAGGCTTCCCTATCCATCATCAATACCTGGAGCTTGCTCAAACTCATGTCCAATGAGTTGGTGATGCTATCCAACCATCTCATCCTCTGTCGTTCCCTTCTCCTCTTGCCTTCAATCTTTCCCAGCATCTGGGTCTTTTCCAATGAATCTTTTCCAGGGTCTTTTCCAATGAGTCAGTAAGGATAAACTTTATATCCTTATAGAAAAATAAATATAATAGTGATATGTGTTATAGAGAAAATAAGAAAGTAGATTGCATTGGACAAGTAGATAATTTTGTGTAGTATGGACATTTTAAATATATTAATTCTTCCAGTCCATGAACATAAATGTGTTTTAGTTTATTTGAATCTTCTTTAATTTCTTTCATCAATGTTTAATAATTTTCAGATATAATTGAGAGAGTCAACTCCTAGGTAGATTGATAAGAAGTCCAGGGTCCCCAAGGAAGAGAAAGGGGTCCAGAACCCTCAAGGAAGAGAAAGGGGACTGGAGTTCTCAAGGAGGAGAAAAGGACAAATGTTATTTTCTACATTGCCTTGTCTTAGTCAATATAACAATGTATCTTGCTGGAGGACATGTTTCTCCTTAACAAGAACTTTCTGAATAATCTCGTGATTTTAAGATGTATGTTGTGGGAGTGGGTCTGCTAAGACCTTTTAATTGCTAGTTCTAATCTGTTATTGTATATTGTGGGAGTGGGTCTGGTAAGACCCTTTCCTATAATAAAGTATAAAAGGCCTTGACAGACTAGCTAAGGGGCACTCTCTACCTATTTCTGATGTCTATGTCTTAAGCTTTCTCTGTTCCCTTTTATACTTTAATAAAACTTTGCTACACAAAAGCTCTTGAATGATCAAGCCTGGCTGCAGTCCTGAAGCTAAATCTTCTTCAGAAATCATGAATCCCACATCATTCACCATTAACTATCATAATCATTAAGTCTTTCACTTCCCTGGTTAAATTTGTTCCTGAGCATCTTATTATCTTTTTTGCTATAGTGAATCAGAATGTTTTGTTAATTTCAGTTCAGTTCAGTTCATTACCTCAGTCATGTCTGACTCTTTGCGACCCCATGGACTGCAACACTCCAGGACTCCCTGTCCATCACCAACTCCCAGAGTTTATGCAAACTAATGTCCATTGAGTCGGTGATGCCATCCAACCATCTTATCCTTTGTTGTCCCCTTCTCGTCCCAGCATCAGGGTCCTTTTCAATGAGTTAGTTCTTCGCATCAGGTGGCCAAAGTACTGGAGTTTCAGCTTCAACATCATCCCTTTCAATGAATATTCATGACTGATTTCCTTTAGGATGGACTGGTTGGATCTCCTTGCTGTCCAAAGGTCTCTCAAGAGTCTTCTCCAACAGCACAGTTCAAAAGCATCAATTCTTCAGTACTCAGCATTCTTAATAGTACAACTATCACATCCATACATGACTACTGGAAAAACCATAACATTAACTAGTTGGTCCTTTGTTGAAAAAGTAATGCCTCTGTTTTTTTAATACACTCTGTAGGTTGGTAATAACTTTTCTTCCAAAGAGTAAGCGTGTTTTAATTTCATGGCTGCAGTCACTATATGCAGTGATTTTGGAGCCCAGAAAAAGAAAGTCTGTCACTGTTTCCATTGTTTCCTCATCTATTTACATGATATGATGGGACCAGATACCATGATTTTGCTTTTCTGAATGTTGTGTTTTAAGCCAACTTTTTTACTCTCTTGTTTCATCAAGAGGCTCGTTAGTTCTTCACTTACTACCATAAGTGTGTCATCTGCATATCTGAGGTTACTGATATTTCTCCGGGCAATCATTTTTTTTTTTTTTAATTGAAGGATGATTGCGTTACAGAATTTCGTTGTTTTCTGTCAATCCTTAACATGAATCAACCGTAGATTCAGTTCACTCAGTCAGTCATATCCAACTCTTTACGACCCCATGAATTGCAGCACGCCAGGCCTCCCTGTCCATCACCAACTCCCGGAGTAAACTCAAACTCATGTCCATTGACTCGGTGATGCCATCCAGGTATCTTATCCTCTGTGTCCCCTTCTCTTCCTGACCCTAATCCCTCTCAGCATCAGAGTCTTTTTCAATGAGTCAACTCTTCACATGAGGTGGCCAAAGCACTGGAGCTTCAGCTTTAGCATCATTCCTTCCAAAGAAATCCCAGAGCTGATCTCCTTCAGAATGGACTGGTTGGATCTCCTTGCAGTCCAAGGGACTCTCAAGAGTCTTCTCCAACAACACAGTTCAAAAGCATAAGTTCTTCGGTGCTCAGCCTTCTTCACAGTCCAACTCTCTCATCCATATATGACTACTGGAAAAGTTATAGTCTTGACTAGACAGACCTTGGTCGACAAAGTAATGTCTCTGCTTTTGAATATGCTATCTAGGTTGGTCATAACTTTTCTTCCAAGCAGTAAGCATCTTTTAATTTCATGGCTGCAATCACCATATGCAGTGATTTTTTGGAACTCTGCATTCAGATGCTTATATCTTTCCTTTTCTCCTTTGTTTTTCACTTCTCTCCTTTTCACAGCTGTTTGTAAGGCCTCCTCAGACAGCCACTTTGCTTTTTTTGCATTTCTTTTCCATGGGGATGGTCATGATCCCTGTCTCCTGTACAATGTCAGGAACCTCCATCCATAGTTCATCAGGCACTCTATCTATCAGATCTAGGCCCTTAAATCTGTTTCTCATTTCCACTGTATAATCATAAGGGATTTGATTTAGGTCATACCTGAATGGTCTAGTGGTTTTCCCTACTTTCTTCAACTTAAGTCTGAATCATTGAGTTAATCTCACTTGATAATGTTATATAATCCTTTTAACATGCTGTTGAACTTGGTTTTCTAGTATTTTATTGAGGCATTTTGCATCTATGTAAGCTAATATCACATATGAAACAATAGCTGTGACCATTGGAGTTATTATATAAAATGGATGGTTAGATTGTATGAGGAACAACAAGAGGAAAGGGGACCAAACCAAAGTCAGAGCAAATCAAATACAAAATGCAAAAATGAGCCTGAATAATTCTACAATTCTATGAATTATATGAATAAGAAGAACAGAAAAAAATATTTTAATAGGTAAGTATGATATGAAGAATATCCTAGGTAAGTACACTGGCTTTGTTCCTGTGGGAGGCTTTTGTATTGAAATTTCCATCCATTTGCCAATTCTACAATATGAGGCTTAGCAATAAAACTTCAAGAATGACTTTATTGCAGTTGAATCCCAAAGGAAGGAAATGTCAAAGAATGCTCAAACTACCACACAATTGCACTCATCTCACTAGCTAGCAAAATGATGCTCAAGATTCTCCAAGCCAGGTTTCAACAGAACATGAATCATGAACTTCCAGGTGTTCAAGTTGGATTTAGAAAAAGCAGAAGAACCAGAGATCAAATTGCCAACATTCATTGGATTGTAGAAAAAGAAAGAGTTGACAGAAACATCTACTTCTGCTTTATTGATTACATCAAAGACTTTGTGTGGATCACAACAAACTGTGGCATATTTTTAAAGAGATGGGAATACTATACCACCCGATCTGCCTCCTGAGAAATCTGTATGCATGTCAAGAAGCAACAGTTAGAACCTGACATGAAACAATAGACTAGATCCAAATTGGGAAAGGAATACATCAAGGCTATATCTTGCCACCCTGTTTATTTAACTTATATGCAGAGTACATCATGCAAAGTGCCAGCTGGATGAAGCACAAGCTGGAATCAAGATTGCTGGGAAAATTATCAATAACCTTAGATCCACAGATGACACCACCCTTGTGGCAAAAAGTGAAGAACTAAAGAGCCTCTTGATGAAAGTGAAAGAAGGAAGTGAAGAAGTTGCCTTAAAACTGAACATTCAAAAAATTTAGATCATGGCATCTGATCCTGTCACTTCATGGCGAATAGATGGGGAAGCAATGGAAACAGTGACAAACTTTATTTTCTTGGGCTCAAAAATCACTGCAGATGGTGACTGCAGCCATGAAATTAAAAGACGTTTGCTCCTTGGAAGAAAAGCTATGGCCATCCTAGACAGCATATTAAAAAGCAGAGACATTACTTTGCCAACAAAGGTCCATCTAGTTAAAGCTATGGTTTTTCCAATAGTTATGTGTGGATGTGAGAGTTGGACTATAAAGAAAGCTGAGCCCCAAAGAATTAATGCTTTTGAACTTTGGTTTTGGAGAAGACTCTTGAGTATCCCTTAGACTGCCAGGAGGTTAAACCAGTCAATCCTAAATGAAACCAACCCTGAATATTCATTGGAAGGACTGATGCTGAAGCTGAAGCTCCAATACTTTGACTACCTGATGCGAAGAGCTGACTCATTGGAAAAGACCCTGATCCTGGGAAAGATTTAATGCAGGAGGAGGAGATGACAGAGAATGAGATGGTTGGATGGCATCACCATTTTGCATGATGTGATGATGTCACATCATCATCATGGACATAAGTTTGAGCAAGCTCCTGGAGTTGGTGATGGACAAAGAAGCCTGGTGTGCTGCAGTCTATGGGGTCAAAAAGAGTCGGACACAAACTGAACTGATAGAACTTAACACACACTAATAGGGTAAATAAGGCAAAATAGAAAATATGAAACTTCTTAGGATTTAAACATAATTTGAAGCAGTTAGAAAATAGTATCAATTCCATAAATTCCTTGCCCTTCTCCTCCTGGATCTCCTTTACTTATCCTTTATGACTCTCTTTAATTCTTGGCGTATGGCTGAGTATAATCTGAAACTGCAGGGAGGGTGTATGCTTAATAGAAATTCTTGACATTACATTCATTCATTCTGTCCAGTAGCAAATAAGAAAAAGAGTTACACTGTATCATAATGCAAATTCAATTCCTGTCTCTGGAGTTATTTCTCTAAGACCTATTGGGATACCACTAAGAGACCCAGACATTTTTGCTTCTCTATTTGAATTGTTACTTCCCATGCAAAAGCATTTGAGGGAATCTCTGGTTATCATGATACTAACTTTCATTACTTTGTTTTCCTCATCTCACTTCTATTCAGCATTAAAAAGTTCTAACAGTAGCACAATTATTTTTATTATGGGTCAGACTAAGGGGTAAAGGCCTTTCCAAGTGGCTTCAGTGATAGAGAATCCTCCTGCCAGTGCAAGATACACAGGATACATTGGTTTGATCTCTGGGTCTGGAAGATCCCCTGGAGAAGGAAATAACACTCCACTACAGTATTCTTGCCTGGAAAATTCCATGGGCAGAGGATCTAAAGTCCATGGAGTCACAAAGAGTCAGACATGACTGAGTGCCTGAGAATAGCAGCAAGGTGAGTAAGTGTACACAATGAAGTGAAAAAATGTGAAGGAGGAGGGAGAAGTCTTCTTGATTCTCTCATAAGAGAAGGATGTTCCCACCATTCTGATGCATGCTGGGACCTGGGACCTGGGACCTGGGACCTGGAATTTAGGTCTCTTTGCTATAATGCTTCACCTGGACAAACATTTCCTAGAGCAACAAAATACAAAGAAACCGTAAGGGACTAAAAATAAATCCATGCATGTGCAGCTGGGGCAAATTATAGACCACAAGATACAAAACAATCAAAAACCCACCGCCACTTCTAAAGAACTAGAGCCAGGAGCAAAAACAGGCTTTCAGGGTGTTGGGAACAAAAACAGGTTACTGTGAATGCTCCCTGAATATACCACCGCCAGCCAAACCACTAAGCCATCCCTCCAGCCCAAACCCTAACCCACCCCACCCCATATAGGGAATCAGCTCTCCAGTACCCTGCCTAAGGGAGTGAGCCCAGGAAACTGTTACTTGGTTTTGGTCTCCTCTGAGGCAGCAAGGGTCCCAAAATGGCCTTGCCTGAATTTCCTGTCTAATGTCTTACCAATCTCTAAGGATTAAGGAAGACCATAAACCATGGTCAGTAACAATTTCTGTTCTACATGGATCAGGCCATTAGCCAGTGCAATCACCCACTAACAATACACACTGAGGGGAATGTAGGATGGAGAAAAATGAAGCATTCTGCGCCTTGGACACTGCCCCTAGATAGTTAAGTACATCTAAGCAATAATTTGAACAAACCTAGATTCTTGCATCTTCCCATATGTGGGGAGAGGGCAAATTAGTGGTTGTGTGATTTCTTTCAGTCAATACTTTTCTTGATCATCTGCTCTCTTCCCAACAATGCTCTGGTGTCAATGAACATAATGAGGAAGGAGTGAAAGACAAAGAACTTTCCTAAAACTTAGCTAGGCAATAAACTATACTAAGGCAACACAGTGTGAATTCAAAGAGACTACATTTATTACAGTTTTACTTCTTTTACTCATATATTTCCCTATCCTGTCTAAAATTTGTAAAACCTTCTTCTAACTTTCTAAATACTTAACATTAAAAATTATTTGAAATAAAAGACTAAGCTTTGTTCACCAATACAGTTCTTTTTCTAAACAACATATCTGGAGCATCAGATATACTCAACAATATTTGTTGTATTAATGAATTAAATTTTTTATAAGCTGCAGTTCACAGGAGTAAAATTCTGTACAGAAATGTATTTAGATTGGTTCATTTATTTTTCTAGGTAGATCACCAGTCAGACTATTTTCTTTCTTGGGTTTAAGTTTAAGACTATTTTCAATCTTGATTTCTTTGCAGTTTAGTGAATGCAGTGGGGAGAGTGGTGGTAACAAGAGTTACATGCATAATCATGTAGTGACTTACACTGGAGAGAAGGCTGTGAATATAATAGCATTCATAAGCAAGAAAACCTAGGCACATTCTGCATATTGCATTTTAATACAAGAAACAGGAAAAGTCTAGAGTCCAGAATTTCAGAACTATTCTTGGTGCTCAAAGGTGAAGGTTGTTGGCAGAGTTTGAGAAATGCCTGAATCATCAAGTAATTTATCCCACTCGGGGAAGGAGATAAACAAAAGGCATGTGTAATTTGGCGTAAACTAGTGTTTGGTTCGGTGGGTTCCGTTCAGTCGCTCAGTCGTTTCCCACCCTTTGTGACCCCATGAATCGCAGCACGCCTGCCCACACCCCTTCTCCTCCTGCCCCCAATCCCTCCCAGGATCAAAGTCTTTTCCAATGAGTCAACTCTTCGCATGAGGTGGCCAAAGTACTGGAGTTTCAGCTTTAGCATCATTCCTTCCAAAGAAATCCCAGGGTTGATCTTCAGAATGAACTAGTTGGAGTGTTAATTCTTTGCAAAACCGAGACATTTTAGTCTTTGCTTGAACAACTGCAAAAACAATGTATAAGTTATTAAAAGGATAAGAAAGACCATTATCACCAATAACGCATTCTTTAGTAGTATTACTAAGCCCAAGGTCCTGCTCCTCATTCTCTAAAGCCATTAAAGAGACCAGGTTGTGGAAAGGAAAGTTTGCTTTATTTTGGATGCTGGCAAGCGAGGTGGGGGGTCACAGAGAGGTATATGTCTGTTCAAAGGCCAACTCCCTGACTGGCAACCAGGGGACAAGAGTTTTTACAGACAAAGGGAGGGAACCATATGCAGAAACAGCACAGTCATCTCTGACAGTCATCTTGAAATTGGTCATCCATGGTCTGTCTGACCATTATCATCTTGATTGTTCTGAGTACAGTTAATATTCAGTTCCAGGGTCAAACAAGTTTGTTTCCATTTCTATGAGGCTAATGCTCAAAACTGTGTCTGCTTATGTTGTGGTTACATTTGGTCATCATGTGGTTAACTTTTTTCCAATTCAGCGGAGGTTTCAGTGTCTACAAGACACTTCACAGGATATGGTTCAGAATGTTATCTACAGCCCTTGAGAAAGAACATTAGAGTCTGTTTCAATAGCTCTTGTAAAATCTTCTTTATTTTAGAATCTTTAAAGATGCAACTTCTGTTGCTCCCATTTCTATTATTTACATGACATGAAATGAATGTTTTTCTCTTTCACCCTACAATGCACCAACTTTGAGTTATTTTCTCACCAGAATCAGACTTACTGTGCTTCAAGTATTCTTCATGTAGCATATTTTCAAGCCATATCACCATCTTCTTTTGTCAATAGGTTACTTAAATATAATGTTCTTAGGATATTGGATAAGATAATTTGATTTACATAATCCCATAATACATTGAGTTGGCCAAAAGGTTTGTTTGGGTTTTCCCATAGCATATGAAAAATCCTAAAGAACTGTGTGGCCAAAACTATATATATATATATCGATTAATTGCACATGACACTACTGAATGGTCTTTGTTATTTCAGGGATCCACTTATGCATTTTCTGTTTTAAGATCTAGTTTATCTTTTCATCAAATCTTACTGTAACATTGAAATATGTAGAATAATATGGATGCTTTGTGAAGTCCTGGTTCTAATCATGTCTAGAAAAATTTTGTCATATAAGCTTTTATTTTCTTGAGTGTGATTTGTATAATTCTGATTTCAGTTTAGAATAGATGTGATTGTCCCAAGTTTCTTTTTGTATTTGAATATCTTTAAGAACTGACTTTAATTGCAACGAGCATAAATTTTAATGGTGAGGTTAAAAAAAAATTTTTTTCCCCTGTGTTTAGAGGGAAGCAAAGAATCTATCCTTTGATGCAGGAGCCACAGGACACTCAGGTTTGATCCCTGGGTTGGGAAGTTCCCCTGGAGAAGAGCATGGCAACCCACTCTAGTATTCTTGCCTGGAGAATACCATAGATAGACAGAGGAGCCTGGTGGAATACAGTCCATGGGGTCACAGAGAGTCGGATATGACTGAAGCGACTTAGCATACTTGTGCATAGTAAGAAAAACAATGTCATTTAAAAATTCTTTTCAAATTCTTCAATCATTATCAGAGATAATTTACAGCCTATCAGAAGTAACTGTTTTATTCTGGCCTCTGCAATACTTTCTTGAATTCACAATCTCTTCAGGGAAACTGATTCATTCATTCATCAGTTAATTCTTATATCACAGATGTTTTTAGGCAAGAATAGCAGTAAACTGTGCAATATCTCTCCTCCTGTGGAATTTATGTTCTAAAGAGAGAATCAAAGACTTAACAAATAATATTTGTTCAGGAATAAATAAAACAGTTTAAATATCTTTGTTAGCAGACTCAAGAAAGGGGAAGGGAACTGGAAATTAGAAAGATAGGTTAATCGAGGTTTCTCAGGGAGGGTGACATTTAAGCAGATACAGGAAGCATATGTAGGAACTAGTCACAAAAGGGCCAGCAGAACAGTGCTGAGATCATTAATATCAAGGATGTGAAGGTGGAGAGAATTCCCTGAGGATGTTGGTTCAGGTCATTCTTATCCTTTGAGTGATTAGAGTGAGGGAGATTCGAAATCAGCCCTTTAAAATGGGCCAATTGGCTAAACTGTGTTGGTTCTGCCATAGTATCCCATAATATATTGTTAGTCTTCAGAATAAGTACATATAGGAACAGGGATTCATCTTTGGTGAAAACCTCCCTCCTGTTCCAAACTCTTCAAACAGAAGCCAAGTAACATATCTGCCATAGAAATGAAGGCGAACTTCCATGCATCTCACGAATTATCTCACACCATAATTCATTGCTTCCCTCTAAGTTGAATCAAATTTTCCTGGTCACATATTTTTAACTGTTTCATACATTCCATAAATACTATTTAATTTATTTAAAAAAAAATTAAAAACCAGTAGGTGTAGACCAATTCATTCCTTCCTCAAGCACTGTCAAAGGATCACCACTCTTAGACACATCTTGCAAGTTGTTGCCAGTACTAATTTATCCAATGCTTAAGATGTAATTTTATGTTATTTTTTAAAATTTTATTTTAACTTATTTTCTCAACTATTTTAGTTAGTTGTATGTTTCACTACTTGGACAGGGTAATTCATCCACAGTTGTAATCTCAAGAGCACTCTTAAGAACCTCAAGTTGAGTACCAGGTTTACTACACACACCTATGTCTCTCTAGGGCTTATCATCTGATACACCTTTTAAAAACATCAAAAAATCCTCATCTACTCTTATGGATTTCTGTCCAGGGATCAGTAAATGAAATTTATCCCTTCCAAGTCAGATTAGCAACATTCTGTCTCCATTTGCAACCACTGTCTGCCCCACATATGGTACATGTAAGAAAATTCACTACCAATCCTGCTGACTCCCTTGTCATGGTTCCCCTAGATTCTATAGCATATCTTATTTCTCTAGAAATCCTCAAGTACTGCTGAAACAAATACAGGAATACACTTTGGAGAGGCATCAGCACAGATAAAGAGGGAGATTTGTGGATGTGAGATAGGAAATAGATGGCCCCTGGACTGGTCACCTGATGCTTATCAAGTGGAGTAAAATTGAAGCCTTATTCTTTTACCCATACACACTCTAAGGACAAAACTGGTGACAGAATCATAGCTCTTTTGAAGTAAAAAGATAAGATGACTGCTCCTGAGGTCAAGGAAAACTTCCCTGTCTGCACAAGTGCAGGGAGAGTCCTTGAGGGTCAATAAAGGAGGTGGCTTTTTTGGCCACCTTATTATAGTGGGCCCATAATAAGTGTATGTATACATTCACATGCAATGAGATCCCTCTTAGCAAAAATATGCACATGCATGTTGGGGAGCATCTTAGGAACAGTCAGGTATGAAAAAAGAAAAAAAGGTAGCTTGTCAAAGGTAAACAAAGACCTGGAAGGACTGTCCTATATGAGTGATTTAAATCATCTCTTTACTGCACTCCTCTCCCATATTCCTTTTTTCCAGGTGTGTATTTCTATCTTGCTTCAGTCTTAAATAAACAAACTGTTTCTCTGTGTGCTCTCCCAATATGTCATGCTGAATCTCTAATAATAAACTTTGTATCTATTCTCAAAGCCTTTGCCTCCTTTAAACAAATTTGCTTTCAATAGGGGTAAGAGTTAGGGAAACTGCTTCTAGCCTATAACACTTGGTGGTTTAGTAGGCAGAAGTCCTGGTTTTTATCCAGGCTTACAAGTTCAATTCCTGTGTAGGGGAATAAGGTCTCTTTTTATCAGGATCACTCATTGCTGTTTCTCCAAGATTAGATGGAGTCATCTACAAGATTTTCCCAGTTAGCAAAGAAGAGGGTACCCATTGTTAATTGGGTATTTTGAGTTTGGCTAATGTTACAGAGCTACTTACTATATTTCCAGCTGTTGAGAAAATGCCATATTATACAGTGCCAGAACTGTTTGAGCTATATACATACACACTTTTTTTTTTTTTGAGTAAGAAACTCCCTCTCTTTTCTGTCCACAGAGAGTGGTAATGTATGTCCTAGCAGGTTCATGGGCTATAGTAATCCCCAAAGTAGATTTTTTTTTCATGATGAATATTTTCCTTCAGAGAAACTAAACGTGTATTCCCTCTCATAATTGCCTATAGAACACACAATTTTGTTTTAGACTCACATTAGTGCTCACAATTGTCATCTGTCTAATTTTAGAAATGTCCCTAAATTTCTCATATCCTTAAAGTTTCTCTAATGAACAAAGGCTATTTTTAATGAATATAGAGAAATCTGCAACCATTTCTCTGAATCTCCTGCTTTGGACTTATTCTTGTCAGATCTGATTGCATGCTAAGAGGACATGTTAAAATTCAAACTCTTTTTTCTTGTCAGGTGTTATATTCATAGAGACCTGGGAAAATATTGAAAGCTAAAGAACAAAGTCAGCTCATGTAATTCATGAAATCTTAACTTACTTTTGAAGTTCAGTGACTCCATAAGAAAAGGGGAAAAAGCATTATTTTAAATCAATCTCAGAAGTGTAGGTGTTAACCAAATTGTATATAGAGCATAGAAACCCTTCTCTCCTGATTACCTGAGGGGAAGAAAAAAATAATTGAGGTTTCTTATTCCCAGATCACATGCTGTATTTGATGTTTATAACACACAGCACTCCAGGAAAATTACTCAGTATTTTAAATTTCTGCTTTCAAGGTTGGCATCTCATTTTTTAAGATTTGTCTTCCTCAGATGCACAAGTGGACTCTTGGTTTCCCTTAAACACATAAATTCTATAAATAACAATAAATTCATTGATATCTGGGTATTTACAATTTTCTAAAATTAAGTAACCCAGCTTTCTTTGTGGTTCAGCAGAAAAGAAACCACCTATAATGTAGAAGGCACAGGACATGAGGGTTCGATCCTTGGTTTGGGAAGATCCACTAGAGGAGACCATGTCAGCATACTCCAGTATTCTTGCTGGGAAAATCTCATGGATTTAAGAGCCTGGCAGGTTACAGTCCATAGGGCATCAAAGAATCAGACATGACTGAAGCAACTGAGCAAGCAAAATTAAGTAATCATCAAAAGAAAAATAGGAAAAATAATAGTTTCCTCATATCTACAAAATTTAATTTTATTTTATTAGCAATGTGTGCTAACTTAGTATTAACTATCTACAAGTCACATTTCTATTTGTTTGACAATGTCTTAATAGATGTTGTGTGTACCTTCCATTAGCTCTATCTCAGCTTAAAGTCACTCTAAAAGTTGATTCTTATGATTAATATAAATGCTGCAATGTGTAATGTTGATAAGAATAATGAATAGGACCTAGAATAAAATCTAGCAGAATACTCCAGAAAGTGCCTCAGACTGAAGCTTCCTTGCTTAGGAAAAGAACTTGTATGCTTTTAAAAGATGGCTGATGTACATATTTTTTGCATTTCACTTGATATATAATTTCAGCTACAAGTTATAAAACTGGAGTTAGTATTAGATTCAGGCATGCAAAAGGACCTATTATTATAAAGCAGGAAATTATTTACTCTATCCTATCTTTGCAAAGCAGAAGCAGTACTCTACAAAAAAACAACAAGAACTTTTATCATTTGCATAAAGTGTTCCAGAATTGTATTATAGATACAACCCAACTAGCTTATAAGCAACTGGAAGGGAAGAGATATGCTTGTTTTCTATGCCCTTCTTACCTTGAACTACTAGTCCCAAATATCTAACAAAATAGGCACATGAAAATATGTTGTTTTAGTGGTAGGATAAAAGAGAACTGCATTTCTTTGGAAATATCAAATTTCATTATACCTATGATTGTCTGTTCTTTTCATAAGACCCAGGCTTCCCAATCTTAACATCTGCAAAATAGTGAAAGCAGGTTACTCAGGACTTTACCAAATGGAACTTTAGCATTTCCTCCCTCCGAAGTATATTGCAATGTTAACTCTTGTTCTGAGCAGTAAGCGTATGCCTGTACTAGATTCTAAAGGCCCTCAAGTATCATCAAAAGAATGTCAAGTTTCTGCCCATGTTTGAAATACATGGTAGCTTCTTATTCAATAGCCAATTAAATAATAAAAATAGCTTATTTGCTGACAATTTCAAGAAAAATAAAATAAGCAGTTTTTTCTTTGTGACTCTTTTATAGTTAATCTTGTGGGCAGTCATGCAGAACTGCAGTGTTCTTCTAACAGATTTCACTGTCTCTCCCATTTATCTTCCATACCACTCAGGTTTATATTATGCAACAGTAATCCATTGTGTACATCACCCATAGGGAAATCTTTTCTAGCTTCTTAGACCTGTGGCTTGAAGTCCATGATACTGGTAGTTTAATTGCTGTTGTTCAGTAGTTAAGTCATGTGCAACTCTTTGTGACCCTGTGGACTGCAGGATGCTAGGTTTCCCTGTCCCTTCACTATCTCCTGCAGTTTGCTCAAACTCATGTTCATTGAGTCAGTGATACCATCCAACCATCTCATCCTTTGGCATCCTCTTCTCCTCTTACCCTCAATCTTTCTCAACATTAGGGCCTTTTCCACTAATGCTGAAGCTGAAGCTCCAATACTTTGTCCACCTGATACTTTTCACATCAATACTAGAGCTTCCAATTAAGCACAAGTCTTTCCAATGAATATTCAGGGTTGATTTCTTTTAGGATTAACTGGTTTGATCTCCTTGCAGTCCAATGGACTCTCAAGAGTCTCCTCCAGCACCACAGTTTGAAAACATCAATTTTTTGGTGCCCAACCTTTATAATGGTCCAACTCTCACATCCACATGACTACTGGAAAAACTATAGCTTTAACTATACAAACCTTTGCTGACAAAGTGATGTCTCTGCTTTAATTAAGACACCAAAATAAAATGATAGTATAATGCACTAGGCTTAGAGCTCACAACTCCATTGCCATGGTTCCCAAAAACAACAAATTCCTATTAAGTATGTTTTTCATTGGATTGTTACCCAGATTGTCACTTTCACAAATTTAAAACCATATTTTCTTACTGATAAATGTAGGCCACTGATTGATAATTCATATTTCATATCTCTTGAGTCATATTGTATTTACCATTGCTTCATGTGATACATAAACTACACTAAATTTTATTATTCCATTTATTCTGGTCATGCTGGTGAGAGTGACAGTGGAGAACAATAAAAATGCACTTAGTGAATATTTTCCAAGATGTTGAGAACATCCAGATTCTACTACAAACAAGTTTAGTGATCCTAAATGAATGTTATATGTCACCTGATAATAATATGACATAGAATAATAATAAAATTTCTGAATGAGGTCAGGAAAGAACAATGTTTCTTTACTGAAGAAGACAGTAACATTGGTATGTATGCTGCTCCTATTTCTTACAATGTTTTAGTCATTTGGTTTAAGCCTCTTCTGCTCATAAGAAGTAGGAATATATACTTAAACTCACTCAATTAAAGAGGTTTTCAAGGTTATAAGTGCAGATGCAAAAACAGAATCTTATGGGGATACAATAGACAATATATAAACTGAAACATCAGACAACATGAACTCTCATTTCTCAGCACTGAATGATGTCTTGTCCCTATTTTTCTACACATCTCCTGAAGTTTCTACTCTCACAACTAACTTCTTTATGACTTATATTTACATATAATCACCATGATTTGAAGTTTCCCAGGCGGCTCAGTAGTGAAGTACACATCTGCCAATGCAGAAGACTCAGTAGAGGTGGGTTCAATCCCTGTGTCAGAAGATCCCCTGGAGTAGGCAATGGCAGCTTGTACCAGTATTCTTGCCTGGAAAATCTTATGGACAGAAGAGCTTGGTAGGGTGGCTATGGTCCATGGGGTCACAAAGAGTCAGTCACGACTGAGCACACATACACATACACACACATATGCACACACACAACCATGACTTGTTTGACTGTTAAATTTACAAAACTTTTAGTTCCATTTCTCATGTTATCTAACAATCTCTCAACATCCTAAACTTAATCTTGAAACAAGAATTGGATTGAACAGATTTATCACTTTTTAAATTCTGAGCATTAAGTCATTGACAGGCATATGGATGATTTCTTTGAGTTAGTTTCCCAGTTCTTTTGTAATAAATCATGTTTCTCTGGTATGCAAAATGATATTTCCATCTCAGAGGCTATAGGCTTGCAAATCTTATACTAATTGAGAATGGAGAGTGTAGGCATCCAAGAATAGGTGTCACACTATTTATGTCAAAATATAATTCTTAAAGTAAAAAAAGAGAGGACCATGATGAACCAAGAGACTAAATAAAAAGTATAATTCACAGGAGTTTGTAATTAATTGATATGAAAATTTTAATAGAAAAATGTATTTAGAATAACTTAGAATTTTAGGTTTGTATAATGTGCAAATGATTATGTCATTTGTTGAATTAAAGAATGTAGAGAGAAAAATAAATTTAGGGAGTGAATAGGGAATGACGTTGAGTTCAATATTTACAGTTGACTTTTAATGATGGTAGAATACTGAAGTAAATATATTTAACTAGCAGTTGTATATAACATACTTACATGCTTAGACACTCAGTCATGTCTGACTATACCTGGGCTAAAACAACTTGTCTATGAGAGTGAGATTAAAATCTGTGTAATTAAAATAAGTGTATTTTGCAAAATTGTAGATATTGAAGAGTGCAGACACCTAAGAAAAGATCCTAGGACAACTAGTTTTTAAGAAGTTGTTAGAAGAATGGAACATCAAAAAGAATATTCAGAATAAATGACAAGAGCTAGGCAGACAAATAAAACATAATATATTAAAGCTGAATATAATATTTAAGAATACTTATGGTGAAACAGTGGAAATAGTGGCAGACTTTATTTTGGTGGGCTCCAGAATCATTTCAGATGGTGACTGCAGCCATGAAATTAAAAGACGCTTACTCCTTGGAAGGAAAGCTATGACCAACCTAGGCAGCGTATTAAAAGCAGAGATGTTACTTTGTCAACAAAGGTCCGTCTAGTCAAGGTTATGGTTTTTCCAGTGGTCATGTATGGATGTGAGAGTTGGACTATAAAGAAAGCTGAGCACTGAAGAATTGATGCTTTTGAACTGTGGTGTTGGAGAAGACCATTGAGACTCCCTTGGACTGCAAGGAGGTCCAACCAATCCATCCTAAAAGAGATCAGTCCTGGATGTTCATTGGAAGGACTGATGTTGAAGCTGAAACTCCAATACTTTGGCCACCTGATGCGAAGAACTGACTCACTGGAAAAGACCTTGATGCTGGGAAATATTGAAGGTGAGAGAAGGGGACGACAGAGGATGAGATTGTTGGATGTCATCACCGACTTAACGGACATGAGTTTGACTAAACTCCGGGAGCTGGTGATGGACAGGGAGGCCTGGAGTGCTGCAGTCCATGGAGTCGCAAAGAGTCGGACATGACTGAGATACTGAACTGAATTGATGGTTGCACAAAACAAGAATCATCAAAATAACAATGTCTTTTAAATAATGTAAGTTCATTTCATAAATATTTCTAGAACTTTCAGTTCAGACAGTTTAGGACTGGTTAACATGGCAGCTTTATAAAATGTGCAAAGTCTAGGCTCTTCCAGATCTTTTCTGATGTGTTGCAATTATTCTGAGTCCAGAATTATTTCTTTATATCTAGTGATTGCATTCATTTCCCATAAATCTCTGTTTGCAGAAAGTAAAATGAAATCCAAGTATTATACACATTACAGTTAAAATCAATCGTATCCACTCTTTTTGATTCCATTTGAACACAACAAAGAGATTAGAACTTTGCTTGTCCAAATTAGAGTGACTCTTCTCTGGCATCCACATTCTATTCAGCAGGAGTTAATATAGATCCCAAGAAATCCATGTCCTCCAAGTTCCTACCTCAAGAAAATAGGATCATGTCTTTATCAACAGGAATATATGGTCTTGAAGTCTGTTTTCTGTGATATCACTAGCACAAC
The DNA here is from genome assembly GCF_042477335.2 of Ovis canadensis. Lineage (NCBI taxonomy): Eukaryota > Metazoa > Chordata > Mammalia > Artiodactyla > Bovidae > Ovis > Ovis canadensis. Next base: position 54,381,144 of record NC_091247.1, read on the forward strand.
TTGAGCTTTCCTATCATCATTTTGAGAGATGAAGAAACACTTCTAATAATTGAGGTCTTCCTGGATAAGAATCCAATCAAAATGCCTGATCAAGGGAAAAGTATGTGAATATTATTTGAACTTAGAAAATCTAGGAAATAAATTATAAAATAATAAGTAGATTATTTGATGACTTGCTGCCAAGGTCAGTGCATTCCCAAGAATTATAGCAAAATAAAGAATGAAAAAAGAATATTGGGTTAGATGAAAGACACCTCAGTATATAGAAAGGGGGCCCTTGAATAATGAATACAATCATAATAAAGAATAAAAACTATGTTAACTATTTATAGTATATGTTAAGTTTAATAAAATAATCAAGAAATGAAGAATTCTAATTTAGAAAATGTAAGGGAGAAGAAGAGTTATACACCTATCTTGATTCTGTGTCCAGTGCCATGAGGATAGAATTTTGTTTTGAAGTAGGAAGAAGGCATGTGGTGTTTTAGGTTGGCCAATGTGGATAAAGAAAATTATTTTAAGAATAAGATAAATGTATGAGGCAAAATGGGTCAAATAAAAATAAAGAGCTGAAAGCAATAGAGCGAAGATAAAGATACAGATAACAATCAGGTAATATAAAACATTTCCCAAATGCAGTTCTCTAGAGAAAAATGAGAAACTCCCTGTGTTCAAGGTATCTAGGCAAAAAACAGTGTGGAAGCCTACCCTCCAAAAAAATATTTTAATGTGTGTGAACTTCAATTTCAGGTGAAGAAATGGCAGGAAAATTTCCAAAACATTGGCTGAAGGTGACACATTGGTTTTTAAGGCAACTCAAGATCTAATTTCCACATTTTAATATAAATATTGATTTATCTTGAGTTGGCAAACATGTTATTCTTCACCTGAATTAAGTTCTCTTTTTCACCATCAAATAGAGGAGCCTAGGGGCCTACATGGAGTCTCAGAGTAGAACACACCTGAGTGGCTAAGCACATATGCATGCAACCACTACTTATCCTTCCAGGAACAACCAAAAAACCGCCTTTTATGAGACCTTTCCAGACCTTACTCATCCTGGATGAGTATTAGTTCATTTTCTGTTCCCATGGTCCTGTTAAACTTTTTAACCTCCTCTCACATCATAGGTTCCCCAAGAGAGTAATCTTACCTTATTTATTATTGTTATCTCAAGTGTCAATTGGCAAATGTCAACTCCTGGAATGTGAAGTCAAATGGGCCTTAGGACGCATCACTATGAACAAAGCTAGTGAAGGTGATGGAATTCGAGTGGAGCTATTTCAAATCCTGAAAGATGATGCTGTGAAAGTGCTACACTCAATATGTCAGCAAATATGGAAAACTCAGCAGTGGCCACAGGACTGGAAAAGGTCAGTTTTCATTCAAATCCCAAAGAAAGGCAATGGCAAAGAATGCTCAAACTACCACACAATTGCACTCATCTCACACGCTAGTAAAGTAATGCTCAGAATTTAACTGTGAACTTCCAGATGTTCAAGCTGGTTTCAGAAAAGGCAGAGGAACCAGAGAACAAATTGCCAATATCTGCTGGATCATTGAAAAAGCAAGAGAGTTCCAGAACAACACCTATTTCTGCTTACTGACCATGCCAAAGACTTTGACTGTGTGTATCACAATAAACCGTGGAAAATTCTGAAAGAGATGGGACTATCAGACCACCTGACTTATCTCTTGAGAAACATGTATGCAGGTCAGGAAGCAACAGTTAGAACTGGACATGGAAAAACAGACTGGTTCCAAATAGGAAAAGAATTATATGAAGGCTGTATATTGTCACCCTGCTTATTTAACTTATATGCATAGTACATCATGAGAAATGCTGGCCTGGAAAAAGCACAAACTGGAATCAAGATCTCCAGGAGAAATATCAATAAACTCAGCTAGGCAGATGACACCACCCTTATGGCAGAAAGTAAAGAAGAATTAAAAACTCTCTTAATGAAACTGAAAGAGGAGAGTGAAAAAGTTGGCTTAAAGCTCAACATTCAGGAAACAAAGATCATGGCATCAATCATGGCATGGGATTATGGTCCCATCACTTCATGGGAAATAGATGGGGAAAAAGTGGAAATGGTGGCTGATTTTATTTTTATGTGCTCCAAAATCCATGCAGATGGTGATTGCAACCATGAAATTAAAAGATGCTTACTCCTTGGAAAGAAAGTTATGACTGACCTGGACAGCACATTGAAAATCAGAGACATTACTTTGTCAACAAAGGTCTGTCTAGTCAAGGTTATGGTTTATCCATTGGTCATGTATGTTAAATATGAAGTTGGACTATAAAGAGTTGGACTATAAAGAAAGCTGAGTGCTTTTGAACTCAGCTTTCAAAAGTATCAAAATTAATACTTTTGCACTGTCATGTTGGAGAAGACTCTTGAGACTCCCCTGGACTGCAAGGATATTCAACCAGTCCATCCTAAAGAAGATCAGTCCTGGGTATTCATTTTGAAGGACTGATATTGAAGCTGAAACTCCAATACTTTGGCCACCTGATGCAAAGAGCTGACTCATTTGAAAATACCCTGATGCTGGGAAAGATTGAGGGAAGGAGAAGAAGGGGATGACAGAGGATGAGATGGTTGGATGGCCTCACCAACTCAATGGACATGGGTTTGGGTGAACTCCGGCAGTTGGTGATGGACAGGGAGGCCTGGCATGCTGTGCTTCATGGGGTCGCAGAGTCGGACATGACTGAGTGACTGAACTGAACTGAACTCTATGTTGAATAATGGATTTGAATTTCAATCTTACCTCTTTCACTGACACAGACAAGTTACTTCTCCTGAGTTTCTGAATCTAAAGATTAGGTTACATTTGACTCATTTTTCTATAAGTTTGGTCTAATTAGGAATGATGCAATAACTTATTAGCAACTGCAGATACCATTATAAACGTGCTGATTAAATAATGCTTGCTCAATTCCAATGTTTATTACTTAAAGCAAAAGAAGCTGAAGGCAGAAGACTTAACTTCATTTGAAATTAAAAAGAGAAGAAATCTTTGAATAAGGGTTATACAAGATTCTAGTGAAATAACCTCTTTCCTGAAATTGGAAGGAGGCATTGGGCTGTACTACATGGAAAAAACATCACATAAAAAAAAATAGAAAGCAATTCTGCAAAGCATTCAGGCCTTTCTGATAAACTGTAAACTCCATTCATACTATGAGGTCTTAAGTCACCACCAGTGAACTAGCAATCCTCTGTGCGGCTGATTGTTTTCATATATACTGGACATGGCTGACTTGCCTTCTGGTTATTTATGAAAGCAACACATTACATGCCATTTTATTGTAGCAGAGTTAAAAAAAAAAATCTTAAGGACAAATAGAAAGTTCCTATGTAGAAGGGAGATGTGCTGTTCTGTACTCAGTAGCTTCAGTTGTGTCTGTTTCTTAGGGACCCTTTGAACCTGTCAGACTCCTCTGTTCATGGAGATTCTCCAGGCAAGAATACTGGAGTGGGTTGCTGTGCCCTCCTCCAGGGGACGTTCCCAACATGGGATCGAACCTGCATCTCTTATAAGGAAGATATGAATGATTTAAACAAAATAAACTCTATTCTGAAATGTAATACATTGTATTCTATACTCAATCAATTTCTGTTTTAAGCCATGCTTCTTTGTTTGAGACACAGATGGAAGTCTAAATGATATAAAGAAAAATGGGATGTAGTTTGGATCCCAAGAAACTCATGACCTACAGAGAGAGACAAATAAATCAACATATTATATTAATATCAATACAAAACACCATAGGATGTGTTTCTTGAAGTGGAAAGAGGAAAATGCAACCCAATTTAGGACTATGGAGGAAAATTTCCAGGAGGATAATGATGAGCATGAAAGATACGTCAAAATAGAGACTAGAAATGGCAGGTGTAAAGGAAAAACCTACACTTTGTTTATTTCTGTATAGAGAAAAGCCCAATTTTTCCTTATTATGTATTTCTTCCCTATTAGTTTGTTTTACTATTATACTCACACAAAACATTTGACTTTTAACACTTCTGGTTACCAGATGTGTGAAGGTTTTTCATCACACCAAGCAGTTCTCTGTGACACCAGTTGCATGTCCTGAAATTTAACTCAATTCTTACTTGCTCTACCCTGAGAAAGCATCAGATCCCATGAACTAAGGACTCAGTCTCACAAGCCTTTCCTCTTTGTCCCCTCTAGCAATTCAGAGGTCAATCTCAAGCCCAGGTTATTATCTGTACTTCTCATCAGCCATCTGCAGTGGGAGGTTCCAGTGAGTCTCTCTTTGGGTTCAGTTAATTTGCTAGAACATTTTCAAATATCATGGAAACATTTGTGCTTATCAGTTTATTAAAAGATATGTTAAATTATAAAGGTGAATAATCAGATGAACTAATGCAAACGGCAAGATACGGCAGGATCCTTAGCACAGGAACTTCTGTCCTTGTGTAATCAGAGCCATCCAGGATCCCATGCTGAATCAACTCATTAAAACAGAAGATTCTCCAAGTGTTCTTATCATTAGAGATTTATAATGGCTTAAGGAGCCCTGCAACAGGAACTGGGAGTAGAAACCAATATATACAGTTTGCATTATCTCACAGAAGATAATTCAGATTAAGTAAAAATAACCAATAATATGCTGAGAACTTACTATTTGCTTCTTGAGGTTCCAAAGCTTTAATATAACTTATCTAAACCAATCCTATTTCAATAACAATATTTTGAAATAAGCATAATTATCCTTCTTCCAGAAACAAGCAACGAGAAATTGAATAACTTGCATAAGATCACACAGCTAATAATATATGATGATTTTTGAAATCCTTGAAATTTATTTTATATAAAAATGAATATAAAGTCAATCTTCTATCAATATGAACTCACCACTGGATTGGGAAGATTTACTCAAGAAGGAAAATTTACCCACTCCAGTATCCTGGCCTGGAGAATTCCATGGACTGTATAGTTCATAGGGTCACAAAGAGTCAGACAAAATGAGTGACTTTCACTTTCACTACAAAACTCTTTCTTTAATGAAATGGTAACTAATTAGAGTATATGCCCTTCTTTCTCTCTTATATATCTGAAGAATCTTGGTCATCCAGGAGAATGGTAATAGAGGTAGAGTTGAAATCCATTTTTACTTGCATGTAGACTCTTCACTCTCTTTAATACCGCTGGACTTTTTATACATGATTTAACTTGTGTTTGTATGTATATCTGTTTAGAATATATACAGTCAGTGGTATCTCATTAATATGATAAAGAAAACTATATTTTTCATTTTTATAATAAACATCTTCTGCATATATGTTGACTATGTTCTTAAGCTTTTTTCTTTTTAATAGAAATTAGTGTATTTCTCTCCCTTTCACATGTTTCTGTAAAATTTCTTACATCATTTTGGTAAAAGTTCTATCATAAAATTTCAGTGTATATTAACAAAATTCTCTTGTTCCTTCATTCTATTTTAAATAAAATGTATTCAGAGTTTTGAAAGTTATTTATATAAAAAAGAGCATTGTCTAAAATCTAGTTTATTTTTGCTAACTACTTTGTTAAAAAGCTACCTAAAGCATGATTGTTTTTAATTGTTTTCTTCAATACACACATTTTTTTCAGCAAAAATAAAACATGAACATTTTCTAGACTAATTTTTTTACATTGCACAATCAGAATTAATTGCAACTTTTAATTCAATTCAATCGTTACAACTCAATAAACAACCATTACTTTGACCTAAATTTCCCATTTTCTCACAATCTGAGAATTGAGAACACAAAAAGTAATTTAATGTTAAGTGAGAAAAGAGTATTGAGAAGCACTTCCTCATGAAGTATCCCTTTAATTTGTAAGGAAAACGTCAAACACAGGTTAAAATGATAAAATACAGTTATCATAGAACATTACAGTTATCATAGTAGTCTGAGATATATGCATTTGGAGTAAATACTTTGTCTACCCTAACTTTCTGTAGTATGATGCCCTTTGTTTTAAAGTCGAGCAGACATACCTTACATTGTAAAAACTCATTATTTTTACTTTTAACATAGATTACAATTTATTTGGTCTTCTTGGTCCTACTCCAAAATTCTTATATATGAATAATATAGATCTTCACACCCTTGAAGTTAAGGCTACTTGACTATTTTAAGCATAACCATATTCCCACTTTCTCCTTTCCTATTGCACATACAGATCAGAAATCTACTGCCATGACTAATCAACAGGGTCAATGGAAGAAGGAAAAAATGAATGTTCTCATCATCTGTATAATAAAGTCTGGTATTTGTCATTCTGCACATGTACTCCTTTTCTAACAACTTGCATGCCATTTATATCTCCATTTCATATGCTTAAATTCCTTATTTCCCAACATGTCAAACAACCTCATTGACTCTGCTGCTGCTGCTGTTGCTAAGTCACTTCAGTCCTGTCCGACTCTATGTGACCCGTAGATGGCAGCCCACCAGGCTCCTCCGTCCCTGGGACTCCAGGCAAAAACACTGGAGTGGGTTGCCATTTCCTTCTCCAATGCATGAAAGTGGAAAGTAAAAGTGAAGTCTCTCAGCTGTGTCCGAATCTTTGCCACTCCATGCACTGTAGCCTACCAGTCTTCTCCATCCATGGGATTTTCTAGGCAAGAGTACTGGAGTGGGTTGCCATTTCCTTCTCCAATCTCCTGTATATCCTAATTTATTTTCTATTAAATAGAGTGCCCCCTAAGGATATACACTGAAAAGTATATAATTATGAAATGCCCAGGATAGGATGCTGCCTACTCAAATTTGTTGCAGGTTCATTGAGAGAAACTGTTATCTTTTATTTCCATCTAAACTTCCAATATCCTGTTGTCATTTCCAGTTGCCATTATGAATATTAATACCTTATCTGCAAATATCATCTACTTAATGCAATGCTTCATTTTTGAAGAGAAAACATTTAGTTATTTGATGCTTAATGAAATAGTATCCATCTAATTCCAGTTTAGCTAGAAGCAATGTATATTTCAGGGATTGTTTTTTGATACCATAAATATCTTAGAACATACAAGTAAAAGAAGATTGTAGTACACTATGCTGCATGCGTACCTCTAGATATCTTAGGCTTACAACTGTGACTGTAATATATTCCAGCATGTCAGACTCTGGCTCAGACAGTAAAGAATCTGCCTGCAAAGTGAGAGACCCTGGTTCAATCCCTGGGTTGGGAAGATCCCCTGAAGGAGGAAATGGTAACCCACTCCAGTATTCTTGCCCAGAGAATGCCATGGACAGAGAAGACTAGCAGAGGTCACAAAGAGTCAGACAGGACTGAACGCATAACACTTTCACAATTTTTCACTTGTTAAACTATATCCTAAAGAGAAGTATTAAAAAAAAAAAAGAAAACACACACACAAACACCTTAGTGTGCTTACATAAATTTTTAATGCTAGACTACATGCATACTTTCTAAGCACTATACATCACATTTTAATGTTTAAACTATTTTTCTTAAACTGTAACTACCTGCTTTATGAGACATATTTAAACTCTTCAGATGTGTTAATTAATTTAGCTATCATGACTATTTTTCTTTGATATAATTACTGTCCTCATTTGATACTTGAGTAAACTTACCCCAGTAAGAGTTAGTTTACCTGAGTTAGGCTAGTCAGAGTTAGAGGCAGTTTTCTTTCACTCCTAGTGTCTGATGTTAGAGTCTGTGTTTTAACCACTACTCATAATATTTGATCTTCATCAAAGTAATATCCATCACTTAAAAACTTTGAACAAAACTCTCAAAAATGCATAACTGAGTCACTTTTGTTACCTTCATTAAATGGTACAAGGTCTATGTTTGATTTTTCCTGAGGTGAATAATTTATATAAATAAAAATTCAATCCATCAATATATATTCCATTAGAAAATTATTTAACCCTACAGGTAATCTGTCTTGCTCTAGCTGATTGAATCATTCAAAAGGTCAGGGTGGGAGTAAGTATGTACATTTCTCAGAAATCTTCAGAACATATTCCTTTTAAGAAGCAAAAAGCCTAGTATGTATTCATAGCAGAACACTGCCCAGAGTAGGACTCAGCAAACACAATAGATTAATTTGAGAAAAGAGATGAAAATATAATTTGCCAATAAACTATAACAAGGAAAGAAGTATCCACAAACATGAAATAATAGTAACTTAGTATTTCAAAATATATTCAAAATTTAGAAAAGTGTGCAAAAATTTCAAAAAACAACATAAAATAGAAAAAAAATTATTGGAGACAAGAGGTATGAGCTGAATAATAGGCAAGTGAGAAATGAAACAAAAAATTCAGAAAAGCACTACATAAAACATTTCCAAGTTAAAAACTAAATGAGTAGAAATATGAGAAAAACAGAGAACTATAGAAAGTTTAAAGGGCATTGAGGAAAATGAAGGAGAATAGAGAAAAACAGGCACAATAAAAGAATAGGGGAATAAAGGAATTGAAATAAAAAGGACAACGGCATGTAAGCAAAAAGATAATATTTTAGTCCTTTGACTCTTCTACACTAACATTTTATACAAGAAAGCAAATGAACATCTTTTAACACTTAAAGGAATTTCATTCACAAGAATTTATTGGGAGAGAGCAAATTCTTTTACTTAGAGATATTAACAGGAGTGTTTGAGTCTTATTTTTCTATTTTGAACTTGTTTTCTTAATAAAAAATCTGAGCTATAGAAACGTTTCCTCTGTTTTACTAGAAAATTTGTTAACAGCTTCTATGTTCTAACACAAGTTTTGTGTATTCAATGAAATGATATAAATTAATATAAATCTTAGCATTTAAATATTGTACACAAAATTTTGATAAGAAAGTATATTTATGTTAGATGTTATAGTCTTATCACAAAATACAATAAATAAAGAGGGCTCTAGGAAAGTTAGAAGTGATGGATATATTCAGGGCATAGACTGTGGTCATGGTTTCATGGGTGTATGTTATCTCCAATTTTTTCCTGTTATATACATGAAATATGGATGTTTTTGTATGTCAATCATACCTCGACAATAAAGTTGTTTAGAAATAAAATACATTATGCCAAAAGTTATAACAGATTTTTCACTCCATTTGAAGGAATGTATATAAATCTCTGAAATATCTTACATAAATTTATAAATTTGGAGTACTGAATGGTGATTGCAAAGACATTTCTGTTCCTCTATTATAGGTACAGGCAAAATACACACACACACACACACACACACACACACACACACATTTGGAGGCCAAATATGTGGAGAAAGACTTTGTTTTCCTTAATTCCTAAGTTTTCACTAAGCCTTTTTTATATAACGGCAGCACTTTCTTTTCTTTGCAAATTTTATTTGCCTCCACTTTAACTTGAATTATTCTCTTTACCCAGAATGCCCTTTCCCCACTACTCCCTTTTGATTAACAGAATACAGCTGGACCTTTTGTACAAAGAGAATGCTAGTTACATGAACTTTGCAGTTAACTCATTGCTCTTATTTTTTTTAAATGAAGGATTCTAACTTGCCTTCTACTCTGAATTTTACTTTCATGGAAAGTTCTGAATCACCTCTGACATTCTCTTTCTCCTCTGTGAATGCTACTATACTCTTTCCTGTTAAACACAGTCTTTCTGAAATCCCAGATACCACCATGCTGTATTTTACAGTTGTCAGTTTACATACTAATATTCCTCTACTAGATTTCTTGAATGTAGACAGAGTCACATTCATTATATTTCTACAGTAGCATTTTATGCTTAGCAGATATTCTATAAAAAGATGTTCACTGACATGAAATAAGAAACTTTGAATACTTTTAAAATCCTCCAGTTATGGTAAAATAATTGTGAAATTAGTAGAGTTATAACTAATTCTGTTTTGCATTATGTATTTTAGTGAACATTTCTGAAACTTCTTTAATTTGTCATGTGCTGTGCTGTGCTTAGTCGCTCAGTTGTGACCAACACTTTGGGATCCAATGGACTGTAGCCAGCCAAGCTCTTCTGTCCATGGGGTTCTTCAGGCAAGAATACTGGAGTGGGTTGCCATGCCCTTCTCCAGGGAATCTTCCCAATCCAGGGATCGAACCGAGGTCTCCTGTATTGCAGGCGGAGTTGTTACCATCTGAGCCACCAGGGAAAGTCCAAGAATACTGGAGTGAGTAGCTGATTCCTTCTCCAGGGGATCTTCATTGCAGGTGGATTCTTTACCAGCTGAGCTACCAGGGAAACCCTTAACCTGTGATACCTTTGAGTAATTTTTATCTCTTCCTATGATAAAATGCCCTAGAGGGAGTGGAATATGTGAGAATATATTTTAAAATACTTCTCAATCATCTTACTATCTGAGTGGCTAAATAAAAATGAAAAGTTTTAATGAGAATCATCAGAAAGTAGTAAATCAAATACATATCAAATATTAAATCTATGGCCTTTTGGCCTTTGTATTTCTATCTAAGCTGTCATCTCCTCATTTCCTCCACCCCTCAGCCCTTGGCAATCACCATTCTACTCTATTTCTATGAGTTTGATGTTTTTAGATTTCATAAAGAAGTGAGATCATACAGTATTCATCATTCTCTGACTGACTTGATTCACTCAGCATAATGTCTGAAGACCCATATATGTTTTTTCCCCCCAATGGCAAAATTTTCTTCTTTTTATGGCAGAAAAATATTCCATCATATGTTCATATATTTCATATTTTATTTTTCCATTCATACACCAGTAGACATAAGTTATTTAGATTTATTTAATATTTGGTCATTGTGAATGATGTTGGAATCAACATGGGGATGCATCTATACCTATAGGAGAGTAAATTCATTTCCTTTGAATAAATACTCAAAGATGGAATTGCTAGATCATATGATAGCTTTTTTAAAAAAAATACTTGGACCACCATCCATCTTGTATTCCATAGTGAAAATACAAGTTTATATTTCTGCCAGGAATAAACAGTATCACAGTTTTCTCTTTTCCAAATTATTGGCAACATTTACTATCTCTTGTCTTTTTGTTAATAGCCATCCTAACAGGTGCGAGGTTTTGATCTACATTTCCCTGATGATTAGAGATGTTGAGTACTTTTTCATGTTCTAGATGTCTTCTTTGAACATTATCTATTCATGTACTTTGGCCATTTTAAAGCCAAATTATTTTTTGTTGTTGAATTATGCAACTTTCTTACACATTTTGAATAATAACACTTTATCAGATATATTGTTTACAAATATTTCTCTCACTCCATAGGTTCTTGTTTTACACCAATATCAACTCAGTTATTATACAATATAACCAAGATCTGACCAAAAATACACAATTATTGTCTTCTCAAGACACTAAGTCTTAAAGTGGTGACTTTTGAAGTAGAAACAGTTCACTAACTCACATTGTTTTGAGTCTCACGTTGTTCACTCAAAATTAATGTAAGTAAACCCTTCAGTGCTAGATTCCACAGCACATTTACTGAATTGAAATGGTAAAGAGAAGATAAACACGGCCTCTGTGTAAGGAAATCAAGCAAATCTGTGAAGCATTTCATATGTTTTATTTATAGAACTCATGATAATAGGAAACCAAAAATCTGTAAGAGATACACAGATACGAAAGAGAAAGGAATCCAAATAAAGTATAAATACTAAAGCTAGTCATAAATTCACAAGGGAGGAGAGTACAAAAAAGAAGAAAGGAACAAAAAATAAAAGTATAAAACCACAAGAAAACAAGTTATACAACGGCAATATGTACATGTTTATTAATAATTACTGTAAATATAACTGAATAAATGCTCAAATCAAAGACATAGATTAGCTGAATGGATTAAAAAACATACAAACAAAGACTTAAACTATTCTAATTTTTAAAAAATCTTTTTCTCATTTTGATATTTTAATTTAAACTGTTCTGGGTAATTTAAACTGTTTTATTTTCCAGTTTTTTTTTTTACACATTCTTCTGTATTATCTTATCACCAATTGATTTCCTCTAGTGCAGTTTTCATTTCAATTTTTTGGTTCTACAGCATTCATTGGTTCTTCACTGAAAGTTTTCAATATGCTTCTCCATTCTTCTCCAGAGTTCGGTGAATGTTTTTATGACTGGCACTTTAAACTCTTTATCAAGTCAAGTATTTTTCTCTTTTTCATAATTTTTCCCTGATATTTTTATCTTGTTCTTTTGTTTCCCTTGTCTTCTAATTTTGTTTGACTGTCTATATTTTTTTTGTATGAATTAGGCAAAAGAGTTCCTCTCTCAGCCAGGAAGGTGTGTCCTTGTGCAGGAAAGTCCCTATACAGACTGTGTATACCTAGTGACTTTGATAGGAGGGCTAGAGCTGATTCAGGCATAGAGTGCTTTTTTTCCCTCCCAAGGTACACTGGGGACTACTGCTTTGCTGTATATGAAGGTAGGAGCTGGACACTGGCACAAGCCAGTGCACACTGGGTGTTGCCACCTTGGTGGGGTGTGACTGGCATCAGAACTTGCTGTGGGGTGGGATAGTCTTGATAGACCAGCTAAAGCACCTGCACTTTTCAATCTGAACTGTCCCTGTGCTCAGATGCATAGAAAGTGAAGTTGTGTGCTAGCCCTTTAAAAGTGGAGTCTTGATTTTTTACAGCTGTCTGGCTCTTCTGGATATAAGGCTTGCTGTTTTTAACACCAGGGAGGTTATCTTCCCAGTACGGGTCCCCAGGGCTCGAGTGCTCAGTGTGAGTCTCAAAGCATTTGCTCCTTAGGAAAGACATCAGCGTTTGGGATATTGCCTTTCACTTGTGGGTCATTCACCGGGGTGTGGGTCCTGAGTAGATTGTATCTTTGTACCCTTAAACCCATCTGGATGCTTTTTGCTTGTTTGTTTTTGTTCCCTAAATTGTAGAAGAGCTATTCTGCTAGTTTTCAGGTGTCCTGAGAAAGAGTTGTTTTCTTACACTGTACACACTGGGTGTGTCTATGGAAGGAGGTGAGCAGGATCCTCTTACTCTGCTGTCTTGATCCTGCCTTCTCTATTTTGAATATGAGCATCTATCTTCTACTTATTTATCACTGGATAGAAATCTGGATTTATATTTTCCTAATTATGACAGCTCAGTTGGTAAAGAATCCACCTGCAATGCAGGAGACATCAGTTTGATTCCTGTGTCAAGAAGATCCACTGGAGAAGGGATAGGCTATGCACCCCAGTATTCTTGGCCTTCCCTTGTGGCTCGGCTGGTAATTAATCTGCCTGCAATGAGGGAAACTGGGGTTTGATCCCCTGGGTTGGGAAGATCCCCTGGAGAAGGGAAAGGCTACCCATTCCAATTTTCTAGGCTGGAGAATTCCATGGACTGTACAGCCCATGGAGTTGCAGAGTCGGACACAACTGAACGGTGTTCACTTCATTTTCACTTTCATTCATTCACTCATTGTTCATCTTTTAGACTTATGTGCGTCGTGCCTTATGTAGCATAATTTTGAAAAATAAATCATTAATCATAAGTGAAAATACAGAGTATATGTTGTTATTGTCTAGTCACTAAGTTGTGTCCAACTCTTTGTGACCCCATGGACTACAGCACATCAGGTGTTCCTGTCCTCCACTCTCTCCCAGAGTTTGCTCAAATTCTTGTCCGTTGAGTCAGTAATCCTATCTAACCATCTCATCCTCTTCTGCCTTTTCTCCTTTTGCCTTCAGTCTTTCCCAACATCAGGGTCTTTTCCAGTGATGTGGCCCTTTGTAGCAGGTGACAAAACTATTGGAGTTTCAGCATCAGTCCTTCCAATGAATATTCAGGATTGATTTCCTTTAGGATTGATTGGCTTAAACTCCTTGCTGTCCAAGGATCTTTCAAGTGTATTCTCTAGCACCACAATTCTAAAGCATCAGTTCTTTGGCACTCAGCCTTTTTTATGATCCAACTCTCACATCTGTACACAACTTCTGAAAAAAAAAACATAGTTTTGACTATACAGAGCTTTGTCAGCAAAATCATTGTGGACGGTAACTGTAGACTACAGAATATATACCAACATTATTTATCAACAGATCAAATGGTATAGATGAACCAATAACAACTTAAATGTGCCGTAAGTGTATTCTTCAAAAGAAGAACAAAGGAAATTCCCATGAAAAATGAATAAAATTAAGAATTAAATGAGTAATGGGATTGGACAGATAGAGATTGGTATCTATAAATACTTTTATTGGCACAAGAGCTAGAAGAAAACATTTTGAGACCTATGGAGAGAGTAGTTTGTAGTTTATTTCTAAGGATAAAGATGAAGAATTGGAAATAACGTTGGAAGAACTTTTAAATGCTTCATTAAGATAGGACTTTTTCAGGTCAATAACCCCTATTGTTAATTAGCATTTAGACATATATTCCTTATATTGAAAGCAGACTTAAAAATCATGCCTGAGCATCTGAAGCAGTCCATGAGTTCTGACAATGTCAAGCATCCAGTGAGACCCAGATAGTTAATTATTTTTTAAAAATCTCCTTAATAAAACAGCTAGTGTTAAAAACAATGATTGAAATAGTCATGCATTTTATATTATTGACAGATTATTTTTCCTAATCAATCAAATCCATAAAGGAATCTAAGGAGAGGAGAAAGATTTTATTTTAATGTATCTCTCTCCCTCCAAATTAGCAATATTTTCCTTTGGAAAAGAGAAAGGAAAATTGTAATGGGAAATATTTAAACAGAAAGTATCTTGTGCAATGCTTAAAAGATCTAGTAGCTTATAAGTATGTTAAATTATTCCTACGTTGTTAAATTATTAATATTTTTGAAGACAGTCTCAATTAGAAAAAATAACTACAAACACTTCCTGTATGTTTCTATATCAATGCCTAATAATTCTACATGACATTAATAAAAATGATAAATAAATTTATATTAAAAAATAAAAAAGAAATAAACAATGAAAAAAAAGAAAAAATGGTAATTGTACTTATCAGTTACAGGGATGTGTCACAGCAGATAGTGACTTTCTGGAACATTCATGATGGCATACCATGAAAGTGGGAAAGGCACAATATAAAGTTCACAGAAAGAAAAAAAAAAACCTGCAGGGAAAATTACAAAATGAAAGAAATAGAAAAATACATCAAGCAAATAATTTCTGGGTCAAATAAATTGGCAGATCATTTACAATGAGAAATTTAGAGTCCACTATCTAGTCAAGGCTATGGTTTTTCTGGTGGTCATGTGTGGATGTGAAAATTGGACTGTGAAGAAAGCTGAGCGCCAAAGAATTGATTCTTTTGAATTGTGGTTTTGGAGAAGACTCTTGAGAGTCCCTTGAACTGCAAGGAGATCCAACCAGTCCATTCTGAAGGAGATCAACCCTGGGATTTCTTTGGAAGGGATGATGCTAAAGCTGAAACTCCAGTACTTTGGCCACCTCATGCAAAGAGTTGACTCATTGGAAAAGACTCTGATGCTGGGAGGAATTGGGGGCAGGAGGAGAAGGGGACGACAGAGGATGAGATGGCTGGATGGCATCACTGACTCCATGGACGTGAGTCTGAGTGAACTCCGGGAGTTGGTGATGGACAAGGAGGCCTGGCGTGCTGAGATTCATGGGGTTGCAAAGAGTTAGACATGACTGAGCGACTGAACTGAACTGAACTTATCAACAGGAAGGAAAATTATAACACAAATGTACTTTCCATCTGTAGTAACATGTCTGAGTATTTTCTGAAACTGTGATATAATAGCAATTGACTTATAAAAACTGATTCATGTCCTTTTCATTTTAAAGAACTTATATAATTTATTTTTATAAAGATATCAAAAATATTGGGGAAAGGAACTTATTTCTTGTGGCTTCACATTTCCATGTGATAAGATTGATTAGAGTCACAGGGAAAACTTTTCCTTACTCTTCTTCCCCAGGAGAAAGGAATGACTCATTGCTTTTGTGAGTTCAGGAGAGAAACCGAGCTCTTTGGCTCATCATCTTTCTTTATCCATCTTCTGGACTCCTACTGCAGAAGAAAATTTGCCCATTCTCAGCCCAGCATTAAGGTTCCTGGGACATCACTTGGCTTAGTTTGGGAAGATAGTCTCCATTCAGGCAGTGTTAGCAAGCCCTTTAATGAGATCTGACTTATGCCTTCCAAACAGCCTCAACAGTGTAACAAGTAAAAATGATCTCCAGTTGTCTGCTTCCTGCCTCTTGAATTTCTGTCACTCATTTCTGAACATGGTCAGAGTAGAAAGAGAGTTACATGTTGAGACATTAACTCCCAGGAGAATACACTGAAGCATTTCTGGTTATCCTTAGGATCTCTGTATTTCCACTGCTGCATAAGGGTAGAGAAAAGAAAAAATTAAATCCCCTTGGTACACTGAAAATCAAAACTTTTCTGGTGCAACACTGATTTATAGTAAATCATGTATAAAAAAAAGTTTCATTCATTTATTTGCCAGGCCATTCATTTCTTTGACAAATATCTGTCATGATATAGGGAAAGACAACAGAATAAATTCTATGCAAATATTAATAAAATGATGCTTCATCTAAAATAAGTTAATAGTATAAAAAGATGATTTCAGCTTAGTATAGAAACATATCTATAAAAAGTATTATTTCAAATTAACTGATCATATAATTACTTTAAATATATAATAGAGTATATTTATTGTGTATTGATAAATAAAATATACTTATAAAATTCAGGCTAGATGTAGTCCAATATTATGTTTTTATGTGAAATAAAAATTATTTGCAAGTGTTGAATACATATATAACAATATAAGTATGGATTCTTACATAGCATTTACATAACTTCATTAAAACTGATGAGTCAGTGTTGCTGTTTAACCTGTTTATGAATAAACAGATTATATCACAAGGTAACTAAAGTGTTTAAGGCCTCACATCTGCTGTGTTAGCTGTCCTCTGGGATTGGCCACCAATGATCATCACCTTCTGATATTCACACTCTTGTGTGGTTTCTTCCACATTGTGCCAGAGTGAGTCCACATAACCAGTTGCATACGGAAGAAGATATGTTGTAGGTTGTGTCACTTCTGAGATTAGATTTTATGAGATGTTATGGCTTCTATCTTGATTGGTCTCTTACTCTCTCAGATCATTCACTTTAGTGAAATTCAGCTGTCGTGTAGAGAAGTCTATGTGGCAAGAAACTGAGCCCTCTGCTGAAAACTAGAAAAGGATTGAGGCCTTCTGACAAAAGCTGTGTAAGTAAGCCAACCTAAAAGTAGATCTTCTGCTTCAGTTAAGCCTTCAGATTACTGCAAATACAGCCTACAAACTAACAGCCACTTATCGGTTCTTGTTGTTCTGAGAACCCTCACTAATACAGTGATTCTTTCTTCTCCCCATATATTAGGCTAAATCAATCTATTGCAATTTACCAAACAGTCCAAAAATATTGTGAAAAAAGAAACCTGTTTCTTATGGTTTCTATGAGTTGTGCATTCATGTTTCTACTCCACCTCTTAATAAGTGGATTTTTTGGATTAAATTATATAAATTTGGTCTATTTGATCTTAAAAGATAATTTCTAAGAGGACTTTAACATGCTATATTATGCAGGGATAGGTACTCCCTTACAGACTCTGTATTTTGTAGTAACTCAAATGCATGTTGTGCTAGATATATCAAAAATAGAGTGAACAGTGTCCTAGGGGTATTTTCTTTTACCATTTCATAATGATATCAATTGCCATATTAAGGGAGACTTCAAAGCCTTCACTGAAACATGTTATGTGGATGGTGGCATCATAGGCATGCTTTATGTGAAATTTTGAAGAAGGCATTGTCTGTTCTCAATGTCACTGATCATATTCTACCACCATCTTCTTTGCTAACTCCCAGAATTCCATAGAACTTAGATGGTCTCCTGTGCAGCCTATTTGAAGGCATCTAATCAGGTCCCTGGTGGATCAGAGGTTAAAGCCTCTGCCTGCAATGCAGGAGACCTGGGTTTGATCCCTGGGTCGGGAAGATCCCTTGTAGAAGGAAATGGCAACCCACTCCAGTATTCTTGCCTGAAGAATCCCATGGACAGAGGAGCCTGGTGGGCTACAGTCCATAGGGTCACAAAGAGTCAGACACGACTGAGTGACTTCACACTAATCACACTAATCGGGTCCCAGCTGTTGACTTTGATTCCTAAGTCAAGATAGAACAATTTCTCTCTTGTTTGAAGAAATAATAATTTCTTTTCCTCCCTTTCCTATCATCTACCCCAAAGGAAACAAATCTATCTTTTGTGCTTTCTTCCCAGGTATAGATGTTTTAATGGGTTACTTAGGATAATAAGTAGAACATAGTTGAAGATGACCTTTGTGAATAATGTGTTATGAGTCTTAGCTAAAGTCTTAACTGCCTTCTTTATAGTCTCTGTGGCCTGAATATTGGGGCGTTCCTGGTGGCTCAATAGTAAAGAATTTGACTGCAATGCAGGAGATTCAGGAGATGCAGGTTCTATCCCTGCATAGGGAAGATCCCTCGAAGGAGGGCAAGGCAACCCACTTCAGTATTTTTGACTGCAGAATCCTATTAACAGAGGAACCTGATGGGCTACAGTCCATAGTGTTACACCGAGTTGGACGGGACTGAAGCAACTTAGCATGCATACATACAGCTTGAATATTAATCCCCTTCAAAGTTGAATTTAACTATGAATTCCTGGGGAAATCTTTCACTGGATCTCAGGTAAGGTTTAGTTTCATGATTATACACTTTGTAAGAAACTTCTATAGCTTCACAGAATATTTACCACCATCCTGTATGTAATTGTTGCCTATGTCTATAAAATTGTAAACTTCAGAAATGCCAGGAGAAATGCAATTTCTGATCAATTGCTCTAATCCAAGTGCTGGCATTTGTCAGACTCTCAGTTACATAAGATAAAAGAATAAATTATTGAACAATCATTTGTATAAGTCAAGGAAATAACATTACAATCTATTTTGGATCATATTCTGTGATGAGAAACTCTGATTCATATTACTGAAGATTTCAATTTATTCTAAATAACTTCCTTACTGAGGAAAAAATCAGCATTTCTCTAACTTGTTTTTGTTCATCTTAAACAAATTAGATTTTATGGACTAAGACAGATATATTGTACACTCATTATAGAAGGGTATATTGAACTGAGTGCTGAAAACATCTTAAAAATTATATTTGCTGTTTAATTTAAATAATACCAAATGCTTATATATGGTACTATGTTTCATAGTATAAACTAAATTTTACTGTTGCCAGTCTCCCTGTTATAGGCATTGAATATTTCTCTCACATTTTTCCTTCTTCTTGGGTTGCTGGTAAGGGCAAAACTTTTCATAGTATACAAATTAGGGTAAAATGGAAGGTGAGATAATATAAACAGATTTTCTATTTTAGTTTATAATGTTAACTGACTAAATTGAAATTATACTGTGCTGTCATCAGGCCAGACCCAGTGGAGTCTGAGACTGAGGGATATACAGACAAAAGGGAGATGAATGGAGTCAAATAGTGTAGGTTTGGGGGCCCAAAAGAATTCTGATTTCATTGACTAATTTTATTCATGCATAGGACCACATTAAAATTCTTTAAATTCTTTTATGAATCAAATTCTAAGTGGTTGTATTATCAGAAAAGTGTACATAAAGGAGCATGCTCTTCAAGGGAGAATAAAAAAGGGAATGTTTGATGGAATTTATTATTTATATTTCCTTTTTAGCCTTCCCTATTTTGCAAAAACACATCATTTCTATATAGATATATAATTAATTATAGTACTGGTCTTCTGTTATATGTTACAGCATTTTTAGTTTATATTTTAGGAATATGGTAATCAAACAGTTGCATCCAGCACCAGGACTAGAAAGCAACGTTAAATCATATACGTAGGCTTTATCTGTTAAAACAAACAAACAAACAAACAAAAAAACCTACGTTGTCAAATTCTAATATTTTATCTTACTAGCAATTATGAAAAATCTTTTTATCAAATGAAACTTTCATGTACTTTACAATTATACCTTCAGCCACATAAGAAATGTTTCCATATTGGAAACAAAGTAGTAAAACTATTTCTACTTGCAGATACAGAACACCCTAAAGATTACTGAGAGGAATGTCAACAACCTCAGATAGGCAGATGATACTACCTTAATGGCATAAAGCAAAGAGGAACTAAAGAGCCACTTGATGAAGGTGAAAGAGGTTGTGAAAAAGCTGGCTTAAAACTCAACATTCAAAAAATGAAAATCATGGCATCTGGTCCCATCACTTCATGGCAAATAGTAGGGGAAAAAGTGGAAACAGTGACAGATTTTATTTGGGGGGGCTTCAAAGTCACTGCAGACTGTGACTGTACCAACAAAATTAAAAGACACTTGCTTTTTGGAAGAAAATCTGTGACCAACTTAGCATTTTAAAAAGCAGAGATCTCACTTTGCTGACAAAGGTCCACAGAGTCAAAGCTATGGTTTTTTCATTAGTCATGTACAGATGTTAGAGTTGGACCATAAAGAAGGCTGAGCACCAAAGAACTGATATCTTCAAACTGTGGTGTTGGAGAAGACACTTGAGAGTTCTTTGGACAGCAAGGAGATCAAAACAGTCAATCCTAAAGGAAATCAATATTCATTGGACGGGCTGATGCTGAGGTTGAACCTCTAATACTTTGGCCATCTGATATAAAGACCTGGCATTTTGGAAAGGATTTGATGCTGAAAAAGAATGAAGGCAAGAGGAGAATGGGGTGACAGGATGAAATGGTTGGATGGCATCATTTACTCAATGGACATGTGTTTGAGCTAGCTCCAGGAGTTGATGATGGACAGGGAAGCCTGGTGTGCTGCAGTTCATGGCATTGCAAATATTCAGACATGACTTAGCAACTGAGAATCAACAAAGAACCAACTAAAAATGGAGAACTTTTATAGCCAGTAAATAAATTCAGCAAGGATGAAGGATACAACATGAATACCATTTCAAAACTAATAAGATAGCAATACTAATAATTTTATAAAAAGGGAAAATAACAAGTGTTTGCATGGATATATGTATGGCAGGATGCAGCTTCTGTGGAAAATTGTCAGTACCTCAAAAAATTAAACACAGACTTACTGTATGATCCTGAATTTTCAATCCTAATTATATATTTCAAAAAACCAAAAAGACAGGTATTAAGAACTCTTACATGAAAGTCTATAGTATGAATGATTTTATTCATAAAAGTAAAATAATGGAACTACTTTCCTGGTGGCTCAGTGGTAAAGAATCTGCCAGACATTTCAGGAGACCTGAGTTCAACCCCTGGTTCAGGAAAATCCTCCAGAAAAGGCAACGGCAACCTACTCCAATATTCTTGCCTAGGAAATCCCATGGACAGAGGAGCCTGGTAGGTTACAGTCCATGTGGTCTCAAAGGAGTCAGGCATGATTTAGTGACTAAACAATAACAACAAAAGAGCTGACAGAAATTTCCATAAATGGATATATGGCTAAACAAAACAGACTTATTCATATCATAGAATATTATTAAGCCCTAATTGCACCCCACTCCAGTACTCTTGCCTGGAAAATCCCATGGACGGAGGAGCCTGGAAGGCTGCAGTTCATGGGGTCGCTGAGACTTGGACATGACTCAGTGACTTCACTTTCAGTTTTCACTTTCATGCATTGGAGAAGGAAACGGCAACCCACTCCAGTGTTCTTGCCTGGAGAATCCCAGGGACGGCGGAGCCTGGTGGCTGCCGTCCTGGGGTCACACATAGTCGGACACGACTGAAGCGACTTAGCAGCAGCAGCAGCAGCAAAAGGGATAAAGTACTGATAAATGCTACAACATGGATACATCTGAAAACACTATGCTAAATGAAAGATTATAAAAATAAAAGGCTATATATATATATATATTTATACACATATCCATATATATGACAGAGAAGGCAATGGCACCCCACTCCAGTGTTCTTGCCTGGAGAATCCCATAGACGGAGGAGCCTGGAAGGCTGCCGTCTATGGGGTCGCACAGAGTCAGAGACGACTGAAGTGACTTATCAGCAGCAGCAGCAGCATATATATGATATTCTGATTAAGCAAATTTAATAAACAGAAATTAAATTAATGGTTATCTGAGGCTGGAAGAAGGGTGAAATAGAAAGTAAACCTAACATAATGGGGTTTCTTTCTGATGTGATAGAAAATTTCTGGAATAATATAATGAAAATGATTTTACAATGTGAATATAATAAAACCCACTTAATTGTTAACATTAGTATAGTTAATTTTATAATACATGTCTTATTTATTTCTTAAAATGTAAATGCAGGAATTTCAATTCAATCACTTGAAATATCATCACTTTTAAATTTCACTGCATTTCTAGATCCAAGTGGTATAGAAGAAAGTCCATATACTTAAGAAGCTAGCTCAATTGGTTTTGAATAAGAGTTAGAGGATTTGGAAGAGCTATGCCTTAAGAGAGATTGTCTAATCCATTTGATATACAGTGGCCTCATCTGTGAAATGGTGATAGCTACATTTACATTTCAGGTATTTAGGAGAATTAAATGAGGTTTCACATGCAAAGATCAAAGGCAGGGTTGAATGTTCCATCAGCAAAACTCTGTGTGCTATTTTCAAATATATGCTCTTTACTCTTCTTCTCATTACGTTTTAAGATGCTAGATTATCTTCTGCTCCTCAGTTATGTTATTCAGAATGGGAATATTTTAATTAATTCATCTTTCTTTCCTATATTGCCTATAGTTACATTTTCCTGTCCTTATTTGTCTGAAGTCTAATTATCTGAGACAACAGACTACCAAGACTTGCTTGACAACTTGGCCCCACCATGGTACAGTACATTTCTGACCTAGTCTAAAAGAAGGCATTCAAAGTCATTTAAAGGGAAGAAACTGGCTCTTAAACCTTTTTAAAAGTTCTGGGTACAAAATGTATAGAAACCAGATAACGTCTATCGCAAATGACACTTTGGAAGTAGTGGCCAAGGTTGAAATTAAGATGAAGTTAAAATGACCTTGAGGGTGTTATGCTATGTGAAATAAGTCAGATAGAGAAAGATAAATACTATATGATCTCACCCATATGTAGGATCAAAAAGCCAACAATGAATATACCTCATAGAAGCAGAGAACAAATTGGTGGTTGCCAGAATTGGGGTCTTGGTGGCTGAGGAAATGGATGAAAAAGGTCAAAATATAAAATGTTATAGTCATAAAATAAATATGCTATGGGGATGTAGGGTATAGTGTGGTGTCTATAGTTAACATTATTGTACTATATATTTGGAAGTTTCATTGCAGGCAGATTCCTTACCATCTGAACCACCAAAGAAGTCCCAGAAAAAAGTTTTGGCTGCAAGAAAAATATTGTAAGAATGTGAGGTGATGGATATCAACTAAATTTCTTGTGGTAATCATTTCCTATATTCACACATATCAATATGTTTTACACCTTAGAAAAATAGGATGTTATATTTGCAATTGTATCTTAATAAAACTGGGAAAAGCACTTTTTAATTGAGAAAAAAAACAAAAGAAAAGACAAAGTATTAGGTGACTGTAGAAACAATTGCCTAAGATACTGTTCATGTATATAATTTTGCAAATTTAGAATTTGTTTTTGTTAAGAAGACATTGACGAAAACATTCAAAATGTCTGATAAAACATAATAATTTTACAGAAGAAAAGATGAAGTTTGTAATTTGTATGACACATTTATTCCAATAAAGAAGTTAAAACCCTTCTCAATTTTCAGAAAATTTCAAGCGTAAGTAGCAGAAAAAGATATGGGCAGGGAGGTGGCAATTTTGGATCAGGGAGTTTTAAATGTTGAGAAAAGTGAAACAAGCATAACTTTTCATGGTATAGTATATTTGTATAAAAAATAATCTCACATCAAACAGAATTTTTAAAAATCCAGTATAAAAATGAATACAGGAGGATGACTCTGGATAAAAAGAGATAAACCTCCACACTCAGACAACTCTTATATCCATCAGTTCAGTTCAGTTCAGTTCAGTCGCTCAGTTGTGTCCAACTCTGTCCATCACCATCTCCCAGAGTTCACTTAGACTCACGTCCATTGAGTCCATGATGCCATCCAGCCATCTCATCCTCGGTCATCCTCTTCTCCTCCTGCCCCCAATCCCTCCCAGCATCAGAGTCTTTTCCAATGAGTCAACTCTTCCCATGAGGTGGCCAAAGTACTGGAGCTTCAGCTTTAGCATCATTCCTTCCAAAGAATCCCAGGGTTGATTTCCTTCAGAATGGACTGGTTGGATCTCCTTGCAGTCCAGGGGACCCTCAAGAGTCTTCTCCAACACCACAGTTCAAACGCATCAATTCTTTGGTGCTCAGCCTTCTTCACAGTCCAACTCTCACATCCATACATGACCACAGGAAAAACCATAGCCTTGACTAGACAGACCAAAGGACCTTCATAAACTATATTTTGAAAACCACTATTCTAATGTAACCTCTTTATTTAAAAATAAGAAAGAAAGACAAAAGACAAAAAGATTTAGTTAATGGCTTAATTCTCCCATGCAGATGAATGAATAAGAAAGCTGTGGTACATATACACAATGGAGTATTACTCAGCCATTAAAAATAATACATTTGAATCAGTTCTAATGAGGTGGATGAAACTGGAGCCGATTATGCAGAGTGAAGTAAGACAGAAAGAAAAGCACCAATACAGTACACCAATGCATATATATGGAATTTAAAAAGATGGTAACGATACCCTGTATGCAAGACAGCAAAAGAGACACAGATGTATAGAACAGTCTTTTGGACTCTGTGGGAGAGGGAGAGGATGGGATGATTTGGAAAAATGGCATTGAAACATGCAGAATATCATATAAGAAATGAATCGCTAGTCTAGGTTTGATGCAGGATACAGGATGCTTGGGGCTGGTGCACTGGGAAGACCCAGAGAGATGGTATGAGGAGGGAGGAGGGAGGGGGTTTCAGGATTGGGAACATGTGTACACCTGTGGCAGATTCATGTTGATGTATGGCAAAACCAATACAATATTGTAAAGTAAAAATAAAATAAATTCTGAAAAAAAAGAACTGATCACGGAGTTTATATTTCTGGGTAGGCAATAATGTTTTATCTCCAGAAAATAGTTTATCATAGAATGGGGAAAATTAAAACAATAATAATAACCAATGACTTAATTTAATACAATTAACTCAGAGAAACTCAGAGCTAATTCATTATTTAGCTCTACACATATATTTTGTATACATTTGTATCTCATAGTCAAAGATAATTATATATAAAAAGGCTGCATTTTTCTTATCTTAGTGATTAATTTCTTTAAATTTCCAAGTAGATATTCAGAACAGGACACTCAGCAACTGGAACAAAGAGGAAATTCACCAAAACTCTTTGTAATTCAGGATAAGATATGCTGATTATTATAAAGCAGCTGAGAAAATTAGCATCTTCAAAGTAAGGTGTCCCAGCAATCTACAATGAGCTTTTTCTTTGTGGATTTCAAAATAATTGTATTCAAGATTTTTTAGGATTTATTGTCTCTCCTTTTCTTTTTTCTTTTAAATATTTTCTCTACTACATTTATTTACATCAGGCTTAAAGTGTATATACATATATATGTACACATATGTATGTGTGTGTATATATATATACATATATATATAATTGTATATTTAGAACATGTGTTTGGTATATATGTTCCAAATGATATTGTATATATTATATGTATTACATTAGACATAATGCATATAATAATTATCATGATATTTAACCTAAATTATACATACGTTTGTGTATATATATGCATATACCTGAAGATACTCTAGAGAAGGGAATGGCCACCCACTCCAGTATTCTGGTCTGGAAAATTTGATGGACAGAGGAACCCGGCAGGCCCAAGGGGTTGCAAAGATTTGGGCATGACTGTGTGAATTTCACTTTCACACACATATAAAAATTCTACTTTAAAGAAAAATTACCAAAAATCCCTTGAAAAATCTAGAGAAATAATATATATGCATGTATATGTATCTCCATCATTTGTGAGCATAAATCTGGAAAAAGGGAGAACACACTTTCCCAAATGTGCTCCCAACATTTTCTAAAATGTTGTTTGATATATTTTTAGTATTAAAAATAAATTATAACACTATATATTCATAAAATGGTGTACAAAAATATTGTAAGTCATTGTTCTAGGGTCAGCCATATGGAAAAGAATTAGACAGATCCTTGTAGAACTTAGTATCTCCTTCAATATCCATCAATACTGGATTCCTCACTAATGCCTCAAAAGGCAATACCTATTTACATTAGTATTTCTTCACACCTAATTTTTTTCCCTTAGAAATTAATTTTTTTTCTTCTCTGTTATGAAAACTCCTATTTCACTTTCAAAACACTGAATATTGTTCAAATGAGTTATTTCCACCTATGGTCTAGAATTCCACATTATTAGGTTAAAAGTGACATTAAAGTGACATATAGCAGAACTTGTAGAAGGAAAAATGACAATCTGTGGTAGTTCTAAATAGTTAACATTTTTTCCTTATGCAAACATGAAATTTGCCTTTCTTTAGACTATTTGTAATCCTGCTATATGAATTTTCACAGGGAAATCCTAAACTGTCTTCCACATATAACTCCTGCACTTTTTACAGCTTCATTATCTCTTTCCCAAGATAAACACCTCAATTCCATACCTCTCATTTAATATTATTTAAGTCAATTCTGTAATGCATATACTATCCTCCGAAAAATCTGTTAACAAGAGCTCCCTTAGAGTTTAATATCAAGAACTTAAATCATTACCATGCACCCTGTCTGTAGGTAAGCTATTGCCATTCCATCTTTATATATCCTTTTTTAAATATAATCCAATATTCCAATTTTTTAAGTAGAAATTTCAGTTTTCCTTTTCTTTCTGAGTCTACATTATGCTGCATACTCATGATATTAATAGTACTGAAAAAGAATAACTCATGAAACAAAATAAATTTTATTACTTTGATCCACTATCCCCCAAACAGTATTCAGTGGGAGAAATTTCATCTGATTCTAAATAAAAACCAGGCACCCTGTGAGTTTTTGCTCTCAATAAGTAATAAAACACTCTAGAGTCTCAACTCATAAATAAGAATGTTTCATCTCATGAAATAATCAAAACTTCAAATTCAACAAATCCTTTCCTCTCAGCTTGAACATACTTCAGACCAGAAGCCTACAGGGAAAAGGAATTAAAATGACTGTTACTGAGTCTAAGCTCATACTGCACATTACGTGACCAGATGATAAAACCAGAGATGGAGATAAAACAAGGAGTAGCAACCTTATTCAGACAGTCAGCAGACTGAGAAGATGGTGGACTCATGTCTCAAAGAACCATCATCTGGTACAGGTTTGGATGCTAGTTTACTTTATAGAACAAAGAACAGGGGGTGAAGAGATAAAATTAAAAAAAAAAACATAACAAAACTGTGAGTTGTAAATATTTCTTGATTCCACCTGATTACAGATACGTGCTAATTTCTTCTTTCTTGCAGCCATTGACTAGTGGTCCTGGGCAAAATGTTTCCTGTGAGCTAAACAAAGGTTTTTAAGAGTAAACTCAGGCATGGGAGGCAAGATTGCTAGAGATGGGCCATTATGTATACTTTAAGCTATAGGCAACTTTCCTTTAGTGATTAACTTGTTGTAGCAAAAGCAGCAGGATACAAAAGCTAGAGTAATAGAAACAGATCTAATATGGAGTCAGACTTGTTCTTCCCTCTTCCACCTGCATCATCCATATATATACATATATATATACATATATATATATACACATATATACACACATATATACATATACCATCATCTGATATTACAGGTACTACCTTGGCAAAAACATGGGTTTATGCAGTATCAAAACTCTCTTGATGATGGCAATATCCTAATAATATAGAGCAATCTGAGATAAAGTGATAGAGTGAGCATGATACAAAAACAATCAGTACAAATTAAACCTTACAAGTGTGTTTATTTTCACCATCTTCCCTTATTTAAAAGGTGTATAATCTTGAAGTTAAATATATGCAGTGATTCACCAATATCATATAGATATTGAATACTTGTGTATTTTTTCCCCAGTGAAACAGAATTCTGGCAGCTTTATCCACCCCTCTTCCCACCCAAACAAAAGAGATTAACAGAACAGACCATCTCTATCCTTAAAACAATAACTATTGAGTTACTCTTATCAGTATTGGCTTTTACTAAGAGCAGCAGTGGTGGAACAGTGGTGGAGCTGGTAGATTCAACTAAGATGCTATATGCTATCTGTAGTCTGAGAATGCTCTTAGGCCTGAGAGTTGATTGGAAATTCTACCACTCATAGTTCCCTCTCACCTCTATCTTAGATACTTCACAACTGATAACAATAACACAACTTTAGAGACTCAACAAGCCAGTTATATCGGATGTGGGTCACTATTTCAGCTATGAATTAGGGAGATGAGGCTCCAAGAATAAAATCCGATCTTTATTTCCATATCACATTCATGGATGAAAGGAAGAAATAATAGGATATATACTCATGGAATATAACATATTTTGTGGAAATAGACTTTCTTAATTACCTTCCTCAACTTACAACACTTATCTGCTAAATAGTGACTTTAAAACCCACCTTTATAGCTGCAGTCTTTTAATTTAAGACTAGAATGACTTTAAAAAGCATGAAGCTCTTCTGAGTCATCTGTACCTCACCCCAACCATTTTATCACATATAAATAAAGGATAATCAAAACATATAAGAATAGCATGTAAATATGCACTATTCAAAGAAACAAAGTTAAAGTTCTGAAAAAATAAGTTGCAAATTAAAAAAAAAATGTTCACATTGGTCATTATTGTGGAGTATTGGCTTTAGGAGAAAGCATGATTTCAAAACAATTTTGAAGAAAGTCTGTTCTGCACAAGTCACTATACAATCCGTTGTTGTTTTACTTAAGAAAGAAAATTACTTTTTCTTCATCTAGATGTCCATGACTTTGTTAGTAGGAGATGTCATCCACATGAAACATTATTATGAATAAAAAGCAAAGAAATTCATTGATAAAAAATATTATCATATTGTTATTAATTAAATAAAGTAAACATTTGAGCAAACTTTGGGACACTCAAGTGGATCTAAGTCATTGATGTCAATTGTCAGTTATATGTCACATGGAGTAAGGATCCTGGGGAATGAGAGTAAAGGAAGCAAGAGAGAAGTTTGGGGTGATAAGCCAGT
This sequence comes from Ovis canadensis, assembly GCF_042477335.2. NCBI lineage: Eukaryota > Metazoa > Chordata > Mammalia > Artiodactyla > Bovidae > Ovis > Ovis canadensis. The sequence goes on from NC_091247.1 coordinate 54,410,430, forward strand.
AGCAGAGATAAGCCAGAGATCTCTGTAAGGACTTTGTCATTGAGGCTGGAGGAAATATAGAATCATCAGAAAATTAATTTTAACTTTTAATGGAGTATATCTCAGAAAAATGTCTATGTTACAAGTGTACAATTCAACAAAACATTCAAATTAACACTCTCACATTATCAATAACCAGAAGGAAATCAATGTTTTCAGCACCCCAGTAACTTCCAGAGTGCCACCACACAATCAACACTCGTGCTCTGTATCAGAAGGTTTTTATACATGCCCTGCACCACATGAGTAAGATCCATTTCACTCCTATATTACTGAAGATTTTTGTTATAATTTTATACTGATTGTTGGCAAATAGTTTGAGATGATAGAATTTTTGTTGCATTTTCTTAATATAATAATATGCATTAATTTTCAATGTTTAACTAAATTTGCATTGCTAGAATATAATCCAGTTTATAACTGGAAAAACTCCAGTTTAGTTGCTATGTATTTTACAGTTTTTGTATTACATAAATTGGCTTGTTAATAGTTGGTTCAAGACTTTCTACATTTCTGGTCAATATAGTATAGGAAAATAATTTTATTTTCTTGCTAGATTTTGATTTCCAATTTATATTAGCCATAAAGTACATGAAATAGCATTATTTCTGACAAAAGTTGATAGAAATAGCTAAGGAGGAAATCTAGACCCGAAATATTCCTTTAGCAGAATTTTGAAATTTGAAATTTGTGTATTTTATGTTAACAGAACACTTCAGATTTTATATTTTGTTGTGTATTTTTTTCTAAAGATATTATGCTTCATTTCTGGCATTAGATCTATTTTGTGTTATCTCCTCCCTCACTTCTTTTTAAAGTCAGCCTCACTTTATGTTGGGTTGGCCAAAAAGTTCCTTTGTTTATTTAATTATTTGCATATTTTAATTGAAGGGTAATTGCAATATTGTGATGGCTTTTGCCATACATTAATGCAAATCAGGCATAAGTATACATTTGTCCCTTCCATCTTGAAAACCCTCTCCCACATCCCTCCCACACATATCCCTCCAAGTTGTCACAGAACATCAGCTTTGGGCACCCTCTGTCATACATGAAACTTGCACTGATTATCTAGCTTACATATGGTAAATTGTGTGTTTCAATGTTATTTTCTCAAATCATCCCACCTCTCATTCTATCACTGAGTCAAAAAGTCTGTTCTTCAAGTCTATGTCTCCTCTGCTGCCCTGCATAAAGGATGATCAGTACCATCTTTCTAGATTCCATACATATGTGTTAATATGAAATATTTGTCTTTCTCTTTCTGACTTACTTCATTCTGTATAATAGGCTCTAGGTTCATCCACCTCATTAGCACTGACTTAAACGTGTTCCTTTTTATAGCTGAGTAATATTCCATTGAAAAAGAAATGCAAAAAGGCAAAATGGTTGTCTGGGGAGACTTGAAAATTAGCTGAGCAAAGAAGAGAAGTGAAAGGCAAAGGATAAAAGGAAAGATATACCCATCTGAGTGTAGAGTTTCAAAGAATAGAAAGGAGAGATAAGAAAGCTTTCTTAAGTGAACAATGCAAAGAAATAGAGAGAAACAAAAGAATGGGAAAGACTAGAGATCTCTTCAAGAAAATTAGAGATACCAAGGGAATATTTCACACAAAGATGGGGACAATAAAAGACAGAAATGGTATGAACCTAACAGAAGTGGAAGATATTAAGAAAAGGTGGCAGATGACCCAGATAATCGTGATGGTGTGATCATTCACCTAGAGTCAAACATCTTGGAGTGTGAAATCAAGTGGGCCTTAGAAAGAATCACTATAAACAAAACTAATGGAGGTGGCGGAATTCCAGTAGAGCTATTTTAAATTCTATAAGATGATGTTGTGAAAGTGCTGCACTCAATAAGCCAGCAAATTTGGAAAATTCAGCAGTGGCTACAGGACTGGAAAAAGGTCAATTTTCATTCAAGTCCAAAGAAAAGCAGTGCCAAAGAATGTTCAAACTACGACACAATTGCACACATTTCACTTCCTAGAAAAGAGATGCTCAAATTTCTCCAAGCTAGGCTTCAACAGTATGTGAACTGAGAACTCCCAGATGTTCAAGCTGGATTTAGAAAAGGCAGAGAAATCAGAGATCAAATTGCCAACATCTGTCGGGTCATAGAAAAAACAAGAGAATTCCAGAAGAACATCTACTTTTGCTTCAATGACTACATTAAAGCCTTTGTGTAGATCACAACAAATCATGGAAAATTCTTAATGAGATGGGAACATCAGACCAACTTATGTGCCTCCTGAGAAACCTGTATACAGGTCAAAAAGCAACAGAGAATGGACTAGTTCCAAATTGGTAAAGGAGTACCTCAAAGTTGTGTAGTGTCACCCTGCTTATTTAACCCATCTACAGAATACATCATGCAAAATGCTGAGATGAATGAAGCACAAGCTGGAAACAATATTGCTGGGAGAAATATCAATAGCCTCAGATATTCAGATGACACCACCCTTTTGGCAGAAAACAAAGAGAGACTAAAGAACCTCTTGATGTAGGTGAAAGAAGAGAGTGAAAAAGTTGGGTTAAAGTTCAACATTCAGAAAACTAAGATCATGGCATCTGGTCCCATCACTTCATGGCTAATAGGTGGGGAAACAATGGAAACAATGACAGACTTTATTTTCTTGGGCTCTGAAACCATTGAAGATGGTGACTGCATCCATGAAATGAAAAAATGCTTGTTGCTTTGAAGAAAAGCTATGACCAACATAGACAGCATATTAAAAAGGAGGGACATTACTTTGCAAACAAAGGTCCATAGAGTTTTAGCTATGTTTTTTCAGGTAGTCATGTATGAATGTGAGACCTGGACCATAAAGAAAGCTGAGCACCAAATAATCGATGTTTTTGAAATGTGGCATTGGAGAAGACTTTTGAGAGTTCCTTGGAATGCTAGGAAAGCAAACCAGTCAACCCTATAGGAAATCAACCCTGTATATTCATTGGAAGGACTGATGCTAAAGCTGAGGCTCCAATACTTTGGCTTCCTGATGCAAAGATCTAACTTATTGGAAAAGACCCTGATGTTGAGAAAGATTGAAGGAAAGCAGAAAAGGGAATGACAGAGGATGAGATGGTTGGATGGCATCACCGACTCAATGGACATGAGTTGAACAAATTCTGGGAGATGGTGATGGACAGGGAAGCCTGATGTGCTGCTGTCGATGGGGTTGTAAGGAGTTGAAAATGACTGAGGGACTAAGCAACTGAACAGCAATACTCCATAGTGTACATGTACTGCAACTCCCTTATCTGTTCACCAGCCAATGGACTTCTTTCTGGGTTGCATCCATGTTCTACCTATCATAAATAGTGTTGCAGTGAATATTGGGTATCTGTGTCTTTTTTCAGTTCTGTTTTTCACCAAGAATTTATTGAAAAATGTAGTCACCATTTTGTTCCATTATCTTCTCCATTTAGGAAACTTCATAATTCCATCTTCCTCAAACTTTTTATATTTTTGTGCAAAGAACTTTTCAAGGTGCATTTCACAGTCTTTCAGGGAATTTAATTTTTTTTCCATTAAGAGAATTTTTAAAAGACCAAAATAAATGGAAATCCAAAGTTGCAGTGGCTGGTGAATATGGTGGATGAATCAGAAATTCCTAGCCAAACTGTAACAGTTTTTGGTATGTCATCAAAGAAACAGGTGGTGTTAACTTATCCTGATGGAAGATTGTGTGATTTTGTTGATTAATTCTGGACACTCTTCATAGAGTACTGCTTTCAGTTGGTCTAATTGGGAGCAGTGCATGTTGTAATTAATCTTTTTTTTTTTTTTTCTGGAAGAAGCTCATAATAGAGAACTCCCTTCCACTTTGACCATATACACAACGTCACATTCTTTGGATGAAGACTGGCCTTTGGTGTCATTGATTCTGGTTCATTTCACTTGTCCCACGATCTCTTCTGTTCTACATTATTGTATAGTATCCACTTTTCATCACCCTCCACAATTTGTTTTAAAAACAATGTTTTAATTACATTTAAGTAGACAATTGCATGTGGAAATAGAAGGATTGTTTTTACCTAAGTTATGTGAAATCCAAATATCAAAGCAATGAACATAACCAAGCTGATACAAATGATTGTCAATGTTTGTTTTGAATATTTTGAGTATGTCAGGTATCTTTCAGGTGGTATAGCATTGATGGCTTTCAATTAATGTTTCAAATTTATCACTCTCAAGTTCTACTGGTCTACCAGACTGTGGAGCATTGTCCAGTGAGAAATCTCTAATATAAAACCTCAAAAACCAATTTGACAGGTTTGGTCAGTCATAGCACCTTCTCCACACACTGTATAAATCCTTTCTTGCATTTCAGTTGCATTATTAACTTTCTTTAAATATGATCTATGGAAATTTAATAAAACTGATTGCAAGTTAAAAAAAATAATAAAGCATAATATGCTGAAAGTTGTCTTAAAGCTCAACATTCAGAAAATGATCATGGCATCCAGTCCCATCACGTCATGGGAAAGAGATGGGGAAACAGTGGAAACAGTGTCAGACTTTACTTTTTTGGGCTCCAAAATCATTGCAGATGGTGACTGCAGCCATGAAATTAAAAGACACTTACTGTTTGGAAGAAAAGTTATGACCAACCCAGATAGCATATTCAAAAGCAGAGACATTACTTTGTTGACTAAGGTCCGTCTAGTCAAGGCTATGGTTTTTCCTGTGGTCCTGTATGGATGTGAGAGCTGGACTGTGAAGAAGGCTGAGCACCGAAGAATTTATGCTTTTGAACTGTGGTGTTGGAGAAGACTCTTGAGAGTCCCTTGGACTGCAAGGAGATCCAACCAGTCCATTCTGAAGGACATCAGCCCTGGGATTTCTTTGGAAGGAATGATGCTAAAGCTGAAACTCCAGTACTTTGGCCACCTTATATGAAGAGTTGACTCATTGGAAAAGATTCTGATGCTGGAAGGGATTGGGGGCAGGAGGAGAAGGGGATGACCGAGGATGAGATGGCTGGATGGCATCACTGACTCGATGGACGTGAGTCTGGGTGAACTCCGGGAGTTGGTGATGGACAGGGAGGCCTGGTGTCCTGTGATTCATGGGGTCGCAAAGAGTCGGACACGACTGAGCGACTGAGCTGAACTGAACTGATGCTGAACATGTTGCTGTTTTCTTCCATATACAATATTAAGATGGTTATATAAAATTTTTTCAATTTCATGTTTTTTAAAATGTTCATTGATATGATAGCTGTCAGAATACAATTGAACAAAATTGTTTCAAATGAAGTTGCTGCTGCTGCTAAGTCACTTCAGTCATGTCCAACTCTGTATGACCCCACAGATGGCAGCCCACCAGGCTCCCCCATCCCTGGGATTCTCCAGGCAAGAACACTGGAGTGTGCTCCCATTTCCTTCTCCAATGCATGAAAGTGAAAAGTGAAAGTGAAGTCATGTCCTACGCTTAGCAACTGCATAGACTGAAGCCCACCAGGCTCCTCTGTCCATGGGATTTTCCAGGCAAGAGTACTGGAGTGGGGTGCCATTGCCTTCTCCATCAAATGAAGTTAAAGGAAACTAAATACTACTAGAACCATTTTATGCAAAAAAAAAAAAGAATGAACTTTTGCCAACCCAATATTTATCTATTTTATTATTTTTTCAAAGAATCAATTTTGATATTCTTTATACATATTTATGAGTATAAATATATATGTGCAATACACAAATATATGCATACTTATAAATACATATACAAACATATACAAAATTACTATTGTTATGTTCTCTATTATTGCTGTTTTACTTTGAATTCAATTTACTGATCTTTTCTAGCATTATAAAATGAATATTTACATCTTTCCTCATCATCTAAGGCTATAAATCTTCCCTCTAGATTAATTTAACTTGTGGCTTCTTCTTTGATTGATAGTTGATTTAATTTTTTAAAAAAAATAATTTTCAATTTCTTAAGATATTCTGCTTAATTGTACTAAATGCCTAACCACATTAACTTACCGTTGTCCAATAACACAGATGGTGTAAATTCAGTATATTAAAAGTTATGAAGTATATTTATAATCTAGACAAATCACATCTTCAAATTTTGAATAATAGAATTTCTCAATTTAACTCTTGATTCATATGTAAGAACATAGAGGTCTTTAACTTCATTCATCTCCTTACCCTAGAAGTATATGTAATGCTAGTTATGCATTTAAATGTTTAATATACTTTAAAATAATCTATATTAATGTTGTTTTGTAATCAACTTTCATCCAGGTTTTCCCACTATTTATTCTTTTCATAGCCTCCTTCCTCTGGTAGAAAAAAGCCATTTTATTGAGTCTTCTACTTTACATTTTCTAACATTTTTGTGTATAAAATGCAATCAGCTTACCTACATTTTGAATGCTATTTTCTCTGATTTTAGAATTTTGAAGGCTAGTTATATTCTTTAAAATTATTGAATACACCACTCCATTGATTTCATTCTTTAATTGTTCTCTGTCATGTCCTTTTCATTTTTCATTCTCTGGATGTGTTCATAAATGTCTGTTTACTTTATGACTTTGCAGTTTACCATGATGTAACTAGGCGTAGTTTCTATTTTTTATGCTTTAGATTTCTAATCCAGCTTAAATGTGTGGCTCTGTCATTCAGTTTTCAAACTCTCAACTTCATGTAATTTGTTAATATATTCAAATCATTCTGGAGAAACAATCTGTCATTTTGCAAATGACCCAGTAGAGTAAAATATATGGGTCACACAAAAAGTTGTATTGAATGGTGATAGCAGCTTTACACATAACATCCAGAAAACTCAAAACAACCAAAATGTACAGCAACATGTGAAAAGATAAATGTATTCAAGTAAATCTATGAAATGGAATGCTACTCATCATAAAAAAGTAACACACTGCTGATGCACTAGTAATATGAAAAAAAATTTTTTTCCAAAAAAAAAAAAAATATATATATATATATAAAACAGTGGAAAGAAGCCTGAGGTAAAATGACGTATGCTGTGTAAATTCATTTATATAAAACTTGTGAAATGGCAAAACTAAATTGACATAAAACAAATCAGAGGTTGCAAAGGTCTGAGGTTGAGTGATAGAACGTATTGCAAAGGGACAAGAGGAAATTTTTGGCAATTGAAGAAATATTTTTGTCATTGTCATGATCATTGTGGTTATATACTCTGTAGATTCTCACAAATGCATCAAATTGAAAATTCATGAATTTTAATGTATGCAAACTAGACCACAAAACACAGAGTTAAAAGTATTTGTAATAAGAAAACAAACTAGATAACAAGCTAGACTTATATACATATTATCATTTTATATTAAGCTCTTTGACATATAAGTGGATGTCCTTTGAATACTTTTATCAAACAAAAAATCAATACATCAATTGACCTGCTAAATCATTTGGACAAGGTCACATGACTATAATTATAACTAAATTTATATTTAAAACACTTTTACTTTATTTGTTTGGTCAGGGAAGGTTAAATTAATTATATTCTCTAAATGAAATTAATATTTTTCCAACTCTATGATATTTCTTAAATAATTTCTTTTTGATGGAATCATACCATTACCCCTGACAATCATGAAATCACCAAATACATTTCTTGTTTTAATCTCACCCTAGCTTCTAGTCCTACAACATATTCTATGAGTTAATGAAAAACTTCTCACTCCTGGAAGCAATCACTCCAAATTCTAAACAAACTATATTATTATTTTTATAATAATTTATAAAATACTTGGACTTAGGGATTGTATTGTAGATACCAGCACATGTTTTTATTTTTTTATTTTTTTAAATATTAAATTTTGTTTTTTTAAAATTTCAAAAGTTCCCTTTTGAGATTTTGACATATATAAAGTACATGTTATAGATAATATACATTACAGTGACATATATAAATGCACAAGTGTATACACTGATTTATATATTTATAGGTGCTTCTAAATGTATATAATGCATTCTCCTTATTGATATCTGTATAAACCCTTCTTTGTTGTCTTCCCAGGGGTAGAGTGAGCTAGTATACACTGAGTGATTGAGTCAAATGTTTACACATTTTCCTCAGGATCAGAACCAGGTATTTTGGTCTAAAGGTTTAGAGAATGCTGCTTAACTGGAGGGTAAACATTTGATTTTTTTTTTAAATTTTGTTTTTACTTTATTTTACTTTACAATACTGTATTGGTTTTGCCATACATTGACATGAATCCACCACGGGTGTATACGAGCTCCCAATCTTGAATCCCCCTCCCACCTCATGTTTTTAAAATGTTGTTGTTCAGTGGTACCTCATTGTGGTTTTGATTTGCATTTCTCTAATAATGAGTGATGTTGAGCATCTTTTCATGTGTTTGTCAGCCATCCGTATATCTTCTTTGGAGAAATGTCTATTTAGTTCTTTGGCCCATTTTTTGATTGGGTCGTTTATTTTTCTGGAGTTGAGCTGCATAAGTTGCTTGTATATTTTTGAGATTAGTTGTTTGTCAGTTGCTTCATTTGCTATTATTTTCTCCCATTCAGAAGGCTGTCTTTTCACCTTGCTTATATTTTCCTTTGTTGTGCAGAAGCTTTTAATTTTAATTAGATCCCATTTGTTTATTTTTGCTTTTATTTCCAGATGAGGTACCACTTCACACCAGTCAGAATGGCTGCGATCCAAAAATCTGCAAGCAATAAATGCTGGAGAGGGTGTGGAGAAAAGGGAACCCTCCTACACTGTTGGTGGGAATGCAAACTAGTACAGCCACTATGGAGAACAGTGTGGAGATTCCTTAAAAAATTGCAAATAGAACTGCCTTGTGACCCAGCAATCCCACTGCTGGGCATGCACACCGAGGAAACCAGAATTGAAAGAGACGCATGTACGCCAATGTTCATCGCAGCACTGTTTATGATAGCCAGGACATGGAGACAACCTGGATGTCCATCAGCAGATGAATGGATGGGAAAGCTGTGGTACATATACACAATGGAGTATTACTCAGCCGTTAAAAAGAATTCATTTGAATCAGTTCTGATGAGATGGATGAAACTGGAGCCAATTGTGCAGAGTGAGGTAGGCCAGAAAGAGAAACACCAATACAGTATACTAACACATACATATGGAATTTAGGAAGATGGCAATGACGACCCTGTATGCAAGACAGGAAAAAAGACACAGATGTGTATAACGGACTTTTGGACTCAGAGGGAGAGGGAGAGGGTGGGATGATTTGGGAGAATGGGAATTCTAACATGTATACTATCATGTAAGAATTGAATCGCCAGTCCATGTCTGACGTAGGGTGCAGCATGCTTGGGGCTGGTGCATGGGGATGACCCGGAGAGATGTTGTGGGGAGGGAGGTGGGAGGGGGGTTCATGTTTGGGAACGCATGTAAGAATTAAAGATTTTAAAATTTAAAAATAAAATAAAATAAAATGATGAGTTTTAAAATAAAAAAAATAAAATAAAATAAAAGATAAAATAAAATAAAAGATAAAATAAAATAAAATGTTGCTGTTCAGTTGCTCAATCACGTCCAAGCCTTTGTGGTCCATGGACTGCACCAGGACAGGCTTCCCTGTCCTTCAAATCTCCCAGAACTTGCTCAAAGTCAAGCCCATTGAGTCAGTGATGCCATCCAATCATTCCATCATCTGTCATCCCCTTCTCCTCCTGCCTTCAATCTTTCCCAGCCTTGGGGGCTTTTCCAATGAGTTGGCTTTTCACATCGTGTGGCCAAAGTATACATTTTTTAAATATAAATTTATTTATTTTAATTGGAGATTAATTACTTTACAATATTGCATTCATTTTGCCATACATTAACATGAATCTGCCACGGGTGTACATGTGTTCTCCATCCTGAAACCCCTCCCACCTCCATCCCTATACCATCCCTCTGGGTCATCCCAGTGCACCAGCCCCAAGCATCCTGTATCATGCGTCGAACCTGGACTGGCAATTCGTGTATATCTGTTTTAATATTTTATGAATATTTTTATGCAATCAATTTCAATGATGGCTTTCTTTCAGATGTATAAAATTGAAAGTAAATATTAATACTTTGATACTTATATCTTATAAAAAAGCATTTCCAGATTCAAAGAAGGAACCAAAATTATGGTTTACTTATATTCTATCATATGGACATCTCAAAACTGAAATTGCTTGAGATACAAGCCAGTATTTTAAAGACATCACCAAGATAAACTTTTGCTAAAACCTAAGAAAATTTAACAGAACCTGATTTTTCTGTGGTTGCTTTTGTGTTTTAAAAGATATTGTATCTGTGCTATAAGTAGCCATATTTGAATAAAATGAATGACAAGAAAGGAGAAAAACATGCCCTTGTTTTACTTTCTGTTGATATTATGATGATACCCACATCTGAGAATGAAGTATCTTTAGTGACAATGGGATACCTTTTGAAAAGAATAAAAAGTACAGATTAGACTGTATCAGAAGGGAAAATGAAATAGCCGGAGCCATATGAACAACACATAAAAATTAATTAGTGTTGCAGGAAGAATACGTTGTGAAGCAGTGCTGGGAAAGTCCTCAATAACTTCTTAGAGCCAGTCCTAGTCTTACTTATAACAGGCACAAGTTATAGGATTTGTAAAAATAACACAGCATTGTATTCTACAGTGATCTAAAAACAATCATAGGTTTCTAACACATATTCAGAAATAGGAATAACAAATTTAGAAAGAAACTATTTTTTTCTGGATTACTGTAGAGTGGGGAAGCTATGAAACTCAGTCTTACATATTAAAGTAACCAAAATATGGATAGTTCAGTATAGTCGCTTGGTCATGTCTGACTCTTTGTGACCCCATGAACCGCAGCACACCAGGCCTCCCTGTCCATCACCAACAGCTGGAATCTACCCAAACCCATGTTCATTGAGTAGGTGATGCCATCCAACCATCTCATCCTCTGTCATCCCCTTCTCCTGCTCTCAATTTTTCCCAGCAGGGTATTTTCAAATGAGTCAGCGCTTCACATCAGGTGGCCAAAGTATTGGACTTTCAGCTTCAACGTCAGCCCTTCCAATAAACACCCAATACTGATCTCCTTTAGGATGGACTGGTTGGATATGCTTGCAGTCCAAGGGATTCTCAAGAGTCTTCTGCAACACCACAGTTCAAAAGCATCAGTTCTTCAGTGCTCAGCTTTCTTTATATTCCAAGTCTCACATCCATACATGACTATTGGAAAAATCATAGCCTTGACTAGATGGACCTTTGTTGACAAAATAATGTCTCTGCTTTTGTATATGCTATCTAGGCTGGTCATAACTTTTCTTCCAAGGAGTAAGTGTCTTTTAATTTCATGGCTGCAATCACCATCTGCAGTGATCTTGGAGCCCCCCAAAATAAAGTCAGCCACTGTTTCCACTGTTTCCCCATATATTTGCTATGAAGTGATAGGAACTGATGCCTTGATGTTAGTTTTCTGAACGTTGTGCTTTAAGCCAACTTTTTCACTCTCCTCGTTCACTTTCATCAAGAGACTCTTTAGTTCTTCTTCACTTTCTGCCATAAGGGTGGTGTCATCTATATATCTGAGGTTATTGATATTTTTCCTGGCAATCTTGATTCCAGCTTGTGCTTCATTCAGCCCAGCGTTTCTGTGACCTACTCTGCATATAAGTTAAATAAACAGGGTGACAATATTCAGCCTTGACGTACTCCTTTTCCTATTTGGAACCAGTCTGTTGTTCCATGTCCAGTTCTAACTGTTGCTTCTTGACATGCCTATAGATTTCTCAAGAGGCAGGTCAGGTGGTCTGGTATTCCCAGCTCCTTCATAATTTTCCACAGTTAAATGTGATCCACACAGTCAAACACGTTGGCATAGTCAATAAAGCAGAAATAGATGTGTGTTTTTTTTTTTTTTCTGAAACTCTTGCTTTTTTGATGATCCAGCAGATGTTGGTAATTTGATCTCTGGTTCCTCTGCCTTTTCTAAAACCAACTTGAACATCTGGAAGTTCACGTTTTATGTATTGCTGAAGCTTGGCTTGGAGAATTTTGAGCATTTCTTTACTAGCATGTGAGATGAGTGCAATTGTTTGGTAGTTTGAGCATCCTTTGGCATTGCCTTTCTTTGGGATCAGAATGAAAACTGACCTTTTCCAGTCCTGTGGCCACTGCTGACTTTTCCAAATTTGCTGACATATTGAGTAAAGCACTTTCACAGCATCATCTTTTAGGATTTATAATAGCTCAACTGGAATTCCATCACCTCCACTATCTGTTCATAGTGATGCTTCCTAAGGCCCACTTGACTTCACATTCCAGGATGTCTGGCTCTAAGTGAGTGTGAGTGATCACACCATAGAGATTATGTGTGTCATGAAGATCTTTTTTGTACAGTTTTTCTGTGTATTCTTTCTACCTCTTCTTAATATCTTCTGCTTCTGTTAAGTCCATAACATTTCTGTTCTTTATTGAGCCTATCTTTCCATGAAATGTTCCCTTAGTATCTCTAATTTTCTTGTAGAGATCTCTAGACTTTCCCATTCTATTGTTTTCCTCTATTTCATTGCACTGATGACTGAGGAAGGCTTTCTTATCTCTCCTTGGTATTCTTTGGAACTCTGCATTCAAATGGGAATATCTTTCATTTTCACATTGCTTTTTTCTTCTTTTCACAGCTATTTGCAAGGCCTCCTCAGATAGCCATTTGTGTGTGTGTGTGTGTGTGTGTGTGTGTGTGTGTTTCTTTTAGATGGTCTTGATTCCTGTCTCCTGTACAATGTCATGAACCTCCATCCATAGTTCATCAGGCAACCTGTCTATCAGATCTAGTCCCTTAAATCTATTTCTCACTTCTACTGTATAGTCATAAGGGATTTGATTTAAGGCATACCTGAATGGTCTAGTGGTTCCCCCCACTCTCTTAAATTTAAGTATGAATTTGGCAGTAAGGATTTCATGAATGGAGCCACAGTCAACTCCTGGTCTTGTTTTTGCTGACTGTACAGAGCTTTTCCACCCTTGGCTGTAAAGAATATAATCAATCTGATTTTGGTTTTCACCATCTGGTGGTCAGACGACGCAATGTCCACAAGACACAGGAGTGGTGGCTGCAACCGTGCAGGAGCAGCCGAGAGGAGCTACCCCACGTCCAAGGTAAGAGAAACCCAAGTAAGAGTGTAGGCACTGAGAGAGGGCATCAGAGGGCAGACAGACTGAAACCACAATCACAGACAACTAGCCAATCTGATTGATGACACAGTCCACAGCTTTTTGTAACTCAGTGAAACTAAGAAATGCCATGTGGGGCCAACCAAGACAGTTGGGTCATGGTGGAGAGGTCTGACAGAATGTGGTTCACTGGAGAAGGGAATGGCAAACCACTTCAGTATTCTTGCCTTGAGAACCCCATGAACAGGATGAAAAGGCAAAAAGATAGGACACTGAAACATGAACTCCCCAGGTCAGTAGGTGCCCAATATGCTACTGGAGATCAGTGGAGAAATAACTCCAGAAAGAATGAAGGGATAGAGTTAAAGCAAAAACAACATCCAGTTGTCGATGGGACTGATGATAGAAGTAAGGTTCAATATTGTAAAGAGCAATATTGCATAGGAACCTGTAATGTTAGGTTCATGAATCCAGGCAAATTGGAAGTGGTCCAAAAGAAGATGGCAAGAGTGAACATCAACATTCTAGGAATCAGCGAACTAAGATGGACTGGAAAGGGTGAGTTTAACTCATATGACCCTTATATCTACTACTATGGGCAGAAATCCCTTAGAAGAAATGGAGTAGCCATCATAGTCAACAAAAGAGTGTGAAATGCAGTACTTGGATGCAATCTCAAAAGCGAGAGAATGATCTCTGTTCATTTCCAAGCGAAACCACTCAATATCACGGTAATCCAAGTCTATGCCCCAACGAGTAACACTGAAGAAGCTGAAGTTCTACAGTTCTTTGAAGACCTACAAGATCTTTTAGAACTAGCATCCAAAAAAGATGTTCGTTTCATTAGAGGGGACTGGAACGTAAAAGTAGGAGGTCAAAAATACCTGGAGTAATAGGCAAATTTGGCCTTGGAGTACAGAATGAAGCAGGGCAAAGGCTAATACAATGTTCTTTTCTTCTGCCAAAAGAACGCACTGGTCATAGCAAATATGGATAGGGTACTATGTAGGATTTCATAAGAAGTCTTACATAAGAAGAAGTGGAGGCCATCTGATTATTCCACAGAGCAGGGGAAACCTACTCTGACTTATGCCTTGAAGAGAGCAGTGTAAGCAGCAGCTACATGAATTACATAATCAAGTACCAAGTGAAAGTAAGGGAATCAAGAAAGAGGGTATTAAAATCATCCAGATCACAGAAAATTATGACATAGAAGCAGTGAAAATGGAGGTGGCAACACATGACCAAATTGTGGAGACATTTTTAGCTAATAGCATTTACTAAAGTATTTTATGTGGGTCTACAATACAGAGAAGTAGAGAGTGATTCTCAAGATTTGCATCTGAAGAAATAAAGAAATATTATACTTCACAGATTACTGCACTTGTTTATTTTAATTCAATTCTATTAATTTCTATATTCTTATTTATATATAAATTGAGAAATAGTGCTAAAACTCTAGGGTATTAAGTTTAGTTCAGTTGAGTCACTCAGTCATGTCCAACTCTTTGCGACCCCATGAATTGCAGCACGCCAGGTCTCCCTGTCCATCACCAGCTCCCGGAGTTCACTCAGACGTACGTCCATCGAGTCAGTAATGCCATCCAGCCATCTCATCCTCTGTCGTCCCCTTCTCCTCTTGCCCCCAATCCCTCCCAGCATCAGAGTCTTTTCAAATGAGTCAACTTTTCGCATGAGATGGCCAAAGTACTGGAGTTTCAGCTTCAGCATCAATCCCTCCAAAGAAATCCCAGGGCTGATCTCCTTCAGAATGGACTGGTTGGATCTCCTTGCAGTGCAAGGGACTCTCAAGAGTCTTCTCCAACACCACAGTTCAAAAACATCAATTCTTTGGTGCTCAGCTTTCTTCACAGCCCAACTCTCACATCCATACATGACCACTGGAAAAACCATAGCCTTGACTAGAAGGACATTTGTTCGCAAAGTAATGTCTCTGCTTTTGAATATGCTATCTGCTGCTGCTAAGTTGCTTCAGTTGTGTCCGACTCTGTACGACCCCATGGACGGCAGCTCACCAGGCTCCACCGTCCCTGGGATTCTCCAGGCAAGAACACTGGAGTGGGTTGCCATTTCCTTCTCCAATGCATGAAAGTGAAAAGTGAAAGTGAAGTCGCTCAGTAGTATCCGATTGTTTGCGACCCCATGGACTGCAGCCTACCAGCTCCTCCATCCATGGGATTTTCCAGGCAAGAGTACTGGAGTGGGGTGCCATTGCCGTCTCCCTAAATATTAATACTTTAGAAAAAAACAATATGCTACCTAGGTTGGTCATAACTTTTCTTCCAAGGAGTAAGGGTCTTTTAATTTCATGGCTGCAGTCACCATCTGCAGTGATTTTGGAGCCCCCAAAAATAAAGTCTGACACTGTTTCCACTGTTTCCCCATCTATTTCCCATGAACTGATGGGACCAGATGCCATGATCTTTGTTTTCTGAATGTTGAGCTTTAAGGCAATTTTTTTCACTCTCCTCTTTCACTTTCATCAAGAGGCATTTTAGTTCCTCTTCACTTTCTGCCATAAGGGTGGTGTCATTGCTATAACTCT
Organism: Ovis canadensis; assembly: GCF_042477335.2. NCBI lineage: Eukaryota > Metazoa > Chordata > Mammalia > Artiodactyla > Bovidae > Ovis > Ovis canadensis. Next base: position 54,426,195 of record NC_091247.1, read on the forward strand.
GGGGCATATATACAGGTAATTTTTCCTTTCAGTGGAGATGACATAGCAATTTATATAACATTTTCATACAAAATGTTGATTTCAATGTTTATCTTACTGTAAGCAAATATCTGGGCTTTAATTAGGTCTTCAAATAATTCCAGGAAGTTAAACATACTTTTTAAAATTAATTTTCCTTTTGCCGTTTTGCTATACAATTTTTATGCTTCATTTACTTTTTCTTGTTGCAAAGAATTTATTTGTACTTCTAAAATCAAGATAAATATTTTTCTTTTTTAAAAATATTTAATTATTAATTTGGCTGCACCAGGTCTTTGTTATGGCTTGCAGGATTCTTAGCTGTGTCATGCAAGCTCTTGGTTGGAGCATGTGGGATCTAGTTCCCTGACCAGGAATCAAACCTAGGTCTGCTGTATTGGGAGCACAAGTCTGAGGCACTAGATCACTAAGGAAGTTCCAGATTTTTCCATTCTAATGAATCAATAAGGAAAAAGCTGGTCAGAGTGATAATATATGAAGATACTTAAATCCTCATACTACATCTTAAAACTCATAAGTAGGAAAAGGATAAAAGCTATGTTATTGATTAATTGGTATACATCTGTACTATGTAACAGGCTATGTAACATACTGAGATTAAGAGATAAATGTTGCTATTACAAAACTTCAAACTAGTTGAGGTTATCTTAAATAAATGATAATATTAATATATTATGAGATACTAATATATACTGATCTTGAGCTACATCTCTTAAATGCTTTATCCATTTAACATTTGTTTTAATCTTATGATATTTATACTAATATCTCCATTTTACAAATGAAGAATTTGGATCTCAGACTAGGAGTTTGGATATGATAATATAAATCAGTAGATGATTGTAAAAAAAATATGATCTAGTTCTCTGTGATTCAGAAAGTAATTGACATAGGTGACTACAGAAGAGGCAGATCATTTAAGCCTAGAATAATTAGCCAAATTAACATAGGGAGTGGCTGTGATATTTTTCCAAAGTAGAGTTTAGATGAGGTTAAAGTATTATATAGTAAGAATGCTATGAGTTTTAGCACCAGTTCTGGTTTCTTTTCCTTGTTCTGTTAGTTTTTGAGTGTTAGAATTTTTGGCAGTTATTAATGTTGTGTCTTAATTAATTTTACCATTAAAGCAGATAAAATGCTTACTTCACAATGATGTTTTAAAAATTAACAGAAGCAATGCTTACCAAAAAATACTGTGAGGTGAAAAAGAGGACATGTTGGAGAAGGACAAATATAAAATTGAAGCCCAAAAGAAAAGGTGAGTATAACAAGTAAGTATCACAGATTGATGGCAGTATGGAGACAACAGCCATAAGCGAAAACAAAATGCACTCTCCTTTAACTTGCACAAGGAACATTAATTGCGTCAACCATTTATAGGAATGAGTCAGTCTCAGCGATTCAGCATATGCTCTAGACAACTGCAATTCAGAATGATGAGAGCTGTAAAAAAGTTATATGGTGGTAATCAAAGCCACACAAATGAACTAATTGGGTTGACTAGTTCCAAAAGGCCAAGTGACTGTAACTTGTGTTAGTAGACATATAGACATTTCCTATAGGGTCAAGATGAGAAAATTTATTTCAGGCCAATTGAAATTATAATCGTTAGATTCCACTGCCATTTGAAGAGCTGAAAGAAGTTTAGTTCTTTAGAGAGAAGAAGGTTTCTGACACAAGAAAAGTATGATAGTAGGTGATGCCAAAGACCCCTAATTTTGAAACACTACATGCCACATCTGGACTTTTCCAATAGGTTTGTTTTAAGAGATGTGAGTTCCATTTTATAAGAAAGCATTGACTGATGCTCTCAGAATAAATTCGTAACTGTGAAAATCTGACTTCAAAAGTGCTGGCTAATAAGATCTCGAAATAATCCAAGAAATTGCAGAGAAAATAGTGTTGATGATATTTATAAGCTCCAATATATGTTAATAAAAAATTAGTTAACAGGGAAAAAAAGGAATTTTACTTGAGCTAAAGTGAATTTTGTAATTCAGGACACAGACTCTTAGAAAGCTCTGAGAACTGTTTTGCTTTTTAGAAGTCAAAGCACAGTTACACATTTATGAGACAAAAGATATCACATCAAAATGACATTTTGATATTTTATATAAAACTCACATAGCAAAGGTAGGCACATACAAAGTGAAGAGTCAGTCATCATGACCACCTACCTACAGAGCTGGGAAATAATTATATACTTTTTAAGAAATTACTTTGTTAACATCAGAAGAAAGAAAAAAGACATTGATCTTTACAAATATTCTTATTTTTTAGATGCTCTGATTAACATGTAACAAAGACACACACCAGACAGTTAAGAAAGAGAGAGGAGCTCAGACAAACACATAGAATTTTATGATTAATTTTTATTGTCTGCCTTACAATACAAATTTTATTTCATCATATATGTTATTTGATGCCTTAATTCTAGGAATAAAAAAAGCAAGATTTGAGAAAAAGTTTAGATTTCTGTTTTTCTTAAATAAGTATGGAAAAAAGACAAAGAACAGTTTACGGCAGTGAAAAATGAGCTGAGCTTGTAAGATGTTAATTTTGAGGTTTTGTCTAAAGAGGCAAAAGAAGTGCACTCCAAAAACTGTAAGACATTGATTAAACAAATCAAACAGGACACAAGCAAATGGAAAAATATACCATGATCTTGTATTGGAAGAATATTATCAAAAAGGCAATCTGTAGCTTCAGTGAAATTCTTACCAAATTACCAATGGTATTTTCACAGAACAAGAACAAAAAAATCTTAATGTTTATATGGAGATACAAAAGACCCTGCATAGAAAAATAAATCTGGAGATAGAAAAACAGAGCTGGTGTAATCAAGCTTCTTGGCTTCAGATAAAGTTATGGTCATCAAAACAGTATAGTACTGGCACAGAAACAGAAATATAGATCACTGGAACAGGATAAAAAGCCCAGGATTAAACCAACATAGCTATGATCATCTAATCTATGATAAGGAAGGCAGGAATACACAATAGAGAAAAGATAGACTTTTCAATCAATACTGATGGAGAAACTTGACAACTATATATAAAAATGAAATTAAAACATGTTTTAACACCACACACACACACACACACACACACACACACACAGATTAAAGTAAAAATATATTAAAGATCTAAATGTAAGACCCGATCCTATAAAACTCTTAGAGAAAAATATAGGCAAAACACAGATTGATACAAATTGCATCAATATTTTCTTAAAATCTATCTCCTAGAGTAAGCAAAATAAAAACAAAAGTAAACAAACAGGAACTAATCAAACTCAAAACTTTTGCACAACAAGGAAAACATAAACAAGAAGAAAAAGAAAACCCACAGAATTGGATAAAATACTTGCAAGTGATGAAACCAACAAGGAATGAATCTCCAAAATTTGCAGAGAGTCCATGAAGTGTGATAGCAAAAAAACAAATAACTCAATCAAAATATAGGCAGAAGATGTAACTAGGCATTTCTCCAAAGACATGAAGATAGCCAAGAGATACTTTAAAAGATGCTTGGTTATTGTTCAGTTCAGTTCAGTTGAGCAATTGTGTCCAACTCTTTGCAACCCCATGGACTACAGGACACCAGGCTTCCCTGTCCATCACCAAATCCCAGAGCTTACTCAAACTCATGTCCATTAAGTTGATGATGCCATACAACCATCTCATCCTCTGTCATCCCCTTCTCCTCCCACCTTCAATCTTTCCCAGCATCAGGGGCTTTTCAAATGAGACAGTTCTTAACATCAGATGACCAAAGTATTAGAGCTTTGGCTTCAACATCAGTCCTTCCAATGAGTATTCAGGACTGATTTCCTTTAGGATGGAATGGTTGGATTTCCTTGCAGTCCAAGGGACTCTCAAGAGTCTTCTCCAACACTACAGTTCAAAAGCATCAATTCTTCCATGCTCAGCTTTCTTTATAATCCAACTGTTACTTCCATACATGAATACTGGAAAAACCAAAGCTTTGACTAGATGGACCTTTGTTGGAAAAGTAATGTCTCTGCTTTTTAATATGCTATTTAGGTTGGTTTTAACTTTTCTTCCAAGAAGAAAGTGCCTTTTAATTTCATGGGTGCAGTCACTATCTGCAATGATTTTGGAGCTCCAAAAAAGAAGTCTGTCACTGTTTTAATTGTTTACTTTTTGCCATGAACTTATGGGACAAGATGTCATGATCTTAGTTTTCTGAATGTAGAGTTTTAAGCCAACTTTTTCACTCTTCTTTTTCACTTTCATTAGGAGGCTCTTTAGTTCTTCTTCACTTTCTGCCATAAGTGTGGTGTCATCTGCATATCTGAGGTTATTGATATTTGTCCCCACAATCTTGATTCTACCTTGTGCTTCCTCCAGCCAAGTGTTTCTCATGATGTACTCTGCATATAAGTTAAATATGCAGGGTGTAATAATATACAGCCTTGACATACTCCTTTCCCAATTTGGAACCAGTCTGTTCTTGTTTCTTAACCTGTATACAGGTTTTTCAGGAGGCAGGTCAGATGCTCTGGTATTCCCATCTCTTTGAGAATTTTCCATAGTTTGTTGTGATCCACACAATCAAAGGCTTTGTCATAGTCAATAAGCAGAAATAGATGTTTCTCTGGAATTCTCTAGCTTTTTCAATGATCTAACGGATGTTTGCAATTTCATCTGAGAAATGCAAATCAAAACTAAAATGAGATATCTCTTCACACCTATCAGAATGGCCATCATCACAAAATCTATAAACAGTAAATGCTGGAGAAGGTATGGAGAAAAAAGAATCCTCCAACACTATTGGTGGAAATGTAAATTGGTGGAGCCACTATGGAGAACAGTATGGGCAAGAAATTAAAGAACAGTTACCACAAGATCCAGTAATCCCACTCCTAGACATATATCTGTAGAAAACTATAGTTTGAAAAGATGCATGCATCTTAATGTTCTTTGTAGCACTCTTTACAATAGCTGAGACCTAGAAGCAACCTAAATGTTCATTGACAGATCTTTTATATACAATGGAATATTAGTTGAATGAAATAATGTCATTTGAAGCAACATAGATGGAGACTATGATATTAAGTGAAGTAAGTCAGACAAAGAAAGTCAAATATCATATGATATCATTTATATGAGAAATCAAAAAATGATAGAATTGAACTTATTTACAAAACAAAAAGGGACTCACAGATATAGAGAATAGATTTTGGATTAATAGAGGGAGACAGGTGGGAGGAAGGGACATATTGTGAGTTTCAGATTGATATGTACACACTACTATACTAAAAATAGATAGCCATCAAAGACAGGGAACTCTGTTCAGTACTCTGTGACAACCTGAATGGGAAAATAATTTGAAAAATAATAGATAGATAGATATAAAATAATCAATTTGTATACAGCTGTAACTAACACATTTTTAAACAACTCAACTCCAATATAAGATAAAAATTTTAAAGTATTAAAATGATATGAAATACTTGAAGTTTAAAATGAAGTGTGGCCCTATTCCTCATGAAGCACTAGCATAGGAAGTAAAAATTTATATGCCTTGGAAACCATGTAGAAAGTTCTTTGGTATAGTTGAAATGAAGGGGCTGGTTAAATGTCCTTAGGAGCATAATACAGTAATAGAGAACTTCTAGAAGAGTGAAATTGGCAAACTATGATTCTATAAGGAGAAACTGAAGGTAGACGGGATGATGCTTAATTAATATTTTATAATATTTTAATTAGTGTCTTAAAATATTGAGAGACTGAACCAGAATAGAAACTGTTGGAAATGCAGAGGATGCAAATGGGAGGAAATAAATCAATGTCAATTTTGGGTGCAGATCTTGACAAAGCAGTAAAGAGTGTAACCAAATAATTGGCAAATGGATAGTGCAAGTGGTCAATACCTTACATGTATAAAGTGGGGAGACATGACTTTGAACTAGTGTTTTATTTTTTTATTTAGTAGAGTCTGTCTTGTACTATTCCCAGGACATACTCCTTGTCCTTGCTTTAACCTTGACTTTCAGAAAACTCAAGTAACTTGCCAAATCCTCTCAGAGAATAAATAAAGGAAGTAAAATATCAAACTCAAATCTCTCTGGTCCCAAAGTCTATCTCCCATATTCTGCACCATGTGAGAAATATATTAAATATAAGAGACAAGGCAGAATAAACAATAGGAAATATGAATAAGAAAGCAAAGAGGATGAAGTAAAGATGATGGCAGAATAGGAGGTTTAATGCCAAATTTCTCTTATTCAGTCACCAAATAAACTGAATCCATGTCTCCTGCCTTTCTTGCATTGCAGGCACTCTTCCCCACTGAGCCTCTGGAGAAACTCCATTAATAGTTATAGGAAGAGTCAATTCATTTGAATTTGTGTGAACATGTATGTTTTGCAGACATGTGTAAGAAAATGCCTATATATAATGTGATAAACACTTAGAGCACATACAGAGATACACACCCACACACTCACACATATTTCCCTTCCCTGCTTTATCTGTTCAGTAGTGATTTGTCTCAAGAATGATTCTTTGAGCTGGCAGTATGTAAAATATTTCTATATCCTTTAGTGAATGCCTCAAATTAATTCTGAAGGATAAAAAGAGACAACAGTATACTTTAGCCCCTGAGATAATTATAATTTGAAAATGTTTCTTTTTCTGTATGGATATAATTGTTAGCCAGAAATATATTTTTGCCATATTTATATTTCAAGATTATAGAAGATTTATTAATATTATTTCTAGCAGGTCTTCCTAAGCCTATCACTTACAGTCTTAATCTTTAGCAGCCAGTACATAAACCTGGCAAAGATTTGTAATTCCAGCTGCTGGATGTGGGGACTTATAACATGAGAGTGAAGATAAGAAACTGAAATGTATACATTTAATACATCTAGAAGCAAATATGTGTCAAGTTTTGAGAGAATACCCTTATATGAACATTTGTATATGACCCACAGGTTCTATCCTTGTTTTCATTATTGCTGTTCAGTAGCTAAGTTATGTCCAATTCTTTGTTAACCTGTGGACTGTAGCTCACCAGGCTCCCCTGTCCTTCACTGTCTCCTGGAGTCTGCTCAGATTAATGTCCATTGAATCAGTGATGCTATCAAACAACTTCATCCTCTGCCACACCCTTCTCTTCTTGCAGAGGAGAAAACAAATAAACCAATATTTACTGAACAGCATAATTTGATAAAAATATGAATAAGATGCTATATGACTAAAGATTAGACATCACTAACACCATAGATTAGGGATGGAAAAGACTTCCTAGAAAAAAAAGTCAAATTTGACCCGAGTATTGTAGGTTAATGGTTAAGAAACAGATTTAAAAAATATATTCCTAAAGATATCTTGCTAAAATAGAAATTATGGAAAAGTAAGCACTCAAATAATCTTAGAAAAAATAGCAATGGACAAGAATAAATACTAGCTATGGGTCTCCAGCTGTTCATGGGGTTCTCAAGGCAAGAATACTGAAGTGGCTTGCCATTCCCTTCTCCAGTGGACCATGTTCTGTCAGACCTCTCCACCATGACCCACCTGTCTTGGGTCGCCCCACAGGCCTGGCTTGGTTTCATTGAGTTAGACAAGGTTGTGATCCTAGTGTGATTAGATTGACTAGTTTTCTGTGAGTATGGTTTCAGTGTGTCTGCCCTCTGATGCCCTCTTGCAACACTTACCATCTTACTTGGGTTTCTCTTACCTTGGACGTGGGGTATCTCTTCACAGCTGCTCCAGCAAAGCACAGCCACTGCTCCTTACCTTGGACGAGGGGTATCTCCTTACAGCCACCGTTCCTGACCTTCAACGTGGGATAGCTCCTCTAGGACCTCCTGCGCCTGCACAGCCACTGCTCCTTGGGTTGCTCCTCCCCGCTGTGGGCCCTGGCCTCGGGCGTGGGGTGGCTCCTCAGGGTCACTGCCCCTGACCTCAGACGCCACTGGCCTCGGATGCGGGGTACCTCCTCCCGGCCTCCACCCTGACCTCGGACGCAGGGTGTCTCCTCTTGATCGCCCCTGACTTCGGACGTGGGGTAGCTCCTCCCGGCCGCCATGGGAAATAGATGGGGAAACAGTGGAAATGGTGTCAGACTTTATTTTTTTGGGCTTCAAAATCATTGCAGATGGTGACTGCAGCCATGAAATTAAAAGACGCTTACCCCTTGGAAGAAAAGTTATGACCAACCTAGATAGCATATTCAAAAGCAGACATTACTTTGCCGACTAAGGTCTGTCTAGTCAAGGCTATGGTTTTTCCTGTGGTCATGTATGGATGTGCGAGTTGGGCTGTGAAGAAGGCTGAGCGCCAAAGAATTGATGCTTTTGAACTGTGGTGTTGGAGAAGACTCTTGAGAGTCCCTTGGACTGCAAGGAGGTCCAACCAGTCCATTCTGAAGGAGATCAACCCTGGGATTTCTTTGGAAGGAATGATGCTAAAGCTGAAACTTCAGTACTTTGGCCACCTCATGAGAAGAGTTGACTTATTGGAAAAAACTCTGATGCTGGAAGGGATTAGGGGCAGGAGGAGAAGGGGACGACAGAGGATGAGATGGCTGGATGGCATCACGGACTTGATGGACATGAGTCTGAGTGAACTCCGGGAGATGGTGATGAACAGGGAGGCCTGGCATGCTGCGATTCATGGGGTCACAAAGAGTCGGACACGACTGAGCGACTGAATTGAACGGAACTGATGGGTCTCGAACACTGATAAATAAAATGTTGCCCCCATGAATTGAAAAGACAGAGGATATATTATTCCTTGTATTGTTCCCAATTATCTTCATTAAAAAAAAAGAAAGAAAGCAAGCTCTGGACTGAATTTGTCCTCTCAACTTTGCTTCAACTTCACAGGAAAATCAAGACACTGACCACTTCTCAGTTAGCTTGGCAGGCCATGGTATTTCCATTTGCTTTCTGTTACAAATCAGTCTGTGTCTGAGTTTGGGGACTATCAGCCAAGTTTACTCCAATCTTACTTCCTGTTGCATATAATCATCACTGAGTTCAAAACTGAAGAGACTCCAGGGCCAGAGGAGTTAGTCCAAAAAATAAATGCATATGATATCTGACTTTTCCTGACTTTTAATCTCACAAGTACATAGAGTTTTAAATATATGCTTAGTTAAATAGCACAGTTAGATTTTTGGTTGATTATCAATAATGTAAAAATCTCTATGAGCATCTGTTGCGAGAACTCATCCATATCACCCTCACAATTACTATGTCCATCCATTTTACAGCAAATATGAAAAGGAATGAATTGTAGTTGCTGCTGTCCAGTAGCTGTGTCCAACTGTGTGAACTCATGGACAGTAACACACCAAGCTCCTCTGTCCTCTGCTAACTCCTAGAGTTTGCTCAAATTCATGTCCACTGAGTCAGTTATGCAATGTAACCATATCATCCTCTACCACCCACTTCTCTTTTTGCCTTCAATTTTTCCCAACATCAGGGTCTTTTCCAATCAGTCAGCTCTTTGTGTCAGGTGGCAAAAGTATTGGCACTTAGCAACAGCCTTTCCAATGAATATTCAGAATTGATTTCCTTTAGGTTTGACTGGTTTGATCTCCTTTCATTCCAGGTTACTTATCTAACATCATGAGTCAAAAGCATCAGTTCTTTGGTTCTCAGACTTTTTTATGGACTAACTTAACGTCCATACATGATGACTAGAAAAACCATAGCTTTGACTATCTCAACCTTTCCTGGCAAAGGAATATCTCTGCTTTTTAATATGCTATATAGTCTTATAGTTTTCCTTCCAAGAAGCAGGCAGCTTTTAAGTTCATGGGTGCATGTCATTATCCACAGTGATTTTGGAGCCCAAGAAAAGAAAATCTGTCACTGTTTCCACTTTTTCTATTTCTATTTGCCATGAGATGATGGGACTGGAAAACATTAAAAAAAAGAGTTTTTTTTTAATGTTGAGTTTCAAGTCACCTTTTTCACTCTCTTCTTTCACCCTTATCAAAAGACAGTTCCTCTTCTACCATTAAAGTGGTAACATCTGCATATCTGAGGTTGTTGAAATTTCTCCTGGCAATCTTGATTCCAATCTATGATTCATCCAGCCTAGCATTTCACATGATATACTCTGCATATAAGTTAGATAAATATAAAGCAAGATGACAATGTACAGCTTTGTGATACTCCTTTCCCTATTTTGAACAATTCCATTGTTCTATGTCTGGCTCTAACTACTGCTTCTTGACCTGCATACAGGTTTCTCAGGAGACATGTAAGTTTGTCTGGTATTTCCATCTTTTTAAGAATTTTCCACATTTTGTTGTGATACTCACAGTTAAAAGCAGATGAAGCAGAAGAAGATGTTTGTCTGGAACTCCCTTGCTTTCTCCATGATCCAGCGAATGTTGGCAATTTGACCTTTGGTCCCTTTGTGTTTTTGAAACCCAGCTTTTACATCTACAAGTTCACAGTTCACATACTGCTGAAGCTTAGCTTGAAGGATTTTGAGCATAACCTTGCTTGTATGTGGAATGAGTAAAAATGTTCATTTGTTTCAACATTCTTTGGCATTGTCTTTCTTTGGGATTGGAATGCATACTGACTTTTTTCCAGTCCTGTGGTCACTACTGAGTTTTCCAAATTTGCTGACATATTGAGTATAGCACTTTAACAGTGTCTTCTTTTAGGATTTGAAATAGTTCTGTTGGAATTCCGTGACCTTCAATTTTTCACAGTAATGCTTCCTAAGGCCCACTTGACTTCACATTCCAGGATTATATCATGTAATACAAAGATAGAAAAAAAAGAAAAGAAATTTAATAAGTGTATTGTTGCACAGCAAAGATTGTATATCTGAGGATACAGCCTGCATATCAACTTACTGATCAACCTTCTTATTTTTTTGTTCTTAGTGGTTATTGTCCTTCTTAAATATACACACACATACACATACACAGTTATCCCTCATACTGAATTTTTGATTGTGAGTTTCACACTGGAACAAAAATGTATCTTAATTATATATTAGCATTGAAGTTGTTAATATAAAACATTCAAAGCAATTCCCATCAGCTCCCACAACACATAATTCACTCTGTTCTGTGGTTCATGATTAGATATCTTGGACTTCTGTAGTCTCACAGGCATTGTTTAGACTGCCTTAGATACCAAGTTCTTCCTTCGTAAGATTCATTCTGCCTGTGAAATTCATAGACCAGTTATTTGTTAACTTACTTGAGGAAGAATAAGGAGACTCATGGAAGTAAGAGTATATCTTAATGACCTTGAGTAATGTGTAATAGGATGATCTCTGTACTAGGAGGTGTCAAGGGGGACTGTGTATTAACTCCAAATAAAAATGGAAACTTCTTTAAGCTCAGTTGGTTGTCCAATGAGCCTAAAGTTATCAAGTGACATTATTTCTCCTTTTTCTCCAAAGAGTAAATTATTCAAATGTCAAGAGAATTTTGTTTCAACCAAGACAAGGTATAAGACATTCATTGTTAATCAAACGACTACAGAAGCCAGTGCAATTGGGAGAAAATCATGTTTTATGACATGAAAGATTATCGTCTGATAATTATGTTCAAACGGCAGTCTTTATTTGTGTCACATGAGAAAGTAAATATATTATTTTTTTCAATTTAGTGGCATTGTGGTCCTTTATTCTCCAAGTTTGAAATAGGTCCTTTATTCTCCAAGTTTGAAATACACTAATTGTATTCAACATATGTAATTCTCCTCATATAATATATTTTAAATTAAACCCAATTGCTGGAAGACCTTTAAAAAAAAAAAAAGGACTCAGTAAGAATGCATGTGAATGGAAAAAATAATAGAAAAACACAAATACAAATACAAAAATAGTCATTATGGTTATACTTCAAATGAATAGTGAAATAAATTAAATGTTTAAAAATGATATATGATAGTTTTCATATTCAATCAATGACTGTATGTATACAAATACTATCTTTTAAAGTAATCAAATTTTAAACAAGGGACATTAGAGTAGAATGAATAAAACTCAATGTAATGATAGCTTATGTTTTATATACTTTTAACTTATTTGTATATCAACTGTATCTGTTTATTCATCCTCTGAACTCAAGTATACTATGCTGATTATTCCTACCTGGTGCCAGATTTCTCAAGGGTATTCAGCAATTATAATTTTCAAGCTATTTTCTATTATAAATCTGTCCAGTTAAAAGTCAATATTCATATAAAAGCTAGAATTAGCCCTTCTTCCTCTTGTAATCACTGCTCTAAATAGAATATTTCAATCAGCTAGCTTTTATGTTTCTTCTTTGAATTAAGTAGGAGTATGTTTACCTTCCTCCCAACTCCCTCTTGCATGCAGTAACTCTTCAGGTGTCTTATGTTTGGGAGGAGAAGGACAGAAAAAGATCTCTATTTTACTTACCCAGGAATCCACTTTCCAATCCTTCATGTTGGTTTTCTGATAAATGCTGATGGAGCTCCTATGTCATTTATATGACTGGTTTCTAAATACAGACTGTTCTATGAGGGCTATGCGAAAGTCATCTGGATTTCCTCTGGGAGTTCTCCCAAGGGCACAGTTTCCTAAAGCAGAGCATTTGTTTCGGCAAGAACTCTTATGCACAATACTAGTAACTGATTTAGGACAGCTCTTCTCCAGAGAGCCCAACTGACTCTTTAGAAAGAATTCAGCATAGCTATGCCAACTGGCAAGAAGGCAGGATGATTGACTATCATGGTTTTGCATTTTCTCTTTACTCAGAACCAGGAGATGCAAACATGATCAACACAGCTGCTGCTTAAATGGACATGTTTCATGGGAGACTGAGATGACAATCTCTACATTGTAGATACCCCAATGTTTTACAAGTGATTCCCTTAGGACACCTCTCACTCGACTTTTTAAAACTAAATGTTTTGCTACCACCTAGGGTCTTATATCTATAAAAATCACCCATATCACATATTTAATGAATTCTACCACAAGGAAGTTGTATTAATACACAAGTGTTTATATGTATATATATGAGAAAATGCAGTATATCTTTGTGCAATTAATTTAAAAAATCAGAAAGTTTGGAAAGCAGAAATTTAAAGGAAACAGAGTTCATTTTTACTTTAAAGACAGAGAAAATTTAAAGTGTGTGATGTTTCAGCTTTGCTTGGAAAATGTAAACTCCTCTCAACAAACAGATGAATCAATAAAAGCAGGAATAGTTGTATATATTTGTCAATGTCAAGACAGCAAATACTTTAGGCTTTGTTAGTTACATATGTTCTCTCCATTTAGTAGTCTTTTTGTTCTTTTTTGTAACCTTTACAAAATATACACATAAACGAAAATCTTAGTTTTTAAGATCCTACAAAAATCGGCCACAAATAAGATTCGGCTCGTGAGCTGGCTATAGTTTGCAACTCCTTCACTAGAGAAAAATGTATAGTTATCAGTGGATGATGAGCATATTTAAAATGAGAAAAAAAGTGTTTTATTTTTATAAAAGTGGATCTGACGTTCAATTATACTGATGTAGTAGAAACTATAGAGACAAATGTGTTCTTCAATGAGATAGAAAGTTCACTGTTTACAGAACACTCTTCTACATTATCTGATTCTATGGGAGGTATGGTAAACATTGTAAGTTGTCAATCTGTATGTGAATTTTGTATTGTAGAAGGACAACCTCTTCTCCTCCACTAAAACAAGCAAACTATAGTGAGCAATATTCCTGCTCAAATAATGTGGCTGTTCTTTGGCCTTTCCTTTTAGTGGTCTATAGCATAACATTATTGTTCAATTCTTTGAAGTCTGAAGTATCAATTCACTAACTGAAGTTGTCCTGTGATTAAAATAAGGATCATTCTAGTAGTAGAAATTTAAATGTAAACTGCTATCAGACCTAGCCTCTTGATTTCTAAATCTTAGATTGACCTGATCAAAATTCTGAGATTAAAAAGAAAGAATATGACATAATGTATAAGTCAGAATTTAGTTTACTTATTTCATATGTTGATTAAAACTATTTTTAATGCTCTGCTTCAGTGAAAGAAATCCCAGGTGAAGAGTGGTGATGGAAAGCAGCGGGGAAGCTGAAATACCTTCGATGGGAATGGATTTCCTGCCTCTCACTAAGTGCTTCTTTCAGGTAAAATGTACCCGTTTTTGATTAACGTTTCTGCATTATTTGGATAAATGCTCAAAAGTCGAATGGTCGAAGCATATGATAATTCTAAATGCCTATTGACATATAAATGAATAAAGAAGATGTGGTAACTATACAGTGTAATACTGTGTGTGTGTATTATTCACTTGTTCATATCCAACTCTTTGTGATCGCCATGGATTGAAGCTCATCAGTCTCCTCTGTCCATGGAATTCTCCAGGCAAGTATATTGGAATGAATAGACATTCCCTTCTCCAGGGGATCTCCCTGACTCAGGGATTGAACCTGAGTCTCCTTCATTGCAGGCAGATTCTTTACCATCTGAGCCACCAGGGAAATCCACAATGTAGTACTACTTAGACATTCGAAAAAAAAAAAGTGAAATCCTTCCATTTGCAATGTTTGACCTTGAAGCTCTCATGCTAAGAGAAACAAGCTAGAAAGAACAGAGTAGTTGTTACTAAGGAGCTGAAGGGGGTGTGGAGAGTGGCAAAAATGGATAAAAAGCATCAACTGTATGATGATGGGTGGAAACTAAACCTTGGTTGGTGACCACACTGTAGTTTATAGTGTCAAAATGCGGTATTGCACACATAAAACATATAATGTTATAAACCAATAATAAATTAGGTGAAATTAAAAGTTTAAAAAAATTGTCATTGTTGCTCAGTCTGTAAGTGTGTCCTCTTCTCAGATGTCATGGACTACAGCATACCAGTGGCTGACTTTATTTTTTTGGGTTCCAAAATCACTGCAGATGATGATTGTAGCCATAAAATTAAAAGACGTTTGCTCCTTGGAAGGAAAGTTATGACCAACCTAGACAGCATATTAAAAAGCAGAGACATTACTTTGTCAACAAAGGTCTGTCTAGTCAAGGCTATGGATTTTTCAGTACTCATGTATGGATGTGAGAGTTGGACTATAAAGAAAGCTGAGAGCAGAAGAATTGATGCTTTTGAACTGTGGTGTTGGAGATGACTCTTGAGAGTCCCTTGGACTGCAAGGATATCCAACCAGTCCATCCTAAAGGAGACCAGTCCTCGGTGTTCATTGGAAGGACTGATGCTGAAGCTGAAAATCCAATATTTTGGCCACCTGATGCAAAGAGCTGACTCATTTGAAAAGGCCCTGATATTGGGAAAGATTGAAGGCAGGAGGAGAAGGGGACAACAGAGGATGAGATGGTTGGATGGCATCACCAACTCAATGGACATGAGTTTGGGTAAACTCCGGGAATTGGTGATGGACATGGAGGCCTTGCATGCTGCTGTTCATGTGGTCGCAAAGAGTTGGACACAACTGAGTGAATGAACTGAACTGAACAGCATACCAGGCTTCTCTGTCCTCCACTGTCTCCCAGAGTTTGCTCAAATTCATCTCCATTGAGTTGGTCATAATTTTTTAATGTTGACTACTCCATTTATTATTCACAGGCAGGTCTGGCTCAGTCTCTTGTGGAGTCACTGCTCCTTCTCCCTGAGTTTTCCCTGAGTGCTGCCAAATATTTTGTTTTTGCCCTCCAAGAGTTTCTGTTTCCCACAGTCCTATTGAAGTTCTGTAATCAAATCATCCTGTCCTTATAAGTCAGTTTCCTTGGGGATATGCAGTCCCTTTGCAGGATCCCCAGGTTGGAAAGCCTGCTGTTGGGCCTAGAACCTTTGCAACAGTGTGAGATCTTCTTTGTTATTATTGTTCTCCAGTTTGTGGGTTGTCCACCTAGTGAGTATGAGGTTTGATTTTAATGTGATTGCACCCCTCCTACCATCTCGTTATAGTTTCTCCTTTGTCCTTGGACACGGGGTATCTTCTTTTGGTGGATTCCAACAGCTTCCTATTGATGATTGTTCAGCAGCTAGTTGGTGTTCTTGCAGGAGATGAACATATGTCCTTTTATTCCCCTATCGTGATTCTTGATACATAAGCTCTTTCTCCCATCATGGATAACCAGACTCTTGAGTTTCCCTTGGACAGCCAGGAAATCAAAGCAGTCTATTTTAAAGGAAATAAATCCTGAATATTCACTGGAAGAACTGATGCTGAAGCTGAAACTCAAATATTGTGGCCACCTGATGAGAAGAGCCATTGCTTTGGAAAAGACCCTGATACTGGAAAAGATTGAGGGCAGGAGAAGAGGGCAACAGAGGATGAGGTGGTTGGATGGCATTACTGACTCTATGGACATGAGTTTGAGTAAATTATGCAAGATAAAGAAGGACAGGGAAGCCTGGCATGCTTCCCTGTGGGGTCGCAAAGAGTAAGCATGACATAGTAACTGAACAATAACAACTTTTATTAAGGGGAAGTTTGAATATCCTTTCAGTTTAAAAGTTTTTGGATTTCTTATTTGCTTTGATAATACACATTTAAAAATTGAACATTTTCATGAGATTGCACAGTATTTTATATATGTTGAATTGTAAATTTGACAGTTTTTCTGTATGTCATTTCCTAGCTCATCATAATTTACTCATCTTAGTGCTAAATACATATTTCCTTTGTTTATATTTTCTTTTTAATTCTTCAATTGCTTTAAGAGTTGAAGCTTGAGGAATGTAAGGACAAATACAAATTAAAATAAGGAAGAGGCTTAATCCTCTCTATTAAAATAAAGGAAGGGATTTCTCCCTCTATTTTTTCCTCAGAGAACTTATCTTAGTAAAGTTGTAATTATAAGTACTTTTTCCTTTCTTTGAAATGCATATAAATCCCTTTGAAGACTAGATAGGCATTTTGTCAACCTTTTTAAACTGGGACTATCTTTATCAAGAACCTGGGAGCCATCTCTTTGAAATGTAAACATCAAGGGAGATGGCACCTCATCTCCTGGGTTCTGTGGGAGTGAAGGATTCCAAATAAGGTGGGTTCCTTGCTGCAATTGGTAAATCTACCTCCTATTACACTGATATGAGAAGTTTAGCTTTTTCTCTGAGTAAGTCCATTTAGCTAACACAGATAGGCACGCAATTTTAGGTTAAGTTAGGCTAGAATCTAGGTGACAAGTAATGATGTCAGGTCCTCTCACTAAAGGATAAGTTATTATTTATTTTGGGAATGTTTTTGCAGTGGGTAGTGTCAGCTATTATTAAATAAATTTACTTGATTATATCACATTCTTCAATAATAATGTTGGTATATTTTTATTTTTCTATTACCTTTATGGGAAACCTTTTGGCATGAAGAAGATTTTTTTCTAATTAATAAATAATTTTAATAAGCTATTCAGTTTTTTGGTAACTGTAATACAATCTCTTTTTCATTATGGTATTGAGTAAATGATTGCTAACTAATTATTACCAATAAATAACAATGTCATTGACTTCTAAATGCTTATCTAGTACCAGTCAATATTGGTGAGCTGTCTCATTACCTTTCCTACCAATATTGTAACATTGCTTCATTAGTAACATTAATATCATTTATGATAATTTGTGTGTTCTTAGTGTGATTGCAAAACACATCAATGTCTATATAAATTGGAATTTATTAAAACTACATTGTAGAAATAATTAAAATAGCACAGAAACTTGGGCAACCTATCATTTCAGAAATATATAGAAGGGTTAATAGCCCATCCATCTTAGCCATTACTTACTGTTGTTTGGCTTGTTGGATTTTTATATATTTGAGATTTCTTCCTGTTGCCTTCATATGACAACAAAATTGGACAATGCCAAAGATTGCTCAAACCACCACACAATTGCACTCATCTCACACGCTAGTAAAGAAATGCTCAAAATTCTCCAAGCCAGGCTTCAGCAATACGTGAACTGTGAACTTCCAGATGTTCAAGCTAGTTTTGGAAAAGACAGAGGAACCAGAGATCAAATTGCTAACATCCGCTGGATCATGGAAAAAGCAAGAGAGTTCCAGAAAAACATCTATTTCTGCTCTATTGACTATGTCAAAGCCTTTGACTATGTGGATCACAATAATCTGTGGAAAATTCTTCAAGAGATGGGAATACCAGACCACCTGACCTTCCCCTTGAGAAATCTATATGCAGGTCAGGAAGCGACACTTAGAACTGGACATGGAAAAACAGACTGGTTCCAAATAGGAAAAGGAGTACGTCAAGGCTGTATATTGTCAACCTGCTTATTTAACTTATATGCAAAGTACATCATCAGAAACACTGGACTGAAAGAAGCACAAGCTGGAATTAAGATTGCTGGGAGAAATATCAATAACCTCAGATATGCAGATGACACCACCCTTATGGCAGAAAGTGAAGAGGAACTAAAAAGCCCCTTGATGAAAGTGAAAGAGGAGAGTTTAAAGTTGGCTTAAAATTCAGCATTCAGAAAATTAACATCATGGCATCTGATCCCATCAATTCATGGCAGATAGATAGGGTAACAGTGGAAACAATGAGAAACTTTATTTTGTGGGGCTCCAAAATCACTGTAGATGATGATTGCAGCCATGAAATTAAAAGACGCTTACTCCTTTGAAGGAAAGTTATGACCAACCTAGATAGCATATTCAAAAGCAGAGGTTCATCTAGTCAAGGCTATGGTTTTTCCAGTAGTCATTTATGGATGTGAGAGTTGGACTGTGAAGAGGGCTGAGCGCTGAAGAATTGATGCTTTTGAACTGTGGTGTTGGAGAAGACTCTTGAGAGTCCTTTGGACTGCAACGAGATCCAACCAGTCCATTCTGAAGGAGATCAACCCTGGGGTTTCTTTGGAAGGAATGATGCTAAAGCTGAAACTCCAGTACTCTGGCCACCTCATGTGAAGACTTGACTCATTGGAAAAGACTCTGATGCTGGGAGGGATTGGGGGCAGGAGGAGAAGAGGATGACAGAGGATGAGATGGCTGGATGGCATCACTGACTCGATGGATGTGAGCTTGAGTGAACTCTGGGAGTTGGTGATGGACAGGGAGGCCTGATGTGCTGCAATTCATGGGGTTGCAAAGAGTCGGACATGACTGAGCAACTGAACTGAACTGATATAGTTTTTATATCATAACTTGCTTCCTTAAAGCTCTGTAGGGATTTCCTCAATGAAATCAAATATCCTGATAGCAGATAATTTACTTCATACATAGTTTTGACCCCAGAGTTTGACTGCTGTTTCTTATGAAATTCTCAGAAAATATTTGCTCACTATGCAGTGAAAGATGGCTTACCTGATATCAGGATTAAAATTTCTAATATATACAAGCTCAAAGAAATAATTAGCACTTAACTATGGACAGATATCTAACAAAGCTATTATATGAAGTATTTATAATTCTAAATTATATATTATACAGTGAAAGCATTATCACTGGCATTTTTTGATAAACCACACACAATAAAATAGACACAAATTGCTGGGTAAAATGTTGACATTGTTTGGCAGAGATATTATGGATGAAATTTAAATACAAGCCATTAGGTACTTTATTCACATATGCTTCAAAATTCTTTCCAAATATATAATTTGAGGTTTGTGATCACTGAATATGTATCACTTTATTATTGCTAAAGGATTTGTTTTTCTCTCCAACAGCAAATTCTATATACATATGTTCAGTCTTTATAGGTTGTTGTCTAGGATGTATGACAGCCTACAGAAAAGATTTAGACTTTTTAGGAGGCCTATAACCTGTTTTTAAAGATAGTGAGCAACCTTTCATCTTTTCCCTGAAATCAAAGTTAATCATGTTTCGAGCAATGATTTGGATGTTAATGAAGGTAAATAATTATTTAGGTAGATTATTAAAGTTAATAAAATTAATCTGAATCTTTTAAGTCAAGATTCTCTAAGCAAGTTTAATATTATACCTATATAATGCCCCAATATATGGTATAAAATATGATTTAGGATCATTCCATCAATGGCTGTGTGTTCTTCTGCTAAAATTATACTTAATTCAGAGTTCTGGAGGAAATCATATTTTCTGAATAAGAAAAAAAATCAGTCATAGATTCAAAAGACAAAATCAAGTTCAGATCTTGTCACTGCAAATCGTATAAACTGTGCTAATGTATTTATCCTCTCTGAAACTCATTTTCCTTCAATACATAGTATCTGCAATGACATTTACCAAACAGTATTTTAGTGGGCTGTAAGAATCAAAAGTGATGTAAAAGTTTTATTAAAATTATATTTTAAGTTCATATTTTGTGTAACTGAATCTATTCTTATTATAGAATTTAAAAATCAATTATTTAATAGCTGCATTTTTACTTCCTCTGATCCATTTCACAAGATAAAAGTGCTAAGAGGCATCTCTAAACTCTTTAAGAGTCAACCCTGTGTTTGCTAAGAAATTATTCATTTTCCCAAAAGGCATACTCCTGCTGAGATAATTAGGAATGCTCAGTTGACAGGTCCCTAAGCTCCGCTGAATCTATGGTTTATTTAGAGAGGATTTTGTGGTTGAAATTTTATTTAGTTATTTGCTAACATTATCCAGTAAAGACCATATTACTTAAAATTATTCTTCTGAGGAATATCACAGATGCCTTCCACCAAATTAAATCCAATTATTTGCCAGAATTTGAAGCTTGTTCCTGAGATCATTTTTGTACCCCTGAGAGGTGATTCCGTATCCACCTCAAACCTCACCCTCAACATGAAGCACTAGAAGCATCTTCATTCATGTAAGAGATTGTTATTAAAATCCTATTCATAATGTAAATAGTAATGAAATCCATACAATGAGTGTCACGTGTTTACTCTTCTATTTATTATTGAGAAATAGAAAGGTTTTATTTTTAATTGTTATTGCTTTAGTCAATTAAAAAAAAATCCATGTTCAGTTTAAGGAAAATAATTTAAAATTGGAATGATTAACATGCTAATGATTAATATAAATTAGAATGATTAACATTTCTTTCAAGAATCATGTATTCATCATAAAACTTGGTTAAATTTTTTTCAGATTTTTATGTCTGTGGATATAGAGACACATATCTTTCAGATTTTTCAAAATGTTATATTTTTAGAAGAGTTTTATTATGACAGAAAAAATTGAGAGAACTTTGTAGAGAGTTAACATACACCCTTTCATTGGTGTTTCTTATTATTAATATCATATATTGGTATTGTACCTTTGTCAAAATTAATGAACCAATATTGATATGTTATTATTAAAACAGTTTATTCAGAAAACCTTATATTTTACCTAATATATTTATTTCTATTCCAGGATCACATGCTATAGTGTCTCCTTAGGATTTTCTTGGCCTGACCATTTCTCCAAATTTTCTTGTTTTGTTGAATTTGACATTTTTATAAGTACTGTTGAAGTATCTTATAAGATGGCCTTCTATTGGAATTAGTCTGATATTATTTTCTTTATGAGTTTCTCAGGTTATATATTTTGGGGAGGAAGACTGAAGAGATAAAGTATAATTTCATCATGTCATATCATAGGAAAAGACTATCAAAATGATTTGTCCATAGTAATGTTGACATTGATCAAAGGACTGCATTAATGTTTGTCAAGTTTATCCACTATAAAGTTAATCATCTAACCCCCTTTACAAGTACTCTATGGAAAGAAGCTACCATGCCCAGCCCATACTTACAGAGTAACAATTTATGCTACCACTTCCAAGAAGGTGGAGAATCCACAAAAATTATTTAGAATTCTTCTGTATAATATATTTGCCCCTTTTCCTCCATTTATTGATTTATTCAGCCATTTATTTATTTCATCATGACTCCAGAATATTTATTTAATCTAAAGTGATAATATAATGCAGTATTATTTATTTTATTCAATTTTTTTCCAACTTTGCCCATTTGGAATTCTTCCAGTCATATCCGTTGTCACTTTGACATAACTTCATCAATTTTGTGTGTATATCTGTGTGTGTGTGTGTGTGTGTGTGTGTCTTGTTATTCTTTAACACTTGAAGATTTTGCAGGCTCATCTAGTATTATTTTCTCCCCCAAGCCTATATTCAACCATTTTCCAAGAAGCTCAGATTCCTTCTATTGGAGAATGGGATTGGAAACCAAGATTTGCACACTGGATTTGTTCAACAATTGATATGTTGTTTATTATTGCCCTACTCAGAGAAAAGAGTAAGAACAGATATTCTGTAGACTAAATCATGTACATACACACACACATGTATATAAATATTTCTATATGTAACCATCTACATCAATAATAAGATACACACTAGTTCAAGCTTATGTCACCAACTCTAATCTATTAACACCAAGGTTATTCCAGGCTCCGTTCCTTCTTTATCTGCAAAAATTCTCACTCCTGCCATCTGCTATTTATGGGTTGTTCAATTTTACTGCCAGTAGTAGAATTATTTCTGTATCCAAAAGAAAACAACTTTATTAGCTAGAGTACACTTATGTGTATTTCCTTTTGTCTTCAATCTTAGACTCAACTCATACGAATTTACTTAATACATTTCCCCACCATCTTCCCTGAGGTGATTTCAGACATTTATAATTCTGTTAGATTATTGTTAACAGTTTTCGTTCCTCCTGCTCTAGAGCTTTTCCTTTCCAGAATGGCATATAATTAGAATTATATGGTCTGTAGCCATAGAAGACTTTTATTTTGGAATATGCATTTGCTTCATTGATACACTTTTATAGCCTGTTAGCTTATTTCCTCCTACTGAATACATTTCATTATGTGGATGTAACACAGTTTATTTAATCATTCAGCTATTGAAAGACAACTTGGTTTCTTCCAGTTTGGGGGAATTTTTATTAAAGCTGTTTTAAACTTTTACATGCAATTTCATGCTAACATATCTTTCAAATCAGTTACATAAGGAATCTATAAAGCAATTCCATGTGCGCATGCTCAGTGGTGTCTGACTTTTTTATGACCCCATGGATGATAGCCTACAAAGCTCCTCCATCCACGGAATTTTCCAGGCAAAAATATTGGAGTAATTATAATTTCCTTCTCCAAAGATTCTACTCAACCTAGGGACTGAGCCCATGTCTCTTGCGTCTCTTGCACTGGTAGGTGGATTATTTATGATGTGATTACTGGGTCCTAAGGTAAATACTACTATAAGCTTTGTAACAAATTAACAAGCTGTCTTTTAAGTGGCTGTAATATTTGCCAATCAATCTACAGTGACTGAGAATTTCCTTTGCTTCTTATTCTCAAAATCAGTTCAGTTCAGTTCAGTTCAGTTGCTCAGTTGTGTCCGACTCTTTGGGACCCCATGTTCACAGCACGCCAGGCCTCTCTGTCCCTCACCAACTCCCAGAGTTTACCCAAACTCATGTCCATCGAGTTAGTGATGCCATCCAGCCATGTCATCCTCTACCATCCCCTTCTCATCCTGCCCTCAATGTTCCTCAGCATCAGGGTCTTTTCAAATGAGTCAGCTCTTCTCATCAGGTGGACAAAGTATTGGAGTTTCACCTTCAGCATCAGTCCTTCCAAAGAATACCCAGGGCTGATTTCCTTTAAGATGGACTTGTTGGATCTCCTTGCAGTCCATGGGACTCTCAAGAGTCTTCTCCAACACCACAGTTCAAAAGCATCAATTCCTCAGTGCTCAGCTTTCTTCACCATCCAGCTCTCACATCCATACATGACCACTGGAAAAACCATAGCCTTGACTAGATGGATATTTGTTGACACAGTAATGTCTCTGCTTTTTAATATACTGTCTAGATTGGTCATAACTTTCCTTCCAAGGAGTATGTGTCTTTTAATTTCATGGCTGCAATCACCATTTGCAGTGATTTTGGAGCCCCCAAAAATAAAATCTGACACTGTTTTCCAGTGTTTCTCCATTTATTTCCCATGAAGTGCAGAGTTCCAAAGAATAGCAAGAAGAGATAAGAAAGCCTTCTTCAGAGATCAATGCAAAGAAATAGAGGAAAACAACAGAATGGGAAAGACTAGAAATCTCTTCAAGAAAATCAGAGATACCAAGGGAACATTTCATGCAAAGATGGGCTCGATAAAGGACAGAAATGATATGGACCTAACAGAAGCAGAAGATATTAAGAAGAGGTGGCAAGAATACATGGAAGATCTGTACAAAAAAGATCTTCATGACCCAGATTATCATGATGATGTGATCACTAATCTAGAGCCAGACACCTTGCAATGTGAAGTCAAGTGGGCCTTAGAAAGCATCACTAAGAACAAATCTAGTGGAGGTGATGGAATTCCAGTTTCAAATCCTGAAAGATGATGCTGTGAAAGTGCTGCACTCAATATGCCAGCAAGTTTGGAAAACTCAGCAGTGGCCACAGGACTGGAAAAGGTCAGTTTTCATTCCAATTTCAAAGAAAGACAATGCAAAAGAATGCTCAAACTATCGCACAATTGCACTCATCTTACATGCTAGTAAAGTAATGTTCAAAATTCTCCAAGCCAGACTTCAGCAATATGTGAACCGTGAACTTCCAGATGTTCAAGCTGGTTTTAGAAAAGGCAGAGGAACCAGAGATCAAATTGCCAACATCCACTGGATCATGGAAAAAGCAAGAGAATTCCAGAAAAACATCAATTTCTACTTTATTGACTATGCCAAAGCCTTTGACTATGTAGATCACAATAAACTGGGAAATTCTGAAAGAGATGGGAATACCAGACCACCTAACCTGCCTCTTGAGAAATCTGTATGCAGGTCAGGAAGCAACAGTTAGAACTGGACATGGAACAACAGACTGGTTCCAAATAGGAAAAGGAGTGTGTCAAGCCTGTATATTGTCACCCTGCTTATTTAACTTATATGCAGAGTACATCATGAGAAACGCTGGACTGGAAGAAGCACAAGCTGGAATCAAGATTGCCGGGAGAAGTAACAATAATGTCAGATATGCAGATGATACCACCCTTATGGCAGAAAGTGAAGAGGAGTTAAAAAGCCTCATGATGAAAGTGAAAGAGGAGAGTGAAAAAGTTGGCTTAAAGCTCAACATTCAGAAAACGAAGATCATGGCATCTGGTCCCATCACTTCATGGGAAATAGATGGGGAAACAGTAGAAACAGTGTCAGACTTTATTTTTTTTGAGTTCCAAGATCATTGCAGATGGTGACTACAGCCATGAAATTAAAAGGTGCTTCTCCTTGGAAGAAAAGTTATGACCAACCTAGATAGTATATTCAAAAGCAGAGACATTACTTTGCCGACTAAGGTCCGTCTAGTCAAGGCTATGGTTTTTCCTGTGGTCATGTATGGATGTGAGAGTTGGACTGTGAAGAAGGCTGAGTGCCAAAGAATTGATGCTTTTGAACTGTGGTGTTGGAGAAGACTCTTGAGGGTCCCTTGGACTGCAAGGCGATCCAACCAGTCCATTCTGAAGGAGATCAACCCTGGGATTTCTTTGGAAGGAATGACGCTAAAGCTGAAACTCCAGTACTTTGACCACCTCATGGGAAGAGTTGACTCATTGGAAAAGACTCTGATGCTGGGAGAGATTGGGGGCAGGACGAGAAGGGGACAACAGAGGATGAGATGGCTGGATGGCATCACTGACTCGATGGACGTGAGTCTGAGTGAACTCCGGGAGCGGGTGATGGACACGGAGGCCTGGCGTGCTGCGATTCATGGGGTCGCAATGAGTTGGACACGACTCAGAGACTGAACTGAACTGAACTGAACTGATGGGACCAGATGCCGTGATGTTAGTTTTCTGAATGTTGAGCTTAAAGCCAACATATTCACTCTCTTTCACTTTCATCAAGAGGTTTTTTAGTTTCTCTTCACTTTCTCCCCTAAGGGTGGTGTCATCTGCATATCTACTGCTACTGCTGCTAAGTCACATCAGTCGTCCGCCTCTGTGCAACCCCATAGACGACAGCCCACCAGGCTCCACCTTCCCTGGGATTCTCCAGTGAAGAACACTGGAGTGGGTTGCCATTTCTTTCTCCAATGCATGAAAGTGACAAGTGAAAGTGAAATCACTCAGTCGTGTCTGACTCTTAGCCACCTGATGGACTGTAGCCTACCAGGCCCCTTCGTCTATGCGATTTTCCAGGCAAGAGTACTGGAGTGGGTTGCCATTGCCTTTTCTGCTGCATATCTGTGGTTATATGATATTGCCTGTTATCTCCCGGCAATCTTGATTCCAGCTTGTGCTTCATCCAGCCCAGCATTTCTCGTGATGTACTCTGCATGTAAGTTAAATAAGCAGGGTGACAACATACAGCCTTGACATACTCCTTTTCTTATTTGGAACCAGTCTGTTGTTCCATGTCCAGTTCTAACATGTCATGGTATTGGACTCTAAATTTGTAATTCCGTAACAACAAATGATTTGAAATATATATTTTTAATTAGAGAAATAATATTTTCTTGCAAGAAATTGTATAAATAGAAACTATATCTCTATTTATATCCCAATCTCCAACTATGTGTATCACCATAAACCTAAAGGTCTATATTATAATTTGGGTATATATAACTGAACATTTTCATGCATCTATGGTATAATAATGATTTTATGATCTGATCATTTCTTCAGTCATTCAATCTTGTGGCAACTTCATCAAGTCTAATAGCACTTACTCAATGGCTTTTTTTTTTGGTAATTATCACTGTTCTTTGTTTATGTTTTCACCAAAGGTCTATTAGTCTTTTAGTCTATTAGTCTCTATTAGTCTTTTCATCTGACCATTGTTATCAATTGAAGAAGAATAAGGGAAAATTTTCTTTAATATTACTACTTTTTTTCAGTGCTGGATTTAGTTGTTCTGTCCAAATGACGCTGTGCGACCCTATGCACTGTAGCCCTCCAGGCTCCTCTGTCCATGGAGATTCTCCAGGCAAGAACACAGGAGTAGGTTGCCATGCCCTCCTTCAGGATATCTTCCCAATCCAGGAATCGAAACCAAGTCTCCAGCATTGCAGGCAGATGCCTTTACTGTTTGAGCCACCAGGGAAATATTTTTCCTTTTATTTTTTTTTTCCTAGCATACTTATAAAAATAAAATATTTCTGGTAAAACAAAAGTTAAATGCTAGAGAATAAGCAGCTTAGAGAACAAATCATCAAGTTCTTTCTGAGACTAATCATGGCTTACAATATTGGGTTGACCAAAAAATGTTCCTCTGAGTTTTTCCATAAGATATTATGGAAACCATAACATCAAAAGAAACTTTTGCCAACCCAATACTATTTACGTCTTATAAATTTAGGGCTGAAAAAGATACAGTATTGTAATGGTTACATCTTATAAAACTTCCAATGAAGAAAGAATTGAAAAGTGATTTATAATTGCTGTGTTTCATTTATTCAGATATTAGGGGGTTTGTACTATTATTTCTTTGCCTAGATAATAGGTGAACAAATGTAGAGGGAAGGGAAATAATAAATTCATTTCATAGGTATCAGTTCAGTTCAGTCGCTCAGTCATGCCTGACTTTTTGTGACCCCATGAATTGCAGCACACCAGGCCTCCCTGTCCATTACCAAATCGCAGAGTTTACTCAAACGCCTGTCCATCGAGTCACTGATGCCATTCAGCCATCTTATACTCTGTCATCCCCTTTTCCTCCTGCCCCTAATCCCACCCAGCATCAGAGTCTTTTCCAATGAGTCAACTCTTCCCATGAGGTGGCCAAAGTACTGGAGTTTCAGCTTTAGCGTCATTCCTTCCAAAGAAATCCCAGGGTTGATCTCCTTCAGAATGGACTGGTTGGATCTCCTGGCAGTCCAAGGGACCCTCAAGAGTCTTCTCTAACACCACAGCCCCAAAACATCCATTCTTTGGCACTCACCTTTCTTCACAGTCCAACTCTCACATTTATACACAACCACTGGGAAAACCATAGCCTTGACTGGATGGACCTTTGCTGGCAAAGTAATGTCTCTGCTTTTCAGTATGCTGTCTAGTTTGTTCATAACTTTCTTTTCAAGGAGTAAGTGTCTTTTAATTTCATGGCTTCAGTCACCACCTGCAGAGATTTTGGAGTCCCCAAAAATAAAATCTGACGCTGTTTCCACTGTTTCCCCATCTATTTCCCATGAAGTAATAGAACAGATGCCATGATCTTCATTTTCTGAATGTTGAGCTTTAAGCCAACTTTAAACTCTCCTCTTTCACTTTCATCAAGAGGCTTTTTAGTTCCTCTTCACTTTCTGCCATAAGGGTGGTGTCATCTGCGTATCTGAGGTTACTGATATTTTTCCTGGCAATATTGATTCCAGCTTGTCCTTCATCCAGCCCAACGTTTTTCATGGTGTACTCTGCATATAAATTAAATAAGCAGGGTGACAATATACAGCCTTGATGTACTCCTTTTCCTACTTGGAACCAGTCTGTTGTTCCATGTCCAGTTCTAACTGTTGCTTCCTAACCTGCACATAGGTTTCTCAAGAGGCAGGTGAGGTGGTCTGGTATTCCCATCTCTTTCAGAATTTTCCACAGTTTATTGTGACTCACACAGTCAAAAGCTTTGGCACAGTCAATAAAGCAGAAACAGATGTTTTTCTGGAATTATCTTGCTTTATCCATGATCCAGCAGATGTTGGCAATTTGATCTCTCGTTCCTCTGTCTTTTCTAAAACCAGCTTGAACATATGGAAGTTCATGGTTCACAGATTTCTGAAGCCTGGCTTGGAGAATTTTGAGCATTACTTTACTAGTGTGTGAGATGAGTGCAATTGTGCGATAGTTTGAGCATTCTTTGGCATTGCCTTTCTTTGGGATTGGAATGAAAACTGATGTTTTGTATCAGAAAACCATTTAACAATTACACACTGAAAAGCATTTACAAATTCGATTTTTTTCTTTGAAATGAATGTATCTTACTAGTGTACAGTTTAACACTTGAAAGTATATTAAAGAACATTTCTTATGTTTGATTTTCCACTAAAATAAAAAAGCACTAAATTAAAGTTAATATGAACACTAGTAAGAAAGAAAATGAGCAGTTTATCAATTTTCATAGCATTTTTTTATTTTTTAATTTAAATTGATTTATTTTAATTGCAGGCTAATTACTTTACAATATTGTATTGGTTCTGCCACCCATCAACATGAATCTGCCATGGGTGTTCCTGTGTTTCCAATCTTGAACCGCCCCCTCCCACTTCCTTCCCTGTATCATCCCTCTGGGTCATCCCAGTGCACCAGCCCCAAGCGTCCTGTTCATCACAGCACTGTTTATAAAAGCCAGGACATGGAAGCAATCTAGATGTCTATCAGCAGATGAAAGGATAAGAAAGCTGTGGTATATATATACAATGGAGTATTACTCAGCCATTAAAAAGAATACATTTGAATCAGTTCTTTATGTTTTAAACAGTGAATAGATATAGCTTTTGACTCCTTCCATTGTGAGCATGTTCATAGCCTTTCAGAAGTCATTTTTTCTTCATGTCTTCTAGGAATTATTGATAAAAATAATTCCTATTACTTTATTAAGGATTCTATTATGGAGAACTTGTCAAATACTTTATAACATTAAGCTAATAGAGATCTTAAAAGCTGACTTTCTCTTAATAATAAGCATCTTCTGATTCCAAAATTACAAGTTCACAGGAAACATTACAGGGGGAAAAACCCTGCTTGCGATCACTAAGTATAACTCTATAGGGATGCATCTTACAATTTTCTAGAGTATGAACTAGTATTAACTTCCATTACAAATTTTTCTAAATGTGGTTAAGAAGAATATAGTTACAAACTTGGAAATAAAAAAGTACACTGAGTAAATAATCAAAGAAGACCTCATTTATCCTCAAAATTTCCCTGACTCCTACAACTCATAGATAAATTATCAATTTAATGTATAACATTTTCTTTTTAAAAAATGAATAACATAAATAAGAACTCTTATCTAAATACACATGCACACATCACACATACACGCACCTTACCTTAGGTCATGCCAGAGAATTAGCCTACCATTGTGAATTTTGGTAGGATTTTGGGTCACATATATCATCTTGCTATAAAGAGAGTCTGCAGACTGAGGTAAGCCACTTTGGTGTTCAATCATCTGCATGTGACTAAGTCTCAGTAAAATCTCTAGACAACAAAGGCACAACTGAGCTTCTCTGATGGACAATACTGCAACTATGTCGACATACATCACTGATAGGGAAGTTAATACTCTTCATAATTTCACTGGGAATGGACAACTGGAAGCTCTGCATGAGAAAATTTCTAAATTCTACTCCATATATCAATTTCCTTGGCGACTTTTAATCTGTATCTGTTTGCTATAATAAACTGTAACTCTGAGTATAACATCTTACAATTTCTGTATTTCTAATAAATTACTAAAATTGAGGGTGGTCTTGAGGACTCCAAAACTTGGAATACTGTCAAAAGTGAGGGTAATCTTGTGGACTAAATACCCTGACTCTGCAACTGCATACATGTATACTCTGATACATGTATCTTATACTCTTAAATATAGCATATTTAAATATGCTATAGTAAATAAAATATAGCATTATCTATACTCTTAAATATAGCATACAATCTCTTAAATATAGCGTATGCTATTAAAGTGCCTCACTAATCTTAATGGTTCCATAGGAAATCTCTCTATAGATATTCTGAAATATATTTAACCATTCTCTTGTAATAGATGTGTCAGCTGAAATGAAAACACACAACCTAAGAGTTGCAAGTTTCAGTTTTATTTGAGGTCTTACTGAGGTCTATAGCCCAGGAAATAGCCTCTGAGAAAATGCTCCAAAGAGATAGGGAAGAAAGACAAGCATATATGTAATTTTGGCCAGGGAATACATGCAGTAAAGCATATATCTCAGTTAAAGCTTACTGTTAGTCATAAGGATCAGATATCTCAGTTAATGATATTACTGATTTTTTAATTGTCAGAAGATACAAGCCTCCAGGTTCATAAAAAATTTCTCCTGAAATATTTCTAACTATCTAATGGCTTATTTTGCCTCCTGCCTCATGCTGTTCTTTACCCTGAATTACTTTCAGGATGTATTGTAGGAGAGAGACTGCAGTGGCTAATGACTCAATCCTTGAAGAACCAGATGGCAAGTTGCATTCTTTAGTTTACAGATGTTACCAGTATTTTATTAGACAAGAGACAATGAGGTGACACAATGGCAATCACAATAAATTTGTTACTCTCACACCTCACTTCTTCCCATGTTATAGTTTTCTTATATACATATATATACACATGTATATGTATGTATATGTATATAATTATGCATAATCCAAGTTTCATGGTGTCAACCATTTGGAGGGATTTGCTCTACATTCAGAGGAAAGTGAGAGATTTATTCTCATATACATTAGAATAATGAAGTCACATAATTAATTCAAAATAAAAAGGAGATAATGACTTTGAATGTCTTTCTCCTCTCTGGGCAATTATTGGCAATTTGTGATCCTGATGCTGTTTCAAGTGAGTTCATTAGGATGTTTCTCTCTGTCAATCTGTCTCTGCCTCTGCCTCTGTCTCCCTCTATTTGTATGAGATGGTGCTTTAACTTTGTTTTGTATGTTGCTTTTTGATATAGGTTATAAAATATGATGAGAATGAAAAGCAGAGAAAATGATGTTTACTCATTTGCCAACCAACTCTATCCTAGCTATATAGGGTGTTGAATTTCATTTCTATTAGAGAACATTTATGCTCATGCTCATCTAATTTGTGTTTATTAAATAAGTTTTTTCTTGTTCCTAGACAATTATTCTTCTAGATCATATTTATTTTTATTATTATTTTTTATTTTTTTACTTTTTAATACTGTATTGTTTTGCCATACATTGACATGAATTCATTTAGAATAGACTATCACATTTTCTTAAATATGCTTTGAGTGTTTGAATGGGATCTTTTGAACATATAGTCTACTCACAGAAAAGAGTTTGACAGAGTCATGATGTCTCAGGCCATGATGGATATATATATATTTAGACATCGTATAAAGTACTTTGAAAAATTCTTTAGGTTCTGTATATGATTTTTATTTACTTCTTGGTAGAATTTTTCAAAATTCCTTTAGAATTTCTATTTTTATTATTAGTCATCCATTTTATTTATTATACACTTGTAATTATTATTGTTATATAAAAACATATAGTTTTTTAAAGCTAATATTTTATGGGAGTATCATATTTTACTGTTATTAGTATTTTTTGTGTGTTTGATTGTTTTTTTATACATGTTTTTGACAGCAAAAGTTGTCTTTCAAGAACCAAATGTAGTTCAAGGTTCATGTCTGATATAGAATCAGCATCTTATGGGTGCAAATATGCATACGTGTTTAGTTTCTCAACTGTGTCCAAATCTTTGCAACCCCTTGGTCTATAGCTTGCCAGGGTCTTCTGTCCATGGGATTTTCTAGACAAGAATACAGGAGCAGATTGTCATTTTCCATGACAGGGGATTTTCCCAATCCGGGGATTGAACCCGTGCCTCATGAATTAGCAGACAGATTCTTTAGCACTGAGCCACATAGTAAGCCCCATTGGTACAAATACCGATCACAATTGCAGAGACCCACAGAGGTATATGCCACCCTTATGGCAGAAAGTGAGGAACTAAAGAGCCTCTTGATGAAAGTGAAAGAGGAGAGTGAAAAACTTGGCTTAAAGCTCAACATTCAGAAAATGAAGATCATGGCATCTGGTCCCATCGCTTCACTGGAAATACATGGGGAAACAGTGGCTGACTATTTTTTCTGGGCTCTGAAATCACTGCATATGGTGATTGCAGCCATGAAATTAAAAGACGCTTACTCCTTGGAAGGAAAGTTATGACCAACTTAGACAGCATATTGAAAAGCAGAGACATTACATTGTCAATAAAGGTCCATTTAGTCAAAGCTATGGTTATTCCAGTAGTCATGCATGGATGTGAGAGTTGGACTATAAAGAAAGCTGAGCCCCAAAGAACTGATGCTTTCAAACTGTGGTGTTGGAGAAGACTCTTGAGAGTCCCTTGGACTGCAAGGAGATCCAACCAGTCCATCCTAAGGTAAATCGGTCCTCGATGTTCATTGGAAGGACTGATGTTAAAGCTGAAACTCCAGTATTTTGGCCACCTCATGCGAAGAGCTGACTCATTTGAAAAGACCCTAATGTTGGGAAACATCGAAGGCAGGAGGAGAAGGGGATGACAGAGGATGAGATGGTTAGTTGACTGACTCGATGGACATGAGTTTGGGTAAACTCCGGGAGTTGGTGATGGACAGAGAGGCCTGGCATGCTGCAGTTCATGGGGTTGGAAAGAGTCGGACATGACTGAGCGACTGAACTGAACTGAACTGAACAGAGGTATATGATTTAAGAAGCCCATGTTCTTGATCCAGTTGGTCTGCGATAAACAAAACTGACTAATATGACTAAATATAATAATTAAAATGCTTTTAAGATTACTATCATCCAGCAAGAAAGTTGGTAGTATTTGTTAGAATACACAAAATAAAGACTGTGAACCTCCATTCACATTGTGGACACTATAGATATTTAAGATCAGGGAGAATAAAAGAAGAATCTACCAATTGTGTTAGCTATGAAAGCTATTTATTATAAATCAATGCTCTATTATGAAGTTTCAATCAAATGATATATATATGTATATCCATTCACTGTATATTGATACCAATGGCTGACATTCTTTGATTATAATCCTATAGAATACACATGCAGACTTCAATCATATACATGGTGCAGAGTTCAAGAGTAACTAAGTTTGATATCAGTGTAGACATCCTTAAAATGGAAATGTAATATTTTATGTAAACTGAGCCAGAAAAAACTCTGCAACATATTTAACTGAATGCTATTCCAAGATTCTTGCGGTCTCATCAATATTTGATTCTGCCTAGAATTTACATCTATTATATCCACAGTAAATTGCTTTCCTATATTTATTTAAAATATTTAATTTATGAGTAAATGGTTGTTTTCATAGACAGTTGTAAATTTGCTACTAGCCAATATCAATAATAAAAATTTTATTCTGAAAGAAACAAAGTCTGATACAATGACATAAAGGCTCAGTGGTAAAGAATCCACCTGCTAATGAAGGAGGTATTGGTTCAATCCAGGGATCAGGAATATCCATTGGAGAAGGAAATGGCAACTCACTCCAGTATTCATGCCTGGAAAATCCCATGGACAGAGGAGCCTGGCAGGGTACAGCTGATGGGGTTGCAAAAGAGTCTGAAATGATTTAGTGACTAAATAGCGAATCAACAAGCCACATGGTATACTTCTATGTGGCAGCATGCCATTATATATAAGAAAATATTATTTGAATATCTATGCTTTAGTGAGTTTGAACTGCAATAACAAAATCCACACATTCCATGGCTTATACAATGAATTAGAGAGAGACATTTAATTCATAATAATATGACTTGACTTTAATTCATATATTTTGTTTAAACTTATGGTTTAAAATGTCCCTATCATTGTATTTAGAAACCTGGGAAAACATGGCTGGTTTGTCTGTGTACCTCTAAAAATGTCATGCTTACAATTTGAATAGGTTTTCAGTGTTTAAAGATTTTTTGAAATCAATTAAATTATTTCTTCTGAAAATCTGAGCATTGTGTTGCATAGCTTTTCAATGTTTACATATTTCCTTTAGTTTACTTTAAATTGCGGCCGAAATGAAATTCCCCAAATTTTGTTCAACTGCTGCCAAACTAGCTTAGTTTTCTTTAAGCAATTTATTGAGGAAAAAAAAAAAAAACAGCAAAGAGCAGAAGAGCTACTTCTTTCTACTTTTCTTCTTTAAATGATCCTGACTTACCCTACAAATTTGCATTGAGAATTCAATTAAAACCATGGCAGATGTCTGCCCTATGTGTCTGAATTTATCTCTGCCACCTCCTGCCTACCTTCCTGTCCCATTTTTAAAATTCATTTGCTCCTAACTTAAGTAAAATAGTGTCCCAAAAAAACTTATCTTGAAGTCTTAATGATTTAATGACTTTGGTCTTGTGACTAATCCATGTAAGTTTGATCTTCAGTCTTCTTAGTTGATTACTTTAATAAATAACACAGATTTTCCCCCACAATCAATAGAATCAGGTAATTTCAATTCACTTGATAATTTAAAAACTCTTGAATGAAAGAAGATATTATGGATAATCACCAGAGGGTGATAGCATAAACTGGAACTGTTTTTCATAAACCAGCTGGTATGGTCACGCTTCAAAAGCCTAACCTCACTTGATGATATAAAAAATGAAAAGTTATTCTAGATTTTCCACCCTAAAGATACATATTTGTAATAAAAAATAACACTCATTTCTGTGATGAGAGTAAATATTCTTGCTCTTAATATGTTGACTCTAATGTGAAATATTACTTGATCATCACTAATTCTTACTTTTATACTTTATGTATTTATGTATGTTTTATTTATCTTCTAAAAATGTTAGCTTAATTTTGCCTATAATTTTAGCATATCAAAATAATCATTGTTTAGAAACACATTTAAAACTTAATAAAACTTACACTTAATCCTTAAAGACTGATTACAGAACACTCATTTTATTCACACAAACTGTAATTTGATAGTTTAGGTGTTTCATATAAGCTTTGGCACATCAAAATATTTTTACTTCTCAGATTTATTATTATAAGATGTTCCTCTTCCCCACTTTTTGTTTTTTTCTAATAATTTATATAAGCACTCTTCTGTGGTCAAGCAGTAGAGAAACACAGTATTTTAGTACAAGTACAATAGCACTCCTATGATTCTGCAGGAGGAAATATAATCAACAAACCTCATGATAGATAAGATATGAAGTTTATTATTTAGACGACTGTAACTAATCACCACCCCATGTCATTGGCATCTATTTTTCATCTAGTTTAGAGTGAACTCTTCTGTAACAATTGAAAATGGTACATAATCCTTTTAATATAGGTAAAGGATTCAAAAAATTATATGAAGTGAAGTAGCCATAACCTTACATGGGCAGAAGGGCCAACTTCTCTGCTGTTAGACCCTAGGAGAACATCTGGTTCTCAGTGAAAATACCTGATAAAAATGAGATTTCTGTCGAGAGTAATATTCTCTCCAATCTTCATGTCTTCATGTTTGAAGTGTAAGGTATAGCAACAACAAAATCATAAGTTTAACACATTTTAAGAGATGCTTGATAGAATTAGACTGGAATTAAATCACTACAGACATAACTATATGGCTTTATTCTGAATAATGAAATTTTAGGTAACTTTGGGTTTTAGAGAGAAGTTCTAAGAATTATATAATTTGATATATGCCTTTTATTATTTAAGTAGCTTATTTAAATCATTTTTGTTTAACTTACAAGAGAACTGAAAAGATATAGCTTTTTCCCTATTTTTTAGAATATATATATATATATATATTTCAATTCTTATGTAAACTCTTCAATTTCAAATAATCCCAAAACAAACAAACAAAAACAAAGAAAAATGAAACACATGGAAAGACAAAACTTCAATTAAACTCTTATTATACCTTTCAAAAATAAAAGTCACTATTTAGAAGAATTCAAGAAAGGAAAAAATAAACTCCAAGTATAACCATTAATTACCTTCCTTGTAGTCCATGAACAAAGGAGACTGGCAAGCTATAGTCCATGGGATTGCAAAGAGTTGAACACAATTGATCACTAAGCACAACACAGCACAGCATAGTCTAGACACTTTTTTAAGAATTAATTAATTTATTTTAATTGGAGGCTAATTACAATATTGTAGTGGATTTTGCCATACATTGACATGAGTCAGCTATGGTGTACATGTGTTCCCCATCCTGAACCCCCTCCAACCTCCCTCCCTATCCCATCCTTCAGGGTCATCCCAGTGCACCAGCCCTGAGTACCCTGTCTCATGCATTGAACCTGGACTGGCACTCTGTTTCACATATGATAATATACATGTTTCAACGCTATTCTCAGAGAAGGCAATGGCAACCCACTCCAGTACTCTTGCCTAGAAAACCCAGGGACGGAGGAACCTGGTAGACTGCAGTCCATGTGGTCGCACAGAGTTGGACACGACTGAAGTAACTTAGCAGCAGCAGAAGCAGCAGCAATGCTATTCTCCCAATCATCCCACCCTTGCCTTTTCCCACTGAGTCCAAAAGACTGTTCTTTACACCTGTGTTTCTTTTGCTGTCTCACATATAGGGTTATTGTTACCATCTTTCTAAATTCTATATATATGTGTGTTAATATACTGTATTGGTGTTTTACTTGTTGACTTATTTCACTCTGTATAATAGGTCCCAGTTTCATCCACCCCATTAGAACTGATACAAATACATTATTTTTAATGACTGAGTAATATTCCATTGCGTATATGAACCATAGCTTTCTTATCCATTTGTCTGCTGATGGACATCTAGGTTGCTTTCATGCCCTGGCTATTGTAAACAGTGCTGAGATGAACATTGGGGTACACGTGTTTCTTTCACATTTGGTTTCCTTGGTGTATATGTCCAGCAGTGGGATTGTTTGGTCGTATGGGAGTTCTATTTCCAGTTTTTTAAGGAATCTCCATACTGTTCTCCATGGTGGTTGTACTAGTTTGCATTCCCACCAACAGTATAAGAGGGTTCCCTTTTTCCACACCCTCTCCAGCATTTATTGTTTGTAGACTTTTTGATAGCAGCCATTCTGATGACCAGTGTGAGATGGTATATTATTGTGGTTTTGATTTGCATTTCTCTGATAATGAGTGATGTTGAGTATCTTCTCATGTGTTTGTTAGCCATCTGTATGTCATCTTTGGGGAAATGTCTATTTAGTTTTTTGGCCCATTTTTTGATTTGGTTGTTTATTTTTCTCAAATTGAGCTGCAGGAGCTGCTTGTATATTTTTGAGATTAATTCTTTCTCAGTTGCTTCATTTGCTATTATTTTCTCCCATTCCGAAGGCTGTCTTCTCACCTTGCTTATAGTTTCCTTCATTGTGCGAAAGCTTTTAATTAGGTCCCATTTGTTTACTTTTGCTTTTATTTCCATTACCATGGGAGGTGTATCATAGAGGATCCTGCTATGATTTATGTCAGAGAGTAGACACATTTGGAAATAACATTTCTCTTAATTCACTTAGAATTTAGAATCAACTGAGCCATTTGGTAATAACTAAGGGTCCTTGGTAAAGTGAATAAATTCTAAAGATATACAGTACTGTCTAGTCTACTGCCTCTAACATCAACATTTTGATGTCATAATCACAGACTTGGTCATGACTTAGCAACTGAACAACAACAACAACAATCACTAAGGAATCAATGAATACTCATTACAAACCATTTCCTTTTACCAAATGATCCCTAACAAAGGTATGAAAAAGATGTATGAAAATTTAAGTTCTGTTTTTAACAAGGCAGAGCAGATAAATTTGATTTGGTCATATAGAACATTCATTTTTTTTTCCTAAGCTAGGAGAATAAAGGTCCAACGAAGTCCAATGCCAACAGGAATATATTCATAGAGGTAGTATATTTGACCAGACATCTTCTATACACTGTCTCTAGAACAGTGTTGTACAAGTAAAATTAAAAATGAGCCACACATGTGAGCCATATATTTAATTTTAAATTTGGTAAAAAATAAAATGACACTGTTAATTCTGATAATTTGTCTAACCCAATATATCCCAAATAATATAATTTCAATAAAAATTAAGGTTATTAATGTACTATTTTGCATCTTTTCCATGTTGTCTTTAAAATTCTACATATATTTCAAACAGCACATATCAATAGATTTATTTCAAGTGTCAGTGGCCACAAATGACTAATGACTAAATCACTTGATGACTCAAGTCTAGAAGTAGCTTCATTTGGGCTAGAGTGTGTGACAGTATACTTAAACTCAGCTACTGCTACATGAGAGACGAGAGAGTAATTAATGAGCTAAAGAACTGTTTTTCATCTTACATTGGCACATAGTCCTTGGTGGTGGTTTAGTCACTCAGTCATGTTCAACTCATGATCCCAAGGACTGTTGCAAGCCAGGCTCCTCTGTCCATGGAATTTTCGAGGCAAGAATAATGGAGTTGGTTGTCATTTCCTTTCCAAGTGATCTTCCCAACCCAGAGATTGAACCTGGGTCTCATGTGTCCTGCATTGCAGGTGAATTCTTTGCCGAATGAGCCATAAGGGAAGTCCAAAAATGCCACAGCTAGAAGAGCATAGTCCTTAGTACTTTAGTAATATGTAAGGGTGATAGTGGAAAATAATTATAAGAAAAATAATTGGTCAATTTATCACTAATTCTGACAGGTTTGAAAGCGCTAAAGAGGGTGCTGGTGGTGGAGAGACATAGCAGCGTTTCTACTCAGGCAAAGATGGAGTCTGACTATTTCACTTCTGCTATAAGAAAGGTGAAAAAAATTTCATAAACGTGAATGACTTTTTAGTTAGCATGTTCTTGTTGTTTAGTTGCTAAGTCATGTTTAGCTCCTTTGGGCTTCCTAGGTGGCACTTATGGTAAAGAACCCACCTGCCAATGCACCAGACTAAGAGACACAGGTTCAGTCCCTGGGTTGGGAAGATCCCCTGGAAGTGGGCATGGCAACCCACTCTAGTATTCTTGCCTGAAGAATTCCATGGACAAAGGTAACTAGCAGACATAGGGTCGAAGAATCAGACATGACTGAAGCAACTTAGCACACACGTCCAACTCTTGCCACCCCATGGAGTGTAGCCCATCAGGTTTTTCTGTCCATGTGATTTCCCAGGCAAGAATACTGGAGTAGGTTGCCATTTCCTTCTCTAGGGTATCTTCCTGAACCTATATTTAATTTTGGCTCCCTTTCTATTTTGGGCCAGTCTTATTTAGAAGACTGTCATAATTTTGCACATCAGACAGGTGAAGGCAATGACCTCCTTTTTGTAAGTCTCTACTTTTAAGAATGTTTGTACAGCAAACTGCTTTATATGATAGCAAAATATGTCCTGAAACAGATGGCAGGATGTCTTGCACCCTTGGATGACAAAATTGGCAATTTTTCATGGGGTTAGGATAGACAAGATTATTGCCCATTGTATTAATAAAAGCTTTATGTATCCTAAACTCAAGATTCTTCTCCTGTAACACAAGCTTTGTATGTGCAGGCATCACTTACACTTCTTTATGTGTTATTGTGTGATTTGGGGAAAGGTGAATGAATAAAATCATGATGCTTCTCCTTCTGGTTGTTCTATATTAAAGCCTTGTGTTTTCTGCCAGCATTCATGAATGGTGTCAAACTAACTTGCTAGCATACAAGTATAGCAAAATTCCTTTATATTCTTGATATAAAAGATCAAGATAAAAGATAAAAGACCAAAATAAAAGATCCTTTATATTTATTGACATCATTGACTATTTTCTCCATAAGAGTTTCTCGTTATGAAAACAGCAGAAAAGTTTAGTAATGAGTTTTATATATGCAGAATATTTAAGTGCTTAAATAGATTATAGGCAATCATTCAATAAAATATTCACGTAGATTCTACTATATTCTTAGAAGTTTAAAAGCATTATTGTTGTTGTTTAGACACTAAGTCATTTCTAGTTCATTGCAACTCCATGGACTGTAGCCTGCCAGGCTCCCCTGTCCATGGGATTTTCCAAGCAAGAATACTGGAGTGGGTTCCCATTTAATGAAAAAATATGTCTATGTAAAATATGGTACAATGTGGCATGATATTGGAGAAGGCAATGGCACCCCACGCCAGTACTCTTGCCTGGAAAATCCCATGGATGGAGGAGCCCCGGTAGGCTGCAGTCCATGGGGTCACTAAGAGTCAGACTCGATTGAGTGACTTCACTTTCACATTTCACTTTCATGCATTGGAGAAGGAAATGGCAATCCACTCCAATGTTCTTGCCTTGAGAATCCCAGGGACGAGGGAGCCTGTTGAGATGCTATCTATGGGGTCCCACAGAGTGAGACATGACTGAAGCAACTTAGCAGCAGCAGCAGCATTGGCATGATATACAAAATATATATATATCAATTATGGCTTATTCTTGATGAGAATATAATTGCTAAATAAATATGTATATTTATAAAGAAAAGTTATGAATGTAAGAGCAAATTAGAAGGCAAGTTATTACTTTAAATTCTGTAAATGTAGAAATAAAACTTCCGTTCAAACTTAAAACTTGACTAGATTCTTAAGGGAAAATTATACGAATGTGTAAAGGAGAAGATAGAGCTACATACCCAAGAGAATGCATGGAAACAATCTTGAAAGTAAGAATTATTATGTGGATGGAAAACAATTCATATTGAGGGGCAGGGGCAGGCAGAGATGAAATAAATGACACAGATTACAAACTACCTTTAATCTTAGTCTAAAGAGTTTTCTCTTTACTTTGTAGTTAATAGGATGCCATTGGAACTTTTTAAAATTATGAGTAAATATAATTTTAAAGAACTGAACCCCAAATATTACATAATAAAACTGTGATTTTTAATCCTAAAATAAGCTTGAGGTTAACATATATGGTATTTTTATAATATTAATTGTAATGATCCTCCCCACGCCCCTCCGGTGGCTCAAATGGTAAAGAATCCACCTGCAATGTGGGAAATCTGGGTTCCATCCCTAGGTTGGGAAGATCCTTTGGAGAAGGGAACACCTACCCTCTCCAGTATTCCTGCCTTGATAATTCCATGGACAGAAGAGCCTGGAGGACTATTGTCCATAAGATCACAAAGAATCGGACACGACTGAGTGGCTTTCACTCATACTGATAGATTTTTGAATTATGCTCACACTATAAAAGCCACCACTTTGCCCTACTGATTTATCATTGACAGTATATTTTTAAAACTCACTGACAAAATAATAAAAAATTAAAGCAAAGTTATAAAAAGTGCTTTTAGCTCAGTGAAGGATGTGATAAATCCTTGGCTAGTAAAGCATGAATGGTGAAGAGAAATTTCTTTTTTTTCAATTGGAGTATAGTTGCTTTACAATGTTGTGTCAGTTTCTGCTGTATAACAAAGTGAATTAGCTGTATGTGTACAAATATCCCTTCCTTCTTAAGGCTCCCTTCTTCCCCCCATCTCACCTCTGTAAGTCATCACAGAGCATGAGCTGAGTTCCTTGTGCTATACAGCAACTTCCCACTGGTATTTTTAAAATGTGTATTTTACAACTGGTAGTGTCTTTAGTTTGTTGTACAGAGTGAAGTCAGAAAGAGAAAAACAAATATCATATTTAATGTTTAAATATAGAATCTAGAAAGATGGCACTGATGAAACTAGTTGCAGGACAGGAATAGAGTTGCAGACATAAAGAACATACTTGTGGAAACAGTGGGGAAAGGAGAGAATGGCAAGAAATGAAACAGGAGCATTGAAGTTTTTTATTTTCTCATAAGATTCCATGTATCAGTGCAGGAGATGAAAGAATAAGGAGTAAAAATAGCTTGAAAAAGGAAAGGTAAATTAAAAAACATGTGGTAAATTAAAAAACAGCTGTATTTGATTTTGTAAAATTTAATGGTATGTTCTAGAAAAATATTCTTCCTTTGCTTTAATTCTTAAAATGGAGTTTACAGATTATCACTAAATTTCAGTTATGAGAAGAGATAGAGGGTTTTCAGGCCAATGTTACTTCATAAGTAGAATGTTCAATGATACTTAAAATATAGACCTGTAGGTAATGATCTTATACATATGTCCATTTCACTGGGTCTTAGCATCTGAGGATAAAACTTTGTAGGCTTAATTAAAGGAGTATTTTGTCTCATGTTATCACTGTGAACAACAATTTCACTTAAAACATTTAAAGTATGTCATTTATGATTGACTTTAGTATAAATATATTTGATAGCATAAATACATAAAAAGATGAAAAATAAGAGTATAAATTCAAATTAAGAAGAAATTATATTTGTAAATGATTCAACCAGGAGCAAAAATTAAACTGTGTGGTGTTTTGATCTTTGTAGCACAGTAGCTAATTATTGGACTAAAAACAACAATTAGAATATTTTGCATTTTCTGCATACCCACCTATCTCTGTGATAATTGCCATTGAGGGAATTAAATGGTTCACTAAGTACTGAATTCAGCATCTCAATACCATAGAGAACTATTCTTGCTAATTGAAATGTGATACATTAATTGCTTGGTAAAACAAAGATATTGTTTTTCTATAACAAATGGTGAATATGCTTAAATGTTATGCCTATTCTACTTTAGGATCATGAAAGAATTAACATTGGAAGGATTAACATCAGGTCAATAAATATATAATTACAGGTGTGTGTGTTTGATATGAAATAATTTATATATAATATGATTATATATAATGCATATATCTATATCTACTTATAGCCATATATAAAAGTTTGTATATAATATTTACATAAATGTTTACATATATTTCTCAAGAGGCAGGTCAGGTGGCCTGGTATTCCCATCTATATGCAGATCAGAAAGCAACAGTTAGAAATGGACATGGAACAACAAACTGGTTCCAAATAGGAAAAGGAGTATATCAAGGCTGTATACTGTCACCCTGCCTTTTTAACTTATTGCAGAGTACATCATGAGAAATGCTGGGCTGGAAGAAGCACAAGCTGGAATCAAAATTGCCAGGAGAAATATCAATCACCTCAGATATGCAGATGACACCACCCTTATGGCAGAGAGTAAAGAGGAACTAAAAAGCCCCTTGATGAAAGTGAAAGAGGAGAGTGGAAAAGCTGGCTTAATGCGCAACATTCAGAAAACGAAGATCATGGCATCTGGTCCCTTCACTTCATGGGAAAAAGATGGGGAAACAGTGAGAACAGTGTCAGACTTTATTTTTGGGGGCTCCTAAATCACTGTAGATGGTGATTGCAGCCATAAAATTAAAAGACACTTACTCCTTGGAAGGAAAGTTATGATCAACCTAGATAGCACATTGAAAAGCAGAGACATTACTTTGACAACAAAGGTCCGTCTAGTCAAGGCTATGATTTTTCCAGTGGTCATGTATGGATGTGAGAGTTGGACTGTGAAGAAAGCTAAGCACCGAAGAATTGATGCTTTTGAACTGTGGTGTTGGAGAAGATTCTTGAGAGTCCCCTGGACTGCAAGGAGATCCAATCAGTCCATCCTAAAGGAGATCAGTCCTGGGTGTTCATTGGAAAGACTGATGCTAAAGCTGAAACTCCAGTACTTCGGCCACCTCATGTGAAGAGCTGACTCATTGGAAAAGACTCTGATGCTGGGAGGGATTGGGGGCAGGAGGAGAAGAGGACAACAGAGGATGAGATGGCTGGATGGCATCACTGACTCAGTGGACATGAGTTTGAGTGAACTCCGGGAGTTGGTGATGGACATGGAGGCCTGGCGTGCTGCGATTCATGGGCTCACAAAGAGTAGGACAAGACTGAGCAACTTAACTGAACTGATACATATATTTACTCTTTGTGTGTGTGTGTGTGTGTGTGTGTGTGCACGCGCGCGTGCTTAGTTGCTCAGTGGTGTCCAACTCTTTACAACCCCATGGACTGTAGCCACCCAGGCTCTTCTGTCCATGGAATTCTCCAGGCAAGAATACTGGAGAAGATAGTCATTCCCTTCTCCAGGGAATTTTTCAGACCCAGTGATAGAACCTAGGTCTCTTGTGTTGGTGTTGGATTCTTTGCCTTCTGAGGCACCAGGAAAGCCCCCATTTATTCATATAGGTATGTATTTATGGACATGGATAAGGATGAAATTAAATTAGCAAGAACACATAGGAAATAAAACAGATGATCTCATTAACATTGTAGTGGCAACGACACTGTCCAGAGACCTCAACAAGCTGACTCATTCTCTCGTCCTATTCCTAAGGGGACCTCCCTTGTGGGGTGTCTTTTACAAAGTGTTCTAGCTAACACTCTGACACCTGGACTTATTTGATTAGTAGAGATATCA
This sequence comes from Ovis canadensis, assembly GCF_042477335.2. Lineage (NCBI taxonomy): Eukaryota > Metazoa > Chordata > Mammalia > Artiodactyla > Bovidae > Ovis > Ovis canadensis. The sequence goes on from NC_091247.1 coordinate 54,471,151, forward strand.
TAGCAAGTTTAGACTTGGTCTCAGAAGCACCTTTTCTGGCTCAGTGGTAAAGAATCCGCCTGCCAATACAGGAAATTTGGGAGATGTGGGGTTCGATCTGTGTCAGGAAGATCCCTTAGCATAGGAAATGGCAACCCACTCCAGTATTCTTGCCTGGAAACTTCCATGGACAGTGGATCCTGAAGGGCTAACAGTTAGACATGACCGAGCATGCACTCAGCACCTTTTCCAAAATTGCCTATCACCCTTCTCAAGTGGCTGGGAGCAAAATAATGCTATATTTATGTAGGATAATCTGAGTAGAAATGTACCCACATGAGGCTACAGCTCTGTTTCTCTATTCAGAGTGCTCTACAACCCTCAACTTCCATGTCTGTGGTAAACTAGATGACTCAAGAAGTACAGGCTTAATGTCTATGTGGTTTTCTAAGAGTGTGGCTGGGTGAACTAGTCACACCCACTGGCCAGCCTAGTATTTCCTTCCCAGGTTTAGAGGGCAAGTAGGGCTAGTCGTTAAAAACAAACAAACAAACAAACAAACAGACTCATTTGCCAAACCGGGAGAAGGAAAAGATTTGGGTTTAATCCCTGGGTCAGGAAGATCCCCTGGAGGAGGGAGAACGGTATGGACAGAGGAATCATGGGGTTGCAAAGAGCTGGACACACAAGAGCGACCAACACACACACAGAATGGTGCAAGGATGCTGGTTTTGATTGACTCTCTGGTTGGAAACTGAGCAGGGATTAAGTGCAACCATGTGTCAACAGCTTATACTTAGTTACCAAGTCTGGTCACCTACATTCTCTCTGAGGTGAAAGCTAGGTTTATTCAGTGGTCAACCATACATAGCACAGTAGTAATTTCACAGCAACTATATTTAAAAGAGACAAAAATGTGACAGCAAGAAAAATTTTTGAGGACTTTCTCAGAATTATATGGTGACATTGATTTAAGACCAGAAAGGGAAAAAGAGGTTGATTTCTGGAAAGAAGCACATCTTATAAAGACCATAGAAATTAAATACTAGCGTCAACTTTGTTTGTGGTTCTAGGTTAATATGGTCAGAGATATAAAGATTTATAAATACATGTTAGGGCAACAAGCAATAAAGAGATCTAAGAAATAAAGGAAGGGTGGCTGTAATGGGATGCCCTTGTTTCATATATAACCATTAACAAGATGGTGAAGCTAAGAAAGACAAAGCTATAACATTTAAAGAACTTAGTTTAGCATCCTGTTTCTGATTAATTTCTTATTGAAATCTATCCCTCAAGGATTTAGTGAACACATATCCTCTTATATATGTTTTTAAAAGCGATACTTGAAAAGGCAACAAGAAAAATGTACCATTCCATTCGTATTAAAATCAAATTTTATTAGGAAAAACCAGATAAAAGCATTTCCTTCCCATCTTTCTATACTTCTTCTAAAAGTTGATCAATGGGTCTTGGTGAAATAAAGGAGAGGAATACTCTTCCAATTCCTTTAATACTCTTTAGGTAGGCCATTTTTTTAAACCAATATCAGTTCAGTTCAGTTCAGTCACTCAGTCGTGTCCGACTCTTTGCAACACCATGAATCGCAGCACGCCAGGCCTCCCTGTCCATCACCATCTCCTGGAGTTCAATCAGACTCACGTCCATCGAGTCAGTGATGCTATCCAGCCATCTCATCCTCTGTCGTCCCCTTCACCTTCTGCCCCCAACCCGTCCCAGCATCAGAGTCTTTTCCAATGGGTCAACTCTTCACATGAGGTGGCCAAAGTACAGGAGCTTCAGCTTTATCATCATTCCTTCCAAAGATATCCCAGGGTTGATCTCCTTCAGAATGGACTGGTTGGATCTCCTTGCAGTCCAAGGGACTCGCAAGAGTGTTCTCCAACACCACAGTTCAAAAGCATCAATTCTTCGGTGCTCAGCCTTCTTCACAGTCCAACTCTCACATCCATACATGACCACAGGAAAAACGATAGCCTTGACTAGACAGACCTTAGTCGGCAAAGTAATGTCTCTGATTTTGAATATACTATCTAGGTTGGTCATAACTTATCTTCCAAGGAGTAAGCGTCTTTTAATTTCATGGCTGCAGTCACCATCTGCAGTGATGTTGGAGCCCCCAAAAATAAAGTCTGACACTCCTTCCACTGTTTCCACATCTATTTCCCATGAAGTGAAGGGACCAGATGCCATAATCTTCGTTTTCTGAATGTTGAGCTTTAAGCCAACTTTTTCACTCTCCTCTTTCACTTTCATCAAGAGGCTTTTTAGCTCCTCTTCACTTTCTGCCATGGGGTGGTATCATCTGCATATCTGAGGTGATTGATATTTCTCCCAGCAATCTTGATTTCAGCTTGTACTTCTTCCAGCCCAGAGTTTCTCATGATGTGCTCTGCATATAAGTTAAATAAGCAGGGTGACAATATACAGCCTCGACACACTACTTTTCCTATTTGGAACCAGTGTGTTGTTCCATGTCCAGTTCTAACTGTTGCTTCCTGACCTGCATACAGATTTCTCAAGAGGCTGGTTAGGTGGTCTGGTATTCCCATCTCTTTCAGAATTTTCCACAGTTTATTGTGATCCACACAGTCAAAGGCTTTGGCATAGTCAATAAAGCAGAAATAGATGTTTTTCTGGAATTCTCTTGCTTTTTCCATGATCCAGTGGATGTTGGCAATTTGATCTCTGGTTCCTCTGCCTTTTCTAAAACCAGCTTGAATATCAGGGAGTTCATGGTTCATGTATTGTTGAAGCCTGGCTTGGAGAATTTTGAGCATTACTTTACTAGCATGTGAGATGAGTGCAATTGTGTGATAGTTTGAGCATTCTTTTGCATTGTCTTTCTTTGAAATTGGAATGAAAACTGACCTTTTCCAGTCCTGTGGCCACTGCTGAGTTTTCCAAACTTGCTGGTATATTAAGTGCAGCACTTTCACAGCATCATCTTATTTGAAAGATATGTATGAATCCTAAAGGAAATCAACCCTGAGTATTCATTGGAAGGACTGATGATGAAGCTGAAACTGCAATACTTTGGCTTCCTGATGTGAAGAGCTGATTCATTGGAAAAGACTCTGATTCTGGGAAAGACTGAAGCCTAAAGCATAAGTAGGTGACAGAGGATGAGATGGTTAGATAGTAACACCAACACAGTGGACACGAATTTTAGCATACTCCGGGAGATAATGAAGGACAGTGAATCCTAGTATGCTGTAGAACATGGGGTTGCAAAAAATTGGACATGACTTAGTATCTGAACAACGATGTATGTATCATTAAAATCTTGGAATGATAAGATTGGCAATATACAAACAGAACGCTTTCTTTCTGCAGACTCTTTCCAAGCCTTCCAAAGAGCAGTCATCTGATTTCACTCCATAGGGTGTCTTCTGTGGGGGTAATTCTCCCACCGATCCAAACGTGATTTACAAATATTTTCTGCCCACTCCTCCACTCAGGCCCTTGTTTGCAGGCTGGCACCTGGAGAACAGGAAGCAAAGGAATAGATAAATAAATTCCTGATATTTGCAGTTACAATGCTGGGTGATTGAACTTAATCTCATAGAGCTTAATCCACTGGTATTTAAGGGAACAGGTATAGAATTGCAATTGTGAATAGAGATGGATAACAGTGATTTCAATGGCCTAATTCATGTTCCAATGAGGAGCTTAAGCAAATGCCCGACATTTCTATTCTGGTTTACAACCCTATGGGTGGTTGATATAATAGGGTCATTGCCTTGTTTAGATTTCTTTTCTGGAATGAATTTACTTGCTAAAAATTCAACAGGCTGCAATCTGTCTCCTCTGATTCTACTGAGCCAGAGAGAAGAGAATGAAGAAAGTGTTTTTTAAACAGATGGCAAAATAAAAGATGCTGATCTTGGAGACTAAATATAGATTCTGTGACCTCACAGAGGAGCTCAGTAAAACTTAATATAATTTCAGACAGGACTTTTTTTTTTTTTCAAGAAAGTATAATTTCCCACACTGTCTCTCTCTCTCTCTTTCTCTCTCTCTCTCTCTCTCTCTCTCTCTCTCACACACACACACACACACACACACACACACACACACACATTCAACACAAGGGTATTTTAGTTCTTACTGTAGTAGAAGATAGATGGGTTCCAGGCTGAGCAGTCAGAGTTTGTCCCCTGTGGACAGATAAAGACAGTGGAGGCTGAGCCCTGCCCAGATAAAAGACAGAGACCACATATATTTCATTCCCAAGATCAAGGAGACCTTGCCAACTACAAATGCACGGAAAACTTCCTTGAAGTTTGAAAGGGGAGTGTTGTCAATCTACCATAGGTCTTTTCACTGGAATCCAACTTGGGTAAGAGATGCACACACATACATGGGAACATCCTGAGATATACCATATAGGGACTCAGATTCAGGCAAAGCAAGCTGATTGGCCAAAGGAAACCTGGAAGAAATGTCCCATGTAAGTGATTTCAACTACCACAATGCTGCAACTCTCTCTCTGAGCCCATCAGTGTTTCTATCCATGTGTACACTTTTCCTTCTAATAAAAACATTACTTGTTTCACTACTTTCCATCATCTCTGTGGAAATTTATTTCTATACAGCTGATGGGCCAGGGCCTTATCACTGGCTACTGGTGTCTAGGATTCAGTGCTTTCACTGCCAAGGTCTAATTTAAATCTTTGTTTGGGAACCAAAATCTTGTATCAAGTGTTGAGTCCACCTGAGATCACTACTGCCACTCTTAAATCCTGAACATGGGAAGATACATGTGGAAAACAAACAAAAAGTTAAGATATGAGAGATAAATGAATACAAAAGAAGATCAAATCTCTTTTAATTCTGTCTATCCTATATTGCACATTAATACAGCATTTCACATTGATGCTTAGGAATGAAAACAGGGTGAACCCCACACTGTGCTTGCTATTACATAAGAGAATATGTGAAAAGGCTTAATACAACAGAGTCAGGAAACCTGGGGACAATTTTCAATAAAAATGCAGATTTCTTAAACTTTACATTGTAATCTAAAATGATTTTGGTTATCTGGCCAACATTTCAGGGTAAATTTTCATACATTTTATAGATGCATTGACTTTAGATGGTAGATAATGTAGGAAAGAAACTCCAAGTGTGGAAATTGGCTACCATTATGACTTCCCTGGTGGCTCAGAAGGTAAAGAATTTGCCCACACTGAGGGAGACCTGAATTCAATCTCTGAGTCAGAAAGATTCCCTGGGGAAGGTAATAGTGATCCACTCCAATATTCTTGTCTAGAGGATTTCATGGACAGAATAGCCTGGTGGGATATGGTTCATGGGGTCACAAAGAATCAGGCACATCTGAGCGACTAACACTGCAAAGGGAGGACACACCAATCTTTGTAACTTTTCTAAACTTAAAACTTTTATTTTTAATTTTGATATAGGAAAAATGGAGAGCAAGAGGATTGGCATGTCCCAGGTCTCCTATGAGGCCCTGAGACTGGTTGGTAAGTGAAGGTCCTTGACAATTATCACAGAGGTAGGTGGTTTTGTCACTAAGTCATGTCCAATCACAGAGGTAGGGAGGTATGCAAAAAATATAAGAACTGAGTCATAATAAAGTGAAAACAGTTGATTTAAAAAGATGCACATTCCATAGACAAAGTGTGGGCTGTTTTAGAGAACAAGAGTTGGGGTACTCCATGTTTTGGGGTCCTCTGGAAAAGAGAGGCAAGGGGTGAGAGGGTAGTTAGTTTTTATGGTTTGGAAATTTTAATAGGCTAATGAAAGAGGGAAGAATATTCTATCTTGGAGAAGAAGTGGGGATTTCCAGGAATGGGGGCACTGCCCATTCTTTGGCATTTTATGGTTGGCCTCAGACTGTCATGGAACCTGTGGATGAGTCATTTAGCTGATGTGTTATAATGCACATATAATAAGGCTCAAGGCACTGGAAGTAGAATCTTCCACTATTTTGGGGATAGTTGATTCTAGCTAGTTCATATTGTATCCTGTTCCTTTCAATGATTGTGTCATATTTTTACTGATTATGCATTTCTCCCTTGCTTCCCATCTTACTGTCACTTTGACAGCTCAGGTACTTCAAACCCAAGTACAACATTTGCTTCACTATATTTTAATGTCAAAGAAGCACAGCCTGCATTTTCTATTTTCATTCATGAAGTGATCTCACTGTTGTTGGTCTCTCTCTTTTCTTTCCCTGTTCTTCCTCTTTCCTTCCCTCTTTTCACACCAAACTCTTTTCAGTTCTTTGGACTATAGCCGGCCAGGATTCTCTGTACACAGAATTCTAGAGGCAAGAATATTGAAGTGGGTTTCCAGGCCTTCCTCCAGGTGATCTTCCTAACCCAGGTATCAAAACCCATGTCTTACTTATCCTGCATTGGTAGGTGAGTTCTTTTAACATTCCCACCACCTTGGAAGCCTAATCTAGTATTTTTTGTTGTTGATGATGTTTCTCAATAGTGTCCAGCTCTTTGCAAACCCATGGCTGGCAACATGCCAGGCTTCCTGTCCTTTAGTATATCCTGGAGTGGTTCAAAGTCATTACCACTGAGTTTGTGATGCCATCAAACCATCTCATCTTCTGTCACCCCCTTCTCCTCCTGTGCACAATCTTTCCCAGCATCAGTGTCTTATCCAATGAGTCATTTCTTCTCATCAGGTGGCCAAAGTATTGGAGTTTTAGCTTCAGCATCAGTCCTTCCAATGAATATTCAGGACTGATCTCCTTTAGGATTGACTATTTTGATCTCCTTGCAGTCCAAGGGACTCTCAAGAGTCTTCTCCAGCACACAGTTTGAATGTGTCAGTTCTTTGCTGCTCAGCCTTCTATATGGTCCAGCTATTACGTCCACACCTGACAACTAGAAAACCATACCCCTGACTAGACAGACCGTTGTTGGCAAAGCGATGTCTCTGCTTTTACCCTGCCAAATATCCTATTGAATTGTATTCAATTCTGTTGTTTCTTTAGCTCCTTCTTTAAATCAAGCACTTATCTCCTGTCTATAGTGAGTTCCTTAGTAGCCTTCTTTAACTGCTAATTTATTAGTTTATCTTAAATATACCTACTTGAAAACACTCAGAAAAACAAACACCTTGCAACCTAAACCACAGAGAGGATCTCAGTAAATCCTGCAAATGAGCTATTGTTATAGTAGTTCAAAGTCACAGATAGGTCCTCCAGGATAGAATTCTGTTAGTATAGCATAGGATTAATGTCTTCTGTATCTTCAACAACTTATTTATTTATTTATTTATTTTACATATTTTCATATAGAGGGTTGTTTCCTTCCCCAAACCTTGGGAACCAGCTGTCATTGCAACACTGGACTGAATAGGAAAAGGCAACAAAATTAAACAAATTGAATGTATTTCTAAACTTTTTATGCTAAACAACAAAGTTCTTTGTGCTTAGTCACTCAGTTACGTTGTGTCTGACTCTTTGTGACCCCATGGACTGTAATGCCCAGGCTTTTCTGTCTATGGAGATTCTCCAGACAAGAATACTGGAGTGGGTTGCCATGCCCTCCTCTTGGGGATCTTCCCAACACAGGGATCCAACCTAAGTGTACCACCATGCAAATGGATTCTTTACTGTGTGAGCCACCAGGGAAGCCCTTTATTCAAACAAAGATAGTTAAATTTTCATTAGGAACAAAATAAATAAAATTATGGATAAATTCATATCTACCCTATTAGACTGTTTTATTTCTTGAAATATCAGCATCCCTATCATTAGTATATATATATATATATATATATATATATATATATATATATAATATATTTTTCTCTGATAGTATTCCTTTACCTCAAAATTAGGCTGACATTATCATAGCTATTCAAGAATTCTTATGATTACTGTTCAGTTAGAATTACATTGTACAATGTGCTTTTAACATATGTTTTATTTTGTTATTTAATGTGCATTTCTTGGAAGTAACTTAAATGTGGGCCTTGATAATTTGCAGTCTGTCAAACTCAGTCCTTATACCTTGAAATAGGCTTTATTTTGTATTATGGTAAGAACACTGAACATGAGATCTGCCATATTTAAAAACACCATGCTTCAGGAAACTGTTGCTCCTGGGGTTATTTACTCTAAGTAATCTTTAGCAAGGAACATACTGATAAAGATATTCTCTTTATAAAGATTCTGTCACGTCAATTTAAAGAATATATTTACTTGTAATTCAAGTTAACAAGGACATTAGAAAAAAGTCATCTATCTTATTTATTTCCTCATGGCTACTCTCCAGTAAAGAGAGAAACCAAATCCATATACCTCCTCTACCAACGATTGCAATATTTAGTCAAATTACTACAATCTTCCTTGAAATGGTGGTATAACATTTCATATGCAGTAGATCTGTCATTCAGTCATGTCTGACTCTTTGGGACCAAAGGACTTCTTGTCCACCATCAACTCCTGGAGTTTACTCAAACTTATATCCATTGAGTCAGTGATGCCATCCAACTATCTAATCCTCTGTCATCCCCTTGTCCTCAGGCCTTCACTCTTTCCCAGCATCAGGGTCTTTTCCAATGATTCAGTTATTTGCATCAGGAAGCCATAGTATTGGAGTTTCAGCTTCAGCTCCAGTCCTGCCAATGACTATTCAGGACTGATTTCTTTAGAATTGACTGTTTGATCTCCTTGAAGTCCAAGGGGGCTCTTGAGAGCCTTCTCCAACACCACAGTTCAAAAGCATCAATTCTTCCACACTCAGCTTTCTTTATCGTCCAACTCTGCTTCTTTAGCATTACTGGTTGGGGCATAGATTTGGATTACTGTGATATTGGATGATTTGCCTTAAAAACCAATAGAGATATTTCTGTCAATTTTGAGATTGCACCCAAGTACTGCATTTAGGACTCTTTTGTTGACTATGAGGGTTGTTCCATTTCTTCTAAGGAATTCTTGCACACAGTAAGAGATATAATAGTCATCTGAATTAAATTTTCCCATTCTAGTCCATTTTAGTTTACTGAAATGTCAATGTTCACTCTTGCCATCTCCTGCTTGACCACTTCTAATTTACCTTGATGCATGGACCTAACATTCCAGGTTCCTATGCAATATTGCTCTTTACAGCATCAAAGTTTACTTCCATCACCAGTCGCATTCACAACTGGTTGTTGTTTTTGCTTTAACTCCATCTCTTCATTCTTTCTGAAGTTATTTCTCCACACTTCTCCAGTAGCATATTGGGCACCTACCAACCTGGGAAGTTAATCTTTCACTGTCATATCTTTTTGTTTTTCCATAGTGATCATGGGGTTCTCAAGGCAAGAATATTGAATTGATTTGCTATTCCCTTCTCCAATGGACCATGTTTTGTTAGAACTCTCCACCATGACCCGTCCATCTTGGGTGGCCCTACACTGCATGTCTCATAATTTCATTGAGTTAGACAAAGCTGTGGCCCATGTGATCAGTTTGATTAGTTTTCTGTGATTGTAGTTTTTATTCAGGGTGGAATTCCTGTCAGGGTGGCTGTAGGTCCTGGTGTTTGGAGTTCCATTCCCCATGTGTGGCACATGCATTGGGCACAGGGGCTACTGAGCGGCTTGGAGGTGGTTATCCATGAAGAGGCCATTAGATGGACTGGTGGAGCTGTCTCTGTGCTGTTCCTTTCCCATCACTGGGTGAATATATATATATATATATATATATATATATATATATATATATATATTCATTTATACTTCTTTTCCTTTTCTCTTTTCATAGACTTTATTAATATTATAAACTCAAATTACAATTGCTATGATATTTGTTTTAAACAAACATTTGTTAAATATATTGCAAGAATAAAAGCATCTTTGTCCACATACTTCTTATTTGCATTTAGTGTTCTGTGATGCTTTGTTTAGTTCCAAGTGTCCATCACTTATTATTTCCATAGACTGAAGAAACTTCCTTCAGTATTTTTTTCTTTTGTGTGTGTGTGTGTGTGTGTGTGTATAATAAAGTTATATTAAAGTATAAAGGAGATGGAGAAAGCTTCTGATATGGGCATCAGAAGGGGGCAGAAAGAGTACCCCCCTGCTAGTCTTCAGCTGGATAGTCACTAGCAGTCTGTTAATGAAAGAAAGGAATGTCTTAAAACTCAGAATGGCACCATGCCCCTCACCCATAAGATACATTTTGGGATAATCTTGGCACCAAATGGTTCATCCTGGGCCCTAAAATGATTAACTTGAATCTTGAAGAAGGGCAGATCACCATACAAATAGTTTCATTTATATAGATTAGAGGAACAATATCTGAGTATAACATACTGGTTTGTCAAGTAGGTTCTGAGCCAAGAGGTGGAACCACTTGAAGACAGAGTTTGGGGTAAAAGCATAGTATATTAGCATAGCTTAAGACAAACATTTCCATAAGAAAAAGGCATTGGTTATCTCCAGGTTTGAGAATAGTTAACTTCAGGTGAAACCAATGTCATTATGGCAAGGCACTAGTTTAAGAGAAGCATCCTTTTAAATTTGTATAGAGAAGGAAAAAATATTGCTAGTTTGTTTCCTCCTGCCGCTTAAGAGAGAGAAAAATGTCTGACATTTGCAGGCTGTTTCCTGTTTCCTCTGAAGACCCTTAACCTTCCTGACTGTTACCCTCCCATTCCCCCCTTTCCTTTTAGGAGAATTATGTTGCCTAGGGAAAAGGGGTGTCATTCTGGTTCCATAACTGCTTCTGAGCTGAGAAGGGGCATTGTCCCTAAATTGATGAGGCAACATATTCTCCTAATCCTCATATTGAGGATTCCTGATCCAGGGGCCTCAAATAGTAATTGGAGGCAGCCGCAGCAGTAGCAGGAGTTTGAGCAATCATTTGTAACTTAAAAGCTTTCATGTGGCTAGAAACAAATCCAGTTATACAGTTACAGAAGCAAGGAGCAAACAGCAAAAACAAAACAATCAGAATTATTGTAATTAAGATAGTTGTCCACCATGGGGAACTAGTTAACATCTCGCAAAGTGAGGCAATTGAGGCTTCAGGAGTATTCATGGCCCCAATCATCTTGTTCATGTGTTTAGTAAAATGAGTAACATTCGTGCTCATATCAGGTATATATGTACAGCATTGGGTATGAATAACGGCACACATTCCTCCTTGTGCAGCTGTCAGAATATCTAAAGCCAATCTGTTTTGTAAAACCACCTTTCTAATTTGTGCTTGTTCAGCATTAAGAGCTGAAATAGCCTTTTGAAAATCTTGTAATATCTGTTGAGTAAATTTAGTCAAAGCATCCACTCATAGCATAACATCTGTAGTCCCCAAAGAGGGAACAAACACTGTAGCCAAATAATCATACTAGTGAAATACAGACCTTGTCCACCGAGTTTTAAGGTGGGCTAAATTAGCAGGCTTTTCTGGAAGTTCTGAAAATACAAAGCCGTGAGTAAAGGCTAGACCCAGGGTGCATCTCCCTATCCAACCAGGGGGAAGCCATGCCCATAGGTAAGAGCCACATATCCAATAAGTCCCGTTTGGAGCAAGCCAGCATGACTGAGACAGTCCCAATTAGTGAGTGCCTGGCCAGACAAAGGGAGGACCTGAAGTAGGGTTGGAAAACACGGGAATGATTATGTTGCATATTTCCTGAGGCAAAAATCCCAACTCTTTCCATTCATTTTAATTAAGTTGTTGGCTAACTTTTGGGGATGGCTCTGTTTGTTCCCAGCATATAGGGGCAGTAAATATTACACATCCTTTTTCAGGACTTAGCCATGTAACCTCATCCCATATTGATAAACGTCAGGTAAAAAACCATTAGATCTGCCTTATGTGTAGCAAAATAGTCATTGAACTGAGACAATGTATAATCAAAATTAAAAGTCACATTATGTCCATAGTTAAAGTGCAACATGTTGCACCAGTCCATTTTAGGGTTGGTAGATGTCATCAGATGAAGAAGAGGCATCGCATGTGATTGTTGTTGAAGGTATTCACAGACTTGGCAAAAGTCTTTTCCTTGAAGTGGAGATGTCCACCACAGGAAGCCTTCTACTGATGAAGAGGGGAGTGCTCCACAGACCCAGCAGTTAGACCGATTGTGGAATGCAGCGTAGGAGTGAGCCCAGGACAGGAAGGCATTGTCTTGAGGATCAAATGGCAGACTCAGGATTTTTGGAGTCAGGCCCATAGATTATCAGGCCCATCTGAAAGGTCCAAAGTCAGAGCATAGAAAGTAAAGACACAAAATGAAGTCACTTAGTTCGGGTCAGGGTGCCGCTTCTTAACTCAAGTGTGATGTACCCACGAATCAATTCCTGGCACTTTGACAGCTGTGGGAGAAGAAAGAATAACCTGGTAAGAGTCTTCCCAGAGGGGCTCGAGGAATGGGTCCCAAGATCCCAGTGTTTTTATGATTACCTCATTTCCTGTCTCAAATAAAGGCTTGCTTGACTCAGAGGCGGGGTCAGGAGTTGTGTCCCAGAGTTCTGTTGATGCCTGTTGAAAAGCTGAGAGCTGAGTTACATAACTAGTTAATTCCAAGGCTTCAGGGTCTATAACAGTGTCTGTGCATAAGAAAGGCCTTCCATAAATACATTCAAAGGGGGACAGTCCCTCCTTTTATGGAGCAGTTCGAGCCCTCATTAAAGCTATGGGTAGGACTTTAATCCAATTGTCCTGAGTCTTTTGAGTTAATTTGCACTGTTTTCTAGAGAAGGTTAAGTGCTGATAAATTGCTTTGTTGGATCCTTCAGTGGTTACATCTTACATAATTATAATAAGCACAATATGTATTTATAGTGTTCACATTAAGTTCATATAAAATGTTGTGTAATTTTCATCATCATTTATATTTTCATCTATGAATTATTTAGAACTATATTTTACATTGTTTCCAATATTGTTTAGATAATCTTTCTCTTAGTGATAGCACATTTTATTTTATTTTCATATAGTCAGGTATCATTATTTCCTTGATTTTGAGAATTCCTTTGAGATATACTATGTGGTACATTTTTATGAATAGTAAATATATGTTTATAAATTACATTTTTTTAAAAATTTCTGTTTGAAGAGACCTATAGTCATGGTGTTTTTTGTTTGTTTCTTCCAGTTTTATTAAGATATGTCTAACTAACAGCACTGTATTGCACAGTGTAATGATTTCACTTACATGCATCATGAAATAATTACTGCTATAAATTTTAGCAAACATTCATCATCTCATAAAGATATAAAATAAAAGAAAGTTTTTTTTTTTACCTTCTGATAAGAAATCTTATGATTTGCTCTCTTAACAACTTTCATATATAACCTTACATACATGCATGCTAAGTTGCTTTAGTCATGTCTTATTCTTTGTCACCCCATGGACTGTAGCCTCCCAGGCTCCTCCATCCATGGGATTCTCCAGGCAAAAATACTAAACATATATATCTTTCAGTTCAGTTCAGTCACTCAGTCATGTCCAACTCTTTGGGACCCCATGAATTGCAGCACGCCAGGCCTCCCTGTCCATCAACAACTCCCAGAGAACTTTAGGCAGTGTAAATTTTATTAATCATATTGTACATCACATCACATAAATAATTCTTATTTATCTTATAACTGAAGGTTGTTACCTTTTGATCAACTTAAACCAGTTTCTCCTTTCCTCATGTCTGCCTCCAGTAACCACAAGTCTGTTTACCAGGAGTTTTAAACATAGTCTGAAATTCTATGACATTTCCCCTGTCAAGATACAGTTTCCAGTAGCTCTCTTTTTGACTATAGGTTAATATCACAACATATTTCTACTCAGTAGACTGTGTGTGACTATATGACTTCTGAGTTTGGGTGATGAAAGGAAATATTCCTTCTCTTTGTCTTGTTCTCTTGAGATTCTTATATATAGAAGAATCTGGTCTCTGTACTGTGAGGAATCCCAGGAGAAACATATACAGTTGTTCCATTTGTCATCTCCAGTCAGTATCAACCACCAAACATGTGAGTAAGGAAGATTAGATAATTCCAGCCCCAGCTACATTAGAGACCTCAATAAACCTCTAGAATAATGATAACAACTGCAAAATTAAAAAAAAAAAAAAAGTGTGTGCTCAGTTGTATCTGACTCTTAGTGAACCTATGGGCTATAGCACACCAGGCTTCTCTCGTCATAGGATTTTCCAGGCAAGAATACTGGAGGAGTTGCCATTTCCTCCAGGGGATCTTCCCAACCCAGGGATCACACTCACATCACCTGAGTCTCCTGCATTGTAGGTGAAAAACCAAATAAACTGATTTTATTTTATACTTCTAAGTCAAAGTACGTTAACTGTCTACATATAAAGTGCTTGCACTGTATCAAATTTGGTAACTGTTGTTAATTTTTTTTGGGGGGGTCAGCAATATATTTCCTTCTCTTTTCCCCCTTCTCCCTTTACTCCTTCCTTCTTTCCTTCATTTCCTCACTCTCTCTTTTTTTAACCCTTTCTGAATGAAGCTCTATAAGAATCTCTTGAGGTTTTTGTGCAATCTTTATTTAAAAAATGTTGCTTCATATTTTATTAGCATATATTTGGGGCTGTAATTTTTATCATTATATTTTTGTTGTAGTAATTTGTTCATTAAAACATTGTGAAATCAATTTTGTTATTTCAAATAAGGCGTTTTGGCCTTTAGTGTATTTGGTTTGGTTTTAACGCTGCTACATAACTTTTCTTTTCTTTAATTTAATTTATTTATTTATGGCTGTGCTAGGTCTTTGTTGCCTCAGGTGTGCTTTCTCTAGTTGAAGGGAGCAAGGGCTACTCTCTAGTTATACTACTCAGGCTTCTCATTGTGGTGGCTTCTCTTGTGGAGCATGTGCTCAAGGTTTGTTAGCTTCAGCAGCTGTGGTCCTTGGGTTCTAGAGAGAGCTGCAGTAGTTGTAGCATGTGGGCTTAGTTGCTCTGTGGGATGTGGGATCTTCCTGGACCACCAGGTACCAAATCCATGTCTCCTGCATTGACATACAGATTCCTAGCCATTGGACAACCAGGGAAGTTCATTGCTTTTGATTAGCATTTTCTTGATGTACTCTTTTTTTTTTTAACATTTAATCTTTCTATATTTTTCTCTGTTAGGCGTTTCTTGTATATATCAGGTAACTGGACTTTTTTTACTCTTAGAACATTTGTGAAAAAATTTTAGCTAAATAGTTGAAATGATTAACATTTATTGTGATTGCTAAAAGTATGCTCTGTTAAACAAGGGATTTTTGTCCTTTTTTAGCATAGATTTATTTCCCAGTCTAGAAAAATTCCCGATACATGTTAGATTCTAACATACGCATTAAATAAATGAATAGATTACTATGATTGAAAGTTTTGCCCTGTTGTATTTTCTGACCTATATATACAATCATATATTGTTATTTTTGTAACCATGTTTTATTCTTTTTTTCTAAGTAGTAGTGAATTGCCAGTTTTCCATGTTTTATTATTTTTTAAAATTACACATTCAATATATTTTATTACATTTACTCATATATTTTAACATGTACATTTTAATCTATATCTCTATTATTTTACCAAAAAGTCTAAGAATGTAAGAATTCAAGTCCTTTTGCTACTTTCCATCTTTAATGTTTTTGGAGAGGCAATAGATTCTAGTAGTTAAATGAAGTCTCTTAAGACAGATTGCCAGATAGCAAGTCTCAAATCAGTTACTTATTAGAGAAATACAAAATTGACATGCTATAGTTCTATCATGTGTAAAATATGGCAAAATGATAAGTATCTATTACAGCTGGTCATTATAAAGATTAAGTGCACTAGTGCATGTAAAGCAATTTAAAACACATTAAGTACTGTGTATATTAGCTATTATTATTTTATGGTATAATATTTTATTCCCTCTTTCTTTCATAATTTTAATCTGTAGTTATCTAGATTTATGAAAATTTTACCTGTGTTTTTGTTGTTGTTACCCACTGCTTTTATTAATTTTCAGGTTTACTGAGGTATAATTGGCAAAATATTTGTAAGATATTTAGTGTACAATATCCCAGCCTTTTTGATTACTATTTACTTCTTATGCCTCATTTTTTTCTTTCAAAATTTAATTTTTATTTATATCTTTGTTATTTCTCTTGTTGATGATATTTGTGGGTTAAATTTCATTAATAGTTATGTTGCTTGTTGAAAATAATTCTTCATATTGTTTTCACCCTTTTATAAACATTTAGCTCAATATATAGTTCTATATGTAGAGTTATTTCCTTTGCTTTATGAAGATATTTTAGGTAATTATGGCTGTTATTACTGTTAATAACAGATTAAGGGTCAATTTGATTTTCATTCCTTTAGGACTTTTATCTTTATTCAGTGCTAAATATTTATCATCTATTATCACTGGGGCTGGGTGGTGGTTTCCCATTGTACTTATTTTCTTTACCTGGATCTCCTACATTGTATTTATATACTTTTATTATGTCTTCTATGTTTTCTATTTTCCATACATATATTTCTCCAGTTTAATTTTAGTAGTATTTTAAGATCTATCTCAAAATTCATACATTATCTCAATAACATCTAGCCTGCTAATTATCACGTTAATTATTTTTTCTTTAAATCTTTTTCAGTAATTAAATGTTTCTTTCAAAAAGTAACTTTTTACTTTTTTTCCCTCATTTTTTCCATAGCCTCCAATCTATCATTATTCCTTTAATAACTTTAAATATTCAACTTTTATAATGTATTTCATGTTCTCTAATTTCAATGCTGATATTTTGACATGCTAATATTCTACTTTATTGTATAAGACCATGTTAGACTGTTTCTGTGTATGTGTACATCATTACTTTTACCTTAGGATCTCTTTACTTTCCTTTTGTCATGTTGATGTCTCATGTGCTCTGGATTCAGGAAATCTATGCAGTCTAGTTATGCATTTCTTCTGTCCTGAATGTCTGTCTATATTTGAACCTGTGAGATTATTTAAGCTTGGCTATCCAGGTAAAAAGTCAAATGCAATGTCATTTCAGAGTTCTAGTTTTTCATGGGTTTGCTTATCCCCAAGAGAACCCCAAAACAGAAAGTTCATTGCCACTTCTGAGAAACATGTGAGCCTGTGGGTTGGCTAAACTATGATTCTTTCATAGGCACCTTAGATTATTTGCCCATTTCTAATTGTACTGGTATGTATATGGGAAGAAGAAAGAGTGATGAGATCTGAGGACAGTGGGAAGAGAAGAGACAGATACCTTGTCTGGGGTAAATGCCCTCCCCACACCTCCATCTTAGAGACAGTCTACCTATGAATATTTCCTAAATCTATACTGTGTCTCATTTCTAAAAGGATGCTTGAACACTTGAGAGTGAGGTGGATTTGAACATGGATATTATTTAACGCTTTGGCATTTTAATAAATTTACTGTGAGTCTAGAATCCCTGAATCTAGAATGGATTCTCAGTTAATGCAAAAATAATATAGTTTTATTTCAAAGATGTGACCGTGTGAATATAAGAGAATCACTGATAAAAATGAGACACTTTAAATGTGTTATATTTTTTCCTCATTACTTATTTTCTCCACTTCAAAAGATTCAAACAGATGCATACATATGCATACAAACAAAAATAGGCCAGATAAAACACCCCTAAAAAATTATTTTACACAAGTTAGTTTCCTAATCTTCATCGTTGAATTTGAGTGGGAGATAATGAGATTATAGAAAATGAGATGATATTGTAATGACTGTTTTACTTTCTTATTTTTACTTTATTCATCTTCTTTTATTTATTTATTTATTTATTTATTTATTTATTCCAGTTTATGAAATTCACTACCACGTCCAAGTTCACTCTGCTCTCCTCACCACAGGCCAATAAATCTGAGATATTAAGTACTGAAGCAATGAACATGACTTTATTTGGAAAGCCAGTTGACCAAGAAAATGGCAGACTAATGTTTTAAAATAATCATCTAATTGTGTCTGAATGTCGGGTTCTTTTATAAAACACAGAGTGGAGGGGGAGGAAATACAAGTAAAGTTAGCCATTAATCTTGTAAATATCGTCTAGATGAACAAGCCTCAGAAGGAGATGTGTTAATTTCTTCCTTCCTGTAGCCACCTACAGGTGGACAGGGTCCTGAACAGAGGCACTTTGGTTTAATATTCAGGCAGAGGGACAGGGTCCCCTGAGGGAGGCAATTATGTAAAACAGAATCCTTTTAGTTAACAAAAGCAATGGGAAGTAAATGTTAAAATTAAAGAAACAGAACTGACTTGGAATATAATTGGCCCTTTCCAGTAACAAATTCAGAAACTAAGCCTCTTTTATTGTGTCATGCATTCTTCAATGCTGTTAAATAGAGTTTAGCCTTTCTTAACTGTCAGCAACACCTTGGAGACATATTCAAGGAGGAAATGAAAACTAACAAAATCTCTCCTTCATCAGTTCAGTTCAGTTCAGTTCAGTTCAGTCGCTCAGTCGTGTCCGACTCTTCACAACCCCATGAATCGCAGCACGCCAGGCCTCCCTGTCCATCACCAGCTTCCGGAGTTCACTCAGACTCATGTTCATCGAGGCAGTGATGCCATCCAGCCAGTGATGCCATCCAGCCATCTCATCCTCAGTCGTCCCTTTCTCCTCCTGCCCCCAATCTCTCCCAGCATCAGAGTCTTTGCCAATGATTCAACTCTTCGCATGGGATGGCCAAAGTACTGGAGTTTCAGCTTTAGCATCATTCCTTCCAAAGAAATCCCAGGGTTGGTCTCCTTCAGAATGGACTGGTTGGATCTCCTTGCAGTCCAAGGGACCATCAAGAATCTTCTCCAACACCACAGTTCAAATGCATCAATTTTTTGGCACTCAGCCTTCTTCACAGTCCAACTCTCATATCCATACATGACCACAGGAAAAACCATAGCCTTGACTAGACGGACCTTAGTCGTCAAAGTAATGTCTCTGCTTTTGAATATACTATCTAGGTTGGTCATAACTTTTCTTCCAAGGAGTAAGCATCTTTGAATTTCATGGCTCCATGAAATTTCATCTGCAGTGATTTTGGAGCCCCCCAAAATAAAGTCTGACACTGTTTCTACTGTTTCCCCATCTATTTCCCATGAAGTGATGGGACCAGATGACATGATCTTCGTTTTCTGAATGTTGAACTTTAGAGGAGGACATTCACTAATTTTCTGTGTGAACTGAAGAAATACAATTGAACAACTACATATATTTATGCAGCATTCTCAAAATTAATATGAGTTCAGAAAAGTTTTTTTTTTTTTTTGGCAGATTAAACATCTTCCCATCAAATAATGAAAAATCAATCGAGGCAGATATCCCCTACAGATTTTTCAAAGGACAAATAAAGTGACTCATACATTTTTGACAGTGTGAGAAAGAATCAAATTTTTGAGGGACAAGGTGGTAATTTCCATTGAATCTTATTCTCAATCTACTTCTCTATTTCTCTCCCCCTCTCTTTCTGTTAACTCAATATTTCTTTAATATTTTAATAGAGAAGAGAATCTGACTCCACATTGAACCTGTTTCTTTAATTTAACCTTGTATTCTATTGCTTTTGCTGGAAGTTAATCACTAAAGGGATATTGCCAATAGCTTGGTGGTGGTTGGTCATGTCCTGACTCTTGCAACCATATGGACCTTACCCCACGGGGCTCCTCTGTCCATGGGAGTCTTCAGGCAAGAATACTGGAGTTGGGTTTCCATTTCCTTCTCAAGGAGATCTTTCCCACCCAGGAACGGAACACTGGTCCTCTGCAATGCAGGCAGCTTTTTTACTGACTGAGCTAAGAGGGAATCCCAAACGCATAAAGTATATATAATGGCCATCTCCCAGCCCCTCACACTTTTAGGTAAAACTAAAATATCTATGTTCACCCCTTGGGAAACATCCTGACCCAGCCCACCTTGAATGACTGCAGGAAAGAAATTAATATATCCCCTCCTGAAGTCTGACCTAAAACAGGAGATATTTGCCATAGGTTATGATCTTTTTGTTTGCTTGTTTTTTTCAAGTTTACCTCCCCGTCTCCCTGCTCTTCTTTCTATAAAAGAAACTAGGATCCAGACTTAGTAAAACAGTTCTTTAGGATGTTAATCAGCCATCTTCTCGGAGTCACAGCTTTCCAAAATGTCATTATTCCTTGCCCAAACACCTCTTCTCCTGACTTATTAGCCTGTTGTGTGCTGAGTAGAACAAACTTATACTTGATAACAGGATGTTTCATTAAAGATAATACTGTCCTCAGTTTCATAATTTCATATGTGGGGTTTATGAAAAGAAAGAAAAGCATTACCTTAAAAATGACTCTCTAGAGAAACATATTATTTATCTGGGTAATGAGAAGACTGAAAAAGTTTCCATTCATTGTGAGAGGTTGGTGGTGAAAAGTCTGAACGGCATTAAAGGTAAATGTGATCACCCATACTGATCATGTGAGTCCTGATTTAACAATGTAATCAAATGTAACTCATTTAAGGAAAAATACAATGCTATTATCTCAATATACACTAATAAAAGCACTTTTCTCACTTTGATCATTGATAATGATGGTTTATTAAAAAAATCAAGCAGACTGGACTTGTTTCTCAAGCTGTTAGGGGAAATACACTGACTGAAGCAGCCCACGCTGGCCAGACACCATAATAACCATTTGTGTGAGTTATTTCACCACAAGAGGTCCTGGTAAGAAACACTGAACTAACAAGCCACCACCAACGGGAAGAGTTCAGGAAAGGTCAAAAAGAGACACTACATAGTGATGTTCTGCCACTTCCCAGAATCCTCCTCGCTGGCATCCAAGCTGGCTCAGCAATGGGTGCACCACCCAGAAAGACCCTTAGTCTCTCTTTATAATTGGCCAAAAATAACCTGGAAACTAATCCAATCACTAATTCCCTGAGACTGTGAGACTGAGTCACATGGCAGAGCAGTTCTCCTCGGTTTCCTTACCCTCCTGCTTCCCACCCTATAAAGTCTCTTGCTTTGTTAGGACCCGTGTCTCCTCATAAAATTCATTCCTGAATGTTATACAAGAGCCCTCTTTCAGGCCCTGAAAGGGGTTATCCTTGCAACAAAGCTGTTTAATGAGCCATCTCATAATGACAAGTCCACTGATTTTAGTTGAGAAAATCACATTCATTAAATATTAAATATATCCAATGTTATGATACACTGAGAAGATATACACAGATAAAGAAGTTAATATTAGGAACTGAAAAATACGTACATAAAATAGAATAAAGTCTAAGATTTACATGGAAAAGTATATTATCCTAAAATTGTCAGTGAATACTCAGTGAAGGTTGGTACTGACATAGGTATTTAAAGGTGAAAGCTAAAGAAGATGAGATGGGAAGTTTCTGCTGTTATAGAGGATAGATGGATTAAAGGATGTTTCTAATAAATGAACAACTGTGGAGTAGTAAGAGGCAGTAAAGATAAAATGATCTTGGGCTTATAATTTTCCTTGTTCTAAATATCTTCTTTTAATATTCTTAACATTTCAAAGACTGCTATTGTCAAATAAATAATTAATGAATAAGTGGATTGTTTTTCAGTTGTTAAATCATGTCTGACTCTTTGAGACTTCATGGACTGCAGCACATCAGGCTTCCCTGTCCTCCTCTATCTCCTGAGGATTGCTGAAACTCATGTCCATTGAGTTTGGTGATGCCATCCAACTATCTCATCCTCTGACGCCCCCTTTTCCTCCTGCTTTCAAACTTTCCTAGCATCAGGGTCTTTTCCAGTGACTTGGTTCTTTTCATCAGGTGGTCAAAATATTGGAGCTTCAGCATCAAAATAAGTGGAGAGTGAATTATTAATATTTTGAAGCAGGAACAACATATAGTGAAAAGTAAATTTATGAAAAATATAAAGTGGACCAAAGTAAACTATAGTGAGAATAATTAGTTTGGAAGCACTAAAACGAAAATGCTGTGATCTTTACAATTAAATAAAAATGAAGTGACAAGTTTAAGAGGCGTTATGAAATAAGATAAACAGATTTGACTATTGACTGGATGTATTGGATGAAGAGAGAGGAAGAAACTTAATTAACCGCGAAGTTTAAAGCCAAGATTAATGAGACAGTGGTTTTATTATTCAAATGCATTCAGATTAAAAAGAGCTAACCTATTTAGATGAAAATGAAGAGTGGAGATTTATACAAGCTTAAATGATAACAGAACATGAAAGCTAAGTTACCATTTTTTTTTTTTCATTTTGGAAATCTAAACAAGATAAATGAATTTTCCTCCACATATATGTTTAGTTTTTGAATGTCCAGAACTCAGAAGAAGCAGAGTTCATCTACAAATTTACCAATAAAAATATAGATGGTTTAATTCCCAAATTAATTTCAAATGTGTCTGTCATTCCAAAAAAAAAAAAAGGATAAATTACAACAAAAAGAAAATCATCAAAATTAGCTTCTATCTCACTGAGGGACAAAGATTCTTAATTAAATCATAAGAACAACAGTGATGTTTTCTTCAGACACTCCTGAGAACTCCTTAAATACAAAGTATAATGTACATTCATGTCTTAGACATTTGATTTCTTGACTATAATACTATAGGCTGGATCTTCCACATTTTAGAAAGTATCATGAAGGAAGACAAGATTAATTTTCAATTCTTAAGGTCAAACTGAGATATTTGGGTGCATCTTTCTCTGCAAATGTCTATAACTCTTCAAAGAATCACCTAGCAATTTGAATATGTTTGTCGGTCATTTACCAAATCTGAATTTTTAATGTTAAAGTAGTTAGCAAGTATGTTATGAAATTTAATTTATATTAATGATATATAGGTATATACATATGTATGGGATTACTGTAATTCCACTTAAAATTATCCTAGAAGTTCTAATGGAATGTAGGAAATTCGAAGAATATTTAACTGAGTATAAAGTATAACTTGAGTAACAACTACAACTATCTAGCCAACTGTTGTTATGAGACATATATTTTGCCAAGTGTTTCACATGTATTGTCTTATTTCTTTCTTCCCAAACAGATTTTTTTACACATCAAAACAAAGCAAAACAAAACAAAAAACCTGTTTCAGAACGCAATGTAAATTTCACAAAATTAGACACCTAGTAATCCTTAGAGCAGGGAATCAATTAAATCTGGATTATCAAAAACAAAAACAAAAACAACAAAAAAAAAACAAAACAAAACAAAAAAAAACTACCCTATCTGAACTACAAGTTAATACTGGCTAGACTGCAACTATTAATTTCTAGTAGAGAGAGAACCAGAATGGAAGAAGAGAAAAAAGAGGAAGCTAGAACATGTGATAATAACTGTTACAAATTAAATAGTGCTTGTGAAGATGGCAAGTGCCAAATCTTTAGGTGTATCAGTTCAGTTCAGTTGAGTTGCTCAGTTGTGTCCGACTCTTTATGACCCCATGAATTGCAGCATGCCACGCCTCCCTGTCCATCACGACTTCCGTAGTTCACTCAAACTTACATCCATGGAATCGGTGATATCATCCAGCCATCTCATCCTCTGTTGTCATCTTTTCCTCCTGCCCCCAATCCCTCCCAGCAACAGAGTCTTTTCTAATGAGTCAACCTTTCACATGAGGTGGCCAATAACTGGAGTTTCAGCATCATTCCTTCCAAAGAACACCCAGGGCTGATCCCCTGAAGAATGGACTGGTTGCAACTCCTCATAGTCCAAAGGGCTCTCAAGAGTCTTCTCCAACACCACAGTTTAAAAGCATCAATTCTTCGGTGCTCAGCTTTCTTCACAGTCCAACTCTCATATCCATACATGACTACTAGAAAAACCATAGCCTTGACTAGACAAATCTTTGTTGGCAAAGTAATGTCTCTGCTTTTGGATATGCTATCTAGGTTGGTCATAACTTTCCTTCCAAGGAGTGACCATCTTTCGCAGGATACAGCATGCTTGGGGCTGGTGCATGGGGATGACCCAGAGAGATGTTATGGGGACGGAGGTGGGAGAGGGGTTCATGTTTGGGAACGCATGTAAGAATTAAAGATTTTAAAAAATAAAAAACTAAAAAAAAAAAAGGAGTGACCATCTTTTAATTTCATGTCTGCAGTCACCATCTGCGGTGATTTTGAGGCCAAAACATAAAGTCTGACTGTTTCCACTGTTTCCCCATCTATTTCGCATGAAATGATGGGACCAGATGCCATGATCTTCGTTTTGTGAATGTTTCATTTAAGCCTACTTTTTCACTCTCCTTTTTAACTTTCATCAAGAAGTTTTTTTAGTTCCTCTTCACTTTCTGCCATAAGGGTGGTGTCATCTGCATATCTGAAGTGATTGATATTTCTCCTGGCAATCTTGATTCTAGCCTGTGTTTCTTCCAGCCCAGCGTTTCTCATGATGTACTCTGCATATAAGTTAAATAAGCAGGGTGACAGTATACAGCCTTAATGTAATCCTTTTCCTAATTGGAACCAGTCTGTTGTTCCATGTCCAGTTATAACTGTTGCTTCCTGACCTGCATATAGGTTTCTCAAGAGGCAGATCAGGTGGTCTGGTATTCCCATCTCTTTCAGAATTTTCCACAGTTTCTTGTGATCCACAAAGTCAAAGGCTTTGGCATAGTCAATAAAGCAGAAATAGTTGTTTTTCTGGAACTCTCTTGCTTTTTCGATGATCCAGCAGATGTTGGCAATTTGATCTCTGGTTCCTCTGCCTTTTCTAAAACCAGCTTGAACACCTGGAAGTTCACTGTTCACGTATTGCTGAAGCCTGGCTTGGAGAATTTTGAGCATTACTAGAGTGTGAGATGAGTGAAATTGTGCAGTAGTTTGAGCATTCTTTTGCTGGGAGCCAGTGTGAGGAACTCCACCCATAGCAAAGGTCATGAGGAAGGAGGCTCGGCATTACGTAAAGGCGAGATTGAGACTCAGGTGATCCCCTGTTCCTGAGCATCTACCCCCAAAACCAGAGTGCCTACTTTACTGTTTTATGCTCTCACCTATACCTCTGGGGGGCTGACCCCCCACCACCTCTCCTGGAGAAGGAGTTAACTTGCAGCTCCAGTTAATAAAAATTCCTGGGTGTGACAAGAGTGTTTCAACTTACAAACTCCTCTGAAGGTTCTCTAGCCTGCCTGAGCAGGTTCGTCCGGCCACATGTGATTGTTTACAGCTTCCCAATCATGAGAGGCACTAGATGATTTAAACTTTCTATATACAGATTCTTTTGAGAAGTTACAAAATTATTAGTATAGTATTACTGGGTTGATTAGAAATTATATTGGTGAAGGGTTTTTCATTTGTTGAGCCAATATTTGCTGCTTAATCTCCATATTTCCTGCCCTTATAATAAATATAACTAACATATAGGAGAAATAAGTATTAACCTTTAAGATTAATCATGTTAAACCTTAGGCTAAGTACATTTCCTTCTTAATTGTAACCCACTACACCCTCACCCTATAGGAATGTAACTTTACCTGGTACCTTTGGAGGGTAGTGCCTGGTTTAAGAAAAATCACCCCTGGAAAAAATAAGTTTTCTGGTTGACTGACTGTTATCAGAAAGGGCCATAAAATGTAAGCAGACCTCATGGACAGAAGATGATGTAAAACTCCTAAGATTTTTTTGTATACATTTATATGAAACACCTGATATTGATAAAGGTCAGGACTGCTGACCCCCGCGTAACTTTAAAATTTCCATTTGTCTCTATGCATAACAAAAGGTATATAAGCAAACCTGAAAATAAAGAAATCGGATCAGTTTCTGGGAAGACTGATTCCCCCGTGTCGTTCTTTTTTGTTCTTCGTCTTTCTGGCTGAATTCCCATCTGGAGCGTGGGTGCTCACCAAGCCTGCTAATTTTGCCCTGGCTTTTAAGTTCCACATGAGAGGGAGCCCAAGGCGGGGCCCCCTCCGATATTCAAGTGGGCACCGGTGGCCTACGTAGGTGGTGCAACTTCTTGTCTCAAAGCTTTAATGGTATCCCACGTAAACCAAGTTATCCAGACTATTTTTCTCCACTAATTTTCCTACTACACTATTCCTTTCTAGTCTCCCTCTATATCTTTAACTAAACAATTAATTCCTAGGATGCTGACTCCATCCCCGCTTTGAATTACCCTGGATCCACCGGGGCTAGACCCCAGCATTCTTTGGCACTGCTTTTCTTTGGGATTGGAATGAAAACTGACCTTTCCCATCCTGTGGCCTCTGCTGAGTTTTTTAAATTTGCTGGCATATTGAGTGCATCACTTTCACAGCATCATCTTCCAGGATTTGAAACAGCTCCACTGGAATTCCATCACCTCCACTAGCTTTGTTCATAGTGATGCTTTCTAAGGCCCGCTTGACTTCACATTCCAGGATGTCTGGCTCTAGGTTAGTGATCATACCATCATTATTATCTTGGTCATGAAGATCTTTTTTGTACAGTTCTTCTACGTATTCTTGCCACCTCTTCTTAATATCTTTTGCTTCTGTTGGGTCCATACCATATCTGTCATTTATCGAGCCCATCTTCGCTTTAGGTGTATTGTTTCAATGAAATCAAATGCACATAGGCATTCTGTGGGAAGACAGACTCTGCAGTTCAGTTCAGTCCTCAGTCACATGAGACTCTTTGTGATCCCATGAACTGCAGCATGCCAGGCCTCCCTGTCCATCACCAACTCCTGGTGTACACCCAAACTCATGTCGGTTGAGTCAGTGATTGCATACAACAATCTCATCCTCTGTCGTCCCCTTCTCCTCCTGCCTTCAATCTTCCTCAGCATCAGGCTCTTTTTTACAGTGAATCAGTTCGTCACATTAGGTGGCCAAATATTGGAGTTTCAGCTTCGTCACTCCCTTCAATGAACACTGAGGACTGACCTCCTTTAGGATGCACTAATTGGATCTCCTGCAGTCCAAGGGGGTCTCAAGAGTCTTCTCCAACACCACAGTTCAAAAGCATCAATTCTTCAGTGCTCAGCTTTCTTTATAGTCCAACTCTCACATCCATACATGCCTACAGGAAAAACCATAGCCTTGACTAGATGGACATTTGTTGTCTCTGCTTTTTAATATGTTGTCTAGATTAGTCATAACTTTCCTTCCAAGGAGTAAGTGTCTTTTAACTTCATGGCTGCAAGTACCATTTGCAGTGACTTTGAAGCCCTCAAAATAAATTCAGCCACTGTTTCCACTGTTTCTCCATCTATTTGCCATGGAGTGATGGGACTAGATGCCATGTTCTTAGTTTTCTGAATATTGAACATTTAGCCAACTTTTACAGTCTCCTCATTCCCTTTCATCATGAGGCTATTTAGTTTTCTTCACTGTCTGCCATAAAGGGTGGTGTCATCTGTATGTCTGAGGTTACTGATAATTCTCCCAGAAATCTTGATTCCAGCTTGTGCTTCATCCAGCCCAGCATTTCACATGATGTACTCTGCATAGAAGTTAAATAAGCAGGGTGACAATATACAGCCTTGATGTACTCCTTTTCCTATTTGGAACCAGTCTGTTCCATGTCCAGTTCTAACTCTTGCTTCCTGACCTGCATACAGATTTCTCAAAAGGCAGGTCAGGTGGTCTGATATTCCCTTCTCTTTCACAATTTTCCAGTTTATTGTGATCCACAGGGTCAAAGGCTTTTGCATAGTCAATCAAGCAGTAGATATTTTTCTGGAACTCTCTTGCTTTTTCGATGATCCAGTGGATGGATACAGACTCTTAACAAGTCCTAATCATAATGAAAGAGACACAGATGTGTATAACGGACTTTTGGACTCAGAGGGAGAGGGAGAGGGTGGGATGATTTGGGAGAATGACATTCTAACATGTATACTATCATGTGAATTGAATCACCAGTCTATGTCTGACGCAGGATGCAGCATGCTTGGGGCTGGTGCGTGGGGATGACCCAGAAAGTTGTTATGGGGAGGGAGGTGGGAGGGGGGTTCATGTTTGGGAATGCATGTAAGAATTAAAGATTTTCAAATTTAAAAAATAAAAAACTAAAATTTAAAAAAAAAAAAAAAAAAAAAAAAAAAAGAAAGAGACAAATGTAAAAAATGAGGAGAAAAAAGCATGCGTTCCTGGATATCTAGATTTTTTAAAATTTACCTCTGACTAATATAAAAATAATGAATATCTATTCTTCTCAGGTACCTCATTGGTAAAGAATACATCTGCCAATGAAGGAGATGCAGGTTCAATCCCTGGGTCAGGAAGATTCCACTGGAGAAAAAAATAGCAACCCACCCCAGTACTCTTGCCTGGAAAATTTCATGGGCAGAGGAGCCTGGTGGCCTATAGTCCATGGTGTTGCAAAGAATTGGACATGACTGAGTAACTAAACAACAACAAACTGAGGAAAATTTAACTTTGAACACAAACCTCTACTACTCTTTTATTTCCCTGTTTTATGTTTTTTTTTTTTTTAATGTCATAACTTACATATTACATTTTGTATCCATTAACAACTTAATGTGGTTGTAGTTATTTTTAAATGCTTTTGTTTTGTTAATATTCATACTAGAGTTATAACATTGGAGCCACCATGATTACAATATTCGGGTAGTCCTAATTTGACCATAGTATATTCATTTTTACCAAATTTTTTGGTAAGAAGTATTAAACTTCAATATGATTTTTTTTCAATTACTAATTAACATAATTACATTTCATCTTGAAGAATTCACAATAACATTTCTTGTAAGACTAATCTATTGGTGATGAACTACTTCAATTTTTGCTTGCTGGGAAATTTCTTTACCTCTCCTTCAATTCTGATGGACAAGTTTGCTTTGTGGATTATTCCTGTTTGACAGTTTCTTTTCTTTGAGTGCTATGAATATATTACATTGCTTCCTTCTGGACTTCAAGTGTTAGTAGCTCAGTCATGTCTGATTCTTTGTGACCCCATGGACTGTAGCCCTCCAGGCTTCTCTGTCCATGGAATTTTCCAGGCAAGAATACTAGAGTGTGTTCGCATTTCCTTCTCCAAGGGATTGTCCCAATTTAGGGATAGAACCTTAGTCTTCAGCATTGCAGGCAGATTCTTTACCATCTGAGCCATTAGGGAAAGTTTCTGCTAATAATTATGCTTACTCTCTTATGGGGGTTTCCTTGTAAGTAACAAGTTGTTCTCTTCCTGTTTTTAAGATTATCTAATTGTCTTTAACATTTAACAATTATAGTGTGTCTTGGAGTGGGTCTCTCTATATTTATCTTTTTTAGAACTTTGTTGTATTCTGTATCTCGATATATGTTGCATTCCTGAAGTTAGGGAAGTTTTCAGCCATCATTTTTTTTTGAGCACAATTTTTGACCTTTATGTCTTGCCCTTCTGGGAATCTACAATACCACGTTGATCTTCTTGATAACGTCTCTTAAGCTACCTTCACTCTTTTTCAGTATATTTTTCATTTTGCTCCTCATTGAATAGACACTACTGGCCTGTCTTTGAGGTTCTGGTCCTTTCTTCTGTGTGATCTGATCTATTGTTGAATCCTTATATTTAAAACTTCAGTTCCATTATTACAGTCTTCAATTTTGTGATTTCTGTTGCTTCTTAATATTTTCTCTTTGTTGGAGTTCTCACTTCCTTCATGCATTGCTTTCCTGACCGTGATAAACATTTGTAGGAATGTTATTTTCAGCTCTGTATTAGATAAACCACTTATCATCAGTATAATGGTATTATCAACTTTATGTAATTAATATGTAAGAAACACTCTAGCTAAAAGCCAACACTATTCAAGTGCATATGAAGCATTTCACCAAGATAGGCAACATTTGGTTATAAACTTACCTTAAAAAACCTTAAAGTATGTTCTATAAACATAAGGAAATTAAATTAGATGTCAATAACTGAAAAATCTCTGGAAAATACCCCAATATTGGATAGTTTGTAAATAAGATAATTAAAGTTATACATTAAATGATAATTTGATACAGATATTTAAGCCATTTGGTAACAAATAAAATTTCAAACATAATTAATTAAAATATGTGGACTACTACTGTAGATACAAGAAAATTTATAGTACTAGTTGTCTATATGAGGAATAAAAATCTCAAATTTGTGTTATTTCATAATCTTGCAATAGGAGATTCCAAAAGAAATTATTTGTCAAGTCAATAAACAAAGGGAAAAAATAAAAATCAGATCAGAAATCAATAAAGTAAAAAACATGATAAAAATGTTAATGAAATCAAAATCTAATTCTTTCTGAAGAACAACAAAGTTGATAAACATAAAGCTGATTGATCAAGAGAAATAGATAGGTATATGTGTGCCAGTGTCAGTATAGACAGTGATATTTTGTAGATATTACTTTATAAGTATTTTTATATTTACAAATACTGTATTCTTTTATATTTTATATTACATATAGTTTAAATATATTTATGTTACCTTTTTAATAGATTTTAATTGAAAAAAGATATTAAAATTATAAAATGATTTTAACAGTTTAAAATGGATATATTTCTTGAGAGACAAACTGCTAAACCTGGCTTTCAAAGAAATATTTATATAAATCTGACCTGTGTAGTATATAAAAATGGAATTAATAGCTAAAATTTTTCCCATAAAGAAAATTTCCATTCCAGATTGTTGCAGTGGAGCAGTTTTCTGGGTCTTCGTCTTCCCGCAGGCCAATCTCTTGCTTTGTCCTCCACTGATTAATTTGTCTCAGTACCCTTCCCTTGGGTGTGCAACCACCAGCTAGCCAAGGTGGATCTCTTAAGTGAGGGCATTTTGGAAGAGCAAGACTCATCATGACCTGGAATTATCCCCTGACTTTTGACTTCCAGGAGCCTGACTGCACAGTCTCCCTCATCCTAAAAGGGGGGTGAGGGATGGAGGGTGGAAAATTCCTTAATTCTTTACTCAGACAGAGTTTTGCCTCTCTTTGTCCTTGCCATGATTATTTCCTTGAAATGTTTGCAAGAGACAAAGACTGGCTATTTATTCTGCTTCTGTTGTTACTTCCATTTTAGAGGGCAAGCAGAGGGCTGACTGTAAATTCCTTAACTGGAGCCCACCTATCTCTCATTTTAGGAAATATAAAAAGGAGGCTAGCTGGTTGTAAATGTCCAACCTGGAGTCCTTCTATCTCCTACCTCAATAAGTTTAATAATCTGTTTATATTTCTAAATTTTCTTCACCCAGGAAATTCTAAAGAAATAAGATATCTTTCATATTTAGGAAATGCATGGGAACTGTATATAGATGTTAGAAAATAATATTGAGTGATTTGAAATGTGGAGATCATTTTTCAAAAATTTATAAATATACTTTCAAACAAGAGGTTTTAATCTAAGCCTATCAGTGTCGTATTTATGTGCCTATCAAAGGCCTATTAATGTTGGTATCCTCGTTGCCCATATATATAATTTCAATGCTATAGTTAAAGATGTTTTCACACAAATATATATAAATTCAGGTGTGAAATTATCTCAAAGTATAATTACATACCTATGTATATACTATTTGCAGTATATATTAAAATAGTGAAAAGTGGTTAAAAAATTTAAGGTAGACCTGATTATGGGTAATTAGAAAATAAGTCAAGTTTTCCCACATTTATATACTTTTATTTGTAGCACTCAGGTCTTCTATAAACCAGGTATCAAGATGTACCCACCATTAAGATATACTGCCTCTACCCACACACTCTAACAAACCAACCCCTCTTTTTGTTCAGTTTAATTAGTGCCTTTTTGGAAAGGTTTTTGCTTTTGTTTGGGTTTCCCAGATGTCTCAGCAGGTAAATAATCTATCTGGAATGCAGAAGACATGGTAGACATGGGTTCTATCTGTGGGTCAGGAAGATCCCTGGGAGAAGGCAATGGCAGAGCACTCCAATATTCTTGCTTGGACAGACGCATGGGCTGTAGTCCTCCAGGCTCTTCTGTCCACACTTTACCTTACAAAAGTTTGTAATCTTTGCTTCCATAGTCTAAACAGTTCTCTAGTTTGGTTTTGCTTCTTTCTTTATTTTCTTGTATTTTTTATAGTCACTGCATTCGATTTATTCTACAAATAAGACCTAATCATGATAATGCTTCCTATGAAAATCTCAAGCTTTCATCACTTCCTCCTCTAATACTTCTTTTTCATTTTTCATTGAAGGGCTTTTTTTTTTTCTTAATAAATGGAAATGTAGTTGATTTGCCATGTTATATTAGTTTCACGTGTATATCAATGGTATTCAGTAGCTTTACAGACTATATTCTATTAAAATTATTTTTAAATAATGACTATAATTCCTTGTGTTATACAATATGTCCTTGTAGCTTATCTATTTTATATATAGTAGTTGCTATCTTTTAATCCCTAACCAAAATTTTCCCTCTTCCCCCTTAATAGTCACTATTTGTTTTCTAAATCTGTGATTGTGTTGTTCTGCACATACACTCATTTGTATTATTTTTTATATTCCATGTATAAGTGATATCATACAGTACTTATCGGCTTATTTTAGTAAGCATGATATTACCTAGGTCTATCCACACTGCTGCAAAGGGCAGAGTTACATTCTTTTCTTTTTTTTTTTTTTTTAATGGAGTAGTAATGTTATGACCAACCTAGATAGCATATTGAAAAGTAGAGACATTACCTTGCCAACAAAGGCCCATCTATTCAAGGCTATGGTTTTTCCAGTGGTCATGTATGGATGGGAGAGTTGGACTGTGAAGAAAGCTG
Organism: Ovis canadensis; assembly: GCF_042477335.2. NCBI lineage: Eukaryota > Metazoa > Chordata > Mammalia > Artiodactyla > Bovidae > Ovis > Ovis canadensis. Next base: position 54,503,789 of record NC_091247.1, read on the forward strand.
AGCACCAAAAAATTGATGCTTTAGAACTGTGGCATTGGAGAAGACTCTTGCGAGTCCCTTGGCCTGCAAGGAGATCCAACCAGTCCATTCTAAAGGAGATCAGTCCAGGGTATTCTTTGGAAGGAATGATGCTAAAGCTGAAACTCCAGTACTTTGGCCACCTCATGCAAAGAGTTGACTCATTGGAAAAGACTCTGATGCTGGGAGGGATTGGGGGCAGAAGTAAAAAGGGACGACAGAGGATGAGATGGCTGGATGGCATCACCAACTCGATGGATGTGAGTTTGAGTGAATGCCAAGAGTTGGTGATGGACAGGGAGGCCTGGTGTGCTGCGATTCTTGGGGTCGCAGAGTCGGATATGACTGAATGACTGAACTGAACTGAATTGAATGCTCCTTGGCATGGTCTTCAGTGTCCATGGGATATCCCAGGCAAGAATATTGAGGTGGGTTGCCATTTCCATTACTACGGGATTTTTACAACCCATGCACCGAGGAGCCTGGTAGGTTCATGGGGTTGCAAAGAATGGTACACAACTTATGATTAAACAGCAGAAACAGCTAGGTTAAGAAATGTCCTTTCTCTCTCGATCTCTCTCCATTTCTATTGTGTCTGTTCTTGTGCCAGTAACTCTACTGCTTTGGGTACTGTAGTTATTAGTATAGTTTGAGGTATAGAAGGGTGATACCTCAGCTATGTCTTTTACCCAAGATTGTTTTGGCAATTCAGGGTCTTTTTTGATTCCTTATGAATTTTAGGGTTATTTGTTCTAGGTCTGTGAAAAATGCCATTTGTTTATTGAAAGGATTACATAAAATCTATAGATTTCTTTGGATAGTATGGACACTTTAACAGTTCTTCCAAACCAAGAGCATGGGATATCTGCTTATTTATTCGTATCATCTTCATTATTTTTTTATTCAGTGTTATCATTGTGTCCATACATGTTGATCCTAAATTATATCTACTTGTTTTAAACTGATCCTTTAAGTTCAAATACATTCTAATGATTTGCATTTTTTTACTCCCTTATCAGTTCAGTTCAGTTCAGTCGCTAATTGTGTCCGACTCTTTGCAAGCCCATGAATTGCAGCACACCAGGCCTCCCTGTCCATCACCAACTTCCGGAGTTCACACAAACTCATGTCCATCGAGTCGGTGATGCCATCCAGCCATCTCATCCTCTGTTGTCCCCTTCTCCTCCTGCCCCCAATCCCTCCCAGCATCAGAGTCTTTTCCAATGAGTTAACTCTTCGCATGAGGTGGCCAAAGTACTGGAGTTTCAGCTTTAGCATCTTTCCTTCCAAAGAATGCCCAGGGATGATTTCCTTTAGAATGCACTGGTTGGATCTCCTTGCAGTCCAAGGAACTCTCAAGAGTCTTCTCCAACACCACAGTTCAAAAGCATCAATACTTTGGTGCTCAGCTTTCTTCACAGTCCAACTCTGACATCCCTATATGACCACTGGACATAGCTTTTTTTTTATGTCATATTTTACATTTTCATGCTTATCTCTTGACTGCATATTACAGTTATAATCCTTATCATACTTTTTAACCTTTTTTTTCTACATGCTTGTTTATTTAATTTATCTTTAATCCTTTGGTTTTGGTCTTTTCTGCTTACAACTACATGACTGGGACATACGGTCAGTGACTTGACTTGGTTACTTCCCAGGATGAGTGTCCACCTCCGTAAATGCCTTTTTCTTCTGAGTTCCCTCACAGAGGTGTAGGTTCTGACCCAAACACTGTTCTTCCCTCCCTCTATAATTATGCATGTATTTTTCTTAAAACCAAGATTGTTAGGTTATGCTTCTGCTAGATTTCAGTTAGTTTTCAGTGAGAATTTTTCCACATATGGATGTATTTTTGCTCTGTTCATGTGGGAAGTGAATGCCATATCTTTTTACCCTGCTGACCTGATCTCTTCTGCCTCTGAATACTTATCATAATTTGTGTCAGTTGTCAAGCAGGTATATGGATTGTACTATCTGTTATTGTTCAATTAGGGTTTTGTTTTCTTTACTGACATTTATAAATAACCTCAGATATGCAGGTGACAACGTCCTTATTGCAGAAAGCAAAGAGGAAATGAAGAACCTCTTGATGAAAGTGAAAGAGGAGAGTGAAAAAGCTGGCTTAAAACTCAACATTCAAAAACTACGATCATGGCATCCTGTGGGGAATGGCAAATACATAGGGAAACAATGGAGACACTGAGAGACTTTATTTTCTTGGGCTCAGTCATGGTGACTGCACCCATGAAATTAAAAGACACTTTCTCCTTAGAAAAAAAGCTATGACAAACCAAGACAGCATATTAAAAAGCAGAAACATTACTTTGCCAAAAAATGTCTGTATAGTCAAAGCTATGGTTTTTCCAGTATTCATGTACTGATGTTAGAGTTGGTCCATAAAGAAGGTTGAGTGCTTAATGACTGATGTTTTTGACTGTGCTGTTGGAGAAGATGCTTGAGAGTCCCTTGGACTGCAAGGAGATCAAACTAGTCAATCTTAAAAGAAACCATTTGAGGAACTGAAAGTGAAAGTGGCTCAGTCCAACTCTTTGTGACCCCATAGACTATACAGTATATGGAATTCTCCAGGCCAGAATACTGGAGTGAGTAGCCTTCCCTTCTCCAGGGGAACTGGGTCGCCAGCATTGCAGGAGGATTCTTTACCAGCTGAGCCACAAGGAAAGCCCAAAGGAAAACAGCCCTGAATATTCATTGGAAGGACTGATGTTGAAGCTGAAGCTCCAATACTTTGCCCTCCTGATGCAAAGAACTGACTCATTAGAAAAGATTCTGATGCTGGGAAAGAATGAAGGCAGGAGGAGAAAGGGACGACAGAGAATGAGATGGTTGGATGGTATCACTGACTTGATGGACATGAGTTTGAGCAAGCTTCAGGAGTTGATAATGGACAGGTAAGCCTGGCCAGCTGCCATCCATGGGGTTGCAAAGAGTCAGACACAAGTGAGCAACTAAGCAACAGCAACAACTGACATTTATGAGGTCTTTGATTTTATTAGTTTTACCACTCCATTTATATTACCTATATTATGAATAAAGAGCACTTCTGAAATATCTTTTTTATCAGTTAGTATATCCTTAGGTATATAGTTGATTCAAAGTAACTTTATTCTCATTTTTCATCTAAATATTATTCTAATAAAAATTAATTCTTTATACGGCCTTAGGAAAATGAGTGTTACATGACATTATCCTTAATGCAGAATAAGGCATGTTTTAAAGAAGTTTAAGGGTATGCTGAACAATTTGAGAAGTTGTTTCTAATGAAAAATATAGTGCAATCATTTTCTCTAGGGTTAAACCAGTAGAAATCTTCCAAGGTCCATATTTTTAAAAGCATGTATTTACATGAACTTTTTATTACAGAGTAGTTTTAGGTTTACATAAAATTTGCAAAACTAGCACAGAGGATCCCTGTGTACCTCACACTTATATCCCTCTATTATTAACATCTTGCATTTCTATGGTGCATTTGTCATAATTGATAAACCTTATTGATACACTATTATTGGTGTTTCTAATTTATATTTCCCTTAGATTTCACATCATTTTTTTTTTCTTTTCCGGTGTCAGATTGTCAGTTCTTGTTCCTTAGGCTCACTTGGACTGTTATAGATCCTTAAGTTTACTTTGTTTGTGGTGACATTGACAGTTTTAAAAAATATTGGTAAAGTATTTTGTAGGCTGATCCTATGGTGCAATTTGCCTAATATTTTTCTCAGGGTATATGGGTTTTCGAAAAGAAGACCACAGAGATGAAATGAAATTTTTATTAGATCACTTCAAGGGTATATACTATCAATAAAACTTAACACTGTCAATGTTAATTTTGGTCACCTGTCTGAAGTATTTTTAAGTTTTTATCATCAAATTACTTTTCTTTACTCACTTTCGATACAGTACACTTTGGAAAGAAGTCACAATGTGCAGCTGATATGTATAGAGTGAGTTGAAAGCAGAACTGCTGTTCAGTAGCCAAGTCGTGTCCCAATCTTCACAACCCCATAGACTGCAGTACACTAGGCTTCCCTGTCCCTCACCATCTCCTGGAGTTTGTCCATGTTCATGTCCATTGTGTCAGTGATGCCATCCAACCATCTCATCCTCTATTGCCCTCTGCTCATTTTGCCTTCAAATTTTCCCAGAATCAGGGTCTTTTCCAATGAGTCAGCTCTTCACATCAGGTGGCCAATGTATTGGAGTGTCAGCTTCAGCATCAGTCTTTCCAATGAGTATTTATGGTTGATTTCCTTTAAGACTGACTGGTTTGTTCTCTTTGCTTACCAAGGGGCTCTCAAGCATCTTCTCTAGCACCACATTTCAAAAGTAGAGTATCTACATAAATTATTTGAAATTCTCCTGCACAAAATACTTTGGTCATGCTATTTTCTCCTGAATCCTTGGGCATGCCGTTTTTGTTTTTTTTTTAAGAATATTTCCTTAATTTTCAGCCCTTCAAACTCAACTTGTATATATTTTCTCCCCCATCCCTAGAATTAGCCATCTGTTTAAGGAGAAGTATCCATCTCTTTAAGGAGAAGTGGATGCACCATCAATTTATACCACTATGATAAAATTAATTATGCTTTCCAAAATCTAGAAACTCTAAATTACACAATCTTCTATTAACTTATACTTTTGCTATACTTGAGGGGAAAAAAATGTGGATTTACATGCATTTAGTTTATTTCCTGCTTTTTCATCTTTAATAATATCACTTCCTCGTCTTCATTTTTTTTTCCTTTGATTCAAAGTGTCTTTTTTTTTCCCTATGAAGCAAAAATGTACAGAAAGGGCTTTAAAGTTTGTATAAATGGCATTATGAGCTCTACTCTGCCCAAGTATTCTGTCAAAGATATTTGGCATAGTGCTGTAATTTTCGTACTCTGGAAATGCGAATAGTTTAGTTTCAGGCATATTACATTTGCTTTTCAAATCAATGTCTTCTATTTAAGCAGAATTGAGATAGAGTGTTTTAGAAATTTAAGAATTGCAGACAACCTTCTTTCTACCGTTGTAATATTAAACACAATTATTGCAAACAGTGTACTTAGAATGTTATCTAAATTTTCCTGTCAACATGAAAAAATATTTTTACCAGTTCCTTTTAACTTTCTTATATGTTCTGTGTCAACAGTAAGCTAGTTTTATTTTCATGCTTACCAGGTTCTATTCAAATGAATCAACCTCATTTTATCTTATGATAGATGACAAGAAGAACTTTAAACATATTTGTTTAAAATTCAAAGATAATTTAAAAGTCACACATTATACAAATTTACAAATCTCCCTCATACCAACAGTTTCTTTTTTATCAAAATATTTATCAGAGCTGCAACATACTAGGAGAACTTTGTTAATAGTGACTCCTTCCTCCCAATCAATAAAAAGTGAAAAGAAAAGAAAAGCAAGTCTCCAGAAGTTGAAAGGTGAATGAGCGTCCCTGAAGACTTGACAATCTTCCTCTCTAAGGAAACATTATAAGAAAGATGCAGTCATCCTAACCCTATTATACCTTTCAGAAATTGAAGTCTAGTTCTCAAAGTAATTTAATTGAATGAAAATGCAGTCATGCCTTCATAATAGTGATTGCAAATGGAGTGTTTTCCCCGTTATTTCTCTGAAATTTGGCAAAAATGAGGTCAAAGGAAAGAGAACTTTACTCCTGAATAGAAATAAATTATAGTTAAGACCACAAAGACTACAAAACAAAGGCACATAAGTAGTCAACCCACATACAGCTAAATACTATGTCTTCTCTGCTCTGTATTGATAACAAATTTTTCATTTTTATAAATGCATGTCTCCTGAACTGTAAAGTTCTCAACCAGAATTAAGAACATTGGTAAACAGAGTAAAACTACTATGCCTAGTATTTGATATTTTTCATTAATAAATATATTATTTTGAAACTTTTAACATTTATAACCCATTTAGATTTGCATAGTACCCTACAAAAATGTCTTGTAGAGATTACCTACATCAGAGGGATATCCTTTCATGACTCTTAATAATGACCAGTTTTTATGGAATAATTCAAGGGGAAAAGTTCTGTTCTTTCTTTGTTTTTCTTATAACATATATTTTGAACTTAGCACATGAATTTTTCTTTTAGGGTACCCAAGCCTCAAATATCATGTTGCCCTACTTATTTCCTTTATAGAGCCTCTTATTCCCTGAAATCATTTTATTTGTTCACTTACATTTTTATTATCAGCCACAATTCACTGAAGCTTTAATAACATATAAGAATTAAATTGTTCTGTTGGTCATAAATATTGTCTCAGTATCTATAACAATGCATTACATAGTAGGTATCCACTAAATAATGTTCAATGAAATTGCGCATTAAAAAAAAAAATAACCTAGAGAGAACACAACAGTACCAGAGATGTGCTTTTGAGAAATTAGATCAAAAAAATTAATATTAACATTGAACTGAATATAATACCACTGTACTAAAAAAGAGCTATTGATTCCAAGATGGAGTCAATTCATTCAAAATGTAAATAAAGACTAAATGCTTTTTCATGACTTAAATTTGGCCAAGAATTTAAGAAATAGAAACCAGTGACTTACCTTTACTCAACTGAAGATCTAATCAGAAGAAAGAAAAGGCAAGAGGTAATTATAAAAGTTTGTAGTAAGCATTGTGTTAACAGTAAGTATTCTCATTGGAAAAGACCCTGAGAAAGAAAGATGGAAGGCAAAAGGAGATGTGGGTGGCAGAGGATGAGATGGTTAGATAGCATCACTGACTCTATGGTTATGAAATTTAGCAAACTCTGGGTGATAGTGGAGAACAGAGGCTTGCGTGCTGCAGTCCATAGGGTGGCAAAGAATAGTGAGAAGTGAAGTGATGTCGCTCAGTCGTGCCCGACTCATTGTGACCCCGTGGACTGTAGTTTACAAGGCTTCTCTGTCCATGGAATTTTCCAGTGAAGAGTACTGGAGTGGGTTGCCATTTCCTGACTTAATGACTGAACAACAACAAAACGGTAAAGCATAGGATGCTGTAGGAATACAAATTTCTGAAAATGGGATGAAGGCTGGATTAAACAGCATTATCAAAAAGAATCTTTTAAGTATTAATTCCAGCTTGGTATAGTTTACTGACATGTACATGTCCTCAGTTATCACCTCAAAATTAGTCTTTGCCATCTATCCTTTTCTTATTTTTACTTATAGAACCCATTTCAAAAATATACTGGATCCTCCTTCTATAGTTCCTGCCTTTCATTTTCTTTTTTCTATTGTCAGTCTTTTTTTTTTTTCTCACTCTTTGCTGCATTCTGAGTAATTTAAATATAATCTTCTAGCCAACTATTTATTTCTATTCTGAGTCCAATATACTACATAATACACTTCCAAATATGACCTTTAAGGTTGTCAATTTTGTCATTAAATACTTAAATTATAGAAGTTGTCTTTTGTTTTCCTTTATATCAATTGACCACTTTATATACATATATATATATATATATAAAATATATTCTATGATACAATAAATTCTATGTTTTGTCATTTGGTGCTTTAAACATGGTAAGCACATTTGCTCTAAAATCTCTCTTAATTCTAACGTGAAGTTTTCATCAGTCTGTTTCTACTTATTCTCAATCATAAGTTTTCATATCATTCACCATAATCCTGGTAAATACTGATACTTGGTGGTCACTGAGGCTTCCTTGATAGCTCAGTTGGTAAAGAATCCACCTGCAGTGCAGGAGACCTCTGTTTGAGTCCTGGGTTGGGAAGACCCTCTGGAAAAGGGCTAGGCTACTCACTCCAGGATTCTTGGACTTCTCTTGTGGCACAGCTGGTAAAGAATCCACCTGCAATGTGGAAGACCTGGGTTCCATCCCTGGGTTGAGAAGATCCCCTGGAGAAGGGAAAGGCTACCCATTCCAGTATTCTGGCCTGGAGAATTCCATGGACTCTCCATGGGTTTGCAAAGATTCGGACACAACTTAGTGACTTTCACTTTCACTGGTGGTCACTGACCTAGATAGAAAATTGCTAACTAAATAATTTTATCTCAAAAATATATGTATATTTTTTCAAAGGTTGCACATCCACTGCTGACACAGACTTTGGATATACTGGGTCACATTTGTGGCAGGGCATCATTTGAGACTGCAATTTCTTGGTGATAGCTTTTTTCTCCCTTTTAATACTTCCTTTAAAACACTTTGAGTTTAAGTTAAAGGGTACATTTATTGCTGTTTTGCTCTTTTAATGAGGATTTGGTTTCTTTTCTGAATGTCCCATGTGGCACTAGTGGCAAAAAAATCCCACCTGCCAGTGCAGAAAACATAACAGATGTGAATGGATCTGAACCCTGGGTTGAGAAGACCCCCTGGAGAAGGGCATAGCAATGCACTCCAGTATTCTTGCTTGGAGAATCCCATGAACAGAGGAGTTTGTTGAGCGACAGTCCCTAGTGTCCCAGAGTCAGAAATGAGTGAAGCAACAGCATGCACACACAATTTCTTTTCCAGAAAAGAGAAGGGAAAATAGATAATCAGCTATGGATATATAATCCCATCAGTCAGTTCAGTTGCTCACTTGTGTCCAGCTCTTTGCGACCCCATGAACTGTAGCACACCAGGCCTCCCTGTCCATTACCAACTCTCAGAGTTTACCCAAACTCATGTCCATTGAGTCAGTGATGCCATTCAACCATCTCATCCTCTGTAGTCCCCTTCTCCTCTTGTCCTCAATCTTTCCCAGCATCAGGGTCTTTTCCAATGAGTTAGCTCTTCACATCACGTGGCCAAAATATTGGAGTTTCAACTTCAACATCAGTCCCTCCAATGAACACCCAGGAGTGATCTCCTTTAGAATGGACTGGTTGGATCTCCTTGCAGGCCAAGGGACTCGCAAGAGTCTTCTCCAGCACTACAGTTCAAAACCATCAATTCTTTGGCACTCAGCTTTCCTTGTAGTCCAATTCTCACATCCATACATGACTACTGGAAAAACCATAGCCTTGATTGGATGGACCTTTGTTGGCAAAGTAATGTCTCTGCTTTTTAATATGCTGTCTAGATTGGTCATAACTTTCCTTCCAAAGAGTAAGAATGTTTTAATTTCATGGCTGCAGTCTCAAATGATTCCCTGCCACAAATGTGACCCAGTAGTAAAAAAATGTGGTTAACTCTAGTTTGAGTAAACTATCTGAGAAACAAACTAAGGAAAAACAACAAATATAAAATATTTAAATTATAAACAAGAACTTCATGTTCAATCTATCATTATCTACCATCAGTTTATAAATATTATATTTATTTCTAAGAGATTTCAAAAAAAGACAATTATCATTGCACTTTCAAGCTTAACCTCTAGATAAATGATAAATGATGACACTATGAAAATAAATGCATCCTTTTTGTTCTGTTTCAGTTAATTCCAAGAATATCCTTCTTCTGATTTTCTGGGATGCTTTCCAATATAAAACCAGTAATGAATGTAGAGCATATGAAGATAAATTTTTATATGCCATCTATATTGAAGTATTAAAAAGGGATTAAAATAGATATTTAGAGAAGGCAATGGCACGCCACTCCAGTACTCTTGCCTGGCAAATCCCATGGATGGAGGAGCCTGGTAGGCTGCAGCCCATGAGGTTGCTAGGAGTCGGACATGACTAAGTGACTTCACTTTCACTTTTCACTTTCATGAATTGGAGAAGGAAACGGGCAACCCACTCCAGTGTTACCGCCTGGAGAATCCCAGGGACAGGGGAACCTGTTGGGCTGCTGTCTATGGGGTCGTACAGAGTCGAACACGACTGGAGTGACTTAGCAGCAGCAGCAGCAAAATAGATATTGTCAAAATAGAAAATTCTTTAGAGAAAAAATTAGTCCCATCTCTTATTTTTATCTATTCACTTCTAAGAAATCAAATCTACTCTTATACCAAGAATATTATCCTATGTTTCAACAATGAGTTTGCTTCACTTTGTTAACAAATTTTAAAAGGCTTTATATAGATGTTGCTGATTCTGTAGATCTGAAAAAGAAGGAAGGTTAAAATACTGAAGAGAAAAATAAATGCCCTAATTTAAAACCAAAGTGGAATTGCAAAGAGTTGTATTCTTCCTTTAAAAACTGTTTAGCTGTGACTTTCTGAAAGTTGTACGGAAGACTGTGAATCTGTATCAGAGGTTACAGCAGAGGGGATGAAGAGGTCACTTTGCAAGTTAGAAAATGAGAACTCACTGGGAGTGGCAGTATGAGTGAAATCTTTGACATTGTGAACTAGGAACTACTTAAAACTAGACTTATGCCTGATTAATATCTCATGCCTCATTTCTAGCAGTGTGCCAGACACAAGGTAAAAACACTCAGTGGATATTTTGGATGTTTGCAGATTCTCTGGATGATTGATGGGAGGATTCAATGCATTTAATTTGCACATTGTAGACTGCAATCGTCAATCAACGTGACTTTTCTCTTTTGTATCTTACCACAATACTAGTGCACGTAGATTTTATCTCTTTTTTTTTCCACCAAGCATATTTTTATTTAAACGTTTTATTTTCTACTGGAGTATAGCTGATTAACAATATTGATAGTTACAAGTGAACAGTGAAGTAACTGGTGCAGCTGCTGCAAAGTCGCTTCAGTCGTGTCCTACTCTGTGCGACCCCACAGACAGCAGCCCACCAGGCTCCCCCATCCCTGGGATTTTCCAGGCAAGAACACTGGAGTGGGTTGCCATTTCCTTATCCAATGCATGAAAGTGAAAAGTGAAATTGAAGCTCCTCAGTCGTGTCTGACTCTTTGCAACCCCATGGACTGCAGCCTACCAGGCTCCTCCGTCCATGGAATTTTCCAGGCAGGTGTACTGGAGTGGGGTGCCATTGCCTTCTCTAGAAGTAACTGAGCCATACATATATATGTATCCATTCAACATTTTACGATGTTCACAAAACAAAGCATATTTCAAAATGTTTTATGATTATTATTATTTTATTGGAAAAGACTGTACATTTTGCATTTGAGATTTCATATGCTCCTTCTAAGAAGGAATGAAATGCCATGACACATACCTCTAAGGCTGTACTTGGGAAAAGTGACAATATTCAGAGACAATCCTCTTTGGTCCAAGACAGATGTTCTACTAATAGAGAAGATAAAAATATCAGGGGAATATTTGAGCCAACTTATTTCTTTGGGGGAAGTGGGAAAATAAATTTAAGGTAAAGTGGAATGTGGGTGACTATACTAATAGCTGATAAAATCCGACTGCCCTGATTTTTTAATTCTAAGACTGTGGAGGAAGAATGATAGAGCAGTGTTTTGAAATAAAACTATGAGTAATTACAGGAGGCAGCTTCAAAGACTAATAATCAAAGTTAAGTCTCAGATGCAGTTTTCTCCTCTCCTCACCCAAGATCTTACATAACTGCTTCAAATAAATCATTGTTTATTGTAAAGTTGGCATGTAACAGTGCACCATGGGAGATAAAGAGATTAGCTTTGCCTTTATACTAAGTACCTAGAGGCAAATAAAAGTCATAAAAGTGTTTCGATAACTGACTGTCTCAACATATCTTATTGGAGTGGCATTTAATATGCACCCCACCCCCACTGCACCTCCTACACATATACTAACAGTGATCAATGGAATCTCATTACTGTTCACTATTTAATACAAGCCAAGTTTAGAAACCCTTGCCTCTGAGTATCCTTTCTGGATGGTTCTAAGTACTGAGGACAATTTTGTATGCAATGGATATGAAAATAGATATTTGCATATTTTCACAGGTCATGCATTTTGTTTCTTATATTTCTTAATCTTACATAATTCTGTTATAAATATTTTCTCTTACAATCTCTTCTATAATTTTTATAGTGTAAAGTTTTACATTTGTGTCTATGATCCTTTGTGAGTTAATTTTTTTATATGGTATAAAGTATGGATTGAGGGCTTCCCAGGTGGCACTAGTGGTAAAGAACCCACTTGCCAATGCAGGAGACTAAGAGATGCGGGATTGATCCCTGGGGTTGGGAAGATCCCCTGGAGAATGGCAACCCACTCCAGTATTCTTGACTGGAGAATCCATAGACAGAGGAGCCTGGCGGGCTATGATCCATATGGTTGGAAAGAGTCAGACACCACTGATGTTACTTGGCATGGCACATATGGATTAAAGTTTTATTATAGTTGAATATCTAAGTTATTAAAAAGACTATCTTTTCTCTACTGAATTATTTTCAATTCATGTTAAAATCAATGTGGACTTTTTTTTTTTTTTCTGGACTCTACTTTGAGTATTGATTTGTTTGTCTGTTTTAACAGTACCATACTATCCTGATTGCTACAGCTTTACCATGATTCCTGAAATTAGGTAGTGTTATTTATCAAACTTTGTTTTCTTTTTCAAAGTCGTCTTGGTGATTGTTGGTCCTATGCCATGACATGTGAATTTTAGAATAACTTTTTTATTTTTACAGAAGAAACATATGTAGCTTGCTTAAATATAATAAATTCCAAGAATGTGATTGTCCTATTGAAGCATAAACACATAATTACCCAAATTTCTCTTTTATAGGAGTATACATTTCCACTAGCATTGGGTGTAAATGCTGTATGTGCTCCATTCACACCATCCACCGTATGGAAAGTATTATATATTTTACTATATAATTCTGCTGTTGGTTAACAAAATACAGTATTTCAAAATCATTTCTAATACACACATATATATATATATTGTTTTAATGAGAAATAGAATATTTTATCTGATGTTATTTGAGAGAATTTAAAAGTAACATATTTTCCACTTTATTGTTCTCTCTACTTTGGTAATGTTATAATGATATTTAAATGAAAATAATAGTATTATTTATCGTGGCATGTATTTTCTTTCTAGAATAATATTTGACATTTCCATTCAGTTTTTAAGCAGCTTTATGATAGTTATGTAGACATCTGTATTAGTTGATCTTGGTTATTCTCATATTTGCACTTCTAATTTTATTTCTTGGTTTTAGAAAATTATACTTAAAACCACATTTTCAAGTATACCTGCTAACAAACATTGTTGATTTGCAGTTATACATTGTGATTTCAGTGTTCTTTGGTTCTGAGATCTACCTATGCTTCCAGTATCTATCCACATTTACTTTAGTGTGTTCTGTTCTAGGTTCTTGTACCAATTTTAGTGAAAAAATACATATTTTAAATAAAATTTTGTGTCTGCATATGTGTCTATTTCTGTAGGAGGGCATGGCAACCCACTCCAGTATTCTTACCTAGAGAATCCCCATGGACAGAGGAGCCTGGTGGATGACAGCCCATGGGGTCAGAAAGAGTCACACAGGACTTAATGAGTAAGAACAGCATAGCACTTGTGTGTATTTAGAGTCATTCTATTATTTTATCCCAAATGTAGAAGATTAGAGCACAGACAGTCCCTGACTTACAATGGCTCAACTAATGACTAACGATTTTCCAAATTCACAGTGGTGTGAAAGAGATATAACATACAGTAAAAATTGTACTTCAGATTTTGAATTTTGATCTTTTCCCAGGATAGCAATGTGAGGTACCATACTCTATTCAGATGCTGGACAGAAGCTGTGATCTCCCAGTGACCCACAAGATTTCGCATGTAAACAATCAACATCATTGATTGTTGATCAACACTAACATACACTTACAACCATTCTGCTTTTCACTTTCAGTACAGTATTTAATAAATTACATGAGATTTTCAACATTTTGTTACAAAGTAGGCTTTATGTTAGATGATTTTGCCCAACTCTAGGTTAGTGCAAAGTGTTCTGAGCACATTTAAGGGGTCTAGACTAAGATACAATGTTGGTGATTGTGTATGTGCTTCATCACTCAATTGTATCTAACTCTCTGTGACCCCATGGACAGTAGCCCATCAGGCTCCTCTGTCCACAGATTCTCCAGGCAAGAATACTGGAGTGAGTTACCATTCCCTTCTCCAGGGGATCTTCCCAGCCCAGGGATCGAACTCTGGTGTCCTGCACTGAAAGTGGATTTTTACCTCCTGAGCCACAAGGAATGCCTATTATGTTAGTAGGAAAGATGCATTAAATGGATTTTCAACTTAACAACATTTATAACATTATGCATTGTTAGGATGTAAGCTTATTGTAAGTTGAGGAAGATCAACTTATAGGCTAAGGTTGCAGAACATGGAACATACTTTTCCCTAACTTCCTAGATCTATTTAAATTCTATCTGATATTTTTAATAATTTGATCATTTCAGTAAGATCTGGTTATTAACTAAGTTCATATGCACCAATCTTCTGCAGAAGGCTTCTATCTTAAGCATTAATAGATACTCTTTTTAGGAATATCTACTTGGCTTTAAGACCCCAGAACATGTATAAACATCACATTTAATAATATCAATGCATAGACTTCTCAACTGAACTTGCATGCTGCTCTTAGAGATTCAGAAATTTGCTGCAGGCATTAACATTGTATGTCCAGAATAAATCTTAGAAAACAGATACATGACAGTGAACAACTAACTTAAGATATATTTTCTTCATATGTAAAATTCGGAGTGTTACTCATCAAATACTGTATATATATGCATGTGTATGTACGTGTGTGTGTTCGAGTATCTGTTATATGATTAATATACATAGTTTCAATGTACTTATTAAAAGATTTCAAATGTCAATTATTGTTTGCATAATGGAACTTTGTTTTTAGTTGACTCTATTTCAGTTCAGTCTCTCAGTCATGTCAGATCCTTTGCGACCCCATGAATTGCAGCATGCCAGGCCTCCCTGTCCATCATCAACTCCCTGAGTTCATCCAAACTCATGTCCATCGAGTCAGTGATGCCATCCAGCCATCTCATTCTCTGTCGTCCCCTTCTCCTCCGGCCTCCAATCCCTCCCAACATCAGAGAATTTTCCAATGAGTCAACTCTTTGCATGAGGTGGCCAAAGTATTGGAGTTTCAGCTTTAGCATTAGTATTTCCAAAGAACACCCAGGGCTGACCTCCTTTAGAATGGGATGGTTGGATCTCCTTGCAGGCCAAGGGACTCACAAGGTCTTCTCCAACACCACAGTTCAAAAGCATCAATTCTTTGGTGCTCAGCTTTCTTCACAGTTTAACTCTCACATCCATACATGATCATTGGAAAAACCATAGCCTTGACTAGACAGACCTTTGTTGGCAAAGTAATGTTTCTGCTCTTGAAGATGCTATCTAGATTGGTCATAACTTTTCTTCCAAGGGCTAAGTGTTTTTTAATTTCATGGCTGCAATCACCATCTCAGTGATTTTGGACACCCAAAAAATAGAGTCTGACACTACTTCCACTGTTTCCCCATGTATTTGCCATGAAGTGATGGGACCAGATGCCATGATCTTCATTTTCTGAATGTTGAGCTTTAAGCCAACTTTTTCACTCTCCTCTTTCATTTTCCACAAGAGGCTTTTTACTTCCTCTTCACTTTCTGCCATAAGGTGGTGTCATCTGCATATCTGAGGTTATTAATATTTTTCCTGGCAGTCTTGATTCCAGCTTGTGCTTCTTCCACCCCAGCATTTCTCATGATGTATTGTGCATATAAGTTAAATAAGCAGGGTGACAATATACAGCCTTGATTTACTCCTTTTCCTATTTGGAACCAGTCTGTTGTTCCATGTACAGTTCTAACTGTTGCTTCCTGATGTGCATATAGGTTTCTCAAGAAGCAGATCAGGTGATGTGGTATTCCCATCTCTTTCAGAACTTTCCATAGTTTATTGTGATTCACATAGCCAAAGGCTTTGGCATATTGAAGAAAGCAGATGTTTTTCTGGAACTGTCTTGCTTTGTCCATGATCCAGCAGATGTTGACAATTTGATCTCTGGTTCCTCTGCCTTTTCTAAAACCAGCTTGAACAACTGGAAGTTCATGGTTCAGGTATTGCTAAAGCCTGGCTTGGAGAATTTTGAGCATTACTTTACCAGTGTGTGAGATGAGTGCAATTATGCAATACTTTGAGCATCCTTTGGCATTGCCTTTCTTTGGAATTAGAATGAAAACTGACCTTTGCCAGTCCTGTGGCCACTGCTGACTTTTCCACATTTGCTGGCATATTGAGTGCAGCACTTTCACAGCATCATCTTCCAGGATTTGAAATAGCTCAACTGGAATTCCATCACCTCCACTAGCTTTGTTCATAGTGATGGTTTCTCAGGTCCACTTGACTTCACATTCCAGGATGTCTGTCTCTAGGTGAGTGATCACACCATTATAATTATCTTGGTTATGCAGATCTTTTTCAGTTTACTCTTAAATGTACCTTTAATAAAGCAATGTAGCAGTCACATTTTCCCATTCACTGTCATTTTATATCCAGTCACCCACCTACACCATATCAACATCTATAAGGACCATATGTGACTCAGTAAGAACCTCCAGACATTCTCTGGCATCTTAAGAAAAGATAAATGGAGTAGGATGACCACTTTTGGACTTTGAGAAATGACGCTCATATGAGAAATGCAAATCTGTGTAGTACTAGGCTGACACACACCCTTGTCTGTATCAAAAACTGTAGACTTTCCCTCCATGATATAATGGAGATCATCAACCCAGCGGTTTATGAGCCCAGACCTCTCCCTCTTTCCCTCCTCTTTGAACTGAAGACTTTAGAGTTCCCATCGAAGATGCAGATTCTTAATAACACACAAAAATAGGATTTGTTACATTTGAACACAGATTTACAGCAGCACTATGTTTAACATCAGTATTGTATTCACTAAGGAATATACAAACTGGAAAATTTATTAACCTTTTGCCACAAAAATATGCTGGAGGTTAAGAAATGATTGCTCATAAATGAGAGAAATGATATTATTTTTAATCATTAAATATGGTGCTTGTCTGCCAAGGTTGGGAGAATCGCTTTCCCTAATATATATGTTTTTATTCTCTATGTGTGTGTATGTGTGATTGTGTGTGTGTAAGTATTTTAATGTCGACTCTTGTTGATGTTATTGCTATTCAATATGAATAGAATAGGTCAGCTCCTCTTAACCCTTCACATCATGACTTGCTCTTGTTATCTCCCTTCAATGGTCAGTGTTCCATATGTGTAAGGGGAACATAACTTCATACTCAAAGGAGGCATTTTATTTTTGTATCTGAGAATAGGTACACCCAGACATATATGTCTATATTTGATAATTTGAAGTAGAGATAAGAAATTAGGCTACCTTTAAGTTTGAAAGTTTATTCCTCCTTTATTTTCTTTTAGAAATATGAACTTCATTCTGACTCTATGCTGACTCTTTCCTATTGGTAATGTTGCCTCAATTTATTTTACTTAGTTCTCTATAGTCAGCTTCTCTGTATATTTTACAATTTGTATTTTCCCTTTGCAGCAGTGATAGTTCCATAAAGCATTAGATTTAAAAACAGTGTAATTAGTTATGATTCTCCATATTGTGACAATCTGCTCTTGTCTTTGTGTAAAAAAAAAAAAAAATGCACTGCATAAATTCTCTTAAGCCTTTTTTCTCCTTTTGGGGGCATGCACTTTCTATGTCTGCTGGAACATTGCAACTAACATTTTCAGTCCTTATCAAATAGCTTTTGCTTGCATAAATCCATGATTCACCACCATGCTTTTTGGCCACAGAAAGCAAAGAATCTGCTCTGTAATGAAAACACAAACTTTCAGAAAGGGTTCAAGGAAATGCTTTTTATGGGCAATGAATAAGTAACCTGTGAACATCTTCACAATTGAGTATGATTAAGTTAAACAGGCTTATTGAGATTTATAAAACAATTATAAGCATTAGACTGAATTCTCTTGTAATTTTCTCGTGCCTGTCCCCATATTAAAGTCAATGGGAACTGCATCCTCTCAGCCATGAGTGAAATGCGGCCCATTTTTAATAAGAATAGCATCACAATTATACCAGGTGAGACAAAAACTAAAAGGTCCATCAATTCTCATGCTTCAGAGGATGATTATAACCAGATGGTGCCAGAAAGTTTCTTCTGGGCATGCTGCTGCTGCTAAGTCGCTTCAGTTGTGTCTGATTCTGTGCGACTCCATTGACTACAGCCCACCAGGCTCCCCCATCCCTGGGATTCTACAGGCAAGAATATTGGAATGGGCTGTCATTTCCTTCTTCAGTGCATAAAAGTGAAAAGTGAAAGTGAAGTCGCTCAGTTGTGTCTGACTCCTAGCGATCCCATGGACTGCAGCCTACCAGGCTTCTCTGTCCATGGGATTTGCCTGGCAAGAGTACTGGAGTGGGTTGTCATTGCCTTCTCCATCTTCTGGGCATGAGGACTCACTAATGGACAGGTGGACTATGACAATTTTCTTTTGGCCCCCTCTTCATAATGTCTCACACAGAGAGATATGCCAAAGATAAGATATCAAAACAAACAGGGCATTTGCTTTTTACCAGGATGAAATTCTCCCAAGGTCTAACATATTGAGACACAGAGTTCCTAACAGGTGTGGAAAATTTCAGTGAAATAATTTTAGAATTTCATCCAACTCAATGGCAATGAAACTTACCTTCTACTTCTAAACTGACTGTTTTTGTCCCTACTTGTGCTCTGGTATTCACCTTAAACTATGTTTAGCTTTGGGTACAACAATGTCTGTTCTCAGTTGCTCAGTCCTGTCCAACTCTTGATCCCACGGACTGTAGCCCACCAGGCTCCTCTGTCCATGGGATTCTCCAGAGAAGAATACTGGAGTGGATTGCCATTTTCTTCTCCAGGGCATAGCAATATGAGAAGACAATTTCTAGGGAAAAATAGAAATCTTTACACTTAGATGTGAAGAATCAATTAATTGTTACACAACCATTAAACATCCACTATGACTGTGGCTTTGTAGTAGAGCCTGAAGTCAGGCAAGTTGATTCCTCCAGTTCCATTCTTCTTTCTCAAGATTGCTTTGGCTATTCGAGGTTTTTTGTATTTCCATACAAATCTTGAAATTATTTGTTCTAGTTCTGTGAAAAATGTGGCTGGTAGCTTGATAGGGATTGCATTGAATTTGTAAATTGCTTTGGGTAGTATACTCATTTTCACTATATTGATTCTTCCGATCCATGAACATGGTATATTTCTCCATCTATTAGTGTCCTCTTTGATTTCTTTCATCAGTGTTTTGTGGAGAACGGTGTGGAGATTCCTTAAAAAATTGCAAATAAAACTACCTTATGACCCAGCAATCCCACTGCTGGGCATACACACCGAGGAAACCAGAATTGAAAGAGACACATGTACCCCAATGTTCATTGCAGCACTGTTTATAATAGCCAGGACATGGAAACAACCTAGATGTCCATCAGCAGATGGATGGATAAGAAAGCTGTGGTACATATACACAATGGAGTATTACTCAGCCGTTAAAAAGAATTCATTTGAATCAGTTCTGATGAGATGGATGAAACTGGAGCCGATTATACAGAGTGAAGTAAGCCAGAAAGAAAAACACCAATACAGTATACTAACACATATATATGGAATTTAGGAAGATGGCAATGATGACCCTGTATGCAAGACAGGAAAAAAGACACAGATGTGTATAACGGACTTTTGGACTCAGAGGGAGAGGGAGAGGGTGGGATGATTTGGGAGAATGGGAATTCTAACATGTATACTATCATGTAAGAATTGAATCGCCAGTCTATGTCTAACGCAGGGTGCAGCATGCTTGGGGCTGGTGCATGGGGATGACCTAGAGAGATGTTGTGGGGAGGGAGGGAGGAGGGGGGTTCATGTTTGGGAACGCATGTAAGAATTAAATATTTTAAAATTTAAAAACTAAAAAACTAAAAAAAAAAAAATCCACTATTTTCTGCATGCTGTTTGAGACTGTGAAAACTATAAAAGAAAAATAAGATACCACACATTCCTTCAGAGAGCTGAAAATTCTCCTTTTGAGTTATGTAAGATAGATGGCTTATAAATTCAAAAGCCATCCAGAAAACAAATGCGGATTGAAACAACTGAGGAAGCTCATGATTTTATATATGGAATTGTTAAGAACTATTAAAATACCAGAGAATGATTATTTCCTCTTCTAATTTACTAAGATTCTAGTTATTTATTTGTAAAAGTTGTTTAAGCATTCCTAATATAATGTTTGTTAATATAAGTAGTATCATTATATATTTGCATACTTTATACTATAAAATTAATTCAAAAGGCTGTTCATGTTAATTTTCTTTATATTCCAAATACCCCAGGGAATAGTATATTACATTTATATTTAGGATTTTAATTTAAACTCTTCATATTGAAGAAATTGCTTATGTACTTGCTCAGTCCTGCAATCATGTCCAACTTTTTGTGACTCCATGAACTTTAGCTTGCCAGGCTCTTTCATCCATGGAATTTTGTAGGCAAGAATACTGGAGTAGGTTGCCATTTCTTGCTCCAGGGGATCTTCTCAATTTAAGAGATTAAGATAGTGTTGAGCAACCCCAGGTCCAAGGAGCAGTGGCTGCACAGGTGAAGGAGGGAGAAGAGGAGCTACTCCACATTCGAGGTCAGGAGGGGCGGCAGTGAGGAGATACCCCTCGTCCAAGGTAAGGAGCAGTGGCTGCGCTTTACTGGAGCAGCAGTGAAGAGGTACCCCACGTTCAAGGTAAGAAAAATCCAAGTAAGAAGGTAGGTGTTGCAAGAGGGCATCAGAGGGCAGACACACTGAAACCATAAAGAAAACTAGTCAATCTAATCACACTAGGACCACAGCCTTGTCTAACTCAATGGAACTAAGCCATGCCATGAGGGGCAACCCAAGATAGGCGGGTCATGGTGGAGAGGTCTGACAGAATGTGGTCCACTGGAGAAGGGAATGGCAAATTACTTCAGTATTTTTTGCCTTGAGAACCCGATGAACAGTATGAAAAGGCAAAATGGTAGGATACTGAAAGGGGAACTCCCTGGTTCGGTAGGTGCCCAATATGCTACTGGAGATCAGTGGAGAAATAACTCCAGAAAGAATGAACGGATGGAGGCAAAGCAAAAACAATACCCAGTTGTGGATGTGACTCATGGTAGAAGCAATGTCCAATGCTGTAAAGAGCAATATTGCATAGGAACCTGAAATGTTAGGTCCATGAATCAAGGCAAATTGAAAGTGGCCAAACAGGAGATGGCAAGAGTAAACGTTGACATTCCAGGAATCAGTGAACTAAAATGGACTGGAATGGGTGAATTTAACTCAGATGACCATTGTATATACTACCGCAGGCAGGAATCCCTCAGAAGAAATGGAGTAGCCATCATGGTCAAAAAAAGAGTCCAAAATGCAGTACTTGGATGCAATCTCAAAAATTACAGAATGATCTCTGTTCGTTTCCAAGGCAAACCTTTCAATATCATGGTAATCCAAGTCTATGCCCCAACCAGTAACACTGAAGAAGCTGAAGTTGAACAGTTCTATGAAGACCTACAAGACCTTTTAGAACTAACACCCAAAAAAGATGTCCTTTTCATTATAGGGAACTGGAATGCAAAAGAAGGAAGTCAAGAAACACCTGGAGTAACAGGCAAATTTGGGCTTGAAATACAGAATGAAACGGGGAAGCCTAATAGAGTTTTGCCAAGAGAACACACTGGTCATAGCAAACACCCTCTTCCAACAACACAAGAGAAGACTCTACACATGGACATCACCAGATAGTCAACACCAAAATCAGACTGATTATATTCTTTGCAGCCAGAGATGGAGAAGCTCTATACAGTCAGAAAAAACAAGACCGGGAGCTGAGTGTGGCTCAGATCATGAACTCCTTATTACCAAATTCAGACTGAAATTGAAGAAAGTAGGGAAAACCACTAGACCATTCAGGTATGACTTAAATCCAATCCCTTATGATTATACAGTGAAAGTGAGAAATATATTTAAGGGACTAGATCTGATAGAATGCCTGATGAACTATGAATGGAGGTTCATGACATTATACAGGAGACAGGGATCAAGACCATCCCCAGGAAAAATTAAAAAAAAAAAAAGCTAAATGGCTGTCTGAGGAGGCCTTACAAACAGCTGTGAAAAGAAGAGAGGTGAAAAACAAAGGAGAAAAGGAAAGATATAAGCATCTGAATGCAGTGTTCCAAAGAATAGCAAGAAGAGATAAGAAAGCCTTCTTCAGTGATCAATGCAAAGAAATAGAAGAAAATAACAGAATGAGAAAGACTAGAGATCACTTTAAGAAAATTAGAGATACCAAGGGAATATTTCATGCAAAGATGGGCTCGATAAAGGACAGAAATGGTATGGACCTAACAGAAGCAGAAGATATTAAGAAGAGGTGGCAAGAATACACAGAAGAGCTGTACAAACAAGATGTTCATGACCAAGATAATCACAGTGGTATGATCAGTCACCTAGAGCCAGAAATCCTGGAATGTGGAGTTAAGTGGGATTTGGAAAGCATCACTACGAACGAAGCTAGTGGAGGTGATGGAATTCCAGTTAAGCTGTTTCAAATTCTGAAAGATGCTGCTGTGAAAGTACTGCACTCAATATGCCAGCAAATGTGGAAAACTCAACAGTGGCCACCGGACTGGCAAAGGTCAGTTTTCATTCCAATCCCAAAGAAAGGCAATGCCAACGAGTGCTCAAACTACCACACAATTGCACTCATCTCACACACTAGTAAAGTAATGCTCAAAATTCTCCAAGCCAGGCTTAAGCTATACCTGAAACTGAACTTCCAGTTGTTCAAGCTGATTTTTCAAAAGGCAGAGGAACCAGAGATCAAATTGCCAACATCTGCTGGATCATGGAGAAAGCAAGAGAGTTCCAGAAAAACATATATTTCTGTTTATTGACTATGCCAATGGCTTTTACTGTGTGGATCAAAATAAACTCTGGAAAATTCTGAAAGAGATGGGAATACCAGACCACCTGATGTGCCTCTTGAGAAACCTATATGCATGTCAGGAAGCAACAGT
Source organism: Ovis canadensis (assembly GCF_042477335.2). Taxonomy (NCBI): domain Eukaryota; kingdom Metazoa; phylum Chordata; class Mammalia; order Artiodactyla; family Bovidae; genus Ovis; species Ovis canadensis. Next base: position 54,526,772 of record NC_091247.1, read on the forward strand.
TAGAACTGGACATGGAACAGCAGACTATTTCCAAATAGGAAAAGGAGTATATCAGGGCTTCGTATTGCCACCCTACTTATTTAACTTATATGCACAGTACATCATGAGAAACACTGGCCTGGAATAAGCACAAGCTGGAATCAAGGTTGCCAGGAAAAATATCAATAATCTTAGATATGCATATGACACCACCCTTATGGCAGAAAGTGAAGAGGAACTAAAAAGCCTCTTGATGAAAGTGATAGAGGAGAGTGAAAAAGTTGGCTTAAAGCTCAACATTCAGAAAACGAAGATCATGGCATCTGGTCCCATCACTTCATGGGAAATAGATGGGGATGCAGTGGAAACAGTGTCAGACTGTATTTTTGGGGGCTCCAAAATCACTGCAGATGGTGACTGCAGCCATGAAATTAAAAGACACGTAGTCCTTGGAAGGAAAGTTATGACCAACCTAGATAGAATATTGAAAAACAGAGACATTCCTTTGCCAACAAGTGTCCGTCTAGTCAAGGCTATGGTTTTTTCAGTAGTCATGTATGGATGTGAGAGTTGGACTGTGAAGAAGGCTGAGCACCGAAGAATTGATGCTTTTGAACTGTGATGTTGGAGAAGACTCTTGAGAGTCCCATGGACTGCAAGGAGACCCAACCAGTACATTCTAAAGGAGATTAGTCCTGGGTGTTCTTTGAAAGGAATGATTCTAAAGCTGAAACTCCAGTACTTTGGCCACCTCATGTAAAAAGTTGACTGATTGGTAAAGGCTCTGATGCTGGGAGGAATTGGGGGCAGGAGGCGAAGGAGGCCACAGAGGATGAGATGGCTGGGTGTTATCATCGACTCAATGGATGTGAGTTTGAGTGAACTCCGGGAATTGGTGATAGACAGGGAGGCCTGGCTTGCTGCAGTTCATGGGGTTGCAGAGTCGAACACGACTGAGCCACTGAACTTAACTGAATTGATCTGAATCTTACCTATCTTGATGAGATTAAGATAGTTTTAATAAGCCAATTGTTTTCTAGGAAATGCTGGTCATATGTTATTTCCTTTTACCCCGATAAAACCTTGCTTTGGAGTATATCTTCTCAACAATCATTGCAAAGTTTTATAAATTATTTCTTAATTTGATGACCAATTTTGCCATACCAGTGTAAAATGAATCTGTTCTAACATGTTGATTTGTATGGAAACATCATAGAAACAAGGCACATATTGATTGTATAATAACAAGAGTTTAGAAATGCGAAAGTAGTCCTCACATTGATAGATCATTAACAGGCTCTGCCTTCCCTGGAATTTATATGATAAAAATGTTATGCATATTTTTTCTTATCTGTGTGACAAACAGTTATTACTCATATAAGGGATGCTCACATGATTTGATAATCTACAAATAAAATTGAAACAACCACAGCATTATTTATATTTTGGCATCCTGGTTTTAAAATAACTGAAGAACAGCAGTGATGCAAAAATATTATTCTTGAAGTAAATCATTTTTATCTAGGACAGCTATAACCCTTGAAAAAAAAACTCCCTCAAAAATATTTAAATTAAAAAGAAATTAATCTGATTGCCAGAGGATTTCAACTTTCTAGTCCTACTGTACCTCATGTAGAAATTCTAGAAAGAATAGCTTTCTTAGCCACAATAACAGTTCCTTAAATATGAAGAAACATATTTGAGTATTTCAGATTTCTTTAAACATTTCTATAGCTCTTTACCATGATGGTCTAGTTTATCTGGTAAAATATCTCTTAGCCCATCATAAACAGGGATCAATTAATTTAAAAACAAAACCTTCAGTTATTCTTGACAACTATTAAACAAAATAATCATAAAATTAAATTTTTGTCTATCATAAAAGCAACACCATTTTTATTAACGTAGCTTTGGTTTGGGTTTGCATATTAAGAAGTCATTTCATGCCTTGTCACATTTCAGTGTCAGAGCATCCACAGATGTTTGTCACCTGAGCCATCCTATTCTCTTTCTCCCAGTGCTGCCATAATTAAAGTTGATTTTCAATTCGAATATTTACACATATTTCTGTACAATCCATCTTGTTTATTTCATTTTGGTATGAAATTGTCAAGCCTATTTTAAATCTTCATTTAGTCATCTATCATGTAAGCTGTCCCTCTCAGTTTCATTTAACTTCAGGCCTGAAAAGCCTCAATTCAATGTATTATTTTGTGACATATTTTTTTAAGAATGCTCAAACCAATGCTCTGTGACAACCAAGAGGGTTAGGATTGGGTGGGAGGTGGGAGGAAGTTTCAAGAGGAAGGAGACATATGTATATCTATGGTTGATTCATGTTGATGTTGGCAGAAACTAACACAATATTGCAAAACAATTATCTTTCAATTAAAAATAATTTTCAAAATAGATTGTGATGCTTTTGTACTGCATATCTCTTAACTAGATTCTCATAGTTGCTCAACACATTTTAATAATAATTTTCAGGTGAAGATTCAATTATATTTCCTTCAAGTCATACCGCTTCATCATTTAAAAAAATATCCTGAAAGTTCCATCTTAACTTCTCTACCTATATGTTATGAAGACCAAGCTTTCATTTTCTAGTCTGATAAAAGAGGTGAAATAAAATAATAGTGAAATTAAAAATAAAATTTAATAAAGGAGATTCCAACATAGATCAAAAAATAAAATTTAAGTTAGAATAAAACCAGGTTTCTTGATATTTATTGACTATTTCCCTTCCTTCTCTTTTTTGCCAAATCATTGAACCAAAATATAATGTTTAGTACTGGTATCTTACTGGAGAAGTGCAGAGATTTTATTTGATAACTGGACCTAGGATATATATATTATGTATGTAGCAACAATAATGTGACTGAAATAATAACAAGGAATGGGGATTAATTAATTTAGAATCACTTTCTGTCTATCATCTATGTCTTTATGTCTATCAAATTGATCTTTTCATCAGTAAAAGTATTAATCTATTTTATCTGTATAGATTTGTAGTAATATGCTCAATTAACTCTAATTCAATTTAAAAATCCCAGTTTAGATTTTAAAATTATTTTCTTCATTTCTAAGAATTTCATGCAATTTAGTTTTAGAACACACTTTAATACTTTCTATACTATAAATTAATATATAGTTGGTCATTCATAGGCTTCCTCTGTCTAGATGGCATGATTTTATGGCTTGTTAAATAAATTTTGAAGTTATATGAATATTAGGCCTGTTCACATTCCAAAATTGAAATTTTAACATTTTTGAAAAAATAAAAATCTTAGCATTTGAAAATAGGCTCAATATTCCTCATGAAATTAAATTTTGGCATTAAGTACATACGCTTTTTAAACTGGGTATGAATCCTCCATTTACTTCAGTTGCAAGTTCCTTACACTTGCTGTATGCTGAGTCTACTTTTCTCTTTGAACACATTTGTTTAGTTTTTGAAAGAATTTGAAGAACTCTGGTCTAATATTAATACCATTTCTCACTTAATCAAAATGCCTTCTGCCTTAAAATTGGTTGATTGACTGATTCATGGGTCTGTTCAGTGAAAAAATATCTCAGTAGATAACTTCTTGCCAAGCACTCTGCGGAGATACTGAAAGAGAAGGTTTTATCTTAAGGATCTTGATATTTATTGAGAAACTATGGCAAAAATACAGTAAGACTTGAGAAAAAGGCATAAGGCTGAATTTAAAAAATATCACTCTTCCCATATAAGCTGGAGAAGGACATAGCAACCATATCCAGTATTCTTGCCTGGAGAATCCCATGCACAGAGGAGCTTGGCAGGCTACAGTACATAGGATCTCACTCAGTCGGACACAACTGAAGTGACTTAGCATGTGCACACAGCATCAGGTCAGTTCAGTTCAGTCACTCATTCGTGTCCAATTCTTTGTGACCCTATGGACATGTGCACACCAGGCATCCCTGTCCAACAACAACTACCGGAATCTACTCAAACACGCGTCCATTGAGTTGGTGATCCAACTCAATGGACCATCCAACCATCTCATCCTCTATTGTCCCCTTCTCCTCTCATCTTCAATCTTTCCCAGCATCAGGGTCTTTTCCAGTGAGTCAACTCTTGGCATTAGGTGGCCAAAGAATTAGAGTCTCAGCTTCAATATTAGTCTTTCCAATGAACATTCAGGACTGATGTCCTTTAGGATGAACTGGTTGGAAGTCCTTGCAGTCCAAGGGACTCGCAAGAGTCTTCTACAACAACACGTTCAAAAGCATCAAATACTTTGGTGCTCAGCTTTCTTTACAGTCCAACTCTCACATCCATACAGGACTACTGGAAAAAATCATAGCCCTGACTAGACAGACTTTTGCTGGCAAAGTAATGTCTCTGCTTTTTAATATGCTATCTAGGTTGGTCATAAATTTTCTTCCAAGGAGAAAGTGTCTTTTAATTTCATGGCTGTAGTCACCATATGCAGTGGTTTTTGCAGCCCCCCAAAATAAAGTCTGTCACTGTTTCCACTGTTTCCCCATCTATTTGCCATGAAGTGAAAGGACCAGAGGCCATGATCTTCGTTTTCAGAATGTTGAGCGTTAAGCCAACTTTTTCACTCTCGTCTTTCACTTTCATCAAGAGGCTCTTTAGTTCTCCACTTTCTGCCATAAGAGTGCTGTCATCTGCGGATCTGAGGTTATTGATATTTCTCTCAGCAATCTTGATTCCAGCTTGTGCTTCCTCCAGCCCAGTGTTTCTCATGATGTACCCTGCATATAAGTTCAGTTCAATTCAGCCACTCAGTCGTGTCCGACTCTTTGCAACACCATGGATCACAGCACGCCAGGCCTCCCTGTCCATCACCAACTCCTGGAGTATACCCAAACTCATGTGCTTCGAGTCGGTGATGCCATCCAGACATCTCATCCTCTGTCTTCTCCTACTCTTCCTGCCCCCAATCCCTCTCAGTATTAGGGCCTTTTCCAATGAGTAAAATCTTCAAATGAGGTGGCCAAATTATTGGAGTTTCAGCCTCAGCATCACCCCTTCCAATGAACACCCAGGACTCATCTCCTATAGGATGGACTGGTTGGATCTCCTTGCAGTCCAAGGGACTCACAAGAGTCTTCTCCAACACCACAGTTCAAAAGCATCAATTTCTCAGCACTCAGCTTTATTTATAGTCCAACTCTCACATCCATACATGACCACTGGGAAAACCATAGCCTTGATTAGACGGACCTTTGTTGACAAAGTGATGTCTCTGCTTTTAAATATGCTGTCTAGGTTGGTCATAACTTTCCTTCCACAGGATAAGCGTGTTTTAATTTCATGGCTGAAATCATCATCCACAGTGATTTGGAGTCCAAAAATATAAAGTTTGACACTATTTCCACTGTTTCCCCATCTATTTCCCATGAAGTGATGAGACCAGATGCCACGATCTTCATTTTCTGAATGTTGAGCTTTAAGCTAACTTTTTCACTCTCCTCTTTCACTTTCATCAAGAAGCTTTTTAGTTCCTCTTCACTTTCTGCCATAAGGGTGGTGTCACCTGCATATCTGAGGTTATTGATATTTCTCCTGGCAATCTTGATTCCAGCTTGTGCTTCTTCCAGACCAGCGTTTCTCATGATGTACTCTGCATATAAGTTAAATAAGCAGGGTGACAATATGCAGCCTTGACATACTCCTTTTCCTATTTGGAACCAGTCTGTTGTTCCAAGTCCAGTTCTAACTGTCGTTTCCTGACCTGCATATAGGTTTCTCAAGAGGCAGATCAGGTGGTCTGGTATTCCTATCTCTTCCTGAATTTTCCACAGTTTATTTTGATCCACACAGTCAAAAGATTTGGCAAAGGATTTGACTATGCCAAAGGATTTGGCATAGTCAGTGAAGCAGAAATAGATTTTTTCTGGAACTCTCTTGCTTTTTCTATGATACAGCAGATGTTGGCAATTTGATCTCTGATTCCTCTGCCTTTTATAAAACCAGCTTGAGCATCTGGAAGTTCATGGTTCACGTATTGCTGAAGCCTGGCTTGGAGAATTTTGAGCATTACTTTACTAGTGTGGGAGAAAAGTTAAATTGTGCAGTAGTTTGAGCATTCTTTGGCATCGCCTTTCTTTGAGATTGGAATGAAAATTGACTTTTTCTAGTCCTGTGGCCACTGCTGAGTTTTCCACATTTGCTGGCATATTGAGTGCAGCACTTTCACAGCATCATCTTTCAGCATTTGAAATAGCTCAACTGGAATTCCATCACGTTCACTAGCTTTGTTAGTAGTGAGGCTTTCTTTCTTTAAAAAAAAAAAAAAAAAATTATTTATTTATTTATTTGTTCTATATTGCCCAAGTGTTGGAATATTTTATTTTTAATATAAATTCATTTATTTTAGCTGGAAGCTAATTATTTTGCAATATTGTATTGGTTTTTCCATACAACAATATGAAACCACCACGGGTTTACATGTGTTCCCCATCCTGAACCCCTCTCCTGCCTCCCTCCCTATACCATCCCTCTGGGTCATCCCAGTGTACTTGCCCCAATGCTTTATAAGGCCCACTTTACTTCACAGTCTAGGACGTCTGGCTCTAGGTGAGTGATCACACCATCGTCATTATCTTTGTCATGAAGATATTTTTTGTACAGTTCTTTGTGTTCTTGCCACCTCTTCTTAATATCTTCTGCTTCTGTTGGGTCCATACCATTTATGTCCTTTACTGAGCCCATATTTGCATGAAATGTTCTCTTGGTATCTCTAATTTTCTTGAAGGGATCTGCCAGAGTCAAGCTCCAGCAGCCAGGGAATCAGCCTAAAGGGGTGAGTGGTGTCGCTGGACGATGATGTAGCCTCTGACTCATAGTACAAAACTACATGTTTATTGAAGCTTCAGGTTCTCTTTTATACTTTGACAAAAGCATTAGGTCAGAGGTTTGACATTTTTCATTTTCTCCACTCAGATTTATTGTCTCCAGAAATCATTGTTTTCTTTCAAACAGAGTTCCTGCCTCTGTGATTCTCTCAGAATTGGCTTTACTATCTATTATCTACTTTCTCTTATGTGTCTTATACTTAACTTGTGATTACACTGTAACTCATGCCACATTCCTCAGTTTATTTCTTATTTTTCTAAATACTGTTTGCGCCTAGTATCTTAAGATCACTATCTCCTAAAAAGGCTTCTAGCTATTTTTAATTATTCCTAAACCCTAAACTCAGCAAACTACTTTTGCCATAAATATTTCCCTCACAAACAGGTCTCAGAAAACAATCCTTCCCATGGCCTCAAGCTGCAGCCTACATGCTCATTCTGGGACATTCTTTGTGAAGATCCTTGAACAAATGTCAATGGTTATTTTATACATTATTTTCTGGGCACAACTGCAGAAGGCTTTGTGCTTTCTCATGCTTCTTTCAAGCACCTTAATATTCTTTCCAGACAACTCAATGGAAGAAAGGAAAGAACAAGTCAGAATCACAAGGCCTAACTCCTTCATCCTGGGACCGTGCCTGGGAGATGAGAAAAGGGGGTTGGGGCCATGCCTCCCTTTTGTCAGTAATGCCTAACGCGGCTCCCGACAGAGATCTCTAGTCTTTCCCATTCTGTTGTTTTCCTCCATTTCTTTGCATTGATTGCTGAAGAAAGCTTTCTATCTCTTCTTGCTATTCTTTGGAACTCTGCATTCAAATGGGAATATCTTTCCTTTTCTCCTTTGCTTTTCACTTCTCTTCTTTTCACAGCTATTAGTAAGGCCTCCTCAGACAGACATTTTGGTTTTTTTACTTTTCTTTTCCATGAGGATGGTCTTGATCCCTGTCTTCTGTTCAATGTCATGAACCTCTATTCATAGTTCATCAGGTACTCTATCAGATCTAGTCCCTTAAATTTATTTTTCACTTCTACTGTATATTCATAAGGGATTTGATTTAGGTCATTCCTGAATGGTCTAATGGTTTTCCCTACTTTCTTCATATAAGTTTAATAAGCACAATAAATGGTGACAATATACCAACTTGACTTACTCCTTTTCCTATTTGGAACCAGTCTGTTGTTCCATGTCCAGTTCTAACGGTTGCTTCCTGACCTGCATACCGATTTCTCAAGAGTAGGTCAGGAGGTCTGGTATTCCCAACTTTTTCAGAATTTTCCAGAGTTTATCATGATAGTCAAAGGCTTTGGCATAGTCAATAAAGCAGAAATAGCAGTGAAAGAGATAGTTCTCAAAAGGAAAAGCAATGCTGAGCTTGGTTAATGTTTAGAAAACAAAAAGTTATGCCTGAAATTATGACAGACTTTCAAGAACAAAGTCAATATACTAGAATTTAAAGCAATTAAAAAAAAAAAACACTAAGGAATAAAAATACAATTTATTTTTGCATTTTAGAGTCTTCTTGAGACTTTCTTGGAAAGAAAATTTGTAATGTGTGATGGAAGAAACAGTTATCAGGTGACTGACATTGGAAGACACCGAGGAAGAATATATTCTCCTCATTCAAGGAGAGTTACTAAGGAGACATGAAACGTTGAAGCAGAGGCAGCTAGAAACAAAGGGGATAAATATTAATAGAAGCTCCTTCATTTGCTTTTGGGGACAAATCAATAAATATCTTTGAAGTTAAAAGATAATATAATTGATAAAGCAAAGTCAATAAGAAAATAAAAGAAGGATATTTAGAATAAAAACAGCAATCTTTCTTTTCACCTACAGAATAACCCTCCATACCCCTTAAACTTGATAGAAAGTGTTAAAGCTAGGAATAGACAGAGATAGGATTGATAGTACCATATAAGAATAGTGCAAGGAGCTGGAGAATTATTTTTAGAAGATTGTATTATTATAGCATATTTAAAAAGAGCAATTCACTGAAAATAAGATAACAGAAGCTGAAGTAGATCTTTTAAGATATGAGATGGAAGTCTCAAAATATTAAGATAGAAAGAATCCAAGACAGTAGCACGATGGATAGGTCATATCAGTCCTGAACTTCACGTCTTGGACTTTTATGGACATAAAATATAGTCTGCTTCTGTTTAAGCCACTGCTGTTAGGACTTCAATTTTAGAAATTGAAACTATATTAGTCATTATCAAATATTAAAGGGAAGTAAAATAGCATAGTTGGTGATCTAGAAAAGCAACTACTGTGATTGATACTACCTTATGTCATTGTAAAAGAGGGAGTATTATTACCAAAGGAATGCATGAGTATCGGGTACAGCAACAACAAAATAGATTTTCAATTTACAGATCTGGAAAATGGTCAAAAATATAAAAGCTAACTTTTGAAGTGTTCTTGTTGCTGTTGTTCAGTCTCCCAGTCATATCTGACTCTGGGACACCTTGGACTGTAGCACACCAGGCCTCCCTTTCCCTCACCTGGGAGTTTGCCCAAGTTCATGTTCATTGCATCAGTGATGCCATTCAGCCATCTCATCCTTTGATGCCCTCTTCTCCTTCTGCTCTCCATCTTTCTGAGCATGAAGGACTTTTCCAATAAGTTGTCTGTTCACATCAGATGACCAAAATATTGAAGCTTCAGCTTCAGCATCAGTCCTTCTAGTGAATATTCAGGGTTTATCTCCTTTAAGATTGACTTATTTGATCGCCTTCCTGTCCAAGGGACTCTCAGGAGTCTTCTCCAGCACAACATTTCAAAGGCATCAATTCTTTGGCATTCTGCATTCTTTATAGTCCAGCTCTCATAACCATACATGGCCACTGAGAAGATCATATCCTTTACTGTATAGACCGTTGTCTGCAGAATGATGTCTCTGCTTTTCAACATACTCTAGTTTTGTCACCCCTTCATGAATCATTGCCTTATTATGGTGAAGGTGCTTGCATAACTCAGTGAAGTTATGAGCCATGATTTGCAGGACCACCCAGGATGGATGGGTCATGGCAGAGAGTTCTGATAAAACATAATCCACTGGAGGAGGGAATGGCAAATCACCCCAGTATACTTTTTGTGAGAACCTAATGTATTGTATAAAAGGCCAAAAAGGTCAGACACCAAAGATGAGTACCCCAGGTCTGAAGGTGTCCAGTATGCTACAGGGGAGAAGCAGAGGAAAATTACCAATAATCCCACAAAGAAGGAAGCAGTTGGGCCAAAGCAGATACAATGCTCAGTTGTTGATGTGTCTTGTGATGAAAGTAAACTCTGTTGCTACAAAGAACAGTATCGTATAGGAACCTGGAATTTTAGGTCCATAAATCAAGGAAATTGGATGTGGTCAAGCAGGAGATGATAAGAATAGACATCAATATCCTAGGAATCAGTGAAGTAAAATGAACAAGAATGGGAGAACTTAATTCCTATGACCATTATATATAAAAGAAATGGAATAACCCTCATAATCAGTGAGAGTCAGAAATACAGTACTTGGGTGCAACCTCAAAAATGAAAGAAGGAACTTGGCTTGTTTTCAAGAGAAGTCATTCAACCTCACAGTAATCCAAGCCTATGTCTCTACCACCATTGCTGAAGAAGCTGAATTTGATCAGTTCTATTAAGACCTAGAAGTCCTCCAAGAGCTAACACATAAAAAAAGATGCTCTATTCATTATCAGGGAATGGAATGCAAAAGTTGGAGGTCAAGATATACCTGGAGTAACAGGCAAATTTGGCCTTAGAGAACAAAATAAAGCGGTGCAAAGGCTAACTGAATTCTGCCAAGAGATTGCGCTAGTCACAGCAAATAGTATTTTTCAACAACACAAGAGACGACTTTACACATGAACGTCACTAAATGATCAATACTGAAAATAAATAGATTACATTCTTTGTTGTCAAAGATGGGGATGCATACAGTAATCAAAAACAAGGCCTGGGGCTGACTCTGGTTCAGATCATCAGGTTCTTATAACAAAATTCAAGCTTAAAATAAGAAATCTGAGAAAAACACTAGGCCAACCAGGTATGACTTAAACCAAATTCTGTTTGAATTTGCTGCAGAGGTAACAAGTTGATTCAAGGGTCTAGATCTAGATAACAGTGTGCCTGAAAAACTATGGACAGAGGTCCGTAATATTGTACAAGAGGCCCAAACAAAACTATCCCAAGAAAAAGCAAGAAGGCAAAGTGGCTATCTGTGGAGGTTTTATGAATATCAGAAGAATGAAGAAAAGTGAAAAGCAAGGGAGAGAGGGAAAGGTACATTCAATTAAATGCAGAATTTCAAAAATAGCTAAAAGGGAAAAGAAAACCTTCCTCAATGAAGAAGTGTTTCATAAAAGAAGAAAACAACAAAGGGGAAAGATTAGAGATCTTTTCAGGAAATTTGGAAACATCAAGGGAGATTTCTGCCCAAAGATTGGCAAAATAAAGGGTGAAAATGCTAGAAACCCAGTAGATGCTGAAGAGGTAAGAAGAGAGGGAAAGAATATACTGAAGAACTGTATAAAAAAGCTCTTAGTGAACTGGATCATTTACATTGTGTGGTTAATCACTCAGAGCCAGACATGATGGAGTGCTAAGTCAAAGGGGCCTTAAGAAGCAGCACTGTTAATAAAGCTAATGGATGCAATGAAATTCCAACACAACTATTCAAATCCCTAAAGAAGGATGCCATCAAGGTTTTGCATTCATTACGTCAGCAAATCTAGAAGATCCAGCAGTGCCCACATGATGGAAACTGTCAATCCTCATCCCAATTTCCAAGAAGGGTAGTATCAAAGAATATGCTAACCATCTAACAATCACATTCATCTCCCATGCTAGTAAGATAAACTTAAAATCTCTCTTACTAGGCTTCAGTATTATGTGAACAAAGAACACCCAGATGTACAAACTGGGTTTAGAAAAGGAAGAGGAACTAAAGATCAAATTGCCAACATTCACTGGATTGTAGAAAAAGTAAGGGGATGTCAGGGAAAAAAAAAAATCTCTATCTGTTTCATTCACTATTCTATTGAGACTGTGTTCAGTTCAGTTCAGTTGCTCAGTCATATCTGATTCTTTGTGACCATATGGACTGCAGTAAGCCAGGTGTCTCTGTCCATCACCAGCTCTCAGAACTTGCTCAAACTCATGTCTATAGAGTCACTGATGCCATCCAATTACCTCATCCTCTATCATCCCCTTTTCCTGCTGCCTTCAATCTTTCTCATCATTAGGGTCTTTTCTAATGAGGTAGTTCTTCACAACAGGTAGCCAAAGTACTGGAACTTCAGCTTCAGTATCAGTCATTCCAATGAATATTCAGCGTTGATTTCTTTTAGGATTGACTGGTTGGATCTCCTTGCAGTCCAAGGGACTCTTTTAAGAGTCTTCTCCAACACCATAGTTTAAAAGCATTGATTCTTAAGTGCTCAGCTTTCTTTATAGTCCAACTCTCACATCCATACATGAATACTGGAAAAACCATAGCTTTGAGTAGATGGATCTTGGTCAGCAAGTAATGATTCTGCTTTGTAATATGCTGTCTTGGTTTGTCATAGCATTTCTTCCAAGGAGCAAGCATCTTTTAATTTCATGACTTCAGTCACAATCTTCAGTGATTTTGGAGCCCAAGAAAGTAAAGTCTCTCACTGTTTCCATTGTTTTCTCATCTATTTGCCATGAAGTGATGGAACTGGATGCCATGATCTTAGTTTTGTAAATGTTTAGTTTTAAGCCAGCTTTTTCACTCTCATCTTTCACTTTCATCAAAAGGCTTAGTTCCTCTTCATTTTCTTCCATAAGGGTGGTGTCATCTGCATATCTGAGGTTATTGACATATCCCTGAAATCTTAATTCCAGCTTGTGCTTCATCCAGCCCAGCGTTTTGCATGATGTATTCTACATATAACTTAAATAAGCAGGGTGGCATTATACAGCCTTGAGGTACTCCTCTCCCAATTGGTACCAGTCCATTGTTCCATATCCAGTTCTAACTGTTGCTTCTTGACTTGCACAAAAGTTTCATAGGAGGCAGGTAAGGTGGTCTGGTATTCCCATCTCTTTCAGAATTTTCCAGTTTGTTGTGATACAGTCAAAAGCTTCAGTGTAGTTGATAAAATAGAAGTAGATATTTTATGCAACTCTCTTGCTTTTTTGATGACCCAACAGATGTTGGCAATTTGATCTCTGGTTCCTCTGTCTTTTCTAAATCCTTCTTGAACATCTGGAATTTTGGGTTCATGTACTGTTGAATCGTGGCTTGAAGAATTTTGAGTATTACTCTGCTAGCATGTGAGATGAATACAACTGTGCGGTAGTTTGAATATTCTTTGTGTAGTTCATGACAAACTTTGGAAAGCTCTTAGAGAGACAAGAATACCAGATCATCTTCCCATCTTCCAAGAAACCTGTATGAGGGTCAAGAAGCAACAGTTATAACCCTACATGGAACAACTGATTGGTTCAATATCAAGAAAGGAGTATGCCAGGGCTGTCTGCTGTCATCCTGTTTGTTTAACCTATATGCTGAACACATCGTGAGAAATGCTTGGCTGGATGGATTGCAAGCTAGAACCAAGATAGGCAGGAGAAACATTAACAACCTCAGATACACAGATGGTTCCACTCTAAGGACAGAAAGAAAAGAGGAAATAAAGAACCTCTTGATGAGGGTTAAGGAGGAGAGTGAAAAGCCAGCTTAAAGCTAAATATTAAAAAAAAAAAAGCCTAAGATCATGGCATCCAGCTTCATTCAGTTCAGTTCAGTTCAGTTCAGTTCAGTTGCTCAGTCGTGTCCGACTCAGCAACCCCATGAGGTGCAGCACGCCAGGCCTCCCTGTCCATCACCAATGCTCGGAATTCACTCAAACTCATGTCCATCGACTAGGTGATGCCATCCAGCCATCTCATCCTCTATCGTCCCCTTCTCCTGCCCCCAATCCCTCCCAGCATCAGAGTCTTTTCCAATGAGTCAACACTTTGCATGAGGTGGCCAAAGTACAGCAGTTTCAGCTTTAGCATCATTCCTTCCAAAGAAATCCCAGGGCTGATTTCCTTAAGAATGGACTGGTTGGATCTCCTTGCAGTCCAAGGGACTCTCAATATAGGGGACTGGAATGCAAAAGAAGGAAGTCAAGAAGCACCTGGAGTAATAGGCAAATTTGGCCTTGGAATACAGAATGAAGCAGGACAAAGGCTAATAGAGTTTTTCTAAGAGAACACATTGGTCATAGCAAACACCCTCTTCCAACAACACAAGAGAAGACTTTACACATGGACATCACCAGAAGGTCAACACCAAAATCAGATTTATTATATTCTTTGCAGCCAAAGATGGAGAAGCTCTATACAGTCAGCAAAACAAGACCGGGAGCTGACTGTGGCTCAGATCATGAACCCCTTATCGCCAAATTCAGACTTAAATTGAAGAGAGTATGGAAAACTACTAGACCATTCAGGTATGACCTAAATCCAGTCCCTTATACAGTGGAAGTGAGAAGTAGAATTAAGGAACTAGATCTGATAGAGTGCCTGATGAACTACGGATGGAGATTCGTGACATTGTACAGGAGACAGGAATCAAGACCATTCCCATGGGAAAGAAATGTAAAAAAGCAAAATGGCTGTCTGGGAAGGCCTTACAAATAGCTGTGAAAAGAAGAGAAGTGAAAAACAAAGGAGAAAAGGAAAGAAATAAGCATCTGAATGCAGAGTGCTGGCCTCATTACTGCATGGCAAATATAAGCAGGGAGGTGGAAGTAATGACAGATTTCCTGGTTTTGGGTCCCAAAGTTACTGCGGTCAGTGACTGAAGCCATGAAATCAGAAGATGTTTGCATCGTGGGAGGAAATTGATGACAGTGTCCTTGCTATGTGCCAAACATTTTCTAAATACTTTATATTACTTTCACTCACTTGAACTAGGTATTCAGTTCAGTTCAGTTCAGTTCAGTTCAGTTCAGTTGCTCAGTCGTGTTCAACTCTTTGTGACCCCTTGAACCACAGTACACCAGGCCTCCCTGTCTATTACCAGCTCCTGGAGTCCACCCAAATCTGTCTCCATTGAGTCGGTGATGCCATCCAACCATCTCATCCTTTGTTGTCCCCTTCTCCTCTTGCCCTCAATCTTTCTCAGCATCAGGGTCTTTCCAAATGAGTCAGTTCTTTGCATCAGCTGGCCAAAGTATTGGAGTTTCAGCTTCAACATCAGTCCTTCCAATGAACACCCAGGACTGATCTCCATTAGGATGGACTGCTTGAATTTCTTTGCAGTCCAAGGAACTTTCAAGAGTCTTCTCCGACACCACAATTCAAAAGCATCAATTCTTCTGCACTCAGTTTTCTTTATAGTTCAACTCTGATGTCCATACTTGACCACTGGAAAAACCATAGTCTTGACTAGATGAACCTTTGTTGGTAAAGTAATGTCTCTGGTTTTTAATATGCTATCTAGGTTGGTCATAACTTTCCTTCCAAAGAGTAAGCATCTTTTAATTTCATGGCTGCAGTCACCATCTGCAGTGATTTTTGGAGTGCAGAAAAATAAAGTCAGCCACTGTTTCCACTATTTCCCCATCTATTTGCCATGAAGTGATAGGACCGAATGCCATGATCTTAGTTTTCTGAATGTTGAACTTTAAGCCAACTTTCCCACTCTCCTCTTTCACTTTCATCAAGAAGCTCTTTAGTTCTTCTTCTTTTCTGCCATTAGGATGGTGTTATCTGCATAACTTAGTTTATTGATATTTCTCCTGGCAAACTTGATTCCAGCCTGTGCTTCCTCCAGCCCAGCATTTCTCATGATGTGCACTGCATGTAAGTTAAATAAGTGGGGTGACAATACTTGACACACTTGATGTTCTCCTTTTCCTATTTGGAACCAGTCTATTGTTTCATGTGCAGTTCAAACTGTTGCTTCCTGACCTGCATATAGATTTCTCAAGAGGCAGGTCTGGTGGTCTGATATTCCCATCGCTTTCAGAATTTTTCAGTATTTATTGTGACCCACACAGTCAAAGGCTTTGGCATAGTCAATAAAGCAGAAATAGATTTTTTCTGGAATTCCCTTGCTTTTTCGATGATCCAGTGAATGTTAGCAATTTGATCTCTTGTTCCTCTGCATTTTCTAGTTCTAACTTGAACATCTGGAAATTCATGGTTCACATATTGCTGAAGCCTGGATTCGAGAATTTTAAGCTTAATTTTACTAGTGTGTGAGATGAGTGCAATTCTGCAGTAGTTTGAGCATTCTTTGGCATTGATTTTCTTTGGGATTAGAATGAAAACTGACCCTTTCTATTCTGGTGGCCACTGCTGAGTTTTCCAAATTTGCTGGCATATTGAGTGCAGCACTTTCATAATATCATCTTTCAAGATTTAAAATAGCTCACCTGGAATTCCATCACCTCCACTAGCTTAGTTTGTGGTTATGTTTCCTAAGGCCCACTTGACTTCACATTCTAGGATGTCTTGCTCTAGGTTAGTGATCACACGATCCTGATTATCTATCTTAAGTAGGTATTACTAACATTAATTCCTTACTTTATAGGTAGGAAATCAAGGCATATGGAGATAAATAATTTGCTCAAAATACAAAGATTTATATCCAGAAAATCTGGCTCTAAAGTTGATGATTTTAATCACTATCTTTATTTTCTTTATCTCCATCTTTCTCTTTGTCATTGTCTTAGGGACAAACAACTAGTTGATATGTAAAAAAAATTCTGGAGTTTTTAATGATAGAAAATGCATATTTACATACATAATTGAATGTTTTTGTTTTTTTAATACAGCAATGTTCAGGAGCTGATTATTGCATTATGTAGGGTGGATGACTTCTATGATTCTGAATTGGTGTGCTGCTGGTACGTATGTTTCCCTGATGGCTCAGACAGTAAAGAATCTATCTGCAATAAGGGAGACCCAGGTTCAATCCCTGGGTCAGGAAGATTCTCTGGAGAGGGAAATGGAGACCCATTCTAGTATTCTTGCCTAGAGAATTCCATGGGTAAAGTGTCTGGTGGGATACTGTCCATGGGGTTGCAAAAGTTGGACATTTTTTGATATGTTGAGGATGGAATTGAAATAAAACTGGAAATGCCTACCTTCAGTTATAGTGTCAGTGAAATGATTGTATGTCTTATTGTGTTCCACTGTTAACAAGATATTTTATTACTTGCAGCCAAGTATCCTAACTGATGCAATGATTTATATGAAAAAGAATATTTAAACTACATTTGACAGCACACTTGATATTGATAATTTTAAAATATTTTTGTCAATTTTATGTAATGTAGACTTGAATGCAAGCTACAAATGTTGCCTACATGAACTAAAACTCATAGTTTCATCATGATCTACACTTGAATTAATGATACCTATAATTCAATAGTTAATAAATTGCTTTTTAAAGCAGTCATTACGTAATGTTGGCTTGACATAATATTGTTCAACAGAATAAAATATCATAAAAACAAATCTGTATTAAGATTAAAAGAATTAAAGAAAAAGGGAAGTAGAAGAGTGGCTACATTTCCATGTCTTTAAAAACACACATTTTTCAATCAAATAGTAAGATTTTTCCTCAAAAAATGAGATAGACAAGTAGATAGATATGAAGTTTTTTTTTTTTTTTTCACTAGAGAAAAGAGGACAGGAGGAAATTTTGGAGGCAAAAAGATAAAAATAAATCTACCTTTAAAAATCACTTCAAAGTGCTTTTTCTCTTCATTGAAAAAATAACAGAATCTTATTCTTCGAAGTCCTAGGTGTTCATTGGAGGGACTGATGTTGAAGCTGAAACTGCAATGCTTTGGCCACCTGATGAGAAGAGCTGACTCATTTGAAAAGACTCTGATGCTGGGAAAGATTGAGGGCAGGAGGAGAAGGGGACAATATTGGATGAGATGGTTGGATGGCATCACTGACTTGATGGACATGGGTTTGGGTAGACTCCAGGAGTTGGTGATGGACAGGAAGACCTGGCGTGCTCTGGATCATGGGGTCGCAAAGAGGAGGACACGACTGAGTGACTGAACTGAACTGATTCTTCTAAAATAAGAGCTATGAATTGCATATACTGTTCATTTGGAAGTGAAGATAAATGCATTATTGTTATTATTTAATATATGACTTTATACATGTATATTATATATGATTGTACTATTTGAATTGAAGATCAAATCCTTTTCTTTTAAAACATTTCATCCTACATTTTAAACAGAAACTTAAGAAGCAATTAACAGTGATATCATTAACTCCCTAGCTTTGAGGTAGAAAATTAGAATATGGTTTGAGGCTTTGTGCTACATAACGACCATTTTTAATGCTCCAGTTTGAACTATAGATCCTTAAGCAAGGAGAATAAATGTATTATTTAGGGCCTCCAGCCCAATTCTAGGAAGATGATGGGCTAATCATTTCACTGAAAATGTCAAAGCATTTTGTCAGCAGATGTCAGTTACAACACAGTGCAACTACAAATATAAATGTGTCATTCTTCTAGCTATTAGTTCAGTCCTGAAAGCAAGCTCTACTTCCTTTCTCTAAAGCCCCTTGAGATCTAGGGTTTGAGATATAAAGATTAGACCATATATTTATTAAATGGGTAGATTATTATATAATCTAGTCAATGAAAGTGAGCATATTAACCCCACTAAACATTACACTCTTGTTAGCAGTGAAAGATAGTGATATTAAAGTTGTTGATTCTGGCAGCTTAAATGCCCCTTCTAGGATAACTCATATCAGATACTAGTAAAACTAGATATATGTTCTCATGGGAACTTTGAAAGACTTCATTGTTATTTAGTCGCTAAGTTGTGTCTGTGACCGCATGGACTGCAGCACACCATGCTGCATTGTCCTTCATTATCTCCCAGAGATTGCTTAAATTCATGTCCATTGAGTTGTTGATGCCATACAACCATCTCATCCTCTGTTACCCCATTTTCCTCCTTCCTTCAATCTTTCCCAGCCTCAGGGTCTTTCCCAATGAGTCAGTTCTTCACATCAGCTGGCCAAAGTATTGGATATTCAGCATCAGTCCTTTCTTTAGGATTGACTGATTTTATCTCCTTGCAGCCCAAAGAACTCTCAAAAGTCCTATCCAGCACCACAGTTCAAAAGCATCAATTCTTCAGCACTCAGCCTTCTTTATGGTCTAACTCTTACATCAGTACATGACTGGAAAAACCATAGCATTGACTATATGGGCATTTGTTGGCAAAAATATGTCTCAGTTTTTAATTTGCTGTCTACATTTGTCATAGTTTTTCTTCCAAAGAGCAAGTGTCTCTTAATTCCATGGCTGCAGTCACTGTCCACAGTGATTTTGGATCCCAAGAAAATAAATCTGTCACTGTTTCCACTTTTTCTCCCATCTATTTGTCATGAAGCAATGGGACTGGATGCCATGATCTTAGTTTTTAGAATGTTGAGATTTAAGCTAGATTTTTGACTCTCCCCTTTCACCCTTCAGTTCCTCTTTACTTTCTGACATTAGAGTGGTATCATCTGCATATCTAAGTTGGTTGATATTTCTGTCAGTAAACTTGATTACAACTTTGTGATTCATCCAGCCTGGCATTTCACATGATGTATTCTGCACAAAAGTTAAATGAGCAGGGTGACAATATACAGCCTTGGCATGCTTCTTTTCCAATTTTGAGCCAATTAGTTGTTCTATGTCCGGTTCTAACTGTTGCTTCCAGACTTGCATTCAGGTTTCTCAGGAGACAGGTAAGGTGGTCTGGTATTCCCATCCCTTTGAGAATTTTCAGCAGCTTGTGATCTACACAGGCAAAGGCTTTAGCGTAAGCAATGAAGCGGATGTAGATGTTTTCTTGGAATTCTCTTGCTTTATTTTTGATCCAATGGATATTTGCAGTTTGATCTTTGGTTCTTCTGCCTTAGCTAAGTACAGCTTGAACATCTGGAAGTTGTCAGTTTACATACTGCTGAAGCCTACCTTGAAGAATTTTTAGCAATCAGGTTTTTTTTTTTTTTAATAGATCTGGAATTCCATAACTTCCACTAGCTTTGTTCCTTGTAATACTTCCCATAATCCTCTTGAATTCACATTCCAAGATATATGGTTCTAGGTGAGTCACGACACCATCATGGTTATCTGGATGATTAAGACCACCAATTCCACTCATCTAGGTCATCCCAGAGATTCAGGTTGGGCTCCCTATGTTATACAGCAGCTTCTCTCTGGTTATCTATTTTACACAGGACAGCATATATATGTGAGCGTTACTTTCTCAATTTGTCACACCCTCTTCTTTTCCCCTTGATTCTACCAGACCATTCTCTACATTTGTGTCTCTCAAGATAATATTTAAATGAAAAGTAAAAATGTCTTTGTACATGAAATGATTTGGAAGTTGTACCATCCAAAGATTACTTAGAATTAACTGAATAGTTACTACAGCTAAATGTGAAATGTTTCCAAGGAATAGGATGACACAGGAAAAATTAAAGTGGTGAAAAAAATGGTGAAAGTGGTGCCTTTTAGGGCTCCAAAAAGTTTATTTTGGTCAGTGACTGCAGCCATGAAATCAGAAGATGATTGCTTCTTGGAAGGAATGTGATGAGAGTGTCCTTACTATGTGCCAAACATTTTCTAAATACTTTATATTACTTCCACTTACTTGAAGTAGGTATCATTTATATTAATTCCTTACTTTATAGGTAAGAAAATCTAGGCATATGGAGGTAAATAATTTGCTTTAAGTACAAAGATTTATAACCAGAAAACCTGGCTCTAAAGTTGATTATTTTAATTGCTATCTTTATTTTCTTTCTCTCCATCTCTCTCTTTGTCACTGTCTTATGGACAAACAACTAGTTGAGATGCAAAAAATGCTGGGCTTTTTTTTTTTAATGATTGATATGTATATTTACATACATAATGGATTTTTTTTTAATACAACAATGTTCAGGAGCTGATTACTGCATTATGTAGGGTGGATGGCTCCTATGATTCAGGAATTGGTGTGCTGTTTGGTATTATATATGGTTCCCTGGTGGGTTATTAAGACCTCTTTTGTATAATTCTTCTGTGTTTTCTTGCCACCTCTTAATCCTTTTTTGCCTTTGTTTGGTTGTTATGGTTTCTGTCCAATGTTGTGCCTGTCTTTGCATGGAATGTTCCCTTTATATCTCCGATTTTCTTGAAGAGATACCTAGTCTTTCCCATTCTGTTTTCTTCTA
Source organism: Ovis canadensis (assembly GCF_042477335.2). Lineage (NCBI taxonomy): Eukaryota > Metazoa > Chordata > Mammalia > Artiodactyla > Bovidae > Ovis > Ovis canadensis. Next base: position 54,547,830 of record NC_091247.1, read on the forward strand.
TTTCTTTGCATTGTTCACTTAAGAAGGCTTTCTTGTCTCTCCTTGCTCTTCTCTGTACCTCTGCATTCAGTTTGGTATATCTTTCCCTTTCTTCTTTGCCTTTCCCTTCTCTCCTTTTCTTAGCTATATTTAAGGCCTGCTCAGACAGCTGCTTTGCCTTCTTGCATTTATTTTTCTTGGGGATGATTTTGGTCACCACTTCCCATACAGTGTTCTGAACCTCTATTCATAGTTCTTCAGTGACTCTATCTACCAGATCTAATTCTTTGAATCTATCTCTTACCTTTAATGTATAATAATAAGGTATTTGATTTAGATTATACCTGAATGGCCTAGTGGTTTTTCCTATTTCTTCAATTTGAATCTGAATTTTGCAATAAGGAGCTCATGATCTGAGCCACAGTCAGCTCCAGGTGTTTTATTGTTTTTGTTTTTGTTTTTTTTTTTCGCTGACTGTATAGAGCTTCTCCATCTTTAATTGCATATACTATAATGAATCTATTTTGGGTATTGACCATCTTGTGATGTCCTTGTGTAGAGTCATCTCTTTTGTTGTTGGAAGAGGTTGTTTGGTATGGCCAGTGTGTTCTCTGGCCAAAATTCTGTTAGCCAGTTTGTTAACCATTCTGGAAGTCTGTTTCCCATATTTATATAAACTGCTCTAAGACTCCCCGCCCCCCCCCGCCCCCACCCAGGACCAGGGGAAACCTTGAACTCAAAAATTAAATTGCTTATCTAACCTCAGTGCTTGAAAATATTTCATGTAATTTATTTCAGGTTAAGAATTGACACTGAATATTTCTTTTTTTCGTGAGTTATACACATATAGTAATTTCTTTTCATATAGGTGAGTTGATTGTGTTTGCGTTGAAGAAAAGTTTGAGGTCATTGAATTGTTTTATTTTAGAATTAAATATTTTAATGTTGAATGTAACCATATTTAAGAATGAACACTGAAGATTTTTATTAAAGAAAATTTGGTTAACTCACATTCACTAATAATCAGTAATATGTTAGGAAGAAATTTTTTCTGTACCCTTCCAAGTATCCTATCTTTCTATCCAGAGATGATTCCTACTGAAATTAGCCCTTGTTTCTTTTATTTTCTTTTTCTTAGCATGCATTTATTTGGCCCAATCAAGTTTTAGTTGTGGCATGTAAGATTTTCATTGTGTCATGCGGGATCTTTCATTGTAGCATGTGAACTCTCTAACTGGGGCCCATAGGTTCCAAAGTGCACAGGCTCAGTAGTCACAGTGCACAGACTCAGCTGCTCCTAGGCATGTAGGATCTTAGTAGTTCTTCAGTCAGGGATTGAACGCATGTCTCCTGAATTGCAAGATGAATTCCCAATCACTGGACCACCAAGGAAGTTCCTGCCCTTCTTTCTTTTTATGCTGACATAAAAATTTAAAATTACATAGTGACAGCAGGACAAAATAAATGAGTTAAAAGACATGCGAACTATAGAAATTATCCCTGAAGATGTGTATAAGGACTTTTGGACTCAGAGGGAGAGGAGAGGGTGGGATGATTTGGGAGAATGGCATTCTAACATGTATGCTATCATGTAAGAATTGAATCGCCAGTCTATGTCTGACGCAGGATACAGCATGCTTGGGGCTGGTGCATGGGGATGACCCAGAGAGATGTTATGGGGAAGGAGGTAGGAGGGGGGTTCATGTTTGGGAACGCATGTAAGAATTAAAGATTTTAAAATTATTAAAAAAAAAGTAACCAAAAAATAAAAAATAAAAAATAAATAAATAAATAAATAAAATAAAAAAAAAAAGACATGCGAGCTCTGATTTTTCTTTCAAACCATCAAATGGAGATCATGTAAAATTCTCTCTGATTATTCATAAAAACATTGTTTATACTCAACTTTTACTTAAGTATATTTTATTTACTTGTCTTTCTAGTTGTTCTAAATTCAATCTTATTCATATTATTTTGCATAGTAATTAATATGGCAATGAACACATAAAAAGCATTAAATATATTTTTGTTAAATTGAATTAAAAATCTCATAAAGTGGAACAGAGAACTAATCCAAGAGGCAAAGAACTGACTTATACTCTGTGCAACCCCATGGACAATAACTCACTAGTCTCCTCTGTCCATGGAATTCTTCGGGCAAGAATGCTAGAGTGGGTAGACATTCTCATCTCCAGGGGATCTTCCTGACCCAGGGATAGATAGTCTGTATTGCGAGCAGACTTTTTACCAGCTGAGTAACTAGGGAAGGCCAATATGATAATGAGCACATAAAATTGTTAAATATATTTTTGTTGAATTGAGAACTAGTAAAGTGGAACAGAGAATTAATCCAAGAAGCAGAGAAATGACTTCTATTTCTGGCCCTGCCTCTAATAGTATATTGTTTAATTTTGTTTAATTTATTGTTACTATAACTCTTTTTAACTGGTTTTGCCTTTTAAAAATTCTGATGACTATATGCTAGATCTCTAATTTGAGGAGGTATGTTGGCTACTATTTTATTAAATAATGCCTCTATTCTATATTCTTTCTTTAATTTCTTTTTTTAATATAACTGTATTTATTTTAATTGGAGACTAATTACTTTACAATATTGTATTGGTTTTGCCATACATTGACATGAATTCACCACAGGTGTACATGTGTTCCCCATCCTGAACCCCACTCCCACCTCCCTTCCTATACCATCCCTGTGGGTCAGCCCAGTGCACCAGCCTTGAGCATCCTGTACCATGCATTGAGCCTGGACTGGTGATTAGTTTCACATATGATAATATACATGTTTCAATGACATTCTGTCAAATCATCCCACCCTTCCCCTCTCCCACAGAGTCCAAAAGACTGTTCTATACATCTGTGTCTCTTTTGCTGTAAAACTAGTGGAAGTCTTCAGGGAAAAATTTTGAGACTCTTGATCTGTTCTTTATGTCATTTAATATATTTTTATTTAATAACTGTCACTGAAATGAGAGCTGCATTCTCAGATAAATTTTAGTCACCATCTTCCAGCAGCTATTTTGTTTTTGTTTCACATGTGTTCTGTCCTGTATGGTTGACATAATTATTTTCATAATTATCTTCTGCTTGTTTGTTGCCAAGGTTTCTTATTAACTGTTCATCTAAATGTATTATTCATTGTTCATTATTTGTGATTTCCAAACTTACCAAAATGAACATTTCACAGAAAATAATTTTTCTGAGGTACCTTTAAGTGTATTTCTTTCATTGCGTATGTGTGTATGTGTTTGTTTAATATTTGCTGATTTAATTGCTTTTTCATAGTACTGATACTATTCATTATGTTTGTTTTTGATTGTGCTTATATGCTGAAACATTTTAATGCAGTGACAGTCTCGCCACTATTTTGTGGAGTCTTATTGCTACTCTCTTGATGAAAGCAAAAGAGGAGAGTGAAAAAGTTGGCTTAAAGCTCAACATTCAGAAAACGAAGATCATAGCATCCAGTCCCATCACTTCATGGGAAATAGATGGGGAAACAGTGGAAATAGTGTCAGACTTTATTTTGGGGGGCTCCAAAATCACTGTAGATGGTGATTGCAGCCATGAAATTAAAAGACGCTACTCTTTGGAAGAAAAGTTATGACCAACCTAGACAGTATATTCAAAAGCAGAGACATTACTTTGCTGACTAAGGTCCGTCTAGTCAAGGCTATGGTTTTTCCAGTAGTCATGTATGAATGTGAAAGTTGGACTGTGAAGAAGGTTGAGCACCAAAGAATTGATGCGTTTGAACTGTGGTGTTGGAGAAGACTCTTGAGGGTCCCTTGGACTGCAAGGAAATCCAACCAGTCCATTCTGAAGGAGATCAACTCTGGGATTTCTTTGGAGGGAATGATGCTAAAGCTGAAACTCCAGTATTTTGGCCACCTCATGTGAAGATTTGACTCATTGGAAAAGATTTTGATGCTGGGAGGGATTAGGGGGCAGGAGGAGAAGGGGACGACAGAGGATGAGATGGCTGAATGGCATCACTGACTCAATGGATGCGAGTCTGAATGAACTCTGGCATTTGGTGATGGACAGGGAGGCCTGGCGTGCTGCGATTCATGGTGTTGCAAAGAGTCGGACACGACTGAGCGACTGAACCGAACTGAACTGATTGCTATTCTCAGGCACATTGCTTGTGTATTTCCCCTCACACTGTCAGCCTGAGTTACTTTACTTTCTCTAGTCTGAGGTCTCACACTTGTTGCATCTCCTTAGAGACTGCAGTTAATCACCTTCTGTGAGGCCCTGCCATGAGGTTGTATTGAGGGGGTCATCTCACATGATGTTTTCTGTTAAATTTTTCTTTCTTGTGTATGTGTATGCTCAGTTACTTCAGTTGTGTCTGACTCTTTGTGACCCCGTGGACTATAGCCCACCAGGCTCCTTTGTCCATGGGACTTCGACATAGAAGAGTACTAGAGTAGATTGTCATGCCCCTATCCAGGGGTCTTCTTGACCCAGGGATTGAACCTTTGTCTCTTATGACATCCAATGACCTCATCTCTGTCATCCCCTTCTCCTCTTGACTTCAATCTTTCCCAGCATCAGAGTCTTTTCCAATGAGTCAGTTCTTCGTATCAGGTGACCAAGGTATTGAAACTTTAGCTTCAGCGTCAGTCCTTCCAAAGAATATTCAGGACTGATTTCCTTTAGGATGGACTGGTTTGATTTCCTTGAAGTCCAAGGGACTCTCAAGAGTCTTTTCCAACACCACAGTTCAAAAGCATCAATTCTCCAGCGTTCAGCTTTCTTTATGGTCTAACTCTCATATCCATACAGGACTACTAGGAAAACCACAGTTTTGACTATACAGACCTTTGTCGGCAAAGTAATGTCTCTGCTTTTTAATATGCTATTTAGGTGTGTCATATCTTTCCTTTCAAGGAGCAAGTGACTTTTAATTTCAGGGCTAATGGAAGGAGTGGGTAACCAAAAAAAAAAAAGTTAGACCTGAAAAAATAAAGAAAGAAAAGTCTTTCTTTGGGAAGAAATTCAAAATTGAGCAAAATGAAGGAAAAAATCATACTTGCATAATTAATGTTGCAGCAAGTAAACATAAAAATACACCAAAGAGAATGAACAAAGTACTTACTAACTATTAGTTATTAGCTAAAATAGTTTAAATATTATGGGGCACTCTCTTTAACTGCTTCAACTTTAACAGCTAAATAATGGTTGTTAAAGAGAAACTCAAAAGCAAAGACATTACTTTGCCAACAAAGGTCCGTTTAGCCAGAACTATGATTTTTCCAGTGGTCATGTATGGATGTGAAAGTTGGACTGTGAAGAAAGCTGATAACCAAAAAATTGATGCTTTTGAACTGTGGTGTTGGAGAAGACTCTTGAGAGTTCCTTGGATTTCAGGGAGATATAATCAGTCCATTCTGAAGGAGATCAGCCCTCAATGTTCTTTGGAAGGAATGATGCTAAAGCTGAAACTCCAGTACTTTGGCCACGTCATGCGAAGAGTTGACTCATTGGAAAAGACTCTGATGCTGGGAGGGATTGAGGGCAGGAGGAGAAGAGGACAACAGACGATGAGATGGCTGGATGGCATCGCTGACTCAATGGACATGGGTTTGAGTGAACTCCAGGAGTTGGTGATGGACAGGGAGGCCTGGCATGCTGCAACTCATGTGGTTGCAGAGAGTCGGACACGACTGAGAGACTGAACTGAACTGAACTGAAAGAGAAATTAGTTTGGAAAAATCTTCGATTAAGATTACTTTAGAAGCATACAGAAGAATCTATCCATACTCAATAAAAATAAATTAGACTCAAAACAAATTCCAAATTTTAATACTGACTCCTGTAGTTGTGATATAATTGTCTTTAAAATAATTAAAGATCAAGTATATAACAAATTATTATACTATGGATATTAGAAATATGCACCTATGAATGAATGAAATATATTACGTTTGAGACTTGTGGTGAACTTCCAATGTGAATTTCAAATGTGGACAAAGAAACTTCTGTATTGTAAACAACAGAGTATACATGAATATGAAACGATCTAACTCAAAGAGAATCTCTTGTAAAGGCAAACATCTACACTAAAGCTACCTTAGAAAAATGGAAAGCCAAACTTTTTAAGAAAACAAGAGTGTAAGAAATCAGAATTTTAAACTAAAATATAATTTTTGTAATATATTGTTTAAGGTGTTTGTTACAAAATTGTTGACTTTAACATTATAAGTATGCATTATCCTTTTTGTTTCCATGAGTAAAACTGTATTTGAGTAGGCAAAAAACTTAAATTGCATTCCTGCTGAAGAGAAGGATTTTTTTCTTAAATTTGATACTGCCATATATTTGTGCTTGATGAATTTCAACCTAAAAATAAATAGCCAACCAGGTTAATATTTATTCATTTATTTTTCTAGAATAAACTTTATATTTTGAGACAACTATTGATTCGCATGCATCTGTAAGAAGCAACATGGGGAGATGCCACATACTCTTCACCTAGTTTTCCCCAGTGGTAGCATCTTACCAAACATTTTGTTCAATATCACAGTCAGGATATTGACAGTAATACAGTCAAGAGAGCATTCCATCACAAGGACCCTTGCTATAAATATCTATCTACATGTTTTTGTGTGACCATAAGTTTCTTTTCTTGGAATAAGTGCCTAGGAGTATAACTGTTGGGCCATGTAAGTTGCACATTTTTGTGTTAATTTTTTTTTTAACTGCCCAACTGTTTTCCAGAGTAGCCATAGCATTTACATTTACTACAGAAATGTAAGAATTATCATGTTTCTCATTACCTTGCCAGCAGCTGGCATTGCCACTTTTTAAAGCCATTTTTTTGGTATATAGTTCTATCTTAGTGTGGTTTTAGTTTGCATTTCCCTAATGTCTAATAACATTGGCATCTTTTCATGTGCTTTTTTGCCATCTATATCCTATTCAATAAAAAGTTTATATATATTTTCTCATTTCCTTTTTTTTTAAGTGGAATTTTTTAAATTGGAGGTTAATTGTTGTACAATGCTATGGTGTTCTCTGTCACACATTAACATGAATCAGTCACAATAATAAAAATAATGATATATATATGTATAAATAGTAACATGTTACTATTATTATAACATCATAATATGTATAATATATATTGGTGAAAGTCACTCAGTCATGTACAACTCTTTGCAGTCTTATGAACTGTAGTCTGTCAGGCTCCTCTGTCCATGAAATTATCCAGGCAAGAATACTGGACTGGGTAGCCTTTCCCCTCTCTGGGGGATCTTACCACAACTCCCTTGAGCCTCCCTTCCCTCTAATTCCACCCATCTAGGTCATCCCAGAGCTCCAAGCTGGGATCTCTATGTTATACAGCAGCTTCTCTCTAGTTATCTATTTCACACAGGACAGTATATATGTGTCAATGTTACTTTCTCAATTTGTCATACTCTCTTCTTCTCCTCTTGAGTCCACCAGGCCATTCTCTAGATCTGTATCTCCCAAGATAATATTTAAATGAAGAGAAAAATAAAAAAATGTCTTTGTACAGGAAATGATTTGGAAGTTGTACCATCCAAAGATCACTCAGAATTAACTGAGTAGTTACTACAGCTAAGTGTGAAATTTTCCAAGGAAGAGGATGACATAGGAAAAACTAAAGTGGTTTAAAAAAAAACCTAAATATTTAATTAATTTGACTGTATGTGTGTGTATGTGCACATATGTGTGCATTTACATTTTTCTGTGACTATGAATCAGGGTGATCTATTTCTCTCATATAGTAGATGAAGGAAGAGAACAAAGGGTATTAAAATTCTGATCCTTTATGATGCTGACCTGAACTGAAAAGTAATATTTTATGTGTCTAAAAATTATCAAAATGATCACTAAAAAAATGTGAAGTGTACACTTCTGGTAGAAGAAGCAGAAGAAAATAATAATAATTTAATAAAAGCAAGACTATTTAAAATGGAAAGTAACAAACTTAAAGGATGACAGAAAAAAATAACAACACAAGAAAATTTTAGAAACACCTGACTTATCATAAGAAATTTTAATGGACTGTCTTTTCTTATGAAAAATCAGACATTTGAAAATTGTTAAAAATTTCATTCTTGGTGTATGTTGTTTAATGCACAGATACCTATTAAAAGCTAACTTGAAAAAGTTGAAAATAAGGACTGGAAAAAGGTAGAATTGACAAATATTTCAAAAGTAGAAATTGAAATACCCTAGATGTTGATTTATGTAAACCAGTTATATAAATCGAGTAACAACCAAACTATGCCCTCTTCTACAAATATTAAATAGAAGGGTTTAAAAATTAAAAACTCTAACACAGGAAAAATCCAAAACTATTGTTAATTATAAACTAATAACAGAATAGTGTGTAGATTGTGATCTGACATGTCTTATCAAACAAAATATTTTGTTGTTAACTATGTGCACATATGTACGCATTCATACAAACTGGCTTAGTGGTAAAGGATCCGCCTGCCAATGCAGAAGATGCAGATTAGATCCATGGGTTTGGAAGATTCCTTGGAGAAGGAAATGGCAATTCACTCCAGTGCTTTTGCTTGGGAAATCCCATGGACAGAGGAGCCTGGTGAGCTAAAGTCCATGGGTCACGAAAGACTCAGACACGACTTAGAGACTAAACAATAAATATACACATATGTGCTATAAATGTAAAGCCATCAAAAGAGGACATAGAACATATATCCATTCCTCTTAACATCTATTGGGTTGATTAGAACTATTTAGAGGGGAAATGGAAAGTGTGTGGAAGAACTTAAAAATTTTCTGTAAGTGAGATGATGTCTTTAATACAAAGAGTCTCTGCTGCTGTTGCTGCTGCTGCTGCTGCTGCTGCTGCTAAGTCATTTCAGTCATGTCCAACTCTGTGCAACCCATTAGATGGCCTCCCACCAGGTTCTCCCATCCCTGGGATTCTCCAGGCAAAAACACTGGAGTGGGTTGCCATTTCCTCCTCCAATGCATGAAACTGAAAAGTGAAAGTGAAGTCGCCCAGTCGAGTTCGACTCTTGGCAACCCCATGGACTACAGCCTACCAGGCTCCTCCGTTCATGGGATTTTCCAGGCAAGAGTACTGGAGTGTATATTACTCAGCCGTTAAAAAGAATTCATTTGAATCAGTTCTGATGAGATGGATGAAACTGGAGCCAATTATACAGAGTGAAGTAAGCCAGAAAGAAAAACACCAATACAGTATACTAACACATATATATGGAATTTAGTAAGATGGCAATGACGACCCTGTATGCAAGACAGGAAAAGAGACACAGATGTGTATAACAGACTTTTGGACTCAGAGGGAGAGGGAGAAGGTGGGATGATTCGGGAGAATGGCATTCTAACATGTATACTATCATGTAAGAATTGAATCGCCAGTCTATGTCTGACGCAGGGTGCAGCATGCTTGGGGCTGAGACGTTGTGGGGAGGGAGGTGGGAGGGGGGTTCACGTTTGGGAATGCATGTAAGAATTAAAGATTTTAAAATTTAAAAAATAAAAAACTAAAAAAAAAAGAGTACTGGAGTGGGGTGCCATTGCCTTCTCCCAAAGAGTCTCTAAGGGGTTCAAAATAAAATAATATAATATACCTAGCAATAGAAAGAGAAAGTGATTGGGGTTTGTAATAGCACTATCCGACCACCTTGGAGAAAATTTAATGTGAAAAAGAGGATCGTTCTATGACACAAACTATAACATCAAGAGTGGAGAACTCTCATGAAATTTCCTCTTAAAATAAGGTATCTTCTAAATATAAAGTTAGTAAAACATTGACAGAAACAGTAAAAACAGGGAGAAACAACTTAGTAATTTCAAGACTTCAATTGATTTCTCTTAATACTTTCATAAACAATGCTGAGCATTTCTTCTAAAATTTTGAGTTCAGACGGTATCAGTCTCAGTTACTTGATATTGCAATATCAATATATAAGTCTCAGAGTTTCTGTGGAGAAAACCTCTTAGAAAACAAGTTTGCCCTATTTTCATGATTTATGGTTGTTGTTCTATTGCTAAGTCATGTCTGACTCTTTGTGACCCCACAGACTGCAGCCTGTCAAGTTCCTTTGTCCTTCACTATCTCCCAGAGATAATTTAGGTGACCTGGTACACATATCCCTTTAAGAATCCTCCACATTTTGTTGTGATTAATACAATCAAAAGCTTTAGCATTGTCAATGAATTTTCACTATATCATATATTGTATCTCTCCCCTCTCTGGTATATCCATTGCCATACTGCACAGCTGTCTTCTCCTAAAACTGGGGAATAATCAATATTTTTCAGTCTTCATTGCTGTGCAGAGGTAAGTTGAGTTTGAGTATGATTTATCTTGATCTTTAAATTCTTGCAATCCCATTTGTTCTTCTGTTACCTGTCATTGTTCAAATAATTGGTTCCTCATTTGCATTACTTCTATCTTCTCTTCTTGTGACTGTGTCATTTTCATCTTAATATTAACTTTGAGCATTGAAAAACCACCCTCATTTTAGGTTCCTGAGTTGTTCCTCACATTCAGCCTAGTGAGACACTCAGTTGTACCATTAAGTGGACCAGTCTGGGTTGATCTGAAAAATCCATTTAGGCAAAAACTAACTCCGAAGTCAGACTTCTGAAGACAGTGATTCTGTCCAGGAGTTATCATGACATCAGTTCAACGTTTAACTATTGTGGTCTATTTTTCAACTAGTCAGTCTTCAATTTCTGGGAGGTTCACTCATTGTCTGATTCTCTTAGAGTTCTAATTTTGTACATTTTCTGGCATCTCTTCTTTTAGAGTAGATTTTATATCTGTTTTTTAACTACAATAATTGGCACTTCAAAATTATTTTTTAAATATTTCCTTTAAATATCTAAATAATTTATGTCTAATTCTTTTTTAGGTATTCTACTGATTCAAAATAAATGTCCTACTATCATTTTAGTATTGCTTTCCTATTTGTAAACTAATAAGAATTCTCTAAATCATATTTTCTCTGAAGAAATCATTCCAATTACTTAAAAAATAAAAATTAAACAAAACAAAAGCTAAATGGTCTCAATTTTTTACAATCTGTTTGGAGTTCATTCTTCCTCTGGGATCCTTTAATGTTTTGCAATACATAAGCAACACTGTTTTTTTATCAAGTCTCAAAAATATTTAATTGTATATTTAAGGTAATCTCTATTTTGGTGTTGCCTTCGTGGTTCTTGGATTACTACTCCACTTTTTTCTCAGTCTGCTGGCTTTCCTAATAAAGTTGGTATTCCTTGTCTCAACACCTTGTCACTCAATTTATTGATCTGTTGGGCAGCAAGTAGTACCAAGCTTAAACTCAGCAGTAATTGTGAAAAGAAAATGGACTGGCTTTGTTATAGTGTAAGGAACAGAAATACTCTTTTGTGTTGTATATAAGAAAGAATTAGAGTGGGCTTCCCTGGTGGCCCAGATGGTAAAGAATCTGCCTAAAATGCAGGAGATCCAGGTTCAATACCTGGGTTAGGAAGATCCCTGGAGAAAAGAATAGCTCTTCACTCCAGTATTCTTACCTGGAGAATTTCACAGATAGAGGGGTCTTGTGGGCTATATAGTCCATGGGATTTCAAACAATCGAATATGACTGACACTTTCACTTTTCACTGAGTGGCCTTAGATTGCATTATCGTTTTCTGAAGTCAATGTTCTATTGGAATATATTGGACATGAATACTTTCCTTAAGATGGTGGTAGGATTTTCTTGAAGGAATTTCTTTATCTTGGGTCATAATTACTATAATTCTTGAAATCTTAATGAACAATCAATAAAGAATACTGTGGAAGTAGGGCTTAAATTAATGAGAAGTTGAAACTTTCCTCTGGGATTTCATTCTCAAGATGCAGTCTGAAGAACGGGAAAGAGCTAAACGTTGTTTTTATGGGGATACAGGGTCTTTGCAACTAGTGGAAGCATATTAGCAGAATAAAGGACCCCAAATTAAAGATAAACCTGGGTTTTTGAGCAATAGAATAGCCACATATTTACTCTCAGTGCTGTATTTTGATGTTTCTAGTGAAAAATAGCCATCACCGTAGTGACTTAAGGGAAAAGTCAGTGACAGTATTTGGAAAAACAGAATAAAGAAAAGAGCAGAAATCAGATGAGTGCAAACAGATATTCAAAGGCACCAATGAGAATCTACCCAAGAATTTAAAAAATTTTGGAAGAAAACAAAATTTACTTTTCTGTGTAAAACAGCAGAATTCTGCAGACATTACAATTTAGCTTGTTAAAGAAAACATAGTTTCACAATTTGATGAAATTGCGACACATATAAAGTGATGAGAGGATTAAAATTTTCATAAAATGAGTCGTTTTTAATTGTTCTTAAATTAATAAAATATTTCAATTATTTTATTAATAATTAAACTTACATTTTTATTAAAAGTACTGCTGCTGCTGCTGCTAAGTCACTTCAGTGATGTCCAACTCTGTGCCACCCCATTGACAGCAGCCCACCAGGCTCCTCCATCTGTGGGATTTTCCAGGCAAGAGGACTGGAGTTGGGTGCTATTGCCTTCTCTGTATTAAAAGTACGTTCATCCACAAATGACTATGTAGAAAGTCTTGCATTGAAGAACTGCAAAATATTTTGAAAATTATCCAAAAATAGTTTTAGGTAAGAAGGCAACAAGGTAAGAATCAAGATTTCTGGGAGAAATATCAATAACCTCGGATATGTAGATGACACCACCTTTATGACAGAAAGTGAAGAGGAACTAAAAAGCTTCTTGATGAAAGTGAAAGTGGAGAGTGAAAAAGTTGGCTTAAAGCTCAACATTCAGAAAATGAAGATCATGGCATCCGGTCCCATCACTCCATGGGAAATAGATGGGGAAACAGTGGAAACAGGGTCAGACTTTATTTTGGGGGGCTCCAAAATCACTGCAGAAGGTGATTGCAGCCATGAAATTAAAAGATGGAATAAAAGTTATGACCAACCTAGATAGCATATTGAGAAGCAGAGACATTACTTTGCCAACAAAGGTCCATCTAGTCAAGGCTATGATTTTTCCAGTGGTCATGTATGGATGTGAGAGTTGGACTGTGAAGAGGGCCGAGTGCAGAAGGATTGATGCTTTTGAACTGTGGTGTTGGAGAAGACTCTTGAGAGTCCCTTGGACTGCAAGGAGAGCCAACCAGTCCATTCTGAAGGAAATCAGCCCTGGGATTTCTTTGGAGGGAATGATGCTAAAGCTGAAACTCCAGTACTTTGGCCACCTCATACGAAGAGTTGACTCAGTGTAAAAGACTCTGATGCTGGGAGGGATTGGGGGCAGGAGGAGAAGGAGACGACAGAGGATGAGATGGCTGGATGGCATCACTGACTCGATGAACATGAGTCTGAGTGAACTCTGGGAGTTGGTGATAGACAGGGAGGCCTGGCATGCTGCCATTCATGGGGTCGCAAAGAGTCGGACACGATTGAGTGACTGAACTGAACTGAAGAAGGCAACAGATTTGTTTTTCATTTTTCTAGATCTCCAAAATTAGAAAGATGTTTCCCACTTTAACTATCATCATCCCACTTAAACCATCATCCAGATTTGTAATTCCATATACCCCTCTTTCACTAAAATGAGTCTTATATTTCATATTTATTTTGTGCTTAAATACCTTCAGGCATCCACATTTCCTCATAGTGTCTGGCTTGTGAATGTTTACTTCTGGGGCAGGAACACTTCTGGCAACATGATGGCATTCAGTTCTGTTAACCCTTCTGCTTTGTTCATTCTCAGCCCCAGCAACCCTTAATGCTTGTGATATTTTGATTAATTGATATCACTTACAAAAATAAAACTAGGACAGGAAACTTCTTGGATGTTTCAGCCATCCTTCTCAGTTTAGCATTTTCTTCCTCCCTCATATTTACAAGCTTTCAAATTATCTTAGAGCACAAGCATTGAACTTCCAGGAAATAAAGAATGGCTGGTCATTTGATCGATTCTGAAAAGTTTTCCATTGGGACTATTTATTAGATTATTTTAAGTGCTCAATTAAAAAATGGTCATAGAAAAACTGTTTTGGAATATTTTTCAGTTATTATAGAGAAGTCCACAGTCAAAATATTCTTGAACTGGCAAATACTCAGCATTATTAAATTTACCTCCTTCACAAGCTAAACATCAGTGCAGTCATCTGTTGAGACATTGTAATAGAGCATTAGCAACAACAACAAAAGAAAATTGACATAATGTTGATATGCTTTCAAAGTTTCCTGTAATAAAAGCATACTTTTAAATTTTGTGTCTAATTTGGTTCTGTTGATATATATGAGCTCCGGGCCTCCAAATGGCCTTTAGAGTTTCCTCAGTAACAAACTTCAGAATTTAATACCAAGTTGATGGCATTTTTAATTTAATGAAGCAAAACTGTAATGCAATGGTGTCCCTAAAGAAAAAGTAGTACCATTATTTACAGAGTGTTAAATTTCTGTAACGAACGCAGTTCCAATTATGCTCCTTTTGTTATATAACAAAGTTAAGACATAACTTTCCTTAAAGCATGAATATTTAGCTGTCTGTGATAATGGTATCTCAAGTCTCCACTATAGAAAGTGCCCTGGCTAATGGGATTGATAACTCCGAGAAATAATGTTCAAATCTGGGGGTGGTGTGTGGGGGTCATGGTAATTGTTCTAATACAGAAAACATTAACAAACAGACCTTCTCTTTTTCCTTTTGAGAAATGCAGGGGTTCCCTATCTTCCACAATGTATGTTAATAACAGAAAACCAGAAGTCAGGGAGACAGTTGGTACTACTGAAAAACAGAATAACGGGCAAAACTGTGCAACTGTGTCCCATCATTCACTCTTTTTTTAAAAAAATATAAATTTATTTATTTTAATTGGAGGCTAATTACTTTACAATATTGTATTGGTTTTGCCATACATCAACATGAATCCGCCACAGGTATACAAGTGTTCCCCATCCTGAACTCCCCTCCCAACTCCCTCCCCATACCATCTCTCTGAGTCATCCCAGTGCACCAGCACCAAGCATCCTGGACTGGTGATTCATTTCATATATGATATTATACATGCTTCGATGCCATTCTCCCAAATCATCCCACCCTCTCCCTCTCACACCATTCACTCTTTTAGAAATTCTGCAGCTGTTTTTTGATGGGCAGCTGGAGTTTAATCTGGAGGAAAACACACACACACACACACACACATACAGTTGACATTAGTCAATATTCTCAAAGACTAAAAATACCATAAACTGTGTCAAGCATGGATCATTTCCATTCAGTTCACTCAGTTGTGTCCAACTCTTTGTGACCCCATGGACTACATCACATCAGGCCAGCCTGTCCATCACCAACTCCCAGAACCTACTCAAACTCATGTCCATTGAGTTGGTCATGCCATCCAACCATCTCATCCTATGTGGTCCTCTTTTCCTCCTGCCTTTAGCCTTTCTCAGCATCAGAGTCTTTTCAAATGGGTCAGCTCTTCGCATCAGGTGACCAAAATATTGGAGTTTCAGCTTCACCATCAGTCCTTCCAATAACCACTCAGGACTGATCTCCTTTAGGATGGACTGGCTGGATCTCCTTGCAGTCCAAGGGACTGGATCTCCATGCAGTAGAACATGAAAAAAAAAAAGTTACAAATTCTGTCATTTGCAATATACTTGGATACTTGGTATAGGGATATAAAGATGATGCTCTTGATAGTGGAGGAAGTAACATTAATATTAAAATTTCTGTTTACCTAGACAACAATGAAATGCCATGATTATGTTGCTAGATAAACTGTTTCTTCAAATTTACTCAAAAGATGAAGCACAAGATAGAAAATTCTCACTTTTACCTTATTGTCACACAGAAAGTGATTAAAAGTATTTATCACATAAATTACTGATTTTAAAAATTAGTGGATAGAAACAGCACTGCTTTCTTGTAAATGGTGGGCAACTGGGGTTTAATCACTTGATTCATTCCCAAATAGTGGTGACAACTTTGTCATGTCAAGTGTGTTCAGTGCCCTTAAATGTGCTTTCTTGCTGCTGAGAGTAATTTCAGGTGGCACTGCACAAACTTCTCTCCCTGTGCCCACATACTTCTTTCAAATAAAAATTTTCCATGACATTAATTCAGTAGATGTTAGAATGTAAAATATGCACACAATATAGAAGTTCTAAACTCCTACCATTCAAAATTTTTTGAGGGAGGAAAAAATGTCTTCAGTAACTATGGGTCTCAGCACCCCTAAGCTCATCCCATTCTTTCTCATTTCAAGTGTCTATCCTAATATGATTTATTGAGAAAGCATTTGTTATTTTTTTCCCATAAACATGGCTATCTAAGTGTCCCTGCAATGAATCCCACAGGCCCTGACTGAAGGGCTCATGATCTTAGCTTAATTCAATACTATCAGCAATTTACAATCAATCTACAGTAAATGGTTAACATTTAAACAGTTAAATTGATGATATCTTTCCTCTGAATTAGTGCAGTATGTTTTATATGTCTATTGATATGACTTGAAACATTCTTTAGTGGCAACATAAAATAAAATAATTGCCAATCTTTAGTTAATCCTATAGCAGTGAGTACTTACACTGAGCATGGATATATACTAATTAACCTAAACCCATATGGACTTTTCTGTCAAGGACTTTACAAAGTAGCAGAAAGGAAGGTCGTGAAATTAATAGGTACATATTGTGATAAATACTGTGAAAAAATGTATATGACTACAAATTATGATGAAGACTCCAAAATAAACCATATTATAACAAGAGATATATTTTGAAGACTAGTTAATATCGATTTGAGAGTCAAAGGTTGACAATGAGGGAGGAAATTTAATCTAAAACAATGAACCCAGACAGATAAGATAAAGGGAGTTTGACTGAGTGACTGAGCATATATATATACACACACACACAAAGCAGATATAATAATCTGATTTGAAAAAATCACTCCTGCCACTATTTAAAAGATGAATCAATGTGGAAGGATGGATATGTATTGGGGAGAGGAATCAGTTGAACATTTTATGAGATGCTCAGGAATGTGTTGTAATATTCAAGGTACACAATTGTGGAGTATTGGATTAAGTTTGGCAATAGATGGTTAGAAGGTTGATAGTTTGAGTAATAATTTGGGTCTAATATAATTGATACTTCTTGATGGATTAGCGATATGGAAGTTTGAAATATTAAGCCTATTTAAGCCCCTGGCTTAAATAACTACATATTTGCATGAGTTCTTGACCAAAGTTTGAAATAGTAGGAAGAGATTCCATGAGATTAGGAATACACAGAATTAAATTGTAACCTTGAGATGATTTTTGAGCTACCTGAATGCAGACATGGTGAAAAGGAATCCATGACTAAATATGTTTAATAATGAATATGTATGATCTATATGAAGAATCATAAAATAGACTGAAAGAAAAATGTAAATGCTACTTGAAGAAAATGCCTCTAGCTATTTTTAAATGCAACTTCTCCATTCATTAATTATTTTTTGTGATTATTACTCAGTATTGTTAGGAATATTTTAGATAATTTTATGACAAAGTAATTGGAAAAGATTCTGATGCTGGGAGGGATTGGGGGCAGGAGGAGAAGGGGACGACAGAGGATGAGATGGTTGGATGCCATCATTGACTCGATGGACATGAGTTTGAATGAACTCTGGGAGTTGCTGATGGACAGGGAGGCCTGGCATGCTGTGATTCATGGGATCACAGAGAGTCAGACATGACTGAGCCACTGAAATGAACTGAACTGAACTGATAGCAAAGTAATAGCATGTTATATTTTCTATCTTCTCACTTTGGAGAACTGACTTTCCACTGACTTTTCATATAACTTACAGATTAGTAGTAGTATAAAATCTGGAGTTTATACAGTGTAACCTTATGATTTTGCATTTATTGTTTTGGTAAATGAATGTATTGGTACAAAAAGGAAATTTGTAGAGTAAATTGAACTGAAAGCTTCTGTGAAAAATTTGTCATACTTACAAAATTTTAAGAAATATTCTTAATAGTTTAAATAATACTTTATTCAGTATCTTGACATTAATCTCTGATCACTACCATTGTTTCGAATGGCATGGACCTTCTTACTGTGAAGCCTCTAATCTAAATTTATATCTAAGAAAATTGCTTCATGTATTGTTTCAGAGCCATTTATTCCGTATTATTTAACAGTTTAATTCATGTTTTATACACTTGATACTCATTTTCCATTATATATTTTTTTCTCATTCTTTTAAAAAATGTTTCTACTGTGTCAAAATAATGTCAAGGTGATGCTCTGTTTTGCTAATAAGAGTCTCTAGCTTTAACTTTTTCAATTATTCTAATAGAGGTTTTGTTTTGATAATAGGCTTTTACTTTTATTCAATATATTATATAAATATTTTTGAAAAAAATTCTTATTTTTCATCAAATAAATATTTTCAGAATAATTACTTTTGAGCCTGTAAGCTTCAAATATCTTCTAAGGTAATGAATAATTTTCATTGATCTAAAATTGTTATTTTTGTATTTGCTTTACTCTCATATGAAAAATGTTGGGATTAAACTCACGTCACTTATGTCTCTTGTATTGGCAGGCCATCAATACAGTTTTACTAGTGCCACCTTTGAAACCTATATGTGCACATATACACACACACATATTGCATTACTACTTAACCATAAAAAATAGTGAAATAATGCCATTTTCAGCAATATGCATGGACCTAGAGATTATCATAGTAAATGAAGAGAGTCAGAAAGAGAAAAACAAATATCATATGATACCACGTCTATGTGAAATCTAAAATACAACATGAAAGAACTCATTTACAAAACAGAAACAGATTCACAGACATAGAAAACAAGCTCATGATTATCAAAGCAGAAAGGAGGTGGCAGAGGGATAAATTAGGAGTTTAAAATTAGAAAATATGAATTACTATATATAAAATAAATAAATTACTACATATAAAAGAGATATTATTATAGATAACATAAAGGAGTTCCTACTGTATATCACAGGGAACTATATTCTATATATTATAACAAACTATAATGAGGAAAATATGAAAAAGAAAAACTGAATCACTTTGCTGTATACCAAAAATAAACACAAAATTGTAAATCAACTATACTTCATTAAAGCATACTTGGGGCTGGTGCACTGGGATGACCCAGAGAGATGTTATGGGGAGGGAGGTGGGAGGGGGGTTCATGTTTGGGAATGCATGTACACCCGTGGTGGATTCATGTCAATGTATGGCAAAACCAATACAGTATTGTAAAGTAAAATAGAGTAAAAATAAAAACTAAAAAAAAAAAAAAAAAACAGCTGTTAGTAGCTCATCTAAACTTGATTAAATACATCCACATGATTCCAAAGAGAAGTATTAATCTATGTTAAGTGAAAATGCTTGTTAAAAATTACATATATATATGTGTGTATATATATATATATATATATATATATGTTATAATAATTGTGCATGTTCTAATTTGCTTCAGTTGTGTCCGACTCTTTGCAACCTTATGAACTGTAGCCTGCCAGGCTCCACTTACCATAGAATTCTCCAGGAAAGAATATTGGAGTGAGTGGCCATTTCCTTCTCCAGGATATCTTCCCTACTCAAGGGTGGAAACCAAGTTTTTTATACCTCCTGCACCGGCAGGCAGATTTTTTTTTTTTTTAACCACTAGTGCCAGCTGAGTAGCCCTATAATAATTTTGTAAATAAGAAATTAAAGCTATAGATATGAAGAAAGACTGAAAGAAATACACCATGGAAATCACTGAATAATAAGCATATAAATTATCTTTTATCTTACTTTTAGTACTTTCTCAATAGTATCAAATAATCTTACTCAAGTGAAACACATAAGAGAAGGTTAAAGAAGATTTACTGACTTTTCACTATCTTTTCATATGTTTCATAATCTGTTACTATGATAGTGTATTTATAAAAACTGATTCTATTTCTTAGACAGAAATAATATTATTCAGATTTAAGCAGTTTTCAAGCAAATTGGATTAAATATCCATTCTTTATGTTATGGGGGCTTTAAACTTTTGCTGAAAGTAGACCTTAGAAATGTGTTAAAATAAAGTTTAATAATGAAGAAAGTGAAGCAGACAATTTAACCTCAAGTTGAAACTAGATTGAACAAGAATCACAGACAAAACAGGGACACAAGAAATAAGGGTAAGTGAATTAATGTTCTGCAATTATTCAAGCCATTTATTCAACTCGGAGACTCTTTGGAAAACTGCTCTTTTCTTTTTTTATTATTTATTTTATTATTATTAGTTTTTTTTTTTTTTTACTTTACAATATTGTATTGGTTTTAAAGGTTATTTGTATAGAGACAATTTCATTTTGTGTCTCTTTATTCAAATTGATTATGCAACACACTCAGCCCCTCTACCCAGTATTGGTGAATATATTAGTTTGGACGTTATCAACAGAGTCATTTGCTAGAGTCTGTGGCATGTTTATTTTTCATTAGCATGGCAGGATAGATAGCTATCAATAATGGAATACGTTTAGAGGATTTGAATTAAAAATGTTGACATTATTTGCAAATGAATTCCATAGATTGAGAGCCAGTCTTCCTTAACTGCATTGATCATTTATCGAAAGTATGATCATGATTTTTTGCAGATCTGCACAAAAACTCATAAACTTATTTCTCCATGGCCAAATAATATGTGACAACGACATTTGTTTCAGCCTGTATTCATGCTAAAAACGATCAGAACTAGCAAATTAAGCACACTATGTAAGTAATAGAAAAGCTTGCAATCATCATGTGTTAAGCAACATCAACACACTTTCTAACCAACAGAAAGTATATGTTAATGAGACTATCAGGAATTCACAGATCTGTGTTTAGATTTCACTTCAGAAAATATGGAATAACCAAAACCATAAGTTATAAAGGTGGCTCAATGGTAAAGAATCTGCTTGCCAATACAAGAGATGCAGGAGACCCAGGTTTAATCTCTAGTTCTGGAAGATCCCCTGGAGAAGGGAATGGCAACCTACTGCAGTATTCTTGTTTGGAAAATTCCATGGGCAGAGGAAACTGGTGGGCTACAGTCCATGGGGTTGCAATGTGTAGAACCCAATGATGCAACTGAACACACAGAATCTCTAAAGGAGTTAAAGGATAATTTGGTCCACTGTTCTCATTTTACCTGTTTATAGAAAAGTAGCATGAAGGGGAAATTATCTGCTACTTCAGAGTATGATTAACTTCTTGGTGATAGGATTGCTCAAATTTTTTGAGTACCAGTCAATGAGCATTTGGCTCTTGTGCTACATAACCTAAGTATCTGATATATGTGTGTGTGTTTAAGTGTGTGTGTATGTGTGTGTGTGTGTATGTAGGCATATATTCTTTGGTATATAGAATAATTTCCTCCATATCTTTTTGCAGTTTGGTGTTCAAACTAATAAATTTCATTTTGTTCTGTTTCAGAACAGTATCACTTGAATTTTATAGCTAAGAATCAAAAACTAATAATTCTCCCACCTAAAGACATCTTTTTTATAACTACAACTTAGAGTAACTTTCCATGGTGTCTAGTTATATAGTTTATATATTGTGAGTTTGTCTAAAAGATTTTCAAATATCTATTATTAATATACTCACAAACTATCTGTGAGCCTAAAATTGGTGACTCAAGTTAAATGGATCACATATTCAAAAGAATGTAAAGGCTTCTAACTGGAGAGGTCTTAAAAGGTTGAGCTCCCTTTGGGACTAGAAGCATTGTGATTTTCTTCAGGTTGCATAGTATCTAATAACTACCTTTCAATCAGAACTCATGAGGCAGCTTGTCTACCTAAACACTTTGCTTTCTACTATGCAATCCGACCTTTCATATTCCAGAAGGATGCAATATAAGAAGTGAGAGGGAATTCCTCAACTATTCATACAAAATTAGGACTGGGAATGAGATTAATTTATTCTTGCATTTACACTATACATATTTATTTAATATTATGTATCATACTATGTATTCGGCTCACTTCTCTGAGGACACAATGATGAAAAGGACACAATCTCTATATTAGATGCAATAAGACATATATTAAAAAAGGGACACATGCAAACAAATTTTAAAAGAAAAGTTGTTTAAGTATTCTAAAAAGATAAGATAAGGATAACGATTTTTGTCACTACATAAAATGGATCATCAGTGAAGGGATCACAGAAGAGAAAAATTTTAAACTTGGTCTTCTAAAGACTTCATACAAATGATTTAAATTTCTAAACAGCAGAATGGGTAAGGTAAGTTAGGCAAAAAGAAAAACTTGGTCAAAGTTGGAAAACTGGAAGAGTATGACACAAATGAGAAATAATTAGAAATTAAATTATAGATTGACCTCCTGCAAGAAATGTCAATAGACACTTCTAGAATCCTTTGGCATGACGTTGACATAATTTGGGACAAATTGTCTAGTGCCCCAGGTATAATGCTTGGTCACTCAGCCATGTCTGACTCTTTGTGACCCTGTGGACTGCAACCTTCCAGGATCCTCTTTCCATGGAATTATTCAGGCAAGAATACTAGGGTGGGTTACCATTCTCTGGTCCAGGGGAATCTTCCTGACTCAGGGATTGAACCTGAGACTTCTATATCTCCTCCATTGGCGGGCAGATTCTTTACTACTGAGTCACCTGGGAAGCCCTCTGGTGCCCCATATACCTCCTTAAAAAGTATAGAATACTTATCAAAATTTTTAATGACTGATAAGTGATAGTATGAGTAAGTCTACTTAGGTTAATTTTCTCAGAAATCTTGGTTTAAATATCCCATGTTTCATATTCAGAAACATGAGGGAGTTTTCTAGAAATGAGGTCTTAATCACATTCACTTCTTTGTGTAGGTTTCTTCCCTTCCCAGTGAAGTGACTCTCATATGCTATACTGTATCTGCATATATCTGTGAGACAGCTCTTCTGAAAACACTGACATTATTCAGTTTTGCTACTTAATTAACTTATTCAGCTATTCTGGCTCAAAGTTTCTCTTTCAGAATTCTGGTTCTTTGATGGTTACACAACGTGAGCCCACACAGTGTATTCAATTGTATTCTGCTCCCTTGTTAGAAAAATCCCACTCCTTCTCTGACTCCATCTGTTTCACCACCTTTTGTCACCTGTAATTCATTGCCAATAGATAAGAGACTTCAAGCAAAAAATAATAATAAAATGAACATAATTCTCTCTCTCACTGTGCTTCATCCACAGCATAAGGATATATGATGTATCTAAGGTTACAGATTTCAGAATAATGGACAAATTAACTAGTATCACAAATATAAATTGCTGGAGGGCTGGGATGGGGAGGGCGATGAGAGGAAGGTTCAAAAGGGAGGGGATATATGTATACTTATGTTTGATTCATGTTGAGATTTGACAGAAAACAGCAAAATTCTGTAAAGCAATTATCCTTCAATAAAAAATACATTAATTTGAAAAACAAATATAAAATGCTGATAGCATGATCCTTCCTGAAAATTGCTTTTTATATACTGCCATGCTCATTTTGGTTGATATTGCAAGAAACACCTTGAAAATACAATACTTCTTGGGAAATGCATGTGTGTACTTCAGTCATTTGTTCTTTTCCACACATCAAAATGATCACCATGAGGCCAAATCACCTGGATATTTAGCATATTTTAGTCAATAGTCTATCTGCAGATAGAAGTAGTCTTTTGCTTGAGTATGGATGTTTATAAGAGGTATATTTTTACTTTCAGCAATAAGGAATAATTTAGGCAGCAAGTAATTTCTACTTAATGGCTTATTTCTTCAATGGCTTATACTAGCTACTAACATAGACAGTATATCTGGGGAAGTCCTTCAAGAAAAGTTGTTTCATACCTAGCACATTTTTCTTGGAACGCATATGCCGGGGAAAAGGTGTCACTTTTCTAAACAGCTAAGATATAAATAGGAAAAAATGATTGGAGTCATACTAAAAAAAAATGATTGAAGTCATACTCATGTTTCAGGCACTACCTTTTCATAATTTTACATGTTAACTATTTCCTGTTTCATCACTCCATTAATTCAATTCTGCTACTAAAGACTTTTATATTACTTTTTCTACTCTCAACCAGTCATTCTGGATAAAGTACATTCACAGTTAATATTGCAGTTCATATTAATTCACTTTAAGATGTGCCCTCCAGATATGCATTGCAACCAAAAGTGGTGACAGTCATTTCAAAAATGTGAAGAACTCATATTAGGTGAAAGAAGTTATCTTTGAAATCTCAATTATCCTTTCCCTTGTTACCTGCCTCTCTTCTCACAGAACTCCTCTTGTTACAATCTTTTCTCCCAACTCTACTGGGTAATACATGTCTCTTGGTTTAGGAATCATGTATGAAATAATTAATTTCTCCACCAGAGTATAGCTCTAGATGAAAGACTAGCATCTGCGCTCTAATGCACCTCATGGCCAGTTCCTCCAATTAATAGCAGTAAATGTTCATACACTGTGTTCTAAAGAACTCTCAGAAGGTACATTTCTTGCAAATAATCTCTTCTCTTCCTATTGTTTATTATTTGTAGTATTAAACTTCTTGAAAATTCCTCAATCAAAATTCAAAAGCCTCTGTGAATAAATCTCAGATTAAATACCTTAAAGGACATTTTTTATAAGGTTTCAGAGAAAATATTCTGTTCAAACAAACATACTGTGTAGGTCTGAAGAGATCAGGCCACCTGAGAATTAATGGGAGGCTGAAGAACTTTGATGATATACACAGTGAAACTTAAGCCTCTCCCTCGGTTTATTAAACCTGAGATACTGAGTTGAAAATCACATACATGTCAATTAAAAAAAAAAAGAAAATCACATACATGTCAATAGAAATTACTTTGGTGTTTTATTGAATAATGCTAATGTAAACTATGGTAATTTTGTTACCACGTACAAAGTTATATATATAAATATAGCGTCAAACATTGTTGGTTGTCTTAATTTTAGAAACTGCCAATGGTCAAAGTATGACTTATTTTGGGAGAAAAACAAACAAACAAACTTAAAAACAGAGAAAATGGATAAAAAAGAAAAATTAGAATCAAGAGCATAATTTAAAATGTCTGGTCATAACATAAGAATGACTACTGAATATTCTAGTTTCCTATTTCCAGGTCATATGAGATTTGTTCTAGTGATGTACCCTTAGCCCATGGTAAGTTTAACTACTGGAACTAAATAATCCACCATTTAGATTTCATTGTTGTTCAGTCATTGTGTCTGACTCAATGACCTCCGTGTTCTGTAGCTCGTAAGGCTTCCCTGTCTTCCACCATTTCCCAGAGTTTGCTCAAATTTATGTCCATTGAGTTGGTGATGCTATCTAACCATCTCATCTTCTGCTGTAATCTTCTTCTGCCCTCAATTTTTTTCCAGAATTATGAGTCTTTTCCGATGAGTTGACTCTTCACGTCAGGTGGTCAAAGTGTTAAAGCTTCAGCTTCAGCATTAGTCCTTCCAAATGAATATTCAGTGTTGATTTTCTTTAAGATTGGCTGGCTTGATCTCCTTACTGTCTAAGGGATTCTCAAGAGTATTATCCAGCACCACAACTTGAAAGCATCAATTCTTCAGCACTCAGCCTTTTTTATTGACCAAATCTCACATCTCTACATGACTGCTGGAAAAACCATAGATTTGACTATATGGACATTTGTTGGCAAAGTGATATATTTGCTTTTTAATATTCTGTCCAGGTTTGTTATAGCTTTCCTTCCAAGAAACAAGAATTTTCTAATTTTATGGCTGTGTCATTATCTACAGTGATTTTGGAACCCAAGAAAAGAAAATATGTCACTGTTTTCATTTTTTCTTCTATTAGCTATGGAGTGATGGGACCAGGTGCCATGATCTTAGTTTTTTGAATGTTGAGTTTTAAACCAGATTTTTCACTCTCCTCTTTCACTCCCATCAAAAGGGTCTTTAGTTCCTCTTCACTTTCTGCTATTAGGGTGGTATCATCTGCATATCTGAGGTTATTGATATTTCTCCCAGCAATCTTGATTCCAGCTTGTGCTTCATCCAGCCTGGCATTTCGCATGACACATTCTGCATATAAGTTAAACAAACAAGGTGACAATATACAGCCTTGTCATTCTTTCCAAATTTTGAATTAATCTGCTGTTTCATGTCAAGTTTTAACAGGAGACAGGTTTCTCAGAAGATAGGTTACTTGATCTGGTATTCCCATTTCTTTAAGAATTTTCTACAGCTTGTTGTGATCCACAAAGTCAAATGCTTTCTCATAGTAAAAAAGAGAAAGTAGATGCTTTTATGGAATTTTCTTGCTTTCTCTGTTTAAATTACATTTATATAGCACTTAGATAACCATTTGGATAACATTTCTCCAAACTTTTTCTTTACTAACATTTCTGGTAATAAATTCATGTATAAGAAATTAACATGTGCACATACATATTTATACATATATACACAAAAATATAAACATCAAGAAATAATTCTAGGAGATTATCAAGGCAATTCTTGCAATTAATGAGGAAGAAGGTGAAACAAATGTTAATTTGAGATGATCTATGACTATTAGAAGCTCAGAGTCTTCTTAAAGAGGGTTACACAAAAAGGAGGTACCATAACTTGATGAGAAAAATGTGAGATCACTTAAATAAACTGAGGGAATTTCTTTTTGGCTAGTTGAATTATACTGTCGTTATCTATAAATATTAATTAATACCTATTTTGATATTAAGGATATTAATAGCCACTTTATTATGGAAAATCCCTTGGTTGTCTGGTGGTTAGGATTCCTGGTTTCACTGTCGTGGCCTGGGTTCAACCGCTTGTCAGGGAACTGAGATCCCACAGACTGAGTAGCAAAAAAAAAAAAAAAAAAAAAATTACTGGTACAGCATGCTATAGTTAAAATAGATAACCAACAGGGACCTACTTTATAGTACATGGACCTCCACTTAATACTCTGTAATAACCTAAATAGGAAAATAAATGGAATAAAAATAGAGACATGTATATGTATAAGTGAATCACTTTGATGTACAATATATATGACTGTACACCTGAAATTAATATAACAATCAATCCTCCTCCGACATAAGTTAATATTTTTCAGAAAAGAGATTGTTATGAAAATCTGATGAACTCCAAGTGAAGTACTGCTACTAAATAATGTGTTATAAAGGTACCATGAATAACTGTAGGCAAGGCATACTATAGAATTTCAGCATGGTATAAATATATAAACAAGCAAAGGTTGTTGAGATGACTTCTTTGGTACAAGGTCTTTGAGAAAAGATATGAAGAATGTTCTAAAGTAGTTACCACCTTTCTGTTGTAACTTCATCTAGCCCAGTGTTTCCCAAAATGAGTTTTGTGAACCACTACTTTTCCAGTATCTATTTACAGATAAATATTTATCTACTTATATGCTTCAAGTCTTCTTTGAACACAGAAGTTGGATAGCACTGAAATAAATAACACAAAACACATATCTTCTTAGCAGGTCTTTGAGACTTAAATTTGCATTTGGGGACTAGAAATGTGTGTGGTGGTGGAAAACAAGGCTGGAAGAGAAAGTGTGCAGGTTTCCAAAATTTCACCATTAAAAAAATATAGTTCCCTAAAGTGATATCCTGATAAAATTGAATGGCACAACGTAATTTTTCAGTTTAGAAAATGCTCGTCTACACCTTTGCTTCTGGAAAATTTGGTTACATAGCAAAGGACTTTGAATTCATGATTTTTGGGGAGAGAGCATTTGAAGACGGCATTTCTGGTACACAACAACTAGGTAAAGAGATTAAAAATATTGCAATGAATTATTTAAACCCTTACTCAAGTCCCTCTGAACAGCAGTAATTAAATCTAAGACATTAGTTTGGGGTAGGTAAAGCCCTACTTGCGAATGAAGCTTTAAAAGTAAGCTTAGCTACCGGAATCAAAGATTAACATTAGGACCCTTATTTGAAAGCTAAAAAATGGAATGTAAATCAATGGTCAGGTCTTGCTATGACTGTTACTGAAAGGTAGGGTGGAGTAGGTAGGCAGCTAGCAGTGGCTCGTGTGCCACATAGTTGTCGACCTACCAAAGATCTTCTCTAAAGGAACCACCAACCATAAGCCCCACCTTAAGGGATACTGACACACTGTTTTTTCCTGAAGTAGGCATTCGTTTAAATGTTATCCATAAATCTCCAATGGTTCAGGCAGGTAAAGAAACTGCTTGTCATGAAGGAGACACGGGAGATGCAGATTCGATTCCTGTGTCAAGAAGATCCTATGGAGAAGGAACTAGCAACCCACTTCAGTATTCTTGCCTGAAAAATCCCATGGACAGAGGAGCATGGTGGGCTACAGTCCAAATGGTGGAAAAAAGTTAGAAACAACTGAATGACTAAGCACACATATATGTTATACAAACAAAGTTGACACTTCTTTGAGCCAATAAGTGCTCAGTAACACTTGATTGTTCCTATGGGTTTTGTCCCCTCACTTTTAATTTAGATGTTTTTCATGCTACCTTGTAGAATTACAGACATGTTTTTTTCTTAAAAAATTAATAAGGGTGGTATTTAAGTTGCTTTTGTAAGGTATTGGAATTGTTTCCTAGTGATTTGTGACACACACACAAACACACATATAAATATTCAAAATGAAACAAATTAAAATATTTTAAAACATGAAGGCAATGAAGGAAATATATCTAGAGCTAAGGAATATGTGTTTTATATAGTATTTTGGTTTTTTTCAGGCTTCTATGGTGAAAATTATTTGACAGTAATGTTTAAAATAAGAGAAGAAAACTCTAAGAACATTACAGGAGGTCACAAATAGAGAAAGACAGGCAAAGGGGAGAGAGACAATCTTTCTAATGATGCAAAGTGCAATTGATGTATTCATATGACTAGATTGCCTTGCTTTGGTTCTTTGATTCTGGTAGTCAAAGAGGTGATTTATCCATTGCAATTATTTTGCAATACTAATACAAGTAATAATTTGAATTAGCTTTCTAACTCAGTCACTTATGCTCAACATGCCATTCATTAATTGTTTTATTTTATCTTCTAGAGAATGAAATAATCAGGGTACCATGATGTTGCTTCTATTCTTTAATTACTTCATTTATTTATCTTATAGGTGAATATTCACTCTCAGGCGATATATTAAGTATTGGACATAGTAAACAACAGAAGAAAATGTTTCAAGTTTTACCCAGCATAATGGGAGAAATATTGTACTAGATTATAATCCTCATGGATCTTTGAGATTCCAATCACTTCTCATCTTCTTGTTCTATTGGAATCCACCTTCACCAAGTGGAGCATTGTTCTTTCAGATTTTCATAAACAACACACCCCTGCAGTGTGTGACCACCACTTATACAGTGTTACCAAAGAGCCAGATGATTCACCCAATGTTTCAACCAAGACAAATAGAGAGGGGGTTCAGGAAGGATCCAGGTACATAAATATCTTGGTAAAAGACTACCTCAAGTAGTGCTTTTCTCAATCCATCCTAAGTCTTGAACTTTGATCCATCTGCTGTATCTCATCCTTACACAATATGAAATGATAATCAGAACAAGAAGGAATTGCTTGCATTGATTGCATTATCTCTTCTGTTCTTCACTACTCCTTTTTCCTCAATTTCATCATCCTGGACTTGCACCTCTCAGGTATTATTTAATCCTTCTTTCTTATTTTATTTCTAATGAGCATGAGGTACTGTACAAACATAGAAGCAAACGGATCAACTGGGCTAAATAATTACTATAAAAATAGGAAAAAAAATTAGCAAGTGGGAAAACTAACTAGTAATGAAAAGATGATCAATTATTGAGTGATGACTATTTTAGGCCTAGAGCTTGTAACTTTTCAAATGACCTTGCAAGAGAAATATTGTTCACATTAGACATTTTAGGAAAGTGCAGTTCAGGTGAAAAGAACCTGACAAGGTCTTGCAGCTAATGTTGATAAAAGAAGATTCAAAACCGTGGTTTTCTTTTCTCACAGACTATGTTTTTTCAGCCCAGTGTTTAAGAGATTGGAGTAGACTTCCATAAATATGTAGCCTTGTGTAGTTAAGGAGTTCATAAAGGGAAAAAAAAAAAAAAAGACTTTCCCTTCGGAGAGAATAATACAATACTAGCTAAACGACATATATTACGTATCACAACCCAAGTGCTTAAATCATAAGGCTGAAGATTTCTTTTCCAACTCTGCTTGCAACTTGAGCAATTCAACAGATCATTCCACAACAAGCAACATCTTTCAGGGAAAATAAAATGCATCTAAATTGAGCAGTGAATCCCAATTTTGGCAATAAATAATAAATATAGAATAAGGAATGGCTTACAACCACCTGCTGATTTCATAAACTTTTGCTCAGTGTTTACTTTCATTTTTCTTATAATGTAAGAGAATGTACAAAAATGTAACCCAGAAAGATTATCTAACCTTTTAAATAAGTTTCTCCCTAGATTTAATTTTGCTCTATAACATAAATATTGACCTAATGGACTAGTATGTTGTTCTGGGAATGCCAAGGTCACTGCTGAAAAGATATTTACATGCTGATGAATGATCTGTAGATTGTTGAGCTGAGAAAGTCTCAAAATTGTCAATGCTTGAATAAATAAATGTATAAATAACAAGAGTCAGAGGCAATGATTCAGAAAAAATGGAGCTGGGGTAAGTGTAGAAGGACAATGATAGAATTAAACCGAGGGGAAATAAATGGAAGGGGAAGAAAAAGAAACTTCTGGTAAAGCCATTATTTGATTAAAAGTTCACTTACTGTGTTATTTTTTTACTTATTTTGATTTATTGTTGGAGTGGAAGAATACTTGTCTTGGAAAGTGTTTTCCATCAAAGAACAATTTTTTGTTATTATGTTTATGTTATGGAAATACCATTTCTCTCTCTTGGTATTTTTTTTTTTAATTTTCATGTCATTTTATTTTTGGACCTTTGCTTTGCAAATTCATTATCTATAAAATAGATAACAATAGTTATCTATAAAATAGATAACAATAGTTTATCAGCATCTAATAAATGAGGTTGTATTATTTTTATCAGTTAAGATATAGTCACATATGCATACCCAGACTTCAAAAGAAGATTGTGATTCATTAATGAGTCTGCTGAGTAGGAGAGATCTAATGGGAGCAGCCAAAGTTTTACAGGTGTACAAGTTGCTCATAGGAAAGCAAAATCAGTAGGCTTTACAAATGTTTTATCTATCTAGGGAAGAGATAGCTGGACTTAGAGAGGATGTGTGAGGCATCACTCCTTGGGCTGCTCCACTGATTTTTGGGAAAGAAAAACATAAAGAAATAATAAAGGTTACAAGGAAGAAAGAAGAAAAGGAAGAGGTAGAAAGTGTAAATATCTTCGTGCTGCTGCTCATAGTAATTCTATAACTATTATATAATAGGTTTATGACTTTGGACAAGTCACTAGCGCTCTTTATCTCTCATTTTCTCACATGAAAAATGGAAATGTAATGTTATATAAATTACAGCAGAGTACTGAAATAGTTGACTCTCAATTCTATAACTCTTTGAAAGTTCCTAGAGATAGCATACCACATTTGGAAAAGCAGAGAAATGAATTTGAAGAAAAGCAGATATGAGTGTGAATCTTCTCTGAATTTCTTGCTGAATCAACATGGAAAAGTTATTTAGATTTGTTAAGATGTTTTGATTCTATTAAAAATTGAACCAACTGCTATAGAAGGCATTAGGATACTGTTTTGAAAACCTTTCAATAAATAAAACTTTGACTTACTTTTTACACCTGGCGTTAATCTTCTTAATTTTATATTTCTAGAAACTCCATTTTGACAATCTCATAGTCTTCCTGGCTTGCTCTTTTACACTTTTCCTAGATTTAAGTACTTTTAATTTTGTTCCATCACTTCATAGAAAGTAGATTGGGAAACAATGGAAAAAGTGACAGACTTTATTTTCCTGGGATCCAAAATCACTGTGACACTGCCTGCAGCCATGAAATTAAAAGATGCTTCCTTCTTGGAATAAAAGCTATGACAAATCTAGACAGCATATTAAAAGCAGAGACATCACTTGGCTGACAAAGGTCTGTCTAGTCAAAGCTATGGTTTTTCCAGTAGTCATGTATGGATGTGAGAGTTGGACCATGAAGAAGGTTGAGCACCAAAAAATTGATGGTTTTGAACTGTGGTACTGGAGAAGACTCTTGAGAGTCCCTTGGACAGCAAGATCAAACAGGTTAATCCTAAAGGAAATCAATCCTGAATATTTATTGGAAGGATTGATGCTAAAGCTGAAGCTCCAATACTTTGACCATCTGATGCGGAGAGCTGAACTTGTTGGAAAAGACCCTGATGCTTGAAATGATTAAGGACAAGAGAAGGGGGCAACAGAAGATGAGATAGTTGGATGGCATCACTGACTCAATGAATATCAATTTGAGAAAACTCTGGGAGATAGTAAAGGACAGGGAAGGCTGACATGCTGCAATCCACGGGGTTTCAAAGAGTCAGGCAGGACTCAGTGACTGAACAACAGCAATTTTCTTTCATTATGCTGGGGATTCAGATGAATAAACTTGCAATAGAAACTATCTTTTACCAAGATGTGATAAAACTAATTTATGGAAAAAAAAAGTCAGAACTACCAATCGTTCATACATCTTCTGAATAATTTTTGCCCAATGCTATCTTGTCTACTTGTCCTTGGCACATGGAATCTTATGGGAGCTACTACAGAACAAGTCCCAGCAGGCTTACAAAGGCAAGATAGGCCTTCAGGAAATGATTTTAGCCAAAGTTATTGTTGTTGTTGTTATTCAGTCATGAAGTCGTGGCCAACTCTTTGTAACCCCATGGACTGCAGCATGCCAGGCTCCCCTATCCTTCACTATCTCCTGGAGTTACTACTGTGTGATCCTTACTATGCTATGGCCCAACTCCTCTCTGTTACCACCATGACTAATGAATAATCACATAATCTCATTCTTAAAATTTGAAGTTATTATTCCCTTATGAAGAATTTATTGCTGCCTTTGACCTCCTTAACTTCAGCCATTCTAATTCTCTATGATTAAGCATAATGATGAATGGTAACCATGAAGCTGATATTGTAGGAAGGTCTAATTATTGATAACCTTTGTAGTTAAGAAAATCTTAGAAAGTTAATCTTAGAGGAAAGGAAGTGTAGTGTAAAATCTAGGGAGGAACAGACAAAACTAAATTCATATTCTATGAAGATTTCTCTTTGAGCCAAGATAATTATCAATTGAATGTGAGAGGAAGTAGGTTTTTGAAAGACAAAAAGATACCAGCTATAAAACTTTCGGACTAACACAAGTGAAGAATTTATAGAACACCATGCTAAAGTAGCAGAGAAGGAAATTGCAACCCACTCCACTATTCTTGCCTGGGAAATCCCATGGACAGAGAAGCTTGATAGACTACAGTCCATGGAGTCACAAAGTGCTGGACACGACTTAAAAACTAAACCACCCCCATGCTAAGACAGTGAGTAGGGAAAGAAACAAGATTAAACAAAACACTAAAGTAGTATAATCAACATGAAGTGGAATTTAATTAAATATAATAAATGAGGGACAAAAACAAGCTAAGTATGAGCCCCAGGTTTTTGGATTGAGGTATTTGGTAAATAAGGAAAACACAGATTTGAACAGAATTTAAATTTGGTTTTATGTATAAGGAATGTGATGTTTCTATGAGTAATACAGAAAACATTGACAGTGTTATTGAAACCAGGATTGGAAAGGGTTGATGAATGGAGACGTTAATAGTTTCATAGCTTCAAGTGTGTCTGTGTCTGAGATAATGCAAGGAGATCAAGTCCATGAGGACTGACCATTTCTTATTATAATGCATTTCTGTTCATCTCCATATTTACTCTTTTTTAAGTGTTTAGTTTAACAACTTGATGTTAGATGAAGAGAACACAGTAGGACACTGAATTAATGCCGTGCAATCTCTTCACAAATTAGCTTATTCCCAATAAGGCTAATATTTTCATTTTTCACTGGGCCCCACAAACTATGTAGCCAATTTTTGCATTGAGGATGTGTGTGTGTGTAGATGTGTGTGTATGTATATGTATGTGTATTTACTTCATAGAATTTAGTAATGTGCTACCTTATAATGGAAAGTCATATACCTAGGATAGTTTTTTAACAAGTAGACACAAATTAAAGAAGATTTTCTTTTTTAAAAATTGGCATATTAGGTCAAAGTAATTGAACCTGAATAGCTTATGTGATTTGAAAGGAACACCAATGAGGTCACCAAGAACTTCATCACGACTAAGGAGCCATTGGGAGAAACTGAATTTTGGTCTTTGCACATTCTCTTTCATTTTGCAGAATAAATGATGTCCCAAGGGACAAATTTGCTCATTGGGATTCTTATAAAATATCATTTATTAACTCAGAAATTGCTTGGCATTAGCTCTTAAAAGGAGTTGTGCTTTTTTTTTTTTTTCTTGAAAGCATCATTTTTATCTGGGAAGAAAAAATAAGTCAAATTATAACTTTTTAGGTACAGTCCAAATAGCAGCATGAATAAAAACAATATACAACCATTTGGGGCTTCTCTGGTAGCTTAGCTGATGAAGAATCTGCCTACCTTGTTCAATTCCAGTGTCACGAAGATCCACTGGGGAGGAGATAGGCTACCCACTCCAGGATTCCAGCATGGAGAATTTTGCAGACCACATAGTCCATGGAGTCACAAAGAGTTGGATACCACTCAGTCCCTTTCATTTTCACAACCATTTAGTTAATTGCCCCAGGACAGTACATGTTTAAAAGTCAGTGTCTGTGCCTTTGCTATCATGTAAGGCCAATGGTTAGGAAGGAGATCCAGATTTGGGAAGTTAAACTTTTATCTAATAATTAGCCAGAAAAGGGTTCACAAGGAGATTAGGTGTTAAAAATCTGCCTTGTATTCATTGTCAGTCTTTCTATTTCTAGGTTTAATCTCCGGTCAACATATCCTTACTCTTTACTTGCTTTGTTTCTATATACCTTTTACTATGTTTGCTGCTGCTCTTATTGTTACTGTCATTTTTAAACTTCAGTATCTATTATACACAGGTATTTACCTTCATCTTCCTGTTCCCAGCCATTTATCCCCCCAACAACTCCATTTGGGGGCCAATAAGAAAGGCAGTGCCAAAGAATGCTCAAACTGCTGCACAATTGCACTCATCTCACATGCTAGTAAAGTAATGCCTAAAATTCTCCAAGCCAGGCTTCAGGAATATGTGAACCGTGAACTTCCTGATATTCAAGCTGGTTTTAGAAAAGGCACAGGAACCAGAGATCAAATTGCCAACATCTGCTGGATCAAAGAAAAAGGAAGAGAATTCCAGAAAAACATCTATTTCTGTTTTATTGACTATGTCAAAGCCTTTGACTGTGTGGATCACAATAAACTGTGGAAAATTCTGAGAGAGATGGGAATACCAGACCACCTGACCTGCCTCTTGAGAAATCTGTATGCAGGACAGGAAGCAACAGTTAGAACTGGACATGGACCAACAGACTGGTTCCAAAGAGGAAAAGGAATATGTCAAAGCTGTATATTGTCACCCTGCTTATTTAACTTATATGTAGAAAACATCATGAGAAACCCTGGACTGGAAGAAACACAAGCTGGAATCAAGGTTGCTGGGAGAAATATCAATAACATCAGATATGCAGATGATGCCACCCTTATGGCAGAAAGTGAAGAGGAACTAAAAAGCCTCTTGAGGAAAGTGAAAGAGGAGAGTGAAAAAGTTGGCTTAAAGCTCAACATTTAGAAAATGAAGATCATGGCATCTGGTCCCATCACTTCATGGGAAATAGATAGGGAAACAGTGGAAACAGTGTCAGACTTTATTTTGGGGGGCTCCAAAATCACTGCAGATGGTGACTGCAGCCATGAAATTAAAAGACGTTTACTCCTTGGAAGAAAGGTTATGACCAACCTAGATAGCATATTCAAAAGCAGAGATATCACTTTGCCAACTAAGGTCTGTCTAACCAAGCTATGGTTTTTCCAGTAGTCAAGTATGGATGTGAAAGTTGGACTGTGAAGAATGCTGAGCACCGAAGAATTGATGCATTTGAGCTGTAGTGTTGTAGAAGACTCTGGAGAGTCCCTTGGACTGCAAGGAGAGCCAACCAGTCCATTCTGAAGGAGATCAGCCCTGGGATTTCTTTGGAAGGAATGATGCTAAAGCTGAAACTCCAGTACTTTGGCCACCTCATGGGAAGAGTTGACTCATTAGAAAAGATTCTGATGCTGGAAGGGATTGGGGACAGGAGGAGAAAGGGATGACAGAGGATGAGATGGCTGGATGGCATCACAGACTCGATGGAAGTGAGTCTGAGTGAACTCCGGGTGTTGGTGATGGACAGGGAGGCCTGGCGTGCTGCGATTCATGGGGTCACAAAAAGTTGGACACGACTGAAGGTCTGAACTGAACTGACTGAAGTGAAGGTTCATTTTCATGAGATCAAATCTCCTTTTTCTGTAGTAACTTGTTTCATTAGGATTATTGTGGGAAAGTGGAATCTAACGTTTGTATATAGACTCTTTAACTCTGTTATCATGTTGGTGTGATTACCAGTCCAAACTACCACTGTTCACAGTATGACAGACCAATAAATCAAGAGACAAGTTGTTGTGGCAAGGAATAGTAACTTTCTTTGGAAACTCAGCAGACCTTGAAGATGGTGGACTAATATCCCAAATAACCATTTTACCCAAGTTAGAACTCAGGCATTGTGTAACTAAAAAGGAAGAAAGAGGGGAGTGGCTGGTTGTTGCAAACTTCTTGGTGCAGAAATCTTTTGTTCTTGAATTTGTCCAAGTAGGTCTGTTATGGTCCTATAAAACCCCAACAAGACAAATGCTATTCTCTGTTCCAAAATTTTTAATCTCTACATGAATGGAAAAGTTTTCAAACTGTAAAAGTCAGAACTTTGAGAATATGTTGCTTTTAATGTTTCAGGCTATAGGCAACATTCCTAAGCAAAAGTGGAGAACCAGCATGACTAACCACAGGCAATAGAGCAGAAGGGTTAAAATTAAAGGAATTTATCCAATATAGACTCAGGTTTGTTCTCTATTACAGCACCATGTTTCATAGTGCCTGATATTGAAGACTTTTCTGAGTCCACAATTGTCCACCTCATTCTATAGGCACCTTAAAATGTGCTTTCGTTCACAAAGGCAGTTACTATTGCTCTATTTGCTTTTTTTTTTAAGTTTGATCTCATGTTCATTACTATTTCCTGTTTTTATTTGTTTTTGTTTCATGTTTGTTTTTAATGGGGGGTGGGGGGGATGAGGAATTTATTTTGTTCCACTTTATCTCTCCTGATTCCATAAGGAAGTGAATGCAAGTAGCTATTTTACTGTGTTTAACTTGTCATTGTGCAGCTACCCCCTGAACTTGCACATTTTTTCACCCTAAGTCAGTAATCTTTTTCACCCTAAATCAGTAAACTCTTTCTGGCATGGGAAAGAAATATAATGCATGCAGTGATCAGTCTGACACTCTCTCTCTCACTCTACCCTACCCCCATATATGGATGTGTGTGTGTATGTCTGTGTGTGTGTATGTGTTACAGTCCCAGCTTAAAGAATGTCACCTGATCTCAAATTGTTTTTTTGTTTGTTTGTTTAGTTTTGCTATTCTTGATCTGTTAATTAGACATGCCAATATTACCATGATTATAACAATTACCATCTTTGGATTCATTCATCATTTTCACATTATTAACTATCCAACACAGCTAGAACAAAGTAGTTTAAGCTTACTGTTTATCATAAACTATGCTGTATGATTCATATTGGAAACTCAGAAAAACACAATAAGGTACAGATAGTTATTACAGCTACATTACACTTGAGAAAAATAAGGCAGGAAGGCAAAAATAAAATTCCCATGAATATATAACTAGAAAGTGGCAGTGCTGGAGTGGGAGGATGGATTGAGATTTGGGGATTAGCAGATGCAAACTATTATATATAGAATGGATAAACAACAAGGTCCTACTATATATCATAGGGGATTATATTTGATATCCTATAATAAACCATAATGGAAAAAATATTAAAAAATATATGTGTATGTGTAACTGAATCATTTTGTTGCATAGTAGGAATTCAAACAATTTTGTAATAAACTATACTTCAATAAAATAATGGAATGAAACAAAGTGGCAGTGCTTGTACACAGATCTGAGTCTGTTTGTGTATCGTATTTTGTTTTTAAATATACACTTTATTTTTGTCATGATAATACATTATTTTGGTGGAAAAAACACATTAATTGATTTTGATAGAGATTTTTATAGAAATAAAATGCATCAATTTAAATCTTTAAATTTTTCTATCTATTACAATCAGTATTTCCTTCATGAAACAGAAGTTATAGAGGTGTTCACTTGGCAGAAAACTAGTACATACATCCAGTAATCTTAGGTATTACCTTAACAGATATTTTAAATTAGGATAAACTTGAAGGCAAGCTTCACAAATTAGTTCTATTTGGTTTTATGGATGCATTTATTTATTTATAGTTCTCAGCATGGTTTACACATGAAGGCATCTAAAATGGCAGCTAATTGTTGAAGAGGGAAGTCTAATCGGTAGTCTGTTTCTTCTGTAGGTAAAGATAAGTTGAAAAGACGACAGCCTGTAGTAACACTAATAACCACAGAACAGACGGCCTGCAGTTGAAATGTTAGAGAGATCAGTAAGGAATCTGTTGTTTCTCTTTTTCTTATTATAGTCTCAACATGTATTTTTGAGTCAGCTTCTCACCATACCGTATGTAAACTAATTATCATTTCACAAGCTCTGAGTATGAAATTTTATGAGAAGAAATAGAAAGAAAATTGGTTTTTAAGCACAAAATTCAATAAAATAAATAGGGTCATGTTTGTATTCTTCAACAGTTTAAATATAATCAGTTGTGAAAAGATTGTGGTTTGCCATAGACAATGAAAACACAACCAGCAGGTTGATCTGGAAGACATATTTGGGGTAAAATCAGGAAGAATGACTGAGAGTCCCAGAATTCAAATTATCTCTCCACGACAGAAAGTATCAAGAGGAGACTGCATGGTCATTTGCTAGAGATATTTGAGTATGGATTCTTCCTTTGGGTGGATAAATAGACCAGAGTCTCTCAGAGGCTTCCTCAAACACTAAGACCCTATGATCTTATTATCTCCTTGTTCCCACAGTGTCCCAAGGGCAGACTACCATTACAAGGCTGGGATCTCAACTCTTCCAGCAGCTCTGTGTGCTGAGAGCATAGCAAAAGGAGACATGCTGAGAATCTGTGGGGTCTGAAACATGGTATATTTCAGGGAAAGTCTGAAGGGCAGATGTGTCCTGAATATGAAATTACCAAAATCATTTTAAAGCCTTTTTCTATGCTCAAGTCCCAGCTACTTTTGTGAGCCTAGTGCACTGTCTGCAGGCAGGCCATTTTACTCTGCATGCACTTACTTTCCTGAAAATTGTTTCTTTCTTTTAAAGCAGCAGCCACTGTTAAGAATCAAAGTCCATTTGCATGGTGCAGTGCCAGTACAATGTAGTTTATTGGACAATAATAAGCCTTGCTGACACATTCATTTGAAATCTCAATCCAGAAGCTCTGCTGCATTCCTAATGTTATGACAACAGGAATAAAGTAAGGGATTTTATTCAATCATGATTTTAAATTTATCACTCATTACTTAGGATAACTGTATGGAGAATTAATTTGAAAAAAAAATAGTAAAAGCACTCCCAGTGTTATGAATGTTTTGACACTACCAGAACAAAACACTTGTCTTGATGTGCTAAACATTGCTTACACCATAAAAGTACTCTTCTCACACTGCTCAAACTAGTTGGAAGTACACCATTATTTTCTCCAAAGCTGGATCTAGATCTCTGCCTAGAGTATATACAAAATGCCTTTATCTTTGGAGTGCTTAAGAAAGAATGTTCCTAAGGAGGAAAAAAAAATATCACTGAATACAAAGAAATAAAAGCTGCAGTTCACATTGGGTGTGGGGGGAACAAAGTAAATAGACTAAAACCTGGAAAAGCACACATTTAAAAATAAGACAAACATCTGACAATAACACCTGGAATATGACTGACATGTCAATGAGGAATTGAGTATAAATTCTATTTAAAGTGAAATGTTTTTCAATTAGACGGTTTAGAATAGGGAAGAAATGAGGTAGAATTAAGAAAGATAAAAGAAGTTTTTTTTTTTTTTTTTTTCTAGCTGATTGGATATTAAACAACAATAGAGCTTCAATAGAGCTATTTATTTATAACTTTAGTTTGTTGAGTTGTATTAAAATTATAGACTGCTAGGTCTTGGGTCAATTATAAAGAACATAGTAATAGAAGATAAGGGAGTTTGAAAGAAATATTGCAATTCACTAAGATCTAATTCTTCATCCTTTAGGTAAGAAACAAAAAGGCAAGATGTGTGAGTAATGTGCCCCAGTTCATGTAGATAGTAGATGGCCATGATCTGGTAATCTCTCTCCACCCCACACCATTCTGCCATTATCTCTACCACCTTATTTATTCTCATACTTCCTTACACTTTTAAAACTCAGAAAGTATGTAATATGCTCTGCTAATAACACTAATGGTAACACTTGACATTTGTGTGCATATGATTTGGGGGAAAGGTATAGCAGAGTGGAAGAGCAGAGAGGTATGCTTTGAAAAATATCCAGAGAAATCCTGGATTTCTGCAGACAAACCTCTCTTACTACTTCTCCTCCACTAATAACCCCTTTCATTTCAAAGTAAAAGTTACTTTCTAGAATTCAGTGCATGTCCATATAATATACTGATTACACAGGCTGTTAATTAACCTACTAGAAATCAGTTTCACTGTCTTTCAGAATCACATAAAATTGCTATATATGGATCTTTATATAAGAGAATGTAGAACAGTCAAACAGTGTGAGCGCTAAGTCACTTCAGTCATATCTGATTCTTTGTGACCCTATAGACTATAGCCTGACAAGCTCCTCAATCCATGGGATTCTCCAAGCAAGAATTCCTGCCCTTCTCCAGGAAACCTTTGGTATACTGTATTAAAGAGCTCTGAAAACAACTCTTCAGACTACTCATTTCAGCCATATAATTAATGGTTTATTTTCCTAGTTTTTACAAAGCCAAATTGTCATTTGAATGATTCGACCAATTATTTGGTCATTATGTAGACACTGAGGTCTTCTCTGTAGCTCAAACAATAAAGAATCTGGCTGTAATGCAGAAGACCCGGGTTCGATCCCTGGGGCCAGGAAGATCCTCTGGAGAAGAGACTGGAAGTCCACTCCAGTGTTTTTGCCTGGAGAAGCCCATGGACAGAAGAGCCTGGCAGGCTACAGTCTGTGGGATTGCAAAGAGTCAGACATGACTGAGCGACTAACACTACTACTATACTGTATAGACACAGGCTTAGGACAGGATCTCAAGAGTAGGTAGAACACTCTCAATTCCCACGTAAGAACAGAACAACGATAACAACATAGGAAGAACATCATGATACAAACAAGCCAAATATCCAGATACCTAATTTTTTTTCTGCCGGGAGCCAGTGTGAGGAATCCCACCCGTGACAAGGTCATGTGGCAGAGGCCTGATGGGCAAGGCAAATCAGGCCTCAGGTTTTCCCCCTGGTATTTCCTGAGCATGTACCCACCTCCCCCAAATAAGAATCTGGCTGCCTTATTGTATTGTACTTTTCCACTCTTCTGACACTCTCTAGAAAAAGTTAATTCAGGGCTTCAGTCTCCTGCAAAAGTATGTCTCGGCTTAAAACCCCCTCTGATAACTCTCTAGCTTGCCTAACAGGTTCCCCCGGACTTTTTACAGCTTGTGAATTGCTTGCAGCCCCCCAACCATAAGAGGTACAAAGCTTAAAAACATCTTAAAGATACAGAGCCTTTTCTAAAGAGCTAAAAATCATATTGGTGACAGGATTTCACTGTTAACTCAATGATTGCTGCCAGGCCTCCATATTCTTTATCTTTTAGGCACCTGGGAGGATGTTAATCAATGTAAATGGGATATGGAAAAAGATATATAATAGTTTTGATGTTAGCAACACTAGACTTTTGAGTTAATTACTTTTCTTTTGTTATAAATCACTGTGCTCCTTTTACTTGTTATACATTGCTGTATCTTTGCTGTGTAAGAATGTAACTTTATTTAGTGTTTTCTGAGAATGGCACCAGACTTTGGGAAGAACAACACAAATGAGTCTTCTGGCTGACAAACCCTTATCAGAAAAGGGCTGTAAAATGTTAATTGGCCCTTTTGGCCGGAAGATGATGTAAATCACCTAAGACTTGTGTATACAACTAGGTATGCAGAGAGAAAAGCCTGGTTTTGATAAGAGTCTGGGCTGCTAATGCTGCCTAATTTTGTATTACCCATTGATCTCTATGTACAATCAACAAGGTATAAAATGTCTTTCTAGACAATAGAGGCTGGGCCAGTCATTGGAAGGACTGGTTTCCCCCGTGTCTCCTCTTTACTCTAATTTCAGGCTGAATTCCCATCTGGGGCGTGGAGGCGTGCCATGTCTACTTACTAGCCCCAGCTTCTAAGATCCATGAGAGAGGGAGCACAAAGTGGGTCACCCCCCGCTATTCAAGAGGACGCCGGTGGCCTAACGTAGATGGTGCAAGCTCCTTGTCTGGAACTTTATTGGCTTTCCAAGTAAAACAAGTTATTCAGCCTCTTTTCTCCACTAAATTTTCATACTGCACTATTTCTTCCTAATCTAATCTTATACTTCTAATTAAATAAATAAATAAATAAATAAATAAATAAGTTTTTTCCTTGCTTACTCCGTCTCCCCTTTGAATCACCCTGGATCCACCGGGGCTGGACCCCGGCATTTTTCAAACTCTTACTTATAACTGGGAACATTCATGGTCACTGATTTAAGATATTTTCACTTATTTATTTTTGACTTTACAATATGTGAAAGTAATACCAATGCAGTAGAAACTGTACTTCAGTTTTGATTTTTGATCTTTCCCCAGAGATACATATTCTTTTGTGATATGAGGCAACATCTGTGAACCAGAGTTCTCTGTCAGTCACACATTCTGCAGGTAAACAATTGCTACACTTAAAAGCATTTTGTACTGAGACAACTATTTTTTTTTTAATTTTTGCTTTCAGTACCATATTCAATAAAGTACATGGGATAGTCATCACTTTATAATAAAATAGGCTTTGTGTTAAATGATATTCAAATATATGTTCAGTTAAGTTCAGTCAGTCGCTCAGTCGTGTCTGACTCTGCGATGCCATGAATTGCAGCATGCCAGGCCTCCCTGTCCATCACCAACTCCCAGAGTTCATTTAGACTCACATCCATTGAGTCAGTGATGCCATCCAGCTATCTCATCCTCTGTCGTCTCCTTCTACTCCTGCCCCCAATCCCTCCTAGCATCAGTCTTTTCCAATGAGTCAACTCTTTGCATCAGGTGGCCAAAGTACTGGAGTTTCAGCTTTAGCATCATTCCTTCCAAAGAAATCCCAGGGGTGATCTCCTTCAGAATGGACTGGTTGGATCTCCTTGCAGTCCAAGGGACTCTCCAGAGTCTTCTCCAACACCACAGTTCAAAAGCAACAATTCTTCGGCGCTCAGCTTTCATCACAGTCCAACTCTCACATCCATACATGACCACTGGAAAAACCATAGCCTTGACTAGATAGACCTTTGTTGGCAAAGTAGTGTCTCTGCTTTTTAACATGTTGTCTAGGTGGCTCACAAATTCTCTTCCAAGGAGTAAGCATCATTTAATTTCATGGCTGCAGTCACCATCTGCAGTGATTTTGGAGCCCCCAAAATAAAGTCTGACACTGTTTCCACTGTTTCCCCATCTATTTCCCATGAAGTGATGGGACCGGATGCCATGATCTTCGTTTTCTGAATGTTGAGCTTTAAGCCAACTTTTTTACTCTCCTCTTTCACTTTCCTCAAGAGGCTTTTTAGTTCCTCTTCACTTTCTGCCATAAGGGTGGTATCATCTGCATATCTGAGGTTATTGATATTTCTCCCAGCAATCTTGATTCCAGCTTGTGCTTCTTCCAGCCCAGCGTTTCTCATGATGTACTCTGCATATAAGTTGAATAAACAGGGTGACAATATACAGCCTTGACATATTCCTTTTCCTATTTGGAACAAGTCTGTGGTTCCATGTCCAGTTCTAACTGTTGCATCCTCACCTGTTT
This sequence comes from Ovis canadensis, assembly GCF_042477335.2. Classification (NCBI taxonomy): domain Eukaryota; kingdom Metazoa; phylum Chordata; class Mammalia; order Artiodactyla; family Bovidae; genus Ovis; species Ovis canadensis. Next base: position 54,592,174 of record NC_091247.1, read on the forward strand.
TTCAAGAGACAGGTTAGGTGGTTTGTTGTTCCCCTCTCTTTCAGAATTTTCCACAGTTTATTGTGATCCACACAGTCAGGGGCTTTGGCATAGTCAATAAAGCAGAAATAGATATTTTTCTGGAACTCTCTTCCTTTTTCCATGATCCAGTGGGTGTTGGCTATTTGATCTCTGGTTCCTCTGCCTTTTCTAAAACCAGCTTGTACATCTGGAAGTTCAAGGTTCACGTATCGCTGAAGCTTGGCTTGGAGAATTTTGAGCATTACTTTACTAGCATGTGAGATGAGGTAGGCTACTGTAAATGTTCTGAAGACATTTAAGGTAGGCTCACCTAAGTTGTGATGTTTAGGAATTTATTAAATACATTTTTAATTTATGATATGTTTTACTTATGATGTAGCTATTGTAACATAACTCCATTACCAGTTGAGAAATATATACTGCAAAATGTGTCAGTCTCTTTATTACCTGCAGGTTCCAGTCATTCAAATTGAAATATTTTATCTGATACACAAATCTGCCTATATTACAATCATTTTCAAGAGTTTGTATTACTAAAAAGTAACAATATCTCAAAATAAATAAATCTTCAATTCTTCACACCACGGTTTTTATAATATAAACACATCTATCTAGTGTATAAGTAAATGTAATATGATATTTTAAGGAAGAAAATGTATTTCAGGTAAAACTAGCATAGAAATATGAATTGAAAGTACTTTACAGAGAAAGGGGAAAATTATAGAAACTCTGGAATCATAAAAAACTGAGATTTAATTTCTGGGTTTATTATTTTGATGATTATGTGCCTTTGAGTAAATTTTTTTTTTTTTTCTCATTCGAAGTTTCTTCTTCTATAAAGTAGTAGAAATAATGTACTTTCATCACAGGGATCTTAGAACAGAAATTGGGAGCCTTGCATGAAGGCCACAGAAGTGGAACCCAGAACCAAGGTCACCTCTGAGTCTGATTGAGCTCCTTTCTAGCTATTGCTGAAATCCACTTGATCATAACTGGAAGTCATCCTGACACCAAATTAGGCAAAAAAATGCCCACCCTATTCTCACCCTATATCACCCTAACCAGTTGAAAATTGCCACACTTTCAGCAGGTATTTTCTTTGATTTGAGGCTATGAAAACTGTTTATTAGATGAGTCAAGCTAATGGCTTGTACATTTTATCTTCTGAAAGAACTAACTTCTAGGTTTATTAATCATTGCCATTGCTTCCTTCATTTCTTTTCCATTTTTTTCTACTGTAATCTTTATTTTTTTTCTTTTCTTTTACTAACTTTGGGTTTTTGTTGTTGTTGTTCTTTTTTAGTTGCTTTTGATGTAAAATTAGGTTGTCTAACTGATATTTTTCTTGTTTTTTGAGATAGGCTTGTATTGCTATAAACTTTCCTCTTCAGTCCTCAGTTCAGTCGTTCAGTCATGTCTGACTCTTTGTGAATCCATGAACCATAGCACGCCAGGCCTACCTGTCCATCACCAACTCCTGGAGTCTACTGAAACCCATGTTCATTGAGTAAGTAATGCCATCTAACCATCTCATCCTTTATCATCCCCTTCCCCAACTGCTGTCAGTCTTTCCCAGCATCAGAGTCTTTTCCAATGAGTCAGCTCTTTGCATCAGGTGGCCAAAGTATTGGAGTTTCAGCTTCAACATCAGTCCTTCCAATGAACACCCAAGACTGATTTCATTTAGGATGGACTGGTTGTATCTCTTGGCAGTCTAAGGGACTCTCAAGAGTCATCTCCAACACCACAATTCAAAAGCACCAATTTTTCAGCACTCAGCTTTCTTTATAGTCCAACTCTCACATCCATACATGACTACTGGAAAAACCATTGCCTTGACTAGACAGACCTTTTATGGCAAAGTAATGTCTCTGCTTTCTAGGCTGGTCATAACTTTCCTTCCAAGGGGTAAGCATCTTTTAATTTCATGGCTGCAATCACCATCTGCTGTGATTGTAGAGCCCCCCAAAATAAAGTCAGCCACTGTTTCCACTGTTTCCCCATCTATTTCCCATGACGTGATGGGACCAGATGCCATGATCTTAGTTTTCTAAATGTTGAGCTTTAATCCAACTTTTCCACTCTCCTCTTTCACTTTCCTCAAGAGACTCTTTAGTTCCTCTTCACTTTCTGCCATAAGAGTGGTGTCATCTACATATTTGAGGTTATTGATATTTCTCCCAGCAATCTTGATTCCAGCTTGTGCTTCTTCCAGCCCAGCCTTTCTCATGATGTACTCTGCATAGAAGTTAAATAAGCAAGGTAACAGTATATAGCCTTGATGTACTCCTTTTCCTGTTTGGAACCAGTCTGTTGTTCCATGTCTCATTCTAATATTGCTTCCTAACCTGCATACAGGTTTCTCAAGAGGCAGGTCAGGTGGTCTGGTATTCCCATATCTTTCAGAATTTTCCACAGTTTATTGTGATCCACACAGTCAAAGGTTTTGGCGTAGTCATTAAAGCAGAAATGGATGTTTTTCTGGAACTCTCTTTCTTTCTCGATGATCCAGCGGATGTTGGCAATTTGATCTCTGGTTCCTCTGCCTTTTCTAAAACCAGCTTGGATATCTGGAAGTTCACGGTTCATGTATTGCTGAAGCCTGGCTTGGAGAATTTTAGGCATTACTTTACTAGCATGTGAGATGAGTGCAATTGTGCCATTATTTGAGCATTTTTTGGCATTACCTTTCTTTGGGATTTGATTGAAAACTGACCTTTTCTAGTCCTGTGACTGCTGCTGCATTTTCCACATTTGCTGGCATATTGAGTGCAGCACTATCACAGTATCTTCATTCAGGATTTGAAATATCTCAACTGGAATTCTGTCTCCTCCAACAGCTTTGTTCATAGTGATGCTTCCTAAGGCCCACTTGACTTCACATTCCAGGATGTCTGGCTCTAGGTGAGTGATCACACCATCATGATTATCTGCATCATGAAGATCTTTTTTGTACAGTTCTTATGTGTATTCTTGCCACCTCTTCTTAATATCTTCTGCTTCTGTTAGGTCTATACCATTTCTGTCCTTTATTGAACCCATCTTTGCATTAAATATTCCCTTGGTATCTCTAATTTTCTTGAGGAGATCTCTAGTGTTTTCCATTTTATTGTTTTCCTCTATTGCTTTGCATTGATCCCTGAGGAAGGCTTTCTTATCCCTCCTTGCTATTATTTGGATCTCTGCATTCAGATGCTTATATCTTTCCTTTTCTCCTTTGTTTTTCACGTTTCTTCTTTTCACAGCTATTTGTAAGGCCTCCTCAGACAGCCATTTTGCTTTTTTGCATTTCTTTTCCACGGGGATGGACTTGATCCCTGTCTCCTGTACAATGTCATGAACCTCCGTCCATAGTTCATCAGGCACTCTGTCAAGCAGATCTAGTCCCTTAAATCTATTTCTCACTTCCACTGTATAGTCATAAGGGATTTGATTTAAATCACTGAATGTTCTAGTGGTTTTCTCCGTTGAGCATGGAGTTTCGACTGTGCAGGAGTGCGGCAGCTCTGATGGCACACTAGCTCAGCCAACAGAAGCTACCCTGAGCCTGAGGTCAGGGGCAGCAGCCAAGAGTAGCTACCCCACATCTGAGGTAAGAAGCAGCGGCTGTGCTTTGCTGGAGTAGCCATAAAGAGAGACCCCACGTCCAAGGTAAAAGAAATCCAATTAACATGGTAGGCACTGAGAGAGGGGATCAGAGGGCAGACAGACTGAAACTACAATCACAGACAACTAGTCAATCTGATCACAAGGACCACAGCCTTGTCTAACTCAATGAAACTAAGCCATACCATGTGGGGCCACCCAAGATGGATGGATCATTGTGGAGAGGTCTGACAGATTGTGGTCCACTGGAGAAGGGAATGGCAAACTGCTTCATTATTCTTGCCTTGAGAACCCCATGAACAGTATGAAAAGGCAAAGATAGGACACTGAAAGATGAACTCCCCAAGTCTGTAGATGCCCAATATGCTACTGGAGATCAGTGGAGAAATAACTCCAGAAAGAATGAAAGGATAGAGCCAAAGCAAAAACAACACTCAGTTGTGAATGGGACTGGTGATGGAAGCAGGGTTCGATGCTGTAAAGTGCAATATTTCATAGGAACCTGGAATGTTAGGCCCATGAATCAAGCAAAGTGGTCAAATTTTCCTCATAGCACTGCTTTTACTACATCCTATAGTTTCTGAGTTGTGATTTTGCTGTCACTTATTTTTACGTTTTTTGTTTGTTTGTTTGTTTGTTTGTTTGTTTTTCTTCTTTGATTTCTTCAGTGACCTCTTGGCTACTTAGCAACATGGTTTAACCTCTTTGTGTTTGTGTCTTTTTGGTTTAGTTTTGTTTGTTTGTTTGTTTCCTGTAAAAATGTTGAGGTCTGTAAAGAAATATATATGATATAATTTCAATTTTCCTAAATTTACCAAGGCTTGATTTGTGATGCAAGAAGTGATCTATTCCAGTGAATGTTTCATGTGCACTTGAGAAAAAAGTGTATTCTGCCATTTTTGGATAGAATATCCTATAGATAGCAATTAGGTCAATCTCATCCAATGAGTAAGGTATTAAAGATCCCCACTATTATTTTGTTATTGTTCATTTGCCTTTTATAGTGTTAACATTTGCTGTATGTATTCAGGTGCTCCAATGTTGGGTTTGTATATATTTATAATTGGTATTTCTTCTTCTTGGATTGAACCTTTAATCAAAACTGTAAAGGAAACCTAAACAGACATTTCTCCAAAGAAGACATACAGATGGTCAAATGATGTTGAGAAAAGATGCTCAACATTATTCATTATTAGATAAATGCAAATTAAAACTACAGTGACTATCATCTCACACCTGTCAGAATGGCCATCAATAAAAAACGTACAAAAAGTTAATGTTGGAGGGGATGTGGAGAAAAGGGAACACTCCTGCACTGTTAGTGGGACTGTAAACTGATAGAGTCACTGCAGAAAACAGTGTGAAGATTCTTTTAAAAATTAGGCATAAATCTACCATGTGACCCAGCAATCACACTAGTGAGCATAAGTCTTGAGAATATCACAGTTTTAAAGACACATGTATTCCAATTTTCACTGCAATACTTACAATAGCCAGGATGTAGATCCATCAGCCAGGATCCATCAACAGCTTAATGGATAAAGAAGTTGTAATACATTTATACAATGGAATATTATACAGACATATAACTAGGTGGAGCTAGTGGTAAATAACTTGCCTGACAATGCAGGAGACTTAAGAGATACGGGTTCAGTCCCTGGGTTGGGAAGATCCCCTGAAGGAGGGCAGTATTCTTGCCTGGAGAAATCTATGGACAGAGGAACCTGGTGGGCTACAGTCCATAGGGTTGCAAAGCACTGGACATGACTGAAGTGACTTAGAATGAACAAATGCATAAAGAAATGAATTTGAATCAGTTGTGCTGAGGTAGATGAGCTCAGAGCCTCATATAAAGAGAGAGTTAGGTTAGAAAAAAGAAAAGCAAGCATTGTATATTAACACACACATATGGAATCTAGAAAAATGTTACTAACCAACTTACTAGAGAACGGATTGTGCATTCAGTAGGAGAAGATGGAGGCGGGACTTACTGAGAAAATAACATTGATATACATACACTATCATGTGTAAAATAGATAGTGGGAAGCTGCTAAATAACCCAGGGTCCAGCCTAGTGCTCTGAGATCACCTAGAGGGGTTGAATGTGGGGAGGGAAGGGAGGCTCAGGGGGAAATGATGCATATACAATTATGACTGATTCACTTTGCTGTATGGCAGAAACCAACAGAAATTTGTAAAGCAATTTTCTACCAATTAAAAAAATGTATATTAAAAAAAAATGGTTACTAACCCATAAAAAGTGTCAGCTCTCCTTGGCCTGTCAGGAGGTCAGCCTGCTACATTTGTGGTGCCTTCATTATCTCTGCTTCTTGTCTTCAATAAACTCACTCCCTTCTGAAAGTAAATGTCTGGAAGTTCTTTTCCAACCCACAGCCAGACTGCCACAGCAAGAAGGAATTTTAATATATATACTAATTTTTTTTTAAATTTCCTTTTCCAGAGTGTTCTAAACAATGTATAAACAAAAGTACTGATGATTATTGTTGATTCTCATCACAAAGTCAGAATAATTCCAATAAATAAAATGTGTCCGTTGTATTTCCATAAAGATTTTCAGTTGCACATCTTAGAAGTGATTATTTGGGTATGGCTTTTCAGAACCTGGCTTGTGTGAGTCTGTGTGTGTGTGTGTGTGTGTGTGTGTGTGTTTGTCTAAGCAAGTACATATGTTAGGCCCCCAATTTCTAACATATCTATTTAAGTTCCACTGTCCCTACTTCATTTATGTTATTTTTTTCTCAAATTCATTATAAAGATTATTGGAAACCAGACAACATAATGACCTCTTTCATAATCACCGGACATATTATCTCTTATTTACTGAGCATGAGTTTTCCATTTTTAGCATAACACTTTTTCCATCTTACTCTATGTCTTAGGTAAATCATCCAGTTTTTATCTACTCAGGAATATTGGAAGGTGTTGCAAAGTCAGTATCTGGTAAATTGGATCCATATAAATAACTCATCAGGATCATTCAGGTCAATAAGGTAAGCATTTTGCTCAAAAGATCATATAATTGCCTTAACTATTTTATTTTTGCATGTAAATATATTATGTGCTTCATAGCAAAGTAAAGTCTTTTTGATTTCTTACTTTTAGTCATATGCCCCACAAAAATTGCAAATATGTGGAGAAACAATATAGTCATCCACAGTTTATTCAATACAGTGGACCAATGAATAGGTATGCTCAGTCTCTCAGTTGTGTCTGATTCTTTGTGACTTTATGGCCTGTATTCCACTATGCTCCTCTATTAATGGTATTTTTCAGGCAAGAATACTGGAGTGGGTTGTCATTTCCTTCTCCTAGGGATCTTCCTGACCCAGAGATTGAACCTGTGTCTCCTTCACTGGCAGGCAGATTTTTTACCGCTGTACCACCTGGGAAGCCCAAAGAATCTAATCTAATCTAATCTAATCTAATCTCTAATCTAATATTTAACATATTTTAAATGAAGAATGAGATGAAGATTCAGTGTTTAGTTGGAATAGACGGTTGTGGAACAATGCTTAGACACACATGAGATGTGCTTATCCTATTATTCAGCCAGAATGAAACAGCTATAGTGAACTATAAATTGTCCAGAAATATACATTAGTAGATTGTTTTATCATTTGAATGTTAAATTCAGTGACATTTAAAATAACCTACTTGTCATGAAATAATCATCTAACAGGGAAAAAAAGATATGTTTCTTCCTATACTTACAGGTTATATTTAGATAATATTAAAAAAAAGAAATCCAGCATCAAGTGTGGGTCTTTCTAAAAGCAAGCAAAAAGACTGTAATGTCAATCACCTCCCTACTACAACCCAACTTAAAACATTTCAATATCTTTCTGTTGCTCTTAAAATAGACCAGACATTTTTATGAGGTTTAATAACTCTCAACATAATCTGACCTTGCCTTTCTCTCCAGTGTCATTTCTTGCCCTTCTCCTTTCAAAACCCCCCACATTTTCTCAATCACTTATCGTCAACACTCTCCCTCTTTCTCAGGGCATACTTTGTTCCTTCTCTCTGATCCCTTTTGCTCTTTGACTCATTAGCTTCTATTCTTTAATCTCATCCAAATGTTATTTCCTCAGGAAAGTCTTCCCTTAGCTCCCATTCACATTTTCAGAGCATCATAAAACTTAATTGAAATTTTATTTATTTTGTATGATTAATTACTGTCCATTTTGCTCACTACAATATAACATGCACATGATTCTTCTTGGTCTTTGGTGTTTATAATAATGTCTGGTAATATAATTCCTCAGTAAAATTAGTTGAATAGATTATATTAAATTTAATACAAAAAAACCCCACCACATGTTTCTCAATTCTATTTATGAAATATTCAGAAAAGCCAAATCTATATAGAGAAAATAGGTTAGTGGTTTCTTAGGGTTAAGAGTGGAAATGGGGATTAACTATTAATATAAACTGAAATGAGGAATTTTGCTGGAAGAATGAAAATGTTCTAAAATGGGATTATGGAGGAGATTGTACAACTCACTAAATTTACTAAAAAAAATTGAACTGTACTTTTAAAATAAGTGATTTTATGGTATGTAAATCTGCCCATGGAATTCCCCAAGCAAGAATATAGGAGTGAATAGCCATTTCCTTCTCCAGGGGTTCTCCCTTAATCAGGGATCAAACCCAGGTGTCCTGCATTGCAATCAGAATTTTCACTAGCTGAGCTACTGGGGAAGCCCCACATTATACTCCAATAAAGATGTTTTTAAAAAATGTTCAATGTGGCCTGACTTTTCCATTAGGTGTGATGTAATTCCAGGTAATAGTTTAACTTGTGTTTATCTGTGAAGAAAACCATGTCATCATTCTTCATGGATTCTCTTAAATCTTTTGATTTGTTTCTATTTGTCTCTTCACAGCTTGTCCAGGCCTTTGCTTTAACAGTTTGTATCCGAGGCTTTCTCTGGAAGATTGCCCTGGGCTAATGGAACCACCTGGCAGGAGCCTGGAGTGCTACAGTTCTCATGGAAGACATTAGCCAATCACTGACTGATAAAGGAGGGTGCACAGACAGATGAGTCTTGTGGGTTAAAGTCCATGGCGTAGCAAAGAGTCAGACGTGACTGAGCAACTGAGCATGCACAAAGGAAATGGGGTCTACTCTGGTGGCTCAGTGGTAAAGAAAACCTGCTTGCCAATGCAGAAGATGCGAGTTCAATCCCTGGGTCAGGAAGATCTCCTGGAGAAAGAAATGGTGACCCACTCCAGTATTCATGGCTGGTAAATCTCAGGGAGAGAGGAGACTGCCAGGCTACAGTCCATGGGGTCACTAGAGTCGGATATGATTTAGTGACTAAACAACAACAAAGGAGGATGGAAACTGTGCTTCCTTGCCTCCACTGAGGGCACACTCTGAGCTATAACTTAGGTCCTCAATAAGGCTGAAGTCAAAGTTCCAGGATCTGTGTCTGAATATGTAGCCTCCTTAGTATTAGCATGTTTCCCTTTCCTCTCCTGCTGCTGCTGCTGCTGCTGCTGAGTTGCTTCAGTCCTGTCCAACTCTGTGTGACCCCATACACAGCAGCCCACCGGGCTCCTCCATCCTGGGATTCTCCAGGCAAGAACGCTGGAGTGGGTTGCCATTTCCTTCTCCAATGCACGAAAGTGAAAAGTGAAAGTGAAGTCACTCAGTCGTGTCTGATTCCTAGCGACCCCATGGACTGCAGCTTACCAGGCTCCTCCGTCCATGGGATTTTCCAGGCCTGAATATAAGATGTGTCAAGTTCTCAGATCTCTTTCTTAAAGTCCTTGCCATTAACCCACAAGAACTCAGCTTACCCAAGACACTGACTCCACTGAAGTTTTAAAATATCAGAAATAATGTGGGATGACTTACAATTAACCTTATACATCATATTCTGATATGAGCCCCAGACCTCTTCCATCTTCTAGGGGTGCCCTGAAATGCTTATCCTGCTCCTCTTCTCATAGATACATTTCAAATCCAGTTAATCATTATTACAATGTAGGCAGAAAGAAACTCAAAGGGTGGGTTTAATTAAGAACTTACAGGCATTACATGTGGCCAGAATATTGTTGTCATTGGTGATGATTTTGTGTGTTAGGGGAGAAACAACGCTATAATCAGGACAAGTTTTATCTGAACATGCAAGAAACTGCCTTCTCATTTTAATCATAAGGCTGACATTATAAGCCACGTATTTTAGTTATCATTAAAGATATAAATGTAAAAATCAATTTTTAAAAAATGTTTCAGACAATAGCTATAAGTTTTCACTGGCCAGAATCTTATCAAAGCTGTAGAATGACTGTGGAAATTTTACTTTCTTTCTCCAGGCTTTATAAAATAGGCCAGTTTGCACTAATTCAGAGATGTGTTTGTTTAGTGTATGCATGTGTGTGTGTGTGTGTGTGTGTGCTGCTTATGTATGTGTGCAATATCAATCTATATATATTTAAAATTATCACTAATTTGATGACTCAAATTAATTGCCATATGAGTAATCATTGTTTCGAAATATTTCTTTTATGTTTGGTAAACAACTGAGTGAAAGAAGCTAACACAGAATCACAAAATGCCATAAACCAAAGTATTAGAATACCATAACCCCAGTCTGCTGAGTACTGACATCACAAAATCTCCAGGGTTCACTTGTGTAAATTGTGTCTCAAAAGACCATTCTTGTGAAATGTTCTCTTTCAGAACATTTCCACTGGGACATATATGGTTTCACAACCAAGCATTTATATTTTACCCTTTGGACTGTCAATTCACAAATGTCACATTTCCAATATCACTGAACTTCTGGAAAACAGTAACAATACAAAATAGACAGAGGGAAATAATATGTCATTTCTACCTGCTATAATACATATGTTAATAGGTATCAAGCAGTTGGTGTAGAAGATATTTTTCTTGACAAGTAACTGAGAGATAAGAGAGTAATGAACAAATCATTGAATGGATGTTGTAGTTTCCTGCTTTTCTTTCTTTTCCTTATTTAAACTCTCTGTCTAAACTTACCAACTCTTAATGTTGCCTTAAAACTCAACATTCATAAAACTAAGATCATGGCATCTGGTTCCATCACTTCATGGCAAATAGATGGAAAAACAGTGGAAACTGTGGTTGACTTTGTTCTCTTGGGCTCCAAAACCACTGCAGATGGTGACTGCAGCCATGAAACTAAAAGATTTTTGCTCCTTGGAAGAAAAGCTATGACAAACCTAAAAAGCATATTAAAAAGCAGAGACATTACTTTGTCAATGAAAGTCAGTCTAGTCAAAGCTATAGTTTTTCCAGTAGTCAGGTATGGATGTGAGAGCTAGACTATAAAGAAAGCTGAGCACTAAAGAATTGGAGCTTTTGAACTGTAGTGTTGGAAAAGACTCTTGAGAGTTCCTTGGACTGCAACGAGATCCAACCAGTCCATCCTAAAGATCAGTCCTGGGTGTTCATTGGAAGGACTGATGTTGAAGCTGAAACTCCGATACTTTGGCCACCAGATGTGAACAGCTGACTCATTTGAAAAGACCCTGCTGCTGGGAAAGATTGAATGCAGGAGGAGGAGATGACAGAGAATGAGATGGTTGGATGGCCTCACCATTTCTGATTATGTGATGGCATCACATGATCATCATGGACATGAATTTCAGTAAGCTCCTGGAGTTGGTGATGGACAGAGAAGCCAGGTGTGCTGCAGTCTGTGTCATTGGAAAGATTCGGACATGACTCAGTGATTGAACTGAACTGAACTGAACATTTGTCTTAGTCCTTTTCTGTTTTTCCTTCTCTTTCATTTTCTCTTCTCTCCATTTTTTTTCTTCATCTGGTTTATCTTTTTCTTATTTTTCTCACCCCATCTATTTCTTCCATTTTTCTTCCCTTCTCTGTTTCTTTTCCTTCCTTCTTCCTTTTTCTTCTTTTCCCCCTCCTTCCTCCTCTTCTTTTTTCCTCCATGAAAAAATGGACTGGTTCAAAATTGGTAAAGGAGTATGTCAAGGCTGTATATTTTCACCTTGCTTGTTTAACTTAAATGCAGAATACATCATATGAAATGCTAGGCTGGATGAAGCTCAAGCTGGAATCAAGGTTGCCAGGAGAAATATCCATAATCTTGGGTATGCAGATGACACCATCTTAATGCAAGAAATTGAAGAGGAACTAAAGAACCTCTACATGAGAGTGAAAGAAGGAACTAAAAAGCCTCTTGATGAAAGTGAAAGAGGAAACTGAAAAAAGCTGGCTTAAACCTCAATATTCAAAAACTATGATCATGGCATCTGGTCCCATCACTTCATGGCAAATAGATGGGGAAGAAATTGAAACAGTGACAGATTTCATTTTCCCGGGCTCCAAAATCACTGTGGATGATGACTGCAGCCTTGAGATTAAAAGATGCTTGCTCCTTGAAAGGAAAGCTAAGACAAAACTAGACAGCATATCAAAAAGAAGAGATATCATTTTGCCAACAAAGGTCCATCTAGTCAAAGCTATGATTTTCTCTAGTAGTCCTGTTTGGATGTGAGAGTAGGACCAAAAAGAAGGCTGAGGGCTGAATAATTGATTCTTTTGAACTGTGGTGCTGGAGAAGCCTTTTGAGAGTCTCTTTACAGCAAGAAAATCAAACCAGTAAATCCTAAAGAAAATCATCCCTGAATATTTATTGGAAGGACTGATGCTAAAGCTGAAACTCCAATACTTTGGCCACCTGATGCACAAAGCTGACTTGTGGGAAAAGACCCTGATGCTGGGAAAGATTGAAGGCAAAACAAGGGGATGGTAGAGGATGTGATGGTTAGATAGCATCACTGACTTAATGTACATGAATCTGAACAAGCTCTGTGTGTTGGTGATGGACAGGAAGCCTGGCACGCTGCAGTCCATGGGGTTCCAATGAGTTGGACATGACTTAATGACTGAACAACAACAATATGGTAAAAGTAATATATACTCAGGAAGACCCTAGTCTACACTGACCTTTAATCACAAAGAAAGTAAATATAAAGTTACTGATAATATTCTGTATTTGAAGAAGATAAAGAGTTTGAAAGATTTGTGCCCTCATATGTCTAGTCAAGGCTATGGTTTTTCCAGTAGTCATGTATGGATGTGAGAGTTGGACTGTGAAGAAGGCTGAGCACCGAAGAAGTGATGCTTTTGAACTGTGGTATTGGAGAGCACTTTTGAGAGTCCCCTGGACTGCAAGGAGATCCAACCAGTCCATTCTGAAGGAGATCAACCCTGGGGTTTCTTTGGAAGGAATGATGCTAAAGCTGAAACTCCAGTACTTTGGCCACCTCATGCAAAGAGTTGACTCATTGGAAAATACTTTGATGCTGGGTGGGATTGAGGGCAGGAGAAGAAGGGGACGACAGAGGATGAGATGGCTGGATGGCATCACTGACTCGATGGATGTGAGTCTGAGTGAACTCCGGGAGTTGGTCACAGACAGGGAGGCCTGGTGTGCCACGATTCATGGGGTTGCAAAGAGTTGGACACAACTGAGCAACTGAACTGAACTGAACTGATGAGGCAAAACTTTTTTTTTAACATTCTATGGTAATTTTTGTAAAGCTCTTAAATAGCCATCATATTGGATTCAATATATTTATTTAATATCCCTGTCTAGTTGTTTATAACTCAAAGGAAATGGAACTTTGTCCAATACAGTGGTGTGTGTCACACTGTATACAGCAAGGTTGATCAGAGATTAGTTGGTACTTTTTTTTCCTGTTAAGATTTTTTTTAAACTTACAAATTTATAATAAGATTATACACATATTTTTAGATAGTTGTTCAAAGAAGCCCATGATTGTAATATTAATTGTTTTGATAAAATTTGGTTAATGCCTATGTATCAATTAATTCCCAATACCAAAAACGTGAACAGAAGATATAATTACACAAGCTGTTGCCCAAGTGTGATATAAATCTCAAAGAATTTAAGCTTCAGAAACATTTGCTAACTCAGTGTGATATAAAGCCTAAATTTAAAGCTATATAGTATGTCGTATCTTATTGTTTTTGTTCAGTCACTAAGTCAAGTCCAACTCTTTGCAACCCCATGGGCTATACCATACCAGGCTTTCCTTTCCTTCACTACCTCCCAAAATTTTCTCACATGTATATCCATTAAGTCAGTGATGCTATCTAACCATATTCTCTGCTGCCACCTTTTTCTTTTGCCTTCAGTTTCAGGGTCTTATAAGTGAGTCTGCTCTTCACATCAGATGACCAAAATATTGGAGCTTCAGCTTCAGTATCAATCATTCCAATGAATATTCAGGGTTGATTTCCTTGAAGATTGACTGGTTTGATCTCCTTGCAGTCCAGGGGTCTCTCAAGAGTCTTCTCCAACCCCACAATTCAAAAGCCTCAATTGTTTGGCTCTCAGCATTCTTTATGGTCCAACTCTCATATTCATATGTGACTTGCCTTGAAACCTAATAAAATCAAGAGGGCTTCAAATGTCTGAGCCAAGGCCTCTCATCTCCACTCTGCTCTCATGGATAAGCTTTCTAGCCAAACCACCTTTTAACAAAGTAACTAGGAATAGTAGCAGATTATTCCTAAGAAGCAGCCTTCTGTTCCCTGCAGGTTTGTGAAATTATCCAAACCAGCCAATCACATCCTTCCGTAGCAGTCAGAAGGCACCTCCCAAAGCTTGTTGACTCTGTCCCTAAATGCAGTCCTGATGGGGATGTGTGTGGTCTGCAGTCTTCTCCTCCCCAGGCTGTGAGTGTGATGAATTAAACTATTGTCAATTTCTTTTTTCCAGTGTCAAGTATAATCTGTTGGGCTGTCCTTCCCTAACTTACAGGTTGAAAAGAAAGAGATTAAAATGCTCATATGTTCTAAGTTGCCTCAGTCATGTCCAACCTTTTGTGACCCTATGGACTGCAGCATGCCTGGCTCCTCTGTCCATGGGATTCTCCATGCAACTGTACTGGAGTGGGTTACAATGCCCTCCATAGGATCTTCCCAACCAACTGATCAAAGTCTTATGTCTCCCGCAATGTCAGGAGGGTTCTTTACCCCTAGACCATCTTAGAAGCCCTAAAATACTCATACCAAGTCAAATGCCATAGCCAATCTGCAATTTAAGAAGAGAGTAGGTGAAGTCCATCCTGGGTATAGGCAAGAATGAGTGCAGTGTAAAGAATTTAAAAATAATAATGAAGCTAAGTAAAAGCTTATATTTTTATTATCATTATGCACTAGTAGTACTAGTCATAAAATTCTCCTTCCTGATGGAATAAGCCATCCCCTTTCCCTCCCCAACTCACCATTATACACATAAATAGTTAATGCATTACAAGCTTATCATTTCATCACAAAAGGCCCATGGTAAAGGAAAAGTAATCATGGCAGATTTGACAATGTTGGAAAATTTGTTTTAAGTCAAAAAAAATCTGTAAAGCTTCAGGAATATACACATCATATTGGTGTTCATTGAAATGTCATGTATTGTTTTAAGAATTAAATGTGTTTTAGTGGAGATTACACTAGTTGAAACAGGGCTACTAAAAGTAGAATACAAGCTCTATAACAGATATTGTCAAAGAAATCCTCAAAACTTTTGGAAAGAAGAGTGCATGCAAGGACTATATACATCCATCATCCAAAAACTAACAGATAAGACTCTCAACAAATTTGAAAGGAAACGTACCTGAAATGAAAGCTACACAAATGTCTTAAAAATAGAAAGACAAACGTTTCTTTGGCATTTACGTGTAAGCAGTGACTTTAAAGACTTAGACTTTTGAATCCCCAAAGTCCCAAGATAGGAACAAAAATCCCATCTTGATTACATGTCAGCTGATCGTTATAAAAATGAGAAAACTAACACTGAGAACAATTACTGTGAAAAAAAGAGATGCTTGATTATATATATATATAAAAGCAGCAGTGGTGGTAAAGAACACTCTTGTACATGCAGGAGACATAAGAGACACTGGTTAACCCCTGGGTTGGGAAGATCCCCTGGAGGAGAGCATGGCAACTCACACCAGTATTCTTGCTGGAGAATCCCATGGACAGAGGAGCTGGGAAGGCTGCAGTCCATAGGGTCTTAAAGAGTCGGATATGACTGAAGTGACTGAGCACACCCACATATATATCTATATCTATCCATCTATATGCACATGCATATAGCATCCACTGTCAAATAAGCAAGGTTTTTAAGAAATAAAAAAGAACATTATTATACAAAATGCTGTAGGGTGGGGGGAAATACGATTACATTATTTATGCAACCACTGTGGAGACTCTAGAAAGCAGTCTTTAAATTTGTAAAGGACAGTGATGTATAAGAGAGACTTGACTACCTTGCCCTGAATTTTTATTATGCTATATAAAATGTAAAGGGCAAAGTCAAACACGAATTTGAAGTCTATGATAGTCTTGTAACTGACAGATAAAGAGAGCTTGAGTTACTCTAATTACAGCAGAACTACAATGAAGGGGCAAATCTGAAATTTATCTTGCTTCTGATTTTGAGTGAACGTGGTCACAGTTCAGAATAAGACTTGAGGAACAAGGTAATATGTTCTATTAGAAGTAACGTATCAAGAATATCAAATGGTTTAAAAGTCACTGTTAGGCAACAGAGAGAAATATGAGAAAATGGCAGGAGGATGAAAATTACTAGTATAACAAGAGAGATATCATATATTTGGCTTACATATGTTAAAAATTTCACAAGCAGAAAGATAAAATTTTATTTATTCATTTTAATTGAAGGCTAATTATTACACCATACTGCTTTGGTTTTTGCCATACATTTGACATGAATCAGCCATGAGTGTATGTGTAGGAAGAAAAATCTGTTAAAATAAGAATCTGTGTTTAAGTTCAAGTTCTAACAAGAACAAAAAAAAATCTGAAGTGTGATATCCTACACAGTTAAGAGGGACTATATATAATCAATTTCAACAAGATTTGTTTAACTTCCAGGTTGCACATTTGAATGTTAATACCATTTTTCACATGGGTCAAATTAACTTCATTAGCTGGCATTTAATAAGAATGATATTTTCAACTACTTTTCCGTATTTAAAATAAACAAAAATAGGAAGCTGAAAATGTAGTCTGACAGGTTTGGCAATAAGAAATGCATTTGCTTGGAAAAGATAAGGGATTTGAGGCAGGGATGGAAAAGACATTTTTCCTAAGTTTGGGGACAGAAGTCTCTGTATGCATTTGACATTAGAGAAAAATAAATAATTTGAGGAAAAGTTTTCTATAAATTCTTCTAGTAACATACAACAGACATAGAGATTAAAATACTAAGTGGATAAACCAATTAATAAAAGTCCATTCTGAATTTGACTAAAATACAAGCATTTCACAGGAATCACTACGTCAATGGATTTTATAGCTATTTTTAATGAACTAACTCTAAGTTATGGAAAGAAAAAGAGAGAAATAGAATGACTAGCTATGCACAATGAATACTGAATATTGAAGTGAATATTTAAATGATTTATTCACTTTTATATGATTTTCTTGAGTTCCCTCTCAGTATCAGGGCTGTTTTATTATTGTTCAGATAGGGAGGAAAATAATATACCATGGCCTCTACAATGCACTCAGAGTGTACAGAAAAACTTCAATTACTTATGATTTACTCAGCATCATTTAGGGGGGATAACTTGTAGTTCAAGGGAATGTCTTAACTTCTCCATAAACTAGGAAGTGGGGAAACATAAGAGAGAGGAGAGGAAGACTGGCATTTAAAGAAGATAGTAAGGAAAATAGGAATTCCCAGATGGCGCCAGTGGTAAAGAACCAGCCTGCCAATGCAGGAGATGCAAAGACCTTGGTTCAATTCCTGGGTTAGGAAGATCTCCTGGAGGAGGAAATGGCAACCTACTCAGTATTCTTGCCTGGAGAATCCAATGGACAGGGGAATCTGGCTGGTTACAGCCCATGGAGTCACAATGACTTGGGCACAATTGAAATAATTTAGCATGCATGCTTGCACAGTAAGGAAAACTACAAAAAAAAGGTGAATGATTTATACAGGAAAGTTTTCTGGATAGCATTTTCCCTGCAAAACATTATTTTCCTCAAAGATGACATATAGAGAGATATCATAAAATATAACATGATTTGAAAAGAGTCTTATAGTAGAAACAAGGTTTATACAATTTCTGATGTGTTGAGTTTCATTACATAATTTCTCATAGTTATCAAAAAAATGATAAAATTACATATTATGTGGATCTCTGTGTGTGGTCCTATATAATAGATACAGACAGGAACATATCTCCTGGAGAAGGAAATAGCAATCCACTCCAGTATTCTTGCCTGGAGAATCCCATGGATAGAGGAGCCTGGTGGGCTATAGTCTATGGGATCGCAAAGAGTTGGTCATGACTGAGCCACTAAGCACAGCACAGCACATATATATTTATATAAATATTATATCTACAGAGATGATCAACTATAAAGATTATTTAAGTATTAATAAACTATTTTCAGGCAGAACACAATAGTGACAAATTAGCTGTAGGGTAAGACATGGTAAAATATGTATAAAAGGACCATATAATGAGAATAAAAGATCAAAAAAATATAAAAGACAATCAGCAAATTCAGTTATTTTACGAGGAAATAAATACTATTTGGAATTATATCTTTACTAATAAATATTTTCAGCAGGACTGGTTTCATTAAATGAGATCAGAGCCACACAGGAAGGCCTACACTTGAGGTCAGATGCTCTGTAACTGCCAGTTTGAAATTCTTAATAATTTCCTTTTTTACTTTAAGTGAAGTTCAGTGGAACAATAGACTCTTAGCTATCTGTTTCCTGGCTCTACCCAGCACTAGAGCATGTGCAACCTGGGGTCTTGGGCTCAGTGCAGGAACATTAAGGTGCAGGCTCTGAGCATCCGCTTACCTGCAGACTGGGACTCAGGATGCCTTTGAGGACCTACAATTGCCATGATTATTCTCATTGCCAGGGAAATGCAAGATTGAATAGCAAATACAAAACATCAGGAGAGCTCAAAAAAGAAAACACTTTTGTTTCCATTTAAAGAGTCCCTTTTCATAATTATTATTGTTTTTAATTTTAATCGAGGTGTAGTTGACTTACAGTGTTATGTTAGTTTCTGATATATAGCAAAATGATTCAGTTATACATATATAAACATGCATGTATATAAATATATAAATGTTCATTTTCAGATTCTTTTAAAATATTGTTGTGTTTAATCACTAAGTCATGTTCAACTCTTTTTCAACTCCATGGACTGTAGCCCACCAGGCTCCTCTGTCCATGTGATTTCCCAGGTAAGAGTACAACCCACAAGAGTGGGTTGCCATTTCCCTCTCCAAGGGATCAACCTGACCCAGGAATCGAACTCTCATCTCCTACACTGCAGACAGATTCACCGTTGAGCCATCCGGGACACACTTTTTCATATATAGATTGTTATAGCTATTGATTATAGTTCCCTGTGCTATGCAGTAAATCCTTATTGCTTATCTATATTATATACAGCAGTATGTATATGTTGCTCCCAAATTCCTAATTTATCACTCCCCTCACCTTTACCCTTCAGTATCCATGTTTGTTTTCTATGTCTGTGAGTCTGTTTCTCTTTTGTAAATAAGTTCATTTGTATCATCTTTTTGATTCCACATAAAAGTGATATAATATGATATTTATCTTTCTGTGTCTGACACACTTCACTATGTGGTACTCTCTAGGTCCATCCACGTTGCTGTAAATGGCATTATTATGTTTTTAAAACATTATAACTATTTTCCTACTCATGCATCTTTAAGTTATTTATTAATATATTAAGTCCATTAATAATTTATGTTTATTTGTCTTTTATAGTTATATTTATTTTAATTGATGATTACAATGTTGGTTTAATTTCTATTTTTAATTTTTGAAGTCTTTTTTTTTCTATAATTCTTTTTTTATATTTTATTTTTAATTTGAGGATAAATAATTTGCAGTATTGTGATGGTTTTTGCCATACATCAACATGAATTGGCATTAGGTTCCCTCCCTCTTGAACCCCTCCTCCCACCTTCTTTCCCATCCCACACCTCTAGGTTGTCACAGAACACTAGCTTTTTTACCCTGTGTAATACATTGAACTTCCACAGGCTATCTATAATTCGTTTTGTACATTAAATTTTTAATGAAGTATAGTTGATTTACAATATTGTGTTAGATTCAGGTATAAAGCAAAGTTATTTAATTATACATATATCTATTATTTATCAGATTGTTTTCTCATATAAGTTATATAAAATATTAAGTATAGTTCCCTATGCCGTACAGTAGATCCTTGCTGTTTACCTAAAATTATAAAAACAACAGACATAAAAAAAGAGAAAAAGAAAGTTCATCTCCTTCAAAAAATAATTAATAATGTGCCTGATACATTAATGGACAGTTTAAAAGTACATGAGTGGAAAATAATCTTATTTCCTAACTAAATAAATAAAGGATCCTGGCATTTTTATTTTTACTCAATCTCACAAAGTATGTTCCCAGCCCTAGCCGATAGTGATTATTAACCTTTCAGAATGACCCTTTGTCTTAACAATAAACCCCAGTTTTATTTTTTTCTCCCCAATTCCAGTCTATTGTGGGTTGCTCATCCAAGCAAGAGACAGCACTCCAGATGTCAGCCACATTTTCAGGGTCTGAAGCAACTTTCTCATACTGCCTTTTTTTTTTTTCCAGGTATTTACTTTGCTGTTTCAGTTTGTAGTTTTGTTTTCAACCAAAATTAGGAAACTATTGGCAGAGGGAATCAAACTTAACCATTTTGCTGAAAAGATAGACCAGGACTGAAATGCCATTCTATAATTCCTTTTTTCAATCTATGGAGGTATTCTTTGTAAGAAGCCATGGGGAATCTGAGAAATGGGCAGAAACAAATGTGAAGAAACTTGGATTATAGTGTGCTGTTTAATATCTGGACTGAGTGGTTTAAATCTAATACTATGTGAAATCATTAGAGGAGATGAGTAAACCTGGATAAGAAACAAAAAAATATGCTTATAGTATTTTCACTCTGTATATTGGATACAGGTTAATATATTTTTTATATCTGTATTCTTCTATTATCTTCTTGAGTTAGTGAGCATTTTTATCAAAATTGCTTATATCTTCTTCATTTATTATTTTATTTATTTATTTTATTATTTATTACATATTTATTTTTATTATTTATTTTATTTTATAAATAAGGCAAATTATTTATTTCCATTGCCTTAAATTCCATTCACCCCAGGGTTTTAATTTGTTCTTTACTTTGAAACAGATTCTTCTTTTTTGTTGTTTTTGTTTTTTTTAATTTCTCTGCTTGTCTCTGTGAAATTATGTGAAACAGTTATCTATCCCAGTCTTTAAAGAGTGTCTTCGTGTGGGAGCTTCCCTATGTAGTCTCTGTGTGAAAGTGTTAGTCACTCAGTCCTTTCTGACTTTGTAACCCCATGGACTGTAGCCCACCAGGCTCCTCTGCCCATGGAATTCTCCAAGAAAAAGTACTGAAGTGTGCTTGGAGCCAACACAGGAGATCCCACCCATGGCAAAGGTCATGAGGAAGAGACCTGATGGGCAAAGTTGAGATCAAGCCTCGAGGGACACCCCTGGACCTTCTTGAGCATCTACCCCAAAACAAGAATCTGACTGTGTTGCTATTTTATGACTTTCACCAACTCTTCTGACATTAGCAGGGGGCTATCCCCAAACACCTTTCTCTGGGAAAAGTTAACTTAGAGCTCCAGTTAATAGTCTTCTGCATATGAAAAGAGTGTCTCAGCTCAAACCCCTCTTATGGCTCTCTAACTTGCCTGACAGATTTCCCCGGACTTTTACAACTACCCATGTGATTGTTTACAGCCTCCCAGCTGCAAGAGGCGGGAAGCTTAAAACATCTTAAAGATATAGAGCCTTTTAAAGAGCTAAGCATTATATTGGTGAAGGGTTTCATTGTTGAGTTAATGACTGCCGCCAGGCCTCCATATCCTGTATCTTTTAGGTACCTGGGAGGAGATTAATCAATGTAATCGGGATGCAGAAATAGGAATATAGTATTTTTGATGTTAGCAATACTAGACTTTTGAGTTAATGAATTTTCTTTGTTATAAATCACTGTACTCCTCTTTCTTTGTTATAAATCATTGTATCCTTGCTATGTAAGAATGCAACTTTATTTAGTACTTTCTGAGAGTGGCACCAGACTTTGGAAAGAACAACACTTTTAGGGCAAATAAGTTTTCTGGTTGATGGACCCTTATCAGAAAAGGGTCATAAAATGCTAACAGGCCTCCTGGCCAGAAGATGATGTAATTCACCTAAGACTTGTGAATACAGATAGGTATGCAGAGAGAAAGCCTGATCTCGATAAGGGTCAGGGCTGCTGACCCCGCATGACTTTGTATTTTTCATTATTCTCTATGTACAGCTTAAGGTATATAAGCTGCCTGGAAAAATAAAGTTTTGGGCCTCACCTCATCATTACTTGGCTCCCCTGTGTCTTGCTTTGTTTCTTCCTGTATCTGCTTTTCAGGCTGA
This sequence comes from Ovis canadensis, assembly GCF_042477335.2. NCBI lineage: Eukaryota > Metazoa > Chordata > Mammalia > Artiodactyla > Bovidae > Ovis > Ovis canadensis. The sequence continues at coordinate 54,614,370 of NC_091247.1, forward strand.
TCCCCTGGAGTGCAGGGGCTCGATGTGTTCACTTATCTGCCTGGGCTTCTAAGACCCACATGAGGGAGCCCAATGTGGGGCACCCTCCACTATTCAAGCGGGCTCCTGTGGCCTTCATGAACAGTGTAAGTCCCTTGTCTTGGGACTTTATTGGCTTTCTGCATAAACCAACGAATATTGGCCTCTTTCTCTCCTCTATTATCTTGACTGCAACATTCTTTCTTTATCTCTCTCTGTATCTTTAAATAAATCCTTATCTCCTTCTATATCTCTAAATAAATAAATCTCTCATAGACAATGCCATCCACATTTCGGATACCCTGGGTCCAACCGGGGCTGGTCCCTGGTAGAAGTGGTAGCCATTCCCCTATTCAGGGGATCTTCCCAATTCAAGGATCCAACCCAGGTCTTCTGCATTGCAGGTGTCTTCTTTAACATCTGAGCCACCAGGAAAAACCCAGTGTGTGCGTATTCAATGGCTTTGGTGGGACTGCTGAATCTGAAATATGCAGAGCCTATGTCTTCTCTCTGGCTTAACTAGTCACCACTGCCTTGGTGGAATGTAGGGCTAGAGTCAGAGGGACAGTAAGAAGGGCTAGAGCAGGTATTTAGTGTGAGCAGGGGGCACTCACTTGCCCACCAGGAAAGTTTCAATCTGCTGTGCCTGTGCTGGGACTGGGAACAAATAAGTTCATTAGTGTGTTCTTCAAGTGTGGAGTCTCAGTTTTGCACAGCCCTTCAAAAAAGACTTGCTCATTTTCACACCAGATGAAGGTTCATCTTCCCAGTGCTGGACTCTAGAGTGGGATTGTCTAATATGGGACTCAACCTCTTGTTCCTTGGGGAGGATTTCCAAGCTGGTGCTATGGCTCTTGTCTTCTGGATCACATACTAGGTGTGTGGATCCTGACTACATTACTTCTCTTTCTCTTCTATGAGATTCTATGTGTTTCTTTCTATACAGCCTGGTCAGAGAAGTGCTGTTCTGCTGGCCAGTTTTTATAATTATACACTCTGCTGTTCATAATCAATCTATTGTGGAAGATCACTTATGTTAATAAAGGGGACTGTCTTCCTCCTTTCTAAAATTTTTCCTTGGAAGAATGAAAACACATCTCATTGGATACCATTGTCAGAATAAATAACTATATTTATTCTCTCCTCCTCTAAATTTAGATCCTTCTTCAACTAGGAGAGGAGCATGGATTTACTGGGAGTTTTCACTGAGTATTGGACTCAGACTAGAACTCCCTGCTTTCAGCTTTCAGGATTGGCTAGAATAAGGCTGTCATCAGCAATCACTTTTGGAACACCCTTTGAAATTCCTTTTAAGATAACATGATTCTAGGCAGTACATTCTCCTGTTTTCCAGAGTCTATTATACTTCAGTGCTGGAAAATTGAGCTCAAAACCAGAAGCAAGTCAACAATGTTCCTGGTTTGACCTAATGCTATGCTATAAAGTATCCCCACCAATGCTCTGAATATAGTCAAGTGGCAAAAACCAATGCATTCTAAGGAGTGGGAGCCAATACTCAAGAGGCTAACTCTATTGACTCCAGAGAGGATTAATTACCCCAGCACTCATGCAAAAATATTGATGGGGAAATGTTGCGAACTCTGCATTCATTGTTGAAATAAAAGGGATTTTAGAAAAGTTATGACCAACCTAGATAGTATATTCAAAAACAGAGACATTTCTTTGCTGACTAAGGTCCGTCTAGTCAAGGCTATGGTTTTTCCTGTGGTCATGTATGGATGTGAGAGTTGGACTGTGAAGAAGGCTGAGCACTAAAGAAGTGATGCTTTTGAACTGTGGTGTTGGAGAAGACTCTTGAGAGTCCCTTGGACTGCAAGGAGATCCAACCAGTCCATTCTGAAGGAGATCAACCCTGGAATTTCTTTGGAGGGAATGATGCTAAAGCTGAAACTCCAGTACTTTGGCCACCTCATGCGAACAGTTGACTCATTGGAAAAGACTCTGATGCTGGGAGGGATTGAGGGCAGGAGGAGAAGGGGATGACCGAAGATGAGATGGCTGGATGGCATCACTGACTCGATGGACGTGAGTCTGAGTAAACTCCAGGAGATGGTGATGGACAGGGAGGCCTGGCGTGCTGCGATTCATGGGGTCCCAAAGAGTTGGACACGACTGAGCGACTGAACTAAACTGAACTGAATCTGAAAGAGCACCTACTTTGATACTCAAGATGTATGAAATGGATAATGCCTAATTCAGGCGGTGTAGTAAATTCCATGGCTGCCAGGGGGAAGGATGAAGAGAAAGGATATTTAGGGAGTTTGGGATGGACAACTATTTAAAATGGATAATCAACAAGGGCCTACTGTATGGCACATGGAACTCTGCTCAATATTATGTAGAAGCCTGGCTGGGAGGAAGTTTGGGGGAGAATAGAGATATGTATATGTGTGACGGAGTTCCCATGCTATCCACCTGAAACTATCACAGCATTGTTAATCAGCTATACTCCAATACAAAATAAAACATTTAGTGAAAACAAAAAATAAAAATACCCCCAAACCTCATTGACATTATCAGTCTACAAAAATCAAATGGCATTCATCTTGTAATTAATTAGATGATTTCAAGATACCCCTGAACTGCAGCCATACCATTTGCTCACCATTCTAGGGTGCTTACTCATTTCTTTTTTACTCACTACTCCTTATCCAAATTATATCTGTTTTTCAACTCTCTCCTGAAATGACATCCTCTACAAGTATACAAAATATTTGTTTGCTGAAACCTTAAAAACTGTGTTGTATTGTTCTGTGGCAATTTAATTTTCTGCTATTTGTAAAAATATTTAAGGAACTCACACAATCACTCAGTCATTTGGGGTGAGGATTGTGGTCTCTGGAGATAGACTGGCATGTTGAACCCCCACCCAGTAACTAACCCGTATGTATCCCTAGTAAATCAGTTACTTTCTTTAAAGCCTCAGTTTCTTTATTTGGAAAATGAGGGTAAAAATGGTGTGTAGGTCACATATTTTTAGAAATTAAATGATACAATATACATAAAACAAATAGTAGATTTTCTGAGGTAGTAGATATTCAGTGTTACGTTTGTAATAATTTCAACTAAGAATTGCTGAAAAACATTATTTAATTAAATTCAGCTTCTCATCGGTAAACCGCCTATTTTCCTCCATAATTTACAATTAAAATAGGACTTTTATCCAGAATATGTAAGAATGCATACTTAAAAAATCAAAAGTATCAAAGGTAGAAAAAGCCATATGAATCTTTCTATTAAAAAAAAATCCCACACATATCACTATCCTTTAAACTCTGAGTCATATATTATAAAGGTGACTTTTTTCACATTCCGGGCAGGCCACATGCAGTTGCTTTCATCTTAGCAGTTTCACACCATTATGTTTCATTACACACTAAGATGTGTCAAGCAGGAAAACACTTCACTGACTTGATGAAAATTTAACATATCATTTATGTACCTATTTCCAGTTCTTAAAATGGTTTCCCAGGCTGAAATAACATGATAAATAAATATGTTGTTCTTATAAGCTTTGAAGTTTTAAAAAGGAAAAATAAAAACAAAGAAGAGAATGTCTATTCAAAACAATGATTGATGCTTGCAAGCCATATGTCTTAATTTGTTGAAGACATGGCTATGTGGGAAGTGATCTAACTGGAGTACTTTGAAGGACATGGGGAAAAAACCTTATTCAACATTTTAAACTTAGGGACTTGCAATTTCACCATCTTTTGGTTTTCGTGAGTTAGGTAAGGATTTCATCTTCAACAAAAGAGCTTTATTGGTTGGCAGATGAACAATATTAAATAGAAAAAGATATTTAAACTAGGTAGAGGTGAGAACCAGGAAAGTTCTAGGGGAAAATAGAAGGCAGTTAAAAAGAAAAAAAATTGTAAATTTTGCCACAACTCATCTTAATATCAGAGAAGGCAATGGCAACCCACTCCAGTACTCTTGCCTGGAAAATCCCATGGACGGAGGAGCCTGGTAGGCTGCAGTCCGTGGCATCATGAAGAGTTGGACAGGACTGAGCAACTTTACTTTCACTTTTCATTTTGATTCATTGAAGAAGGAAATGGCAACTCACTCCAGTGTTCTTGCCTAGAGAATGCGAAGGATGGAGGAGCCTGGTAGGCTGCCGTCTATGGGGTTGCACAGAGTCGGACAAGACTGAAGTGACTTAGCACCAGCAGTATCTTAATATCTTCTATAGAGAGAAAGTAATTAGGCATCAGGTTACTCAACACTGGCTGTTGTTATCAATATTAGCCAAAATCTAGCACTTAAGGAATTTCTTTTTATAATTGCCTGGGATGGCAGAATTAAGGATAATATTTCAAATATCAGTGTGATATATTTTGTTGGGTATGGAGACAATGATTTATTAGTTTATTACTTTTTTTTCCCCAATGAGACTCGTTTCCAGCTTGCAAAATCAGAACCACGTTTGAACTAGTTTTTAACTGACAGAGTACTATAACCATATTATAATCCCCTTAGGTCTTTTTCAATCATTCACTGACATGTCTTTGCAATAGCTTCTACTGGGGATCTTCTTTCTTGCCTTGTTTCTTTTTAACGTTCTGGTTTTTCCAATTTCATGACTATTGATGTCACCATTCTGGGCTCTATCAAGTTACTTTTCATTTACCCATAAGGTTTGTCTTTTCCTTGTTAAGGACCACAAAAGGATTGTACTCCGTTTGCAATCAAACGTGTTAACAAAATAGCCCCTCCAGTTTATTGGATGCTGGTGGAAGGTACAAGATATCTGGTTCATTGGTGGGGAAGAATACACTGGGAGAATGGGATTGACAGATACACATGACTTTAAAATAGATAACAAGATAAAATAGATAATAAGAACATACTTTATAGAACAGGGACTTCTACTTAACTCTGTAAGGACCTATATGGAATAGAATCTAAAAAAGAAGATATACGTATATGTATAATAGATTCACTTCAGTGTACAGCAGAAATTAACAAAATACTGTAAATCAACTTTCAACCCAATAAAAATTAATTTTAAAAAGTCTGGTTCAGAGAAAAAAGGGATTAATTACAGCACAACAAACTACATGAACTTCATGTTCGCCTATATTTCCCCTTCCTTCCATGTTTCATAGAAATGTTGTGGAGTAACACACGTGATGCAATGTTCACTGTGGATCTGACTCACAGTACAGAAATCTCAAGCTTAGGAAACCACTATGCTTTGCAAAGAGGATATTAGCAGTATTGTACTTCACAGAAAACATATTAGCCCTCTACACCAAAGGTAAATATAATCATAACCTTCCAGCATTTTTGCAATATAACACTCTTGAAAGAGTCTTCTGAAACAAACAAGATCTTTTAATGTCTTCTCTCAGAATGTACTTTCAACCAGAAAAGTTCTTAATTTGATGATGGGCATTATATATATATATATATATATATATATATATATATATATATATATACACACACACACAACATTATATATAATATATGATATGCAATGCATGAACCGTGAACTCCCAGATGTTCAAGCTGATTTTAGAAAAGGCAGAGGAACCAGATATCAAATTGCCAACATCCGCTGGATTATTAAAAAAACAAGAGAGCTCCAGAAAAACATCTATTTCTGCTTCATTGACTATGCCAAAGCCTTTGACTGTGCACAAACTAGAATCAAGATTGTCGGGAAAAATATCAATAATCTCAGATATGCAGATGTCACCACCCTTATGGCAGAAAGTGAAGAGGAACTGAAAAGCCTCTTGATGAAAGTGAAAGAGGAGAGTGAAAAAGTTGGCTTAAAGCTCAACATTCAGAAAACGAAGATCGTGGCATCCGGTCCCATCACTTCATGGGAAATAGATGGGGAAACAGTGTCAGACTTTATTTTCGGGGGCTCCAAAATTACTGCAGATGGTGATTGCAGCCATGAAATTAAAAGACACTCCTTGGAAGAAAAGTTATGACCAACCTAGACAGCATATTGAAAAGCAGAGACATTATTTTGCCAACAAAGTTCCATCTAGTCAAGGGTATGGTTTTTCCTGTGGTCATGTATGGATGTGAGAGTTGGACCGTAAAGAAAGCTGCTTTTGAACTGTGGTGTTGGAGAAGACTCCTGAGAGTCCCTTGGATTGGTAGGAGATCCAACCAGTCCATTCTGAAGGAGATCAGCCCTGGGGGTTCTTTGGAAGGAATGATGCTAAAGCCAAAACTCCAGTACTTTGGCCACCTCATGCGAACAGTTGACTCATTGGAAAAGACTCTGATGCTGGGAGGAATTGAGGGCAGGAGGAGAAGGGGACGACAGAGGATGAGATGGCTGGATGGCATCATGGACTCAATGGACGTGAGTCTGAGTGAACTCCGGGAGTCGGTCATGGACAAGGAGGCCTTTCGTGCTGCGATTCATGGGGTCACAAAGAGTCGGACATGACTGAGCTATTGAACCGAACTGAATATATATATATATATATATGTATGTAAATCTTGGTAAATAATGATTTTTGTGCTGATCTAAGAAAATATTTTCAAATCCTAGGTCATAAAGTTTTTAAAATTAATTCATATGTGTTTTTTGTTTGTTTGTTTTCAAATGTTTCTATACTTAGGTCTTAGATTCATTTTGATTTAAATTTTGTTTACAGTATGAAGCAGAAATGCAAATTATTTTTTGTTACAATGTGGTTCTTCAGTTATCCCAATAATATATTTTCAAGTTCTTTCTTTACTCGCTGAGTGACCTTGTCACAATTGTCAAAAATGAGTTGACAATGATATGTGGGTTTATTTTTGCATGTTCAATTTGATTCTGTTGATTTATATAATCATTCTTAAGCCAGTATCATACTGTTTTGAGTATTGTGAATTCACAGCAAATTTTGAAATTGGGAATTGTGAGTTCTCCAGATTTATTCTATTAGAAGACTTATTATTATTATTATTCTTTGAATCCCTTGAGTTTCCATTTGAATTTTAGGAATGAACTGCCCAAGAAGCCAACTGTGATTTTAATAGTGATTAGATAGACCATAGACCAGTTCTTGTAGTATATCCATCTTAACAATATTAAATCTTCCAATTTAAAAACATAGAATTTATTTCCACTTATTTGTTCTTATTTAACAGTGGTTTGTATTTTATAGGCATGAGTTGTGTATATATTTTATTCAACTTGTTCCTAATAATTGTATTTTTGTGGTTATTTAAAAGTTGTTCTCTTAAATTCATTTTCAGATTGCTTCATTGCACATGTATATAATACAATTGATTTAAATACATTTATTTCACTGCCAGTAACCTTGCTGAACTTTTCTGTATATTATATCATGTTATCTACATGTGAACAGAGATCCAGATTGGTTTCCAGTCTTTTATTTCACTTTATTGCCTGATTGTCTGGGCTAAAATCTCCAGTACAATATGGGATAGAAGTGGCAAGAATGAATATCCTTGTCTTGCTCGTGTTTTGCCAGACAATGGATTGAAGCCTTGGTTCCACACCAGAAGCCTATGTTTTTGTCCTGGTTTCCAGAAGGATATAGATGTGTGGCCAGAGTATATATAGTTATACTCTGTTTGGCCTTTAGGCTAGAACCTTTTCACCTCCCCCACACTTTGCTATGGCCATATGGTTAGATGTTTCATCCCTGTGACTATGAAAATGGTGAGATAGTGTTCAAGAAGTTTGGGACTAGTTTGATGGGTGGATTGAGCCTGACCTTTTAAGAAGGAGTCTGGGAAGAGAGGCTTTATGTGTAGGGGCACTCAGGTTTTTTTCTCATCTCAAGATTCTCCTCCTGGTCCCCAGAGAATTTCTGTGAGTGTTGTGCTTCTCTGGAAAGAGTAGTCATGTTTGTAGTGCTTTCAAATCTCATCATTCTCTGAACCTCCTTTAATGCTTTCCAGCTCATCTTCTATCTGCCCCTCCATCAGGACCTGCACCCCACACACCCAAAGTTCCATAGCTCACCCTGTAAGTTCCAAATGTACCCTGATTGCATTCTTATGAAAACTCACACTCCATCCACTGGTGTCAGTGATGTTCAAAGGAGGATTTCTCCTGATGGTCCTGAATGAAGGTGCCAGCTCCCCCATCACAGGGTACTGGCATTTGGGTTGGGTCAAAAAGAGACAGTGATGCCCCGATATTATTCTCCATTGGAAAATCAGGAAAAACAGGCAGTGGTAGTCTTCTGGTATGAATTCTAGACACCTCCCAGCTACTGGGAGGAGCAACTGGGCCACCAAGATTTGTGTGAGTGCCTGTGTGCATGTGTGTATGTGCCTGTATTTTGTTTTCTTTTTCTTTTTCTTTTTTTTTTCCCTCTACCTACTGTGTGAAGTTCAATAATCTGATAAAGGGTTTTATTCTTTCTTCAGAGCAGTGCTCAAGATGTTGAGCCTAGGGTAATGTTAAAATTAACTGCAAAATGGAAAGATTATTAAAAAGTCTCCGTGTAGATAAAACCACATAAGTGAAATTTAATTTAGCTTATTCTGCCAAACAAGAGAAATTTAACTTCATCTACTTCTTGTAAATGCCTGTGGAAATCATAAAATAGACAACTCACCTTTCAAAAATTGTGTAAGATAACTGCTTTTAACCAATCCGTTGACCTACAAAAGCCAGCGTTGTGATAACGCATCATTGTTTAAGTTAAACAACTTTCTCTTTGTAATTGATCCTATAATATTATGCCCTGAGCTTCAACTCTGTCTTTGAATTTTAATACTCCCATTTCCAGAGTGTCCTTATACTCACAATAAACTTTTACTAAATGCTAATTTTTAATTTGATGATTTTAATTTTGCTGTTTGGAGAATTCTCTTATTGTTTCTGGCATCAGAACTGGGATTCAAAAGAAGACCTCCAATGAACCTGAGACTCACTGCTTTCCCCCCTAAAAAACAGAGTTCATGGATAAGTCTGTCTTGGTTCCAACTTCTATTATCTTTGTCTTTGGAGTTCTCCAACTTTATTGTGCATACTTGTATCTTGTTTGTTGAAGCACCTTGACAAGTCATGAGATTCTGTTTGAAAGAGGAGAAAACATGTGATTTCCTGTGTTTTGAAGTAGCTGTTAAGAAACAGGACCCCTCAGAGTTAAGACATCTTAAGGAATCTAAAAGCAGAGATGGTTCTACCTTGTCTAAAACACTTCCAACGTCTCCTTAAAAATCTCTTGCTTCCTGTATGTATAAACACTATGAGCCATGGTCTTATGTCTTTCTGGAAAATAGGTGAGGTTTTGCATAACTTGAAACTGTAATAACCACTTTGAAATATCAACAACTTCAGATATGCATATGATACTATTCTAATGGCAGAAAGCAAAAAGAAACTAAAGAGCCTCTTGATTAGGATGAAAGAGGAGACTGAAAAAGCTGGCCTATAATTCAACACTCAAAAAACTAAGATCATGGGACCAGGACCCATCAATTCATGGCTAATGGAAGGAAAAAGTGTAAACAGTGACAGATTTTATTTTCTTAGGCTCCAAAATCACTGTGGACAGTGAATGAAGCCATGAAAATAAATAACATTTGCTCCTTGGAAAAAAAGTTATGATAAACTTGGACAGCAAATTAAAAAGCAGAGACATCACTTTGCTGAAAAATGTCCATAGAGTCAGAATTATGGTTTTTCCAGTAATTATGTATGAATGTGAGTTTTGGGTTGTGGTGCTGGAGAAGACTCTTGAGAGTCCCTTGGAGTGCAAGGAGATCAAACCAGTCAATCCTAAAGGAAATCAGTCCTGAATATTCATTGGAAGGACTGATGCTGAAACTGAAGCTCCAATACTTGGGCCACCTGATGTGAAGAGCTAAATCATTAGAAAAGACCCTGATGCTGGGAAAGATTGAGGGCAGGAGGAGAATTGGACCACAGAAGATGAGATGGTTGGATGACATCACCAACTAAGTGAACATGACTTTGAGAAAACTATGGAAGATGGTGAAGGACAGGGAAGCCTGGCATGCTGCAGCCCATGGGGTTGTAAAGAGTCAGGCAAGATGAACAAGTGAACAATATATTGTATTTCACCAACTTAAAAAAAAAACTAAGTGCATGCTCTTGTTTTTGTTCAGTCACTCAGTCGTGTTTAATTCCTTTGCAACTCCAGTTTTCTCTGGTCTCTGCTATCTTCTGGAGTGTGCTTGAACTCATATTTAACTTATATGCAGAGTACATCATGAGAAACACTGCGCTGGAGGAAGTACAAGCTGGAATCAAGATTGCTGGGAGAAATATCAATAACCTCAGATATGCAGATGACACCACCCTTATGGGAGAGAGTGAAGAAGAATTAAAGAGCCTCTTGATGAAAGTGAAAGAGGAGAGTGGAAAAGCTGGCTTAAAGCTCAACATTCAGAAAACTAAGATCATGGCATCCAGTCCCATAACTTCATGCCACATAAATGGGAAAACAGTGGAAACAGTGGCTGACTTTATTTTTCTGGCTCCAAAATTACTGTAGATAGTGATTGCATCCACAAAATTAAAAGACACTTGCTCCTTAGAAGGAAAGTTATGACCAGTCTAGACAGCATATTTTTGACCCAGAGACATGTTATGGGGAGGGAGGTGGGAGGGGGGTTCATGTTTGGGAACGCATGTAAGAATTAAAGATTTTAAAATTAAAAAAAAATAAAAAACTAAAATAAATAAATAAATAAAAATAAAATAAAAAAAGAGACATTTCTTTGTCAACAAAGGTCTATCTAGTCAAGGCTATGGTTTTTCCAGAAGTCATGTATGCATGTGAGAGTTGGCCTATAAAGAAAGCTGAGTGCTGAAGAATTGATGCTTTGAACTGTGGTGTTGAATAAAACTCTTGAGAGTCCTTTGGACTGCAAGCAGATCTAGCCAGTCCATCCTATAGGAGACCAGTCCTGAGTGTTCATTGTAAGGACTGATGTTGAAGCTGAAACTCGAATACTTTGGCCACCTGATGGGAAGAGCTGAGTCATTTGAAAGACCCTGATGGTGGGAAAGATTGAGGGCAGAAAGAGAAGGGAACGACAGAGGATGAGACGTTTGGATGGCATCACCGACTCTATGGACATGGGCTTGGTTGGACTCCTGGAATTGGTGATGGACAGGGAAGCTTGGCATGCTGCAGTTCATGGGGTTGCAAAGAATCGGACTTGATTGAGCAACTGAACTGAACTGATGTCCACTGAGTCAGTGATGCCATTCTTCCATCTTATCCTCTGTTGTCGCTTTCTCCTCCTGCAGTCAGTCAAATAACATAAAAATTATTTCTAACTCTCTCTGAAACATAGAAACTAAACTAAATACTTTTTAGTTTCACATGATGTGGGATAAACATTGCTAAATAAAAGCTAATTTAACATTTTTAGTTTAATAAGAATAGGCGTGTCTTCAGAATTATCTACTCTATTTGTAATGAAGACATACAACTTTTCTTGCCTGGGAATCCAATTATCTCTATGTTAAAAATTAGTCAACAAGTAATGCTGGTTGGCTGCTTAATGTTAGAATAATCATTAAAATCTAATAATTTAAATAGTATATAGCATAAAAGTTAATAATAAGTTAAACTGAATAATGGATAATCATTAAATATCTGAGTCATTTCCAAATTGACAATAAATTGAAACATAATAACTATAGACATAAGTGTAATAGATCTATCTACTATAATAATAATAATCTATGTACTTTTGGCTTAATTTTTTACAGAGAGACAAAATATAGTTAATTCTATTAATGTCATTTGACATAGTAATAATTATATTATAGAAAGCATGTTTCTAAAAAATTTACCTTTTTATGCTTGCTGCTACTGCTGCTGCTAAGCCACGTCAGTTGTGTCTGACTCTGTGTGACCCCGTAGACGGCAGCCCATCAGGCTCCAGTCCCTGGGATTTTCCAGGCAAGAACACTGGAGTGGGTTGCCATCTCCTTCTCCAATGCATGAAAGTGATTATATAGCTATAAATTTGTTGATCTACTACAGGATGGTAACATATAGACAGTTCACAATTGCTTGCTTTCTAGTTTTCAGTGGAAAGTAAAAATTCCTACAATTAAAATGTATAAACAATATGTAAAAATAGAGCCACTAGAAATAAGAGCAAAGTGAGATTAAAAATAAAAGCAGAGTTTTATATACAAAGTATTGAAAGAAAATTGGAAGTGATTTTTTATGAAGAATAATCAAGGAATATAAAATGTATTTTTGTTAAGGAAAGAGAGAGTAATGTTTTGTAAAAATAAGATGAATGGTTATTCCAGAATAAGAGATGAAAATGAATAAGACATAATAAATGAATACAGAAAATTTCAGTTTTCTGGAAAAGAAAGCTTATATTGTGAAGTCAAAGCTGAATGAAATTGAATAAACTGATTTTTAATGGTTATTTAATGCGAACTTTGTAGTGTACTGAAAAACTAAAGTTTAATTTTCTCTGTTAAAAAAAATCACATTAAAAAAATATTGATCTGCTCTTAGTAAAACTGCTTTAAAATTTTTTTTGCTTTAAATGTAATTTACCCAAACTTTGACTCTTGGATATTAATTTGAGAGTAGGCATAGAATCACTGGCAAGACTTCTGGTTTTTCTTTTCCTTTTTTTTTTTTTTTTTTTTTTTTGAGTGTGCACAGTTTGTTGGATCTCAGTTCCCTGCCCAAGGATTGAACGCAGGTCACAGCAGTGACAATACTTCATCTTAACCACTATCCTACCAGGGAATTCTCAGTCTTTCCCTGTTAACTATGCTAATGGCAGGTCTGCATAGATGTCCTTGATCTATGTTTGTTGAGAGCTTTTGTCAGGAAAGGGTGCTGGATTTCATCATTTTTTTTTTATTCTTAGTTATTATTATTAAAATATTTTGGAGGGTTTTCTTACTGATATGGTGTATTAGACTATGCGATTGTTGTATGCTAAACCAACCTTGTATTCTTAGGTTAATAAATCTCATTTGCTGATGGCATAATTTTTAATACATTTCCGGATTTGACTCAATAATATTTTTATGTGTATTTTCCATGTATATATTCATGCAGATATTGGCCTGTGGTTTATTTTCTTGTGGATTCTGATTTCAATATCAAAGTAACACTAGCTTCTTTGAGATGTGAAGCAATCTTTCCTCTACTACTTTGTGGAAGATTTTGAGAATTGTTATTATTTCTTCTTTCAACAATTAGTAGAATTTACTGCTAAAGCCATACATTCCTGGGTTTTTCTTTTTATGAGTAGTTTTGTTAGAAGTATTTTCTTTGTTGTTTTTGAAAATTCCCTCTTTAGGTTTTTTTTTTGTTTTGTTTTTAATGGGTACCTTTAGATCTTATATTTGTTCTTAAGTTGGTTTCAGTATTTTTTATCTTTCTAGAAATTTGCCTATTTCATCAAAATTGTCCAATTGTTCATTGTATAACCTAAGCTTCAAAGTATGCATAGAATCACTGCCATATATGTATATTTATATATATTTCTGTCAGTTTATGAGAAGTATTTCTTATTTTATTACTGATTTTAATAGGTTTAACTTTTCCTCTCTCTCCTTTCTTGTCAGTATAGATAAAAAATTGTCAATTTTGATGCTATTTTCAAAAAACAACTTCTGGCTGTACTTATTTTTCTACTTCTTTTTTCTATTCTTGAAAAATTCTATTATATTTCTTCCTTATATCATATTATTTTAATCTTTCTGTGCTTGCTTGTTAAGCTGATTCAGTTGTGTCTGACTCTTTTCAGACTGACTCTATAGACTGTAGCCTGCCTGACTCTTCTGTCTATGGGATTTTTCAGGCAAGAATACTGGAGTGGGTTGCTATGCTCTCTCCAGGGTATCTTTTCTACCCAGTGATTCAACCCAAATTTCTTATGTTTCCTGACTTGGCATGCAGGTTCTTTACCACAAAAACAAACTAGGAAGCCCATAATCCCTTTGTATGATTGTGTTATATTTTGCTCTTTTGTTTCAAGTTTGATAAGTTGGGAAGCTAAGTTATTAATTTCAGATGCCTCCTTTCTGTTAATAGAGGTGTTTTTAGCTATACATTTCCATGTAAGCATTGCCTTTTCTGCTTCCCATAAGTTTTGGTGTATTGTATTTTTATTTTCTTCCATCTCTGAGTATTTTATTATTCCTCGTGATATTTTTATAATTTAGTTATTTTAAGAATGCAGAATACATCATGAGAAAAGCTGGGCTGGAGGAAGCACAAACTGGAATCAAGATTGCCGGTAGAAATATCAATAAATTCAGATATGCAGATGACACCGCCCTTATGGCAGAAAGTGAAAGGGAGCTAAAAAGCCTCTTGATGAAAGTGAAAGAAGAGAGTGAAAAAGTTGGCTTAAAGCTCAACATTCAGAAAATGAAGATCATGGCATCTGTTCCCATCATTTCATGGGAAGTAGATGGGGAAACAGTGGAAACAGTGGCTGACTTTATTTTTCTGGGCTCCGAAATTACTGCAGATGGTAATTGCAGCCATGAAATTTAAAGATGTTTACTCCTTGGAAGGAAAGTTATGACCAACCTAGACAGAATATTAAAAAGCAGAGACATTACTTTGTCAACAAAGGTCCATCTAGTCAAGGCTATGGTTTTTCCAGTGGTCATGAATGGATGTGAGATTTGGAGTATAAAGAAAGCTGAGAGCCAAAGAATTGATGCTTTTGAACTGTAGTGTTGGATAAGACTCTTGAGAGTCCCTTGGACTGCAAAGAGATCCAACCGGTCCATCCTAAAGGAGATCAGTCCTGAGTGTTCATTGGAAAGACTGATGTAGAAGCTGAAACTCCAATAATTTGGCCACCTGATGTGAAGAGCTGACTCGTTTGAAAAGACCCTGATGCTGGGAAAAATTAAGGGCAGGAGGAGAAGGGGATGACAGAGGATGAGGTGGTTGGATGGCATCACTGACTCAATGGACATAGGTTTGGGTAAACTCTGGGAGTTGGTGATGGACAGGGAGGCCTGGCGTGCTGTAGTTCATGGGGTCTCAAAGAGTTGGACACAACTGAGTGACTGAAATGAACTGAAAAATGTGTCATTTTATTTTCACATGGTTTTGGATGTCTCATGTTGTTTTTGTTAGATTTCTAATGTCATTTCATTGTGATCAGAGAACATCCTCTGTTTTATGTCCTAGTATTGTTCTATCCTGAATAATGGCATATGTGCAATTGAGAATAACTTATACTCTGCTTTCATTGGTTTCCCTATCATATTCTATTTCCTTGATGATGTTTTGTCTAGTTTTTTTGACCATAATTGATAGTGAGGTATTTAAGCCTGTAACTACTATTGATGAATTATCTATTTTTGCTTTCATTTCAACAGTTTTTGCTTCATGTATTTTGATGTTCTCTTTGCAACTTTATGTCTTTATGATTGTTATATCTTTCTGATAATTGGACCATTTTGTCATTATAAAGCATGCCTCTTTATCACAAATACATTTTTTTTGCTTTGAAATTTTTGTCTGATATAACATTAGTCAAGATCTATAGGTAGTAATCTACTGCGTATCCTTATCAATGTCAGTTATTGTACCAGACACAATGTGTGGCATGTTCATATCTTCTAGACAACTCTTTTCCCAGGGTTGCTTCTAATTACAACCTGGACTCTGCTTGAGGGCTAATCTTTTCATGAAGCTGCAAGGTTTTTCCTCTAGTAGAACAAACCTAAAATAGTGAAAAACATTTGTCCCCAGAAGAAGCTGTCTATTAATAACAAAAGGGTTCTGTTGCCTTTGATGATGTAACTCAACTCTGAATCATGTTTCACAGACAGGTCTGGGTTCTCTCTCTTCTCTCTCATTATCCCCTTGGTAACTAAGGTCTATATTCCTTCAGAGTAACCTTTTAGAAAATGCACATTTTATTATATTCTGCCTCTCTTTACCCCATTATGATCATGTACTTCATAGGATTGCTGCCAAATATACCACTTGCAATCACCTCCTTGCTTCAGAGTTTGCTTTGGGTGGACACAGAAATCATAACTAGTCTTATTTCTAAGTCAGAAAACTAAGATTACAATTTCCAAAACAACACGGGTTACAGTTGTTTTAAATTGAAAAGAGAAAACAATTGCTCTGAGGTGATAATTTTTTTTTTAGGGTATATTTCACGGAAGAAGAGGAATTTTTGAAGATATATAAATATGAGATAGCTGGAAGTGTTTCTCAGATAGAAACAAAGTTTGAAGGCTGGGATTCTGAAAATGTCTAAATAATTTTCTATTCCTCTGCGCACAGCCTTTTTGCTAATGTTAATAGAGAAACCTCCTCACACTTGACAATCCTTAATTCAATCAGATAATTTGGGGCATGTTAGTAAAGCATCTGCCTACAATGCAGGAGACCTGGGTTTGATCCCTGGGTCGGGAAGATCCCCTGGAGAAGGAAATGGCAACCCACTCCAGTACTCTTGCCTGGAAAATCCCATGGATGGAGGAGCGTGGTATGCTATAGTCCATGGGGTTGCAAAGAGTCGGACACGACTGAGTGACTTCACTTTCTTTCAGAGAAGAAACTCACAGACAGATTTAATGACTGTTCCTAAAGTACAGCCAGATTCTTTATGTTTAATAGGTTTAACTGAGAGTCTTTTAATCTTGAGGAATTATAAACTCCTGGGATGATATTTATAGACTTCCAGAGCTGTATGAACATCAATGTGAATAACATTTCATTAACAATTTAAGAATTTCCCTATAAATGACTATGGCCAAATTGATCATAAAATGTAAAAGCAAATAGAATCAATGCAAGGACAGTCCTATGTATGTAAAATATAGTAACACATTATTTTTAACATGGTCAAATTGTTATTAAAATTCAAATTCCCAATTTAATTCTTAGAATTTGCTTTAGGCAGTTACTTATCTCTCAGCCACCAGAGATCCTTATATCTTATTCTAAGACATGCTGGATTAAGGTTTTGTTTTTAAGATGTTCAGTAGCCATTCACCAGTTGTTTAAGTAGATTTTATCCATTTTACAGGTATGGACTTCCTTTATAATCAAGTGAACTAACAGGCCAGATTACACAATAAAGTACTATCCTAGTTTTAGCAGTGCTTTGAGCTAGTTCCACTGAACTAGTTTTTGATGGTCTCAAGTAGGACCTGATTGAACCATAGTAACTTCTGATTTGTTGGCATCTCACTATTCATTATTGATCAACTGACTTACCTAAGCTTCACAATCACTTGCCCTAGTGATAACTTTTGATGTTGTTGAAGCGGTAGCCATGAAATTAAAAGACACTTACTCCTTGGAAGAAAAGTTATAACCAACCTAGATAGTATATTCAAAAGCAGAGACATTACTATGCCGACTAAGGTCCATCTAGTCAAGGCTATGGTTTTTCCTGTGGTCATGTACGGATGTGAGAGTTGGACTGTGAAGAAGACTGAGCACCAAAAAATTGATGTTTTTGAACTGTGGTGTTGGAGAAGACTCTTGAGAGTCCCTTGGACTGCAAGGAGATCCAACCAGTCCATTCTGAAGGAGATCAACCCTGGGATTTCTTTGGAAGGAATGATGCTAAAGCTGAAACTCCAGTACTTTGGCCACCTCATGGGAAGAGTTGACTCATTGGAAAAGACTCTGATGCTGGGAGGGATTGGGGGCAGGAGGAGAAGGGAATGACAGAGGATGAGATGGCTGGATGGCATCACTGACTCGATGGACGTGAGTCTTCGTGAACTCCGGGAGTTGGTGATGGACAGGGAGGCCTGGTGTGCTGCGATTCATGGGGTCACAGAGAGTCGGACACGACTGAGCGACTGAACTGAACTGAACTGAACTGAACTGAAGTGGTTTCCAATCTTCTTATTTTTAACCAAATAAATTATCTGACATATGGTTAGAAGGTATGGATTCATCACTTCTACTTGGTCTTTTTATGGCAAAAGTAAAAGTGTTAGCTGCTCAGTTGTGTCTTACTTTTTGCAACCCCATTGACTGTTACTCAATAGACTTCTCTGTCTGTGGGGCTTTTTATGGTATTTGATAATATTTGGTCTCTTAACATTATCAGAAAATATTTATGTTGATGACATTAACGCCCTCCAGCAATAGTTAAAACCTTTAACCGTATTTTTGACTAAACATGTGTTTTATTAAAATTTCACTGGTATTTTTTTTCATCAAAATATTATCGAGGAAAAGAGGAATATTAGTATAATGATGTAACATAACCAGTGAAAAATGGCGATGCCTTAACATGCTTTTATTTCGCTTTTTTGTGTTCTAAGGTAATCCGTAAAAGAGTTAAATACAAGAACAGACTGTTTCTGCATTTTGTGATTTTTCATGCCCTTTTTTTTTTTTTTTTTTTTGGTAAATTAACCCATCTGACTACAAATACACATATACAGGCACCCATAGACTTACCCCCCAAACAAAATGAGGTTTCTGGCAGCTCTTTCAGTTACATAAATGATGAGGCTTCACTTTACTATACATATAATAATTTTTAGCAAAATATTTTCTAGTTCTTAAAAGATCTTTCATTTGAGATCATGCTATGCAGAGCTAATAAAGTAACCCAAGCCATGCTGTTTCTTTCTTTCTTTCTTTCTTTTTTTCTTGATAGTGCTGTTCTAGAATCAGTAAAATGAACTTAGCACATAGGAAAGAAGAAACACCCTTCTAATACCAGCTGTCTTTCATTGTTCTTTAATATCCATATCCCGATTTTATCTAGGCAGTTCTAATTTCTCATTCCCTTTATTATGATTTTATTGTTTCATCTTTATGTTTTCTTACACCATTTTTAGATATAAAATATTTTATAACATATAAAAACTGGGGTTTTTGGTATCAATTCCCAGAAATTCTTTGTGTCTTGAACGTGTGCACTTCTATTTAACACTA
The DNA here is from genome assembly GCF_042477335.2 of Ovis canadensis. Lineage (NCBI taxonomy): Eukaryota > Metazoa > Chordata > Mammalia > Artiodactyla > Bovidae > Ovis > Ovis canadensis. The sequence goes on from NC_091247.1 coordinate 54,633,275, forward strand.
AATTTTCCCTGTATCTTAATAGTTGTTTGTATCTCTTTTCCCATTCTTGATTAGTAAGTCCTTGTGGTAGAATGTGAAGTACATTTTTTGTCTATCTCCACCAAGAAAAATATATATGAATATATTTAGTCTCTCAGATATTTGTTGAACAAATAAACCATGTTCAATTTAAGCTTCAGTTTCTCTCAGAAGACACTGAGGTATCTTTTGTTATTTAAATTTAAATGAGAATCAATTATTTTCCCCAATTGTCACATATGTGATGGTTGTGAAGTAATAGACAAAAAAAATTATTACCAACACCCACAAAGTATACAAGTTCCTTCAATTTGGTAAATTTTACAGTGTATCTACACAGCTATCAACTACACTGTAACAAATTTGTTATTCTTGTTTATTCCCTTGTTGTTTGGCTCTTTTGTAACACCATGCACTGTAGACCAGCAGGCTCTTCTGTTCATGGATTTTCCAGGCAAGAATACTTGAGCGGGTTGCCATGTCCTTTTCCAGGGGATCTTTCCAACCCAGGGATCAAACCTGCATCTCCTGCATTGCAGGTAGATTCTTTACCACTGAGCCACATGGGAAGCATGTGCAAATTACCCACTCCCAACTTAAAGTACCTTACATGTCTGTGAGTTGAGAATCAAGGTATGTCTTACAGCTCACAAAAGGCTGCAGTCAAGATGATATCCTAGGTAACAGACCATTGCAAAGTCATACTGGGGGAATTTCTATCCTGAACTCATTAACATGGCTCTTGCTAGGCTTCAGAAGATCCAGTTTCAAACTCACATTGGGCTGTTGACAGTTCTCAAGTTCTCCTGGCTTCTAGAGAGAGATATCAGTTCCTTGCTAAATAATCCTCTCCATATTGTCAGTTACAACATTGCAATTGCATCCCCCAGAGTGAGTGAGAGACAGAAGCCATGATCTTTTGTAACCAAATGTGATGTACCACCACCTCTACCATGTTCTATTCATTAGAAATTGTAGAAGTCATTTAGGAGATTCACCCCACACTGAGGAGGAAGAGATTATACAAGCAGAAAAAATATCAGGAGATGGAGATTACTACAAACTGCTTTTCACACATCTTTTTCTTTGCTTCTAAGTCCTACATGGCATTCCATGGCATACACCTGCCACACTTTATTTATTCATTTTTGTACCAATGACCTAGTTTGTCTTAAGTTCTTCATGACACAAACAAGAAAGTTCTGATAAACTTTCATGAAGATGTACTTTTCCATATCAGAAGCATATACTAGCAGAAATGGAAGTAATGAGCCATAAGCAAATGTACGTTTAGAAGAAAAGCATATATTAAGTCCATAGAGAAAGAAACTGTCTTGAAAATGAGCTAAACTACTAGGAATGACAAGTTGCTGTGTCTTTGCAAATAATATTAAGTATCTTTTGATAAATGTAAATAATAGTAGAGGTAGAGAAGAGTAATGGTTTGAAGCTGCATAGCTCTTCATATTAATTAAATATCATACTGTTTGTAAATAATGTTGTAATGACTATTGGAGTGCATGTATATTTTCAAGTTATGGTTGTCTCTGAGTATACACCCAGGAGTGGGATTGCTGGATGATATGGGAGCTCTACTTTAGCTTTTTTTAAAAGGAACTTGCATATTGTTCTCCCTAATGACTATTTTACCTTTCCATCAACAGTGTAAGAGGGTTCCATTTTCTTCACATCCTCCCCAGGATTTATTCCATTCTGACTGGTAGGAGGTGATAGTCATTGTAGTTTTGGTTTGTATCTCTTTACTAATTAGTGATGCTGAACATCTTTTCATGTGCTTTTGGCCACCTGTATGTCTTCTTTGGAGAAATGTCTATTTAGCTCTTCTATACATTTTTTTATTGGGTCACTTGCATTTTTAGATATTGAGCTACATGAGCTGTTTGCATATTTTGGAGATTAATGCTGTGTCAACTGTTTCATTTGCAATAGTTTCCCATTCTGATGGTTGGCTTTTTGCTTTGCTTACGGTTTCCTTTGTGTGTGAAAGCTTTTAAATTTAATTAGAGTTCATCTCTTTATTTTTGTCTTTATATACATTACCTTAGAAGGTGGATCAAAAAATATCTTACTGTAATTTATGTCAGAGAGTGTTCTTCCTATGTTTTCCTCTAAGAGTTTGATAGTGTCCAGCCTTACATTTACAGCACTCTTTATAGCATCCAAGGCATGGAGGCAACCTAAATGTCCATCAACAGAGGAATGAATGAAGAAGATGTGATACATATTAATATATACAAGGAAATATTACTCAATCATAAAAAAAAAGCAACATCATGCAATTTGCAGCAACATGGATGGACACAGAGACTGCTATTCTGAGTGTAGTGAGCCAAAAACAGAGAAAGACAAATACATGATATTACTTAAAGGCAATATCTAAAAAAAGGATGCAAATGAACTTATCTACAAAACATAAATAGAGTCACAGATGTAGAAAACAAACTTATAAAACTTATGGTTACCAAGTGAGAAAGAGGGAAGAAGGCTAAAATGGGAGATTGGGATTAACATATATGTACTGCTATGTATAAGATAGATAACTAATAAGGACCTACTGTATAGCACAAGGAAACCTACTCAATATTCTATAATGACCTATATGGGAAAATAATCTAAAGAATAATGGATATGTATATGTGTATAACTGAATCATTTTGCTGAAACTAATACAACACTGTAAGTCAACTGTACTCCAATAAAATTTTAAAATATATATTTTTCTTTGTAGAATTTTATGAAGAATATTCTGACTGAGATAAATGTAGAATTTGGAAACATCAGTAAACATACACTTTCTTTAATCTGTTCATGTTTTATACTTCTCTTTTTTATTTTTTTTACTTTTATATTTTTTCTTACAGAGTAGATATACATGGGAATAAAGTGTTGTACATCATTTGTGGGTCAGTTCTGAAAGTCAGAGAAAATGATAATTGTTGTATAAGTTAATATATTTGGTAAATGGTAAAGAAAAATAAACCATCCTGTTTACATTTCAAATTTCCATTTATTTCATTAAGGAATCTGAGGCCTAACTCACTGAAATGGTAAAAAATCATTTATTTAACTAAGTATTTATGGGAGGCATTTCATTTGAAGTTCCAGAACATTTCAGTTCAGGATATTGCCAGCTGTGACCAGAATAGTCTATTAACTATCAAAAAAAAAAAAAAACCCTCCATAACAATCATATCCCCTTCGTTGCACATCTTTGGGTCACCTGGTCCAAAGAAATCTCTGGGAACGTTTGCATAACATTAGTAATATTAGCCCAGACTCTTTGTACTAATTTCAGAGTTGATTATATATATATCCAACATGGGAAAACTATAAAAGCAAAGAAACATCATAGACAGTCCCTGGTGGATCAAACTTTTTCATATTCAAAATTAATTTTGAATTAATAAGATTGGTAAAGTGAAATTTAAAATTCCAACATGAATAATATCTGAAAAAAACTGCTAAGCACTTTCATTTTATTAGGAATAATATTCAGATCAGTTCAGTTGCTCAGCTGTGTCCCACTTTTTGCGACCCCATGGATCGCAGCACACCAGGCCTCCCTGTCCATCACCAACTCCCGGAGTTCACTAACACTCACGGCCATCGAGTCAGTGATGCCATCCAGCCATCTCATCCTCTCCTCCTGCCCCCAATCCCTCCCAGCACCAGAGTCTTTTCTAATGAGTCAACTATTCGCATGAGGTGGCCAAAGTACTGGAGCTTCAGCTTTAACATTATTTCTTCCAAAGAAATCCCAGGGCTGATCTCCTTCAAAATGGACTGGTTGGATCTCCTTGCAGTCCAAGGGACTCTCAAGAGTCTTCTCCAACACCACAGTTCAAAAGCATCAATTCTTCGGTGCTCAGCCTTTTTCACAGTCCAACTCTCACATCCATACATGATCACAGGAAAAACCACAGCCTTGACTAGATGGATGTTAGTCGGCAAAGAAATGTCTTGGCTTTTGAATATGCTATCTAGGTTGGTCATAACTTTTCTTCCAAGGAGTAAGCGTCTTTTAATTTCATGACTGCAGTCACCATCTGCAGTGATTTTGGAGCCCCCCAAAATAAAGTCTGACGCTGTTTCCACTATTTCTCCATCTATTTCCCATGGAGTGATGGGACCAGATGCCATGATCTTTGTTTTCTAAACATCGAGCTTTAAGCCAACTTTTTGACTCTCCTCTTTTACTTTTATCAAGAGGCTTTTTAGTTCCTCTTCACTTTCTGCCATAAGGGTGGTGCCATCTGCATATCTGAGGTTATTGATATTTCTCCCAGCAATCTTGATTCAAAAAACATAAATATCTTAGAAAAAAAGATCTTAGATTTTCCATTTCTTTTGTTCACTGAAATAAATTGATCATTACAATGATTAAGAGCAAATTATTTTATCATTTTGTAGGTTTACACATACTGATAGCAAGATTAAAGGAAACAATAGCAAGATTAAATAAATGGCTATGTAAGATTAAATTTTATAGCACTGTCACAACATCTTTAAACATTGTTATGGTGCTTTAAAGAGCAATATTGCATAGGAACCTGCAATGTTATGTCCATGAATCAAGCAAATTGGAACTGGTCACAGGAAATGGCAAAAGTGGAGGTCAACAGTCTAGGAATCAGTGAACTAAAATTGACTGGAATGGATGAATTTAACTCAGATGTTCATTATATCTACTATTGTGGGCAAGAATCCCTTGGAAGAAATGGATGGAGTAGCTATTGTAGTCAACAAAAGTCCAAAATGCAGTAATTGGATGCAGTCTCAAAAATGACAGTATAAACTCTGTTCATTTACAAGGCAAATCATTCAATATCACGGTAATCTAAGTCTATGCCCTAACCAGTAATGCTGAAGAAGCTGAAGTTGAAAGGTTTTATGAAGACATACAAGACCTTTTAGAACTAACACCCCCAAAAGATGTACTTTTCATTATAGGGGACTGCAATGTAAAAGTAGGGAGTCAAGAAACACCTGGAATATCAGGCAAATTTGGTCTCGGAGTACAGAATGAAGTAGGGTTAAGAATAATAAAGTTTTCCCAGGAGGACCCACTTGTCATAGCAAACACCCTCTTTCAATAACACAAGAGAGGACTTTATACATGGACATCAACAGATGGTCAAGACAGAAATCAGACTGATATATTCTTTGCAGCCGAAGATATAGAAGCTCTATATAGTCAGCAAAAAAAAGACAGTGAGCTAACTGTGGCTGAGATCATGAACTCCATATTGCCAAATTCAGACTTAAACTGAAGAAAGTGGGGAAAACTGCTAGACTATTCAGGTATGTCTTAAAACAAATCCCTTATCATTATACAGTGTAAGTAAGAAATAGATTTCAGTTCAGTTCAGTTCAGTTGCCTAGTCATGTCCGACTCTTTGTGATCCCATGAATGGCAGCACACGAGGCCTCCCAGTCCATCATCAACTCCCGGAGTTCACTAAGACTCACGTCAGTGATGCCATCCAGCCATCTCATCCTCTGTCGTCCCCTTCTCCTCCTGCCTCCAATCCCTCCCAGCATCAGAGTCTTTTCCAATGAGTCAAATCTTCGCGTGAGGTGGCCAATGTACTGCAGTTTCAGCTTTAGCATCATTCCTTCCAAAAAAATCAGGGCTAATCTCCTTTAGAATGGACTGGTTGGATCTCCTTACAGTCCAAGGGACTCTCAGGAGTCTTCTCCAACACCATAGTTAAAAAGCATCAATTCTTCGGCACTCAGCTTTCTTCACAGTCCAACTTTCACATTCATACATGACCGCAGGAAAAACCATAGCCTTGACTAGACAGACCTTTGTTGGCAAAGTAATGTCTCTGCTTTTGAATATGCCATCTATGTTGGTCATAACTTTTCTTTTTTTTTTCTTTTTTTTTTTTTTAATTTAATTTTTTTTTTTTTAATTTTAAAATCTTTAATTCTTACATGCGTTCCCAAACATGACCCCCCCTCCCACCTCCCTCCCCACAACATCTCTCTGGGTCATCCCCATGTACCAGCCCCAAGCATGCTGCACCCTACGTCAGACATGGACTGGCGATTCAATTCTTACATGATAGTATACGTGTTAGAATTCCCATTCTCCCAAATCATCCCACCCTCTCCCTCTCCCTCTGAGACCAAAAGTCCGTTATACCCATCTGTGTCTTTTTTCCTGACTTGCATACAGGGTCGTCATTGCCATCTTCCTAAATTCCATATATATGTGTTAGTATACTGTATTGGTGTTTTTCTTTCTGGCTTACTTCACTCTGTATAATCGGCTCCAGTTTCATCCATCTCATCAGAACTGATTCAAATGAATTCTTTTTAACGGCTGAGTAATACTCCATTGTGTATATGTACCACAGCTTTCTTATCCATTCATCTGCTGATGGACATCTAGGTTGTTTCCATGTCCTGGCTATTATAAACAGTGCTGCGATGAACATTGGGGTACATGTGTCTCTTTCAATTCTGGTTTCCTCGGTGTGTATGCCCAGAAGTGGGATTGCTGGGTCATAAGGGAGTTCTATTTGCAATTTTTTAAGGAATCTCCACACTGTTCTCCATAGTGGCTGTACTAGTTTGCATTCCCACCAACAGTGTAGGAGGGTTCCCTTTTCTCCACACCCTCTCCAGCATTTATTGCTTGCAGATTTTTGGATCGCAGCCATTCTGACTGGTGTGAAGTGGTACCTCATTGTGGTTTTGATTTGCATTTCTCTAATAATGAGTGATGTTGAGCATCTTTTCATGTGTTTGTTAGCCATCCGTATGTCTTCTTTGGAGAAATGTCTATTTAGTTCTTTGGCCCATTTTTTGATTGGGTCGTTTATTTTTCTGGAGTTGAGCTGCATAAGTTGGTTGTATATTTTTGAGATTAGTTGTTTGTCAGTTGCTTCATTTGCTATTATTTTCTCCCATTCAGAAGGCTGTCTTTTCACCTTGCTTATATTTTCCTTTGTTGTGCAGAAGCTTTTAATTTTAATTAGATCCCATTTGTTTATTTTTGCTTTTATTTCCAGAATTCTGGGAGGTGGATCATAGAGGATCCTGCTGTGATTTATTTGGTCATAACTTTTCTTCCAAGGAGTAAGCGTCTTTCAATTTCATGGCTGCAGTCACCATCTGCAGTGATTTTGTAACCCAAAAAAATAAAGTCTGACACTGTTTCCACTGTTTCCCCATCTATTTCCCATGAAGTGATGGGACTAGATGCCATGATCTTTGTTTTCTCAATGATGAGCTTTAAGCCAACTTTTTCACTCCATTTTCACTTTCATCAAGAGGCTTTTTAGTTCCTCTTCAAGCCAGGCATCAGCAATACGTGAACCGTGAACTTCCAGATGTTCAAGCTGCTTTTAGAAGAGGCAGAGGAACCAGAGATCTAATTGTCAACATCTGTTGGATCACGGAAAAAGCAAGAGAGTTCCAGAAAAACATCTATTTCTGCTTTATTGACTATGCCAAAGCCTTTGACTGTATGGATCACAATAAACTGTGGAAAATTCTGAAAGAGATGGGAATACCAGCCCAGCTGACCTGCCTCTTGAGAAACCTATATGCAGGTCAAGAAGCAACAGTTAGAACTGGGCATGGAAAAACAGACTGGTTCCAAATAGGAAAAGGAGTATGTCAAGGCTGTATCTTGCCACCCTGCTTATTTAACTTATAGGCAGAGTACATAATGAGAAATCCTGGGCTGGATGAAGCACAAGCTGGAATCAAGATTGCCAGGAGAAATATTAATAACCTCAGATATGCAAATGATACCATCCTATGGCAGAAAATGAAGAATTTTGATGAAATTGATGAAAGTGAATTTTCATCACCTCTTGATGAAAGTGAAAGAAGAGAGTGAAAAATTTGGTTTAAAGCTCAGCATTCAGAAAACTAAGATCATGGCATCTGGTCCCATCACTTCATGGCAAATAGATGGAGAAAAGGTGGAAATAGTGGCTGACTTTACCTTTTTGGGCTCCAAAATCACTGCAGATGGTGATTGCAGCCATGAAATTAAAAGACACTTACTCCTTGGAAGGAAAGTTATGACCAACCTAAACAGCATATTTTAAAGCAGAGACATTACTTTGTCTAGAACTGTCCATCTAGTCAAGGCTATGGTTTTTCCAGTAGTCATGTATGGATGTGAGACTTGGACTATAAAGGAAGCTGATGCTTTTGAACCGTTGTGTTGGAAAAGATTCTTGGGAGTCCCTCGGACTGCAAGGAAATCCAACCAGTCCATCCTAAAGGAAATCAGTCCTCGGTGTTCATTGGAAGGACAGATGTTGAAGATGAAACTTCAGTATTTTGGCCACCTGATGCAAAGAGTTGACTCACTGGAAAAGACCCTGATGCTGGGAAAGATTGAGGGCAGGAGGAGAAGGGGACAACAGAGAATGAGGTGGTTGGATGGCATCACCGACTCAATAGACATGAGTTTGGGTAGACTCCAGAGTTGGTGATGGACAGGGAGTCCTGGCGTGCTGCAATTCTTGGGATCGCAAGGAGTCGGACACAACTGAGTTACTGAAATGAACTGAAGATTAAACCTGATGTTCTAGAGTCATTAATTTCCAATTAGTAAACAGATAATTTGTAACATACTTGTGATACCATCACACAAAAAGACATTTCCCATTGTAGAAACATTTGAATTTTCCATTGCGGATACCCTTATGGTTGTGATAGAATACTTAAACTAATGGGGAAAATCTTTATATATGATTAAACTAGTAGCTTTGCCTTTAGAGGACAAATTATGTATTATAGACACATGTAATTATTTTGATTTTTTGTTTCTACATTGGAAGATTTAAATCAATTGCATCATACGATTTTAAGATTGAATCTTACCTGTTTTGTAGTATTTAAGTGGTGAAGATATATATCTCTTTCATGTACAAATAATTCATTATACCCCAACTTGCTTATTTATTTATTAAGCCATTTAATCATTTCTGCTTTTTCTTTCTTTTTTTTATTTGCTTTCTGCTTAGTCAGTCAGTCTTGTCTGGCTTTCTGCAGCCCTTTGAACTGTAGCCTGCCAGACTCTTCTGTCCCCGAATTACTAATTCATTCTTTAGTCATCTTTCACTTTCCTCTTCTTTCTTTCTCAGATCAGTTCTTTATATATAACAGGTAAAGTATGCTTGACATCAACATTTATTCTTATTTTCTAAAATTTAATTTTCTCTGTGTATTCATATGAACATCTACACGGATCTCCTTAAAATTTCTTTTGTCAAATAACTCTAATGATGATAAATTATCAACTGTTAATAAGATAAAACACTTAAAACTATCATTTAATATTTTATTGATCCTTACTTGAAATTTCCTTTTACACCTTGTCTCTCCAATACTTTTGAACACACATGAAATCCTCTTTCTCTCATACAAGCAATTATTATTCCTGATGGTGGTGGTTTAGTCGCTAAGTCTTGCCCAACTTTTATAACCCCATGGACTGTAGCCTGCCAGGCTCTTCTGTCCATGGGATTCTCCAGGCATGGGATTCTCTTATCACTTGTCACTGATAAATATTTCTCAGCAAAAATTCTTCTTTCTAATGAAATTTCACTAACATTTCCAGCATATATTTCTCACATTTCTGAAATCATATAGAACTCAAATGTTTATTTGGGGATTTACATTTTACTAAATGTTCATAAATAAGTCTATTATCTTCCTATGTACTATATATTTAAATCAGAGATCACATCATATAAATATTTTCATCATCCTCTACCCCAAAGAAAATATATTTCCTACAGTTAGAGCTTAGAGCAAGAATTAAATGTGTTTGAACTTTATCTCCATCATTTAGCAGCTTTTTGTGGATACAATATTCAGACAAGTTTTTAAGTATTTATAACTTTTATCTGTAAAATTGGTTAATACCAGATAGATATTTTATGAAGGATAAATGATATAAGACAAAGGAAGTGCTTAGCTCAGCATATAACCCATATCATAAATACCCAGTATTTAGATGTATTGATTGATTGATCACATGTCATAATAGTTATCTATGGCATTATAACAAATTAGCCCACATTTTAGCATTTAAAAAAAAAACAAATATTTATGTCACATAGTTGTTGAGGATCGGGATTAGAGATGGCTTAGCTAAGTGATTTTATTTCAAGATCTCTCAGGAGTCATGGTTAAGATACTGGCCAGGGTTTCAGTTATCTGTACTGATTGGCCCAGAGGATCAGATTCCAATATGATACGCTCATGTGTCCATGGCAGGAGGGTTTGACTGTGTTTTCTAACTACTGGAACAAGACTTTGTCCCTCTCTGCTTGGCACTCCCTATAGGGTTGCTTCCACCAGAACAAATAACCCAAAGGGAGAAAAGAATCCATAAAGCCTTTTTGTTTTTTCTAACTTTTCTTTTTATGACTTCATGCTCTGTAATATTTACAATATCTTATTGGTCACAAATGTTAGTTCTATTCAAAGTGAGTTGAGTTACAGGAAGGACAAAGAGGCACGATTCCTTGAGACAATCTAGTGGGTTGAATTTTTATGCCTTTTAGCCCAGATAATTTAATATTTCTTAGAAATACTTTGTTGTTTTTACTGTTCAGTAGCTCAGTGTTGTCTGACTATTTGCAACCCCATGGACTGTAGCAGACCAAACTTTCTTGTCCACCATCTCCCAGATCTTGTTCAAACTCTTGTCCAATGAGTTAGTGATGTCCTCCAACCATCTCATCCTCTGCTCCTGCCTTTCATCTTTCCCAGCATCAGGGTCTTTTCTGATGAGTCAGCTCTTCACATCAGGTGGCCAAAGTATTGGGGCTTCAGCCTTAGCACCAGTACTTCTAAGGAATATTCAGGGTTAAATTACTTTAAGATTGACTGGTTGGATCTCCTTGCAGTCCACAGGACTCTCAAGAGTCTTCTCCAACACCACGGTTCAAAAGCATCAGTTCTATGCTTACCCTTCTTTATAGTCAAATCTCACAGCCATATATGAATACTGGAAAAAGCATAGCTTTGACTAGATGGACAATTGACAGAAAAGTAATGTCTCTGCTTTTTAATTTGCTGTCTAGTTTTGTCAAGCCTTTTCTTCCAAGGAGCAAGTGTTTTTAATTTCATGGCTGCAGTCAATATTGGCAGTGATTTTGGAGCCAAAGAAAATAAAGCGTGTCACTGTTTCCATTGTTTCCCCATCTATTTGCCATGAAGTATGCTGGACTGGAAGAAATACAAGCTGGAATCAAGATTTCCGGGAGAAATATCAATAACCTCAGATATGCAGATGACACCACCCTTATGGCAGAAAGTGAAGAGGAGCTAAAAAGCCTCTTGATGAAAGTGAAAGAGGAGAATGAAAAAGCTGGCTTAAAGCTCAACATTCAGAAAATGAAGATCATGGCATCTGGTCCCATCACTTCATGGGAAATAGATGGGGAAACAGTGGAAACAGTGACAGACTTTATTTTTCTGGGCTCCAAAATCACTGCAGATGGTGACTGCAGTCATGAAATTAAAAGACGCTTACTCCTTGGAAGAAAAGTTATGACCAACATCGATAGTGTATTCAAAAGCAGAGACATTACTTTGCCGACTAAGGTCCGTCTAGTCAATGCTATGGTTTTTCCTGTGGTCATTTATGGATGTGAGAGTTGGACTGTGAAGAAGGTTGAGCACCAAAGAATTGATGCGTTTGAACTGTGGTGTTGGAGAAGACTCTTGAGGGTCCCTTGGATCTCAAGGAGATCCAACCAGTCCATTCTGAAGGAGATCAGCCCTGGGATATCTTTGGAAGGAATGATGCTAAAGCTGAAGCTCCAGTACTTTGGCCACCTCATGCGAATAGTTGACTCATTGGAAAAGACTCTGGTGCTGGGAGGGATTGGGGGCAGGAGGAGAAGGGGACGACCCAGGATGAGATGGCTGGAATGCATCATGGACTCGATGGAAGTGAATATGAGTGAACTCTGGGGGATGGTGATGGAAACAGAGGCCTGGCGTGCTGCAATTCATGGGGTCCCAAAGAGTCGGACACGACTGAGGGATGGAACTGAACTGAACTGAACTGAAGGACCAGATGTCATGATCTTCGTTTTTTGAATGTTGAGTTTTATGTCAGGTTTTTCACTGTCCTCTTTACCCTTCATCAAGATGCCCTTTATTTCTTCTTACTTTCTACCATAAGGGTGATGTCAATCTGCATATCTGAGGTTACTGATATTTCTCCCAGCAAACTAGATTCCAGCTTGTAGTTTAACAGCCCTGCATTTTGCATGATGTACTTCGCATGTAAGTTAAATAAGCAGAGTGACAACATACAGCCTTGACGTATCCCTTTCCTAATATGGAAACAGTCTTTTGTTCCATGTCCAGTTCTAAATGTTGCTTCTAGACCTTCATTCATGTTTCTGAAGAGGCAGGTAAGGTGGTGTGGTATTCCCATCTCTTGACGAATTTTCCACAGTCTTTTGGGATCCACACTGTCAAAGGATTCAGCATAGTCAATGAAGCAGAAGTATGATCTGGAATTTTCTTGCTTTTCTATGATTCAACAGATGTTGGCAATTTGATCTCTGGTGCCTCTGCATTTTGTAAATCCAATGTGTGCATATGGAAGTACTCAATTCATGCACTGTTGAAGCATGGCATGAGGAATTTTGAGCATTAATTTGCTAGTATGTGAAATTAGTGCAATTGTGTGGTAGAAGGCAATGGCACCCCACTCAGTACTCTTGCCTAGAAAATCCCATGGACGGAGGAGCCTGGTAGGCTTCAGTCCATGGGGTCGCGAAGAATCGGACATGACTCAGTGACTTGATTTTCACTTTTCACTTTCATGCATTGGAGAAGGAAATGGCAACCCACTCCAGTGTTGTTGCCTGGAGAATCCCAGGGACAGGGGAGCCTGGTGGGCTGCCGTCTATGGGGCTGCATAGAGTTGAACATGACTGAAGCAACTTAGCAGCAGCAGCAGCAGCAGTGTGGTAGTTTGATACTTAGAACATGCTTTGGAATTGCCTTCATTGGGATGGGAATGAAAATCGTGGCCAGTTTTCCAGGCCAATGGACACCACTGAGTTTCCCAAATTTTTTGGTATATTGAGTGTAGCACTTTCACAGCATCATCTTTTAGGATTTGAAATAGCTCAGCTGGAATTCCATCACCTCCACTAGCTTTGTTCGTAGTGATGCTTTCTGAGGCTCACTTGACTTCACACTCCAAGATGTCTGGCTCTAGGTGAGTTATCACACAATTGTGGTTGTCTGGGTTATTAAGCTGTTTTCTGTATACTTCTTCTGCATATTCTTGCCATCTCTTCTTCATATCTTCCGCTTCTGTTAGGTCCATATCATTCTATCCTTTATTATGCCTATCTTTGCATGAAATATTCCCTTGGTACCTTTCATTTTCTTGAAGAGATCTCTAGTCTTCCCCCATTCTATTGTTTTCCGCTATTTCTTTGCATTAATCACTGAGGAAGGCTTTCTTATGTCTCCTTGGTATTCTTTGGAACTTTACATTCAGATAGGTATAGCTTTCCTTTTCTCCCTTGCCTTTTGCTTTTATTCTTTCTTAGTTATTTGTGATCCTGCCTCAGACAAACACTTTGCCTTACTGAATTTCTTTTTCTCGGGGATGATTTTGATTACTGCCTCCTATACAATGTCATGAACCTCCATCCATAGTTCTTCAGACACTCTATCAAATCTAATTCCTTTAATCTGTCTGTCACGTCCACTGTATAATCGTAAGGGATTTGATTTATGTCATACCTGAATGGTCTAGTGGTTTTACCTACTTTATTCAATTTAAGTCTGAATTTTGCTATAAGGAGTTCATGATCAGAGCCACAGTCAGCTCCCAGTCTTATTTTTGCTGACTGTATAGTCTTCATCTTTAACTACAAAGAATATAATCAATCTGATTTCAGTATTTGCCATCTGGTAATTGCCATGTGTCAAGTCATCTGTTGTGTGTTGGAAGAGGGTAATTGCTGTGACAAGTGTCTTCCCTTGGCAAAACTCTTGCTAGTTTTTGCCCTGCTTATTTTTTTTTTTTTTTTACTCCAAGGCCAAAATTGCCTGTTTCTTAAGGTAATTCTTGACTTCCTTCTTTTGCACTCCAGACCCCTATGATGAAAGGAATTCTTTCTTAAGTGTTAGTTCTAGAAGGTCTTAGAGGGCTTCATAGAACTGGTCAACTTCAGCTTCTTAAGCATTAGTGGTTGGGCACAGACTTGGAATGTTGTGATATTGAGTGGTTCGCCTTGGAAACCAACAGAGATCATTGTATAATTTTTGAGATTGTACCCAAGTACTGCATTTCAGACACTTTTTGTTGACTATGAGGGCTACTCCATTTCCTCTAAGGGATTCTTGCCCACAGTAATAGATATAGTGGTCATCTAAATTAAATTTTTCCATTCCAGTAAAATTAGTTCACTGATTCCTAAAATGTTGATGTTCATTCTTGCCTGCTCCTGTTTGACCACTTCCAAGTTACCTTGATTCATGGACCTAACATTTCAGGTTCCTATTCAAGATTGTTCTTTACAGCATACTTTCACCACCAGACATCTCCAAAACTGGGCCTTGTTTCTGCTTTGGCTCAGCCTCTTCATTTTTTCTGGAGCTATTTCTCTGCTCTCCTCCAGTAGCATATTGGGCACCTACTGACCTGGGAGTGCATATTTCGGTGTCATATATTTTTTGCCTTTTCATACTGTTCATGGGGTTCTCAAAGCAAGAATGCTGAAGTAGTTTGCCATTCCCTTCTCCAGTGGAGCACATTTTTGTGAGAACTCCCCACCATGTCTGTCCACCTTGCTTGGCCCTACACAGTATGGCTCATAGTCTAATTGAGCTAGAAAAGGTTGTGATATTCTTTACTCTTTACTAAAGGCTTTTTTCACAGTAGCAGTTTGCATTAGACCCTATGTTCTAAAGATGTTATTTATGCTAATGTCATGTTATAATTCTATTGTGTGAAACTGAGTAAGCTTACTAAAAAGCATACTGTGCTGGATTTTAGACTGCACTTTAATATGTTTCAGTTAATGTGATTTCAACACTTGGTCCAAAACATTATTTGGGAATTTCAACATTCAATTTGACAATTACAAAATATATATATACATATATATATATATTAATGTATATATATATATATATATTATATATATATATTTGATGAGGTTTTAAATAATAAACACAGAGATTACAAAATGAAGTAAAGGAAGTACCATGAAAGGTATTAAAAATATAGTACAGCTTAAAAGAAAGAGAGATTATTTCCAACTGTAGAGTTTGAATAGGACTTCATGGTCTAGGTAACATCAGACTTTGGAGTTATGAAAGATAGAAATGTTTACAGAGAACTCAAAATGGCTGTAATCCCTCAAATATCAAAAATATAAATAGCACATACATTTACAAGGAGAAAAATAAGTTTTTGAAAATTTGTAGAATGACCAAAATTATTTGACTGTTCAAGTTTGCCTGGAGCATAAAATAAATTACAATCCATATATCTGCCATTAATTACATCCAATAATTCTACACAAAGCCAAGACCGTGAAAAGAGAAAGCATCTAGCTACTGAAAGAGATTTCAATTTTCAAACTTATTTTCCAGTTTTATAGAAATTGAGGTGGCAGTGGTACAGTTATGTGGTCATAGACAAAATATAAAAAATACATTTGAAATCTTTAGCGTTTTCTTATTATACTGTAATAAAGTACCTAATGCTATTGTCAAATTTAATTTTGCAATTAATCCTCCTATAAACTATTACATTATTAAAACAAGGTTTAAACTGAATCCAAATGGAAGTCACAAATTTTATTCACTGTACTTTCATTTTTGAATGTGACATGTCATAAAATGTTTTTAATACAAAAATCATTCAGGACTATTAATTATATTCTATAAAGGCTTCCTAAAAGTTTAAGAATATATATATGTATGCATATATATATTTGTGTGTGTGTTTGTATATGTGAGATGCATTTATACATTCACATGTATGTATCCACACATGATTATACACACATATACTTAATTATACACATGTATACTTAATTATACACGCAAGAACAAAATAATATAGTAACATAGTGAGTTAAAAAGTATAAATTATGTATCAGAGTCTCAGATCGTCTTATCTTATTTTGTTAGCTTATCTCTATTTTTTTCTTCCTGTTTTGGAGTGAACTTTGTTAATAATTATTCAGTAACTTCTCTATTACCATGTTTCTTCATGATATTTTTTAAATTTTCAAGTATATTTTGTTAATTAGCTCCTACTTTTCATCTAATTTGGGAGTTTGTTATATATATATATATATATATATATATATATATATATATATATGACTATCCTTTTTTGGTAAAGCTCTCAGTGAAATTCTTTATCTTTACAGCAATTGTCACATTTGGACATTTACATTTATATGATTTTAGATTAAAGTTTGTAACCTGTTCCAAGTGTCAATAAACTCAAAGGTGCTCCTGTAGAGCCACCTAGAAAATGGAAAATACTTGATAAATGTTTGTCAAATGTGGAAAAGTAAAGAGATGAATATAAATTGTGAAAATTCACACTCAAAAAAACACAAAAATATATGTTAAAAGATAAGGCTTAATGGACTACCAAAGTGATGAATATCTGAGAAAAATTCACCTGAAATATATATTTGTTTTGAAGTATTTTGTTTCAATCAATATGTTTTCAACTGGTATCTCTACAGCTAATGGTTTCTACTCTGCTTATGTACTGAAGATCTTTAAGCATAGGAAAGAATGTCTAAGCAATTTAATCAAATATTGGATGGATGTGCATAAATACTGGTGACTGAATGTATTAATAACAATACTGATAGTTATTTTAATTTTTAACCAGTTTTTGGATAATATGATTTCAAAACTCAGAAAATACATACACTTGTTATTCATCCTGTTATGTTTTATAATTGGATCTCTTCTTTTCAGGTGTCATCTCTTGAAAATACCATTTCTGTATGTGATGTGAGGAACAAGGTTGCTAAGTTGCCAGGTGACTAAAATGTCTTTACCATCTTTGACAATCAAGGCTGACCAAAAATCCAATGTGAGCATCTCTCCCTCTGCAACATATTAATTCAGGAAGATAAGTTGCCTCTAACACCATCAAAAAACTGGGTTCTTAAAAGGCCAAATAGCACAAAGTTGCATAAAGCTACATTTGCTTCTTGATTCATGACACTTATTAGAACTAGAGTTTACAGTCACAGATTACAGATTTCAAGTCCAGAATATGTCTTCCAGTTTCACATCCATAAGCTGTTTTCAGTGTAAAAGAAAAGGTCAATAATTACAAGACTGAAAGTGATGTGTGAATAGAGTCCTATGTCATTGATCCTTTTCTTTATATTTTTCCCCTTATTTGGATGCTGTCTCAACATTTCTCAACTTGAGAAAATAGCCCTCTCACTCTTTCTAATTAAATTAATTAGACCTTCCTGGAGTCTTTTTTAGTGTTTTCAACAATCATTCTTAGTAATTGTTTGTACAACTTTGAAACAGGTTTCTGCCTTCTAGTACAGAATTTTTAAGGAGCTAAATATTCTGGCACTGGATATGAGGGGAAAAAATCCCAAAATAACCTTCTATGTATAACCACAGTAATGTTCACAAGCTTTCATTATTGAAAATATGCTCAAATGATGTTCAGAATTTTTCAAAAAAAGAAAGTGGATAAATTGGGAATAAAACTTGGTTAAGAATATGATAATTTAAGAACAGAAAATGGTTATTAAAAATTCAAAGCTGTGAAGATAAAGTTTGCAGAGAGCTCCTGAGAATTAGAGAGCCTCATTATTCCTATATTAAATGCTGAACTTGAAGAGACCTAATTCATACACAGACAAAGACTGCCAGCCAAATCTCATGTTCTATAAACATGATTAACAATTCATGTTTCTTTCTTGGAATCTCATTCTGTACCCTAAAATTGCTAATTATAAATATTATGTGAGGGGCTTAATAATCATTTAGGGTAACTATAGTAGATGTGCAAGGCGGAGGAGCAAGTGGGAAGACTTGGTCTTCTCCAGACAATGAAGAGGAAAGAGAATCAGCCCAAATATTTTGAGTTAAAGGTATTAAGGGCTACATCTCTGACTTTGAACATATGCCAACATATTAATTTTTTTCTATACTGTGATATAGAGTGGATTAATAAAACTTTATAAAATAAATTAGCAAGATGTATTTTCAAAGTGTTTTGAACACTTTAACAGTCATAAAATTTTAATATAAATGGGACTGATGATTAAAATTTTCTTTCAGCATAGATACTACTTTCTACTATTAGTGCTTTTGGGCACTACTGATTATCTCATTATCTCTGAGTCTGGCTTTTTCTTTCATTCACCCCCTTATAGAAATAATCTCTCATAACTCAATAATATCTCCCAATTGTCTAAATTTTCTCCATAATAACTTCTTATTAGGTTTTCTCATCATTTAATATATTGATCCATCATCCTCATACTTGTTGAAATTCCCAACTTTCTTAATTATATTTCCATAGAATTACTATATAATTGAATATCTCCTCTTCCTTTAAGCACCCTTTCCTTTTCTGCTTTCCTTGTATCCATTCTTTCTCTTTTAAATACTAAGGAGAGGGCCCAAGGACCAATGTACTAACCTCCATTCTCCTCTTCATCATTCTTGTTTCAAAGCACATAAACACATCCATGGTTACACAATTTCTCTTTCCTCAAGTGGTAGCAAAAAAAAAAAAAATTATGGCTTTGCATCCTATTGTTCTAGTTATGAGTAATCATTTACTTTTCATATCTTCAACAAAATATCATGTGGTCATCTGTTATGCACGTGAACTAAACCTACATAATAACTATCTTCCTCTTAAATTCCATTTTTACTAATTAAAAATATTTTGGCCACCTTATACAAACAGCTGACTCATTCAAAAGGACCCTGAAACTGGGAAAGATTGAGGGCAGGAAGAAAAGGAGGCATTAGAGATAATGAGATAATTGGATGATATAATTGACTCAATGGATGTGAATTTGAGTAAACTCCAGGAGATGGTGAAAGACAGAGAAGCCTGACATGCTGCAGTCCATGAAGTCATAAAGACTCAGATATGATTGAGCAACTGAACAACAACTAATTGAAAAACAGTGTTAACTGTGCCTTCAGTTTTTGCATTATACAGACTTAATACTGTAAATCTAATTTTCACTGTTTATTCATTGTTGTTGTTCCTTTGCTAAATTGTGTCTGACTTTTTGCAGCCTCATGGACTGCAGCAAGACAACCTCCTCTGTCCTCTACTATCTCCTGAACATTACTCAAATTCATGTCCATTGAATTGGTGATGATATCTAACCATCTCAGCCTCTGTTTTCCCCTGTTTTGCCTTCAATCTTTCCCTGTATCAGGGACTTCACCAATGCATCTGCTTTTCACATCAGTTCAGTTCAGTCGCTCAGTCGTGTCCAACTCTTTGCGACCCCAAGAATCGCAGCACGAAAGGCCTCCCTGTCCATCACCAACTCCTGGAGTTCACTCAGACTCACGTTCATCGAGTCAGTAATGCCATCCAGCCATCTCATCCTCTGTCGTCCCCTTCTCTACCTGCCCCCAACCCCTCCCAGCATCAGAGTCTTTTCCAATGAGTCAACTCTTCACATGACGTAGCCAAAGTACTGGGGTTTCAGCTTTAGCATAAGTCCTTCCAAAGAAATCCCAGGGCTGATTTCCTTCAGAATGGACTGATTGGATCTCCTTGCAGTTCAAGGGACTCTCAAGAGTCTTCTCCAACACCATAGTTCAAAAGCATCAATTCTTCGGTGCTCAGCCTTCTTCATAATCCAACTCTCACATCCACACATGACCACTGGAAAAACCATACCCTTGACTAGATGGACCTTTGTTGGCAAAGTAATGTCTCTGCTTTTGAATATGCTATCTAGGTTGGTCATAACTTTCCTTCCAAGGAGTAAGTGTCTTTTAATTTCATGGCTGCAATCACCATCTGCAGTGATTTTGGAGCCCCCCAAAATAAAATCTGACACTGTTTCCACTGTTTCCCCATCTATTTCCCATGAAGTGATAGGACCGGATGCCATGATCTTCGTTTTCTGAATGTTGAGCTTTAAGCCAACTTTTTCACTCTCCTCTTTCACTTTCATCAAGAGGCTTTTTAGTTCCTCTTCACTTTCTGCCATAAGGGTGGTGTCCTCTGCATATCTGAGGTGATGGCTATTTCTCCAAGCAATCTTGATTCCAGCTTGTGTTTCTTCCAGTCCAGGGTTTCTCATGATGTACTCTGCATAGAAGTTAAATAAGCAGGGTGACAATATACAGCCTTGACGTACTCCTTTTCCTATTTGGAACCAGTCTGTTGTTTCATGTTCAGTTCTAACTGTTGCTTCCTGACCTGCATACAGCTTTCTCAAGAGGCAGATCAGGTGGTCTGGTATTCCCATCTCTTTCTGAATTTTCCACAGTTTACTGTGATCCACACTGTCAAAGGCTTTGGCATAGTCAATGAAGCAGAAATAGATGTTTTTCTGGAACTCTCTTGCTTCAGCTTAGGTAACCGTCTTTCCAAAGAATATTCAAGGTTGATTTACTTTAGGACTGACTGGTTTGATCTCCTTGCAGTCCAGGGGACTCTTAAGAGTCTTCTCCTACACCACAATTCAAAACCATCAATTCTTCAGTGCTCAGCCTTCTTTATAGTCCAACCCTCACATCTGTAGATGGCTAATGGAAAAACCATACCTTGGTTGTGTGGACTTTTCTGAGCAAAGTAATGTCTTTATTTTTTAATATGCTCTCTAGGTTTGTCAAAGCTTTCCTACCGAGGAGCAAGTGTCTTTTATTTTCTTGTGTTCCGAAGTTAAATTAACTGTCCACAGTGAATTTGGAGCCTGAGAACATAAAATCTGTCACTGCTTACACTTTTTCCTTCTATTTGCCATGAAGGATGGAACCATATGCAATGACCTTAGATTTTTTAATGTTGAGTTTCAAACCAGTTTTCTTCACTCTCTTCTTTCACCTTCATCAAGATTCTCTTTAGTTCTTCTTTACTTTCTGCCATTAAAGTGGTATTATCTGCATATACGAGGTTGCTGATATTTCTCCTGGAAATCTTGATTCCAGCTTGTGATTCATCCCACCCTGCAATTTGAATGATGTATTCTACATAGACATTAAATAAACAGGATGACAATGTATAGCTTTTTTGTACTCCTTTTCCAATTTGGAACCAGCCAGTTGTTCCATGCCAACTTCTAACTTTTTTCCTGACCCTGAACACAGATTTCTCAAGAGACAAGTAAGGTGGTCTGGTACTTCCATCTCTTTAAGAATATTTCAGTTTGTTGTCATCCATATGGTCAAATGCTTTAGGTAGTCAATGAAGCAGAAGTAGATGATTTTTCTGGAATTACCTTGCTTTTCCCATGATCCAGAAAATGTTAGCAATTTGGTCTCTTGTTCCTCTGCCTCTTTGAAACCCAGCTTCTACATCTTGAAGTTCTCATTTCACATAATGCTGAAGCCTAGTTTGAAGGGTTTTGAACATAACCTTTACTAGACGTGAAATAAGTGCAGTTGTATAGTAGTTTTTACATTCTATAGCATTGCCCTTCATTGTGATTGGAATGAAAACTTAGCTTTTCCTGTTGTGGCCACCACTGAGTTTTCCAAATTTGCTGACATATTGAGTGCAACACTTTAACAGCATCACATTTCAGGATTTTTAAGTAGCTCAACTGGAACTCCATCACCTCCAATAGCTTTGTTCATAGTCATTCTTCCTAAGCCCCACTTGACTTCACATTTCAGGATGTCCAGCTCTAGATGAGTGACAACACCATCGACATTTTCTATATAGTTCTTCTGTGTTTTCTTTCCATATCTTCTTAATCTATTCTGCTTCTGTTTGAACCTTGCTCTTTCTGTCCTTTTTTACGCCCATCCTTGTACGAAAAGTTCCCTTGATATATCCAGTCTTCTTGAAGAGATCTCTAGTCTTACTCAGTCTATTATTTTCCTCCTCTATTTCTTTGCATTGTAAATTTCATTTCATTTCATTTCAGTTCAGTTCAGTTCATTTGCTCAGTCATGTCCCACTCTTTGCTACCTCATGAACTGCAGCACGCCAGGCCTCCCTGTCCATCACCAATTCCTGGAGTTCACTCAAACTCATGTCCATCAAGTCGGTGATGCCATCCAGCCATCTCATCCTCTGTCGTCCCCTTCTCTACCTGCCCCCAATCCCTCCCAGCATCAGAGTCTTTTCCAATGAGTCAACTCTTTGCATGAAGTGGCCAAAGTACCGGAGTTTCAGCTTTAGCATCAATCCTTCCAAAGAAATCCCAGGGCTGATCTCCTTCAGAATGGACTGGTTGTATCTCCTTGCAGTCCATGGGACTCTCAAGAGTCTTCTCCAACATCACATTTCAAAAGCATCAATGCTTCAGCACTCAGCTTTCTTCACAGTCCAACTCTCACATCGATACATAACTACTGGAAAAACCATAGCCTTGACTAGATGGACGTTTTTCGGCAAAGTAATGTCTCTGCTTTTTAATATGCTATCTAGGTTGGTTTTAACTTTCCATCCACGAGTAAGCGTATTTTAATTTCATGGCTGCAATCACCATCTGCAGTGATTTTGGAGCTCAACAAAATAGAGTCTGACACTGTTTCCACTGTTTCCCCATGTATTTCCCATGAAGTGATGCGACCAGATATCATGATCTTCGTTTTCTGAATGTTGAGCTTTAAGCCAACTTTTCCACTCTCTTCTTTCACTTTCCTCAAGAGGCTTTTTAATTCCTCTTCACTTTCTGCTGTAAGGATGGTGTCATATACACGTCTGAGATTATTGATATTTCTCCCGACAATCTTGATTCCAACTTGTGTTTCTTCCAGTCCAGCGTTCTCATGATGCACTCTGCATATAAGTTAAATAAGCTGGGTGACAATATACAGCCTTGATACACTTCTTTTCCTATTTGGAGCCAGTTTGTTGTTCCATGTCCAGTTCTAACTGTTGCTTCCTGACCAACATATAGGTTTCTCAAGAGGCAGGTCAGTAATCTGGTATTCCTATCTCTTTCAGAATTTTCCATTTAAGAGGACCTTATCTCTCTTCACTGTTCTCAGGAACTCTGCATTTATTTGAGTATATCTTTCCTTTCTTAGATGTCTTTTGCTTCTCTTCCTTCTTCAGATATTTGTAAAGCCTCCTCAGACAATCACTTTGCCTTCTTACCTTCTGTTTACCTATATGAAGTCCTAAAATCTGATTTCATCACAATCACCTGCAGATCTTTCTCACATCATCTTCTGTTATCACATGCTTATTTTATTAATAAATAGTGGAAACTATTCTCATTATCCTATGCTATAGTACAACTGATCTATTTCTAATACTTCAACATACACATTCAGCACAAAAGGTAAAACAAATGTCTATCCTAAGATTCAAGATTCTTCCACAGAAAGATCCTAGGCTATCTATCCATTTTTTTTTTAATTAACCTGTTTTATCTATTTCTCTGTGTGTTTATTTTTAATTATGAGAGGTGTACATTGATTCATGTTTTTACTATGATATTTTCATAAAAAATGTTCTATGGAACATTATATATATATATATATATACATATATATATATACATATATATATATATATATATATACACAGAGCAATTGTTTCTTCACATTAGAAAAATCAGATGGCCATCATTCTTAATCAAGAAATTTAATTCAATGTTAGTTATTATGTGCAAAATACACAATATGAATATTTTGATTAAGGTCACTGAGAGGAAAAAAGCACCAATATACACTATAACTACCAAAGTATTCAATTTATATATAGTCATGGAGAAAACATAGGCAAATCCAAACTGAGTGATTTCTAAGAACAAATTGACTTGACTTATTTTAAAATGTCAGTGTAATAAAAGAGAAAAAATAAATAATGAATAAGTAAAAAGTCCCCTAGATTAATGAAGATAAAAAGGTTCATGGCAAATAAATGAAATTATTAAATATTAATTGGATCCTAAATTTATAAAGTAGCTATGAAGCCCTTTACTAGGGAAATTTATAAAATATAAATGTGGCCAGAAATTTATTGGAAGAATTAAAAATTTCCCTGGAAACCATCAATTCTTCACAATTTTTAAAATCATTCTTAACAGCAAATACTTTCAATAGGTAGTATGAATTTTGGTGTGCTTCCCAAGTGGAACTAGTGGTAAAGGAACCCATCTGCCAATGCAGGAAGCATAAAACACTTGAGTTCAATCTCTGGGTTGGGAAGATCCCCCTGAGTAGGACACGGAAACCCACTCTAATATACTTTTCAGGAGAGTACCATGCACAGAAGAGCCTGGCAGCCAACAGTCCACAGAGTTGCGAAGAGTCTGACATGACTGAAGCTACTTATATGTACACATGCATCAAATCAGGGACTAAGTTTTTATTTTCCCCAAGCATAAAAAGATTGTTGCTTGGCATAGATTTTTCATTAATTCCAAAGAGCAAAAGTGCTATGGACTTCTTTGAAGGAGTCTACTTATTAGCACAGCACTTTATGCTTGCCAAAGGACTTTCATATGTTATCTTATCTATGCTGTATTTCAGCTGGTAACAGTTCTGTGAATTTGGCAGAACAGAACTTATTACCATTACATTACACAAAGAATGGAATCTAAAGCGTGGAGAACATTGCTCTTTGTTTAAAATTAATCAAATTTTAAAGTTAATATTCACATAATATAGAAGTATATAATATGAAAAATTGACAATCTGAAGTCTACTTTCTCACTTGAAGATAACCCTTTTTAGATGAATTTTCTTTCAATAACCTAGTAAATATAGTGACATATATTATGTAGCCTTCTTTCTTTTCTTGAATAAAACTTGTGTATATTATGTACATTATTATATACATTTTCAGATATTACTTTTCTTTTAGAATTTTATCATGGGCATTTCTTTATATCAGGACATGAAGTCTTCTCTGTCAGCTCAGTAGTAAAGAATCCTCCTGACAATGCAGGAGTTGCAAGTTCAATTCCTGAGTCAGGAAGATCCCCTAGAGAAGGAAATGGCAACCCATTTCAATATTCTTTCCTGGGAAAGTCCATGAACAAAGTAATCTGATGGACTACAGTCCATGGGGACCCAAAAAGAGTCAGACGTGAAACAGTGACTAAACAAAAAAACATAAGGATTTTAATTATGAGTCAAAGTTCCATATTAATGAGCTTTTAACTTGTTCTCAATGATTAGTTAAGATATGTTATGTAATTTAAATGGTTATTGTATATCAATTCAGTTCAGTTCAGTTCAGTCGCTCAGTCGTGTCCGACTCTGCAACCCCATGAACTGCAGCACACCAGGCCTCCCTGTCCATCACCAACTCCCAGAGTTTACCCAAACTTATGTCCATCGAGTCAGAGATGTCATCCAGCCATTCCATCCTCTGTCATCCCCTTATCCTCCTGCTCCCAGTCCCTCCCAGCATCAGAGTCTTTTCAAACGAGACACCTCTTCACATGAGGGGCCCAAAGTATTGGAGTTTCAGCTTTAACATTGGTACTTCCAATGAACACCCAGGCCTGATCTCTTTTAAGATGAACTGGTTGGATCTCCGTTCAGTCCATGGTACTCTCAAGAGTCTTCTCCAACATCACAGTCCAAAAGTATCAATTCTTTGGCGCTCAGCTTTCTTCACAGTCCAACTCTCACATCCACACATGACCACTGGAAAAACCATACTCTTGGCTAGATGGAAATTTGTTGGCAAAATAATGTCTCTGCTTTTCAACATGCTATCTAGGTTGGTCATAACTTTCCTTCAAAGGAATAAGCGTCTTTTAATTTCATGGCTGCAATCACCATCTGCAGTGATTTTGGAGCCCCCAAAAATAAAGTCTGACACTGTTTCCGCTGTTTCCCCATGTATTTCCCATGATGTGATGGGACCAGATGCCATGATCTTCGTTTTCTGAATGTTGAGCTTTAAGCCAACTTTTCCACTCTCCTCTTGCACTTTCATCAAGAGGCTTTTTAGTTCCTCTTCAATTTCTGCCATAAGGGTGGTGTCATCTGCACATCTGAGGTTATTGATATTTCTCCTGGCAATCTTGGTTCCAGTTTGTGCTTCTTCCAGCCCAGCGTTTCTCATGATGTACTCTGCATAGAAGTTAAATAAGCACGGTGACAATATACAGCCTTGACATACTCCTTTTTCCTATTTGGAACCACTCTCTTGTTCCACGTCCAGTTCTAACTGTTGCTTCAACCCTTTCCAAATTTGTGTGACTATTTCTGTAGAAAATTTTTAGGAAAAAGTCTCATTAAATCTAAGGTCATGAATATGTATTTTCTGATTTTCTTCATTTTGCATCATGTATAGATACATGTTTGTCATTAAGAAAATGTCTTCAGTTTAGTTCAATTCAGTCACTTAGTTGTGTCCGATTCTTTGAGACCCCATGGACAGAGGATGCAAGGCCTGCCTGTCCATTGCCAATGCCTGGATTTACTCAAACTCCGGGTCATGAGTCAGTGATGCCATTCAGCCATCTCATTCTTTGTCATCCCCTTCTTCTCCTGCATTCAATGATTCCCAGCATCAGTATTTTTTCCAATGAGTCAGTTCCTCACATCAGGTGGCCAAGGTATTGGAGCTTCAGCTTCAGCATCAGTCCTTCCAATGAATGTTCAGGACTGATTTCCTTTAGGATTGACTTGTTAGATCTCCTTGCAGTCCAAGGGACTCTCGAGAATCTTCTCAAGCACAACAGTTCAAAGGCATCGATTCTTCAGAGCTCAGCTTTCTTTATAGCCCAACTCTCACATCCATACATGACTACTGGAAAAACCATGGCTTTGACTACACAGACCTTTGCTGGCAAAGTAATGTATCTGCTTTTTAATATTCTGTCTAGGTTGATCATAACTTTTCTTCGAAGTAGCAAGTGTCTTTTTATTTATTTATTTATTTATTTTTTAAATTTTAAAATCTTTAATTCTTAAATGCGTTCCCAAACATGAACCCCCCTCCCACCTCCCTCCCCATATTTGGTGGCTGCAGTCACCATCTGCAGTTATTTTGGAGCCCCCAAAAATAAAGTCTGTCACTGTTTCCATTATCTTCCCATCTATTTGACAAGAAGTGATGGAACCAGATGCCATGATCTTAGTTTTTGAATGTTGAGTTTTAAGCCAACTTTTCCACTCTCTTCTTTAACTTTCATCAAGAGGCTTTTTAGTTCTTCTTTGCTTTCTGCCATAAGGGTGATGTCATCTGCATATCTGAGGTTATTGATATTTCTTCCAGCAATCTTGATTCTAGCTTGTGTTTCATACAGCTCAGTGTTTCTCATAATGTACTCTGCGTATAAGTTAAACAGCCTTGCCATACTCCTTTCCCAATTTTGAATCAGTCTGTTGTTCCATGTCCAGTTCTAACTGTTGCTTCTTGACCTGCATACAGATTCCTCAAGAGGCAGGTCAGGTGGTCTGGTACTCCCATCTCTTGAAGAATTTTCCAGTTTTTTGTGGTTCACACAGTCAAAGCCTTTGGCATATTCAGTAAAGCAGAAGTAGATATTTTTCTGGAGCTTTCTTGCTTTTTTTGATGATCCAGTGGATTTTGGCAATTAGATCTCTGGTTCCTCTGCCTTTTCTAAATTCAGCTTGAACATCTAGAGGGTCATGGTTCATGTACAGTTGAAGCCTGGATTGGAGAAATTTGAGCATTGTTTTATTAGAGTGTGAGATGAGTGCAATTGTGCGGTAGTTTGAGCATTCTTTGGCATTGCCTTTCTTAGGGACTGGAATGAAAACTGACCTTTTCCAGTTCTGTGGCCACTGCTGAGTTTTCCAAATTTCCTGGCATGCTGAGTGCACACTTTCCCAGCATCATCTTTCAGGATATGAAATAGCTCAACTGGAATTCCATCACCTCCACTAGATTTGTTCATAGTGATGCTTCCTAAGGCCCACTTGACTTCCCATTCCAGGATATCTGGCTCTATGTTGGTGATCATACCATCGTGATTCTCTGGGCGATGAAGGTCTATTTGTATAGTTCCTCTGTGTATTCTTGCCACCTCTTCTTAATATCTTCTGCTTCTGTTAGGTCCATACCATTTCTGTCCTTCATTGAGTCCATCTTTAGTATCTCTAATTTTCTTGATGAGATTTCTAAACTTTCCCATTCTATTATTCCCCTCTATTTCTCTCCATTGATCACTGAGGAAGGCTTTCTTATCTGTCCTTGCTATTCTTG
Source organism: Ovis canadensis (assembly GCF_042477335.2). Classification (NCBI taxonomy): domain Eukaryota; kingdom Metazoa; phylum Chordata; class Mammalia; order Artiodactyla; family Bovidae; genus Ovis; species Ovis canadensis. The sequence continues at coordinate 54,661,656 of NC_091247.1, forward strand.
GAAACTGTGCATTCACATGGGTATATCTTTCCTTTTCTTCTTTACCTTTTACTTTTCTTCTATTCACAGCTATTTGTAAGGCCTCCTCAGAGAACCATTTTGCCTTTTTGCATTTCTTTTCCTTAGGGATGGTCTGGATCACTGCCTCCTGTACAATGTCCTGAACCTCCATACACAGTTTTTCAGGCACTCTGTCTCTCATATCTAATCCCTTGAATCTATGTGTCACTTCCACTGTATAATCCTAAGGGATTTTATTTAGGTTATACCTAAGTGGTCTAGTGGTTTTCTCTGCTTTCTTCAGTTTAAGTGTGAATTTGGCAACAATGAGTTCATGGCCTGTGCCACAGTCAGCTCCCAGTCTTGTTTTTGCTAACTTTATAGAACTTCTCTATCTTTGACTGCAAAGAGTATAATTAGTGTGATTTTGATATTGACCATCTGGTGATGTCCATGTGTAGAGTTGTCTCTTGTGTTGTTGGAAAACAGTGTTTGCTATGACCAGTATGTTCTCTTGGCAGAACTCTTAGCCTTTGCCCTGCTTCATTCTGTACTCCAAGGCCAAATTTGCCTGTTACTCCAGGTGTTTCTTGACTCTCTACTTTTGCATTCCAGTCCCCTATAATGAAAAGGACATCTTTTTTGGATGTTAATTCTAAAAGGTCTTGTAAACGAATTGCCAATCTAGGTTTGATGCAGGATACAGGATGCTTTGAGCTGGTGCACTGGGATGACCTAGAGAGATGGTATGGGGAGGGAGGTGAGAGGGGGGTTCAGGATTGGGAACACATGTACACCCATGGCAGATTCATGTTGATGTATGGCAAAACCAATACAGTATTGTAAACTAAAATAAAGTTTAAAAAAAAAAAGAATGATTTCCCAAGGTTAGGTTTCTTTCATTTTATGAAAGAAGCAAATTGAATATTAATGATGCAGTATCTCTGACATATTGTTGTTTTCCACAGAAAATATTCTTCTGATCAATCCAAGGATTGAGAGGCTAATAAATATCATTAACTCTTTTTTTTTTTAAATTTTAAAATCTTTAATTCTTACACGCATTCCCAAACATGAACCCCCCTCCCCCCTCCCTCCCCATAACATCTCTCTGGGTCATCCCCATGCACCAGCCCCAAGCATGCTGCATCCTGTGTCAGACATAGACTGGTGATTCAATTCTTTTAAAAATATATTTAAAAAAATAAAAGGTCTTGTAGATCTTCATAGAACCTCAACTTCAGCTTCTTCAGCATTCTTCTATCATTTTTGAGATTGCATCCAAGTACTGCATTTTGGACTCTTTTGTTGACTATGATAGCTACTCCATCCATTGCTTCTAAGAGATTCTTGCCCGCAATAGTAGATATAATGGACATCAGAGTTAAATTCACCCATTCCAGTCCATTTTAGTTCACTGATTCCTAGAATGTTGACCTCCACTCTTGCCATCTCCTGTTTGACCACTTTCAAATTGCCTTTATTTATGGACCTAACATTCCAGGTTCCTATGCAATATTGCTCTTTACAGCATTGGACTGTACTTCCATCACCAGTCACATCCACAGCTGGTTGTTGTTTTTGCTTTGGCTCTGTCTCTTTGTTCTTTCTGGAGTTATTTCTCCACTGATCTCCAGTAGTATATTGGGCACCTACCGACCTGGGAAGTTCATCTTTCAGTGTGCTATCCTTTTGCTTTTTCATCCCGTTCATGGGATTCTCAAGACAAGAATACTGAAGTGCTTTGCATTCCGTTCTCCAGTGAACCACCTTTTGCCAGAACTCTCCACCCTAATCTGTCCGTCTTCGGTGGCCCTACACGGCATGACTCAGAGTTTCATTAGTTAGACAAGGCTGTGGCCCATGTGATCAGATTGGTTAGCTTCCTGTGTTGTTTTCAGTCTGTCTGCCTCTGATGGAGAAGGATAAGAGGCTTATGGAAGCTCTCCTATGGGAGAGACTGACTGAGGGAGAAATTGTGTCTTAATGATTATGTTTCCACCAACAGTGTATGAAAGTGGCTGCTTCATTCACAAATTAAGTAATCTTAAAAGTTTAAAAACTGTATTTAATATTTTCAATTTGATAAGGTGCTTGGTAAAAATAATTTGCTGCTATAGCTTTAATTTGATTGTCCTTGAATACAATTTTTACTGACTGTTGAATAACTACCTCTGGTATGAAAAAAAGTCATACACAGTAAAGAACAGTTTTACCCAAGCTCTGACATTCACAATAATATCTGATCAGTGGCAATATGTCTGGCCTGTCAATAATATTTATTGTTTGATTTACAGTTCTTTCCCACAGCAAATTGTTTGACAAATATAAAATATGTGTCATCTTTTTCAGTGTTATTGACAAATTTACAAACAAAACTTTAATATATTTAAAGAATACAACGTGATGAATTTACATATATATACACATATAAATATGCATATGTGTATTTATGTTTACATTATAACAGGATTCTCAGTTATAGAACTGGCGAATTTAAACATCCATTACTTCACATATTTAAAATTCAAAGCTTTATGAAAACACAAATTATATTATTTAAGTAATTCTAATTTACACAGCACAATTATCAGTCATCATGTTATGCTTCAGAATCTTAGACCTAATGAAGATCATCTAATAACTGAAAGCATCTGTCCTTTTAGCAGACTCTCATTATGTTGTTTTCAGCCCCTAATTCCTTGAAACCACAAATTTACTATTTTTGCAAGTTATGGGTTCAACATTATTTATTTGTTTAATTCAATATATAATTGATATCATGTAGTATTTGTCTTTCTCTTGCTTATTTCATTTAGAAGAGTGACCTACAAATTCACTCACACAAATTGTCATATATATCAGAATTCTCTTAATTTTTAAGATTGAGTAAGATTTTTTTTTTTATTTACATCATTTTTATCCATTTATAAACTTTTAGGTTACTTCCAATGTGCTGGCTAATGTGTATAATTCAGCAATGATCATGGGCCTACATATCTCCTTAATACAATGATTTTGTGTTCTTTAAATATATATAAACAAATGAGAATGCTGGATCATGCTATAGTTCTATTTTTAATGCTTCTAAGTAAAGTTTATACTGTTTTCTATGTACTGGTTTACATTCCCAACAACAGTGTATACAGGTTCCCATTTTCTTTATTTTCTCACCAACATTTGTTTTCTGTAGACTTTTTAGTGGTGGTCTATTTGATAGTTATGAGATGATATATTGCTGTTGTTTTGATTTGCGTTTCTCTAATGATTAGTGATGTTGAACAGCCTTTCATGTGTCTATCTGCATTTGTATATTTTCAACATAGTAAACAGTCAATGAGATAGCTGTAATCATTTATTAAACTGTGTGTATCCAATGCATACATGTGAAGTTGCTTGTGTTTGAATCTTTGCAACACCATGGACTGTCGGGGTCCTCTGTCCATGGGATTTCCCAGCAAAGAATAATGGAGTAGGTTGCCATTTCCTCCTTCAGGAGTTCTTTCATCCAAGGATTGAACCCACATCTCTTATGTCTTCTGCATTTGGCAGGCAGGTTTTTTTTTTTTTATCACCAACACCACCTGGGAAGCCACTACATGTAGCTAAAGAGAAAAATGACATGTCATTATTGTTTCATTGATATCTAGGGAAGTTTTTGTTTTGTTTTGTTTTTTTTTTTATCCTAGATTGTAAACTCCTGAATTTCAGAAATAATTTGTTAAATGCCTGCCATAGAGTAAATAAAAATATCCCTTTATTAAAGGATTAAACATCAAACTAATCAATCCTACTGGAAACCAATCCTGAATATTCATGGGAAGTCCTGAGGCTGAAACCGAAGTTTCCAATATTTTGGCCACCTGATGGAAAGAGCTGACTTATTAGAAAAGGCCCTGATGCTGGGAAAGATTAAAGGCAGGAGGAGAAGGGGATGACAGAGGATGGCATCTGTCATCAGAGTGGTTGGATGGCATCACTGACTCACTGAATATGTGTTTATTCAAGCTCAGGGAGATGGTGAAGGGCAGGGAAGTCTGATGTGCTGCAGTCCATGGAGTTGCAAAGAATCAGACACGACTGAGAGACTGAACAACAACAAATAAAAGAAATAAATGATATGAATAGATAGTTCACTTAGTTTGCAGTTGGTGTTGTGTATTGTACATGATATAAATGTGTAGACAGGAACTAACTGGTAGATATATTTCCAGTATTGTCTGTCAAGCTAAGGCATTACAATATGTACTGTATATACAAATAAGTAAATATCTTCTTTAAATAAAGCTGTGAGAAAAATCTCTTTTCTCTAAATGATGTCCTAGTAGAATGTGTTGACTAATATTTCCCAAATAAAAGAAGCAGCGAGATATGTTTCAATGAGTCAAAAAAAGAAGAGATTCACCTTAAGTTTTAAAGGACTTGAAAGTATTTTTTTCCTAAAGCCAGGTTGGGTATGCACCAGGAAAAGGAGTTTTGGACTGTTTGACAGAGAATGAGATTTATCTTTATCAGAAGAAAGAGAAAAATAAAAACACTTTTTGTGCAAGAATCCTCCTATGGACCTCTAGATATTCATATGTGGGATAAAGAAATACATGTAAATTGTATTATGTGTGAGGATATTGACGAAGAAATCCCTGGCTTAAAAATAGAATCAACTGCATCTATGTCACCATTGTCCAGAAGAGCTTTCTGTTATAGCAGAAATTTTCTTTATAAGCACTGTATAATGTAACCTTAGCCACATAAGGCTACTGAACAGTTAAACATTGCTATTGCAATTCATAAACTTAAATGTTAAGTAAGCTAAATGTTAATTATTTCAAATTTAAACTTCAATAACCATATACACAGCTTCCCCAGTGGTCTGTGGTAAAAACTTTGCCTGCCAAGGAAGGAGATGCCATAGATGAAGTTTTGATCTTTGGGTCAAGAAGAGTCCCTGGAAGAGGAAATGGCAATTCAGTCCAATATTCTTGCCTGAAGAATCCCATGGACAGAAGAGATTAGACTAGTGGGCTACAGTCTATTGGACACGACTGAGTGACTGAGCATGCAACCATATATGACTACTTATTGGACAGCACAGTAAGGTCTCTATTAGCCTGGGGGCTTCCCTGGTGGCTCAGAGGTTAAAGCGTCTGCCTGCAATTTGGGAGCCCTGGGATACATCCTAGGGTTGGGAAGTCCCTCTGGAGGAGGGCATGGCAACCTACTCCAGTACTCTTGCCTGCAAAATTCCACAGATGGAGGAGCCTGGTAGGCTACAGTCCATGAGATAGCAAAGAATTGCACACTATAGAGCAACTTCACTTCTCACTTCATATTATCCTTAAACCTTCAGAACTACACAAAAGACAATAGTAGTCTCTCTAAAAGGTTTCCCCAGGTTTTGTATACTTTTACTTTCTGTAAATAAAATTTACCATCTTTCAATATCTCATCATTTTTCCTGAACATCCTACCTGCTCATTAGAGTAACTTTAGAGTCTAGTTTCACTAGCCAATATGTTAACAAACAGTGCTCACACTCTCTTCCCACCTCTGAAATTCTATTACAATTAATGCAAGGAAGTTCTATTGTAAATACAAGGTGGGGAGATTTGCTTTCAAGACACTCACTTTTTTTTTAAGATGAAAATGCATGCAGAAACCATTGTGAAAAAAATTAATACTGGTCTATTTAATGCAAAACTTAATTCAATTAATAGACCAAGACAATAGCCTTCTTATTAGAAAAAATAAAATCTTCATTGTTATGACAGTGTTGGTAAGAGCTTTACATGCTAGACATTGCATTGAAAAAATTTGGAGCACCTTTGAAAATCCAAAGCTGTAGAAAATAGAGTTTTATCATTATCATCTTTCTAAATTCCATATGTATGTGTTAATATAAAATAAAATTTAAAATCCCTAGCATTTAGGGATTTTAAATAAAAGTTTAAAAAAAGTAAAGAAAAAATAAAATAGAGTTTTAAAATCCATTCTGAGTTTTTTTAAACTTCAGATTTGCACATGGCACCACCCTTATGACTGAAAGTGAAGAGGAATTAGACTCTTGATGAGCTGAAAGAGGAGAGTGAAAAAATTGGCTTAAAACTTAACATTCCAAAAATGAAGATTATGGTATCTGGTCCCAACACTTCCTGTCAAATAAATGGGGAAACAATGAAAACAGTGACAAACATTAATTTATTGGGCTTCAAAATCACTGTGGATGGTGACTGCAGCCAGGAAATTAAAAGACACTAGCTCCTTGGAAGAAAAGCTGTGACAAAACTAGACAGCATATTAAAAAGAGACATTACTTTACTGACAAAGGTCTGTCTAGTCAAACCTATGGTTTTTCCACTAGTCATGTGCAGATATGAGAGTTGGAGCATAAAGAAGGCTGAGCAGCAAAGAATTGATGCTTTTGAACTGTGGTATTGGAGAAGACTCTTGAGAGTCCCTTGGACTGCAAGGAGATCAAACCAGTCAATCTTAAAGGAAATAAAACCTGACTATCCCTTGAAAGGACTGATGCTTAAGCTCCAATATTTGGCCACCTGAGGTGAAGAGCAGATTCATTGGAAAAGACCCTGATGCTGGGAAAAACTGAAGGCAGTAAGGGAAGGGGGCGACAGAGGATGAAATAGTTGGATGGCATTGCTGCCTCAATGGACATGAGTTTGAGCAAGTTCCAGTAGATGGTGAAGAACAGGGAGGCCTGGCATACTGCAATCCATGGGGGTTGCAAAGAGTCAGACACCAATGAGCGACCAAACAACCATGACCTTCCTTGGTGGCTCAGACCATAAAGAATCTCCCAGGAGATTTATGCAGGAAACCCAGGTTTGATCCCTGGATCAAGAAGATTTCCTGGAGAAGGGAATGGCTACCCACTTCAGTATTCTTCCCTGGACATTTCCATGGACAGAGGAGCCCATAAGGCTATAGTCCATGGGATCGCAAAGAGTTGGACACTACTGAGCAACTAACACAATACAGGAGATCATAAAATGAAAACTATTATGTCTAATTGCTAAAGTAAAGAAAATTATACACCTTAAGAAAAAATATGGGATTATTCATTGGTTATGTATTCTATATTATTTCCCCCCCTTGCTTCTGCTTCTGCATTAAAAAAAAAAAAATCCCTAAATGCTAGAGATCTGATGCTGAAAATTTCAATACTTCCTTAGTTGTAACACAAAGTAATCAGAGAAAATTCTCTTTAAGGTTATAGAGAGCAAGGTCTGTAATCCGAAGTGCATTCAGATTGTCACCATAATTTCACTGAGAAGTTCCAGTGATAGAGACAATTGGAACCAGCAGAAAAGTGGAAATTATAAGCTGACATGCTCAATGATCTGAATTGTTTACTTAAGGAAGTAATGACTATGTAGAACACAAAAAGAGACACATGCCTTGAAATTTTGTGAAATCTGACAAAAGTACCTCATAGTAATATCAATGTTTGAAGGGTTAATGCAGCCATTATAGGGAAAGTGGAGATGTGCTGCTTGCAAACAAGATGTTCTGCCAAGGAGACGGACACAGCCTTGAGATTAATGGTCCCTTGCATACGAGGGAGCATTCCCTTCTTGTGATAAGAAGGAGAAGAGGGCTTTGGACAGACTCTGCAGCAGACTGGGATTTCACTCCCCTTTGCTGTACGATAACATGTATGCACCTGCACTGTGCTGAAAAGGCTTATTCATGCAGTCTGGAATTCTGCCTAGGGGGCTTTTATAATAAACCGCAATTAGTTTTTGTGCAGTTCTGTTCCTCCGGCCGGAGAGTGTGTGTCGTCTGTCTTTTGTGTGTGTCTTGTTTTGTGTAATTTCACGCGTAATCTCCAACAAATGCTATATGTTATTTTACTATTTTTAAAGCATTCTGTAGGTTTTAGAATTCCTTTCTGTTTTAAGTATAAATTGATGATGTGTATAACAGGAAGCGTGAGGTACATTCACTTTTATCTTGGTGGAAAGCAAGTGAGAAAACATTTAGGGTAAGACCCTGAAGTAAGAAAACGGCACCTATTTTTTGAAATATCAGACTTTTGTTTGATCAACTGAATAGATATTTAAATGGACAACCATCCTATTTACATCAAAACAAAGTTTTAGGACGTGCATATGTTATACTAAAATTATGTTCTTGATTTCACAGTGATAGTCCTGTCCATATAGAATGCAACAAAAAATTAGAAATGTTAAAATCCTCTGAGCCCTTTCTTTTATAACTATATATTCTTGTAGTTCATATAGAGAATAAGTGAATTGAAAATTGTTACTTGATGAAGATGTCATTGACAATCTCCCATCAGTAATACATGTGCTTTCATCTGACATTTGAAATTTCAGTGAGTCAGTTTTATCCAGTACCTCGTGGCCAGTGGATGTCCTGGAATGCATGGGGGTAGGTGTATACCTGTGAATATTAGGACATCTTATAAATGTTAAAATTTTTTTGGTTTGGATTTTTAACCTTGCCCTGGGCCATCATTTTATATCACTATAGTCTCTAACTTCATTTATTTGGTGACGAGGAAATATCTGGTAAGTTTCTATTCAGTGGCTGAAGCTATTATACATTTCAAAGAAAGTTTCTGCAAAGCATATTCTGCATGGCAATTGACAATCTCCTTATAGTCCAGCACACTGGACAAATCACGCTAATAGTCTCAGGCTGATTTTCCCAGAGGAGTCATTCAACAGGGCCATCTGAAGTCATCCTATTTTTAATCTATTTTGAAAATCAAAGATCCCACCATTTCTGAATTTCTTAAGGTCATTGGTCTACTTTATGTTTCCTGTGATATATAGACTAATTTAGCTTGGAGGTGAAAAATGCAGTTAAGAAGACAAAGTGAATAAAAGAACTTTGAGATGCAGAACTTTCAGTTTAAAAGGCTATGAATGACCATAAAAGATGCAGCAACAACAAGAGTGTTCCTTTTCATTCTTTCAAGGACTATAGATTTCTAACAGAGAATTAATGAAGTATAGTTCTTTAGTTTTATGTTAATAGTATATCTGTTTTTCTTTTCTATTTCTCAAATCTTTTCAGAAAAACTTTTCAATGGTGGAAATTAACTTTATTGTGTGTATGTGTGTGTGTGTATGTGTGTGTGTGTATGTCTGTGTGGCCCTGTCTGTATTAAAACTATTTAATATTTTTATTTGATACAAAAGATATTTTGTACTGTGTCCCTGCTGTTAATTTCATATTAATCTCCTCTCCATATTATAAATAACAAAAGGAGAAAAAAATAACGCTAGACAGAAAATCACACCTGCCTCTCACCTAGTCTTGTGATGTTTGAAATTTCTCTTCAACACTTCAATTAAGACTTCCTAAACTATGGTGCCTTTATATCCCTTGACACTGCACTCACTACCTTCCAAGAACATGGAGGATATTCCATTTTTGAACATTTGGGATATTGGAAGATTCTTTTTTAACTGAACTGAAACATTCTCCATTTTAACTTGTGTGCATTCATCTTCATACCATTCTCTGGGGACACGTAAAACATGTCTAGATCACTTTTCCACATGATGTTTATCTTTCCAAATCCTTCAAAAGTTTCATGTTTGTAAGTATGTATACTATTGAATTTTCAACCCAAGTCCAATAATGATCAACACATTCTCCAAGAGTCACTGCTGTTAATTTTTTCATTGTGTTCTCCTTCATTTGATTTGGTTTAATCACTAAGTCTTGGCTGACTCTTGAGATCCCATGGACTGTAGGCCTCTAGGCTCCTCTATCTTCTGTCCATGGCAATTCCTAGGCAGGAATATTGGAGTAGGTTGCCATTTCCTTCTCCAGGGGATCTTCCTGACCCAGAGATTGAACCCAAGTCTCCTGCATTACACACGGTCTCCTGCATTGCAGGCAGATTTATAACCAACTGAGCCATCAGGGAAGGCTACATACCCCCACACACACACATATATAGGTGCATTTAGATGTTATCCATTCCAGGAAAATATAGTATAAATACAGTTGTGAGTGGAAGGGAGGAAAGATCATTCTGCTCCTCCTGTTTTTACCAAACATGTATATGCTGCTTCTTTCTCACATAGGAATCTTTCCAGTTTTCCCCACTATTCATTTACTGGCTTCTTTTCTAAGTAATATTAATTCTGTCCAAGAGATATTATCCTGGACTATGTCAACTTAAATAAATGCATAATGTGAGAGTTGCAAGTTAAGTTTTATTGGGGGCAAAATAAAGACTGCAGCCTGAGAGACATTGCTTCCAATAGCTCTGAAAAACTGCTCTGAGGAGGTAGTTGTGGTGGTTTAGCAGCTAAGTTGTGTCTCGCGCTTGCAGCCCCATGGACTGTAGCCTGCCAGGCTCCTCTATTCACGGGATTTTCCAGGCAAAAATACTGGAGTGGTTTGTCATTTTGTTCTCCAGGGAATAATCCCAGCCCAGGGATCAAACATGGGTCTCCTGCACTGCAGGAAGATTCTTTACCAACTGAGCTCCCAGAGGAGGAGACTGAGGAGATAAGGAGAGAATGAGACTGAGGAGGTAAGGGAAGAGTATATAGGAATTTTGCAACAAGGTGGAGATAATTGGGAGCATCAAAAGATTATTATTAAATTTAAAAAAAAAGAAGAAGAAAAAAAATAGATGTACCAAGTTAAAGAATTTAGTGCTTTCCTATGTATGGGAAGATGCAAGAGTCTGGGCTCACCGAAAATCAATCCTTTAATATGCACCCACAGCTTTCTGGGGCCAATATACTGTGTTTTCACATCCTGAGTACACTCAGGGCTCACCTTAAGGAGTGGCTGTAGTCCAGTGACTATTAGATGACAGATATTCTTTTCAGCCCTGAGTTTCTGAGGCTCACTGACTCATGTTGGAGGGTTGCAACCCTTGATGATTATGATATCTGCTGTTTACTGATATGGAAAGAAATATTTCGTTTCTTAACTCTTTTAATAGTGTAGAGTGAACTCCACTCCACTGAAATAAAAAGGCAGAATTTTTAGGTACTCGGGGTTGGGATGAGTTAGCGGGAAAGTATTTCCTGACATTAAAGGGGAGATTGTTCAATATGATCATGTCATCTATGTTTGCTAATTAGCTAGACTCCTACTAACCTACCTATGGATAATGGAATATAGCAATATCATTCTCCGTGGCTATATTTCAAAAAGATACTTCTCAGATATTTGAGAAGGTCATTCTACATTTTAAAATGATTAAGAATCTGGGATAACATTTATATCTCCAAGTAACAGAAAATATATAATTATATGTTAAATAGTTTAAGACAAAAGATACCATGGGTCCATGGTCAGGAAGAAATCTATCTAAAATTTAGTCAAGCTAAAGGGAATATCAAGGATGGTTTGGTCAATATTTACTTTTGTGTTTTGGTAAATCTGACTTTTATGAACATCTTTTTTTTAATCTTAATTTTTTATTTTTTACTTTACAATACTGTATTGGTTTTGCCATACATTGACATGAATCCACCACAGGTGTACATGAGTTCCCAACCATGAATCCCCTACCACCTCCCTCTCCATATCATCTCTCTGGGTCATCCCAGTGCACCAGCCCCAAGCATCCTATATTCTGTATCGAACCTAGACTAGTGATTCATTTCTTACATGATAGTATACATGTTTCAATGCCATTCTCCCAAATCATCCCACAGTCTCCCTCTCCCACAGAGTCCAAAAGCCTGTTCTTTACATCTATGTCTCTTTTGCTGTCTCACATACAGGGTTATCATTACCTTTCAGGGTTATCATTTATCTTTCTAAATTCCATATATATATTCCAGTGTTAGTATACTGTATTGGTGTTTTTCTTTCTGGCTTACTTCACTCTGTATAATCAGCTCTAGTTTCATGCACCTCATTAGAACTGATACAAATATATTATTTTAAATGGCTGAGTAATACTCCATTGTGTATATGTACCACAGCTTTCTTATCCATTCATCTGCTGATGGACATCTAGGTTGCTTCCATATGGACATCTTTAATAAGGCAAAAACATATTATGTTGAGAAAGCACTAACTAACTTTCTCTATGTTGTAGTTTTTCTGCTACCAAGGATAATTCTTAGAAGTGAAATCTTTTGGACTACAGAAATCTTGATGAATATGAATCAGTAGTTCTCTGAAAGTTCATATATCTTTCAAGTGGATCTAAATATCTTGACTTTGTAGAAAGTATAGGAAAGTTCAACTTGGATTTAAAGTAACACATTTTTTTTTCTTCAATCTATTTTACCTTACACAAATTCTGTACTTTGGCAATTATTGGGTATCACTTAATAAAGGAAATACCTTGATCTCTTTTTTCTACTTGTGGCTACCCTGTGGATATTTTTATTTTCTTATTTAGAAACCAGAGAGGATGAGAAATAATAATTATGACCCTAATATATATGAAATGGAGCAGAGCAAGCAGAAACTCTAGGAATTAAAGACCTGAAGAGAAGATAAAATAGATGAGGCAGTTAAAATTGCCTATGTCTTGGGAAAAACTACTGAAAAGCGGAAAAAATGTCCCTTATGGACACAGGATACTGAACAGAGAAGGACTGTGACGATATTGGAAACACAATAGACTGACTGAAACAGAGAGGGAAAAAATGAAGAAGGAACACAAAATGGGTGCCCCAACTGTGAGTCAGAAATCTAAATCATACAAGGTGAGCTATTAGTATGCTATACAAAAACGACGATCTAGTATAAACCCATATTTGACATATAAGCTACAAGGCAAGGAAACTGGAAATCCAAATGGGAGTCAGGGAACTGAATATTAACTTTGGTAAAACTTATCTGACATTCAGTAGAAGAGCACTGGGAGTCCTCTTGTTATATGAGTTATTCAATTGGAAGCAGAAGGAGGAGAGGTGATTTAATTTGAAGCATAGAAACAAACACTGACTCAACACCAGTCATAGTCCACAGAGCTGAATAACCTTTAAACAGACTCTTGAAGGGCACAACAAAACCTTCTGCACACCAGGATCCAGGAGAAAGAAACAGTGACCCCACAAGAGATGGAGCAGACTTGTCTGTAAGTGTCCAGGAGTCTCTGGCAGAGGCAAGGGTCAACAGTGGCCTGCTCTGGGTTAGGGGTACTGACTCTAGCAGTCCTGGAAGCTGAAGTCTGCTGGCTTACCCCTACCTTAAGCTAAACTACATGGAGGGAACACAGCCATGCCCATCAGAGTAAAACTGGGTTAAAGAATTACTGAGCATGGCCTGCCCACCAGAGCAAGACCCAGTTTTCCCTACAACAAGTATTTAACATTAGGAAGCTTCCACGAGCCTCTTATCTTTATCCATCAGAGGGCAGATGGAATGAAAACCACAATCACAGGAAACTAACCAAACTGACCACATGAATCACAGCCTTGTCTAATTCAATGAAACTATGAGCCATGCCGTGTAGAGCCATCCAAGGTGGATGGGTCATGGTAAAGAGTTCTGACAAAACATGCTCACTAGAGAAAGGAATGACAAAGCACTTCAGCATTCTTACCTTGAGAACCCCATGAACAGTATGAAAAGGCAAAAAATATATGACACTGAAAGATGAACCCCTCAGATTGGTAGGTGACAAATATGCTACTGGAGTAGAGCAGAGAAATAGCTCCAGAAGTAATGAAGAGACTGAGCCAAAGCAGAAACTTTGCCCAGTTGTGTATCTGTCTGGTGGTGAAAGTAAAGTCCGAAGCTGCTAAGAATCTGGCCTAAGAACCTGAATGTTAGGTCCATGAATCAAGGTAAATTGGAAGTGGCCAAACAGGAGATAGCAAGAGTGAACATTGACATTTTAGGAATCAGAGAACTAAAATGGACCAGAATGGGTTAATTTAATACAGATGACCACTACATCTACTACTGTGGGTAAGAATTCCTTAGAAGAAATCAAGTAACCATCATAGTACAAAAGAGCCTGAAATGCATCACTTGGGTGCAGTTTCAAAAAAAAAAAAAAAAAAAGAAAGAAAAGAATGATCTCGGTCCATTTCCAAAGCAAACCATTCAATATCACAGTAATCCAAGTCTATGTCCCAATGACTAATGCTGAAGAAGCTGAAGTTGAACAGTTCTATGATCTACAAGACCTTTTAGAGCTAATGCCCCAAAAAAATGTCCTTTTCTTCATAGGGGACTGGCATGCAAAAGTAGAAAGTTAAGAGACACCTGGAGTAACAGGCAAGTTGGACCTTGGAGTACAAAATAAAACAGGGCAAATGTTAACAGAGTTTTGCCAAGAGAACACACTGGTCATAGCAAACACCCTTTTCAACAACACAAGAGAAGAAGAGACAAACTCTCTATATGAGCATCACCAGATGGTCAATACCATGATCAGATTGATTACATTTTTGCAGCCAAAGATGGAGAAGCTGTATATAGTCAGCACAAAGAACACTGGGATCTGACTGTGGCTCAGATCATTAACTCCTTATTTTATTTTATTTTTTAAATTTTTATTTTTACTTTATTTTACTTTACAATACTGTATTGGTTTTGCCATACATTGACATGAATCCACCACGGGTGTACATGCGATCCAAAACATGAACCCCCTCCCACCTCCCTCCCCATAACATCCCTCTGGGTCATCCCTGTGCACCAGCCCCAAGCATGCTATATCCTGCATTGGACATAGACTGGTGATTTGATTCTTACATGATAGTGTACATGTTTCAATGCCATTCTCCCAAATCATCCCACCCTCTCCCTCTCCCTCTGAGTCCAGAAGTCCACTATACACATCCGTGTCTTTTTTGCTGTCTTGCATACAGGGTCATCATTGCCATCTTTTTAAATTCCATATATATGTGTTAGTATACTGTATTGGTGTTTTTCTTTCTGGCTTACTTCATTCTGTATAATCGGCTCCAGTTTTATCCATCTCATCAGAACTGATTCAAATATATTCTTTTTAATGGCCGAGTAATACTCCATTGTGTATATATACCACAGCTTTCTTATCCATTCATCTGCTGATGGACATCGAGGTTGTTTCCATGTCCTGGCTATTATAAACAGTGCTGCAATGAACATTGGGGTACATGTGTCTCTTTCAATTCTGGTTTCCTCGGTGTGTATGCCCAGCAGTGGGATTGCTGGGTCATAAGGCAGTTCTATTTGCAATTTTTTAAGGAATCTCCACACTGTTTTCCATAGTGGTTGTACTAGTTTGCATTCCCACCAACAGTGTAAGAGGGTTCCCTTTTCTCTGCACCGTCTCCAGAATTTATTACTATAACTCCTTATTTTAAAGTTCAGAATTAAATTGAAAAAAGTACAGAAAAACACTAGGCCATTGAGGAATGACATAAATCAAATCCCTTACAATAGAACTATGGATGAAAGTTCATACATTATACAGGAGTCAGTGATCAAAACCATTCTCAATAAAAATGCAAAAAGGGAAATAGTTGTTTGAGGAGGACCTATAAATAGCGGAGAAAAGAAGAGAAGCAAAAGGCAAAGGAGAAAAGGAAAGATATACTCATCTGACTGCAGAATTCCAAAGAATAGCAAGGAGAGATAAGGAAGCCTTCCTAAGTGAACAATACAAAGAAACACAGAGAACAATATAATGGGAAAGACTTGAGACCTCTTCTAGAAAATTAGAAATAGCAAGAGAACATTTCATGCAAAGGTGGGCACAAAAAAGGACAAAAATGGTATGAACCTAACAGAAGCAGTAGATATTAAGAGGAAGTGGCAAGAATACACAGAACTATACAAAACAAAGATCATAATGACCCAGATGACCACAAATGTGTGCTCACTCCTCTAGAGCCAGACATCTTGGCGTGTGAAGTCAAATGGGCCTTAGGATGCATCACTGTGAACAAAGCTAGTGGAGGTTATGGAATTCCAGTTGAGCTATTTCAAATCTCGGACGATGATTTTATAAAAGTGCTGTGCTCAATATGACAGCAAATTTGGAAAACTAAGCAGTGGCCACAGAACTGGAAAAGATCAGTTTTCATTCCAATCCCAAAGAAAGGCAGTGCCAAAGAATGTTCAACTATTACATGATTGCACTTATATCACATGCTAGCAAAGTAATGCTCACAATTCTCCAAGTTAGGCTTCAATAGTAAATGAACTGAGAATACCCAGATGTTCAAGCTGGATTTAGAAAAGGCAGAGGAACCAGAGATCAAATTACCAACACCGGTTGGATCATAGAAAAAGCAAGAGATTTCTAGAAAACATCTACTTCTGCTTCATTGACTATGCTAAAGCCTTTGACTGTGTGGATCACAACAAACTGTGGAAAATTCTTCAAAAAATGGGAATATCAGACCGTCTTACCTACCTCCTGAGAAATTTTTATGCAGATCAAGAAGCAACAGTTAGAAGTGGGCATGAAACAAAGAATTGGTTTCAAATTGGGAAAGAAGTATGTCAAGGCTGTATATTGTCACCTTGCTTATTTAGCTCTTATGCAGAGTACATTATGCGAAAGGCTGGGCCAGATGAAGCAAAAGCTGGACTCAAGATTGCTGTGACATATATCGATAACCTCAGATATGCAGATGACATCACCCTTATGCCAGAAAGTGAAGAGGAACTAAAAAATCCTCCTTAAATAGGAGAGTGAAAAAAGCTGGCTTAAAACTCAAAATTCAAGAAATAAAGATGTTGGTATCCTGACCCATCACTTCATGGCAAATAGATGGGAAAGAATGGAAACAGTGACACACCTTATTTTCTTGGGGTCTAAAATCACTCCAGATGGTTACTGTAGCTATGAAATTAAAAGATGCTTGCTCCTTGGAAGAAAAGCTATGACCAATATAGATAGCATATTAAAAAGCAGAGATATTACTTTGCTGGCAAAGGTCTATCTAGTCAGTGCTATGGTTTTTCCAGTAGTGATGTATGGATGTGAGAGTTGGACTATAAAGAAAGCTGAGCACTGAGGAATTGATGCTTTTGAACTGTGGTGTTGGAGAAGACTCTTGAGAGTCCCTTGCACTGCAAGGAAATCAAACTAATCCATCCTAAAGGAAATCAGTCCTGAATATTCATTGGAAGGACTGATGCTGAAGCTCCAATATTTTGGCTACCTATTGCAAAGAACTGACTCATTAGAAAAGGCCCTGATGCTGGGAAAGATTAAAAGCAGGGGGAGAAGGGGATGACAGAGGAGGATGGCATCACTGACTCAATGGACATGAATTTGAACAAACTCTGGGAGAAGGTGAAGGACAGGGAAGTCTCATGTGCTGCAGTCTAAGGGGTTGCAAAGTGTTGGACATGACTAAGCAATTGAACAACTTTTTTTTTTTTTTTAATTGAATATAGCCCAGGGAGCTTCCCCGTTGGTTCAGAGGTAGAGAACATGCTTGCCCATGCAGGAGACCCTAGTTCAATCCCTTGATTGGGAAGTTCCCTTGCTGAAGGAAATGACAACCCACTGCAGTATTCTTGCCTAGGAAATCATGGACAGAGAAAATTGACTGACTACAGTCCATGTGTTCACAAAAGAGAGGGACATGACTTAGAGACTAAAACACAGACCATTTCACAAACTGTGTGAACAGGATAATATCTAAAGAAAAAACACAAGAAGTTGACATCTGCACACAAGCTTGCACACCATGGGAGACAGTGAAGACTGTGACCCTTTATCCCAATGATTAACAGAAATCACTCCCCTTTTTCCTTTTAAAAATTTCCATGACTGAACAGAATCTTCAGAGACGGTTTTGGGGGTTACTTAGTCCACCATCTTCCCAGATTGCTAGCATTCTGATTAAAAACAATTTTCACCTCTACCAACATTTCTCTCTTACACACAGATATTGATTTTTAAACAGCAACGACTGGACTCAAGTTTTGTAGTACCAGATATTTATTTCTGTATATGAAATTCAATACCCCAATTTAAAGTAACCTAGTGTTAGAGCTTCAAGTAGCCTTAAAAATAATATATTAAAGCCAAATCAATTTAGAGATAAATAAGATGTCTAGATAATATAGTCCAATGTCCAGCAGTTCAAATGTACAAAATGTACACAGTAATTGCTTCAAACCTATGGTCAAAGTTTAGCATTTCTCTGATAGACTTTAAGAAGGCAAATCTAAGTTCTATACTGAGCATGAGAAATGCAATGAAAATAGAAGGACATGTCTGTCAGATCTTTGAAGACTACAGTTTCTTCACTTTATTTTCATTAAATCACTAACGTTGGGATGACCTTTTATTAGAGTGCCTCATACTTGTATGAGAACTTTCAAAATCAGCATAATGACTGAGCTTCTAAAGTGTTGTGATCATAGCAAAACAAAATTTAGAGAATGGAAAAGCAAGTAAAGTAGCAGAATAATATTGGGGATGCACATCCCAAGTCACTTTAAAATGCATTTAAATTATTCAAGCAGCACAACATAATTTTCAGTTGGAAGACATTTGATATAAAAAATTGAGATACTACTGCAACTCATGATAAAAGATTTTGCATAGATCTGTTTATCCTTAGGTACTCTTTTCTGATTCCTTTGCAATATATATTTTCATAATATATTTGAGTTAAAATTTGAATAATAGAGGCTTGTTGAAGTTACTCACCTGCCAAAGCCGTGACATTGGAATGGAACTTATTTATATGGGAATCTAGCCTTTGACTGATTATATATGATAAAATTTAATGGAAATTGCATCAAATTTTGAGTCAGGAAATTCAACGGCAAGTTACAACTACTTCATTTTTGTTCTTAATAACTGAGGATAAAAACATTTCCCATTAGAGATTTTCTAGGAAATATTAATACAAGTAATTAATATCTCTATGAATAGCATGTAATAACTACAAATTGGTATGAAAATATTAACTAGTCTCCCACTATTTGCAACATGGAATCATCAGAACTATGTATAAAATGTTAAATAAAATCCCTGCCCTTAAGAAACTTAAATTTTCATAACAGTTAAGTAAAACTACAATTATAATATGATGTGCGATACAATGGAATTTCAAAAAGGGGCCACTGAATGAAGTTTTAAGGGCAGAGAAATTTTGTTAGAAGCTGCTGCTGCTGTTGCTAAGTGGCTTCAGTCGTGTCCTACCCTGTGCGACCCCACAGACGAGAGCCCACCAGGCTCCCCCATCCCTGGGATTCGCCAGGCAAGAACACTGGAGTGGGTTGCCATTTCCTTCTCCAATGCATAAAAGTGAAAAGTGAAAGTGAAGTCGCTCAGTCTTGTCTGACTCTTTGCGAACCCCATGGACTGCAGCCTAGCAGGCTCCTCCGTCCATGGGATTTTCCAGCCAAGAGTACTGGAGTGGGGTGCCGTTGCCTTCTCCTGTTAGAAGCTAGGATTCCATTTTGTGTTGAATTATCTGAAGATATTAGCTAAATGAAAAATGGGAAGAGTATTCTGTGGAGAAGGGTAATAATAGGGAAGGACAAGCCATACTTGAAAACAAAAGAGAGATGTCTGTGTCAGCTTAGGAGTTTGCATTTGATTTTGAATGGTTTAAAATACTGAAACATTTTGAACTAGGTATGTTGTTGTTCAGCCGCAAAGTTGTGTCTAACTTGTGACCTTATGAACTGTAACCCTGTGGACTGCAGGCTGCAGGCTGTCAGGCTTCCCTGTCCTTCATTATCTCCTGAAGTTTGCTCGAACTCATGCCCATTGAGACAGTTATGTCATCCAACCATTTCATCCTCTGTCACTCCCTTCTTCTCTTGCCCTCAATCTTTCCCAGTGTCAGAGTCTTCCAGTGAGTTGGCTCTTCGCATGAGGTGGCCAAAGTATTAGAGCTTCAGCTTCAACATCAGTCCTTCCGATGAAGGTATGTTAAACCATTTTTTTTTTTTTGAAAGTTTGTTCTTGCTGTGTTACAGGGAATAGGGAATTCCAGGAAGGAAAGATTGGAGATTTGTGGGAAATTTTGCAGTAATTTAGAAAAGGGATATTGTTGAATTAGTTGTATAGAAAACGGAGTACAAAAATTTTGAGAATGACCAAGGAAGATACTGACAACAAATGGGAGTAGACTTTCTCCAATATTGGAGATAACGCAGAAGATAAATATCTTAGGGGATGGAGGAGGAGACACATTCAATCAAATATGTTAGTGGAATAACCAGGTTGGGGGTTGCAGTAAACAGAAGCACAGGCAAAAGAAGGTGAACTGGGCAAGTATATTCATTTAGTGAATGATGATCTCAAAGACATTTAAATCATCAACAAATAGTAAAGTAAAAGAACTTTTGAAGGCTTCATGGAAAACAAAAATATTTAGATACAGCATATGGGAAAGTGGTGAAGGCCTCAAATCTTACCCTTGGCAATGGAAATATACAATGACTAGAAACAAATAGATAATATACTAATCACTGTATACAACCATTTGCTACTGACATCTCCTATGTAATTTTTTTTTCTATGTATGTGCTACCCTCAGAAGGGTCAGTAGCTTGAACTAGAAAAGGCAGTAAAGCAATTATCCTTCAATAAAAAAATAAACTAATTTATCCCCCCGCCCCTGCAAAAAAAAGGAGATGATCAACGACTTGGGTAGTGAGGTTGAAATAAAATAGCACATTGTCAGTATGGAGGTCTGGATGAATTCAAAGAATACAAACAATAGAAAATGATATATGCCTTACTGGAATGTTGGACATTTTCACTAGAATACAAGGAGTGTCAACAAGGCTGAACAGAGAAGTTCATGATTGTGAAATTTTAATAGAATTAGCATTCCCCTAGCTTATTATGTGTAATACCAGTTAGGTGGGTTGTTAGTAAGTGCTGTGAAAAAGAAATGTTTAGTAGCCTAAGTAATGTTAAATTAATTTTAAATAACCACTCAGGAATTGTTTGAACTTTTAATATTTGACTTTTTAGTATGAGCTTCCAAAATTATTTGGCTTTTATATATATTTTAGCTAAATATGTTATAGTGATAATGGTCTATGAAGCTTATTTTGAGAAATACTAAAGTAGATAATGTAGGTCAGGTATCAGTGTGATGCCTGGAATAATATATCCTCAATAATTGCTGCTTTTAAAATCAGTAGCATATTTTGATCTGACCTTCTTTTACATAATCCCTAGACTCATAAAGACAATATTAGAAACTGACTGTTTTACAGTTTCCATCATGCTTTCATTGTCTTGTATATTATTGAACTTAAAAAGTGCTTCATGTGTAATTCAGTTGTGGTGACTGAAGTGAAAATAGAGGGCAGGGATATGCATTCGATAACATTTTGGCATTTAAGGACAAAAGGAAATAACTTTAAGTTAATTTCCATAAAAGGTGTCCAGTTAATATATACATGTATACACTAGGGCCACTGTATAAAGGACCAGCACAGCTGACGCTCTAGGAGAAGTATTAATAACTTATACTTGGTTTGCTCAGTCAAAGTCTTTAATATATTTTAGAATAGATATGAGGTAGGTGATACTTGATCATGCTCCCTCTGGCCTCATCCTCAACCTCCAATCACAAAAATTAAAAAAAGAAAAGCTCAAATCATTAATATGCTGTATATAAGCATGACTAGACTGCTACTGGAGTTTCATTCCCACACATTTCATCTGCCATGCAGTCCCACAAGAAGATGAAACACTGGAAGATCTTAAGCCTTTTTTTAAAAATAAATTTATTTATTTTTAATTAGAGGATAATTACTTTATAATATTGTGTGGGTTTCTGTCATATATCAATATGAATCAGCCATAGGTGTACATATATTATGCCTTCTTGAACCTCTCTCTCACCCTCAACTCCATTCCACCCCTCTAGGTTGTCACAGAGCACAAGATTTGAGCTCCCTGCATTACACAGAAAATTTCTACTGGCTACCTAATGTTACATATGGTAATTATGTGTTTCAATGCTACTCTCTCAATTCACTCCAACTTCTCCCTCCTCCACTGTGTCCACAAGTTTATTATTATCTTTGCATCTATTTTGTTGCCCTGCAAATAGGTTTATCAGTATTATCTTTCTAAATTCCATATATACGTGTTAATATATGATGTTTGTTTTTCTATTTCTGACTTACTTTACTCTGTATAATAGTTTCTAGGTTCATCCACCTCATTAGAACTGACTCAAATTCATTCCTTTTTATAACTGAGTAATATTTCATTGTAAATATGTACTACAACTTCATTACCCATTCATCTGTTAATGGACATCTAGGTTGCTTCCATGTCCTAGCCATTGCAAATCATGTTATGATGAACTTTGGGGTACATGAGTCTTTTAATTAAGGCTTCTTCAGGGTGTATGCCTAGTAGTGGGATTGACCCATATGATTGGATCATGTGGTAGTTTTATTTTTATTTTTATTTTTTTAAGGAAAACTATGTTCTCCATGGTTGCTGTATCAATTTACATTTCTACCAACAGTGCAAGAGGGTTTCCTTTTCTCCTCATCCTCTCCACCATTTTTTTATTGCTTTTAGATTTTTTTTTTCTTTTTTTGATGGCCATTCTTACCAGTGTGAGGTGATACTTCATTGTAGGTTTTTTCACACTTCTCTAATACACAGAAGAACCAAACAGGCATTTTTCCAAAGAAGACAAACAGATGGCTAATAAATACATGAAATGATTTTAAGCCTCTTAATGTACCAGACTCCTTCACTACTCATGACTACTTTACCTGTTGTTGTCTTTTCAGTTAACATTTTCCCTCCCTCTTTTACTCAGTGAACTTCTACTCATTCTTCAGATTTGCATAGAAATTTTATGTCATCAGGAAAGCACTCTCTAATTTTCTCATATTGATTAGGGTAATAAAAGCTCATATCTCATCCAATTAATCATTTATATTTTTTATTTCTAAATACACCAAATGAATATTTTATTTTATTCTTCTATAATATTGAAATAATTTGAGTACAAGAACCATGTCTCTTTTGAACAGTCTTGTGTTTCCAATGCCAAATAAAGTTCATGGGTGTTGAACTAAAAAACTTCTCAGTAATATATTGCACAGTACTTGATGGATAAATGAATGAATACATATATTTAATTGAGTAAAGTATTAGAGTTGGGGCTACTGTCATAAAGAAAATAATATGCTCACCCTAACATTTCTCTTTATCACCACTACTCATTGGCTTCCCTGGTGGCTCAGAAGTTAAAGCATCTGCCTCCCATGTGGGAGACCCGGGTTTGATCCCTGGGTCGAGAAGATCCCCTGGAGAAGGAAATGGCAATCCACTCCAGTATTCTTGCCTGGAGAATCCCATGGATGGAGAAGCCTTGTAGGTTACAGTCCACGGGGTCACAAAGAGTCGGACACGACTGAGCGAATTCACCTTCACCTTCACCTTTACTTATTGAAAAAGATGGGAGCAAAATGTCATGTAAACCTAAGCAGCAGAATGAATACTAGAAAAAGTTTTTATGGAAGGAAATTCCAGACAAGGACCAAGTGAAATATAGATTTAGCAGATTAGTTTATGTTACTGGTTTCTAATTATCTTTATATGGTACTTTTGTGTGACTAGGATGAGTTTATTTAAAATGATAAGAAAGTTTCTGCAATGTCCACTTGAGTGGGTCAATCTATTTTTGTTCACTGAATTAGTTACAAAGCTATTTGAAAATGGGGTAAAAACAGAACATTTGCCCATGTGTTAATATCATTGAGAATCAATTATGTTTATAGACTGTACAAAATACTGTATAATGTGAAGTGTGTGTGTGGCAGCATGCTAAAACATGAGGAAGAGTTCTTAAGAAGTAGAAAACACTTAATTTTATAGAAAGTGAGTCTGCTCAATCATGATTTTAAAAATAGAAAGTGATGATTTTCATTCTTGAATCTATTTCATAGGCTTTCAGGTGTGAATAACTGATAAAAGAATTTAAGTTTTATTCATAAAATGCATTTGCTATATATGACTTTTATATACTGTGTACCTTTTAGATAATGAAAAATATACTGAAATTCATGTTAGAAAAACCTATCATTTCCTAAAATAATTTATTGTCCCTGAAAAATAAACTATAATGCTACCAAGTAGCACTTACTGTGAACTTATTAAGTCCTCACATTAACTCAATAAATTAGGATTTCTATTATGTCTATTGTATAGATGAGGAAACTGAGACTTAAGGAATATGTGACTGTTTAAGCCTCCACAGTTAATACATAAAGGAGTTGGAGATTCAATTTGGAAAGGCTGATTTCAAATAATCCTTCCTATAGATTGTAGGAACTGAAGCTTAGGCATTTTCCAAAACATTCATAATATCAGCAAGCTTGTACACCTTGGTTATTTTGTGTCAAGCACTGTGTTAAGCACTAGGAATTCTAACTTCTCATAAGGGGCTCATCTCAGGATTTAATAAGGTGTGAGAAAGGAGTATTCAGGTACAGAGGGAAGTATGGATCTTTAAGGCAAAAGAAGCAAAATGAAAGAAAACATGAGAAACAGTATGGTATATTGAGGAATGAAAGTAGCTCACTTAAGCTATAAGGGTGCAAGATGCTTGGGGCTGGTGCACTGGCATGACCCAGAGGGATGGTGGTCGGGGGGGGGGGCAGGTGGGAGGGGGTTCGGGATTGGGAACATGTGTACACCCGTGGCAGATTCATTTTGATGTGTGCCAAAACAAATACAATATTGTAAAGTAAAATAATAATAATAGTAATAATGATAAATAAATAAATAAGAGGAGAAGACTCTTGAGAATCCCTTGGACTGAAAGGAGATCCAACCAGTCAATCCTAAAAGAAATCAACCCTGAATATTCACTGGAAGAACTGATGCTGAAGCTGAACCTACAATATTCTGACCTGATGTGAAGAGCCTCAGTTCAGTTCAGTTCAGTTCAGTCACTCAGTCATGTCCGACTCTTTGCAACTCCACAAATTGCAGCCAGGCCTCCCTGTCCATCACCAACTCCCGAAGTTCACTCAAACTCACATCCATTGAGTTGCTGATGCCATCTAGCCGTCTCATCCTGTCGTCCCCTTTTCCTCCTGCCCTCATCCCTCCAAGCATCAGAGTCTTTTCCAATGAGTCAACTCTTCGCACGAGGTGGCCAAAGTACTGGAGTTTCAGCTTTAGCATCATTCCTTCCAAAGAACACCCAGCTGCCCCCTTATTGTGGTTCCCAGATTTAGGTTGTTTGCATTGCCTGGTTTTGGTTCAGTTGCTAAGTTGTTGCTGGCCCACTGAAACTCCATGGACTGTAGCCCACCAAACTCCTGTATCCATGGTATTTCCCAGGCAAGAATACTAGAGTGAGGTGCCATGTCCTTCTCCATTGCATAGCTTAGTGTTTGCTAAAGAGTGAATGCCTTATGCCTTGCTAATTTTATTATTTTTAATTTTAGTTGATTTAATTAAACATAAAGCAATACTTTTAGATGAGCAACCTTAGCGGTCTAAGATCCCAAGGCTAGAGGAAGGTGAATATTAAAATTCTCAGATGACATTTGGGTTTTAACTTTGAGTACTCAACTATAATTTAAATCTATTTCCAAATATCTCAACAGCAAAATTATTTCAAAAACTGATTTAGCTTATATGTAAATATTGGGAAATATCTTTTCACAGTCAATTTATGTATTAAAATATTCTTGTTTCAAGTTTTTTTAAAAAGCAGATGTCACTGCTGGGCATACACACCGAGGAAACCAGAATTGAAAGACACGTGTACCCCAATGTTCATTGCAGCACTGTTTATAATAGCCAGGACATGGAAGCAACCTAGATGTCCATCAGCAGATGAATAATAAGAAAGCTGTGGTACATATATACAATGGAGTATTACTCAGCCATTAAAAATAATATATTTGAATCAGTTCTAATGAGGTGGATGAAACTGGAGCCTAGTATACAGAGTGAAGGAAGCCAGAAAGAAAAACACCAATACAGTATACTAACACATATATATGGAATTTAGAAAGATGGTAACAATAACCTCGTATGCAAGACAGCAAAAGAGACATAGATGTATAGAACAGTCTTTTGGACTCAGAGGGAGAGGGAGAGGGTGGGATGATTTGGGAGAATGGCATTGAAACATGTATAATATCATATATGAAACTTATCACAAGTCCAGGTTCAATGCATGATACTGGATGCTTGGGGCTGGTGCACTGGGACAACCCAGAGGGATGGTATGGGGAGGGAGGAGGGAGGGGGGTTCAGGATGGGGACACGTGTATACCCGTGGTGGATTCATGTTGATGTATGGCAATACCAATACAATATTGTAAAGTAATTAACCTCCAATTAAAATAAATAAATTTATATATATATATATAAAGCAGATGTCAACAACTGCACTCTCTTGCAGATTAAATTTTCAAGTGAAAATAGCTTAAATTTTATTGTAACCATCTGTAAGTTTCATTTTTTTTCCTGTTTCTATGATCACTGAGATCATCTTTGTTTTATTTTGTTTATTTTCTTTTTATTTATTTATTTATTTTTTTTGCTCAGTCTCTTCCTTTATTTATTTATTTTTTTTTACGTGCGTTCCCAAACATGACCCCCCCCTCCCACCTCCCTCCCCACAACATCTCTCTGGGTCATCCCCATGCACCAGCCCCAAGCATGCTGCACCCTACGTCAGACATGGACTGGCGATTCAATTCTTACATGATAGTATACATGTTAGAATGCCATTCTCCCAAATCATCCCACCCTCTCCCTCTCCCTCTGAGTCCAAAAGTCCGTTATACACATCTGTGTCTTTTTTCATGTCTTGCATACAGGGTCGTCATTGCCATCTTCCTAAATTCCATATATATGTGTTAGCATACTGTATTGGTGTTTTTCTTTCTGGCTTACTTCACTCTGTATAATCGGCTCCAGTTTCATCCATCTCATCAGAACTGATTCAAATGAATTCTTTTTAACGGCTGAGTAATACTCCATTGTGTATATGTACCACAGCTTTCTTATCCATTCATCTGCTGATGGACATCTAGGTTGTTTCCATGTCCTGGCTATTATAAACAGTGCTGCGATGAACATTGGGGTACATGTGTCTCTTTCAATTCTGGTTTCCTCTGTGTGTATGCCCAGAAGTGGGATTGCTGGATCATAAGGTAGTTCTATTTGCAATTTTTTAAGGAATCTCCACACTGTTCTCCATAGTGGCTGTACTAGTTTGCATTCCCACCAACAGTGTAGGAGGGTTCCCTTTTCTCCACACCCTCTCCAGCATTTATTGCTTGCAGATTTTTGGATCGCAGCCATTCTGACTGGTGTGAAGTGGTACCTCATTGTGGTTTTGATTTGCATTTCTCTAATAATGAGTGATGTTGAGCATCTTTTCATGTGTTTGTTAGCCATCTGTATGTCTTCTTTGGAGAAATGTCTATTTAGTTCTTTGGCCCATTTTTTGATTGGGTCGTTTATTTTTCTGGAGTTGATCTGCGTAAGTTGCTTGTATATTTTTGAGATTAGTTGTTTGTCAGTTACTTCATTTGCTATTATTTTCTCCCATTCAGAAGGCTGTCTTTTCACCTTGCTTATATTTTCCTTTGTTGTGCAGAAGCTTTTAATTTTAATTAGATCCCATTTGTTTATTTTTGCTTTTATTTCCAGAATTCTGGGAGGTGGATCATAGAGGATCCTGCTGTGATTTATGTCTGAGAGTGTTTTGCCTATATTCTCCTCTAGGAGTTTTATAGTTTCTGATCTTACATTTAGATCTTTAATTCTATTTGAGGAAAATTGCTTTAAAATGCTGTACTGTTTTCTGCCATAAAACAACCATAATATATATCTCCTCCTTCTTGAGCCTCCCTTCCTTCCCCTCATCCCACTCCTCTAGCTTAGCAGAAGTCCAGTCTGGCACTGTGATGTAAGTCTGCATTTTAGAAGTTATTTTTTATAAGTATGATTTGATTAATCATTAATATTTTATTATGATTAAATATAGTAAGAAAAATTAGTTTTGATGAAATTTTGAATGTGTTAGTCTAAGAAGCTTAATATCTGAGACACATCAAGGTGAAATAAGACATATCTTTTCATCATTGCACCAGGAAATTAGTTGAATGACTTACTTTGAAAATAATTTTATTTTTTTATATTTATACACAAAACCAATATTGATGCTAAAAGAGAGAATAAAGGTTTTCAAGCCACCAAACATAGCCATCTTATATGAATAAACAAGAAGCCAATGTATGCCTAAGAGAATAAAGAATGGGATTAAGAAAAGCAAAATTTTGTCAAATCCTAAATATATTTGAAATACAAATAGTCTATTTGTGTAACTAAAACTAAAAATGAAAAGGCAACAAAATAGTAAATACATGATTTAAATAGTGTTTTCATTTAAAGGGGACAAATATAATAGAGAAGTGCACATTATTAGACACATGTTACTTGTAATGAACTAGGTTAGTAGGTTGAGTGGTTCATAAATTGAGTGGTTCGTTCACTAAAATTCATTAAATTATTAAATTAAGAAAAGCTTTTGATTCTTACCTCATATAAGAAGATAAAAACAACAACAGTAAAAACTTTGTGCTAACCCTTATAACAAGGAAGAAGCTTGCTGGAATACAAGTTAATGACTTTCTGGAATACATTAGAGAACTGACCTCCCGTGTCTTTCCTAAACCAAGATCTGGAATAGGAACACCTTGAATTGAGCAAGCGTTGCTGTTGGACATGGAATAAGCTAGTAGGAATTGTTCTGCCTTATTGACTATGCCAAAGCCTTTGACTGTGTGAATTACAATAAACTATGGAAAATTCTGAAAGAGATGGGAATACCAGACCACCTGACCTGTCTCTTGAGAAATCTGTAGGCAGTTCAGGAAGCAACAGTTAGAACTGGATGTGGAACAACAGACTGGTTCTAAATAAGGAAAGGAGTATGTCAAGGCTGAATATTGTCACCCTGCTTATTTAATTTATATGCAGAATACATCATGAGAAATTCTGGGCTGGATGAAGCACAAGCTGGAATCAAGATTGCTGAGAGAAATATCAATAACTACAGATGACACCATCCTTATGGCAGAAAGTGAAGAACTAAAGAGCCTCTTAATGAAAGTGAAAGAGGAAGATTGAAAAAGTTTACCTAAAGCTCAACATTCAGAAAACAAAGATTATAGTATCTGGTCCCATCACTGCATGGCAAATAGATGGGGAAACCGTGGAAACAGTGGCAGACTTTATTTTCTTGGGCTCTAGAATCACTGCAGATGGTGATTTCAGCCATGAAATAAAAAGATGCTTTTTCCTTGGAAGTAAAGTTATGACCAACTTAGACAGCATATTAAAAACCAGAGACATTACTTTGTCAACAAAGTTCCATCTAGTCAAGGCTATGGTATTTCCAGTAGTCATGTATGGATGTGAGAATTGGACTATAAAGAAAGCTGAGTGCCAAATAATTGATGCTTTTAAACTGTGGTGTTAGAGAAGACTCTTGAGAGTTCCTTGGACTGCAAGGAGATCCAACCAGTCCATCCTAAAGGAGATCAGTCTTGAGTGCTCATTGGAAGGACTGATGTTGAAGCTGAAACCCCAATACTTTGGCCACCTGATGCGAAGAGCTGACTAATTGGAAAAGACCCTGATGCTGGGAAAGATTGAGGGCAAGAAGAGAAGGGGATGACAGAAGATGAGATGGTTGGAGGGCATCACTGACTCAGTGGACATGAGTTTGAGTAAACTCTAGGAGTTGGTGATGGACAGGAAGGCCTGGAGTGCTGCAGTCCATGCGGTTGCAAAGCATCAGACATGACTGAGTGACTGAACTGAACTGAACTCAATAAGAATTGAGCTGAAATGTCTTTTTTGTTGTTGTTAAAGGCCAAGTTCCAGTAGTCATGTATGGATGTGAGAGTTGGACTGTGAAGAAGGCTGAGCACCAAAAAATTGATGCTTTTGAACTGTGGTGTTGGAGAAGACTCTTGAGAGCCCCTTGGACTGCAAGGAGATCCAACCAGTCCATTCTGAAGGAGATCAACCCTGGGATTTCTTTGGAAGGAATGATGCTAAAGCTGAAACTCCAGTACTTTGGCCACCTCATGCGAAGAGTTGACTCATTGGAAAAGACTCTGATACTGGGAGGGATTGGGGGCAGGAGGAGAAGGGGACAACCGAGAATGAGATGGCTGGATGGCATCACTGACTCGATGGATGCGAGTCTGAGTGAACTCCAGGAGTTGGTGTTGGACAGGGAGGCCTGGCGTGTTGCGATTCATGGGGTCTCAAAGAGTTGGACACGACTGAGCGACTGAACTGAACTAAACTGACGGACTATGTGAAAGTGTAAATCCCTCTGGGATTACAGATTTAGAAAATATTTGCACCAGTTATAGACTTTTCCATGAGTTTGATGAGGTTCTTACAAGGAAAGCTGGGGAGAATCCTGAGAAATCTTTCCTTGTGATCCTGGCTACAGGACTGGGGTAGCTTAAAGTGCTGACATTTTGCTGAGACCTACCTCATATTTCTCCTCTATGGAATGAATATCTTGCACGCCAGGTAAAAGGATAATAACTAGTGGCTTTTTAGGAAACTGTGTAACCCTGGATACTAGAGAGAGAGTAAAGGAGCAAAAAATAAATTTTCTGTCTCAGAGGAGAGCCAGAAATAGTTATAACACTATCATTACAAGTGGAGAAGGGGAAAAGTAATTAATCCACCATGTTCCTGTGAACTTTGGACACTCTGCCTGCATAGGATGGAGGCTGTTAGAACATCAGAGGAGAGTTTCTTTTGTTGATTTCCACTTCCAAAATAATAAGAATTTGATAAAACTGTAGAGCATAATTAAGAGAGCATCAGGAAATATATTCTTTTCAGGTGAAATGAAAAACAAAAAATAAATAAAAGTGAACAAATATTGAGAACTAACTTCTGGCCAATCTACACCTTAAACATCAAGAAAAATTTGAAACCTGTGGTACATTTGCAACAACAGGCCAGCCCAATTTTGAATTAGATTTACATAAGCCCTAACACTGGGCTTCCCTGGTGGCTCAGAGGTTAAAGGGTCTGCCTGGAATGCTGGGGACCTGGGTTCAATCCCTGGGTAGGGAAGATCCCCTGGAGAAGGAAATGGCAACCCACTCCAGTACTCTTGCCTGGAGAATCCCATGGAGGTAGGAGCCTGGTAGGCTTCAGTCCATGGAGAATCCCATGGAGGGAGGAGCCTGGTAGCCTTCAGTCCATGGGGTCGCAAAGAGTCAGACAGGACTGAATGACTTCACTTTCATTTTCACTTTAAACCCTAACACTAAAATAATAGCAGAAATAAAGCAACTCTAATCACCATGCATATATCTCAGCCTCTACCATTTTACACAGCATGTTTATCTTCTGACTAAAAGTTAGGGTACATAAGAAAAAGCAAGAAGATATTAACTTCAGAAAAACAAAACAACTATTAGATCCTACTTATATGACAAAGATGCTGAAAATACATGACAGAAAATTTTAAAAATGTATTTTAAATATGTTTGGGGCCCAAACTGAATGGGTAGACAATACATAAAATGAGGTACATAAAATATTTTAAAAAGTAACACAGGTGAAGACTACTTTGATAAACTCATCAGTTGACTCAACAATCAATGAAAGAGTATGTGACTCTGAAAACAGAGCAATAATAATTAACAAAATATAAACAGAAAAATTTAAAGTGTAAAGAAACTAAAAGAATGTTACCTCTAGAGAGCTTTGGGAGAAGAACTGTGGGGCAATATCTATTGGGCTAACAATATCTATTGGGCTAACATATAAATGGGCTTCCCTAGTGGCTTGAACAGTAAAGAATCTGCCTGCAATGAAGGAGACTTGGATTCGATGGGTTGGGAAGATCCCCTGGAGAAGGAAAAGGCTATCCACTCCAGTATTCTTCCTTGGAGAATCCCATAGACAGAGGAGCCTGGCAGGCTACAATGCACAGGGTCACAAAGAGTCAGACATGACTGAATGACTAACACTTTACATTTTCATAAGTAAGCAGAATCTGAAAAGAAGAACGAACAAAATAAATATCTGAAGAAATAATGACTATTTTTTCAAAACATATGAGAGTAAACTAAAACACAAACAAAACATCCAAATATGTCATATTTAATGTGATAAAAAATGTGATAAAACAAACATATAATATACAGAAGTACAATGATAAGAATTGGAAATTTATTTTGGGAAACCATGCAATAAGTAAAGAAATAGTGACTTTTTTAGAATGGAAAAAGAAAAGAGTGACCTAAATACTCTTTATAAGAGTAAACTAAATACAAATAAATAAAACACTCTCAACTGTGAATTCTATACTCAGTGAAATATTCTATAAAAAGGAGACCAATTTAAAATTCTCACATAAAAACTGTGAGAGTTTGCTTCCAGTAGGCCAACTCTGTAAGAAATATTTAAGATTTTTTTGAATAGAAAGAAGTTCTGCCTGATATAAATAATAGACCTTTGAAAGCAGAGTAAGTATAAAATAAAATTTATTTTTTGGTTTTAATTGCTCTAAAATATAGCTGGAATTTTACGTTCAGACAATACAATGCAGACCTTTTTCTCCCTACTCATCTCCACTAAGAACAACTAAAAACCCTAGAAAAAACACAAGAGACAACAAATGAAGAAATGTGAAAGGCATAAGACAAAGACAAACTTGCTATAGACCTTAGGATTGGAGTGACAACTATAGTAACAAGATGCTATATATACCTCCAATGAAACAGATAGTTTTCCCAGGTGGCTCAGTGGTAATGAATCCATCTGCCAATACAGAAGACACGGGTTTGATCCCTGGGTTGTGAAGATCCCGTGGAGAATGCAGCCACTTGGAGAATCAACCTCCTCCAGTATTCTTGCCTAGGAAATCCCATGGACAGAGAAGCCTGGTGGGCTATAGTTTATGGGCTCACAGAAAAGTTGGACATGACTGAGCAACTAAAATAACAACCAAACAGACAATCCAGACCTAGTGTTTCTGATTCATAGTTTAATAACCGAAGGCAACACAGATAGGTTTTACTCTTCCTTTAGGCCAAACAAGTATCTCTCAACATCAGTTGAACCAGACATCCACCTGCAAAAGGGATCTCTCAGTAGACTTGCCATCAGTAAGTGGCCAGAGGAAGTGTTCTCCTTCCCCTCCATGCCTGAGATTCCTTCAAGAGAGATACTGAGGTACAGTGAAACCTGAAGGAAGAACTCAGCCACAGCAACCTGCTTGGTCTTGGTCTTGGGATATTGTGAATCTTTTTGTTCCAAGCGTTTGAAACTTTTCTTACCTTGCCAGAGATGTTGGTACATTTCAGTGTCATGGGCAAGGAGATACTAACAAAAAATCTGTCTAGCTGAAGAAGGCTCTTTATCCCCTCAGATCAAAGACATCTCTCCCTGACTGTAAAACACCCAGAGTCCATCCTGGGGACCTCTTTCTTATCCTCAGGCAGCAACATCAGAAGTAGGAGCCCCAGCAGCACCACATAAGCCAAGCAGACCATTACACAAAGGTTCAGAAAATTAAACTGCCATTGGATTCACAGCCCATAAATATAGGCCAAACCTACATGCTAAATCTAGCTAAGTTGAGTGTTTGTTAGAATAAGTAATTTAAATTGAACCTAGTATCAACTAACAAAACAAATGAAATATCTGGGGTCCTTAAAAAAAATTATCCACCCTACTAAGAACAAATAAAATAATAATCTGAATGAGAAAAGTTAATCAAATGATACTAAGACAGAGATGATTCAGATGTTATTTACAGCAGTCATCATAAAAATGTTTTAACAAGCAATTAAAATTCTTTTGAAATAAAAGCAGAAAGTTTCAGAAAATTAAAGGAAATTGAATATCAATGAAATGGAGAAAAAATGACAACTTGGACTTCATTTGTAGCTGGTTGAATGGAAGTGTTGTTTTGTTGTTGGGGGAGGGGGGGGGGCTTTCCTGGTGGCACAGTGAAGAATCTGCTTGCAATGCAGGAGACCCAGGTTTAATTCCTGGGTCAGGAATAAACCTGGAAAAGGCAATGGCTACCCACTCCAGTATTTATATACACATATTTGCAGATATAGTTAAGAATACTGAGATAAGGCCATCTTCAGTTATATAAATGGGTCTTAAATATGACAGTGGTTCTTAAAAGAGGCAAGAGGATAGACACTGGAAGTAAGAGAAAAGCCCATATGAAGACAGAGGCCATGACTAAAGTTGCGAGCTACCCAAAAGGAAGGCCTGAGCTACTAGACCTATAGGCAAGAAAGAGACAAGAACGGATTCTCCCTTACAGCCCTCAGAGGGTACATAGCTTTGCCAGCACTTTGATTTTGAACTTCTGGACTCCAGAACTCTGACAGACTCAATTTCTGTTGGATTAAGCCACTGCATTTGTGATACTTTATCATGATAGTCCTATTTGACAATGAATTTGTCAAAACAAAGAAAAATTTTGCCTTAAAAAAGACCTCCTTCAGAGGCTGTAGAGCAAAATATAGGTGGGGGGAAATATCTTCATATCATATATCTGACAAAGAATTAGTATCTAGAGTATTTAAACATGATGGGTAATTTTATGTGTTAACTTGGCTGAGCTGAGGGAAGCCCTGGTAGCTGGTAAACTAGTACTTCAGGGTGTGTCTGTGAGGGTGTTCCCAGCACAGTTAGTCTTTAAATCCAGGGACTGAGTAAAGAAGATAATCCCCATCAATGCTGGCTGAATAGAACAAAAAAGTGAAAGACAGATTTGGGGAGTTGGGTATCCATGTTCACATGCCCTGAGAAATAATTACTCCTAATTCCCAGATGATTTACACCTGTGGCTCCTCTGGTTCTAACACCTTCAATTTTGAGTTGGGACTGTACCACTGACTTCCCTGGGCTTCCATCTTGTAGACTACAGATCACAGAATTTCTCAGCCGCCATAATTCTGTGAGCTGATCTTTATCATAAATTTATTTAAATAAATATTCATACATATTTGCATATAATATTACAGCATGTTTATGGAATCGCAAACACAACTCAATTTTTCAAGGTTGCAAATATACAAGGGTACTAGCCTATGACAAGGGTTGGGGTGGGGCAGAGTGAATGTAGTAGAGTTGAAGGGCAAAGAGAAAAAAGTTAAGGTGAGAACAAATAATAAATTGAAGTGACTTGAATAGACTGTGTGGTTTGACCTGAATAATAGTGAGCAATTTACATTTGATATCCTTTAAAAAATTTTAAATAATATATATGTACATATCTATCTATGTATATAGAAACACATAAATATACTGCTGTTTGTTCTGTTTCTCTGAAGAACTCTAATGTAATAAATGTTTTGCAAAAGATAACAGTAAAAAAGCAAGCAATTCAATAAGAAATTGGGCTAAAACATAAACAGACATTGAAGTGAAGAGGACACACCTTATTGGATGATGAATAAGCACATGGACAGATTGCAATATCATTACCTGTCAGATTATATATGCATATTGCTTATGGAATCTGAAAACACAGGCATACAAACCCTGTGGTTTTATATATTATATATATATACATCTATATGTATACAAAATATATACACATACATGTATATACATACACACACACACACACATATATATATACACCACAATGGAATATCACTATGTAACCATCAGAGTGGCTGAAATAAAACGTGAATATTGACAACACTAAGTGATTATAAGGATGTAAAAAAAATGAATCACCCGTACACTGCTGATGGGATTGCAAAATGGTGAAAACAGTCTGGAAAACTTTGGCAGTTTCTTGTAAAGTTAAACTTGCAATTACCATATTAACAAGCAATTGTGTCCATGGGCATTTATCCCAGAAAATGAAAACGTTCACACAACAATCTATACATGAACACTCATTGCAAGTTTATTTATAACCCAAAGTGGTTAAAAAAAAAAAAAGTGCAATGTCTTTCAACAGGTGAATGATAAAATAAGCTGGCAAAACATACAATGGAATACTACTTAGCAATATAAAAAAGAGTGAAATATTGATACAGAGGAAGCAGATGGATCTCTAGACAATTATGCTAAATAAGAAAAGACAGCCACTCAAATTTTCATATTGTATGGTTTCATTTGTAAGACGTTTTTAAGATGAGAAAACTTGAGTAAAGAGATTAGTGATTTCCACGATTTTGGAAAATGGTGTAGGAGACAGGAAGGCAACAGTGCTGATGGGATCGTTTAGTGTGTTGACTGTGAGGGTGCATATACAAATTTACATCCGTTGTAAAACGGTTTAAAACTTACGTTACCATATGTACAATAGGTGGCCAATGGGAATTTGCCTTATGGTTCAGGAAACTCAAACAGAGGCTTTGGATCAACCTAGAGGGGTGGGATGGGGAGGGAGATGGAAACGAGTTTCAAAAGGGAGGGGAATATATGTATACCTATGACTGATTCACGTGGAGGATTGACAGAAAACAGCAAACTTCTGTAAAAGAAATTATCTTTCAATAAAAAATGAATTTAAAAAAAACACTAAATGCATGCACACACAGTTTAGTACAAGTAAAGCTGGTGAAATCTAAACAAGATTTGCGGGCTTTATCAATTATAGCAAACTCAATTTGATATTGTACTATAGTTTTCACAAACTTTAAAATTGATGAAACTGGATAGAGTTTACACAGGATTTATATTCACACTAGTTTCAATATAATTTTTTATTAAAAATAAAATATTTTAAGATAATTCAAAAAAGTGTAAAATGACTTTTGAAAGATGTTTAATATTATTTGAAATCAAAGAAATGCAAATTAAAACTCTGATAGTGTGTGTGTATATATATATATATATATATATATATATACACACAAAGTAAAAGTATTAGTTGTTCAGTCATGCCCAACTCTTTGTGATCCCATGGACTATAGCCTGCCAAGATCTTCTGTTCATGGAATTCTCCAGGCAAGATGGAGTGGGTTGCCATTTCTTTCTCCAGGGGATCTTCTCAAAAGTGTGATTGAACCTGGATCTACTGAATTGCAGAAGAAATCTTTATCATCTGAGCAACAAGAGAAGCCTTTGTGACTAGAATTAAGTGTAACAATATATTATTAAGGTTGTGACACAACATATATTATTGGCAGAAACATTTCAAGAATTATACAGTGTTTTCTCATTAAACAAGCCAGAAATTATCAACTGTTTCAGTAATTCTCTGCAAAGACCTGGATTCGATCCTTGGTTTGGGAAGATCCTCTAGAGAAGGAAAAGATAATCCACTCCAGTATTCTTGCTTAGAGAATTCCATAGACAAAGAAGCCTGAGGGCAACAGTTCATGGGGTCACAAAGAGTCAGACATGACTGAACGATTAACACACACTTCAGTAATTCTCTACTTCTGCTTCCTTCACTTTCCTAAAGTCTTTGTGTGGATCATAACAAACTGTGGAAAATTCTTAAACAGATGGGGAATACCAGACCACTTTACCTGTCTCCTGAAAAAATCTACTTCTGATTTATGACTACGCCAAGCACTTTGACTGTGTGGATCATAGCAAACTGTTGAAATTTTAAAGATATGGGAATACCAGACCACCTGACCTGCTTCCTGATAAATATGTATGCAAGTCAAGAAGCAACAGTTAGAACTAGACATGGAACAATAGACTGGCTCCAGATAGAGAAAGGAGTATGCCAAGGCTGCATATTGTCAGCGTGATTATGGAGAGTACATCATGCTGAGTGTCAGGCTGGATGAAGCACAAGTTGGAATCAAGATTGCCGGGGGGAATTTTAAAAACCTCAGATAGGAAGATGACACCACCCTTACGGCAGAAAGCAAAGAAGAACTAAGATCATGTTGATAAAGGTGAAAACAGAGAGTGAAAACCTGGCTTAAAATTCAACATTCAGACTTCAATTTACATAAACAGCTTTACCAAAGGTGGTTTATAAAGGTAGATATTTGTACCTGCATTAATTGTTGTGACTCATCTCCTTTGACTTTTGACTTCTTGGATCAGAGCTAAAGAAATAAATTTTTGTCAAGGACTCATATGAGATTCATCCACTACATTTTCAAAGTAGATAGAGGCAAACTATGCATCTTTCATGTTTTATAGAAACTGTATCTCAAAATATGTATAGGAAGGCTTCCATAAACATGAGATAACTTGCATAAAGCTACCTTTCACCAGAGTTAAGACATTACATAGGACTTCCCTGGTGGCTCAGACGGTAAAGAGTCTGTCTACAATGCGGAAGACCCGGTTTCGATCCCTCGGTCAGGAAGATCCGCTGGAGAAGGAAAAGGCAATCCACTCCAGTACCTGGAAAATCCCATGGACAGAGGAGCCTGGTAGGCTACAGTCCATGGGGTCGCAAAGAGTCGGACACGACTAAGCGAGGTTCCTTCCTGTAAGACATTACATATTCATAAATATTAGTGTAATAAAAATAAACAACTCCATATTCACATGTATTTGGAAAAAAACCTGTTTTTTGCTGACCTATTTAGTTACAATTTCCTGCTCCAGTTCTTTTCTGAGAGGAATCCTGGACACAAACTTTTCTTTCAGCTCAGCAACATGTAACAAAGAATAAATTCTCCACATCTGATATAACTCTATAATGTATTCTCTTGGTTTTATTTTTATTTTTTTAATTTCCACTTACTTTGTGGTTCCATCAAATTCTCCCATCAAGCTCTTCAGTTCTTTAATGAAATATTGCACTATCTTCCTATATAAATTGCTCCCTCCTTCCTTCCTAACTTGGATGCTTATATAAGGGTTATATTTTTATTACAAACACAATAAAATGTCTCTAAAACTTACACATGGTTCAGTGCCTTCTCAAGGGCTGCTGAATAAAGTCCAAAATAAAGTCCATTCTCTAGAGTTGTTTCTTAAAACCCAGTCCATTCATAGAATCTTACTCTAAGGACCCATAGTCTAGTATCATTGAATTATTGCTTTTCTCCTTGCTTGGAATATTCTTCCTCACTCTGTGTAGTACTACAAAGCCAAGTTTACTTTTTGACACAATTAAAAGTACTACACTAATTAATTTGAATATTGTGTTTGTCATTTGTAACAGCCATTTTAAAAAGAATTATTACATTATGATGGAGTGCTGCAACTGACAATATGTAATTTATTTGCCTTAAATTTGAAGCAAAATAAAACAGGGCATTAGTGATAAAGAATCCAACTGCCAATAAGGAGATATAAGAAACACAGGTTTTATCCCTGGGTTGGCAAGATCCCCTGGAGGAGGGCATGGCAACCCACTCCTGTATTCTTGCCTGGAGAATCCTGTGGACAAAAAAAGCCTGTTGGGCTACAGTCCATAGTGTCGTAAAGCGTCAGACATGACTGAGCAACTTACCATGCAAAACACACACTAATCAAGAGCAGATAGAGTCAGTCTCTCTCTCCAAGGTATATAGGAGTTTGAAAATTCAGGCACCAGCTCTTATATTCAATTCCACATCCATTTACTAAGGAGAGAAGATCTGTCTTTTGCAGGATTATCTTACAGTAGTAATATTATGGTCAGTTATGCTCTTTCTTCATATCCCTTTCTTCAGAGATAATGGGGCCCATCCTCCTGGAGACTAAGGGAATCCAAACAGAATCCCACATAAAGACTAAAGAGCATCTTGAAAATCAGAGGGCCATCATTTTATGACTCAACTGAACTATGCTCAGCCAGAAAATCTGTTGATTCGTACTCGTACTTTTTAGAACAGGAAATAAAGAACCCAAAGAGAAATAACAATTAGAGGTCTTTAGGGCTGTAAGTAGGGCACCAGGATATGACTAGCCATGGCATCTTGCTCAGGAGTAAGCCCTTTGTCTTTAGGACTCTGAATTTCCCCTGCATTAGTGTGTGCTATGTCACTTCAGTCATGTCTAACTCTTTTCTTGGTGGCTCAGATGGTAAAGAATTTCCCCTACTCCTTTGTCAAATGCTCATGAAGTACCAAAGTTACATTGAATAGAGTGTGTTAGTCACCTCCAAGGGGAGAAGTGTAACCTAACATTCAAGCAAAATAACTCTGTCTACTTCTTTTGCCCTTTCCCTTGTTTTGCCCCACCAAACACCCTTAGTCTACTTTGTACTGTGGGAAACAGATAAAAATAATTTTGAATTGGGTATAA
Source organism: Ovis canadensis (assembly GCF_042477335.2). Taxonomy (NCBI): domain Eukaryota; kingdom Metazoa; phylum Chordata; class Mammalia; order Artiodactyla; family Bovidae; genus Ovis; species Ovis canadensis. The sequence continues at coordinate 54,701,779 of NC_091247.1, forward strand.
TATCACAGCTCTGAATATAATCAGAACATACTTTCAGGAAGCAAAATGAGAACATTTATTATTTAGAAATGGCAAAAAAAAAAGGATACTGAGAAGGTAATAACTAAGTAGATAAAAGTGGGTCTGATACAGTTGGAGACTTAAAAAGAATACAACCATGTATTATTTATAATCTAGTGACTTCATTATTTGCAAACTGGTCCCAAATTAGTTTACCCAACAAACATTTATTGAGCAGTTACCAAATACTTGACAAATACAGCCCAAGGTATAAAATATGGGATAAGACAAAGAACAGTCATTCTGAGTTTGCAGGCTGATACTGTCTTATCTGTATAGGCTTCTCTTATGCTCACCCTAGCACAGAATTAACTCCTCCACTTTCTGATACTTCAAACCACATCTGCATGCAATGATATAAGGGAAATAAAAATTTTTATAAGTTTCAGCCTATTATAATTCTTCTTTATTTTAAAGATACTTTCAATCCACTGTGGGACAGATTTGTTCCATGTCTAAGACTGAAAGTTGAAATGATTTATCATACTGAGTGAAGTTAGTCAGATTAAGGAAGACAAGTATCATATGATATCATTTATATGTGGAAACTAAAAAAAAAAAAGGTACAAATGAACTTATTTACAAAACAGAAATAGAATAACAGATATAGAACAAACTTATGGTTTCCAAGGGGAAAAAAGGAGGAGAAATAAACTGGGAAACTCTGATTGACATATACTCACTACTATATATAAAATAGGTAACTAATGAAGACCTACCATATAGCACAGGGAACTCTACTCAATACTCTATAGTGACCTATATGGAAAAAGAATCTAGAAAGTGGTTATATGTATAAGTAAAAATGATTCACTTGATGAACAACATAAACTAACACAGAATTGTAAATCAACTATATTTCAGTAAAAATTAACTTAAAAAAATAATTAAATCCTTTATTCTGTTAAAAAAATAAAACAAAATGAAAATGAGTTCAGGGTCAATTCTCCAAACTGTGTGACCTGGAAAATTAAGTGACTTGAATTCCTGTCTCCTAGATGAAAATAATAATATCCTCCAAGGCTGTTATGAGAAAAAAAACACACAAAAAATACACACACACACACACACACACACACACAGAGCATAGATTATGTGTACATATAATATATATTAAATTATAGGTATTCAATATACATAATATAAAATACTTGTTGTACAGTATCTGATCCCTAATGATTAATCCCTTTCCATGTGTCTTTCATTTGTTTATTTCCTGTATCCAAATCACTCAAATAAAATTTTGGCATATGATAATATCATACTATATGCTTCAAATAGTGTTCCTATATCTCATTTGTGTTGATTTACCTTCTTTCAAAGGTTTCCTTTTTTCCTTCATCAGTTTTCACAGGCCTTATCCTATTCTCAGTTTAGGTTTTCCAGTCAGAGTCCCGAGATATTCATACAATTTTGCCTTTCTCCACAAATATGTGATTCTCAGCTTCCCTTATAAACTTCTCAGTTTAATTACCAAGTTGGCAGAGGAATTTTTAGCCTATCCACTTGGGTTTGTAGTTTTTCTCCATTATTTCCCATATGTCATTTATTTACATTTCTGTAGTCATCTTCACAGCTGTAGCACTTACCATCCTCTTGGAGCTAAATCCCTTATGGTAGGATAAGGTCTATGCGAATCTGTTTAAAATATTTGGAAGTCTATTGTTCTGAAGCCTAAATAGTTATCTGAATTAAATCCAGTTTAAAAAAATGTTATGAATGGTGATAGCACATTACCTTTCTTAAATTTACTTTGCAAAGTTTGAACATTGCTAAAGTGTTCTTCCTAGTCAATAAGAATTAGCCCTCTTTCTCTATTTAATAATTATAAAGGAAAGTCATTCATGCCAGGGCAAGGAATTCTTTACAAGACTTTCTGCTCTTAAAGGAGACTTCTAATTCAAAGGATGTTTTAAATTTCCACATCTTTCTTCTGCTCTCCTTGTGAACACCTAAATTTTGTCAGCTTGTCAGCTTTGTGTGTTGGTCAGGGTTCTCCAAAGAATATATCATATGTATTATACATATATATATATATATATATATATATATATATATATATATATATATATATACATGCTGCTGCTGATAAGCCACTTCAGTCGTGTTCGACTCTGTGCGACCCCATAGACGGCAGCCCACCAGGCTCTTCTGTCCCTGTGATTCTCCAGGCAAGAACACTGGAGTGGGTTGCCATTTCCTTCTCCAATACATGAAAGTGAAAAGTGAAAGTGAAGTCGCTCAGTTGTGTCCGACTCTTCACGACCCCATGGACTGCAGCCTACCAGGCTCCCTCTGCCCATAGGGTTTTCCAGGCAAGAGTACTGGAGTGGGGTGCCATTGCCTTCTCAAGTTAGTAGGCTAGATATATAACTCAGGAATTGGAATTATATAGGAATTATAGGAATTGGTTCCCGTGGTTATGGAAGACAAGCAGTTCCATGGTCTGTTGTCAGTAAGCTGGAGAATGAGTAATGTACTTAAGCCCAAAAGGTAAGGTCTGAGAATCAGGGCCCCAGTCTAATCTGAAAGCCCAAGATCCAGGAGCATCACCAATATCAAAGGGCAAAAGAGAGATATCACAGATGAAGAAAAGAGAGTGAATTTGCCCTTCATCTACATTTGTTGGTCTTTCCAGGTGGCTCAGTGCTAAATAATCCATCCATCAATAATGGAGCTGCAGGAGATATGGGTTCTATCCCTGGATTGGAAAGATCCCCTGGAGGAGGAAATTGTGACTCACTCAAGTATTCTTACCAGGATAATCCAATAGACAGAGGACACTAGAGGGCTACAGTTCATGGGATCAAAAAGAGTCAGATAAGATTGAGCATGCAAACATGCCACATTTTTCTTCTATTCATATCTTCAACAGTAAGGGTGATGCCCACCCTCCTTGGAGAGAAGAATTGTCTTTATTAAGTCTCCAGATTCAAAATGGTTATCTCTTTTGGAGATACCTTCACAGAAGTTCCTAGAAAATTTTGACCAACCATCCGTGCATGCCCTAGTCCAGTAAAGTTGACACATATGTTACCCATTATGCTGCTTGAGAAGGAATATAACAGAAAGATTAAATGCATAAAAACTTTGGAGTCAAATGAATCTGGTTCTATTTCTACATTTTGTCATTTATTAGCTGTATGATGTAAAAAATATTATTTACCCTCAATTTATGGATTTGTGAAACAGAAATTACAATTGTGCTTATCTAAAACTAACTAGAGGAGATCCATGCACATCATCTGGCAATATTGTTTAATAATTAGGTGCTTTATATGCATCATCACATTTACTCTTAACAGCTAAATAAGTAAGGCATTATATCTTTCTCATTACATACAATAGAAAACATTTTCAAAGAATTCAGGCAACTTGTAAATATTTAGTGTGAGTGAGTAGCATATGAGAAATTACATTTCAGTTTTATCTCAGTTTAATTTCTAGGTTCATGTTATTTCTATTATAAATTCATAAAAGATGCATGCAGAAAAGTATAGTATAGCAGGTAGTTCCTAGCGGTAATCTTATTATTCATCTTATCTAGCATCATTCCCTAAGGTTCCTCTCTCTAAAGCTAATCAGTCTGAATACACTTCTGTTAATATTATTTACAAATTAATTTTGTACCCATAAAAATTATTACTCTTACACAAATACTGGTGTAAAAAGTCTCGTAAAATCAGATTTTATGTAAGTCATGAAGTGAGTGCATTTGGTGAGTGCAAACATTCGACCCTTTTAAAATCATATTACCTAGATGTCAATATTTTCTTTTTCTTTTTTTATGCTAATTAACCTTTTTCAAAAATTTTTATTTTTACTTTATTTTACTTTACAATACTGTATTGGTTTTGCCATATATAGACATGAATCCACCACAGGTGTACATGAGTTCCCAAACATGAACCCCCCTCCCACCTTCCACCCCATATCATCTCTCTGGATCATCCCCGTGCACCAGCCCCAAGCATCCTGTATCCTGCATCGAACTATCTACACATGAGTGACTCAAATCAATTGATTTGGCATTATTAAGGAAAGAACATATTACTAGTATTGACTCTTAATAGGAAATCTACTATGAGCTTCGAGAGTGACTCAGCATTAAAGAATTCATCTACAAGGCAGGAGATGCAGGACACACAGGTTCGATCTCTGGTTTGGGAAGATCCCCTGGAGAAGGGCATGGCAACCCACTCCAGTATTCTTGCCTGGAGAATTCTATGAACGGAGGAGGCTGGCATGCTGAGGTCTATGGGGTTGCAGAGTTGGACAAGACTGAAGCAACTAAGCACAGCTCAGCACAGAGCAGGCAATCTACCACCACTTGAAAACATGGTTGTATACAATTTCAACTGAAATTTTGTTATAAAGTTTTGTGATATAAAGAGTGAGGACTTAGGTTGGAGTCCAAGGAAGTTGGTTTTCATTTGAATCTCTGGTCTGTTATCAACTCACTATTGAAGTTTAGACAAATCACTTCTCTCTGCAAATAAAGTTTACTAACAAGTGGGGAGCCCAAGGTGTTCTTAGCCTTTCTTTAAAAGATAATGATCTAGTATTTGCCAAGAACAATATGCATTTATCTCGTCCCACTTCATTGTATATTCTAATTGTATCTCATTCCTGCCTTAAAGATTTTCATTAGTAGTAATTATTAAAAAAAGGAAGTAACCATTTCTATATCATCTTCCTTCAGATGCCTGAAATGGAATGTTGTCAGTTTCTTAAACTCAAAAATCACCTGGTTGTTCTTAGATGCCAGGCAAAGAGTGTGGAAATTTTTATTGTCAGATTTGTAAACCAAACAAATTCTGTTTCAGAAATATTTTATCACATTATAAATCAATAGCAAACAAATGATATAATCTTACTATAGTAATAAGCAAATTATTTAAATTAAATAATTAATAATATTTAGAATAATATTAAGCACATGAATGGTGAGTTTCTTGGCATATACTTCTCTTTCTAAAGAATAGCATCCACATATTCTAAAGTATGATTTTCTTATATTTAGGTCAGAATACTGGAGTGATTTGTCATTTCCTCCTCCAGGGGATCTTCCAACCTGGAGGTTGAACCCAGGTCTCTTGCATTGCAGAAGGACTCTTTACCAGCTGAGCCACAAGGGAAACCCCAAAGACCATCACAGACAATGCCATTGTCATTTTCTCTGAATGAGTCTATTATTCTGAGAAATAATTGCACATTCAGCAATCACATATCAGATCCTCTAATTTCATTTCTTTTTCATTTTTTGTAGCAGAGCTGAGGGTAGAAGAGGGCTTTAAATTTTCTTTACATTATTCTTGCTAGTTTTAGTTATTCACAATAATTTAATAATTGTGGTAAAAAACTCATTTTGTTCATTTCAGCATTTTCAATGGGCCTGAGTTTGTGAGTTAGCAGATTAAATTACCCATGGAATTACAGTAATCCAGTGATGTCAGTTTCTATATGAGACTTTCTCAGTCGAGATTTTTAGTAAACAATATCTACTATGATATTATTTTCCCTTCTTAAATTGCTCAAAGTCACTTTCCCTTTTCATATAATAAAGAAGCAAATAGTCATGTATTTGGGGCTTCCTGAGTGACTCCAGTGGTAAAGAATTCGCCTGTCAGTGCAGAAGACATGGGTTCGACCCCTGGGCCAGGAAAATCCCCTGGAGGATGAAATGGTAAACCACTCCAGTATTCTTGTCTAGAAAACCGAATGGAACCTGAGTGTTCCATGGGGTCATAAAGAGTCAAACACTACTTAATGACCAAACAATGGCAGTGCCTATCATATATGCTAGTTCTAGTAAAAACTCTAAGAGTTATCTGGTTCACTGATCTTTTATTTGTTGGTAAAATGCATAACTACAGGGGTAACTAGTCTCAAGATCACAGAGTGAATTTGTTCTTTAGATATGACTCTGACTTCAGTGAAGATACTCAGTATCTATTTGGGAATAAGATACTCATTTTCAAAAGCTTTCACATCTGTTAGTGCTAATTGACCTATAACTACAAAGTAGGCTCAAAAAATTTAGAATATTTTCAATAAAGTTAATGTCAACAAATAATTTCATATAAACTCCTAGTTGTCTGGTGAATTAAACTCACCCTGTTGTGGGCATTGAAACTTTTTCTGACCTATAATATAGAAGCTTGACTTCTATCTTTTGTTGAAAGAAATGCCTTTAAGATCATAAAGTCAGATTCTTTCACTGACTCCCAGTGGATGCAGAGAGTCATTCCTATTTAAATTCCTTACAAAAACAGTGAGCATAAGAGCGTATGTTCATGAATACTTCATTGTTTTTAGTTGTACTTTAAATAATAAATATGCTTGGTTTGGTGAATTTTGGTTTTTAAACATGAGGCCCATTTTTTCTATTAAAATAGCTTTAAAAAGAATTCATTTGAATCAGTTCTGATGAGATGGATGAAACTGGAGCCGATTATACAGAGTGAAGTAAGCCAGAAAGAAAAACACCAATACAGTATACTGACACATATATATGGAATTTAGAAAGATGGCAATGACGACCCTGTATGCAAGACAGGAAAAAAGACACAGCTGTGTATAACGGACTTTTGGACTCAGAGGGAGAGGGAGAGGGTGGGATGATTTGGGAGAATGGCATTCTAACATGTATACTATCATGTAAGAATTGAATCGCCAGTCTATGTCTGATGCAGGATACAGCATGCTTGGGGCTGGTGCATGGGGATGACCCACAGAGATGTTATGGGGAGGGAAGTGGGAGGGGGGTTCATGTTTGGGAACACATGTAAGAATTAAAGATTTTAAAATTAAAAAAATTAAAAAACTTAAATAAATAAATAAATAAAATAAAAATCTAAAGTAAAAAAAAAAATAAAAGACATTTTGTTTTCTAGTATTCATCTAGAATTACTTACTTATTAAGACTATCCAGTTTAAACTGATGAAATGAGAGCAAACACATTTAAATCAAAACTGAATTTTCAGTTCATGACAAGTGCTCTAAAAATTGCCCATGGCAGGTGTATAAAACTGTTCTTATATTCAGTCATGGGAATGATCTGCAAGTTCACATAATTATGAAAATTTCTGTTCATAGAGTTTTGTGTGAAGTTTTAGTAGATATTGATGTTGGACCTCAATAGAGTTTCTTCTAGTTTAGAGCTTAGGCTTTCTGTTTGACTATAGCAAAGTGAATATATTTTCTTATATGTACATCCAAAAGGGATGTTAATTCACATCCTAAAAGATTATGCTGTTAAAGTGCTGCACTCAATATACCAACAAATTTGGGAAATTCAGCAGTGACCACAGGACTGGAAAATGTCAGCTTTTATTCCAATCTCAAAGTAAAGCAATGCCAAAGAATGTTCAAACTACCACACAATTGTAAAGTAGTAAAGTAATGCTTGCATACTAGTAAAGTAATGCTCAAAATTCTCCAAGTCAGGCTTCAACAGTAAGTGAACTGTGAAATTTCAGATGGTCAAGCTGGATTTAAAAAAGGCAGAGGAATCCAGAGATCAAATTGCCAACATCCACTGGATCACCGAAAAAGCAAGAGAGTTCCAGAAAAATATCTACATCTGCTTTATTGGCTATGCCAAAGCCTTTGACTGTGTGGATCACAAGCTGTGGAAAATTCTTCAAGAGATAGGAGTACCAGACCACCTGACCTGCCTCTTGAGAAATCTGTATGCAGGTCAAGATGCAACAGTTACAACTGGACATTGAACAACAGGCTGGTTCCAAATTAAGAATGGTGTACATCAAGACTGTATATTATCACCCAGCTTATTTAACTTATATGCAGAGTACATCATGTGACATGCTGGACTGAATGAAGCATAAGCTAGAATGAAGATTACCAGGAGAAATATCAATAACCTCAGATTTGCAGATGACACCACCCTTAAGGCAGAAAGTGAAAAAGAACTAAAGCACTTCTTGATGAAAGTCAAAGAAGAGAGTGAAAAAAGGTGAGTTAAAACTCAACATTTGAAAAACGAAGATCATGGCACCTGGTCCCATCACTTAAAGGCAAATAGATGAGGAAACAATGGGAACAGTGACAGACTCTACTTTTTTGGGCTCCAAAATCACTGCAGATAATGACTACAGCCATGAAATTAAATGACGCTTACTCCTTAGAAGAAAAGCTATGACCAACTTAAAGAACATATTAAAAATCAGAGATATTGCTTTTTAATTGCCAACAAAGATCCATCTAGTCAAAGTTATGGTTTCTCCAGTAGTCATGTATGGATGTGAGAGTTGGACTAAAGAAAACTGAACACCGAATAATTGATGCTTTTGAACCGTGTTGTTGGAGAAGACTCTTGAGAGTCCCTTGGACTGCAAGGGGATGCAACCAGTCCATGCTAAAGGAAATCAGTCCTGAATATTCATTTGAAGGACTGATGCTGAAGCTGAAACTCCAATCCTTTGGCCACCTGATGTGAAGACCTGACTCCTTGGAAAAGACCTTCATGCTGGGAAAGATTGAAGCAGGCGGATAAGGAGATGACAGAGAATGAAATGGCTGGATGGCATCATCAACTCGATGGACATGAGTTTGAGCAAGCTCTGGAAGTTACTGATGGACAGGGGGGCCTGGCGCGCTGCAGTCCATGGGGCCACATAGAGTTGGACATGACTGAACTGAAAAGAGATGATAAGAATATTGATTTTTTTATATGAGAATCTTAGGGGTAAAGTTGTATAGAGGAGAATGACAGTATTGATATATAAGGAAAATAATCAGCTTCTGTTGTCACTCAGTTGATAAAGAATCCTCCTGCAATGTGGGAGACCTGGCTTTGATCCCTGGGTTGGGAAGGTCCCTTGGAGAAGGGAATGGCTATCCACTCCGATACTGTGGCCTGGAGAATTCCATGGACTGGATAGTCTGTGGGTTTGCAAAGATTCAGACACAACTGAGTGACTTTCACCTCACTTCATTATTTATATTAATAATAAAAGCAAAATATTAGTAAAATTCTATGCTGCTATATGTTCAATAAATTATGCTTAAACTCATATATTTTATAAGAAGTACATGAAAAAGCTTAAAATGTTTATATCAATATTTAATATATGTATATGTTCATACATGTGCATATTGTCTATTTACTATATATGTGTTTATAAAATATGTTATACATATTTTGATATATATGTATGCATGCATTATTTGCACAGTAAATAATCCATATGCATGTATATAAACATACACTTATACTTGCAAACATATGCAAGAATGCTAAGTGGTGTAAGGATATTTCAGAATTACAAAGAGCTCTTTGAAACAGAAACATTCAGAAAATTTGGTGAAATTATTTTAGCAGTATTTCAGCTGCGATTTATGGGGTCACAAAGAGTCAGATACGACTGCACTATTGAATTGAACTGAACTATTGAAAAAGAGAAAAAATAGGAAAGCAAAGTGATTTAAATTAAGATTGTAATTTATAGACAGCTTTCAAACAGTAAAAAAGAAAGTCTACGTTGAATATCCTAGATAAGGATTTATATTAGAAGCATATAAGGGAGAAAAAAATTAAGGGATAAAAAAATCAATATTTAACAATATTAAAATATTTTAAAGAATGTAAAGGAATGGCAATGTCATTTATTCAGTTAATGAATACAGTTTCACTAATTATTCAGACTAGATGCAAAATTCACTTTATAGCTTCTACTAAGCAAATGGTTCAAAACAGTGTTTATGAAGGGTTTGGTTATACTGCTTGTCCTCTGTTAAATCCTGCAATGGCAAACAGATAAATTATCATTTGTATTCAGGTTTACACATTAGTATCATAAGTTCTGCTAAAATCATCCCTTTTTATCCCTTTATGTGATTAGCTAGTATCGAACGCATTTAGACTCAGAAAAAGAAAAAGAAAAACAATACAGGTATCAGACCATTGTTCAACTAGCATCTAAGCATGTTTCAGACAGAGCATCAGCAACTTTTACTTTTTCCTTGCTTTCTGAGAAATCATGTGTGCTAACAATGACTTGTTTCTCTGAGGTACAATTACTTGTGTGTGATGATGATGCTATTATTCAATTTTTCCCATAATTCTCTGGATGTATGCTTTTAAACTATAAAATATTTAATTATAATTTATTTGTCAAATGTTTCATTGAGAATAATGTATTTTAAGATAGCTTGCAAAAGCACCTTTCATACTAGTATACACTGTAGCAGACAAGGATTCATAGTGTTTTTTTTGATACAAAGGTAAATTTATAGCTATGAAATGTGTCCTTACATCATAATTCTCTTAGCTTATAGGTACCATTATTTGTATTAAATAGACTTGGCTGAACTATTCAAAAATATATTTTCAATATTATTCAACTCATGGAGAATATTTTCACTAAATTTTAAAGAGAAAGCTGTTACTAAATGTAACTTCAGTTTTAATCAAAGGCAGAGTCTCTTTGATAACAAAATTTGATCAAAAAGCATTTCCGTGTTCTCCTCTAGCTTCTGCCTGAAGAGTCTTTGGTGACTTTAAGACTCCTCAGTCTTAGTCTGAGTCATTTACATGGTCTTCTAAATTACCATTGCTTAATTAACTAGATTTTAAATTTTGTAGTTTGAGTAAAAACTCAGGCAACAAAACTACAAATTATTAAGAATTTTTTTAACTTTTTATTTGCATTGAGGTATTACTGATTAACAATGTTGTGATACTTTCATGTAAACAGTGAAGAAATTCAGGCAACATATACAGGTATCCATTCTCCCCCAAACTCCCCTTCCATTCAAGCTGCCACATATATTGAGCAGAGATCCTTGTACTTTACAGTGAGTCCTTGTTGGTTTACATTTTAAATACAATGTCTACATGTCCATCCTTTACAACCATTCTCCCCCCTGGCAACCATAAGTTCATTCTGTGTCTGTTAGTCTTTTTCCGTTTTGTAATTTCATCAAATTATTAACAATTTCAACCTTCTAATTTCCAAAGCTGACAAATGCCACCCTACATGTTGCTTAAGTATTTAAATGCTTCCATACAAGTTGTAACTATCTTGTGTCCAAATTCTTACCTACTCTGGTGCTACCTGTGTTCTCCCCTTCCCAGAAATGCCCCAACCATCAAGACTAATCCAACAGGTTTTTCTTCAGCAATACATGCAGCTTCAGTTCTGATTTGCATGTACTCATTCTTCACAAATTGTCAAATATTGTAAATATCAATTACCTCCAACCTATAAAACTTCCTTCAAACATTCCATGAAAGGAAAGATGAAGGAAGAAAAAAGATATATTACTGTCAATAGTTAAGAGTCATCCTGCTTCAGTTACATACAGAAAATATTCTCAGAGAGTCACTAAGTCTGTTTCTCCAGCAGACACACACCACTCAAAGAGAAGTGGAAGGAAGTGGTGACAGACTAGGCAGACGGACAGCTGGGTGACATGGATTGCTGAGGCTTTCCAACAGTCACTCTTGAGTTGTGTACAAGGAGCATAGCAAATTTCATCTTTTTATTTCCCAGATTATTATATTTTGACCAACCATCAGTCAGTCTGTTGATACTGGAGTCACAAATATTTACCAAATACTATCAAAGTTCCTTCAAATACATGGACAAGGTTATTTAAAACATAATGAGAGAACTATACATTTTAAATAATGTTCATTTTAAATTTTCACAAAGAAAATTGCAAGAGAAATGCACCCATTTTAACCCAGTCAAGTTAAAAACTCCTACTTTAACAGAGATGTGTTACATCAGGCAGGTGGCGCTAGTGGTAAAGAACCTGCCTGCAAATGCATGAGACTTAAGAGACATGGGTTCAATCCGTGGAGGGAAGATCCACTGGAGGAGGACATGGCAACCCACTTCAGTATTCCTGACTGGGAGACCCAATGGACAGAGGACCCTGGTGGGCTTAAGTCCACAGGGTCATCAGACATGACTGAAGTGATTTAGCATGCACCTCAGGCAGAGTGTGAAGTTAACTCAGAAAATCGCTTTTGAACAAAAATAAAAACTATACAGCACAAGGCATTTGGAATTCATTAATTCAGATCTTATGACAACAGGACTAAAATATACTTTTGCAGTATTTGTGTATAAGGGGATTGCTATGCTGATTTTTAGTATAAACAGCTTTGATGGACTATGTCAGGAATATAAATTGGGAGTTAAATTCTTGAAGAGGACACATGACTTTCATCTGCAAAATTAAAGAAATGTTATACTACTTAAATTTAAGTTTTAAGTGAAAGTTGCTCAGTCATGTCCAACTCTTTGTGACTCCATGGACTATAGAGTCCTTGGAATTATCCAGGCCAGAATACTGAAGTGGGTAGCCATTCCCCTCCCCAGGGGATCATCCCAGCCCCAAGGATCAAACCCAGGTTACCCACACTGAAGGCAAGTTCTTTAACAGTTGAGCCACCAGGGAAGTCCCACTTAATACTACTAAAATAGCACCCAATCCATATTCTAAATTTTACAAGTAAATGAAGCCCAAAGAAAACTAACTTGTTCATAGTACAGTATGCAGTGAGTTACTTTAAGAGTACATATTTACTTGTAATGTGTCATTCTGAGTTTTAGAAATAACTCAGACACATTAACTATGCCTTCTGTGTTTATCAAGTCAGAGGACTTCCAGGATTGGGTGACTGTATTGTCTTACTAAGAATTATTTCTAATTAAAAATGCTATTACAACACCAATTTTAAGTATTTAGTGTAATATGTGAAAGTTTTAGTCTCTCAGTCATGTCTGACTCTTTGTGGCCCTGTAAACTGTAGCTTGCTAGGCTCCTCTGTCCATGGGATTCTCCAGGCAAGAATACTGGAATTGTCATGCACTCCTCCAGGGGATCTTCCCTTTCCAGGAATTGAACTCACATCTGTTACATTTCTTGCATGGGCAAGTGGGTTCTTTACAACTAGCATTGCCACAGTTTTAGTTATTTTTTTCATGTGAAATTCAGCTTGTTTTTACTGAGAAAAACACGCAGTAGCTAACTGAGACTTATTTGAGGACAGTTAGTATTTGCAATGGAGAAGGCAATGGCATCCCACTCCAGTACTCTTGCCTGGAAAATCCCATGGACGGAGGAGCCTGGAAGGCCACACGCAGTCTATGGGGTCGCTAAGGGTTGGACACGACTGAGAGACTTCACTGTCACTTTTCACTTTCATGCATTGGAGAAGGAAATGGCAACTCACTCCAGTGTTCTTGCCTGGAGAATCCCAGAGATGGGGGAGCCTGGTGGGTTGCCATCTCGGGTCACACAGAGTCGGACGTGACTGAAGTGACGTAGCAGCATCAGCAGTATTTGTAAATTATTTTAATCTTTGTTTCCTGTTAGAAAGGGTTAAAAGTAAATGTGCGGTGAGTTTAGTTAAGAGGTGCTAAATCTTTAAGAAAGAATTGATAGAAGCATCTCTTGGAGAAAAAGAAATGCCATTTAATCATCATTTTCCTCAGTGTTCTCATTTGCAAATATAAAGATAAGAAAATGCATGTCTTAAGACAGTTTAATATATCAAAGCTTTTATTGGTCTTAATGATTTAAAAAATTATTAGAGCACAATAAATGCTTACAAATAGTTAACAATGCTTTTAATTCATAATCCTATATCCATTAATTAATTGATGCTTATGTTTTAAAGCATGTTGTTATTATATGTGTTTAGTAAGACAGTAAAGCTGCATCACTTAATATATAGTACATAATTTAATTGACATACTAATTTGAAATATCTTCCCATACTTATTTCTTCTAGTTTATCCTTGATTAAGCAGCATACTATCATCAGTAGAAATGTAAGTTCTAGTATTAGAGTGCTTGTGATAAAATCCTTCTCCATCATTAACCAACTCTATGATTGCAGAACTTACATAGCTTCTTTGTATCTAGTATTTCTCTTCAGTGAAATCATGAGGAGAAAGAAAAAAAAAAGAATTATTTTGTAGACTTCAATGTGTTTTTTTGGACAATTGAATGAGTTATTAAACTATTGTATTCAGAATAAAATCTGTCCTGCCTTACGCATTCAATATATGTGCTTGATTTCTTTATTATTATTTTTTGTTGTTGTGATGAGTCTTATCAGCAGAAAAAAATAAAAGAAAAACACTTACCAACAGAAGGATAGTTTGAAATTTGAGGAAGAAATTTGGCGGAAGATCAATTCTACATGTATAGAGAAACTGGACAAAGTGGAGCACTGTGCAAATGTCTTGGAACCTTAATTCTAAGACTGCTTCTTGTTTGTGCCTTTCAGACAAAATTTGGTATTGATGTAGAAACTGTACTGAACATAAAACCAAAAGGCTTCCCAGTGTTTACACTAGTTTAAGTATACAGACCACATGACTTGCCTCCTGAGAAATCTGTATGCAGGTCAAGAAGCAACATTTAGAACTGGACATGGAAGAACAGACTGGCTCCAAATCGAGAAAGCAGTACTTCAAGGCTGTATATTGTCACCCTGTTTATTTAACTACCATGCAGAGTACATCATGCACATGCCAGGCTAGAATAAGCACAAGCTGGAATCAAGGTAGCCGAGAGGAATATCAATTACCTCAGAGATGCAGATGACACCATCCTTATGGCAGAAAGCAAAGAACTAAAAAGCCCCTTGATAAAGTGAAAGAGGAGAGTGAAAATGTTTGCATAAAACACAGCATACAGAAAACTAAGATCGTGGCATCTAGTCCTATCACATCATGTTACATAGGTGGAGAAACAGTGGAAATGGTGAGAGATTTTATTTTTTCAGGCCCCCAAATCACTGCAGATGTTGACTGCAGCCAGGAAATTAAAAGACACTTGCTCCTTGGTAGAAAAGCTATGATCAACCTCTTTTTTCTTTTGAAAGTCACTCAGTCATGTCTGACGCCTTGCGACCCTCCAGACTATACAGTCCAAGGAATTCTTCAGGCCAGAATACTGGAATGAGTAACCTTTTCCTTCTACAGGGTATCATCCTAATCCAAGGATTGAACTAATCCAGGTTTCCCACCTAAACAGCATATTAAAAAGCAGAGACATTACTTTGCCAACAAAGTTCAATCTAGTCAAAGCTATGGTTTTTCCAGTAGTCATGTATGGATGTGAGAGTTGGACTACAAAGAAAGCTGAGCGCTGAAGAATTGATGCTTTTGAAATTTGGCATTTGAGAAGATTCTTGAGAGTCCCATGGACTGCAAGGAGATCCAACCAGTCAATCCTAAAGGAAGTCAGTCCTGAGTGTTCATTGAAAGGAACGATGCTGAAGCTGAAACTTTGGGCACCTGATGTGAAGAACTGACTCATTGGAAAAGATCCTGATAACTGGGAAAGTTTGAAGGTGGGAGGAGAAGGGGACGACAGAGAATGAGATGGTTGGATGGCATTATGGATGTGATGGACATGAGTTTGAGTAGGTTCCAGGAGTTGGTGATGGATAGGGAAACCTGGTGTGCTACAGTCTATGGGGTCACAAAGAGTTGGACATGATTTGGCGACTGAATAACAATAGCAAAAATCTATATTACAATAAATTGAATGTAGATTATAAAGGCAGAAGAAAGTCAAGGTCTAAATTGTCTACACTTAAAAAATCCAGCCACAAGGGAATATAATGTGAAAACATACCACCATTTCCTGATTACTACCTAGATTACATATTTGCCTTTAAGTGATACAAATTCTAGTCAACCAAAAAACAAAATCCTTAAAAATTCAAATGTCTTTAAAATAGATTTATGCCCATATCACAAGAGAAGCATAAATGCTTTTGACTTAAGGCCATTTTATATAGTGTGAAGTTTGTCAGAAGTTTATAATTTTACTACTGTTGTATATGGGGTATATTTTTAATTGTACTTTATGAATTTTTTTCTGAAGAATAAGCATCCATTTTAATGATGCAATAAGATTTTTACACTATGGTAACATTTACCTTTAATTTTTTAATATTTGTGATTTTATTCTTGTAAGCAAGTTATTTCCACTTTTCTAATGAATACACTACTCACTCTTCTTGTCAAGTTGTATTTTAATCCTTAGAATGATGCTAAATATTAATGGAAAAGATGAGCATATTTCCTTCATTTTTATTATATCAGTGATTTTTACTGTTTCATATTTAAAATTGATTCATGTGTAGGTATTCATGTAAAAATATAGGATTCTTCTGTGCATATTTATATTCAAATATTCTGTATCATTTTTTGTATTATTGTACTGATCAAGGCTGAATCTGCACTTAAGTGTCGCATATATTCTTACCATCTATGAATGGATAGTACTGGTGTTATTTTTAATGCATATTTACAGAAGTTTGGTATCAGTATTGATAATGGATGTTTTGAAGTTTTAGTGACACATTAAAAGAATGTTAAGAATAGTTCCTTTATATTGACTGTAAGACAATGAATTTTATGTATGCAAAATGTCCTGACTTCCTATGTAGTCCTGGTTAAGCTTCACATATAAATTATCATTGTATAATCTCTATAAATGAGATTACTATAAAGGCAGTCATCTGAAGCAGGACTAAAAAAAAAAATCATTTAAGGGTGTTTGATGCCTAAGAGATAATCTAAAACTCTGTATGGGTCTTGGACAGGGATACGTATTTCCCTAGAGCTCAATGATTGCCTGCACCCTTTGCTTCTATGGATGAAAGAAACACCTATATAATGAATCATGTGACACCAATTCTACCTTTGACCAGCCTGAAAATCTTGAAATGGAGAAAAGTCAGTGAACTCCTGGATGGTAACCAATGTTAAAAAAAGATAGACATACCTCAAAGATATTGTAGGTTCAGTTCAGGACCACTAGAATAAAGTCAATGCATCATAAAGCAAGTTATAAGATTTTTTTTTTTTTTTAGTTTTCCAGTGCATGTAAAAGTTATATTTAAACTATATGGTAATCTATTAAGTGTGCAGTAGCTTTGTGTCTAAAAATATAATGTAAATACCTTAACTAAAACGTGAAAATTCTAAAAATCAACTGACATTTTGGCTAGTCATAATCTTTCTACAACAAGAATATGCAAAAATCTTTTTGTAATATCAAGATCTCTGATCACTGATCACAAATCACCATGAAAGTGAAAGTGTTAGTCTCTCAGTCCTGTTCAACTCTTTGCCACCCCCATGCACTGTAGCCCTCCAGATTTTCTATCCATGGAATTCTCCAGATAAGAATACTGAAGCAGGTTGCCATTCCCTCCTCCAGGGGATCTTCTAGACCCAGGGATCGAACCCAGGTCCCCCGCATTGTAGATCACTATAATAAATACAATTATAATGAAAAAGTTGAAATATTGTAAGAATTGCCAAAATGTAATATGTGAACATGAAGTAAGCAAATGCTATTGGAAAAAAAAAAAAAAAAGCTGCCAACACATTTGTTCAACACCAGGTTGCCATAGATCTTCAATTTGTAAAAAATTCAACATCTGCAAAGCTCAAAAAAGCAAAGTGTAATAAAACAAGGCATTCCTATAAATAAACGCAAGTAATAAAATAGTGGATGGCCTCTACATTAATATAATTTCAGAAGCTGAAGAAAACAGTGCAAAAATTACTGCTAGATTTTACAGCCCTACCAAAATATGAATTTTTACATTTGAGATAATACATGATTGGAGACAGTGACATCATCAAGAATGTGGGTTAGGAAACCCTGGCTCTTGTTTCTTCACAGAACCACTGATACAATAAAAATTTTGAAAGCAAAATACCTTAAAAAGAATTTTAGAATGCAGATAAAAAGTCAAAGAAAAAGAGCACAAACTGAGTGCAGTACCTATATCAGTCCCTCCCTCAAACCAGCTTAGCTTAGCATCAAGAAGACCATAGGCTCTCCTGGTGGCTTAGAAGTGAAAAATCCCACTGCAAGGCAGGAGACACAGGTTCAATTCCTAGGTTGGGACAATCTCTGGGATAATAAAATGGCAACACAGTCTAGTATTCTTGCCTGGGAACTCCCATGGACAGAGGAGCTTTGTGGGCTACATTCCATGGGGTCGCAAAGAGTCGGACACTTTGATTTCATGGACAACCTGTGATTTCTTTCATGGGAAGAAAAGTGAGATTGGCACCTGTATCTGGTTGCCTGGCCTCCTGCCCTCTCAGGACACATTCCACTGAGTTGGTTTCTATCTCACCTCATACCAAACACTGAACAGTGTGCAGAGCCCGGTCCTCTGGAACAGCAAAGAACAAAGGGTAAGACATTCTCTTACAACCAGTGCTGCTCTATAAGACTAGAGGATGCACATGACTGAGGCTTTTGCCTCCACAAGAGATGTGTGAAAAGGGTCTTACCCCCAGCATTTCAGAGTGGATCCAGTCTCTGTCTTGCTTCATACTGACTACTGAGAAACCTGCAGAGTCTGGGTCTTGGGGCAGCTTGGGATAAAGGAAAATGGATCAGCATCCTCTTCGAGCTAGCACTGATCTTCAAGATTGTGAAAAGTTGCAGAATAAAAATCTACATTTTCAAAAGTGTGGACACAAAGTAAACACACAAGGAACACGGAAAATCTAAAAAAATTTTATACAAAGGAAAAAAAAAAAAATGTCCAGTAAAAACCTGAATCCCCCTGCAAGGCAGGAGTAGTTGCGGGAGTCACAGGTTCAATCGCTTGCCTGGAGAATCCCACGAACAGAGGAGCTTGGCGGGCTACAGTCCTTTGGGTCGCAAAAAGTTGGACACAACTGATGCGGAGTCTCTGCATCTGTAAAATCCTGAAAGAATTAAAGATCTGCTAAGTAAGATTTTTAAATAATCATTTGGTGAGTTATGAAAAGCATGGCAGATAACTAAATCTAGGAAAGAATAAATGAACAAAATGAGAATATTAGTAAACAGAAACAATTTTAAAGAGCCAAACAAAAATAGTGGAGCTGAAAAAGACAATAACTGAACTGAAAATACCCCTGACATGTCCAGGAAATTTGCTCAACATGTCATTAAAATCTATTCTTCCAGTAGATACAAATTAATGAAAGAAGTAGGAAGAGAAAGTGGATGCAAAGAGGAGAAAGAGACAGAAAATAATCCCATTTACAGTAGCATCTAGAACAATAAAATATTTAGTAATACATTTAATCAAGTAAATGAAAGATTTTCACCATGACAAGTGTAAATCATTGATAAAACAAAATGAATAGTACACAAATATAGGAAATATATCTCATGATTATGAGTTTTAATTTTTAATACTGTTGAAATATCCATATTATCCAAAACAACCTACATATTCAATTCTTTGTCTATTACTATTCCACTGGGATTTTTCACAGAAATCGGAGAGCAATTCTAAAATTAATGTAAAACCTTAAAAGAGCTCAAATAGCCAAAGCAAATTTGAGCATAAACAACAAAGCTGGAGGCAACACAATGCTGTGTTTCAAATTATTGCAAGGCTATAGTATAGTGATCAAAAAAATCTGATAGTATCATCAAAATAGGCATATGGACCAGAACTGAGAGTTCAGATATAAATCCATGTATTTAATTGATCTTTGACAAAGGTAGCAAAAACACACCATGGGGAAAGGATAATCTTTTTAATAAATGGTGTTGTGGAAACTGAATATACACATGTAGAAGAATCACACTATAAACAAAAATCAACTCAAAATAGATTATAGAATAGCAGAAGATCTTCTTGACATTGTTCTTGGCAATGGTTTTCTTGGATGCAATACAAAATCACAAATTGCAAAAGTAAAAATAGATAAATGAGATTGCATCAAGCTGAAAGGCTTCTGTACAGAAAATGAAATGATCAACAGAGTGGAGAGAAAGCCAATGGAACAGGAGAAAATATGTAGAAAGCATGCATCTGATAAGAAGTTAGTATCCAAAATATTTAAAACTCAAACAATTCAATATCAAAAAAGCAACTTGATCTTAAAATGGGCAAGAACTTTAACAGACTCAAAAAAGTGATACAAATGTCCAATTTACATGAAAAGACGCTCAATATTACTAATCATCAGAGAAATGTATATCAAGACCACAATGAGATATCACTTTACTTTAGAGTGGTTATTATTAAAAGAAAAGGATAACAAGTGGAAAGAATGTAGAGAAAAGGGAAGTTTTGTACACTGTCCAAGGAAATGTAAATTGCCACAGTCACTATGGAAATCATTATGCAGATCTCTTTAAAAATTAAAAATAGAGCTATCATATGATATAACAATCCTACTCCTAGATACAAAGTATATTTAATTATTATCTTGAGGAGCTCTCTGGACTTGTAGCCACATTGCAGCATTATTCACAATAGATAGGATATGAGCATAACCTAAGTGTCCATCAATAAACAGATTATAAAATGTGATGCACACATACTGGGATATTTTTCAGCTTCAAAAAAGAAAACCCTGCCATTTGTAACAACATGGATGAATGTGCTAGACATTATGCTAAGTGGCATTATCCAAGAACAGAAAGAGAGATACTGCAGGATATCACTTATGTGTGGAATCTAGAAAGATAAAATCTAAGCAGAGTAGAATGGTGGATGCCAGGAAATAGAGAGTAGGGAAAATAGGGAGGTACTGGTCAGAGTTTAGAAAATTTCAACTATGTAGAATGAAAAAGTTGTGGAGATTTAATGTGCATCTTGGGGATTATAGTTAATAATATTGTATTGTATACTTGAAATTTGTTAAGAGAATACATCTTCAGTATTCTTACCAAAAAAAAAAAAAAATTAAACATACCATCTGAGGTGATGGATCATTTAATTAGCTTGATTGTGGTAATCATTTAACGAGGTATACGTATATCATAACATTATGTTTTAATCAATTTTCATTTGTCGATTATACCTCAATAACACTAGAAAAATCCAATTCAGTATACAGGCAAAATATATATATTATCAGGCAGGTTGTGCTAATAGAATTGGTTCATTCTTACTATCCTGAAAAAAAAACATTCTGTTGATAACTGACATATGATTTTAATATGGTGTTAAATTTTGTTTTTATGGAAGTCTTCTTAACTATAAATGTGCCACATCCTCCTCCCAACACTACTGTGAATTTTGGCTTCGGAATATGAATCAGACATAGATTGGATTTCTTCTTCCCCCATCACAGATTTTTAAAACTAAGGCCCACTGCTTCATACTGAGCACAATAGTTTGTGGGTTTTTTTTTCCTTTTATTTTCTTCCTTATCGTTACTTTTCAAGGTTCATATATTTGGATTATTTTTATTAATTGTGTTCATAAAATAAAAAAGCACTTTTATTCTTTGGTATGTTGACATCAAGTAGTCTGTGATTATTTCCCTGGAATTTATTGCATTACTTTTGAATGACTTGTTTCTGCAACACTAAATAGGCTGAATGTTATACATACACAAACATGCATGCACAAACATGTCAAGAGTAATCCATTTGACTTGCAAAAGCTATATGTTGGGAAAAATCCACAGATTTTGTTTACTGAAAATGTCTAAATTTAGGAATGTTACCAGAACACATTAAATTCTTCAAGACCCTATATTTGCATACCATAAGCATATAAGGAAATAGCAAAGGAGCTTCAACAGCTTCAGTAGCCAAACGGTCCCAGGCATAGCCGCATTACATGATTTTGTTTTCTATCAAGATTCGGGAACACAGTATCCTCTTAGTAAACATCTAGCACTTGTGGGACTGCCCCAAGCGAATGCGCAGTGTTTTGCATATAAATCATCACATTGTTCCCTGCGTGTTCCTGGCAAGGTAGAAAGAAATGATCTGCACTATTTAACAAAGGGGGTCACATATCTCTATGCATGTCAGCAAGTTATTAAAAAAAAAGTGAACATCTTAATGTATAGTTAAAAGAAATAGTTCCACAATTATGTAAACTTTTATTTTATATCTGTATATTTACATTTAAGAAGTAAAAATTGAATTAGAGAAGAGTGAAAAATACCTTCAAATTTATATATATTCTTAGGTAGGGAAGATCCCCTGGAGAAGGGATTAGCTCCCCACTTCAGTATTCTTGCCTGGGAAATTTCATCAACAGAGGAGCCAGGCAGGCTACAGTCCATGGGGTCGCAAAATGTTCCTACTGTCTAAGGTTCTCTTTGCCATCAGCTAAAATTTACTTCTAAAAAGAACTACTTCTAAATTGGTAAATGAATGGCCAACAAAGTTACAGTTCTTCTGTTTGCTTGTATATTTTGAGGCAAGGATGGTTAGTGGCAGTGATGTGAGAGCAATTGGATACGATGACATTGAGTTGCCTGTGAAGTATTCCAATAGTCTCTAAGAGGCAAATGATGAATATATTAATCTTTGGTATCAAGTTTAACAAAATGTATAAGGGTCAGTTGTAAGCAATTTGCAAAATAATTTCACACTTTAATCCTCACACATGGTAGCAGGATATAGTTCTTTCATAAGATCAAATGTGTTTAAGTTAATAACACAATGAAGTTAAAGCTGTTTTTAAGCTATTTTTAAAGTGTGATGGAATTGTGTGTATTCTTCTGGAGAGCAATAGAATAAAGAAATTCAATTATTGGGTAATACAAATCAGACTGCAAAACAAATGGATTTCTATTTCAGTTTTAAAGAATTTACCACTTGTTAAGCAAACTTGTATATAAATATCATATATAGATAAATAGAAAAGTACTTGACCAGTTTGTGGTGGTCAAAAGCAAGCAAATTCATTGATATTATATAACAATCAAGAATAAACACATCGACATAATATTTCTAGACTATTTTAAACACTAAATATATTATGCTTCAAGTCTACTAATTTTTTTATTAGAAAACCACATATACCTTGAGACAAGAGATAAACTCAAATATCATTTTAAACAAAATTCAGACGAGATATTTAGACAATTTATAAAACATACGGGGAGGGAGGAGGGAGGGGGTTCAGGATGGGGAACACATGCATGACTGTGGTGGATTCATGTTGATGTATGGCAAAACCAATACAATATTGTAAAGTAATTAACCTCCAATTGAAATAAATAAATTTATATTAAAAAAAGACATCATGAAGACCAAGAATGAATATTGCTAACTCAAGAAAAATGTGCACCTACTTCTTTGTGATGGCAACCCCTAATTCTACAATTTCAACAGAATCAGCTAAGCCATGACTACATAGACAGAAATCTCTAACGACAAACTGAAGAATCCTTTTCTTAAAGAAGTTTTGACAGTCTTTCAGTTTGTAAAGAAAAATACATGATTTTTCAAATTTATAGGTGACATTTTGTTGTAACAAGTGCTAAAAAAATTCAATGATTTAATTATGATCCAAAAATGAATTTGAGAGGCAAGAATGTTGTGCTAAAGTTTAAAAATAAATTTATTTTTAGCACCTGCTACTGAATATCAATAGAGTGACTACACGTTTACCAAAGTATTCTTCCCTTGACAACTTCATCTCTAACAGCAGATCTTACCTGCTATGTGAGTCTATAGCGGCCTTCCTCTCTGGTATAATGGTTTGAAACAGAATCAGACATTGCATTTTTGCATGTGGCAATGAACAAAATTAAAGTTAAATGAAGAGCTGAGAGTTGAGCGATTTCTAGAAAAGAAGTGAATGGAAGCCCAGAGAAAGCAAATTCCCACATAAAGATGATCTGAGGATATTTCTTTAGAAATAAAAGTTAAAACTCAGCTTATCTTGTAGTTTTATAATGACAATCTTCATATTTCATAGTGTATATAGAACATTGTTTAGGCTGGTAGGGGTAGGGATTGGCATGCAACCAATTTTAATAAATCATATACATATATACACACACACACACACACACACACACATACATACATTTGACTCCAGTTCTCTCCCCCCAGAGAACTGGAATAAGGACCACTTAGTGAAACTCTCAGTTGTGTCTGACTCTTTGTCACCTCATGGACTATACAGCCCGCGGAGATCTCCAGGCCAGAATACTGGAGTGGGTAGACTTTCCCTTTTCCAGGGGCTCGTCACAACTCAGGGATTGAAACCAGGTCCCCCACACTGCAGGCAAATTCTTTATCAGCTAAGCCACAACATAAACTTTTAGCATATCTCACAGATGTAGAGAAAAAGATGCCCTGGGGTAAGCAGAAAGGTATCAGTGACTTATGTCAATAAATGGATGATTTCTGTATCAGATTTCATCTCTTTCCATACTTTTTAAACTTCTCTAAAGGATATTGTCTTATAAGTTGTTGATTGTTTCACATGAAGAAAATACACTGGCCCATTTACTATGGCTTTTGTCCTGCTAAGAGTTTACTGGTCAGTACATTCTAATGAATTCTGCTTTGGGAGCATGTGTCATAAATACTTCTTTACCCTGATTTAACATTGTCTTACCAAATTCAGGAAACAAGCAAAAATTGAATTTCTGAGCGTATAAGACCATAAGAAAGGATGAGTTCAGGTTTGGAATAAATGATACACTTCAGAGTCTCAGAGACTTTCCAAGATCATCACATGGGCTCATTTCATTATGCATTATCTTCAAACTCTTTTCTAACAGACCTGTGAGCAGAGGATTAACACCTGGCCTGGGCTGATACTGGCCTGCTGGTAAATGATCTCAGTGTTTGTTTTCTGGAAAACTACATTTAAAGTAAATGTGGAATTGTGTCTCTATTCCGCTTTATAAACTTGTCATTGGTAAAAATTCACTTGAACTGACCAAACTGAATTTTCTCAAGACTGTGGGCCTGGATAGCTGGTGATAATTTGAGTCTGTAGGCTCTTAGTGTCAAGGTGACCTACTTTGGTTCTTAGGCACCATGTCTCTGACAGTCCTACACAATCATAGGGCTAAGGGACAAAAGAAGTTTGGAACTGTAGAGCCATTGGTCATCCAAATGAGACTGAAATCTATCTGCTGCTTCTTCAGTCCTTTTGCTTCCATAAAATCAATGCAGCATCAGGCTGAAGCTTACATGTATCTTATAAATCTGATTGGGTTTTCTGACCCATAGCAATTGCAAAGTAAATGAAGAGCTTATTCAAATGTTGGTATAACATGGATAAGCAACATGCCAGAGCTTAAAAAATGGTTTTAAAATGCAAATAAAGCCTTAAGATTTATGAATTTGTGTACATAAAACCAGAGAGACTTTTAATAAACATATTTTATTCCCTCCACTATGACTTTGTGACACTCTATTAGTTTGCTAAGGGAACCATAGCAAAATACCAAAGATAGGGTGGCTTAAAAAAACGGAAGTACACTATCTCATAGTCATGAAGCCTAGAAATTCAACACCAAGGTGATAACATGTTTAATTTCTTCTTATGCCTCTCTCCTTGGTTTACAGATGACTGCTTTCACAAGGTCTCTCCTTTGTGAAGAGGTATCCTTGGCATAATCCAAGTAATCCAAAGACATTACTTTGCCAACAAAGGTCCGTCTAGTCAAGGCTATGGTTTTTCCAGTGGTCATGTATGGATGTGAGAGTTGGACTGTGAAGAAAGCTGAGTGCTGAAGAATCGATGCCTTTGAACTGTGGTGTTGGAGAAGACTCTTGAGAGTCCCTTGGACTGCAAGGAGATCCAACCAATCCTTCCTAAAGGAGATCAGTCCTGAGTGTTCATTGGAAGGACTGATGCTGAAGCTGAAACTCCAATACTGTGGCCACCTCATGTGAAGAGTTGATTCATTGGAAAAGACCCTGATGCCAGGAGGGACTGGAGGCAGGAGGAGAAGGGGATGACAGAGGATGAGATGGCTGGATGGCATCACCGACTCGATGGACATGAGTTTGGGTAAACTCCGGGAGTTGGTGATGGACAGGGAGGCCTAGCATGCTGCTATTCATGGGGTCACAAAGAATCGTATATGACTGAGAGACTGAACTGAACTGACTGATCCTTGGCATATTATTATATACTAAAATTTCCTCTTCTTATAAGGACAAAAGGCAACTGGGATAAGTGTACATTCTAATAGCCTCATATTATCTTAATTATGTTGGTAAAAGGCCCCATCTTCAAATCACAGCTATTTTTTAAGGATTCAGATATGTGAGTTTCAACATAAGAATTTTGAGAGGGTGGCACAGTTGAGTCCATAACACCCTCCTTGTATTCAAGCCTAGAGTGAATAACCATTTGGTAAGAATATAACAGAGAAGTGGTAAAAACAGATAGGACTTTAGCTGCAACTAGCTTCCTTGATAGCTCAGTTGATAAAGAATCTGCCTGCAATGCAGGACACCCTGGTTCAATTCCTGGATTAGGAAGATCTGCTGGAGAAGGGATAGGCTACCCACTCCAGTATTCTTGGGTTTCCCTTGTGGCTCAATTGGTAAACAATGAGCCTGCAGTGTGGGAGACCTGGGTTCGATCTCTGGGTTGGGAAGAGCCCCTGAAGAGGGGAAAGGCTACCCACTCCAGTATTCTGGCCTGGAGAATTCCATGGACTGTGTAGTCCAGGGCATTGCAAAGAGTCGGACACGACTGAGCGACTTTCACTTTTGCTACAATCAGCTTGAAAGTATTTTTCAAAGAAATATTAGAAATATTTTATAGTTCCAAAGGAATAAACTGTTAGTTTAGACCACATGAAACTGTCATTTTTATCATTCAAAATTTTTAATTATTTGTGTTACTTTTGTGACTGCTAGGTCGGAATACAGAAATAAGGTCCATTATAAATTACATGTTATTGATAAGAGAAGAGTTGTTCTGTACTTTACCAAGATAGCAGGCTAGGAGAGCAAGAACACAACTCTGCCCATGAACACATCAAAAATACAAGTACATGTGGAATAATTGTTGGAAAAACTAACAGGAGAAAGACTTCTGTACAAACACATTTGTAAGAAAGATGCACAGGTAACCAGGTAGGCAAGGAAGTAAAGTGATTACCCTAGGACTAGTGTCCCTGAGAGGTGACTCAGAGGAGAAGGCAGATTAACAGAGAAGATGAATCCTCTCAGACAACTGGATAGGTGGCAGGACTAAAAGAGGGTAGAGGGAACATGAACTCCACTTGTGAGGAGCTTGTACCTAAAGCAGGATGGAGAGTGTGGGAAACTGTGAGTGGTTGCTGAGTTTCCTGCAAACACAACTACATACATCTCAGACTGACCTTAGCAAAAGTTCCAGCCATACTTTCTTCATGAAGCAACCTGACAATAAGGGCAAGGGTAGCAGAGGATGAGGGGAAAGCCCATCTGTGAGGGACAAAGGGGGCTCAGACAAGAAGTGGAATTTTAACAACATGGAAGGTAACCACTACTGACATTTACACAGGAGCACATGAGAAGCAGCCCTGATTGCTGTTTGCAATGGGACCACTGCAGACTGTGCTCCAACCAACGCAAGAGTGTACATGGGGCCCCTCCTACCCTGTGATGCAGCTCCACACCCCAGAGAAGGCTCCAGAGACTGAGAAGAGAGTTTAATTGAGGCTGAGAAGGGGGCCCATTGCTAGCAGACCCATAGACAAAGAAATGTTAAAGGGAGTGCTTCAGGTTGAAATGAAAGGACTCCTGCTGCTAAGTCTCTTCAGTCATGTCCAACTCTGTGCGACCCCAGAGACGGCAGCCCACCAGGCTCCCTCATCCCTGGGATTCTCCAGGCAAGAACACTGGAGTGAGTTGCCATTTCCTTCTCCAATGCATGAAAGTGAAAGGTGAAAGTGAAATCGTTCAGTCATGTCCAACCCTCAGCGACCCCATGGACTGCAGCCTACCAGGCTCCTCCGTCCATGGGATTTTCCAGGCAAGAGTACTGGAGTGGGGTGCCATTGCCTTCTCTGGAAATGAAAAGGCACTAGTGTCTAATTCAAAGACATAAAATGAGGTAAACAATACCATTAGAAGAATTGTACTGTGTGGACTTAGTCTTTCAGTGGTGTCCCGCTCTTTGCAATCTCCTCTGTCCATGGTATTTCCCAGGCAAGATACTGGAGTAGGTTGCCATTCCTTTCTACAAAGGATCTTCCTAATCCAGGGATCAAGCCCAGGTCTCCTGCACTGCAGGTGGATTCTTTACCATCTGAACCACCAGGTTATGCACCTGTCTTTTGAATCATGTACAAAAAGATAAAAATCAAAGACAATAATACTTAATTTATGTATCTAATATAAATCAAATATTATTTTAATAATTATAAGATTACGTGAAAGTGAAAGTGAAGTCGCTCAGTCTTGTCCGACTCTTTGCAACCCCATGGACTGAAGCCTACCAGGCTCCTCCCTCCATGGGATTCTCCAAGCAAGAATACTGGAGTGGGTTGCCATTTCCTTCTCCAGGGGATCTTCCCTACCCAGGGATTGAACCCAGGTCTCCAGCATTTCAGGCAGACGTTTTAACCTCTGAGCCACCAGGGAAGCCCATTATAAGATTACATAACTAAATGTACATCTAGTGTTATTATCTGCTTTTTATCCTTTTTTACATGATTCAAAACACAAATGCATAACACAGTACCTATGCATCTATGTTAAAGTACATACAAATATACAGATGCAATTTATGACAATATAAGGAAGCTGTGATTTATAAAGCAAGTTTTTACACCGTTTTAACTGTTAATATTAATTTAAATTAATTATATAAATTAAGATATTAAGTGTAATCCCCTGGTTAGCCCCTAGGAAAATAATTTAAAATATATATAGTAAATTATATAGAAATAGAATCAAAATGGCAAACTAGAAAACATAAATTATAAATGAAAGAATACAATAATAGAGGAATTGAGGAGCACAAATCATACAAGATGGAAGTTCCAAAATGTCAGAAGTAAATTTTCTTTTTATCAGTAATAGCATTAAATGCAAATTGATTAAACTTTAAGTGAAAGACATAGTTTGGAAGAATAGATTTAAAAAAAATGACACACTCTATGTTGTCTACAAGAGATTTATTTAGATCCAAAGACATAAGAAGTTGCAAGTGAAAGGGTGGAAAGATAGTTCATGCAAGTATTAAACATAAGGGAATTGTTAGTGGCTATAACGATATCAGACAAAACAGAATTCAAGTCAAAAACTGTTACAAGAAACAAAGATCAACATTCAGTTAAGTTTAGTTCAGTCGCTCTGTCGTGTCCGACTCTTAGAAGAATGAGCACTATGCTCACCAGGCCTCCCTGTCCGTCACCAACTCCCGGAGTTCACTCAAATTCACGTCCATAGAGTCGGTGATGCCATGCAGCCATCTCATCCTCTGCCGTCCCCTTTTCCTTCTGCCCCCAATCCCTCCCAGCATCAGAGTCATTTCCAATGAGTCAACTCTTTGCATGATCACATTACATACTGTTAAAAGTCTTAATCCATCACAAAACAGTAACAACTGTAAACATATACATAGCTAGCAACAAAGCTCCAAAATATATGAAAAACTAAAAGACTTAGAGGGATAAATAGGAAATTATATAATCATTGGATGATTCTCTACCCTATATTCAATAATGTATAGAACAACTGGGCAGAGGAATAGATAACTTGAACATTGTTATAAATCAACTAGAACCAGCAAGTATGTAACACTTTGCCTAAAGAGAGCATAGTGCTCATTCTTCTAAAGTGAATATGGAGTATTATGCTAGATGACAAAACATATTAGATGATAAAATAAGTCACATGTTCATAATTCACTGGATGAAACAACCATTTTATTAATTCTGCTGCTGTAGCTTGTCATCAGTTGAAATAGTTGTGTCTTCATCAGAGATTAGCAGTAGCACCAAGCTTATATATAAGCGATTTCCCTTGGAATGTTAGTTACCTATCAACTAATCCTTCTTGAAATAAATAATTTCACTCAAACAACTGACCCATAATTTGCTTTCAACTACAATATCCTAAAGTCTTTATTTTATGATGATGGTAGAATCCAGATATGAGCTTCTTAACTTCCCTCTGTGGAGCTTTCCTTTATCTGTACTGAGTTCTGTGTAATCAGCCTTTACTAAAATTTATCAGAACCACATGATACAAAAAGTCCTCAGGTTTTAGGATTTTGGTTATATCTCTATTATTGCAATGATGATACATATTTTTTTCTGTTTCATATCTCCCATTTAAACATGTGAATGTTTCAATGTTAAATTTAAACATCAAATAGAAAAACTGCTTAAAATTTTCAGATATAATAATGTTCAGTCTTCTCCTTATTGAAATAAAATGCATCACTGTAATTATGACTGGCACATTATCTCCAACTAATTTTCCTTTAACTGTTCTGAGTCCGTGCTTAATAACATTGGAACTTAGGTACATCATTTGCATGAAATTAAAGGTTTGTACTATTGTATATCTTAGGTAGTTCATATTGAATAATATTTCCATATCTGTGATTTCATATATAATGTAATTAAAAGATACCTTGTAAACCCAAAGAATTGCTAAAAGGATTAATTATTTTTCTTTGGAGATAAATTTAACTAGGGACACTTTTGACTTCCAAAAGGCTTCTGTCAATGTCTGCTCTGCAGATATTTCTATTTGTCACACTCAGGAACTTCTATGGCATCTAGTATTTAATGCCAGGGATGTTAAAAAGTATTCCATAATACATAAGATGGGCTTCCCTGGTGGCTCAGTCATAAAGAATCTGCCTGCTAATGCAGGAGACATGGGAGATGCAGCTTTGATCCCTAGTTCTGGAAGATTCTCTGGAGAAGGAAACATTATCCATTCCAGTATTCTTGCCTGGAAAATCCCATGGACAGCGAGTCTGGCGGGCTACAATCCACGGGGTCACAAAGAGTTGGATGTGATTGAAGTGACTTAGCACAATACACAGACAGACACCTTGAAAGTGAAAGTGAAAGTGAAGTTGCTCAGTCTTGTTCAACTCTTTGCGACCCCATGGACTGTAGCCTACCAGGCTCCTCCATCCATGGGATTCTTCAGGCAAGAGTACTTGAGTGGGTTGCCATTTCCTTCTCCAGGGGATCTTCCTGATCCAGAGGTTGAACCCAGGTCTCCTGCATTGCAGGCAGACACTTTAAACTCTGAACCACCAGGGAAGCCACTTACAGACACCTTACAACTATCAAAATATCTATAAGTTCAATATGGAGACATTCTGTTCTTGAAAAGCATTAACTTGCCATAATCTCAATTTCTACCAAATACTAAAACTAGAGCTGAAGAGCAATGCATAGATATTCAGGAGGCATTGGTTTTTTTTTTTTTTTTTTTAAAGTTCAGTTGAAAGTACCAAGGGCTTCCCTGGTAGCTCAGTTGGTAAAGAATACACTTGCAATTAGATTCCCAGTTAGATTCCTGGGTCTGGGAGATCCCTTAGAGAAGGGATGGGTTACCCACTTCAGCATTCTTGGGCTAGTGAAAGCAACTGATGAAGCAAATGATCACTAACAAAGTAAAGAACTGTTTTCTAAGTGCTGAATAATGTGCAGCATTCTTACTTGCATGGCCTGACTGCCTACAATGGAGCAGTCATTTACCTATGGAACAGTCATTTATCTATAGAGGAGGCTCACTTGGTTTATCATATCATACATTTTAGGTGATGGTGTTTCTCCTACTAGTATCATTACTGCTAATACTATTGCTATTCATAACTGCAAGAGCAATAGCCATTATTTAGTGGAACATTTGAATAGCAAAAATGCTGTGCTGAGTTCTACACTTTTATTATTTTATTTAATCCTCAGTATAAGCCAATGACAGAGAAGGCAATGGCACCCCACTCCAGTACTCTTGCCTGGAAAATCCCATTGACGGAGGAGCCTGGTGGGCTGCAGTCCATGGGGTCGCTAAGAGTCTCACAGGACTGAGTGATTTCACGTTCACTTTTCACTTTCACTTTTCACTTTCATGCATTGGAGAAGGAAATGGCAACCGACTCCAGTGTTCTTGCCTGGAGAATCCCAGGGACGGGGGAGCCTGGTGGGCTGCCGTCTCTGGGGTCACACAGAGTCGGACACGACTGAAGCGACTTAGCAGGCAGGCAAGCAGGCATAAGCCAATGAAATAGATATTATTAGAGAATAAAATGAAATTTACTCTTCTATCATTAACTGTATATCACTCTAAGAGGTAGCATCTATGGATCAAAATAAAATAAATCCATTTCATTTTTTTTAAGAAATGAGTATAGTGATGTCCTGAGAATATACAGTTTCCCTAAGTCCAAGAGGCTGATAAGCAGTAAAGCTAAATTTGAAGGGAAGTTGACTTTCTCCAAAAATAATATTATCTACTAGCACAGTTTTTATGTGCCATTGGTGCAAAATTTCATTTGGGTGCTTTACAAGTTCAGATTCCAAAATTTCTTTTAAACTTAGCAAATAAAATTCTTCGTGGCTGGTGACCATAAATGCTATTCTCAATAGCATCTCATGTGATTTTTATGGCCATGAGTTTGAGAATCATGGAATAATATTATACTACAAGTTATAAAGTCAAAAGATATACTTTTTTTTTATTTTCAGATGTTCTTCATATAAAGGATAGTTCAGGGTTTCAGCTAATATTCAATCTAGGATCTTAGTTTTTTTTAATAATAATAACCACATATGTGGAAGTGTCTTGAGGGAATGAGTTTATAAACTGCTTAATGCATTAATTTATATCATATAAAGAAAAACTCAAAGTTCTACATAATCGGAATTTTATGTTGACAACTTCAAGATTATCTTGTTCAATTTCATCTATAATAATTGAAACCTTTAGTTGTAAATGTCCATTTATTTATTTTTCACTGCTTTACAAAGTTTTGTCACTGCAGAGATCACTAGGATTCTTTCCAAATATCACAGTTGTCTAAAGTAACTTCCACCTGTACTTGTAAAGATTACACTTATGCATGGTTCTAAGTTAGATAAGGCTGTGTAACTGTCTTTGGCCAGTGAAATGTAAGTAGAGATGGCACTTCACTTTCAGGAACAATATTTTGAGCCAGTACATAATTCCCTCTTTTGTCTTCATCTTGGCAAAGTTATTTTAACAAAGGGCAATAAGAAGATTCCATCAGCCAGGGTGACTATAGGGTGATAAGGAATCTTCTGTTTCAAGAATCCTCTGAGATAGGTATTGCTATGGTAATACATTCTAGTCCACTATGACTATTACATTCAATGACAAAAACATTAAGATGGAAAACAGAAAAAAAATGGATTATGGAGCAAAGACTTCTGCCACTCTCTTTATCAAAAGCCATTATTTTCCTTGGGTGTAAAAAATCCTGTTATGGAGTTTCGAGACATTGTACAGGAGACAGTGATCAAGACCATCCCCATGGAAAAGAAATGCAAAAAAGCAAAATGGCTGTCTGAGGAGGCCTTACAAATAGCTCTGAAGAGAAGAGAGGCAAAAAGCAAAGGAGAAAAGGAAAGATTTAAGCATCTGAATGCAGAGTTCCAAAGAATAGCAAGAAGAGATAAGAAAGCCTTCTTCAGTGATCAATGCAAAGAAATAGAGGAAAACAGAATGGGAAAGACTAGAAATCTCTTCAAGAAAATTAGAGATATCAAGGGAACATTTCATGCAAAGATGGGCTCGATAAAGGACAGAAATGGTCTGGACCTAACAGAAGCAGAAGATATTAAGAAGAGGTGGCAAGAATACATGGAAGAACTGTACAAAAAAGATCTTCATGACCCAGATAATCATGATGATGTGATCACCAATCTAGAGCCAGACATCTTGGAATGTGAAGTCAAGTGGGCCTTAGAAAGCATCACTATGAACAAAGCTAGAGGAGGTGATGGAATTCCAGTTGAGCTGTTTCAAATCATGAAAGATGATGCTGTGAAAGTGCTGCACTCAATATGCCAGCAAGTTTGGAAAACTCAGCAGTGGCCACAGGACAGGAAAAGGTCAGTTTTCATTCCAGTTCCAAAGAAAGGCAATGCCAAAGAATGCTCAAACTACCGCACAATTGCACTCATCTCACATGCTAGTAAAGTAATGCTCAAAATTCCCCAAGCCAGGCTTCAGCAATACATGAACCATGAACTCCCTGATGTTCAAGCTGGTTTTAGAAAAGACAGAGGAACCAGAGATCAAATTGCCAACGTCCGCTGGATCCTGGAAAAAGCAAGAGAGTTCCAGAAAAACATCTATTTCTACTTTATTGACTATGCCAAAGCCTTTGACTGTGTGGATCACAATAAACTGTGGAAAATTCTGAAAGAGATGGGAATACCAGACCACCTAACCTGCCTCTTGAGAAATCTGTATGTAGGCCAGGAAGCAACAGTTAGAACTGGACATGGAACAACAGACTGGTTCCAAATAGGAAAAGGAGTACATCAAGGCTGTATATTGTCACCCTGCTTATTTAACTTATATGCAGAGTAAATCTTCAGAAACGCTGGATTGGAAGAAACACAAGCTGGAATCAAGACTGGTGGGAGAAATATTAATAACCTCAGATATGCAAATGACACCACCCTTATGGCAGAAAGTGAAGAGGAGCTAAAAAGCCCCTTGATGAAAGTGAAAGAGGAGAGTGAAAAAGTTGGCTTAAAGCTCAACATTCAGAAAATGAAGATCATGGCATCTGGTTCCATCACTTCATGGGAAATAGATTGGGAAACAGTGGAAACAGTGTCAGACTTTTTTGGGGGGGCTCCAAAATCACTGCAGATGGTGACTGCAGCCATGAAATGAAAAGACGCTTACTCCTTGGAAGAAAAGTTATGACCAATCTAGATAGTATATTCAAAATCAGAGACATTACCTTGCCGACTAAGGTCCGTCTAGTTGAGGCTATGGTTTTACCTGTGGTTATGTATGGATGTGAGAGTTGTACTGTGAAGAAGGCTGAGCACTGAAGAATTGATGCTTTTGAATTGTGGTGTTGGAGAAGACTCTTGAAGGTCCCTCAGATCTCAAGGAGATCCAACAAGTCCATTCCGAAGGAGATCAACCCTGGGATTTCTTTGGAAGGAATGATGCTAAAGCTGAAGCTCCAGTACTTTGGCCACCTCATGCGAAGAGTTGACTCATTGGAAAAGACTCTGATGCTGGGAGAGATTGGGGGCAAGAGGAGAAGGGGACGACCGAGGATGAGATGGCTGGATGGCATCACAGACTCGATGGACGTGAGTCTGAGTGAACCCCGGGAGTTGGTGATGAATAGGGAGGCCTGGCGTCCTGCAATTCATGGGGTCGCAAAGAGTCAGACATGACTGAGTGGCTGAACTGAGATAACACGATCATGATGACAATGAAGAGCGCTCACAAATCAGGAAAAATCTGAGTCGTTTAAAGTACAAGTTAGATAGATACTGTGCACACACACTCTTAGAAAGTAATCACAAAGCATGAAAAAAAATATATACTAAGAAGTTACTTTAAAATTGATGATATAATTTGTAAAACAACATAGAGCTAAAAATTATCCAGACACAGTGGAAAAATCTTCCTGAGACAATTGATAGACCTTGAGTGTGTAAAAATATCATTGCTTTTAATTTGTAACATAATGAAAGTAAATTTGTTATTGTAACTTATTTCTTAAAACTTAAAATAAATTGTCATTTGATATTTGCTTACTTCCTGAGTTTTCTCAGTGATATTTACCTTGCTTTGTTCTATTTTTGTCAAATCCTCATTGTAAATATTTCCTCGTACTATCCATTTTACAAATGATGATATTTTCCCATAGTGTGTTATAATATTAAAATATATTTGCTACTGGACTAGTTTTCTAAACTTTTTCCTCCACATATATTTTTAGGTTTCATAGTGGACTGAGGAAAAATTGATCTTACTTTTAGGGAAAACAATCCCAGAGCATTAAAAGAGAAAAAAAGAAAAAAGATAAAAAATGGCAGATTCATGTTGATGTATGGCAAAACCAATACAATATTATAAAGTAATTAACCTCCAATTAAAATAAATAAATTTATATTTAAAAAATGAAATGAGGCTACTGCAGGAATTAATACAAGCTGATGCATCAACACAGTGGTTATTAATTCAAATAAAAAGCTTTTAACTCCATAAGATTTATTTTGAAGTAGTATCTACACATGGCTTCCATGGTATCTTGGCTGGTAAAGAATCTACCTGCAAAGCAGGAGACTCAGCTTTGATTTCTGGGTCAGGAAGAGCCCGTGGAGAAGGGATAGGAAACCCACTCCAGTTTTCTTGGGCTTCCTTGGTGGCTCAGATGGTAACGAATGTGCCTGCAATGTGGGAAACCTAGGTTCAATCCCTGGGGTGAGACTATTCCCCTGGGAAGGGCATGACACACACACCCCAGTGTTCTTTTCTGGAGAATCCCCATGGACAGACCATGGTTGGGCTACAGACCATGGTTGGGCTATAGACCATGGTTGGGCTACAGACCATGGTTGGGCTACAGACCATAGGGTCACAGAGAGTCAGACACAATTAAGTGACTAAGCTAGCAGTCCCACAAAAGCATCTCCAATGATTCACACCTTAACCTCAATGGGCTTCAGAATGACCAACTGATGACAGCAGTAAGAATTCCATTCTGTTTCATAGATGGATTGCCATGATACCCTGATTCTCAGCAAAAATATACTCTTTTTGTTTATAGACCCACTTGAAAGGCCGGGTATGAAGGAAAATTCTTCCATTGGCTTAATCAAAGAGCAATATGATTGACTGTTTCCTTTTTATAACTGGAAAAGTGGTCTGCAATAACAATGTGTACCCCAGGAAAATGGAACTATTTTGGCTAGTTGGTCATGGCCTTGGAAATAAGGCATTAGGATAAGGAAACAAGTTATCCTTGAGAAGAAATATGAATTGGATGATGATGTGTGCAAAAAATATGCAGATGTTTTTCTCTGTGTTTCATGTTAATACTTATCTAGCATCTTCCTCATGGCCAAGCTAGACACGATTGGAAGAATGTATATGCCACTTGAGCACATAGCATGACTGAATATCTAATCCTATATCACAAAAACCTATGCTGAGTGTCATGCATCCCCTTCATTAGTTAATTAACCATCTACTTGCAAACAGCTTGATCACATCAAATTTCCTCCCACTTGGTAGGGTCTATTCTGGAGATGTGTTAACTTCAATTGATACATACCACTGATACCATCATCCAAGGGTAACGATAGCCTATTGACAGGGAGTTTCCATTTAAATTGCCTCAGACTGTGGGAGGGCTTCTAAGCTGGTTCAGTGGATAAAGAATCCACCTGCAATGCAGGAACAGGAGACACAGGTTCATTGCTGGGTCAGGAAGATCCCCTGGAGGAGGCCATGGCAACATACTCCAGTATTCTTGCCTGGAAATTCCTCTCATGGACAGAAGAACCTGGTGGGCTACAGTCCCTGGTGTTGCAAAGAGTCAGACATGACTGAAGCAATTGAGCATGTACACAGACTAAGAAAAATATTTTACCGAAAAAAAAGTAGTGACATAATAGGCTTGTAACTGTGATTCACTGCTATTGTGTCATATTCCATCTTCTAGAAGCAATGTCTTAAGGAATATAGGAATAAACTGTTGAAAGCTTAGCTAAACCCCAGTCAAAATAATTACCTTTACGTCTTAATGCTCTATAATGCAGAAAACAAATGGCAAATGTACAATGCTAAGTATTCACATGGATCTGGTGCTAATGGATAGACGTGGAATTGTCCTTTACCAGTGCTTCTGAGTTTATCACAGCCAATTCTTACTAAGTGAATTTCTGAGTTATATACTTCAAGTAGAAGGAATGTGATTATAGACTGAAGTTCTGCAATATAAGAAGATATGTAAAGCAAAGTAGTAACTATGTGGGTAAAACTGAATGGACATATATATAATACAGCAAAATGCTAACATTTGATTGCATTAAGAAATTAGAATTAAAATATTAAAAGTATACTAGGAGTATGGAGCTAAAGTATTCTAATTTTATTATATTGAAGCAAATTAAATCTATTTGTTAATTTCGATTTACTTTTT
Organism: Ovis canadensis; assembly: GCF_042477335.2. Lineage (NCBI taxonomy): Eukaryota > Metazoa > Chordata > Mammalia > Artiodactyla > Bovidae > Ovis > Ovis canadensis. The sequence goes on from NC_091247.1 coordinate 54,739,725, forward strand.
TAACTTTTATGATTTAAAGTTATGTTTAATTTTTAGGATTAATACCAGAAGAATAAAATAGAGAGTATAGCTTCCAAAAAGGTAGACAAAAACCAAGAAACAAAAAAGATTGAAAGAACATTCAGTTCTTCAAGAAGAAGGTGATGAAGGAAAAGGGGAGAGAAAGAGAGAGAGAGAAAGAAATGAATATTTTTAGAGAGGAATTCATGGGAGACCACTTGTAAATAAGATTAACAAAGTTAATGATTTATTCCATTTCTCAGCAATAATAGAATAACTCAAAGCTTTTGTGACACATGATTGAATGCAGTGAAAGGATACACTCTCAGTTTTGGGATATACCTACGTAAATAACAATATGATCTTGATGATAAACTGAGAATGAGTATTAATTGAATTGGAATCTTCAGCAGCATCATGTAAAGGAAAGACTGAGGAATTACATTGGACTAAAAGAAAGCAAAGAGGTTGCTACAAATGACTGCAAATTGGAAGGCTTTGCGATGGTGGGCATTATTGGGACAAATTTTGAAACTCGAACAACTGTACATTACATGAACTTATTACGTCATTGCAATTTTATTGTTTTTGATATCTATACTGATGTTATATAGAATAAAATCTTTGTAGGGATTACACAGTAAATTATTCAAATATAAAGGACACCATGTAAACAACTGACATACACTTATGATTAAAAAAAAATTATTTTCCTGAAAATGATAAAATAGTCTGCATGTTTATATTTTTAAATGTTTAGAAAAATGCCTAAAATAACCTAAATAATGTAAAAGAAGGGGAAAATAATGGCTAAAGCAGAAACTAAGAAATTAGAAAACAATCTTTAATAGAGGGAAACTGAACAGAACCAAATACAAACTATTTAAAAATAACTGACTATAAAAAGTAAAAAACAAATGAAGAAAGAAGAAAAGGTAGACAATAAATATTAGAAAATTTTTAAAAAATATTTCAGAATAAGTGTGCAAATTTAAATAAGATTATATTGAAACATTATGAAAAGTTTTACATCAACATTGAGACTTTAGATAAAATGGAAATATTTTCTAAATATTAGAAAAAATATTTATCTAAATATTATTTAGATAAAATGTAAATAGTTTGCTACACTCAATAACTCTGCAACCATTAAAGACAATAAGAAAATTTTAAATGTTTAATTAACTTTTAAAAAGATCTTTCCAAACCAATACAATATTGTAAAGTAATTAACCTCCAATTAAAATAAATAAATTTATATTAAAAAAAGATCTTTCCCTTAAAACAAAACAACACATACAGACACACATAACATATACAATGCATGCTAGGCTTTTTTAAATACCAAAATTTTAATAAAGAAATAAATTCAATCTTACACGAAATTTAGCAGAATACAGAAAGAGAAGCAATATTTCCCAATTTATGCTGAGAATATGCAAAAATGTTCCCAGTTTATGCATCTGCTGCTACTGCTGCTGTCGCTTCAGTTATGTCCGACTCTGTGCGACCCCATAGATGGCAGCCCACCAGGCTCCCCTGTCCCAGGGATTCTCTAGGCAAGAACACTGGAGTGGGTTGCCATTTCTTTCTCCTATGCGTGAACATGAAAAGTGAATGTGAAGTCGCTCAGTCCTGTCCAACTCAGCGACCCCATGGACTGTAGCCCACCAGGCTCCTCCATCCATGGGATTTTCCAGGCAAGAGTACTGGAGTGGGGTGCCATTGCCTTCTTCGAACAGAACGCAAAGCCTTGATACCAAAGTCTGAAGCTGAAATTAAAAGAAAGGAAAATCACAGGTTAAGAGCATACTTGGAACAAAAGTGAAAGGAAATTTCATTATAGCATTATACAAAATAAATAATACATAATGGAAATTTGGGTTTATCCCAGCAATGTAGGCCATTTAATATTAGAAAATAAATCAATATAACAACACATTGATAAAAAAGAGGGAGAATATATTTGATAATTTATACTGCTGCAGAAAATTTCTCAAAAGATTCAACATTTATTTGTGAGTAAATATCTTACTAGGTGAGAAACAGTGTTTTTAAATTTCATATAAGTAATTCTTAAACTCTTACAATGACTATTTTGCTCAAAGGTAAAAATTTGAATTCTCTCCTTTTGAAATTTAAAAGGAAAAATTAACAGTGAAAACTAGAGTATCTACTAATATTCAGCATTGTAACTGAGATAATAGTCAATGTTATATATGTATTAAAACTAATTTTATAATGTAATTTATTTGATATCACTGTGAGTAGAGAAAATTTAAAACTCTTGTTAAAAATGTATTAGTGTATTTGGCAAGGTTCTGTATATCTAATCAATATACCAAAATCAGTTGTACCTCTACATACTATCAACTGACAGGAATAGTTTACAATAAAATGAAAAATAGAAATTGCTTTGGAAAATATGTAACAAAGAAATACAAGGTCTATTTGCATAAAATTTTATGCTTTTATTGATAATCTTTAAAGAAGGCTTGATAAACGAATACATGTAATGCATTAGAAATTACATTTTAACGCACGTCCTCAAAATTGTTATTAAATCGATTTATATATACAATTTTTATATTTGCAATCCAAAGTGCTTTATGTTGATATTTTACACAGCTTAGTAAGTTGATTTGGAAATGCCTGGAGCCAAGAAAAGCCAATACACTATCATGCTAATTGCACAAAAATTTGACTTCAAAAGTCTTAAAAATGAAATGCTGTAGTAAAAACAAAGTTGTATAAATAGATCAATGCAATGGAATGAAGAAACTAGATGCAGATACAAGTATATATAGGAACTATTGACATATGAATGAGAAGGTAATCCAGAGTGGGAAATTTTGTCTTTTTTAATAAAAAGGTGCTTGTAACTGGTTGATTTAATATCTATGTTTAAGCCAAAATTTAAATGCCTCAGAAAATTATGACATATTTTAAGTACTTTGAAACATGGAAGATTTTCTGAAAGAAGAACAAAAACTTTAATCAGACTTTTGGCAAGACAGAAATGACAGCAGTAAAATTTTTAAGGACCCTGAATATCCAATAAAGCTAACATGCATGCAAAATGCCAGAGTAGGAAGATCCAAGGGTTGGTCCCTCCATCTAAGCAACCATTGAACTGGAAAAGAATTAAATCAACTATTTTGGAACACAGAAATATGATTGGTCACTTATAACAGAAAGGGGAGTGCTTGATGAAGCCATTTTTGGTAAGAAAGTAGAATCCACAAACCATTTTCCATGCCCCATTCCTCAGCCCCTTTATCACCTTGGGGACAGTGGTCTTCATTTCTTGGTTGTATAGCTAATTCTATGGCAGGCACAGGAGACCTTGTGCTCCAAAAACTAGAGGATGTGCATTTGGGTTGGTGTGGCAGAACTCTGAAGAACTGGCAGAGACACCTTCTTTGGTTTTAGTCTTTTTGGCCACAGTGATCTCCCCTGGTGGCATCTATCAGGACAGGTAAAGAATAATCCTTCTTCATCCCCTTTTGGAATCACACATTTAACAATATCTTTGTCAGATCACTGTCTGAAGATAGAGAAAATCTTGGTGTGCATGCTCAGTCATGTTTGACTCTTTGCAACCCTGTGGACTCTAGCTCACCAGACTCCTCTGTCCATGGGATTTCCCAGGCAAGAATACTGGAGTGGGTTGCCATTTCCTCCTCCAGGGGATCTTCCTGACCCAGGGATCAAACCTACATCTTCTGCATCTCCTGTATTGCAGTGGATTCTTTACCTCTGGAGCCACTGGGGATAGAGAAAATGGGCCAAAAATTTCAATGTAAAAAAGGAGTACACACTTTGGAAAAACAAACACAAATGGACATTCCGAAGCCTACACAGGCAAAAGGAACAATCCCTGAGGACTGTGAACATCATACTTCCAAATTTACCACATTATAACACAGAATGTTCAGTTCTTTACAAAAATATTACAAACCATTCAAAGGAACTTGAAAGAATGACTCATTGAAAACACAAAAATGACTGACAGAAATTCCAAAGAAACCCAGACTTCTGTAATTACTGAATTCACCAACATAGTAAAAAGATTACATTCCATGAAAAAATGGAATTTGTCTCAGAAATTCCAGACTGAATCAATGTGAAAAATAAATTAACATACTGCACTATATCTATGGAATAAAGGGTAAAGGCCACATGATAGTCTCCCCCAATGGCTCACTGGTAAAAGATCCACCTGCAATGAAAGAAATGCAGCAGAGTTGGGTTCCATCCTGAGTCAGGAAGATCCCCTGGAAGAGGAAATGTAACCCAGTCCAGTATTCTTGCCTGAAAAATCCAATGGAAAGAGGAGCCTGGCAGGCTACAGTCCATGGGATCACAAAGAGTCGGATATGACTGAGTGTGAATGTGTAAAGCTTGAGAATCTCTTTACAGGCAGAAAAAGCAATTGACACATCTTTTTGTGATAAAAAAACAATCAGCAAAATAAAAATATTTTGAAGATAACTACTTCAATCTCACAAAACTCATCTGAAAAATTCACAGCTAAAATTAAACTTCACAGAGAAATAGTAAGAGAGTGGAGGATCAGGAAAAAGACAAAGATATCTGCTCTTATTATTACTGTTCAAAATTGTACTGCTGCTGCTAAGTCGCTTCAGTTGTGTCCGACTCTGTGAGACCCCAGAGATGGCAGCCCATCAGGCTCCCTGTCCCTGGGATTCTCCAGGCAAGAACACTGGAGTGAGTTGCCATTTCCTTCTCCAATGCATGAAAGTGAAAAGTGAAAGTGAAGTCACTGAGTCGTGTCCAACTCTCATCAACTCCATGGACTGCAGCCTACCAGGCTCTTCTGTCCATGGGATTTTCCAGGCAAGAGTACCGGAGTGGGGTGCCATTGCCTTCTCCACAACATTGTACTAGAGGAAACCAATACAACATTATAAAGTAAATAAATAAAACTATATAAAAAAAAGAAAAAATAGAAGGCATCCAAATTGGAAAAGAAGTATTAAAACTATTTGCACTTGATATGATCTTGTTTATAGTATATCCTGAAGAATAACAACAAACAATTACAACTAATGAATGACTTCAAAAATCTGTTTTATTTTTACACACTGACAATAAACGGTATGAAAATTAGAGTAAAAAATCAAAGAGATTAAAAAGCAAAGAACGTGTAGATGAATTTGAAAAATAATTCAATTTAGACATTAAACCCATAAATATTGTAAAAAAAATTATAAGTCCAAACTAATGGGAAGACATTAAATTTAAAAAAAAAATAGAAAGCTTGTCATTACTAAGATATCAGTACCCTCTAAAGTGACTTATATTTCAACTTTTTAAAAAAAATCAGATAATTTTTATTTTTTGTTAATTTTTTTATTTTAATTTTTACTTTATTTTAATTTACAATACTGCATTGGTTTTGTCATACATTGACATGAATCCACCATGGGTATACAGGAGCTCCCAATCATGGATCCCCCTCCCACCTCCCACCCCATATCATCCCTCTGGATCATCCCCATGCACCAGCCCCAAGCATCCTGTATCCTGTATCGAACATAGACTGCCACTTCATTTCTTACATGATAGTATACATGTTTCAATGCCATTCTCCCAAATCATCCCACCCTCTCCCTCTCCCTCAGAGTCCAAAAGTCCATTCTATACATCTGTGTCTCTTTTGCTGTCTCGCATACAGGGTCATCATTACAATCTTTCTAAATTCCATATATATGTGTCAGTATACTGTATTGGTGTTTTTCTTTCTGGCTTACTTCACTCTGTATAATCGGCTCCAGTTTCATCCATCTCATTAGAACTGATTCAAATGTATTCTTTTTAATGGCTGAGTAATACTCCATTGTGTATATGTACCACAGCTTTCTTATCCATTCATCAGCTGATGGACATCTAGGTTGTTTCCATGTCCTGGCTGTTATAAACAGTGCTGCAATGAACATTGGGGTACACGTGTCTCTTTCAATTCTGGTTTCCTTGGTGTGTATGCCCAGCAGTGGGATTGCTGGGTCATAAGGCAGTTCTATTTGCAATTTTTTAAGGAATCTCCACACTGTTCTCCATAGTGGCTATACTAGTTTGCATTCCCACCAACAGTGTAAGAGGGTTCCCTTTTCTCCATACTCTCTCCAGTATTTATTGCTTGTAGACTTTTGGATCGCAGCCATTCTACTGGTGTGAAATGGTACCTCATTGTGGTTTTGATTTGCATTTCTCTAATAATGAGTGATGTTGAGCATCTTTTCATGTGTTTCTTAGCCATCCGTATGTCTTCTTTGGAGAAATGCCTTAGTTCCTTGGCCCATTTTTTGATTGGGTCATTTATTTTTCTGGAGTTGAGCTGCATAAGTTGCTTGCATATTTTTGAGATTAGTTGTTTGTCAGTTGCTTCATTTGCTATTGTTTTCTCCCATTCAGAAGGCTGTCTTTTCACCTTACTTATAGTTTCTTTTGTTGTGCAGAAGCTTTTAATTTTAATTAGATCCCATTTGTTTATTTTTGCTTTTATTTCCAGTATTCTGGGAGGTGGATCATAGAGGATCCTGCTGTGATTTATGTCGGAGAGTGTTTTGCCTATGTTCTCCTCTAGGAGTTTTATAGTTTCTGGTCTTACGTTTAGATCTTTAATCCATTTTGAGTTTGTTTTTGTGTGCGGTGTTAGAAAGTGATCTAGTTTCATTCTTTTACAAGTGGTCGACCAGTTTTCCCAGCACCACTTGTTAAAGATTGTCTTTACTCCATTGTATATTCTTGCCTCCTTTGTCAAAGATAAGGTGTCCATAGGTGTGTGGATTTATCTCTGGGCTTTCTATTTTGTTCCATTGATCTATATTTCTGTCTTTGTGCCAGTACCATATTGTCTTAATGACTGTGGCTTTGTAGTAGAGCCTGAAGTCTGGCAAGTTGATTCCTCCAGTTCCATTCTTCTTTCTCAAGACTGCTTTGGCTATTCGAGGTTTTTTGTATTTCCATACAAATCTTGAAATTATTTGTTCTAGTTTTGTGAAAAATAACGCTGGAAGCTTGATAGGGATTGCATTAAATCTGTAGATTGCTTTGTATTTATTATTTTAATCTAAATTTTTTTTTGGCAGAAATAAATAAACTGATTCTAAACTTCATAAGAAATACAAGTGACCAGGAAGAGCACTAAGAAATAAAGAAAGAAAATAGCTGGCTTACCCACACTTCCCAAATTTAAACTATGCTATATTAAACTGTGATAATCAATACTGACATATAGATTAAGATAAGATTCATTTCATAAATTAATGAATTGAGGATACCTAAATAAACCTAAACATGTTTGGGCATTTGGTGTTTGACTAAGAGCACTAAGACAATTCAATGTAAAAACAAACAAGCAAACAAAAAAAAAAAAACAGTCTTTTCAACAAATGGTGCTTGACCGAATACATATCCACATTCAAGAGTTAAGCTGAACACCTACTTTAAATAATAGTCAAAAATTAGTCAAAATAAATCAAATATAAGCATTAAAATTATAAAAATCCTATAGGATTTTATAACATGCATATAAATGTTTATGACCTTGAATTAAGCAGTGGTTTTATAGATATGGCACCTAAAATGCAAACAGCAAGGGGGGAAAAACATATATAATGGACTTCCTCAAAATTAAAACCTTTAAGCAACAAAGAGTACAATTAAGAATGTGAAACTCATAGAATGGGAGAAATCTTTGCAAATAATATCTGCTGTCTTTGTTGTTGTTGTTCAGTTGCTCAGTCGTGTCTGACTCTTTGTGACGCCTTGGGCTGCAGCATGCCAGGCTTCTCTGTCCTTCACCAAACTCATGTCCATTGAGTCAGTGATGCCATCCAATGGTCTAGTCCTCTGCTGTCAGCTTTGCCTCCTGCCTTCAATCTTCTCCAGCATCAGGGTCTTTACTAATAAGCCAGCTCTTCACATTAGGTAGCTAAAGTATTGGAATTTCAGCTTCAGCATCAGTCCTTCCAATGATTATTCAAGATTGATTTCCTTTAGGATTCACTGGTTTGATCTCTTTGCAGTCCAGGGACTCTCAAGAGTCTTCTCCAACACCACAATTCAAAACCATCAATTCTTCAGTGCTCAGCTTTCTTTATGTCCCAACTCTCACATCCATCCGTGACTACTAGAAAAAACATAGCTTTGACTAGATGGAACTGAATTGATAAAGTAATGTCTCTGTTTTTTAATCTGCTGTCTAGGTTTGTCATAGCTTTTCTTCCAAGGAGCAAGTGTCTTTTAATTTAAAGTCTTCAGTCACCGTCTGCAGTGATTTTGGAGCCCCCCCCACCCCAAATAAATTCTGTCACTATTTCCATTGTTTACCCTTCTATTTGCCATGAAGTGGTGGGACCAGATTCCATCATCTTCTTTTTTTTTTTTTTAAGTTGATTTTTAAGCTAGCTTTTTCACTCTCCTCTTTCACTTTCATCAAGAGGCTTTTCAATTCCTCTTCAATTTCTATTGTAAGGGTGATGTCATCTGCATGTTAGAGGTTATTGATGTTTCTCCCAGCAATCTTGATTCCAGCTTGTGCTTCATCCAGCTTGGCATTTCACATGATATACTCTGCATATTCAATAATATCTTATATGCATATTGCTAAGTGGAAGAAGCCACTATGCAAAAGTTGCATATTGTATCATTCCAACTATATGCCATTCTGGAAAAGGCAAAACTATAAAAAGAGACATATTAGTAAACATATCAGTCATGATGAAGGTTGGAGAAGGTAGAAAGGATTAAATAGGTAGAGTAAAGGGTTATTTTTAAGGCAGTGAAACTATTCTTTATAATGCTCTACTGATGAATGTATGTCATTAAGATTCATCAAAATACATAAATGTACAACACAAAAGATGAATCCTAATGTAAGCTATGGAAATTAATTAATAACAGTATGTTGATACAGGTTCAATTATAGCAAATATATTACATTATTGAAATATGTTAAAATGCAAAATCTGTGAATTTGAGGGTATTTTTACTAACACTTGCTCTAAAAAATGAATTCTGTTACTGAAAAAAGAAAAGCTTGCTAAGTTTTGTTTTTGAGTCACCATTTTGTAATTTTTTGTGTTTTTTTTTCTCTGCATATATTGATAGATTCACAGATAATTATATCTTTTTTGCGGTCATTGTAAACAGTATTATGTTTCTTTTCTTATTTAGAATTAACCCTTTAATTGTTGGAATATGGAAGTGGGATCAAGATGACAGACTAGGAAAACACTGAGCTCTCTCACCTTCTTACATAAACATCAACATTCTCTTTGAAAATGACCTGAAGACTAGCAGAGTTGGTGTTCTACAACCAAGGTTGCAGAGGAACAAACACATAGTCTGGTAGCAGGAGAGAAGCAATTTACTCTACCACATTCCTGGCAGATGACCTAGAAGAGGGGGAAGATATCATAATCTTGGGCATCACCTCTAAGGAGCAAGGAGTTCAGATATCAGGTTGGGCAACAAGCAGTGAAGTCCGGCACTGGGAAAATGAGTTCTCTTGCCTGGTTTGAAAAGCAGTGAGGCTTACTGGATGGCTATAGGAAACAAAGACTCCTCTCCTAGAATGTGCCCAAATAAGCTTGCTCCTATTTCAAACACAGAAACAGAAGATTGAAAAGCTCCAGGTGCTCTGGTTAGCCTGCTATGACAATCTCAGGATGCTCCCCAGCCCACACTAGACTCCTGTTCCAGTCTTTCCTATTCCAACCAGAACAGAAAATGCCTGGAAAACAAGAGAAATGGAGCTGCCTTAGAATTGTGGATCTTGCTTCATGGGGCCCAGACTTACCCCTGACCAAGATGGAGATCACCATGGCACTAAGTAGCTCAGAGTTGCTGCTCCAGCCACTTGGGTTCTAAATCTTCCCAAAGTATGGAAAGACTGCTCATGCTATTGAGAATATAAGCTCCCTCAGGGCTCCTCTCCAGTCCCTTGGATCCTGGTCCCATCCCTCATCAGTGTTGCACTGGCCACTAAACCTGGGAAGAGCCCTGGCTAAATCATGGCTCCACTTCTGGCTTGTCTAACTCCAGCCCTATACCTCATGAAGATGGGGACTGACAGAGCACCCCTGGAAAAAATGCTGCCAGTGATCACTTCATATATACCTCTCTCACCAAAACCATTAGGCACTAACAAACTGCAGAGGGATGTTTTGAACACATAGAAACTTTGCACACAAGTTTCTTGGAATCAGAAGCTCTTTCATCTCATTTCATAGAGAGAAACAAACAGAGTCAAACAAATTGAGAATACACAGGAATATGTTCCAAGAGAAGAACAAGAAAAAACCCTAGAAAATAAAAACTAAGGAAACAGAGATAAGTAACTTATTTAAAAGAGTTCAAAGGAATAATGATTAAAAAAAATCATACTGACTTTGGGAAAAGAATATAAGAAGTCAAAGAGAACTTCAACCAAGAACCAGAAAACATAAAAAGAACCAATCTGAGCTAAAGAATATACTAACTGAAATAAAAAATGCATAAGAAGAAATTAACAACAGATTAGATAACACAGCAGAATGCATAAGCAACATGGAAGACAGGATATTAGAAGTCATCCAATAAGAAAAGAAAAAGCAAATTTACAAATGAAAGTAGTTTAAGGAATCTCTGTGACAACATCAAGAATATCAGTCTTATCATTATAAGGGCCTTAAAGGTGAAGAAAGAGAGAAAGAGGAAGAAATAATATTTGATGAAATTATGGCTGAAACATTCCTAACCTGAAAAAGGCAAAAATATCTAGGTTCAAGAAGCACAGAGACTCAGTCAAGATCAATAAAAAAATATCCACACAGAGACATATAATTAAAAAGCAAATGTTAAAGACAGAATTTTAGAGGCAATAAGAGAAAAACAAAGAGTCACAAACATGGGATTTCTTATAAGTCCATTAGCTTATTTTTCAATATCAATAGCTTTAATATTGAAGTTAAATATTAATAATATTCAATATTATTAAATTATAATTAATTTTATTATTAATAATATTAATAACCCATTAATACACAATATATTAATAACACTAAAGTACTTAAAGGAAGAAACTTAAAATAAAGGACACTCTACAGAGCAAATGGTTCTGATTTATTGGAGAAAGTTTTCCAAAGAAGCAAAAGCTAAAAGAGTTTATCACCCCTAAACCTGTCTTCAAAGAAATGTTAATGCCTTTCTTTTTTTTGAGATGATTCTATTTATTCATTTTTTAAATTAATTTGTTTTAATTGGAAGCTAACTACTTTATAATATAGTAGTGGTTTTTGCCATGTATTGACATGGATCAGCCACTGGTGTACATGTGCCCCCTGGTCCTGAACCTACCTCCCACCTTCCTCCCCATGCAAAAAAAGAGAAATGATTATACCAAAAAATAAGAAAATATTTTAAGGAAAAGTATCAAAACAAAATGTAAACATATAGGAAAAGATAAAAATTGCCTTATCATCTCAATAGATGCAGAAAAATCATTTGATAAAATTGATCATCTATTCATAATAAACATTCTCAACAAATTTGGTATAGTGGAAAATACCTCAATATTATAAAGGCCATTCATGACAAACCCACAACTAACTTCATACTCAATAGTGAAGCACAGGAAGTTTTCCCTTTAATATAAAGAACAAGACAAGGATACTCACTCTTGTCATTTATATTTAACATAGTATCTGGAGTTCTGGCTGCAGAAATCAGACCAGAAAAAAAAAAAAAAAAGAAAGATAGAAAAAAAGAAAGAAAGAAAGAAAAGTTATCCCAATTTGGAGAGAAACAGTGTAAATTGTGACTATTTGAAGACAATATCATACTCCTAAAGATTTCACCAAAAAAGAAAGTACTAAAATTAAATAAACTACTAGTGAAATTGCAAGAGCCAAGATTAATATACGAAATTTGTTGCATTTCTATACAATGAGTGTGAAAGATCATTAAAAGAAATAAAGAAAACACCCCATTTAAATTAAAATCAACAGGAAAAATACTTAGGAATAAATTTAACCAAGGTAGTGAAAAGGTAGTCCTCAGAAAACTGTAAAACATTGATGAAGGAAACTGAAGTAGTAGGTGAAAATAAATGGAAAGATATTCACTGTTCCTGGATTGAAAAAAATAATATTGTTAAAACTCCTATACTACTCAAAACAATCTATAAACTTAATGTTATTCTTATGAAAATATGCATGTCATTTTCCACAGGACTGGAATAAATAATCCTAAAATTTGTAAGGAGTTACAAAACTCCCTGAATTACCAAAATGATTTGATTGGGAAAAAAAAAAAGAACAATTCTGGAAGTATCAAACTCCTTGACTTCAAGAAATACTGCAAAGCTACAGTAGTCAAAACATGGTACTGGCACAAAAAAGAAAAGGTCAATGGCACAAAATGGAGATGAATTCCAGAAATAAACTCACACATATGCAATGAATTCATCTATGACAGACACAGCAAAAATATACAATGGAGAAATAATAGTCTCTGCAACAAGTGGTGTTAGGAAAACTGGACAGCTACATGTAAAAGAAATAAATTAAAAAATCTTCTCATATCACCCAAAGAAATTAAAATCCTGAATATATGCCCTGAAGTCATAAAATTGCTAGAAGAAACTATAAGCAGTGCAGTCTCTGACATTGGTCTTATTGTATAATTCTTATTTGTAACTACATCCTCAAGCAAGGGAACTAATAGGAAAAATAAATAAATGGGACATAATCAAAGCCAGGTTTCAGCAATACATGAACCGTGAAATTTCAGATAATGAAGGTGATTTTAGAAAAGGCCGAGGAGCCAGAGACCAAATTGCCAACATCCACTGGATCACGGACAAAGCAAGAGAGTTCCAGAAAAACATTTATTTCTGCTTTATTGACTATGCCAAAGCCATTGACTGTGTGGATCACAATCAACTGTGGAAAATTCTGAAAGAGATGGGAATACTAGACCACCTGACCTGCCTCTTGAGAAACCTGTATGCAGGTCAGGAAGCAACAGTTAGAACTGGACATGGATCAACAGACTGGTTCCAAGTAGGAAAAAGAGTACATCTAGGCTGTATATTGCCACCCTGCTTATTTAACTAATATGCAGAGTAAGTATATCATAAGAAATGCTGGGCTGGATGAAGCACAAGCTGGAATCAAGATTGCTGGAAAAATATCAATAACTTCAGATATGCAGATGACAGCACCCTTAGGGCAGAAAGTGAAGAAGAACTAAAGAGCCTCTTGATGAAAGTGAAAGAGGAGAGTGAAAAAGTTGGCTTAAAGCTCAACATTCAGAAAACGAAGATCATGGCATCCGGTCCCATCACTGCATGGGAAATAGATGGAGAATGAGTGGAAACAGTGGCTGACTTTATTTTTCTGGGCTCCAAAATCACTGCAGATGGTGACTGCAGCCATGAAATTAAAAGAAACTTACTCTTTGGAAGGAAAGTTATGACCAACTTAGACCTCATATTTAAAAGCAGAGACATTACCTTGCCCACAAAGGTCCATCTAGTTAAGGCTATGGTTTTTCCAGTGGTTATGCATGGATGTGAGAGTTGGGCTATAAAGAAAGCTGAATGCTGAAGAACTGATGCTTTTGAACTGTGGTATTGGAGAAGACTCTTGAGAGTCCCTTGGACTTCAAGGAGATCCAACCAGTCCATCCTAAAGGAAATCAGTCCTGGGTGTTCATTGAAAGGACTGATTTTGAAGCTGAAACTCCAATACTTTGTCCACTTGATGCAAAGAGCTGACTCATTTGGAAAAATGCTGATGGTAGGAAAGATTGAGGGCAGGAGGAGAAGGGCATGGCAGAGGATGAGATGGTTGGATGGCATCACCGACTCAATGAACATGGGTTTGCGGGGACTCTGGGAGTTGGTGATGGACAGGGAGGCCTGGCATGCTGCGGTTCATGGGGTTGCAAAGAGTCGCACATGACTGAGTGACTGAACTGAACTGAATCAAAATAAAATGCTTTAGCACAGAAATAATCAACACAATTAAAAGACAGCTTATTCAATGGGACAATATGTTTACAAATTATATTCTCATAAGGGGTTAATATTCAAAATATACAAATATCTCATACAATTCAGTATTATAAAAAATGATTAAAATATGGGCAAAATTAAAAGCTTCTGCACAACAAAGGAAAATATAAGCAAGGTGAAAAGACAGCCTTCTGAATGGGAGAAAATAATAGCAAATGAAGCAACTGACAAACAACTAATCTCAAAAATATACTAGCAACTTATGCAGCTCAACTCCAGAAAAATAAACGACCCAATCAAAAAATGGGCCAAAGAACTAAATAGACATTTCTCCAAAGAAGACATACGGATGGCTAACAAACACATGAAAAGATGCTCAACATCACTCATTATTAGAGAAATGCAAATCAAAACCACAATGAGGTACCACTTCACACCAGTCAGAATGGCTGCGATCCAAAAATCTGCAAGCAATAAATGCTGGAGAGGGTGTGGAGAAAAGGGAACCCTCCTACACTGTTGGTGGGAATGCAAACTAGTACAGCCACTATGGAGAACAGTGTGGAGATTCCTTAAAAAATTGCAAATAGAACTACCTTATGACCCAGCAATCCCACTGCTGGGCATACACACCGAGGAAACCAGAATTGAAAGAGACACATGTACCCCAATGTTCATCGCAGCACTGTTTATAATAGCCAGGACATGGAAACAACCTAGATGTCCATCAGCAGATGAATGGATAAGCAAGCTGTGGTACATATACACAATGGAGTATTACTCAGCCGTTAAAAAGAATTCATTTGAATCAGTTCTGATGAGATGGATGAAACTGGAGCCAATTATACAGAGTGAAGTAAGCCAGAAAGAAAAACACCAATACAGTATACTAACACATATATATGGAATTTAGGAAGATGGCAATGACGACCCTGTATGCAAGACAGGGAAAGAGACACAGATGTGTATAATGGACTTTTGGACCCAGAGGGAGAGGGAGAGGGTGGGATGATTTGGGAGAATGACATTCTAACATGTATACTATCATGTGAATTGAATCGCCAGTCTATTTCTGACGCAGAATGCAGCATGCTTGGGGCTGGTGCATGGGGATGACCCAGAAAGATGTGATGGGGAGGGAGGTGGGAGGGGGGTTCATGTTTGGGAATGCATGTAAGAATTAAAGATTTTAAAATTTAAAAAAAAAAAATATGGGCAAAAGACCTGAATAGACATTTTTCCAAAGCAGACATACAGATAGGCAACTGACAGATGAAAAAGTGCTCCAATCATCAGGAAAATGCAAATCAAAACAACCATGAAATGTTATCCCATACCTGACAGAATGATAATCTTTAAAAAGACAAGAAATAAGGAGTGTTGGTGACACAAGGTAACCTTTGCGTGCTGTTGGGGAAATGAAGATTGGTATAGCCACTAAAGTGAAACATATGGATGTTCCTTAAAAAAAATTAAACAGCTTAAAATAGGACTAGTATATAATCCTACAAACCCACTTTTGTTTATTTATTCAAAGAAAACATATATACTAATTCAAAAAGGTATCCACGTCTCACTGTTCAGAGTATCATTACTGTTAGTACCAAGATATAGAAACAATCTAAGTGTAACTGTCCATCAACAGACAAATGGATTGCGTGTGTGTGTATATATATATATATATATATATATATGAACATATATATTTTGCAGCTATAAAAGAGAATGAAATTCTACCATTTGCAGCAATGTGAGTGCACTTAGAGAGTATTATGCTTAGTGAAATGTCAGACAGAGAAAAACAAATGCAATATATTTTCATCTTTATGTGGAATGTAAGGTGTAAAACAAAGAAACAAATACAATGAAACAGAAATAGACTCATAGATACAGAGAACTAACTAGTACTCTCCAGAGGGAAGTTAATTGGGTTAGGGCCCAAATAAATGAAGAAGATTAAGAGGCATGAACTACCAGGTGTAAAATTAATAAGGTGCAAGGATGTAATATACTGTACAAGGGATATAGCCAATATCTTTACAATAACTTTATAATAACTTTGTGTAACATACATTCTATAAAATTACTGTATTGTAAATTTGAAACTAAGGTAATATTGTAATTCAAATATCTCAATAAAAATAAATAAAATAAAATTATTTCATGACTGGTATATATGAAAGCAATTGACTTTTCTGTTAGGCTTGCATCCTGTCACAATGCTATACTAGGAGGTTTTCAGATGCTCATGTTGATTCTTGCAATTTTTTATATAAGCAATATTGTCTTCTGTGAATAAATCAGTGTATTTATTTATTACCAACATGCATGTTTTTCCTTTCTTTGTCTTGTGTGATTGCTTCAGTTAGCAATTGCAACATAATGTGAGAGAGGACAATCTTGCCTTGTTCTTCAATTTATGAGTAAAATGTCCATTTTATCACAATTTATGTATAACCTTGGTAATTAATATCTTATGGAAGTTGTTTTTATACTTATGAAAGGTTTTCTCTATTCATAGATTGCTGAGATTATTTGGTTATCAATAGGTAATGAAAGTTGTCAAATATTTTTTTTCTGCCCAAATGATATAGCAGTATATATATATATATATATATATATATATATATACTTGACTTGATTTTTAAATGATGAAATACCCTTGCAAAGTAGACTAAATCTCATTTTCCATTATGTATCATTATTATTTTTAATTTGGGGTTTTGATTTGCTAATTCTTAAGGGAGGATATTTTCATTTGTATTCATGAGTGATCTTGGCCTGTTTTTTTTTTCTTCTAATATATTCATCTGATTTTAAAAATAGGCTAATTCAAGATTTTTTAAACAAATTGGGAACTTTTCCTCTGTTTCCTAATTCTAGAAGAGAATGTGGAAAATTGGTGTTACCTCTAGCTTAAACAATTGACAGAGTGTAATGGTAAACATTATCTGCTCTGATGGTCTCCCATTTGGAAGGTTATTCATTATTGATTTAGTTTACATATATATACATATATTATATATATATATAATATATATATATAGCAACTGGTAAAACTTGCAATGCAGGAGACCCTGATTTGATTGCTGGTATGGAAGATACCCTGGAGAAGGGATAGGATACCTCCAATATTCTTGGGCTTCTCTGGTACCTCAGATGGTAAAGAATCCACCTGCAATGTGGGAGACCTGGGTTTGCTGTAAAAGTGCTGCATTCAATATGCCAGCAAATTTGGAAAACTCAGCAGTGGCCATAGGACTGGAAAAGGTCAGTTTTCATTCCAGTCCCAAAGAAAGGCAATGCCAAAGAATGCTCAAACTACAGTACAATTGCACTCATCTCACATGCTAGTAAAGTAATGCTCAAAATTCTCCAAGCCAGGCTTCAGCAATATGTGAACCGTGAACTTCCAGATGTTCAAGCTGGTTTTAGAAGAGTCAGAGGAACCAGAGATCAAACTGCCAACATCCGCTGGATCATGGAAAAAGCAAGAGAGTTCCAGAAAAACATCTATTTTTGCTTTATTGACTATGCCAAAGCCTTTGACTGTGTGGATCACAATAAACTGTGGAAAATTCTGAGAGAGATGGGAATACCAGATCACTTGACTTGCCTCTTGAGAAATCTATATGCAGGCCAGGAGCAATAGTTAGAACTGGACATGGAACAACAGACTGGTTCCAAATAGGAAAAGGAGTACATCAAGTACATTGTCAGCCAGCTTATTTACCTTTGATGCAGAGAACATCATGAGAAACGCTGGACTGGAAGAAACACAAGTTGGAATCAAGATTGCCGGGAGAAATATCAATAACCTCAGATGACACCACCCTTATGGCAGAAAGTGAATAGAAGCTAAAAAGCCTCTTGATGAAAGTGAAAGTGAAGAGTGAAAAAGTTGGCTTAAAGCTCATCATTCAGAAAACGAAGATCATGGCATCCGGTCCCATCACTTCATGGGAAATACATGGGGAAACAGTGGAAACAGTGTCAGACTTTATTTTTGGGGGCTCCAAAATCACTGCAGATGGTGACTGCAGCCATGAACTTAAAAGACGCTTACTCCTTGGAAGAAAAGTTATGACCAACTTAGATAGCATATTCAAAATCAGAGACATTACTTTGCCGACTAAGGTCCATCTAGTCAAGGCTATGGTTTTTCCTGTGGTCATGTATGGATGTGAGAGTTGGACTGTGAAGAAGGCTGAGTGCCGAAGAATTGATGCTTTTGAACTGTGGTGTTGGAGAAGACTCCTGAGAGTGACTTGGACTGCAAGGAGATCCAACCAGTCCATTCTGAAAGAGATCAGCCCTGGGATTTCTTTGGAAGGACTGATGCTAAAGCTGAAACTGCAGTACTTTGGCCACCTCATGTGAAGAGCTGACTCATTGGAAAAGACTTTGATTCTGGGAGGGATTGGGGGCAGGAGGAGAAGGGGATGACAGAGGATGAGATGGCTGGATGGCATCACCGACTCGATAGACATGAGCTTGAGTGAACTCCGGGAGTTGGTGATGAATAGGGAGGCCTGGCGTACTGTGATTCATGGAGTCGCAATGAGTTGGACATGACTGAGCTACTGAACTGAACTGAACTGAAAGTTCTCCTGGAGGAGGGAATGACAACCCATTCCAGGTTTCTTGCCTGGAGAATCCCCATGGACAGAGGTGCTTGGTGGGCTACAGCCCGTGTGGTCACAAGGATTTGAACACCACTGAGTGGCTATGCACAGCACAGTACATTAGTAATCTACTTTTCTTCATGTGAGATTTGACAGTTTGTATCTGAAAATTAAATTGATTGTCATTGCTCAGTGACTAAGTCATGTTCAACTTTTTGCAATCCAATGGACTGTAACACACCAGGCTCTTCTGTCCTCTACTATCTAACAGAGTTTTTTCAAATTCATGTCCAAAAATAATTGATGCATTTCATCTAAATTATAAAATTAATGGCTTTAGAATTATTTATAGTATTCCTTCAGTAAAATCTGTGTCCAATGAATCAGCAGTGATGATTACTGAAACAAATCCTATATTGGTAATTTTTATCTTTTTCTTGTTTAGCCTGGTGCAAGGTTGTCAATTTTATTCCCCTTTTCCAAAAAAATAGCTTTCAGTTTTGCCAATTTCTCCTTTGATTTATTAGTTTAAGTTCATAAATTTCTGCTTTACGTTTTATTCTCATCTGCTAGCTTCAGACTGCTTCAAGTTAGTTCTGCAGTGTACAATGTTGGAAATAGTATTTTCATTTTAGGTCTCATGTATTTTATATGGATACATTTAATTCTATAGATTCTCATTGAAACACTACTTTTCTTCCACCTCAGAAATATTATTTTGTTGTAAATTTATATTTAATTAAATAATTTTAACTTTCTGATACATCATCTTTGATCGATGTGCTATTTAAAGCTATGTGTTAAGTCCATGTGTTATTTAATATCCAAATATTGGAGAGTTTTTCCAGTTATCTTTCTGTAATTAATCTGGTTTAGCTCTAATGTGGAAGAACATATTTTGTATGATATCTATTCCTCTACATTTTTTTGAGATTTTTGATACAATGTGTGGTCTTTTACATTGTTGAATGCGTGCTGTCACTTCAGTCATGTCCAACTCTGCAACTTTATGGATCATAGCCTGCCAGACTCTTTTGTCCAAGGGACTCTCCAGGCCACAATACTGGAATAGGTTGCCATGCCCTCTCTCAGGGGATCTTCCTGACCCAGGGATCGAAGATAAGTTTCTGTCTCCTGCAATGACAGGCGCATTCGTTACCACAAGCCCACTGTTATTAAGTAGAGTAGTCTATATATGCTACTATTCCAAAACTAGACTTTCCTGTTACTCCAGGTATCTCTTGACTTCATACTTTTGCATTCCATTCCTTATGATGAAAAGGACATCTTTTTTGGTGTTACTGCTAGACAATCTTGTAGGTCTCTAGAGACCTACAAGAAAAAGAAACTCAGCAAGGTAAAATGGTTATATGAGAACCCCCCTCACAAATAGCTGAGAAGTAAAAGGAAAGGAGAAAAGGAAAGATATGCCCATCTGAATGCACAGTTCCAAACAATAGCAAGGAGAGAAAAGAAAGCCTTCTTAAGTGAATAATGCAAAGAAATAGAGGGGAGAAAAAAATGAAAAAGACTAGAGATCTCTTCAAGACAATTAGATATACCAAGGGAAGATTTCATGCAAAGATGGGCACAATAAATGGTAGTTAGTATAGACCTAACAGAAGCAGAAGATATTAAGAAGAGTGACAAGGATACATAGCAGAGCTATACAAAAGAGTTCTTAATGACCTGGATAACAGCAATGATGTAATCACTCACCTAGAGCTAGACATCCTAGAGTATGAAGTCAAGTGGGCCTTAGGAAGAATTACAAGCAAAGCTAGTGGAGGTGATGAAATTCCAGCTGATTTATTTCAAATCTTAAAAGATGATCCTGTTAAAGTACTGCACTCAATATGCCAGCACATTAGAAAATACAACAGTAGCCACAGAACTGGAAAAGGTCAGCTTTCATTCCGATCCCAAAGAAGGGCAATACCAAAGAATGTTCAAACTGCCACACAATTGCTCTCATTTCACATGCTAGCAAGATTATGCCCAAAACCCTTCAAGCTAGGCTTCAAAAGAATGTGAATAGAGAGCTTCCAGATGTACAATGTGGATCTAAAAGAGACTGAGGAACCAGCTATCAAGTTGCCAACATGTGTTGGATCATAGAAAAAGCAAAGGAAATCCAGAAAAAACATGTACTTCTGCTTCATTGACTATTCTAAAGCCTTTGACTGTGGAAAAGTCTTAAAGAGACACCTTCTATTTGCAATTTTTTAAGGAATCTCCACACTGTTCTCCATAGTGGCTGTACTAGTTTGCATTCCCACCAACAGTGTAGGAGGGTTCCCTTTTCTCCACACCCTCTCCAGCATTTATTGCTTGCAGATTTTTGGATCGCAGCCATTCTGACTGGTGTGAAGTGGTACCTCATTGTGGTTTTGATTTGCATTTCTCTAATAATGAGTGATGTTGAGCATCTTTTCATGTGTTTGTTAGCCATCCGTATGTCTTCTTTGGAGAAATGTCTATTTAGTTCTTTGGCCCATTTTTTGATTGGGTCGTTTATTTTTCTGGAGTTGAGCTGCAGAAGTTGCTTGTATATTTTTGAGATTAGTTGTTTGTCAGTTGCTTCATTTGCGATTATTTTCTCCCATTCAGATGGCTGTCTTTTCACCTTGCTTATATTTTCCTTTGTTGTGCAGAAGCTTTTAATTTTAATTAGATCCCATTTGTTTATTTTTGCTTTTATTTCCAGCATTCTGGGAGGTGGATCATAGAGGATCCTGCTGTGATTTATGTCTGAGAGTGTTTTGCCTATGTTCTCCTCTAGGAGTTTTATAGTTTCTGATCTTACATTTAGATCTTTAATCCATTTTGAGTTTATTTTTGTGTGCGGTGTTAGAAAGTGATCTAGTTTCATTCTTTTACAAGTGGTTGACCAGTTTTCCCAGCACCACTTGTTAAAGAGATTGTCTTTACTCCATTGTATATTCTTGCCTCCTTTGTCAAAGATAAGGTGTCCATATGTGTGTGGATTTATCTCTGGGCTTTCTATTTTGTTCCATTGATCTATATGTCTGTCTTTGTGCCAGTACCATACTGTCTTGATGACTGTGGCTTTGTAGTAGAGCCTGAAGTCAGGCAAGTTGATTCCTCCAGTTCCATTCTTCTTTCTCAAGATTGCTTTGGCTATTCGAGGTTTTTTGTATTTCCATACAAAGCTTGAAATTATTTGTTCTAGTTCTGTGAAAAATGTGGCTGGTAGCTTGATAGGGATTGCATTGAATTTGTAAATTGCTTTGCAATCCCACTTCTGGGCATACACACCGAGGAAACCAGAATTGAAAGAGACACATGTACCCCAATGTTCATTGCAGCACTGTTTATAATAGCCAGGACATGGAAACAACCTAGATGTCCATCAGCAGACGAATGGATAAGAAAGCTGTGGTACATATACACAATGGAGTATTACTCAGCCGTTAAAAAGAATTCATTTGAATCAGTTCTGATGAGATGGATGAAACTGGAGCCGATTATACAGAGTGAAGTAAGCCAGAAAGAAAAACACCAATACAGTATACTAACACATATATATGGAATTTAGGAAGATGGCAATGACGACCCTGTATGCAAGACAGGGAAAGAGACACAGATGTGTATAACGGACTTTTGGACTCAGAGGGAGAGGGAGAGGGTGGGATGATTTGGGAGAATGGCATTCTAACATGTATACTATCATGTGAATTAAATCGCCAGTCTATGTCTGACGCAGGATGCAGCATGCTTGGGGCTGGTGCATGGGGATGACCCAGAAAGATGTTCTGGGGAGGGAGGTGGGAGGGGGGTTCATGTTTGGGAATGCATGTAAGAATTAAAGATTTTAAAATTTAAAAAATAAAAAACTAAAAATTAAAAAAAAATAAAAATAAAAAAAAAAATAAATATAAAAAAAAAAAAAAAAAATTAAAGAGACACCTTGTCTGCCTTCTGAGAAACTATATGCAGGTCACGAAGCAATAGTTAGAACTGAAGATAGAACAACAGACTGGTTCAAAATTGGGAAAGAAGTATTTTTAGCTGCATATTGTCACCCTGCTTATTTAACTTCCATGCAGAGTACATCATGTGAAATTCTGGGCTGGGTGAAGCTCATGCTAGATCAAGATTGCCCAGAGAAATATCAATAAACTCAGATATGCAGATGACACTACTCTTCTGGCAGAAAATGAAGAGGAACTAAAGAAACTCTTAATGAGTGTGAAAGAGGAGAGTGAAAGAGGAGAGTGAAAAAAGCTGGCTTAAAGACCAACATTAAAAGAATTAAGATCATGACATCCATTCTCATCACTTCATGGCAAATAGATGGTGAAAAAGTGGAAACAGTGACAGACTTTATTTCCTTGGGATCCAAAATAACTGCAGATGGTGACTACAGCTAAGAAATTAAAAGATGCCTGCTCCTTAGAAAAAAAGTGGTTGACAAAACTAGATAGCATATTAAAAAGAAGAGATACCACTTTTCTGACAAATGTCTCTTTAGTCAAAACTATGACTTTTCCAGTAATTATGTATTGATGGACCATAAAGAAGGCTGAGTGCCAAAGAATTGATGTTTTTGAGCTGTTGTGTTGGAGAAGACTCTTGAGAGTCCCTTGGACAGCAAGGAAATCAAACCAATCAATTAAAGTAAATTAACCCTGAATATTCATTGGAAGGACTGCTGCTGAAGCTGAGGCTCCACTACTTGTACCACCTAATGTGAAGAGTTGACCCATTAGAAAAGACTCTGATAGTGGGAAAGATTGAAGGCAGGAGGAGAAGAGGATGATGGATGACAAGATAGGTGGATGATATCACTGATTCAATGGACATGAGTTTGAGCAAACTTCGGGAGATAGTGAAAAGACAGGGAAGCCTGGCATGCTGTAGTCCATAAAATCGAAAACGGTGGGACATGACTGAGAGACTGAACAACAGCAATATATGCTAATTGTTTCCAGTTTATTGATGGTGTTGTTTAATTCAACTCTATAAACCCTGATTTTTTTTTCCATTGGATATATCATTACTAAAAGAGAGGTTTGAATTCTCCAACTTTAATTGTGGATTTGTCTTTTTCTTGTTGCAGTTTCAATGGTTTTTGCTATATATTTGCTTAAGTTTTCTATTGTTCTGGTGTATATTTTCAAATTTATCATTTGTTCTAGAAAGAAATGAAGTTAAAAAGTACAAATCATGTTGTTTATAAAAAGTTCATGAGAAGTTTATAATATTTTCCTTACATAACAGTTTATAAAAAGGTACTTCAACTCAATGGCATAAAGCAACAGACTTATTATTATCATTAATTCTGTGAATCATTAATTCAAATAGTCATGGGAGGATAATTTCTGTTTATCCTTCCCTATGTCTGAGGCTTCAGTTGAGAAGTTTTGAAGATTGCGGGTGACTTGAATGATTGCAGCTGTAATTATTCAGAGGATTTTTCAGTTACATTTTTGATGTCTATGTTGGGATGAGTCTGTTAGGTAGGAAGTTAGGTGTGAGAAACAAGTGGTGGCCTACCGAAAAAGATTCAAGCTGATTTCTAAATTCCACCCTGGACACACCCCAATGCAGCCCAGAAGAGTTCACATATATGCTGCAAATAACCACAGAGATTTTTCCAACTCTGGTGCTTACATCCTAGGTTCATAGCATAGTGGATAACCAGCTAACCACAGGGACTTCAACTCAGCCACCTGTGCCCTTGATGCAGAGCTGTGTCCTCAAGTGACCTTAGGGAGCAGCAGCCTATTAAGAGCTCATAAATATTCTATGCATAATACATCTGATTACAAAAGACTGAATTATGGGAAAGACATGTGCCATACTGCCTCCTGTTATGTAATTTGCAACTGTCAATTAAAACTGTCACCCATGCCTATTTAGATGAAAGTACTGTCTTTAAAATCCCGGAACCTCATCATTATGATACTGGTGCCTCTGTTGGCTTGGTCCACCTTCCCTTGAAGTGTTCTTCCTGTTCTTTCTTCACCAAAATTGTGTTTGCCATGGATAAGACATCAGATTCTTCTTTGTGTCCTTACCAAGAACCAAAGTCCACCAGGAAGTGTCCTCTTTGACTCTCCTTATCAGGTAGCAAATCTAAGATACCTTGACTAACTGTTCAATTTGCCTGAAACTGAGGAGTAAGAATGATGCTATAGTAATTTTTGAAAATGACAATGTGCTACAAAATAAATAATAACACACACACATCTATATAATGACTATATAAGTAAAGCAAAGAAATTATCATCTTAAAATTCATGCTAGCAGATAAAAATAAGGCAATGGGAGTGATTGCAACAACCAATATTGTTACAATATTGTTATAACAGCAACAAATATTTACTTGAATATTTAAATTGCTAGAGTTGTGGTTTTCTTCCTTTCTGTTCTCATTGATTTAAAATAAATATGTATATAAGTTTTTAGGAGCAAATTTAATTCTTCCTATGAAAATTTCCCTTCCAACTACCAAATCTAACATTGCCACATTAAATTTCTAAATATATTACTCAACCTAATGAAGGCAGACATTTTTAATATTTTACGTTTGCTGATATCTCTACCACACAGCCTGTGGTAGAAATTCAATATATATTTTGAACAAATGACTATATGAACTGAAAATCCAGTACAGATAAAGCAGTATAATGCAATGATTAAGAGCAAAGTCTCACAGACTAACTGGCTTCATATTTTGGTTTAGCCCCTTGTTAGCTGCTTACTAGCCACTTTATACCATAAGCAAGATACTCAATTTGTCACGGCCTCTGTTTTCTTGTCTGTAAAATGAGGATATTAGTAGAACATTTTTTCATTGTCATTTATAGGATTAAAAATTTGTAAGTTTCGTAGAACATTGAACTAGGCAAGTACCTAAACCTAACATTTAATTACTAAAAAATGATATATACTAACTACTAAAAAGTTATAGCTGTTACAATGCTGTTGCAATTGTCATTTTCTTTTGATTCTTTGAACAGCAATGACTCTTGTGTATCATTTACTTGGCAAAATTAGATGTCATTGAAATATGTGTCTGCTAATGATATCTAAAAGCAGTTTCCAGAGATGTTGCATGTTTGATCAATGACAACAGAAACACATAAGTCAGTCTGTACTTTTTTCTTTCTTAATTTCTTTGCTTTTATTTTTCTTTTTTCCTTACATATAGCTAAGACTCTTAAAATCAACAGTGAAGGAAATTGAATACTGTATTTCTCAAATCATAAAGTAGAGTATTTTTTTCACATGGCCAGGCTTAATACTTACCACTGAGACTTGTAACTTAACATTTATGAGTCTCTGCTTTCTTATTGACAGTAAAAGAAACTTGTCTTCCCTTGCTAAGCAACTGTGACAAATAAATTATATGCACATTAAAAAGTACCTGACCAAAAAAAAAAAAAAAAGTACCTGACACAAAGCAGACAATCTTTGTATTCGAGTTTCCTTCATCCTGCCATCCTTCTCCCATCAGTTCACATTTTCTGCCTGGGAACACTATTAACTGCCTTGTTTCATACCTTTTATATTCCTTAATAAATTTCAATTTATTTTGTGTATAATTATTGGAAATCACCCATTCAAAATAATAATATTAGAATTTTGTTTTCTTCAGAATTAAAGAAATGAATCATCAAAGTGCCTACTAAGAATTTTATTGTGAAAAAAATATTGTGCAAGATTGGAATAGTCATAGCTACACAGTGAACAGTGGTTAAAGCTAATTTTAAGACAATGGAAAAAAATGAAATGATTCAATGTATATAAGGCAATCAATATAACATAAAAT
Source organism: Ovis canadensis (assembly GCF_042477335.2). Lineage (NCBI taxonomy): Eukaryota > Metazoa > Chordata > Mammalia > Artiodactyla > Bovidae > Ovis > Ovis canadensis. The sequence continues at coordinate 54,766,180 of NC_091247.1, forward strand.
CACTGATAATTATAAGGTTTTGGCCTCATTTATATCTCAAATGTCTTCCTGAAAGTGCAATTTGAGTATATGTGTCCAAAGGAAGGTGGAACATTACAGAGGTCAAATCACTGGCACAAGATGACTTGACAAGGCATGAACTAAGGACAAGAATATTTTATTTGAATATTTAGTGATTATAGACCATAGTTGATGTCTGATATATCTCTCAAAATTTTAGATGGCCTTGCCATTGGAACCCTAATATTTACTGTATGCTTAAGTATCTTCCTAAAACTCCTGTAGTTTAACTACTTTTAGAATGTTTCTTAAACAGTTTAGCATGTCTGTTTCTCTATTCAAGGCCAGACAAGTAAGCATTCCAACTCTGTTGCAAAATTGTGCAAAACTATTTAATTCTGCTTTTGAAGAATGAAAGAAGGCATAGAAAATATGCACACAAATGAGGGTGTTCCAATAAAAGTCTCATTCACAAAACAGTTTATGATCTTGATTTGACCTGCAGGCCATGGTTCTTCAACATCGGCTCCTAAATATACATCAAAAAAAAACAAGTAAGGGCTTTTCTTTATCAGATATTGGAAAGTTCATGTGATATTAATTTGGTAATCTTATGTTCCACTAACCATCATTTATTAGCTGATTTTTCTTGGACTGTTTATTTAACATCAGAACTATTTGATATGCTATTATATGTTGAAAACACAACTTTATATAGATGATAGCTCTTTTGGGTAGTGAACATCTTCTATAAAATATGATTCTAGATGCCTACATTTCTTCACTTTTTACTTCATGCACTTGGTAGGGCACTGAAGAATGTTCCGAGAGAAAAGAACCTTAGAATTCAGATCTAGCCAATCAGAATTTCTAATTTAGCCTCAGTGAGTAATGCAGGAATGGTAATATCACCTAAACCAGGTTAGTAAGTCATCCTTAGGACACTCTTGCAATTCTTATTAAACTTAAGGAATGCAATAGAATTGCATTTGATGAAAGTAACAGAAGTATGCAGCTCTTTGAAGTCCTCCCATCTGTACTGTGTGTGTGGGCTGAGTCTCATCTGACTCTGCAATCCCGTGGACTGTAGCCGAACAGTCTCCTCTGTTCATGGAATTTTCCAGGCAAGAATACTGGAGTGGATTGCCATTTCCTTCTCCAGGGAATCTTTCCAACATAGGGATCAAACCCTTGTCTATCCTGCATTGGCAAGTGGATTCTTTACCACTGTGCCACAGTAAATCTGCTCTCTGTGATAGAAGTCAAAAGAGAAGAAACAAAAATAACAAAACTAAACAGTGCCCAGATATTAACAGTTCTATCCTGGATCCAACTACACCCTAAGCTAGTTTTTATTTTATTTATTTGTCTATGACTCTGAATACAAGTTTGAGTTATATCTCTATATTTGAAATAAAATATATTTAATAATAAGTTCTTACATTATTTGCTTGGCTAAAATTTTATCTTCTCTACAAGCAGAAATAGCCATGGGAGACATATCATAGTATTTTATCAGTGGTAGGATCATAAACCTGAGTGTAGAGCTTTGGCTCAAATTCTAGGTCAACCACTCCTAACTGAGTGATCTCGGAAAAGTTATTTAACCTCTTTCTTCAAAATTTTTGTTATTTCATATATGCAATGTGGAAGATGATGCATGCGGATTATTGTAAGGATTGTTGTTCAGTTGCTCAGTCATGCCCAACTCTTTGCAACCCCATGGACTGCAGGAGCATACCAGACTTCCCTGTTCTTCACCATCTCTCTCAAGAGTCTTCTCCAACACCATAGTTCAAAAACATCAGTTCTTCAGAGCTCAGCCTTCTTTATGGTCTAACTCTTAGATCCATACATGACCACTGGAAAAACCATAGCTTTGACTATATGGACCTTTTTCGGCAAAGTAGTGTCTCTGCTTTTTAATACACTGTGTTAATAGGTATGTGGACCTTCAAATAATAGTTGATAGAGAATAAGCACCCAAAATTGTTATCTATAATTTATATTTTATGAACAAAGTTTTTCTCAAATCACTTGTGCTACAAACATAAGGAGCCCAAGAGTATGTCTATAGGTGTTGCACATCAGAGTGTGGGAAAAGAGAAGTCTGAAAATGAATATTGGATCATAGAGAAAAAAATACCATGTATGATAATATAGACAACATTTTTACAGTTATGATCTTGCCTGTGGTATTTGTAGTGGACAGCACACTGTTTTAGTATTATCCTCTTCTAGTACTATTGCATATATGTGTTCACCATACATAAAAGTGAAGATCTCAAGTATACATGCAGATATATTAAAAAGAACAAAATACCACACAAAACCTTATCAAACCAACAACACAAACCATAGTCCTATGAAATCAAATGTAAATATGTTGAAATAAATTTATTTTGTTTAAACAACTGCTTTATAATTTTCATTTTTATTATAAATTGCATAACTGATTTGCAACTCAGTTTCAAGTACATGAATTTTCATTGTCAGAACTCTAAGGAGGAGTTCCAGCCTTCAACTGGGCATCTCAAATCAAATCTTTGTTCATAAACAAGTACTGGACTGAAAAACTGGATGATAGTTATATAGTTTATGGATATTAAGTGGATATATATCATATATGTCATATGCAATATATATGGACACATTATTCTCAAATATATGTAAGTAAATGTTTAATTATATATGATATATCAATATTTATGAATATACTATATATATTCATAAATGAATACTGGACAGCAAACTGAGAAAATGTTTAAGTAGTGTGATAGAAAACATATACATAATGAGTCTAATAATAAAACATATGGAGTTATTTTTTGTGCAGTTTTATTTTTTTGCCTTTCATTTCACTTTCATAGTAATTTACTTTGTCCCATCTATATAAAATTATCAGTCCATTACCAATTAAAGTTTTGAAGGAAAGATCTTTTTCCATCAATAGTTTAAGAATTGCTTCAATGAAGCATGAGATAGTGCTCTGGGAGCAAGGAAAATTTCAAAGCAGACTTGGCATATATCTGGAATTAGTTGGGTTGATTCTCAAGAGGCAACAGTTAAGCCCATGTCAATATCTAAAAGTCATCAGTAGCCACATTAATTCACACTATGTTTTAAGCTAATGGGACTAGAAATGATGAGGAGAATACAGCTTCAGAGAAGGAACTCTCCTTCCCAATAAACAGAATCAGGAAACTGCGGTCCTTAGAAAGCAAAAGGCCATTTCTACAAAAATCTACTAGGATTAAGAAGAGAAATCTGGGGGAATGAAACTGATGAGTTGTTAGCATTAAATTAAAATGTGAAGTGCAGAGACTTCCATAGCAGTTCAGTGGTTAAGAATCTGCCCTGCAACACAAGAGACATGGGTTCAATCCCTGGTCAGGGAACTAACAACCCACATGCTGCTGAACAACTAAGCCCACTCACCAAAACCACCGAGCCCACATACTCTGGAACTTGCAGATCCTAAATTTCACAGCTAAGACCTGTCACAACCAAATAAATAAATATTTTAAAACATAAAAATAAAATGTGGCATTCATTTAACACTGTGGATAAGGCCCTCTTCTCTGATAACTTTCAGCATTTCTGAGAATAGAATTACCATAGCTTTTGCAAAGTTCAAAGATGACCCCAAATATTACGAATTGTTACCGTGAGCAGAGTGTCGGTAATTTCAGTGATGAACATCCCTGGAAATACAAACAAGATGACAGAAAACAGAATCTACATATAATCCAGTTAATCGGATTCACAAAAGTCACCAGTGTACATTAACCTGCCCTATCCCATTCCAAATATAGTTGTTTTACATGATCTGTTCAGAGAATCTGGAAACAACCTGGCTAGGTTGTAGAAACACTGGGTTTGTGTGTTCTCAGGAAGTTTTATTCATGATTAAGAACAAATAAGCATAAGCAATGTGTGGATCACAAAGAACTGTGGAAAATTATGAAAAAGATGGGCATATCAGACCACCTGACCTGCATCTTGAGAAACCTGTATGCAGGTCAGGAAGCAATAGTTAGAATTGGACATGGAACAACAAACTGGTTCCAAACAGGAAAAGGAGTATGCCAAGTCTGAATATTGTCAACCTGCTAATTTAACTTATATACAGAGTACATATGAGGAACGCTGGGCTGGAAGAAGCATAAACTGGAATCAAGATTGCCGGGAGAAATATCAATAACTAAAGATATGCAGATGACACCACCCTTATGGCAGAAAGTGAAGAAGAACTAAAGAACCTCTTGATAAAAGTGAAAAAGTTGGCTTAAAGCTCAACATTCAGAAAACTAAGATCATAGCATCTCGTCCCATTCAGTTCAGTTCAATTCAGTAGCTCAGTCATGTCTGACTCTTTCCGACCCCATGAATCGCAGCACACCAGGCCTCCCTGTCCATCACCAGCTCCCGGAGTTCACTCAGACTCACGTCCATCGAGTGAGTGATGCCATCCAGCCATCTCATCCTGTCGTCCCCTTCTCCTCATGCCCTCAATCCGTCCCAGCATCAGAGTCTTTTCCAATGAGTCAACCCTTCGCATGAGGTGGCCAAAGTACTGGAGCTTCAGCTTTAGCATCATTCCTTCCAAAGAAATCCCAGGGCTGATCTCCTTCAGAATGGACTGGTTGGATCTCCTTGCAGTCCAAGGGGCTCTCAAGAGTTTTCTCCAACACAATTCAAAAGCACCAATTCTACGGCGCTCAGCCTTCTTCACAGTCCAACTCTCACATCCATACATAACCACAGGAAAAACCATAGCCTTGACAAGACAGACCTTAGTCGTCAAAGTAATGTCTCTGCTTTTGAATATACTATCTAGATTGGTCATAACTTTTCTTCCAAGGAGTAAGCGTCTTTTAATTTCATGGCTGCAGTCACCATCTGCAGTGATTTTGGAGCCCCCAAAAATAAAGTCTGACACTGTTTCCACTGTTTCCCCATCTATTTCCCATGAAGTGATGGGACCAGATGTGATGATATTCATTTTCTGAATATTGAGCTTTAGGCCAACTGTTTCACTCTCCGCTTTCACCTTTATCTAGAGATTTTTCAGTTCCTCTTCACTTTCTGCCATAAGGGTGGTGTCATCTGCATATCTGAGGTTATTGATATTTCTCCCAGCAATCTTGATTCCAGCCCGTGTTTCTTCCAGCCTAGCGTTTCTCATGATGTACTCTGCGTATAAGTTGAATAAGCAGGGTGACGATATATAGTCTTGACATACTCCTTTTCCTGCTGCTTCCTGACCTGCATACAGATTTCTCAAGAGGCAGGTCAGGTGGTCTGGTATTCCCATCTCTTTCAGAATTTTCCACAGTTTATTGTGATCCACACAGTCAAAGGCTTTGGTATAGTCAATAAGGCAAAAATAGATGTTTTTCTGGAACTCTCTTGCTTTTTCCATGTACTTCATGGCAAATGGATGGGGAAACAGTGGAAACAGTGGCTATTTTTCTGGGCTTCAAAATCACTGCAGATGGTGATTGCAGCCATTAAAATAAAAGACGCTTACTCCTTGGAAGGAAAGTTATGACCAACCTAGATAGCATATTAAAAAGCAGAGACATTACTTTGCCACCAAAGGTCCGTCTAGTCAAGCCTATGGTTTTTCCAGTGGTCATGTATGAATGTGAGAGTTGGACCATAAAGAAAGCTGAGCGCAGAAGAACTGATGCTTTTGAACTGTGGTGTTGAAGACTCTTGAGAGTCCCTTGGACTGTAAAGAGATCCAACCAGTCCATCCTGAAGGAGATCAGTCCTGGGTGTTCATTGGAAGGACTGATTTGAAGCTAAAGCTCCAATTCTTTGGCCACCTGATGCGAAGAGCTGACTCATTGGAAAAGACCCTGATCCTGGGAAAGATTGAGGGCAGGAGGAGAAGGGGACAACAGAAGATGAGATGGTTGGATGGCATCATCAACTCGATGAACATGGATTTGGCTGGACTCTGGGAGTTGGCGATGGACAAGGAGACCTAGTGTGCTGCGGTTCATAGGGCCGTAAAGTCAGACACAACTGAGCGACTGAACGGAACTGAACTCAATGTTAACACTCAAGCAAAACTGTAAGGTTCCATTAAGGAAGGAAATCTATGACAAACCTAAACCATTAGAGGTAAATCTAGCATATTAAAAAGTAGAGATGTCACTGCCAACAAGGTCTGTTTAATCAAAGCTATTATTTTTCCAGTAGTTATATATTGATGTGACAGCTGGAGCACGAAGGAGGCTGAGAGCTATAGAAAAAAGCTGTAAGTTTTTGAACTGTGGCATTGGAGAAAACTCTTGAGCATCCCTTGGACAGTAAGGAGATTAAACAAGTCAGTCCTATAGGAAATCAACCCTGAATATTCACTTGAAGAACTGATGCTGAAGCTGAAAGTGCTAACTCATTGGAAAAGATCCTGATGCTGGTAAAGACTGAAGGCATGATAAGAAGATGAGATGGTTGGATGGTATCACCGACTCAATGGGCATGAATTTGAGCAAACTCCAAGAGAGAGTGAAGGAGAGGGATGCCTGGTCTGCTGCAATTCATGGAGTCATAAATAGTTGGACAAGACTTAGCAACTGAACAACAACTAAGAATTGTGCAAGTGAACCTCTTAACTTTACCAATAGACAGAATTGTAAACTTTTACCATATAAGAAATATTTTTTGTTTATAGATAATATCCAAAATTTCATGAAATTATGTTTCATATACTCTTGTGAAGTTACTAGAACAGGAAAATTACCTTAGATTGCACATAATTTCAAAGTTTAGAGATAATAGGCAAAGCTTTACCACTATAATATTATAGTGTATTATTCCATCCACTTAAGAGACAGTTAAATTTCTCTCCCCCTCATCTTACTCTATCAAATAATTCATTCCAATATTTTTTAAATTCTGGAAATTTATATTTCTTTAAATTTATTTAAAAAACTCTTAATTGCAGACCTATGATCCTCCCTCACATGAATTCTTAGCTTTTGAAAGAAACCAAATTTTTCCTATTACTTTAAACTTCCCTTTTACTTCATTTCCCTTCAATAAACCAAACTGACACACAATTGAACTATGTCACTTGGTGAATTGAACCACCAAATTAATTAGCTCAGAGGTAATCTCCAAGGAAGAATAATTTTATGAACATCAATAAAATAAGCTATATTAGATAGAATAATTATTTCCTGTTACTCCATAGGCTTATTTGAAAAATTCCCATCTTTAAAAATATGTATTTCTCTCTGTCTACTTCTTTTACTCTTCCACTTGACTTTTTAAAGTGAACCATATTTCTAAAAGTTGGGCTATTTTCCCAGTATTTTAAGTACTTAAATCTTAAGAATCCTAAGAATATCCAACATTGTTCTGGCAAAACTAATAGTTATCATTGAGTTTTATCATCTGAATATGAACCATATTAAATTTGTTTCTGGTTAAGTCCACAATTTCTTACATTTTGAATAACACTTCATGAGGCTTTTCTGATCACTAAAATTCATTTTCAGCATCCCAATATCCAAGTCATGTGCCTTGAGCACATTTTCACAGTGGCCTAGGACAAGCCTCCATTTCTTAACTGGTTTAGAATCTGAGCTGAGATTTTGCTTTAAAAATGCCACTCTTTTTATTTTTACAATAGTATGAAAAATAATGTATTAACAGTATACAATATGTGACTTGGCTTACCAGATGGCTCAGTGGTAAAGAACCCATCTGCCAATTCAGGAGATGCAGGTTCGATCCCTTGGTAGGGAAGATCCCCTGGGAAGGAAATGACAACCCATTCCAGTATTCTTGCCTGGGAAATCCCAGACAGAGGAGCATGATGGGCTACTGTCCATGGGATCACAAAAGAATCAGACATGACTGAACTACTAAACCACACACCACCAATGCTTGACTTAGAGCTACACACTGTTTTTCTTTATTTAAAAAAGTTGATTTGCTTTTATTTTTAATTCTAGTCCCTGAACAAGGAGCTATTGTGATGATTTATCCATTTTGTTGCAGTCATGGTTCTCTGTGTACAGAAGCAGCGCTAGAATGTGGAACAAGTGACTTCCTGAAAACTAATGGAAAAGTCAAATTCTGCAAGTTACATATGAATGGAATCTGCCATAGTCTTGCATAGGTGTGTGCTAAGTCACTTCAGTCATGTTAACTCTGTGAGACCCTATGGACAGTAGCCTGAGTGGCAATTCTGTCCATGAGATTTCTCAGGCAAGAATACCCTACTGGGTTGCCTTGCCCTCCTCCAGGAGATCTTCCCTACCCAGGGATCAAATCCATACTTCTTCCATCTCCTACACTGGCAGACAGGTTCTTTACCACTAATGCCACCTGGGAAGCCATAATCTTACCTCTCCCCAAACCTTAATACTATATGTAGTGTGATACACAATCCATCAACCTCATCTTCTATTAGACTTTACCCTTATGTCTAAGAGAATTTAAATAGAATTTATATATATTTCTTTTCCTTATTTTTTTCCAAACAGCTTAATATTTTCACAATACTAACAATAAGAGCTGTTCATAGGAAGCCTTCAGGTCCATTTATATCAAAACTAGAAGCGCAGAAAAGGCATATTGCCCTTTTCAATGCACTGTGAATCTCAGAGCACTTGTGCTAGACTGTATTGATTCTGGTTTGACCATGTGACTTGTACTGACCACTGGAATGTGAAAAAAGGATTGTTGCTTTAGTTTAGACCCACAGTGAGAAATGCGTAGACCTCAATGTGATGCACAACCTGAAGAAGAGCCACCACATGAAACTTGCTGACTCATCTGTATTTCATGGAACCACTGAGTGTATTGGTTGCACCTGGTTGCCACACCACAGCACAGTGACTGCTCCAGCTCTTATCTAGGAGAGTGTTTTGCTTCCACAACACAACCGGATTTAACCCTGTGTTCTGTGAATGGAGCTTTCAACTAAAGCACATTAGGACAGTTTTCTAATATAGAACTACATGATAATAAATACAGTTGGGTCTGTCTAGTACTAATATTTTGTACATTTTTTAATATTGATTAATATCATGCTTGAACATAGTCTGATGTTGTTAATAAGGGGACAGGAGTTAAAATCTCAACTGCTTGACCAATATATGTACTCTTAGCAAATCATTTAGTCCAATCTCTCTTTTCTTCCTATTTTCTTTGTTGAAAAAAGGTGTTTAAGTGAACTCAGTCTTATAGCAATGAATTTTTTCCTGTCTTTCTTTAACTACTACACTAGGAATCTGAGAAAATAAAGAGGAATATATTGTGTTCTCTTTCTTTGTTGGGAGCTTGCTGGTAAGGTGTGGAAGAAGGGATGTGAGAACAGTTATAACTGAGACCTGAGGATTATATATAAGAAATGTGGAAACTTCTATGGAAACTCATAAAACAAAAAGACCTCTTAGCTAAAGAATAGGAACTATATAACATACACTGACATTTTTAAGGAAGTCAAACTAAGGAATGAATAGGAGGCAAGAACCAAGCCCTGATTTGGTCACATGAAAATGTGTGTCATTTGGGGGACTTTTATGTAATCTACTGTTTCTAAAATTAGAGTATTACTTGTGGAGAAACTTAAAAGGGGCAACAGATGAGATTTTGAGAAGGCTGGGATCAGTGTGTAAAGGGTTTTCTTTTCCTGGTAACTGGGAAAATAGGCAAAGGAGATTTTTAAAATATTGGGTTGGCAAAATGGCTATTTGGATTATTCTGTAACGTCTTATGGAAAATCCTGAAAAAACTTTTAAAATAGTAAAAATAAACAAATTAATTGAAAAAAGGCTACCCCAAAAATGCTTATTAAAAATCTTTAAATGTAAGAAGGATTGAATTGAGTTCCATTTTACAGAAATGATTATTGGTGATATTTTGAAAGAAAACCTAGAGTCAAGGGATAGTTGAGTCAAGCTAATCTGTGGAACTGTTGGGATGAGATATTGTCTTGGCACTGAAAGAGAACTGTGCCAAGAGGAACAGAAACAGACAGAGCCTAAAGAATATGGTATGATGGAGTCAGAAGAACCTTGTGATTAATGAGATGAAATAGATGAAAAAAAACAACTGAATCATTGAAGAGAACCTTGAGGTTTTTCTCTGAGTTGGTAAATGGAGAATGCACTAAATATAAGGACTACTTGGGCATCAAGCCAAGGTTGGGTGGATTAAATAACAGAAATTTATTTTCTCACAATTCTGGGAGCTGAGTCGATTTCCTGAAATCGACCAGAGTTGATTTCCTCTGAGGCCTGTCTCCTTGGCTTGCATATGGTTGTTCTCTTGCTATTTGTTCATATGATCTTCCTTCTGTGCAGGAATGCCTCCAGAACCTTTTGGTGTTTCCTAATCTCCCCTTCTTATAAAGACACCAATCAGGCTGGATAAGACAGTATCTGGAGGACCTCATTTTAACTTTAGTGCTTCTTTAAAGTCTCTATCTCCAAATATAGCCATATTTTGAGGTGTTTGGGGTTAGGGTTTCAACATATGAATTTGGGAGGTGGGAACTCAATTAAGTATATAATGAACAATGATATAATAAAATAAGCCAGAACACACAAGAAATATTTTTTTTAAAAGAAAACATTATTATTCAGGATTCTTTAATTATATATATGAAGATTTCAAATATGTCTGATATGGCTACTGTGTGTAGCTCTGAAGATCAGGATCATCATAAGGACTGGTGTGGGTCATCAACTACTGTGGCTTGAATCCAAGAGGGCTGAAAGTTAATATTCCAATAAGGACAGAATATTGGTGAATAACTTAATGAGCCAAGGGAATAAGTGGAATCTCATAAACATGGAATATGGTTGGGAATAAGCAAACTGTGTTATGGTGTGCTATCAGTAAGCTGAAAGAAAAGTATCATTAGAAGGAAAGAATCTCATGTTCTACTTTGAATCATATCACTCCTATTTAGCATGCTCAATTCTGGACACCATACTTTAACTGGGAGAACAGAGAGGTTGGAAATTTATTTTGAGAATGGCATAAAAATACAAAACTTTAATGTATCCACTTTCACTCAACACATTGTTATTTAATTTCATTTTACTAACTCAATAGTTTTATTATACCACATGCTAAGCAACCATTTATAATAACTGAAGCTCCTTGGAGTTTGGTTTATAATGATCAAAAAGCCATCAATCAGAAAATCTCATGACTAAATGTGAAATTACATTGTCACAAAGAATATGAATAAGAAATACATATTATGAGATTATACATATATATATATGTACATACACACATGCACATGCACATACACACACACACACACACTCACACACACATATGAACTTTCCTTGTGCCTCAACATGTAAAGAATCCACCTGCAATGTGGGAGACCTGGGTTTGGTCCCTGGGTTGGGAAGATCCCCTGGAGAAGGGAATGGCTACCCATTCCAGTATTCTGGCCTGGAGAATCACCATGGACAGTCCATGGGGTTGCAAAGAGACGGACACAACTGAGCAATTCACTTCACTTCACTTCATGTATATATATATGAAGTGAAGTCGCTCAGTCGTGTCCGACTCTTTGTGACCCCGTGGACTGTAACCTACTAGGCTTCTCCAACCATGGGATTCTCCAGGCAAGAATACTGGAGTGGATTGCCATTTCCTTCTCATATATATATATATATATATATATATATATATATATACATATATATACATATATATACATATATATATACACACACACAAAACATTTCTCATTCACATCTATATTTCTTGTACTAGATCACAATAAATATTGAAGTGAATAAGAAATGATTTCCTTCTGGAAGAGAATATTCCAAGACAAGATACATATTTTCTTCTTCTAAAATTGTAAATTTTATTTACTTTTAATTGAAACATAACTACTTTACAACATTGGGTTGGTTTCTGCCATATATATATATATCAACATGAATCAGCCATAGGTATACATATACCCCCTCCCTCTTGAACCTCACTCTCACCTCCCACCCCATACCACTCCTGTAGGTTGTTACAGCACCAAATTTGGGCTACCTGTGTCACACAGAAAATTTCCACTGACTATTTTACATACAGTAATGAATTTGTTTCAGTGCTACTCTCTCAATTTGTCCCACATTCTCCTTTCCCCATCATGTCCACAAGTCTGTTTTCTATGTCTGCATCTCCATTGCTAGGTTCATCAGTACCAGCTTTCTAGATTCCATATATATGCACTAATACATGATATTTGTTTTTCTTTTTCTGAATTACTTCACTCTGTGTAATAATTGACAAACCTATTTCTCAAAGAGCCTTGCTATCTGTTAGTTATATGTCTAAAGAGTGACATGATAATAAATACTTGGATGTTACAGGGGAAAATATCTCCTCTTGCTAAGTTTGGCTCCTAACTCAGAAGGGCTGAATTGAGGATCAAAATCAGAGAAAAGGAACACAGAGGGAGTCATCTAAGATGCAAATAATTTTTTTAATCTATTGAAAACTGAAGTCTTCCACTTTCTGAGGTATCCTGTTTGTTGTAAAGAGGGGAAACTTTGAAGCAATTAGATGTAATAGTCCCAACTGACTGTAATGAAGATACTGCAGTATGTTTCAGTGAGTGTGTGTTGGAAGGAGTGAGGAACAACTCAGTGGTCTTGAGTGAAGAACTGGTTATGCATATTATAGGCACCTGGTAGAGGAAGGTGGAGAAAGAGCTAGGACGAGATTGCAAAGTGGATCTTTGTAATCTTACAAAGCAAGATTACAAACTGGATCAACAAAACTGAGGTGAGATAATCAATATATATATATTCTAAAATACTGTGATAAGCACTGGAGTGTCACAGTTACCTAAGACCTCTAGATAGCAAGATAAATACATCAGCAATCCTGCCATCAAAGAGTTCCTGGTTTAACGGGGAGAAGCCAAAATCAAAGTAAGGACATGCATATGGTGCTACCCGGCACAAACAAAGAACAGTCATATCATCTTTGGGTGAGATAAGTACTCATAGAGGTGGCATCCACACTATCTTGGCCTTCCCTGATGGCCCAGTGGTTGAGGATTTGACTGCCAATGTAGCAGACATGGGTTGGATCCCTGGTCTGGGAAGATTCCACATGCCACAGGGCAGCTAAGCCCATGGCACTGCAGCTACTGAAGCCTGCATATCTACAGCCCATGCTCTGCAAAAAGAGAATACAACGAGAAGCATTCTGCCTTCCGCAATGAAAATCTCATGCACCATAACTAGAGAGTAACCTTCCCTTGTTACAACTAGAGCAAGCTTGTGTGTAGCAATACAGGTCCAACACAGCTGAAAATAAATAAGTGAATTAATTAAAAAAATAATAATAATAAAAAACTGTGTCTTAACAAACTTGTTGTTCAGGCACTACATCCTGCCCGACTTTTTGTGTCCCCATGGATTATAACAAACCAGGCTTCCCTGTCCCTCATTATCTCCCGGATTTTGCCCTAGTTCATATCTTAACATCCCAGATAGTCTAGTAGTAACAGACTAGGTAGGGTTTTTGCTGTATTCTGAATGTTCATGCCACCTCCAAATTTCAAATGTTGGAAACTTAATCCCTAAGGTAAAACCATTAGGAGATGAGGTCTTTTCATGGTTATTGGGTCATGAGAGAAGAACCTGAGTGGATGGAAGTATCATCTTTATGGAAGAGGGTTGACAGAGCTGAACACCCTTCTTTCCCCATGCAAGGACACATAGTTGGCAGCCTACAACCTAGAAGAGTACTTTCACCAGAGTCTGGCCATCGTGGCAACCTGATCATGGACTTCGAACCTCCAAATCTGTAAGATATGAATTTCCATTGATTATAAACTACTCAATCTGAAGTATTTTATTATGGCAGCTATAAAGGGCTAAAACAGTTAGCCAGACCAATGGGATTGGAAGTGATATTTCAGTCAGAGGAGACAATATAAGCATAATCTTGCCCTGGGACTCATCGTGATATGTGCAGAAGGTAAAGCAAATGTGCATAGGCAATAATTTAAGTGGTTGACCCTCCACCCTCCAAAATAATCAAGGTTAAAAAAAAAATGAAGACAGAAGCACTGACTTAGAACTCTAGAAATGTGTTGGAGATAAGTTGTAGATGCTCTTGAGCCTTTCTAACTTCTACAAGTATGTTATCTGGGCTATCTTTGCATCCTCACATAGAATAGCATTAAGAGGACAATAACAACAGGAAAAGTTTGCATTCTTATACTTAGGAATAGAGGAACAGGAAAACTGATAAGACTATTTCTCTCTGTGCATGCTAAGTCACTTCACTTATGTCTGACTTTCTGTCCCTATGGGCTAAAAAACTCCAGGCTCCTCTGTCCAAGGGATTCTCCAAGTAAAAATACTTGAGAGGTTTGCTATGCCCTCCTCTAGGGGATCTTCCCAACCCAGGGATCGAATCTGCATCTTTTTATGTCTCCCTCCCCTGCATTGGCAGGAGGGTTCTTTAACATTAGTGACACCTGGGAAGCACTATTTCTTTTTGTACCAAGTAACAGCATGTAATAGCAGAGTTATAAGGCAAAAGAAAATGGACTGAATCTCTTGGGCTTGAAGAAAGGAGAAAAATGAAAAATTAAAGGCACCCTAATCTATTCAATCTGCAAGGAGATCAAACCAATCGATCCTAAAGGAAATCAATCCTGAATATTCATTGGAAGGACTGATGCTGAAGCAAAGCTCCAGCACTTTGTCCCTCTGAGGTGAACAGCCCACTCATTAGAAAATATCCTGAGGCTGGGAAAGATTGAAGGTAGGAGGAAAGTGAAAGTGAAAGTGAAGTCATGTCCGACTCTTTGCTACCCTGTGGACTGTGGACTGTGGCCTACCAGGCTCCTCAGTCCATGGGATTCTCCAGGCAAGAACACTGGAGTGGGTTGCCATTTCCTTCTCCAGGGGATCTTCCCAACCCAGGGATTGAGTCCGGGTCTCCTACTTTGGAGGCAGATGTTTTAACCTCTGAGCCACCAGAGAAGCCTATCCGAAGGTAGGAGAAGAAGGGGACAATAGATGACAAGATGGTTGGATGGCATCACCAACTCAATGGGTATGAGTTTGAGCAAGCTCTGGGAGATGGTGAAGGACAGGAAAGCCTGGCATGCTACAGTCCATTGGGTCTCAAAGAGTCAGACAGGACTGAGCTTGAGCGACTGAACAACATCAAATCTATGCAAAGCGAGTTTTAGGAAAAGGGGTAAGTCAGATTAACCAGCCAGTCATCAACTCTTTAAATGTCTCAAATATTATCTATCTAACACCTGCCTTGCCTCCTTTCTTTTGTTCTTGGTTTCTCAATATGATGTCAACCTAGAAGGATTTTTCTCATATACAGTGAAAGTATAAAATATTTTCCCCACTGTTACTTAAAAAAAAAAAAAGAACTATGCTTACATCACTTGTACAAAATGCCTATATGGTACTGTAGCTGTGGGAATACGATATTTGAAAGGGCAAAGGAAGAGACAGTACCATTAAAATTGCCTTGACTATACCACAAGGCTGTTCAGTAACAAAGAATATATCTTTCTTGTCCAGGTTAAATAAAACATCAATCGCTCCAGTGAAATATGCTAAAAATTTGAGTTTATTTATGGGCATGCACTGGCAATTGCAGTCACCAATATAAATACAATACATTTCAGTTATAAACAGACCACATATCAAAAAGTGTCTTGAGGGTCTGATAAGCAAGGCAATTGTGGGTAGAAATATGTAAAAAAGTTTGTGATGGATTAATGGAAGTGGCTATTTTTTTTTTTTTTTTGCAAAGCAAAGGAGGTACAATGCAGGAATAAAAGATGAGAAAAAATAAATTTTCTCTATGTGAAGGCACTCTTTCTGTAACTCACTGTACTTTGCATCCAGAGATGAGGCTGCTAAGGAAGCTTGATCTGGTGGATATTTGTGGGTGTAAAGTACATGTTCATAAACAAGGAGATCCAACCAGTCCATTCTGAAGGAGATCGACCCTGGGATTTCTTTGGAAGGAATGATGCTCAAGCTGAAGCTCCAGTACTTTGGCCACCTCATGCGAAGAGTTGACTCATTGGAAAAGGCTCTGATGCTGGGAGGGATTGGGGGCAGGACAAGAAGGGGACGACAGAGGATGAGATGGCTGGATGGCATCACAGACTCGATGGACGTGAGTCTGAGTGAACTCCGGGAGATGGTGATGGAGAGGGAGGCCTGGCGTGCTGCGATTCATGGGGTCGCAAAGAGTTGGACACGACTGAGCGACTGAACTGAACTGAAGCTTGTTTTGACAAATATATCGAATGAGTTGGAAAATACAAAGTAAACAAACATTAATAATAACAGTGAAGAATAAAAATACACGTGTATGCCTGGTTTGTCACTTCAGTCCTGTCCAACTCTTTGCGACCCTATGGACTGTAGCCTGCCAGGCTCCCCTGTCCATGGGATTCTCCAGGCAAGAACACTGGAGTGGGTTTCCATGCCCTCCTCCAGTGGATCTTCCTGACCCAGGGATCAAACCCACATCTCTTGCATTGCAGGCAGATATTTTACCTACTGAACCACTTGGGAAGCCCCCAAAAAGGCACTCTGCTTTTAAAAGGATTACAATGTATTTGGGAAACTAGGAAACTGAAAGTAAAGTTGTATAAAAGTTAGGTAAGGTAAGCTTAGGTTTTCTTATGTTGTAGTCCAACTTTCTCAAAGACTCTAATGCTGTAACTGAAAACGCACTCTGAGAATTAAAAGGTATGGCTTCAGCTTCTAATTTATTTTTGGAGCAGATTCTTCCAGAATATCTTGAGATCTAGAGTGGTTTTGTTGATCTTGACATTAGGCAAGGAAAATGGAAGGAGAAAGAGCTTCATTGTGAGAGAATGCTTGGGAGAGCCTGTGTCCAAATTTGAAGGTCTTGTCCAGGTGCTTGTATATGCTTATTCAATTTGAAGATGAATGTGAGCAGGTAAGGTGGCAAACTTAGTGTACTTGTTCAGAATGTCCCCTGTTTTAAAACAAAAACTCCCACATTTTGGAATTCTCCTAAGTTCAGGAAAATTTGGTCAATTGGTCATCCTAGAATAGGAGAGATTAGCATCTCTCCCCCAAACAGAATTGACTGGCTATCAGGACATGGAGACAGACCCTGGTAACTCTAGCTATTAAGTAAAAGGCCATGGGATGGGGGCAGTGCTTATAGAATTGGGAAAAACATCAATTTTCCAAAATAGCCATACTTCATATAATGAGGACTCATTCCTTGTGGGTATAGAGAACTCTGTAGAAAACATAAGCTGGGAAAATTGCCATCATCCTTCCTAGTTAGGGACTATCTAAGAGGTATTGGTTGTAGCGGCAGTTTAATCAGTAAATTGTATCCAACTCTTGTGATCCCCTGGGGGGAAGCCTGCCAAGCTCCTCTGTCCATGAGATTTCCCAGGTAAGAATAATGGAGTGGGTTGCCATTTCCTTCTCTAGGGCATCTTCCTGACCCAGGGATCCACCCCAAGTCTCCTGCATTGCAGGCAGATACTTTATTGACTGAGCCACCAGTATATGTGCATCCTCAGGTGCTCAGTCATGTCTGATTCTTTGCAACACCAGGGACGGTAGCCTACCAGGCTCCTCTGTCCATGAAATTCTCCCAGCAAGAATACTGGAGCAGGTTGCTATTTTCTCCTGCAGGGATCTTCCCAGCCAAGGATGGAAACCTCGTCTCTTATATCTGCTGTATTGGCAAGTGAGTTCTTTACCACAAGCAAAGAGGTAACAGCTCACAGATGAGAAGTTTTGAAGTAGATAACAGGGGAGAAATGGTTACCAAGTTTCTGTAGAATTCCTAACTTCAGAAGCTGTATAAGGTATTGTTCAGGTGAGATTCAAAGATCACAAACTTCATCACACAGACCCAAATGGCAGCACTGTTTTTCAGATTAAGGGAACTGGCAGGTGGCAAGGGCATATGCAGATAGTTTCTAGCAATATAAGAAACCAGATTGGATATAGGCACCAAAAACTGATGCTGAAGACTGGTAAAAAGGAAATAGCCATAAAACATTCTGTTTCTCCCAGTGTGCTCTTGACCAGCACTTAAGCAGATAAAACCCTCTCATTTCTGTCAATGGGTACGAGGGAAACCTATAAAGTTAAGATGGAATTAAAAGGGAATATTAGAGTCGAATGGGTGTTGGAGTCATGGAATATAGATGCAAAGCCTGATGGAGATGGGTAAACAGTAGCCAAAACTGCAGTCAGTAACTGATGAGAAAATAAACTTGATTTGCAGGATAGAAAAAGTAACGATTTGGGTACAGAACATACTTGTGGTTCAATATTACTGCAGTGTTATCTTTCTAGAAGAGACGAATTTGCTTTTTCTTTTCCACTCAAAGTTAACTTAAATAGCGCACAATTTACATGACTTTCTAGAGATAAGAGTCTCACCTGGTCTGTAAGCAAAAGCTGATTATGTTATGTGATTACTTCTCACCACAGGATTCATTCTACAAAGCACTTTTTGTGGCATACTGACAGAACAAGAATGCTAGCAGTTACTCAAAAACAATCCCCAGTGCTCAGCTTATCTTTGTCTTCCTGAACTGACCAAAGAATCATGGAGTCTGTGTGTTGTATAGCCAGAGGCAAATAGGGAATCAAAGGCAGGCAGGAACATACCTTATTAAAACAGAATATGCCTTTGTGCGTGCTAAGTTGCCTCAGTCGTGTCTGACTCACTGCAACACAATGGACCATAGTGTTGCAGGCTCTTCTATCCATGGGATTCTTCAGGTAAGAATACTGGAGTGGGTTGCCATGCCCTCCTCCAGGGAATCTTCCTGACCAGGGATAAAACCAGCATTGCTTATGTCTCCTGCATTGGCAGGCAGATTCTTTACCACTAGTACAAGCTGGGAAGCCCAGACAGAATATATTCATCTATAAACCACACTCAGGGATGTCCATGTCAAGTATTTCATGGGAAATGCTTCTAAAGTAGCTTAACTAATTATACATAAAAATTAAGGTGAATAGAGAAGACAGGATATTGGACATTGTAAATAAAATTTAAAGACTAAATAAGGAAGATAGATACAATACAAGATGGTATACAGGAGATACTGGGAAAGAATCCAGAAATATTGGACATCGACCTAGAGGAAATCTCTATTTATTAGTTTTGTTTACACCCTGGAATTGAGCCCCTACTCCAGGTATCTTGGGATGAGGAGCCCAAGGCGCTTGTGACCCCTTCCTTCCACCAATCCCCAGTTTGTATTTAGCTGGTAAATAAGCTTCACATTCCCACTGGCTCCCCCTTTTCTCTAGGGAATCCAGGTGCTGTCCCATCCACACTGTTTACATTTCACCTCCACCCTACTCTATGGAATATTGCTGAGTTTTTTTATTTTTGCAAAATAAAGTGACAACAATTCAGGGAAAAATAATAAAGGATGACCAAATATGAAACAATGCAGTTAACTAGAAGGGCTTCTCTAAGCTGGATAGAGAGGATGCAAGTACCTTGCTTAAAGAAATGCCCTAGCACAAAGCATAAAATAATAGTTTCTTTCTCTTTTTCTGTATTTGTTCTTATTTCCCTCTTTGGTTCTATGACATGGAAATGTATTAAGACATTAAGAACAAATGTCAACTGGAATTACTTTATTTTCTCTTAGGATGACTCACCATATGAATGTAGAAAAAACAGCATAGTCACTATTTGAAATCACAGGTTCCAACATTGATCATGTTTATAATTTGTTTGGTCCTAGATAATTTGTAAAAGACTTCAGAATTTCAGTTTCCTTATCATTAGAATGGTGGAAAAATATATCTATTTTGGAGATATAAAAAAGATAAAATATAATGAGATATATGAAAAATGTTGCTAAGGGCATTCCAAATTTAATATCTGAGTGTTAATGATTATATTTTCTTCTTTACAACCGTCTAATTTATTGTTCTGGACTGTAACGATCTTAGTGTTTAAGCTACAATTCCCATTTTATTGTTTTTTGAAAACTATCTCCAGCTTCACCTGGTTCCTTAACAATGTTACATTCTGTCATATTCACGCTATTTTCCCAATGAAAGAAATCTGGCTGTCACAGTGCTAAGAATCATATACAGACATGATAGTGTAAGGTGGAATAAGAGAAACATGCTTTCATTGTATGCCACTTGTACGATAATGATCAGTGCAGAAATCTTTAAAACAATCCCTCATAATATTATCCTCACATCCTATTGGTCTCAGTAAAGTTCAGTTCAGTTCTATCGCTCAGGCGTGTCTGACTGTTTATAACCCCATGGACTGTAGCATGCCAGGCTTCCCTATCCATCACCAACTCCCGGAGTTTACTCAAACTTATGTCCATTAAATCAGTAATGCCATCCAGTTATCTCATCTTCTGTTGTCCCATTCTTCTCCTGCCTTCAATCTTTCCCAGCCTCAGCATCTTTTCCAAGAAGTCAGTGCTTTGCATCAAGAGGCCAAGATATTGGAGTTTCAGCTTCAGCATCAGTCCTTCCAATGAATATTTAGAACTGATTTCCTTCAGGAAGGAGTAGTTCTATCACCTTGTAGCTCAAGGTACACACAAGAGTCTTCAACAAAGCCACAGTTCAAAGGCATCAATTCTTAAGTGCTCAGCTTTCTTTATAGTCCAGTTCTTACATCCATACGTGACTACTGGAAAAAACACAGCTTTGACTAGACAGATGTTTGTTAGCAAAGTAATGTTTTTGCTTTTTAATATTCTTCCTAGATTGGTTATAACTTTTCCTCTAAGAAGCAAGTGTCTTTTAATTTCATGGCTGAAGTCACCATCTGCAGGGATTTTGAAGCCCAGAAGAATAAAGTCTCTCACTGTTTCTACTGTCTCCCCATCTATTTACCATGAAGTGATGGGACCAGATGCCATGATATTCGTTTTCTGAATGTTGAGTTTTAAGCCAACATTTTCACTCTCCTCTTTCACTTTTATCAAGAGGTTCTTTAGCTCTTCTTCACCTTCGGCCATAAGGGTGCTGTCATCTGCATATCTGAGGTTATTGATATTTCTTCCATCAATCTTGATTCCAGCTTGTGTTTCTTCCAGTCCAGCGTTTCTCATGATGTACTCTGCATAGAAGTTAAGTAACCATGGTGACAATATGCAGCCTTGACGTACTCCTATTTGGAACCAGTCTGTTGTTTCATTTCCGGTTCTAACTGTTGCTTCCTGACCTGCATACAGATTTGTCAGGAGGCAGGTCAGGTGGCCTGGTATTTCCATCTCTATAAGAATTTTTTAGAGCTTGCTATGGTCCACACATTCAAAGGCTTTGGCATAGTCAATAAAGCAGAAATAGATCTTTTTCTGGAACTCTCTTACTTTTTCGAAGATCCAACAGATGTTGGCAATTTGATCTCTGATTCTGTACAAGAAAGATCTTCGTGACCCAGATAATCACAATGGTGTGATCACTCACCTAGAGCCAGACATCCTGGAATGTAAAGTCAAGTGGGCCTTAGAAAACATCACTACGAACAAAGCTAGTTGAGGTGATGGAATTCCAGTTGAGCTATTTCAAATCCTGGAAGATGATGCTGTGAAAGTGCTGCACTCAATATGTCAGCAAATTTTGAAAACTCAGCAGTGGCCACAGGACTGGAAAAAGTCAGTTTTCATTCCAGTGCCTAAGAAAGGCAATGCCAAAGAATGCTCATACTACCGCACAATTGCACATATCTCACACACTAGTAAAATAATGCTCAAAATTCTCCAACCCAGGTTTCAGCAGCATGTGAACCATGAATTCCATATGTTGAATCTGGTTTTAGAAAAGGCAGAGGAACCAGAGATCAAATTGCCAACATCCGCTGGATCATGAAAAAAGCAAAAGAGTTCAAAAAGAAAGCATCTATTTCTGCGTTATTGACTATGCCAAAGCCTTTGACTGTGTGGATCACAAGAAACTGTGGAAAATTCTGAAAGAGATGGGAATACCAGACCACCTGACCTGCCTCTTGAGAAATCTGTATGCAGGTCAGGAAGCAACAGTTAGAACTGGACATGAAACAACAGATTGGTTCCAAATAGAAAAAGGAATATGTCAAGATTGTATATTGTCACCCTGCTTATTTAACTTATATACAGAGTACATCATGAGAAACCCTGGGCTGGAAGAAACACAAGCTGGAATCCAGATTGCTGGGAGAAATATCAATAACCTCAGATATGCAGATGGCACCACCCTTATGGCAGAAAGTGAAGAGGAGCTAAAAAGCCTCTTGAAAGTAACAGAGGAGAGTGAAAGTTTGGCTTAAAGCTCAACATTCAGAAAACTAAGATCATGGCATCTGGTCCCATCATTTCATGGGAAATAGATGAGGAAATAGTGTATACAGGGTCAGACTTTAAAATCACTGTAGATAGTAATTGCAGCCATGAAATTAAAAGACTCTTACTCCTTGGAAGAAAAGTTATGACCAACCTAGATAGTATATTCAAAAGCAGGCACATTACTTTGCCAACAAAGTTCCATCTAATCAAGGCCATGGTTTTTCCAGTGGTCATGTATGGATGTGAAAGTTGGACTGTGAAGAAAGCTGAGGGCTAAAAAATTGATGCTTTTGAACTGTGGTGTTGGAGAAGATTCTTGAGAGTCCCTTGGACTGCAAGGAGATCCAGCCAGTCCATTCTAAAGGAGATCAGTCCTGGCTGTTCATTGGAAGGACTGATGCTGAAGCTGAAACTCCAATGCTTTGGCTACCTCATGTGAAGAGTTGACTCATTGGAAAAGACTCTGATGCTGGGAAGGATTGGGGGCAGGTAGAGAAGGGGACAACAGAGGATGAGATGGCTCTATGGCATCACCGACTCAATGGACATGAGTTTGGGTGAACTCTGGGATTTGGTGATGGGCAAGGAGCCCTGATGTGCTGCAGTTCATGGGGTTGCAAAGAGTCAGACACGACTGAGCGACTGAATTGAAGTGAACTCCTCTTCCTTTTCTAAATCCAGCTTGAACATTTGGAAGTTCACTGTTCATGTACTGTTGAAGCCTGGCTTGGAGAATTTTTAGCATTACTTTACTAGTGTGTGAGATAAGTGCAATTGTGCAGTAGTTTGAGCATTCTTTGGCATTGCCTTTCTTTCAGATTGGAATGAAAACTGACATTTTCCTGTCCTGTGGCCACTGCTGAGTTTTCAAAATTTGCTGACATATTGAGTGCAGCACTTTCACAGCATCATATTTTTGGATTTGAAATAGCTCAACTGGAATTCCATCACCTCCACTAGCTTTGTTCGTAGTAATGCTTCCTAAGTCCCACTTGACTTCACTTTCCAGAATCTGGCTCTCGGTGAGTGATCACACCATTGTGATTATCTGGTTCGTGAAGATCTTTTTTGTACAATTCTTCTGTGTATTCTTGCCGCTTCTTCTTCATATCTTCTGCTTCTGTTTCCTCCTTATCATTTTTGTCCTTTATGTGCCCATCTTTGCATGAAATGTTCCCTTAGTATCTCTAATTTTCTCAAAACGATCGCTAGTTTTCCCCATTCTATTGCTTTCTTCTATTTCTTTGCACAGTCAGACATGACTGAAGCGACTTAGCAGCAGCAGCAGCAGTTTACTTAATATTATGAGAGAAAAATGTACAAAAGCCCCATAAGATGCTTCAAAATAATTTCAAATGGAGTACTTGAATTATATTTGATTTAACTCTCAAACTATCCAATGTAAAAATTTTGATCTTTCCACTGAGTTATTTTCATTTCTCTACCCCCTGGCAAGTGGCATTTATCTGTCATCTCACCTGTTTAACCTCAAATAGATAGTTGGTACATACATAAGTGCAGGAGGTTTTGTGAAACATTTTGACTGATTAAAAATCCTAGATGACTTCATCCAGTTTTTTTTTCTTTAGTTCTTTTCATGAAATAGGCAGTTGTACCTTGTTTCCTATTGGCGATTTGTTGTTCAGTCACTCAGTCGTGTCTGACTCTTTGCAAGCCCATGGACTGCAGCAAGCTGGGTTTCTCTGTCCTTCATCATCTCCGAGTTTGCTCAAACTTGTGTCCATTGAGCTGATGATGCCGTCCAACCATCTCATCCTCTGTCATCCCCTTCTCCTCCTGCCTTCAATCTTTCAATCAGCATCAGGATCTTATCCCCTAAGTCAGCTTTTCATACCAGGTGGCCAAAGTACTGGGGCTTCAGCTTCAGCATCAGTCCTTCCAATGATTATTCCTTTAGGGTTGATTTATTTTAGGATTGACTGGTTTGATCTCCTTGCAGTTCAAGGGACTCTCAAGAGTCTTCTCCAACACCATAGTTCAAAAGCATAAATTCTTCACTGCTCAGCATTCTTTATGGTCTATCTCTCGCATTAGTACATGGTTACTGGAAAAAACATAGCTTTTACTATACAGACCTTTTCAGCAAAGTGGCAATGATTAACAGTAATCTGATTTTTCAAGGCAAAATCATCTCCAACCTATCTGGATTATCTACTGTCTTAATATTTGCTTAATATCTGATTATATTATAACAACACATAAAGGTGCTCAAGTAACCATAATATTTTAACTCAGCAAATAGAGATACTCCCTCATTCCCTGGGTCACTCTCCTGACTTAGTCCATGTACCTCATTGTTACTTTGCTTTTTGCTTTGTAGGATGGCTGACTAATCTACAGGACAGAAGGCCTCTGAACATTTAAAAAAAAAAAGTGTTTACTCTTCCTAGAAAAGTGTCTCCCACTCAAGTATGTGCCAGTAATATATTTTGCTTTTTTATTGCTTATTTTAATGATTATATTCTATGTTAACTGAATGCCAGTTCTCATTGTCTGCAGACAACTCTCTAAGATGCCAATATCAAAATAATGTTTGTAAGTCACCCTTTCTAGAATTTACATAGAGTGTGGATATTAAAGATTAATTCATATTCCTGGTGAAATTGTCCTTTTATAATCATACAATTATTAATTTCCCTTAATAATGCTATTTGCTTTAATTCTATTTTTCTTATATTAATATTGCAACACTAAGTACATTTTAATATTCTTCTTATTATCTAAGTCAATACTTTATCCAAGTTTCTTTAT
Source organism: Ovis canadensis (assembly GCF_042477335.2). Taxonomy (NCBI): domain Eukaryota; kingdom Metazoa; phylum Chordata; class Mammalia; order Artiodactyla; family Bovidae; genus Ovis; species Ovis canadensis. The sequence goes on from NC_091247.1 coordinate 54,791,285, forward strand.
TTTCAATGTTCTTTTTCCATTCCAAGATCTCACATCCAGGATAAACTGTACATTTACTTGATTGCTCTGCCTAGTCTCCTCTTTGCTTCATCAATTTCTTAGATTTTCCTTTCTTTTAAGACCTGGTGTTTTAAGGAGTATTGGTCAGATATTTTGTAGAACATCATTCCATTAAGATTTGTATGTTGTTTGTCTTATGATTATCCCAGGGGTTACTAGCTTTTGGGAGGAAATCTACCAAGGTGAAGTGTCATTAATATTACATAATAGCAAGAGTACATAATATCAGCATGGCATCACTGTTCATGTTGTCCTTATCCACAATACTGAGGTAGCATTTGTTGACCTTCTTCACTGTAAAGTTGCGCTCTCCTTTCAATCCTGTGTTTTTTGGAAAAAAGTCACCATGTATCATGAAGTGCAGAATTATATTCCACTTACTTGAGGTTAGATTATGTACTCAAATTATTTGGAAATTTTCGTCATGAAAGATATGTACCTGACTGCCTGCCTGCATCCCTCATCCCTTCCTTCCTCCTTCCTTCTCTCCTTCGCTCTTTCCTCCTTTCTCAATTATTTATATCAGTGTGAACTAATGGATATTCATACTCTGGGTGATAATGCAGTATTACTTTTCTTTTCTTTTCTTTTTTTTTTTGTCATTGCTCAAGTTGTTCTGGCTTGAACCATTGGGAGCTTTTCTGTTTGGGTGATCAGTTCCTTTGTCACTTTTCGACCAGTGTATGATGTTCTGAGATCACCTTATATATTTCTTGCCCTGGTTCTAAAGTCCACTTTTTCTCCAGAGGTCCCTGATTCAGTTTGTTTGCATATATTAAAAATCAAGATCTGAGTTATATATCTAGCCTACTAACTTGAGAAGGCAATGGCAACCCACTCCAGTACTCTTGTCTGGAAAATCCCATGGACAGAGGAGCGTGGTAGGCTGCAGTCCATGGGGTCGCTAAGAGTCAACACGACTGAGTGACTTCACTTTCACTTTTCACTTTCATGCATTGGAGAAGGAAATAGCAACCCACTCCGGTATTCTTGCCTGGAGAATCCCAGGGATGGGGGAGCCTGGTGGGCTGCCGTCTATGGGGTCGCACAGAGTCGGACACGACTGAAGAGACTTAGCAGCAGCAACTTTATTTTAGCTAATACTTGTGTATTATATATTTATTTATATCAACTGAAAACATTCCTCTCATAATAATTTCTGTGTCTCCTATGATGTAAAGTTAGTTTCATAAAATTTGATTAAATTTTGGTTTATAAATCTGAATTTAATTTATTTTTATCACTAATAAGCATTATTTGAAAAATTCTGTTTTTTGTTTCATAATTAGCAAATTTATTTTGCTTCTACTTTCATTCTTTTTGGTTTCATTCTCTTCTGTTGGTTTTACTTATTTTTCTCTAAATTTTTTGCTTTTCTCTTTCTGATTTGGAAATTAAATATGCCATATATTTTATTTATTTTTTGTTTGATAACTTTTAAAATTTCCACATGAATATTTAACTTTAAAATGCCCTAATTATAGTGGTATCTTCACTTTTACCTCTTAGATTTACATTACAAGTCCATCTTTTATTTTCCTGCATATTGAATATATAATTTATTAATGCTTAGTTATATTTAAATTTATATTTACCAATCTGTAGTATTCACTATTAATTTTGTCATCCTGTTATTTCTTTCTAGGCTCATTTCTCTACTTACTAAATTCCGTTTTGATATTGGTCAATGGATATTACTTTTTACTATTATTAACCAACTCAGCTTTCCTAGGCTTTTGTGTAGATTTAATATTTCTGGTGTTTCCTGGTTGAGCTGATTGGTATGCTTTAGTTTCTAACATGACCCAAAGCTTCTTAGGGTAAAGTACATCAACTTGATGGTTCCAAGTTTTTAGTCATAATAATCTGTTGCCTTTGTTGTTTAGTGGCTACTCATGTCCAGCTCTTGTGACACCACTGCAAATATTTTCACCTCACAATTAACTGGCAATAAGGCAATTCTACTTTAAAAGATGACATAACTGATTGACAGTTTGGTTTCAACTGGTTGAATAATTTGATTTCTTCACTGATGCAATATTCTCATTTTTATTTTATATAAATTTTATGCTTCATAATGGCTCACACAGTGACAAGTGGATGTGACAATCTTAAAATAATGGATGATAAGAGCTGTATAGATTTGTCGAAAATACTGGGATTAAAAAAAACATTTCCTGGAAGAGTGAAAAAAGAGTATGCAAAGCTAGATTGCATGCTTCTTTTATTAAATGTTTCATCATTTTACTTTTCACGGCAAAATTATCTCACAACCTATTGTTTGTGAGGTGAAACTTCTTGGAGCAAATGAGTTGGTGACAAAAACAAAAGATGTGAAACTTGACACATTGAAACAGTTTTCTTTGAAAATCAATGCAGCTCTTCATAATGGATAATAAATGATGTAGGCTTAATATGTTAAAATCTATTTGTCATATTATGAAAAAATAGAATATTTTTTCATTCAATTTCACATCCTCTTGAACAGATCTTTTGAAAATGTTTTCTTCTTAGGACCCTTACGTTTGTGTGTGGTCAGGATAGATGATGTTTGTATCATAAAACAAACTGAATGTAAAATTTTAATTCCCATTAGATTTTTTCAGACAGCTTCAGTAATACCAACTCTGCCCTGGGAGAAACAATGTGGGTGCACACTGGTTAAAGACATTCTATATTGTTACTATGCATTAAGTTCTTTTTGGTATCAAAAGTTTCAGATATTTCTGGAACTTGTAATTGCATAACGACATGGAGATAAAAATGAAATTTAAAAGTTCTGTCAGTATTTTTATTACAAAATAGCAATCTCAGAGTTTTATATCCTAGCTGTAAAATTTATAGTTAGTCCAATCATTGCCCCAGGGCCTAGTTCAGGGGTGAATTTAATTATCTGGAACATTTTTTAAGCAAAATTTTCAAGTTATAACAACACTTGAGATATATACATTTTCCAGTTTACAATGTTTAGACTAATAACAGAGACATTTTAACTTTCCGTTTTAGAAAATTAAAAAGACCATATTCCTGCCACTTTTTGATAAAAATTTTTTAAAGGTAATAGCACTTTTTCTCATCCTTCAAATTGCAAACCCAAGTGCTAAAACGGTTGATGAATCTTTGTATTCTTATAACTTTTTATCACTTTTCAGAAATTATCTAAATAAGCTGAATTGATGGAACTGGCAGGAGAAAATTAAAACTACACAAGTTTTATTTATCCTTGTTACTTGACAATAAATTCACTGAATTTTAGGATTGAAACTAACTTCAGAGATAATTCCACTCAATTCCATATTTTTCAGATAAGGACTCTGAAGCTCCAATGAGTATAGCAATATCTTGTGATAGTGGGACCAAATGGAAATTATTTCCAGTTCCTGGCTTCCCTAATAGCTCAGTTGGTAGAGAATCTGCCTGCAACGAAGGAGAGCAGGGTTCAATTCCTAGATCAGGAAGACCCCCTGGAGAAGGGATAGGTTTACCCACTCCAGTATTCTTGGGTTTCCCTTGTGGCTCAGCTGGTAAAGAATCTGTTCGTAATGAGGGAGACCTGGGTTCGATACCTGGGTTGAGAAGATCCCCTGGAGAAGGGAAATGCTACCCACTCCAGTTTTCTGGCCTGGAAAATTCCATGGACTGTATAATTCATGGGCTCACAAAGAATCAGACACGACTGAGTGACTTCCATTTTTGCTTTCACTCCTAGTTTTCTGTCTGTGCTGTCGTTAGTGTCCAAATGATACTTTCTGCACTCTATTCATTGGCATTTTCCCGATTACTAGTCACACTGAGATTTTGAAAATCTTTTCTAATACTCATTCACAATTCACATATCCTTTTGAAAATATCTGTTAAAATATAAGGCTAATTTTTGTTGGGTTGTTCTATTATTAAATTTGAAATGTCATTTTAAAATGTGATATATAAAAGTCCAATTTACCTTTTTTTAGTTATTAAAAAATCAACTGTCTCTGTAGATTTCCTTAGTTACACCTAATGCTGCTGCTGCTAAGTCGCTTCAGTCGTGTCCAACTCTGTGTGACCCTAAAGACAGCAGCCCACCAGGCTCCTCTGTTCCTTGGATTCTCCAGGCAAGAATGCTGGAGTGGGCTGTCATTTCCTTTTCCATAGTTACATCTAATATCCTTTTCCTATTCCAGCATTCCATCCAAGATATCATACTACGTCTAGTTGTCATTTCTCTTTAGGTTACTCTTGCTTCTTTTGTCCATGACCTTGACAGTTTTGAGGAGTACTAGTCAAATATTTTGTATGATGCTCCAATATTAGAATTTTTCTACTGTGTTTCTCAGGACAATCCTGGGTTTATAGATCATTGGCAGGAAGACCATGGAGGTTAAGTTGTATTTCCATCAGAGCATTTCAGTTTTACTCACAATATGATTTATGACTCATTCTGATGGACTTGATCGCCTGTCTAGGTTAGTATCTGTTAGTTACACCATTGGAAAATTACCTTTTGCTTCCCTCCCATTGTCTCCATACTCTACACTTTGTATGTAAGTTAAAATGTGCAGCCAGCATCTAAGGCATGCTGCTTGAAATTCTTGTGCATGGGAGACTTGTCAGTTCTCTGTTGATTGTTTAGCAATTTATCTTATTATGGACACATGAATATGTTATGCTTTGAGATATAATTCAATATACTCTATTTTACTGCTCAAATAGTTTCAGCTTGCCTATTGGGAGCTATTTCAATAGACTCCTGCACCACTTTGACATGCTCTCATCAGTTTGTGCATGTGGTCTTTTTGTTGTTGTTCTCTGTTTTGTCTGTTTTTGAGTGCTTCCTTACTTTGTTGTTCTTCAAGACACTTCAGGCTCACCTTGTATAGGTCCTGCATTATTCCTGGAGTCATTCATTTCATTAAGGAACCTGGGGCTCTTTTTTATTAAGAATGACTTTATAAACCAAGTTGTCAGTGTCAGATGTACTTGTTGATGCTAAAGTATTTTTCCCTTAGAATCTCTCAACTGACAGAGCAAAAAATATGTGCTTATATTAACTCTTGAACACATCCAGAAATATTTTACTATGTAATGGTCTGTATCTATATGAAGTTAAATATTAGTTCACACTAATGTCTCCATTCAGTAGTTAATTACCAAGTGGATCATTTTTATTTATTCACCTTATTTATCTTATGGACTCCACCAGTAGGACTTTTGGCTTTTACCATCTGATATCCGTTTGGTTCATTATGTCATTCCAGTATACCGAAAGTCTCTCAGTCGTGTCCAACTCTTTACGACCCCATGGATATACAGTTCCTGGTATTATACAGTTCCTGGTATTATCCAGGTCAGAGTGCTGGAGTGGGTAGCCTTTGTTTTCTCCAGGGGATCTTCCTAACCCAGGAACCCAGGTCTCCTGCATTGCAGGCAGATTCTTTACCAGTTGAACCACCAGGGAAGCCCAAGAATACTGCAGTGGGTAGCCTATCCCTTCTCCAATGGATCTCCCTGATCCAAGAATCAAACCAGGGTCTCCTGTTATCATTCCAATATACATATATAGTAGTGTCAGAATTGTTAAACCATACATTGATGAGAAATAATTTGATCAACTACAGTACAGTTTCAATGTCCAGTTCCTTTTGAATTTAGTTTTGTATAATTCAGTCATTTCTAAAGATACTCATGTCAGCATTTCTTTACTCCATTCCGTTCAGAGAAGTTGTTTCATATATTGGCAAATAAGTTACATTCTTATATTGTAGTCTTCATCCTTTTCCTGGATTCCCCCCATCTCCTAAATGAAATTAAAACTTGAATACATTTAGACTTACTCTTTGTGAAGAGGTTTTTTTTAAAAAAATTAATTTATTTTTTATTGAAGGATAATTGCTTTACAGAATTTTGCTGTTTTCTGCCAAACCTCAACATGAATCAGCCGTTGGTATACATATATTTCCTCCCTTTTGAAACTCCCTTTCATCTCCCTCTCCATCCCACCCCTCTAGGTTTCTTAATGGATTCTGACAAATGCATGATATTTTGTATCCGTGATTGCAATGATATAGGATGATTTTACTGTGTAAATAATTCCCAGTGCTTCACCTATTTATCTCATCCCTCTAAGTCCCCAGAAACCGTTTGTCTTTTTTCCATCTCTATAGAGTTTTATATTTTTCAGAATGTCCAGTAATAAGAATCATAAAATATTTACCTTTGACGGAAGCCTTCTATCAGTTATCATTTTGTATTTAAAGTTCTTCCATATTCAAGGGACTCTCAAGAGTCTCATTTTTTTTTAATAGAGCAATATTTCATTCTATGGAATTGCCAGTGTTTTTATACCTTCAGCTGCCAAATCACATCTTGTTTACCTCCAGATGTAGTCATTATAAATGAAACTATTTTAAATATTTGCATGTAAGTTTTTGCATGAACACAGGTTTTCATGTTTACCTTTGTAAGAAACCTACACCTTTTGTCTCAAGTAACTGTGCCATTTTTAGTTCCTACTGACACTAAATACAAGTTTTAGCTATTCTGCTTTCTCATGGGAATTTGGAATTTCCATTTGTAAGTCAGTGTAATAGGTGTTTGTTTCTCATTATTTTTTAATTTGCAAATACTATGGAAAATGCAGTGAACATTATTTCATATGTTTATTTGTATCATTTTATTGAAGTATTGTAGATGTGCACTTTATGTTAATTTCAGGTGTACAATTGTGTGATCCGATAATGAAATACATTACAAAATGATTGCCACAAGTCCAATAAACATTTGCCAGCATATAAAATACAGTGTCATTGACTATATTCCTTATGTTGTGTATTATGTTACCATGACGATTACTTTATAATTAGGAGTTTATATCTCTTTCACCCTCTCAACTGCAACACCAAACCCTCATCCTCTACCCTTTGGCAATCACCAGTTTTCTCTCTGTATCAACATCTTTTTGTTTCATTTCTTAAATTCTGTACTTATGTAAGATCATACAGTATGTATCTATCTCTGTCTGACTTATTTACTTTGCATTAAATCCTTTATGATCAACCACGTTGTCACAAATGGCAGTATTTCATTTTCTATGGCTAAGTAGTATTCTACTAGCTATTGTAAACAGTGCTGTAGTGAACATTGTGGTACATGAGTCTGGTTCAATTCTAGTTGCCTTGGGTATATGCTGAGCAGTGGGATTGCTGGGTTGTATGGCAGTTCTTCTTTTTTTTTTTGAGGAATCTCCATACTGTTCTCCATAGTGGCTGTAGCAGTTTGCAGTCCCATTAATAGTGTAAGAGGGCACACTCCCTAATATTTATTGTTTGTAGACTTTTTGATAATGGCCATTCTGACCAGTGTGAGATGATGCTTATTGTGGTTTTGATTTGTATTTCTCTTACAAAGAGTGATGTTGAACATCTTTTCATGTGTTTATTAGCCATCTTTATGCCTTCTTTGGATAAGTATGTGTTTAGATCTTTTGCCCACTCTTTGATTGGGTTGTTCATTTTTCTGTTATTGAGCTACATGAGCTACTTGCATATTTTGATATTAAGTTGTGTGATTTCTTTAATATAATTTGAATATTAACATCAGTATATATATATATATACATATATGTAGCTTTCAGATATTTTCTCCCATTTAATAGATTCTCTTTTTGGTTCTGGTTTTGTTGATAGTTTCCTTTGCTGACAAAAGCTACTTAGTTTGACATTGTCCTTGAACAACGTTAATTTTGCTCTTATTTGTCTTGTCTGAGAAGACATATCAAAGAAAAAAAATGCTGCTAAGACCAACATCAAGCAGTTTACCGTTCCCCCCCCCCCCCGGGAATCTTATGGTTTCAGGTCTTACATTTAAGTCTTGTTTAAAACTACTATTACATTTATTATTGTATATGGTATGAAAAGTAGTTCAATTTGATTCTATTGTATGTAAATATCCAGTTATTCCAACACTGTTTTTTTAAAGAGATTACCATTTCCCCAGTTCATATTTTCACCTGCTTTATTGTAGATTCAGTTCAGTTCGCTTCAGTTCAGTCGCTCAGTCTTTGCAACCCCATGAATCGCAGCACACCAGGCTTCCCTGTTCATCATCATCTCCCAGCGTTCACTCAGACTCATGTCTATCGAGTCCGTGATGCCGTCCAGCCATCTCATCCTCGGTCGTTCCCTTCTCCTCCTGCCCCCAATCCCTCCCAGTATCAGAGTCTTCTCCATTGAGTCAACTCTTCGCATGAGGTGGCCAAAGTACTGGAGTTTCAGCTTGAGCATCATTCCTTCCAAAGAAATCCCAGGGTTGATCTCCTTCAAAATGGACTGGTTGTATCGCCTTGCAGTTCAAGGGACTCTCAAGAGTCTTCTCCAACACCACAGTTCAAAAGCATCAATTCTTCGGCTCTCAGCCTTCCTCACAATCCAACTCTCACATCCGTACATGACCACAGGAAAAACCATAGCCTTGACTAGATGGACCTTAGTTGGCAAAGTAATGTCTCTGCTTTTGAATATGCTATCTAGATTGGTTGTAACTTTTCTTCCAAGGAGTAAGCGGCTTTTCAGTTCATGGCTGCAGTCACCATCTGCAGTGATTTTGGAGCCCCACAAAATAAAGTCTGACACTGTTTCCACTGTTTCCTCATCTATTTCACATGAAGTGGTGGGATCGGATCCCATGATCTTCATTTTCTGAATGTGGAGCTTTAGGTCAACATTTTTGCTCTCCTCTTTGACTTTCATCAAGAGGCTTTTTAGCTCCTCTTCACTTTCTGCCATAAGGGTGGAGTCATCTGCATATCTGAGGTTATTGATATTTCTCCCGGCAATCTTGATTCCAGCTTGTGCTTCTTCCAGTCCAGCGTTCCTCATGATGTACTCTGCATATAAGTTAAATAAGTAGGGTGACAATATACAGCCTTGACGTACTCCTTTCCCTATTTGGAACCAGTCTGTTGTTTCATGTCCAGTTCTAACTGTTGCTTCCTGACCTGCATACAGATTTCTCAAGAGGCAGGTCAGGTGGTCTGGTATTCCCATCTCTTTCAGAATTTTCCACAGTTGATTGTGATCCATACTGTCAAAGGCTTTGGCATAGTCAATAAAGTAGAAATTGATGTTTTTCTGGAACTCTCTTGCTTTTTCCATGATCCAGCAGATGTTGGCAATTTGATCTCTTATTCCTCTGCCTCTTCTAAAACCAGCTTGAACATCAGGCAATTCATGGTTCACATATTGCTGAAGCCTGGCTTGGGGAATTTTGAGCATTACTTTACTAGCATGTGAGATGAGTGCAATTGTGTGGTAGTTTGAGCCTTCTTTGGCATTGCCTTTCTTTGGGATTGGAATGAAAACTGACCTTTTCCAGTCCTGTAGCCACTGCTGAGTTTTCCAAATGTGCTGGCATATTAAGTGCAGCACTTTCACAGCATCACCTTTCAGGATTTGAAACAGCTCAACTGGAATTCCATCACTTCCACTAGCTTTGTTCATAGTGTTGCTTTCTAAGGCCCACTTGACTTCACATTCCAAGATGTCTGGCTCTGGATTAGTGATCACATCATCATGACTATCTGGGTCATGAAGATCTTTTTTGTACTGTTCTTCCATGTATTCTTGCCACCTCTTCTTAATATCTTTTGCTTCTGTTAGGTCCAGACCATTTCTGTCCTTTATCGAGCCCATCTTTGCATGAAATGTTCCCTTGGTATCTCTAATTTTCTTGAAGAGATCTCTAGTCTTTCCCATTCTGTTCTTTTCTTTTATTTCTTTGCATTGATCACTGAAGAAGGCTTTCTTATCTCTTCTTGCTATTCTTTGGAACTCTGCATTTAGATGCCTGTATCTTTCCTTTTCTCCTTTGCTTTTTGCCTCTCTTCTCTTCAGAGCTATTTGTAAGGCCTCCCCAGATGGCCATTTTGCTTTTTTGCATTTCTTTTCCATGGGGATGGTCTTGATCCCTGTCTCCTGCACTATGTCATGAACTTCATTCCAAAGTTCATCAGGCACTCTATCTACCAGATCTAAGCCCTTAAATCTATTTCTCACTTCCACTGTAGAATCATAAGGGATTTGATTTAGTTCATACCTGAATGGTCTAGCGGTGTTCCCTACTTTCTTCAATTTAAGTCTGAATTTGGTAATAAGTTCATTAACTGACCACATAAACATGGTTTTATTTCTGGGATTCCTTTTCTGTTCCATTGGTTGTTATATCCTGTGTATGTGTGTGTGTGAAGTTTCACTACTGACTTAATACTATACCTTTGTAGTATGGACTAACATTAGGAGGCAGCATACCTCTGGCTTTGCTCTTCTTTTTCAAGATCACTTTGGTTATTTTGGTTCTTTTTTGATTCCAAACAAATTGTGGGGTTTTTGTTCTGATTCTGTGAAAAATGCCATGGGTATTTTAGCAGGGATTTCATTGAATTTCCAGATTGTTTTCAGTATTATGGACAGCTTAACAATATTGATTTTCCAATCCATGAACATGATATTACTTTTCTTTCTCTCTCTCTCTCTCTTTATTTTTTTTTCTGAGCACACTATTTCCATGTATTTTGTGTCATGTTCAACTTTGTTATTCAGTGTCTTAAAATCTTGGAGAACAAGCATTTCATCTCCTTTGTTAAATTTATTCCTATGCATTTTATTCATCTTTATGAAACTGTAAATGGGATTTTCTTAATTTCTCTTCCTTATACATTGTCATAGAAATATATATAGAAAATATATAGATTCTGTATATTAATTGTTATACTGCAACTTTAAAGAATTCAATTAGTTCTAATACCTTTTTTTTTGGTGGAATCTATAGGCTTTTGTACACATAGTTTATGTCATGTGCAGACAATGACACTTTTCCTTCTTCCTTTCTCGTTTGGATGCCTCTTACTTTTACAATCTGAATGCTGTGGCTAGGACTTTCAATACTATGCTGAATAAAAGCACTGAACATGGGCATCCTTGTCTTTTTTCTGATCTTAGTGGAAATGCTGTCAGCTTTTCAACATTAAATGTTTAAATATTATGTTAGTTGTGGGTTTGTTTTATATGACCTTTATTATATTGAGGTATATAGCCTGGTTGCAAACTTTGTTGAGATCTTTATCATAAATGGGTGTAGAATTGTGTTAAATGGTGGGGGTTTTTTTGTATCTATTTAGATGATTTTATGAGTTTAATTCTTCATTTGTTAATGTAGTGTTTATATTGACCATATTCATCATGCTATATAATATGTTCCTGTGACTCATTTATTTTATAACTAGAGTTTTGTATGGGGCTTCCCCAGTGTCTCAGTGGTAAAGAATCTGTGTGCAATACAGGAGACATCAGAAGGATTGATTCAATCCCTGGGTTGGGAAGATCTCCTGGAGGAGGCAATGGCTATCCACTTTTCTTGCTTGGAAAATTCCATAGACAGAGGAGTCTGGCAGGCTATAGTCCATGGGGGTCACAAAGAGCTGGACATGACTGAGTGACTGAGCACACTCAGCTTTTTACCTTTTAATCCCCTTCACTTATTTCATGACCCACCTTTATGAGTCTGTTTTTATTTTGTTTGCTTGTTTACTTGGTTTTTTAGATTCCATATATACAGTATTTTCTTTCTCTGCCTGGCTTACTTCACTTAGAATAACACCCTCTATATCCATCTATGTTGTTACAAAAGACAAGTTTTATTTTTTAAGGTAAATAGTTCAACATATATATATGTATATAGATCATCTTCTTACATAGAGGCTTAGCTTAGCTTGCTTCAAAATTTTGTCTACATTTTGTCTTAAATAGTGTTGTAATGAACGTTGGTGCACACACATCTTTTTGAATTAGTATTTTTATGTTCTTCAGTTAACTACACAGAAATGGAATTCCTGGATCAGATAGCAGTTTGATTTTTAAGTTTTTGAGAAAACTTCATACTGATTTTCATAGTGGCTGTACCCTACCATGGAAATCCCATCAACAGTGTGTGAGTGTTCCTTTTTCTCCACACCCTCAAAAATGCTGGTTAGTTGTTGACCTTTTGATGGTAGTGATTCTGACTGGTATGAAGTGATATCTCATTGTGGTTTTGATGTGCATTTCCCCGATGAATATTTGTGTTTAGTTTGTGGTCCAGATTGCCATGTCTTCTTTGGAAAAATATTTACTCAGGTCCTCTGCCCATTTTTCTTTGGTTTGTTTGTCCATTTCTTGATGTTGACCTGTATGAGTTCTTTGTATACTCTGGATATTAACACCTTATCAGATATGTCATTTGTAATATTTTCTATCATTTGGTATGCTGCTTTCTCATTCTTTTGATAGGTTCCTTCACTGTGCAAAAGTTTTTTTGGTTTTCTGTAGTCCCATTTGTTTCTTTTGCTTTTTTGCCCTTGCCCAAGGAGACAGATTAAAAAAAAAAAAATCTGCTATGAACAATGTTAAAATTTGTACTGCCTATGTTTCCTTCTAAGAGTTTTATGGTTTTAGGTTTATATTTAGGTTTTTAATTCATTTTGAGAGTTTGGGATATAGAGTGTGAGGAAGCATTACAATTTGATTCTTTTATATTTATCTATTGATTTTGCCAACATCATTTATTGAAAAGGCTGTCTTTCCCCATCATATATGATTCCTTCCATGTCACAGATTAATTGACCATATTATTTGGAGCATATCTCTAGGTTTTCTATTCTGTTCCATTGATTTATGTATTTATTTTTGCCCTGTATTATATCATTTTGAATCCTTTAGTATAGCTTTGTAGTATAGTTTGAAATATTATTGTTTTTGTTTAGTTGGTAAGTTATATCTGACTCTTTTGTGACCTCATGGACTGATTGTAGCCCTTCAGGCTTCTCTGTGCATGGGATTTCCCAGGCAATAATGCTAGAACGGATTGCCATTTCCTTCTCTAGGGGATCTTCCTAACCCAGAGATCGAACCCATGTCTGCTATATTGGTTGGCAGGTTCTTTACCACTGACCCAACAGGTAAGGGAGCATAAACCCACAATTTTGTTCTTTCTCATATTTGCTTTGGCTATTCAGGAAGTTTTGTGCTTTCAAACAAATTTAGATCTGATAATTTCTACTTTAATTCCATCATGGTCTGAGGACAAATTTAGAGTGATTTCTTTTTAAAAAAACTATTAAGGTACTTTTAATGAACAAGAACCTGGTCTGTTTTGGTGAATGGCTTATGTGAGCTTTGAAAGAATGTATACTAAACTGTTCTTTGAGTATTTGTATAAATGTCAGTTAGAAAAGTGATTGATGATGCTCTTCAGTTCAACAGTATTCTTACTGATTTTCTATTGTGTTAACCTGTCCATTGCTGAAAGAAAAGTACCAAATCCCCCAATGAAATAATGGATTTGTTTCTTTTCCCTTGCAGATCATCAGGCTGTTTTATAATTGTATCTCACAAGACTCTATCTATTTTGAGATCTTATTTCTGTATATGTTAAAATAACAGCTAGCAATTACCTTTTATTAATATTGGAATCAAATTTCTGAGCACCACATTTTTCAAAACATGATTTTAGCCTACTTAATTATATTTATGTTTTTTGGAAAAGAAGTAGACTATATACATATATAAGTGTGTAAAAAATATATATATATATATATATATGCACATGGAATTCGGAGAAGGCAATGACAATCCACTCCAGTACTCTTGCCTGGAAAATCCCACTGACAGAGGAGCCTGGTAGGCTGCAGTCCATAAGGTTTCTAAGAGTATGACATGACTGAGTGACTTCACTTTCACTTTTCACTTTTATGCATTGGAGAAGGAAATGGCAACCCACTTCAGTGTTCTTGTCTGGAGAATCCCAGGGACAGGAGAACCTGATGGGCTGCCATCTATGGGGTCTCACAGAGTTGGACAGGACTGAAGCGACTTAGCAGCAGCAGCATATACATGAAATAGAATGAAAATACAGCTTTATAGATCTCTATACGCTTACATGAATCTATTGCTGGACTTATCATTCTATTTCATTGTTTTACTGCATAGTATCACAGCATTGCCATTAAAGCTCAATTATTGAAATCATTCTTAATCTTTCACTTTTTTCTCAAAATTACTTTATATTTATTTTAGCTCATCTTCATTCAACTATACAATTAAATATATAGTTCTTATTAGTAAATGTATATCAGACATTGAGAGTTAGAGTGGAAATAATGATGTCTATGTGCTACTAATGAAGGAGCTTATTGTTATGAATATATCTAACAGAATCACTACATATAATTTTTACAATGATTAATCCAAAATAAGTTTCTTTTGACTGTTTTACAAAGGTATTGTTTAAGTTGCTCTTTTTATTTTATTACCTTGCAAACTAGGGGAAGTATTGTATTAAATATGATATACCTCAAACTAAGACCACCAATCAAAACATATTGCTAAGTGCTTTTGAAAACTGGAGAAATGAAGTACTAAGAATAAGACAATGCCGCCCTACTCCTTCCTCTACTCTGCTATAAAATGTCTTACATCTGTTAAAACATAGTCACCAAAATTCTAAATTCCCCTTGGACACAATTTTTAATGAGAATAGCAGTGCTTTTTGAATAAAACATCATCCCATATCTCTAATTTTAAAGTTATAATATCCATAAGGATTCAAAATATATTGTCAAACTCATATCATCTTTTCCTTTTATTAGTTATTATATTGCATATCTATACTATGCTAATCCTTTGCTGATTCTATTTATTGTATTTTTTATTTCATTCTTTTTGTCTTATTATATAGATCAAAATATTTTTATTACCAGTCACCTTTTTCCATATTATAATCTCCTTCTTACCAAGTCTTTATCAGAATTTTTATAATAAAATTTTATGCTTTTCATGTCTTAAAAATAAGAAATTGTGTTTAAATATACTTTTCTATTTCCTGTCATTATATTTAAAATATGTTTAATGTTATAATCTAAAACACACCGTGAATATTACAAAGCATATAAAAATAAGATCAACAATATGTATTAGGTAATTCACATTTTATTCTTTCACAATTTATTGACTTCTGATCTGATAAAAGAAAAGGGCATCTTATCAGATAAGCAAAAACTGTTTTCTCCAGTCATGAAGAAGATAATTAAAAGAAAGAAACAAAATGAAAACTATCCTCATGGTCTCATCTTTTTTCCTCTTCAACATTAGATAGCTGGTTTTATATAGTTGATGATCCATCAATTCAAAATTACCTCTATAGAGAGGTAATATATACCTCTCTATAGATAAAAGTATTAAAGTACAACTCTTACATTAATATGAAAAAAATTATTCAATCTACAGGTTCAGTGAAATCCCTAACAAATTATTGATGGAATGTTTCACAGAACCAGAACAAACAAACAAAAAAATTTATATGGAGACACAAAATACCCTTAATAGGTCTTTCGTCTCAAGATTCTAAAAGAATCTTGAGAAAGAAAATCAAATCTGGAAGAATCAGAGTCCCTGACTTCAGACTATAGTTAAAGCTACAGTCATCAAAATGTTATGGCACTGGCACAAAAACAGAAAATGGATCAATGGAAAGGATAGAAAGCTTGAAAATAAGCCCATGCAAACATGATCAATTAGTCTACAAAAAGGGAGGCAATGATATGCAATGGACAAAAGACAGTCTCTTCAATGAGTGGTACTGGGAAAACTGGACAGCTACATATAAAAGAATGAAATTAGAACACTCTCCAATATCACTCATAAAAATAAACTCAAAATGGATTAAAGACTTAAATGTAAGATCTGATACTATAAAGTTCTTTGAGGAAAACATAGGAAGAACACACTTTGACATAAATCACAGCACTATCTTTTTTAATCTTTCTCTTAGAGTAATGTAAACAAAACAAAAATAAGCGAATGGAACCTAATTAAGCTTAAAAGCTTTTTCACAGCAAAGGAAACCATAAACAAAAAGGCAACCTAAAGAATGGGAGAAAACATT
Source organism: Ovis canadensis (assembly GCF_042477335.2). Lineage (NCBI taxonomy): Eukaryota > Metazoa > Chordata > Mammalia > Artiodactyla > Bovidae > Ovis > Ovis canadensis. Next base: position 54,807,296 of record NC_091247.1, read on the forward strand.
TGCAAATGATGTAACTGACAAGGAATTAATCTCCAAATATTAACAGCTCATGCAGCTCAGTATCAAAAATAAACAACCCAATCAAAAAATTGAGCAGAAGAGGTAAACATTTCTTCAAAAAAGGCACATAGATGGCCAAGAGGCACATGAAAACATGTTCAACATTGCTAATCATTAGAGTAATTAATAAAAGTACAATGAAATATCACATCATACTGGTCAGAATGGAAATCATCAAAAAGTCTATAAACAATAAATATTGGAGAGGGTTTGGCAAAAAAGGAACCCTCCTACACTGTTGTGCGTGCATGCTAAGTTGCTTCAGCTGTGTCCAACTCTTTGTGACCCAGTGGACTATAGCTTGCCAGGTTCCTCTCTCCATGGGATTCTCCAGGCAAGAACATTGGAGTGGGTTGCCATTCTCTTCTCCAGGGGACCTTTCCAACCAGGGATTGAACCCATGTCTCTTACATCTCCTTCATTGGAAGGCAGGTTCTTTACCAATAGCACCACCTGGGAAGCCCCTACACTGTTGCATGTGATATAAATTGGTATGGCCACTATGAAAAACAACACGGAGTTTCCTTAAAAAACAAAATATAGATAACACATGGTCTAACAATTTCCCTCTTGAGAATATATCTGGAAAACCATGGTTTGAAAGGATACATTTACTCCAATGTTCACTGCAGCACTGTTTACAATAGTCAAGACATGGAAGCAACTTAAATGTCCATTGGCAGATAAATGGATAAAGATGTATTACATATATGCAATGAAATATTACATAGATATTAAATGGAGTGGAATAATGCCATCTGAAGCAATATGGATGGACCTGCAGATTATCATGCTAAGGGAAGTAAGTAAAAAAAAAATATCATACAATACCACCTATATGCAGAATCTTAAAAAATGATACAAATGGATTTATAAAATAGAAATGGATTTACAGACTTAGAAAACAAACTTACAGTTACCAAAACGAAAAGATGGTGGGGGGATAAATTGGGAGTTTGGTATTGACACATACATACTGCTATATTTAAAACAGATAACCAACAATAACTTATTTATAGCACAGAAAATATGCTCAGTATTCTGTAATAGCTTAAATGGGGAAAATTTTTGAAAAATAATGGATACATGTCATATGTATAACTGAATCACTTTTCTATGCACCTGAAATGAACAGAGCATTATTAATCAACTATACTTCCATAGAAAATAAAATTTAAAAATATTTTAGTGATTAGTGGCTATTAAGAGAGATAGGAGGCTTAAAACCTGAACACTATGTGATTAAATGACATCCCACAATTATGAAAAGAAGGTCCTGAAGCATCTGCTGTATTTAAGAAATGCAGATCTTTTTGAAATTTGAAAATGGATGGAAGAAGATGCTGACAGGCATTTAAAGTATGGGAAAATTTGGTTTTAAATGTTCTGGTTTTGACTTCCCAGATGGTATTTTTGAAAAGGTAGAGATGTCCATTAAGACAAGTCTGGGAAATTAATTACATTAGATTTTGCTGATTATGATTAGTCTGAGATTAAGACTCAGTTCGTTACTTGCAAATCAGGATTATGTACCCTAATATGGACCTTATAGACAGAATTTAGAAATTCATGAATTGGATTGCTTTTGAAAAATGAACTACAATTACTCACTTCTTATTAAAAAAAAAAAAAAGTTAGTCTCTGTCATGAAAGCTACATTGAGAAAAATTCCAAGGAAATATTTGGTCTCAATGGGTTAAGTTCTCTGTTTTATTTAGAATGCCTTCTATGTTATGGACAGCCATGTATTGCTAAGGAATAATGGGATGTATCTAAAGGTTTCATTTCCCTCTGCTGATCAGTATTTCAGAGAAGATCATTATCATATAAATACATATATTTTTATTCTCATCCCCTCCACACACACACTTCTCTGACCTAGGGTATCTTCCTTTATTTTCATTATTATTATTTTTTTAATTTAGATTTTACTAACAAATGAGTATTACTTCTGCTACTGCTACTGCTAAGTCGCTTCAGTCGTGTTCAGCTCTGTGCGACCCCATAGATGGCAGCCCACAAGGCTCCTCCATTCCTGGGATTCTCCAGGCAAGAATACTGGAGTGGTTTGCCATTTTCTTCTCAAATGTCATCAAATCACCAACCCACATAATTTAAGAATAGAAAAATTGAGCAAAGAAAGTTTATGACTTATATCTTAATGATTAAAGGATATAAGTTAATTCTGACAGATCTTAGTTCAACTTAAGTACTACCAGTGAAATTATTGAAGAAGGCAATGGCAATCCACTCCAGTACTCTTGCCTAGAAAATCCCATGAATGTGGACGGAGGTGCCTAGTAGGCTACAGTCCACAGGGTCATGAAGAGTACACGACGGAGAGACTTCGCTTTCACTTTTCACTTTCATGCATTGGATAAGGAAATGGCAACCCACTTCAGTATTCTTGACTGGAGAATCCAAGGGACAGAGGAGCGTGGTGGGCTGCCATCTATGGGGTTGCACAGAGTCGGACATGACTGATGTGACTTAGCAGCAGCAGTGAAATTAAAAGCAAGCTTCTTAAAATCTCTGAGAATATTTTCTCAACTGTAAGTGAAATTAATAAAAATCTACATCATGATGTTTCTGTAGGGAATATATAAAATAATGTATATATGTGATTAAGATTTGTTGTTCAGTCATTCAGTCAAGTCCAATTTTTTGCAACTCATGGACTGCAGCATGCCAGGCTTCCCTGTCCTTCACCATCTCATGGAGCTTGCTCAAATTCATATCCATTGAGTCGGTGTTGCTTTCCAACTATCTCATCCTCTGCCATCCCCTTTTCTTCCTGCCTTCTATCTTTCCCAGCATCCCACCAGTGATTAAGATGGTGCCAGGTAAAAATCTATAATAAATAGTATTAACAGTGATAACCATAGAAATTGCAATAGCTAATTTCCCCTTTTTCTTATACTGCTGGTCGTCAGCTAGAATGTAGGGTAACTGATACTGAACTGTAGGTCTTATTATAAAGACATCTTTCTGAAAAGTTTCTCAGTGACAATGATACTCCTAGTATCTCCACTGTAATGTACAAATCCCTTCTATGATAACCACAAACTTTTATAGAGAGTGAAATATTAAACTGTGACATGTCATATTTTGTCCTTACCTTGAGGTAAATATATATATGTACGAAAAATGGAAGGAAGGACTTGCCTTATTATGCTCAAAAGTAAAGGCAAAAGTGTTTACTGTGACTGCTGCTGACTTTCTGAAATTTTCCACTTACATTTCTGTAAGATGATTCTTCCCCCTATGACCAGAAACTGATATTTCTTTGGTTGAATAGAAGTTTATCAAGAGGTTGAATAACTCATCATTAAAATGTTTACAGAAGAATGAAGTTGTATATTTTATTGTATTCATTGAGTCAAAAACAAATGAGGAAAATCATTAATATCTTACACTCTTCTTAAATATATGAAATTGGTATTTTTAGCCATGTTATGTCTAGGTTGGAAAATTACAGTCCCAAGGCTAACGCAAGAGAGATCACAAAATAGTGATTCTTTTTTAGTCATTCAGAAAAAATCAATAGTGTTCTCCTGGAGCTTCAGTGAGGGAAAAAAAAACAAAACAAACAAAAACAAAAACAAAAACAAAAAAAAAAAAACAAAAAAACGTCATGCCAGCAGCTAAGCAGTATGTGTCAAGAGAAAGAAACTGCTGTTTAATGCCAGCAGTCCAGAATGACAACTGTAGACATGATTTTTTTTGCTGGTGTTTTCAGGTCTTAGATGCACAGAGTAAGCCCTGATTAAAAGAGTCACTCACAATGGTGGGAGAGCAATGTTTTCTGCTCCAAGTTACAGCTCCTTTGGATTTGCGATGTGACCAGAGCGAGGCTTGGTATATGTAACCCTACTAGACAAAAAAATACAAATTCAGTTAGTAGTGAATATTCACTATTACATAAATAAGAGCTTCCCAGGTAGCACTAGCTGTAAGGATTCCACCTGCCAGTGCAGGACACACAAGAGACACAGATTCAATCCCTGTCAGGAATTAGGATATCCCTGGAGTAGAAAATGGCAATCCACTCCAGGATTCTTGTCTAGACAATTCCATGGACAGAGGAACTTGGCCAGCTACAAGCGTTCAGATCACAGAGAGTCAGATATGACTGAGTTACTGTGCACTGAGCACATACATATTACAGAATTAATTTAATTACATTACCATTTGATAGAAACAGTATACTGTAAAAATGAAGAACATGGATTCTCTATACTGACTATCTGGTTTCTAGTGCAGAATTCATTGTTTGCCTAGGGTGTGACCAATAAGCAAACTTTTTGCATCAGTTTACTTTTGTATATAAAGAGATCATGAACAGTATGCATGCTTTAGTGTTTTAATAGGTTCAAAAAGGTTACACACACAAATGCATATATATATATGTATATATATGTTTCTTTTAATCCAGTCTCCAATATCTGCCCATGGTGTCAACACACACCATGTTTTTACTGACTGTGTGAAGAGGATTGTGGCAGGTCTGTTGGCTCTGTTGGCTGCTCAGTCCATACTAAGTTCCATCTGCTTATTACCAAATGCACAGAAGGGCAAGACTGTCCATAAGTCTTTTGGCATATGGCATTGGATCCCATGACTCCCACAAGTGCACTTTTGTCCATGGGCAAATGTATATTTAGCTGTTAAAAATGAGGTGGGGAAAAGGGAACATCTTATGTTGTCATGATGTTGACATTACTGCCTTTCTTTTATTTATAAATCATGTTTCATTGTGTAGACATACCACATTGTGTTTATACATTCATCATTTGCTGAACAATTAGATTGTTTTAATTTTAGGGCTATTATAAATAATGCTGCTTAAAAAATGTTTAACTCGAGTAAAAGTCTTAAAGTTGCTTTATAGGTAGAAAGAAAGAAAACGATGAATAAATAGCTCTAAATTTTATTCTAATATGATTTTTTAATTTACTAGTTTATCTTATTTTTTTTCTCTTTCATCAAAACTATAAATATCCTCTGCACAGGCCACACATTCCACTTCATTTTCATCAGGTTAGTTCAGCTTAGTTGTGTTATGTGTCAGCAAACCCATATTCCCTTTAAAGTCTCCTTAATTATCTTAATTATAAAATTCAATTTAATTTCTTCATTACTTTGTAAAACTTGATTTGCATCTTCTTGCCACTTACTATATTCTACTTGGAGGGTTCCCAGATGGCTCACTGGGTAAAGAACTTGCCTGCAATGCCAGAGATGCAGGAGACATGAGTTCGATTCCAGTGTTGGGAAGATCCCCTGGAGGAAGAAGGAGCACAGCAACCCACTCAAGTGTTCTTGCCTGGAGAATCCCATGGACAGAGGAGCCTGGCAGGCTATAGTTCTTAAGTTGCAAAAAGTTGGATATTAATGAAGTGACTCAGCACATATTCTACTTGAGGGTACAGGTACCTACAAACTCCCTCATCCAAACAATTAATAAAGGAAAAAAACTCTCTTATCTGGATTAAAATTAAAAAGTACTGCTTAGCTAGAAATTATATCTTTTAATATACATCACAGTATATATACATGCCTTATACTATATATGAGAAATACCATATATCAATAAAGTAAGATCCATTTATTATACATCAAAATAGATATAATTGCTCCATTGGAATGATGTGAGTTTCACAAATAATTCTTACAAGGTGACTTTGTATCTTTGTTTATAGTGGACTTATTTCAAATCTCTAATGAGATCATTTTAATTGTCATATTCAGAGATAATTAAGGGCAGGAAGTGATACCAACCATCCTTTCCTCACTGTTCACAATGTCATTAACGATGATGTAAGTAATCTTTCAATGCACAGTGATTATTTGACACAGTGTCTGAGAGTAAGTTCTCATATTTTACTTTTAGAAGGAAATGGCAAACCATTCAGTATTCTTCCCTGGAAAATCCCATGGACGGAGGACCCTGGCAGGCTACAGTCCATGGGGTTGTAAGAGTCAGACACAACTTAGCAAATAAACCACTGAGAGTAAGTTCTCATTCTACTTTTAGATAAAGACAAGAGAAAACTACATTGACTCTATATATTAGATTGAAAACATATTTAAAGTAGAAGTGGTTTTGAATGAAGTCTATATATCTATCATGATACCTACCATAGGGCTTTACATGAAATAAATCATTCTGAGCACATGAAGAAAAAAATCATCAATACTTGCAAGGCTAACTGTTTTGTGTAGGTGCATATCTTTCATAATCTCAATATTAATACCTGTATTAGTTTATTAAGACTGCCATAACAACAAAGAGAAAAACTGGGTGACTTAAATATCCGAAACTTAATTTTTTCACACATTTGAGTCTAGAATTCTAAGACCAAGGGGTTGGCAAGTTTAGCTCCTTATGAAGGGCATGCATGCAGTATCTGTTTCATGTCTCTCTCCTTGGCTTTTAGGTCCCCTTCTCTCTGTGCCCTTTTCTCTCTGTATGTGTCCATACCAAAATTTCATATATTCTTTTTTAAATATAAATTTATTTATTTTAATTGGAGGTTAATTACTATAATATTATATATGAAATGAATCGCAAGTCCAGGTCTGAAGCAAATTTCATGTATTCTTAAGGATACCAGCCTTATTGGACCCACATTAATAACATTTAATTTTATTGCTTCTTTAAAGACCCTACCTCTAAAAGTTATATTGGTGCTACTTGGGTTTAGGACTTTAACATGTGAATTTGGCAAGATATTTTCTAGCCCATAATATGACCTCAATCTACTAAATGTATAGTACTTAGATACAATTAAGAATTTTCTGATTCTAAATAGAGTCAATTTGACATAAAATCATATTTCTCCTGACATTCTATGGCAATGTAGTTAAAGGTTATAGAGGTAATTAACCATCTTCCTACATCTTTATCCCCAAGAACATAAGGTATCAAATTAATCACACAAATATTGAGTTAGCCAAAAATTTTGTTCATGTTTTTCCATAAGAAGCTATGGAAAACCCTGAACAAATATTTTTGCCAACTCAATATATAGTTGCATTCTTCTCATATTTTGAGGTTCCTTCCCATGCATATGTGAAAAAGAATTGTAATTGTATAAGGCAGTATTTGCTATCCTCCTCCTTCTTATGTAAAAACAGGCTGTAAAATGCCCAGTGACTTGCTGAAGGCTAAGGGTAGGACAGTGATTTCCCCAATGTCCTGCTGCTGCTGCCAAGTCGCTTCAGTCGTGTCCGACTCTGTGCAACCCCAAAGACGGCAGCCCACCAGGCTCCCCCATCCCTGGGATTCTCCAGGCAAGAACACTGGAGTGGGTTGCCATTTCCTTCTCCAATGCATGAAAGTGAAAAGTGAAAGCGAAGTCACTCAGTCGTGTCCGACTCTTCGCGACCCCATTGACTGCAGCCTACCAGGCTCTTCCGTCCATAGGATTTTCCAGGCAAGAGTATTAGAGTGGGGTGCCATTGTCTTCTCCGCTCCAAGGCCCTGATTAGTTTATAATAGCTACCATATAAACTCTGATCATTTTGCTCATTAGCAGCTATACGAAAAAGTAAGAAAATTCCACTCTGTTTTCCTTAAGTTGTTCTGAAATTGGATTATTATACTTCTCTTTTTGCTGCCCAAAGAAACAGTTGCTTAGAAGGTAATTCAAATAAAAACATAATTTGCAAGATTAGAGCATAATTTTAATGTGCAGTTTATCTTTGTATATCCCTGAAGCAGTGAATATGATAAACAGAATAATAATGTCCCAAAGATGTCTCTCTTCTGGTCCCCAGAATCTGTGAATGCATTAGGTTACACAGCAAAGAAAAATTAAAGTTGTAGATGGAGTTAAGTCTGCTAATTAATTGACCTGGGATGAGGAAGTTATCCTGGGTTATCTGAGTGGGAATATAATGACAAGTGTCCTTAAAGTGGAAGAAGGAGCAGATGAGGAGTCAGGATAATGTGATGTGCGAAGAACCTAACCCGTTCTTGCTGGCTTCCATGATACAAGAAAATAACTAAGGAATAAAAACTGTACCTCTAAATGGAAAAAGCTTCCTCAATGGCTCAGTGGGTAAAAAGTCTTACCTGCAATACAGGAAACACAGGATATACAGATTTGACCCCTGGGTTGCGAAGCTCTCCTGAAGAAGAAAATGGCAACCTATTCCATTATTCTTGCCTGAAAAATTCCAATGAACAGTGGAGCCTGGTGCTAAAATCGAAAGGGTTGCAAAGAGTCAGACATGATTTAACAACTAAGCATGCACATAAGCAGGAAAACATAAGGAAATTGATTCTCTCTTATAACCCCTAGATGGGAATACAGCCTAGCTGATACCTTGATTTTAGCCCAGAGTGGTATTTTAGCCCCCATTTTAGACTTCTATTCCTCAGAACTGTAAGCTAATAATTTGTTTTATTTGAGCCACTAAGTTCATGATAAATTGTCATGGCAGCAGAAAAAGAAAGCACTTAATGTAGTGAATTAAATACTTCACACTCATTTTTTCATATGTGGTTTCTATTACTTTAACCAAAAGTATGAGGAGAATCTTCCATATGCAAAGATTGGTAACAGGTAATGAAGCAATGTTCCTCTTAATCAACTTCTTCCTTCCCCATTTCCGAGCCTAACAGAGCCAGGTATCAATTTTCCATTATATTTTATTGCCCTGCTCTTCCATACAAAACTTTAACTCTCTGGAACCCAGTACTGCTGTTACTGAAACCAATACTGGTGTATGTATGATCACGTACATAACAGTGTCAGGATCTCTTGTTTGGGCTGAATGAGGGAGAATGATCCTTTGAAAGAACAGCAACAGAAACAACAGGAGCAGAAGCAGGTGATATTTATTGAGCCCTTGAATATGCCAGGTATTTTGGTAAACCTTTTATACATATCATCAGATTTAATCTTTGCAGCAACCTGATGAAGTAGATTGGAACACTCTATAGCTCTTCGACACTTGAGAAAACTGCAGAGCAGAGAGGAGAAGATACTTCTCCAATCCCAGGAGGTAGAGCCAGGACTCCAAGATAGTCTGTTTGATTTAAGAACTTTTAGTTACCACTGTACACCCTGTCTCCCAAAGACAAAAATGCAAAAACATTTATTTGAGGAAAAAAAGTGTTATGGAATAACAACAATGTTGAGTATGCAATGGAGGAAATAGCATACCTGAATATGTGACATACATTGCTTTCTTACATTTGAAATACATCCAAACAGTAATATTAACATTGGAATACAGAGTTCTTCAAATTATTGCTGGGGTCCAGCCCTGGTGGATCCAGGGTGATTCGAAGGTGGGGGGATGGAGTCGGCGTCTTTGGAAAAATACATATTTAATCACAGATATAGAGAGATTAGAAATGGATAGTGTAGTAGGAAGATTAGTGGAGAAAAGGAGGCTGAATAACTTGGATTACGTGGAATAGCATCCATGCTCCAGATGGGAATTCAGCCAGAAAAACCGGGAACAAGAGAGAAGCGACATGGGGGAATCAGTCTTTCCGGAAACTGATCCGATTTCTTTATTTTTGGGTTTGCTTATATACCTTTTGTTACACATAGGGATGAATACAGAGTCACGCGGGGGTCAGCAGTCCTGACCTTTATCAAAATCAGGTGCTTCACATAAATGTATAAAAAAAAGGTCTTAGGAATATTACATCATCTTCTGGCCATGAGTGAGACCTGCTGACATTTTATGATCCTTTCTTTCTGATAACCAAAAAACTTATTTTTTCCAAGGGTGTTTTTTCTTAAACCAGGCACCACCCTCCAAATAAAGTTGCATTCCTATAAGGTGAGGGTGTAGTGAGTTACAATCAAGAAAGGAATTTATTTAACCCAAGGTTAACATGATTAGTCTTAAAGGTTAATACTTATTTCTCCTATATGCTTAAAGGTTAATACTTATTTCTTCCTATATGCTAGTTATATTCATTATAAGAGTAGGGAACATGGAGATTTAGCAGCAAACATCAGCCCAACAAATGAAAATCCTTTCACCAATGCTCCCCTTAAGATCTATTTAGTCTTAAGATATGATAAAGTTACATTCTTACATAGCAAGGACACAGTGATTTATAACAAGGTACAGTGATCTATTACAAAAGAGAAAATCCATTAACTCAAAAAGCCTAGTATTGCTAACATCAAAAACTACTATATTTCCTTTGTTATACTCCAAATACATTGATTAATATATTCCCAAGTGCCTAAGGATATGGAGGCCTGGTGGCAATCATTGACTCAACAAGAAGAAAAAGTCCTATGCTAATTAAGACTCTCAAAATACTCCAAAACTCTGTGCTGTTTATGGTTGAGAGGTAGTAATCATGTGGCAGGAGTATGGATAATCCTGTCACACAAGCTAGTCTGTCAGCAGAGAGTTTTGACCTGAGACATCCTTGTCCCACCCAGAGCGGGGAATTAGTAGCAATTATTGACACAACAAATGAAAAACCCTTCACCAATATAATTCCTAACCAACCCACTATACTAATAATTTCTAACTCCCCCCAAAAATTCGCCCTTAATAAGTCTAAAACATCTCGTGCCTCTCAGATTGGGAGGCTGTAAACAATCACCTGTGGCCGGACAAACCTATACAGGTGGGCTAGATAACCTTCAGAGGAGTCCGTAAGCTGAAACACTCTTGTCACACCCAGGAATTTTTATTGCCTTGGAGCTGCGCGTTTACTCCTTCTCTGAGAAAAACGGTTATGGGGGAGAGCCCCCCGTAAAGTCAGAGGTGTAGGTGAGAGCATAAAACAGACTCTGGCTTTGGGGTTAGATGCTCGGGAACAGGGGGTTTCCTGAGGCTTGATCACGCCTTTGCATATGCCAAGCCTCCTTCCTCATGACTTTGCCATGGGCGGAATTCCTCACGCTGGCCCCCGGCAAATTATTAAAAAGATTCTTCAATTTCTTAAAAGAAATTTCCTTAGGAAGAATTGGGAGAGGATGGCTAACATGTGTTCAGCATGTCAGCTCTGAGAAATGCCTTGCATTTTATTTTTATTTTATTGAATATTATTTGTGCAAGTTCATTCAAATCAAAAGCACCCATTTGGTAAACATTAGTCTTCCATTTCAAAATTGATTGAAAGCACAAAACTGAGATTTTAAAAGCTAGCAGTAAATTATTTTCATAATGAGCATCAGAAATAAGCTCTCTTACAATAGCTCTACCTCCGAAGATTCAAAAGATCATGCTCTTTTTCTTGTTACCTTGCGTATCAAAAGATGTTCAATAGATTTCTGCCATCCCAGTTCATTGATGTACCACTATTACTGGCTTGTTAGAGAAGTGATAAGTTGGTGTAGAGAAGTGAATGAGTTAGAAATAGAAAAATATTAGGTATATTATAATCATTCAGAAATTATATTTGGATAATGATATATTTTGTAAATACTTCCACAACATATACTTGTATAATTATACATCATAGATTCTTCATGTGTACATAGTATTTAATATATATATATATATTTAAAAGAAAATTTAAATACATAAGAAACCACTATTACCTCTCAAATGTTAAGAATCTTAAACAGGTAAAGCCTGCCTTTAAGTAACAATTGAATGTGGTCTTTTACTTTTTTTTTTTTTTACTTTATTTTATTTTACAATACTGTATTGGTTTTGCCATACATCAACATGAATCTGCCACAGGTGTACATGTGTTCCCAATCCTGAACCCCCCTCCCACTTCCCTCTCCATATCATCTCTCTGGGTTATCCCAGTGCACCAGCCCCAAGCATCCTGTATCCTGCATCGAACCTAGACCGGTGATTCGTTTCTCTCATCTTTAAGGTTGAATCCAAAATGTCACTTCATAACTCATGTCTGCTAATGGCAATAGTTTTATTCACTGCCCTAGGCTGAATTGAGCTGTCATCCCCTCAGTTCTTTTTCTTACCTCATATTCTCCTGATTATATAATGCCCAACAAAATGAATTTTGTCTCTCTGCTAAATGTGATACAATTCAGGAAAATAGAGAAGGTATATTAATCCTTCTGGTTTATATAATTAAATAAGGTGCTTAATAATGTATACCAAAGTAAAAGTGGCTCAGTTGTGTCGAATCTTTGTGACCTGAGGGACTGTATAGTCCATGGGATTCTCCAGGCCAGAATACTGGAGTGGGTAGCTGTTCCATTCTCCAAAGGATCTTCCCAAACCAGGGATCAAACCCAGGTCTCCCGCATTGCAGGCAGATACTCTACCAACTGGAGTTACCAGGAAAGCCCAAGAATACTGGAGTGGGTAACCTCCAGTGAGTGTGCTGGAGGACATAAATTGAAATCAAGGATAATTGGGGTCTGTCCCTCTAGCTAAAATGAGAAATGATTAATCTGCAATGGAAAGGTATTTTTGCATAAGGCAATGAAAAATTACATGGAACAAGAGCATGGTACATGATAGTGAAAGAGAAAAGAAGAAATCTGAACTGACTTCCACATTGTTAACCAAGTTAAAGAAATAGACATTTTATTACAAAATGCTTTAAGACTCTCCAACAGAGATTTTTTTCTTTGCCACTTTTAAATGATTATTACTATTTTTGAAGATTATTTCTCTTCTCAAGATTCCAGATATATTTTCCTTACTACCTACCATCCATCATCAAGTGTTACAAAGGTCATTTTTTTTTTTTTGCCTGTATCTGGGACTATGTAAATACAATAAAAAATTTAATATGTTATAGCAGTGATATTATAGTAAAAGTCTCTTTAGTTAACTTTCAGAGTTCATTTGAGCCAATTCAGTTCAGTTCAGTTGCTGAGTCGTGTGTGACTCTTTGCGGCCCCATAAATCACAGCACACCAGGCCTCCCTGTCCATCACCAACTCCCAAAGTTTACCCAAACTCATGTCCATCGAGTCAGTGATGCCATCCAGCCATCTCATCCTCTGTCATCCCCTTCTCCTCCTGCCCCAAATCCTTCCCAGGGTCTTTTCCAATGAGTCAACTCTTCGCATGAGGTGGTGAAAGTATTGGAGTTTCAGCTTAAGCATCAGTCCTTCCGATGAACACCCAGAGCTGGTCTCCTTTAGGATTGACTGATTGGGTTCTCCTTGCAGTCCAAGGGACTCACAAGAGTCTTCTCCAACACCACAGTTCAAAAGCATCAATTCTTTGGCACCCAGCTTTCTTCACAGTCCAACTCTCACATCCATACATAACCACTGTAAAAACCATAGCCTTGACTAGATGGAACTTTGTTGGCAAAGTAATGTTTCTGCTTTTGAATATGCTATCTAGCCAGTACTCAATTAGTATTTCTATATATTCTGTTAAAATGTTTTGATTTGAGTTTTATAAAAATTACATATGATTAATAATCTATAAAATTTTTGATTTAAAAATTATAAACATAGTACATTTAAAGAATGATACTTCAACTGGATGTTGTCTAATGTGATAGTATCTGATGAAGTCACATGGAGTTAGAATGATGGATATAAAATCTTTCCAAAAAATCTTCATTTTCATCTTCTCTCTTGGAAATGGGAATCTTTCTTAGAGAGTTCAATATATGACAATTTTGAATTTATAATATATTCTTTAGCTTTACTTTTATACCATTCAGAATGGATTAAATTAGTTTATTCCAATAGTAACATTACATTCATTCTACTGTATTAGACCATTCTAGACCCTAGTTCTGAAATGTCAACCACAAGTGGATTAATTTTTAATAACTATTCTTTTTTTAAAATGAGTGCATATACATAAATTTGGAAGCATGAACAGTTGATATAAAGGTGTTTATTGAATCACTTATCTTCTCATGTTGAAATACTTCTGTACATTTTTTAAAATCCTGGTCCAACCCATCCAAAATATAGGCATAAGGGCTTAATGAGTAGAAACATATTCATATTCAAGTCATGCCACCAGCTTCTTTGTCCAGTAATAAGTGTATAAATCATATTGTTGATGTAAAACTATTATGTCTACTCACAATGAAAATTCATAGTTCTTATAGGCAAAAATGTTTTCCATAAAAAATATTCTTCTAAATTCCAGTTATTGAAAAAATAAAGTGGTCCTGCTTTTCCCTACTAGCTTCACAAACGTTGGCATTATAAATAAAATAAATATAAGAAGGTTTTTTAAAATGGAGAGAAGGTGAAAAACTAGTTGCAATAATGACATGATGCTAAGTTGCCAGTCAGAATATTGGAAAATACAGCAAATCAAAAATCTGCCAAACAAAAGTTGATTGAAGACTATACATTTCTGTACTCATCAAGTTGTATAGAGGTACCTCAAAACACCCAACAAATGAAAAGACTCAAACTGTTAGGTAGCCACCTCATGTGAAGAGTTGACTCATTGGAAAAGACTCTGATGCTGGGAGGGATTGGGGGCAGCAGGAAAAGGGGACGACAGAGGATGAGATGACTGGATGGCATCACTGACTTGATGGACATGAGTTTGAGTGAACTCCGGGAATTGGTGATGGACAGGGAGGCCTGGCGTGCTGCAATTCATGGAGTCGCAAAGAGTTGGACACACTGAGCAACTGAACTGAACTGAACTGAAAAGACAAAGAAAGGAAAAAGCCCACAAAAATAGAACAAAGGATGGTCTGAGGGCCAGAATGAGAACCTCAGGTGAAACAAACACCCTTCCTGGCTAGCCTGATTTACCTAGGGCAGGCTCGGGGGAGGAAAAAAACCTAAAAAGCAGAGCCAGGGGCTCACCTCTCTTCTCTTCGTATCTTTTGTATTGGCCCACCCTCACACCTCTAGGATACATTTTCCTTTGTTTGGCAAATAAAACTGAGCTGTAACACTAGTCCATCCATCGCTTCAAATTTTTGACACAGTGAGACAGAACTGGGGAAATTACATATTCCCCTGACATAAACTGAGCTGTAACACAGGTCCGCATGTTGCTTCAAATTTTTGCTATGGCGAGACAGAACCTAGGAAATTACAAACTCCCCGACATATATAGTGCCATGATTTGGATTTAACCTGGGTGAAACAACCTGGGCTTGGCCTACGCAAGGCAGGGACCAACCACAGCAGAATTCCAACTCAACAAAAGTCCCCACAGCAGAAGCTGAATGCAAAGCAAACCCAGCACAGTGGAAGTGACAAAAAGCCCAGTGTGCTGGAAATCAGGACAGCAAGAACTAACTCAACAGAAAGCACACACGGCTCAGTCTCAGACTCCAGAATACCTCTGGTTAAGGTAGGGGGTCCTCCCTCTTATGGCTGGAAGGACTTATGGCTAACAAAATCTTAATTCCTTTACAATCTCTCATTTCTTGTTTCCTTGAAACCCCATGAACAAGAAAACATCAGTGGGTGCAGTTGAGTGACTTTGGCAGGGTACTTAGTTGCTGTTGCTCAAGTGGGTAGAGGGTCTTCTGTCTTTAATCTTCTTTGTATTAAGGATCAGGCCAATGAAACTGTGAGCACAGGTTAGGTATTTAGCACATTTTTCTATAGGTTATGAAGGGGATTCCTTGGCTTGTTTTCCCACTGCTCTTTCCTCCCATTCTTCAGCTCCTCTCTCCATCTATTCCACTGCTTATAAAGTATTGGGCAGGTCAACATCTTTCCATTTCTGAAAGTTGTGCTTAAAACTGATTACCTAAGATTGGGACTCAAACCCATGTGTCAGGAACTCTGTGCTATGCTTAGTCACTCAGTCATATCCGATTGGGACTTGTGTCTGGCCAAAACACATGGTGCTTGGTTATAGGACCTAAGGAAGCTCAGGCTGTTGATGTCTCATTGCAAGAAAATTCAGTGAGAGACACAGCAATAGGTAAGAGGTAGATTGGTACAGATTCAGAGAGAAGCAAACTACACAGAGTGGGGCCATTGCAGGGGGGGAGTGTCAGTTCAGTTCAGTTCAGTCGCTCAGTCGTGTCTGACTCTTTGTGACCCCATGAATCACAGCACGCCAGGCCTCCCTGTCCATCACCATCTCACGGAGTTCACTCAGACTCACATCCACCGAGTCAATGATGCCATCCAGCCATCTCATCCTCTGTCATCCCCTTCTTCTCCTACCCCCAATTCCTCCCAGCACCAGAGTCTTTTCCAATGAGTCAACTTTTGGCATGAGGTGGCCAAAGTACTGGAGTTTCAGCTTGAGCATCATTCCTTCCAAAGAAATCCCAGGGTTGATCTCCTTCAGAAAGGACTGGTTGGATTTCCTTGCAGTCCAAGGGACTCTCAAGAGTCTTCTCTAACACCACAGTTCAAAAGCATCAATTCTTTGGTGCTCAGCCTTCTTCACAGTCCAACTTTCACATCCATACATGACCACAGGAAAAACCATAGCCTTGACTAGACGGACCTTAGTCGGCAAAGTAATGTCTCTGATTTTGAATATGCTATCTGGGTTGGTCATAACTTTTCTTTCAAGGAGCTAGCGTCTTTTCATTTCATGGCTGCAGTCACCATCTGCAGTGATTTTGGAGCCCCCCCAAAATAAAGTCTGACACTGTTTCTACTATTTCCCCATCTATTTCCCATGAAGTGATGGGACCAGATGCCATGATCTTCATTTTCTGAATGTTGAGCTTTAAGCCAACTTTTTCACTCTCCTCTTTCACTTTCATCAAGAGGCTTTTTAGCTCCTCTTCACTTTCTGCCATAAGGGTGGTGCCATCTGCATATCTGAGGTTATTGATATTTCTCCCAGCAATCTTGATTTCAGCTTGTGTTTCTTCCAGTCCGGTGTTTCTCATGATGTACTCTGCATAGAAGTTAAATAAGCAGGGTGACAATATACAGCCTTTATGTTCTCCTTTTCCTATTTGGAACCAGTCTGTTGTTCAATGTCCAGTTCCAACTGTTGCTTCCTGACCTGCATACAGATTTCTCAAGAAGCAAGCCAGGTGGTCTCGTATTCCCATCGCTTTCAGAATTTTCCACAGTTGATTGTGATCCACACAGTCAAAGGTTTTGGCATAGTCAATAAAGCAGAAATAGATGTTTTTCTGGAACTCTCTTGCTTTTTCCATGATGCAGCGGATGCTGGCAATTGGATCTCTGGTTCCTCTGCCTTTTCTAAAACCAGCTTGAACATCAGGGAGTTCACGGTTCACATATTGCTGAAGCCTGGCTTGGAGAATTTTGAGCATTACTTTACCAGCATGTAAGATGGTGACTGTGGTAGCCATGAAATGTAGTGTGGTTAGTTTTTGCTAGCTGGATGATTTCATATGTTAATGAGTGGGAGGATCATTTAAACAATTGGAGAACCACCTACTCCTCTGTCTTTTGAAATTAACTTGGAACTCTCCTGACCCTTCTGGGTGTGTCATTTAGCTTGCAGATTGAGGATCAAGATTTAACTGAATCTGACTTCTCATCTTAGGTGCATTTGATTTTAATCAGTTTATCTCATGCCCTTGGGCTATGTTGGGCTTCCCTTGTGGCTGAATTGGTAAAGAATCCGCCTGCAATGTGGGAGACCTGGGTTCTGTCTCTGTGTTGGGAAGATCTCTTGGAGAAAGGAAAGGCTACCCACTCCAGTATTCTGGCCTGGAGAATTCCATGGACAGTCCATGGGGTCACAAAGAGTCGGGCACAACTGAGCGACTTTCACTTTCACTTGAGGTATATCATTCTTTCAAAACTTGCTCCCTGCCCCCTTCCCTCCTGTTACATGCTCTTTTCCTGAGCCCTGTTCAAGCCCACAATGCTGCTTTACAATCTTCTGGAGGAACAACCAGAAAATAGCTGGCCCTTGGGAGGGAAATACTGTATAATATCCAATCCCTCTAGATATTCAGGCGTTCTTCTTTCATGTTTCTTACATCATGTGCAATAAGAGCATCTCTCAGTGAGCACCCTAGGGTGGGTGACAGTTACACAATGCCTGCTAGAAGTCCATCTTGTGGTGTCAACCCTTCAATGTCGATTGGACTTCCAGAGATAATGGGAGTTAGCCCTGTGGGCCATTTGGGCCCAAACCATTACCACCCTTCTCCTAAAGTAACAAACATACCCCCAGATCAAATATCCACTCCACTTTTATGGAACATCTGATCTGCTGCCTCCTCTCAGTTTGTTCTTAAGCCACTTATTAATCCCTACAACCAGGACCCTGCCCCCTTTTTGGCAACATCACCCCACCCCGCTTATTATTAAAAGACTGTTAATGCGCCTAACAGGACCAGATAACTCACTCCTTTGTCATTACTTCTGTTATTACCTAAAATGGGTCTATGACAATGAAATGTTTACCATTGAAAACACCCTTAACTGCTCTTATGGAGGACTAGGGGAGGAAATCAGTGACCTACATTCACTCAGAGCAATAAGAGGATAAGGCTTATGGCTTTTTCACCAGGTTCCCAGTCTCAGGACACAGACTTGGATTGCTTTACATCGTGATATATATTCCCATCCCCAGTGGACAATCCAGCAATGAGTTAAGATTACAACCCATTAATTCTACCCAGTACTGGTCACACTGCGTACCTTGCGGACACCCAGCTCCACTCGGGGTGTCCCAGAAGGTCAACCTGCCTCAACCTGCCTAGGGATCTTGTCCTTGAAAGGTTGTCACCCCTCAACCTGCCCAGGGATCAGCCAGTCTGGAGATCCCAGGAGGTCAACCTGCCTTGACCTGCCCAGGGACCCAATTCTTGGGGGGCCTGCCTCGACCTGCCTGGGGATTCAATCTCCGGGAAGCTGTCATGCCTCAGCCTTTCTGGGGATCTGTACTCTGACCCAGGGAAGCCTGGCTCTCAGGTTGCAACAGTATTGGGTAGGAGAAGCTTCAAAAGGACTCACCCCTAAAGAAGTCCACCCGTAGAAATAGAAGGGGTCCTATTAGTTTTTCTTTTTTTCTTTTTTTTTCTTTTCCTCCATGTCATTACTGTCTTTAAGATGGAAAATAACCTATCCACTTCTGACAGATGCCCTTGAGATTAATCCTTGATAACTGGAAGCTGTTCAATCCTCTAACCCCAAGGAAAAGTTGCTTACAATTCTTTTGTGTCACTGCATGGTCATAATATCCTCTGAGGGACAAAGAACACTGGCCTGAGGATGGGAGTTTGAATTACAATACCATCCTGCAGCTAGATTTAGTCTGCAAAAGATAAGGGCAGTGGACAGAGATTCCCTATGTCCAAACTTTCTTTCAGCTAAGAGATATGAAGGAACTCTATCTTAAGTATAAGATTGTTGCATGTCTTAAAAGTGAGTGAAGTGGCTCAGTCATGTCTGACTCTTTGTGACCCCATGGACTGCAGCCTACCAGGCTCCTCCATCCCTGGGACTCTCCAGGCAGGAATACTGGAGAGGGTTGCCATTTCCTTCTCCAGGAGATCTTCCCAACCCAAGGATTGAGCCTAGGTCTCCTGTACTGCAAGCAGATGCTTTACCATCTGAGCCACCAGGGAAACTCATAAAAGTGAGCCTACTAGGCAAATGGTGTTAGGCACAGACAAGCAAGAGAAGGAAGCACCGTGTGAAGGCTCACTTCCCATGTCTCCTGAGTTGCCTGATGCTCCATCCTTGTATCCAAACATGCCCACATATCTGGAAGCACCCCCTCTACAAAAGCCAACTTGAATATGGAGGAGAATTTGGACCAACCCGGGTCCATAAGCCCTTCTCCCTCTTAAAACTAAGACAGATCAAACAAGACCTGGGAAGCTATACAGATGACCCAGGCAAATATATAGATATTCCAACACATTACATTGGCCTTTGACTTGATGTGGAAGGACATCATGGTCATATTTAGTCAAACTTTATCTGACCCTTAACATGCTAGTGTATTAAAGGAAGGTCAAATGTACGCTATGGGGCTTCCCAGTAGGGGAAAACTGTGGTCCTCTCCTCAGATCCTAATTGGAATTATAATGACCTTGAACACATCTGGGAAAGAGATCGTTTCCTGATCTGGGTAAAGGCAGGACTAAAATCAGCCCAGCAAGAAGTAATCTCTATGTCTGGATCTCAGCAATAACTCAGTAGCCCAACAAGATCCCCATTGCCTTTTTGGAAAGGCTAAAAGAGGCCCTCCAAAAGTTTACCAATATGGACTTAGACTTTTTTGAGGGACAGGTGATTTTAAAGGACAAATTCCTGTCTTAAAGTTCATCAGACATCAGGACAAAGTTACAACATCTACAGCAGCAGGACCCTGCTGCCTCTTTAGATGAGATGGTCCACACAGTCACCAATATATTTTACAATGGAGAATAGGAGAGGGAATCCAAGGCCCAGGAGAGGGAGAAAAGGAAAGAGACAAGGCATGCCTAGATGCTGGCCACCCTCCAGGGAAGCCCTATGGCAAACCCCAAATCCTTGAAGGACAAGACACAAGGCAAATGCCCAATCTGCAGACAGGCAGGACCAAAGAGGGTCCAAACTGTGAAAAATCTCCTAAAACAGCTTGTAACAAATGCCATCAATTGGGACATTGGATGGCACTCTGCCCTCAGGAGCCAAGAGCATCAAGGTCAAACACCAAGCCTTCCCTCATGATGGTTCTACAGGACTGAACAGGCCCACTCCAGCAAGCCTGCCTGTCACAGAAAACAATCATGAGGCTGGAATTAAGGGTGCAAAGTTATGTAGCAGGTAGGCTCCAGAATTTCTTGGTTGACAGAGGGGCTACCTACTCTGTCCTGACCTCCTACTCTGAAGCTTTCTCCTCCCAAACCTGTACCATTTGGGGTGATACAGGAAAAACAATTACAAAAAGATTCACTTTGTTGCTTGGATGGACAAATATTTTCCCACAAGTTTCTGGTGTTCCCTGAATGTCCTACTCCCTTCTAGGGAAGAGACCTCTCCCTGCCTTTGGAATCTTGCAGCTATTGCAGTCCTGATAGAGGATGCTTTAAAACTATCTTCTGGGGGAAAACTAACTATTTTTACCAGCTACCAAGTGAAACAATTCCTAAATGGGAGAGGCCATTTGTGGATATCTGGTCAAAGGATCCTCTGATATCAAGTAGTGCTGATGGAAAATCCAGACCTGACTATATCCCCTTCAGAGGTACTTAACCCAACTACCCTCCTGCCTACACCTGAGGGCTCTCTCCCCTTCTGCTGTTGCCTAGAAGCCTTGGGCCAATCCACAAAACCCTGAGAGGGATTGTCAGAAGATCTTATGACCAATCCTGAGGAAATCTGGTACGTTGATGGAAGCAGCTTTGTCTTGGATGGATAAAGAAGAGCCAAATATGCACTAGTCTCCAATTTTGAGACCATAAAGGCTAAGCCTTTGCCACCAGGTACTTCAGCCCAATTTGCTGAGCTCCTAGCCCTGACTTGAGCTTTAGAGCTTGGAAAAGGAAAAACAGCAGCCATTTATACTGACTCCAAGTATGCCTTTTTGGTGCTACATGCACATGCTGCTATTTGGGAAAAAAAAAAAAAAGAGGCCACTTGACCACCCAAGGGCCCCCAGTCAAAAGTGGTGATCAGATCCTTAGGCTTTAGGAGGCACTTCATCTTCCTACTGAAGTTTCAGTCTCCCACTGTGAAGGGCACAAAAAAGGGAACATGGAAGTGGCATGAGGGAACCAAGCAGCCAATCAGGCAGCTAAGAGAGCAGCATTACAGAACAAGAACCTAATAGGGGTTGCTACCTTAGTTCCACAGACAAATTTGCCAGAAACTCCTTCATATACTTAAGGTGAGACTCTTAAAGCTAAGAGTGAGGGCTTTTAAGAAGATCATATGGGATGATTCCACAAGGAGGGACTCCTTTATCTGCCTGGGAATCTCCAGTGGAAGTTGGAGATGATGATGGTTCATCAGGACTGAACAGGCCACCACTCATTTAAGGGAGAAGGCCCTCTAAAGGTTACTAGAAAGCTCCTTCAGAGGAACAGTCTCCAAGTGACTATAAGGCAAGTGGTCTCCTCTTGTCCCACTTGCCAATTAAAAACCCCCAAGAAGCTCAAAGACCCCAGATCGCCCAACCCATCCAACGAAATGGGACCTACCCAGGAGAGGACTGGCAGAAGGACTTCAACCAGATGCCAGTTCCTCAAGGGTATAAAGATCTATTAGTCATGAAACATACATTCACAGGATGGATTAAAGGCTCTCCCACCCAGGCTGAGAAGGCTGAGGGGGTGGTAAACAAACAAACAAACAAACAAACAAAAACTGCCCCATGAAATCATTCCAAGATTTGGTCTACCCAGGTCATTACAAAGTGACAGTGAGACATCATTGATTTCTAAGGTCATTCAAGGGGTTTCTAAAGCATTGGGCATTACTTATTATCTCCATTGTGCCTGGAGGCCTCAGTCTTAAGGAAAAGTAGAGAGAGCCAAGAAATTCTTAAAATGAGCAATAAAGAAGATAACCCAGGAGACCTCCCTGGGATGGAAGGAGTCTTTACCAATAGCTCTCCTCCACACCTGTATTGCTCCTAAGGAACAGGTTTATCTCAGTCCTTATGAAATGCTATATGGAAGACGTTTTGTTTATGTCAATAACCTCTTCCTAGATCCAGAGTCTCAAACCCTTTGATCTTATAGCATGGCCGATGGGAAATTCCAACAGAATATACATTTGAGAGGTGTCAACCAGAACCCAAAAGATTCTAAAGAGCCACCATTATATGCTTCAGGGACTCAAGTCCTAATTAAAGTCTGGAAAAATGGGTCCCCAAAGGCTCAGCTCCAGTCCACATGGAAGGGCCCATTCCCTGTAACAGTTGGATTTACTACTCACAAGTCAAGTCATAGAAGAAAACAGAACAGGACACTCAATACACCTGTGAGCCCCTGGGAGATCTCAGATGCCTATTCAGAATAACAAATGAGTGTCATTGTAATGAACACACCCAAAATTAAGTTTCTAGTGGTAAGGAGGACAGCTCTAAATATCTAACACTGTTTGGCAGGGGTTATACTCCAAAATAGGCAGGAGATAGATCTGATCCCTGAACAAGGAAGGACTTGAGCCATCTTGAATGAGATGTGTTGTTTCAGGTTAAATACCTCCAGCTAAGTTAAAAAAAAAAAAAAAAAAAAAAGTCTCACAGTCTTCAAGAAAAACATTCCAGATCTTACAAAACCTAAAAAGAATGAGCTGGAGAGTTATCGGGGTGGCTACAATCTCTCTTCAGGGGATTCTTCTCCTGGCAAGGGGGAATTTGGAGTTGGCTAATACCCCCTACTAATCCTTGTTATCACCATATTGATGCTGCTAATGATTGTTCCATGTATTGTCAATTGTCTAAGCTGTTTTGCCTCTTCCCAGGCAACAAACTACAACATGCAGTGACAGTTCACCAGGAATATATGAAACTACAGCCAACCATGGGAAATATCACTCACTCTTAGATGGACACTACTCTAAGGACTCTGAGGCTTGAGACTAGCAAGAGGGGGAGCCTCACAGCTCCTTGCCATTCTAGTTCAGGAGGAGGTAGCCAGAGAGATCTTGACATCCCTATTCCCAAAGAATTGGGCCTTCCATCTCGTGAGGGGGGAGCATTAGGTAGTTAGAATAGGAAAAAGAGTCCACAATCGTGATGGCTAAAAGACAAAGGAAAAAACCCACAAAAATGGAACAGAGAAAGGTCCGAGGACAGGAGTGAGAACCTCAGGTGAAACAAACGGCCCTAGCCTGATTTACATAGGGCTGGCTCAGGGGGAGGAGAAAAACAAAACAAAACAAAACAAACAAACAAACATAAAAAGAGAGGCCAAAACTGAGCCGGGGGCTCACCTCTCTTCTCTTCATGTCGTTCAGGTTGGTCCACCCTCCTGCCTCAAGGATGTATTTCCTTTGCTTGCCAAATAAAACTGAGCTGTAACAGTGGTCTGTACGTCACTTCAAATTTTTCTGCAGCGAGACAGAACTGAGGAAATTACAAACTCCCCCAACAAAAGAAATCTGACGGAGGAGATAAAACTTCATTCCAAACTCTGCTTAACAAAAATATCCACTTTGACATGACAGTAGAGACCAGGTGGGGATCTTAGAGTTCAGCCTCTACTCAGTGGTAATAAGATGTTTCTTCTCCGCTCACTGGGGTTGCTTCAGGTAAAGTCCAGTGAAATGTCAGGATTTCTGTAAGTGCTTAATAGTAGGGACAATCTCTCCTTCAGTGCCAGTGGAAGATAAGTGAGGAGAAATAGTAGTTTCCCTCCTAGTTATGAAAATATTAGTGGAAGCTTGGAAGGGAACCTAAAACACCACTCTCATCAGGCAGCAACAAGGATTCCCTCCCTCTCCCAGATGTCAATGAAAGTCAAGAGAGAGAGCCTGAATTTTTCTCCAAAATGAGGATAACTGGGGAGCACCTCCTTCTCTTGTAACAATAGTGTCTGAATGTGTGGCTAATGGACATAATTTAATTACAAAGGGTTGCAAAGGGATTCTTTCCATTTTGGAGGTGACCTTGGTGCAAGACCTTGCACCTGTAGCCTTGAGCAGGACTCCACGTAGTCTATTTCTGTTTTGCCAGTAAGTTCATTTAGATTCCACATATAAGTTATACCACATGGTATTTGTCTTTTGGAAGCCATAATGTCTCTGGTTTACAATTTTTAGGTGGTCCATAGCTTAGAGGTCTATTAGCTCATCTTGCCTGGGGAAGACAACCTGAGTTTTTATGTTAATGATGGTGCTTGTAATAGCAATTTTAGTACATTAACAATGTTATCAGTGACAGAACTTTTAGTTGTGTGACGCTCGTTAATTAGTACTCATTACCACAGAATTGAGGTCAGAGGGAACAAGAAAGAAATGAAGTTTTGGATGGAGGGATTAATCATATACTCAGGGAAAAAGTAGAAGTCAAGAAACACCTGTAACAGGCAAATTTGGCCTTGTAATGCAGAATGAAGCAGGGCAAAGACTAATAGAGTTTTGCCGAGAAAATGCACTGGTCATAGCAAACACCCTCTTCCAACAACACAAGAGAAGACTCTACACATGGACATCACCAGATGGTCAACAACGAAATCAGATTGATTATATTCTTTGCAGCCAAAGATGGAGAAGCTCTATACAGTCAACAAAAACAAGACCAGGAGCTGACTGTGGCTCAGATCATGAACCCCTTATTGCGAAATTCAGACTTAAATTGAAGAAAGTAGGGAAAACCGCTAGACCATTCAGGTATGACCTAAATCAAATCCCTTATGATTATACAGTGGAAGTGAGAAATAGATTTAAGGGTCTAGATCTGATAGATAGAGTGGCTGATGAACTCTGGAATGAGGTTCGAGACATTGTACAGGAGACAGGGATCAAGACGATCCCCATGGAAAAGAAATGCAAAAAAGCAAAATGGCTGTCTGGGGAGGCCTTACAAATAGCTGTGAAAAGAAGAGAGGCAGAAAGCAAAGGAGAAAAGAAAAGATATAAGCATCTGAATGCAGAGTTCCAAAGAATAGCAAGAAGAGATAAGAAAGCATTCTTCAGTGATTAATGTAAAGAAATAGAGGAAAACAACAGAATTAGAAAGACTAGAAATCTCTTCAAGAAAATTAGAGATATCAAGGGAACATTTCATGCAAAGATGGGCTCGATAAAAGACAGAAATGGTCTGGACCTAACAGAAGCAGAAGATATTAAGAAGAGGTGGCAAGAATACACGGAAGAACTGTACAAAAAAGATATTCACGACCAAGATAATCATGATGATGTGATCACTAATCTAGAGCCAGACATCTTGGAATGTGAAGTCAAGTGGGCCTTAGAAAGCATCACTATGAACAAAGCTAGTGAAGGTGATGGAATTCCAGATGAGCTGTTTCAAATCCTGAAAGATGATGCTGTGAAAGTGCTACACTTAATATGCCAGCACATTTGGAAAACTCAGCAATGGCCACAGGACTGGAAAAAGTCAGTTTTCATTCCAATCCCAAAGAAAGGTAATGCCAAAGAAAGCTCAAACTACCGCACAATTGCACTCATCTCACATGCTAGTAAAGTAATGCTCAAAATTCTCCAAGCCAGGCTTCAGCAATACATGAACCGTGAACTCCCTGATGTTCAAGCTGGTTTTAGAAAAGGCAGAGAAACCAGAGATCAAATTGCCAACATCTGCTGGATCATGGAAAAAGCAAGAGAGTTCCAGAAAAACATCAATTTCTGCTTTATTGACTATGCCAAAGCCTTTGACAGTGTGGATCACAATCAACTGTGGAAAATTCTGAAAGAAATGGGAATACCGGACCACCTAACCTGCCTCTTGAGAAATTTGTATGCAGGTCAGGAAGCAACAGTTAGAACTGGACATGGACCAACAGACTGGTTCCAAATAGGAAAAGAAGTACGTCAAGGCTGTATATTATCACCCTGCTTATTTAACTTATATGCAGAGTACATCATGAGAAACGCTGGACTGGAAGAAACACAAGCTAGAATCAAGATTGCCGGGAGAAATATCAATAACCCCTGATATGCAGATGACACCACCCTTATGGCAGAAAGTGAAGAGGAAGTAAAAAGCCTCTTGATGAAAGTGAAAGAGGAGAGTGAAAAGGTTGGCTTAAAGCTCAACATTCAGAAAACGAAGATCATGGCATCAGGTCCCATCACTTCATGGGAAATAGATGAGGAAACAGTGGAAACAGTGTCAGACATTGTTTTTTGGGGCTCCAAAATCACTGCAGATGGTGACTGCAGCCATGAAATTAAAAGACGCTTCCTCCTTGGAAGAAAAATTATGATCAAACTAGACAGTATATTCAAAAGCAGAGACATTACTTTGCCGACTAAGGTCCGTCTAGTCAAGGCTATGGTTTTTCCTGTGGTCATGTATGGATGTGAGAGTTGGACTGTGAAGAAGGCTGAGTGCCGAAGATTTGATGCTTTTGAAGTGTGGTGTTAGAGAAGACTCTTGAGGGTCCCTTGGACTGCAAGGAAATCCAACCAGTCCATTCTGAAGGAGATCAACCCTGGGATTTCTTTGGAAGGAATGATGCTCAAGCTGAAACTCCAGTACTTTGGCCACCTCATGCGAAGGTTTGACTCATTAGAAAAGACTCTGATGCTGCGAGGGATTGGGGGCAGGAGGAGAAGGGGACGACAGAGGATGAGATGGCTGGATGGGATCACGGACTTGATGGACGTGAGTCTGGGTGAACTCCGGGAGATGGTGATGGACAGGTAGGCCTGGTGTGCTGCGATTCATGGGGTCTCAAAGAGTCAGACACGACTGAGCGACTGAACTGAACTGAACTGAACTGAACAGGGAACTAGATTATAGGGAAACTCAATTTCAAGATGTTTATTTAAGAAGGAGATCCCAATGATATTCAGTAGATATAAAGAGTATCTAAAATGCCATGGAAGGCATGCAAAATCAAATTTGAAAGAGAGCCAGACTTAAGACATTGCCTAAGTCAAAAGTCACACCATGACCACCATGCTGGCCATGACCTTCCTAGAAAGATATGTTCTGTGACACCGATATGATTGTAACGTTCTGGAGAGCTAATTTGCCAGCATTCAGAATCTATGACAGTGGTCCTTTAGTGAGGACAAATAATAACTAATAATGACAATAACAGTAATTCAGAAACAAGAAAATCAATAATCATAAAGTAATGTGTATTCTTCTGGCATACATATTATGCCACTCCTCTAACAATATTCCAATTTCATATTTAATGCTTAGAACAACCTTACAGAATAGTTTCTATTTTGTCCTATTTCTGGAAAGAAACTGAGAAGCAGAGTTAATTAGCTTGTTAATTCCCCCCCAAAAATCTGAATTGTCCATGCTTTTAGTCTTTTACCAAAGAATTGAGAAGGTCTCATGTAAGATTCTTTTAAATATTAAGTTAAATATACTTTCAAGGATCTTGGATTTATACACAGCTTGGTAGAACAAATTTTGTTGTGTTCATGTCTGACTCTGTGCAACCCCATAGACTACAGCATGCCAGGTTAACCTGTACCTCACCATCTCCCAGAGTTTGTCCAGTTTCATGTCCATTGAATTGGTGATGCCATCCAACTGTCTCATCCTCTGTAGCCTTCTTTTCCTTCAGCCTTCAGTCTTTCTCAGAATTGATCTTTTCCAATGAGTTAGCTGTTCACATTAGGTAGAATAATAGGTGTCAGGAAACAAATTTTTTTCCTAGTTGAGTGCAAAACTTCATCTATTAGTCATAGCAATGGCAAGTATTAATTGTGCCAAAGTGGAAAAGAGTAAGCATGATGTTAGAATGTCAACGAATTGGAAGTGTGTAATCCCTTAGTTGTTGGCTAAGTATTATAGTTCCAGCCAGGTCATGACTTAAATAATAGAATTAGTATATGCATTTATTAATGTGAAATGCTTCACACATACATATGTATAATTTTGAATGATTCCACGTGATACAGAAGTCATTGTTGAGATTTTAACAAGAAGGCAATAGGGTATAGTGGAGTAAAGGGCTTTATCAATTCATCTTGAAGAAAGTTTCTGAGCATTTTCTCAAACTGTTATAATGGGTTGGGTTTGGTGTAGTTGCTATGTTGTGTCTGACTTTTGTGACCCCATGGACTTTAACCCACCAGGCTCCTCTGTCCATGAGATTTCCCAGACAAAATTACTGGAGTGGATTGCCATTTCCTTCTCCAAATGTTATATCAGTGTGCTATTTCAGCTTTGATGTTAAGGATCCTACATTTCATAGAAGGACATGACATTGCACCTAGTTGCAGCAAAGTCTGCAGGCACAAGGTTGATTCTTCATTACATTTAGGGGTTTAGAGTGTTTTTGAGATCTAGACAACTTTTAAACAGTGGGCCATAAGGCCACAGAAAATGTATTTATTTATTTCTTGTGTGTACTATCAAATTAGCAGCTTTAAACATCATATCTCTTTTTAAAATTTGAAGCTTTGTGTGTCCTAATATAAGCCTGTCTACAAAACAGATGATGAGTTCTATCTGGTATAGGACATTTCTCTGAAATCAGGAATAGTGTATGGAGCACTGCTGTTTTTCTAGTATCTCATAGCTCCCTTAGCAAAGTTGGCACACCTGCAAATTCAGGGTACTTTTAGACTTTTGGAAGCTTTGATGACATGATGCCTTGTAACTCATCTCCAGTACTTCCTTAATGACCACTCAAAGATGTAGGAGGAAATGATTCAGTGACATTATATAGCTTGGAAACTAATACCAAAGACTGAGTTGCTTAGTGCTGCAAATCCTGAAGGAAAGAAAGTAATATATTTATAAAATTATACATATAAATGTGGCCTTGATTGGGCCAAGAGGCAAAAAAAAATAAAAAATAAAAAATGAACCCAATGTGATGTGTGAATGACTTTTATTTCTATATAAAGACATGCATAGCAGTCATAGCATAAGTTCAACTTTAAGGAGAGAACACTTACTAGAGTTTCTTTACCATTATTTCAAATAGACACTTTTGGCAGTTTGGTAAAACCTGTGGACCCCTACTCAAAATGATATTTTAATAGGTTTCAAATTAAATATCTAGGATTTTAAAGAAAAACATTTTAAAATGTGCTTAATATTTATTGATATTTAATATTACAAATTTAATATTAAATATACTTAATTTCCAAGTTAAGAGCAATTTAATATCCAAAATAAGAACAGTAAACTTGCTAAGCAGACTTGGAGATAGAAAAAGAAATGAGTATCATATTATGAGTTCCAAGAGTTCATACATTTTACTAGATTGATAAACCAGAACAATATATTTGAAATTTAATCTGCAGATAAAAATAATGTGACTTAGATGATAACACTGACTTTGACAAGGAATGTAACTTTAGATTTTTTAAAGGGAATTATAAAACTTAGTTTTTGCATAAGAAATTTTAATGACCATTATATCATTAAAGGATATTGTGACTGTTTTAAGATCTGCAGATTTAAAACTTCATAAGGAATTGAACAAAATGCTGACATCAGTTCAGCTTAGTTACTCAGTCATATCCGACTCTTTTCAACCCAACGGAATGCAGCGTGGCAGGCCTCCCTGTCCATCACCAACTCCGGAAGTTTACTCAAACTCATGTCCATTGAGTCGGTGATTCCATCCAGCCATCTCATCCTCTATTGTCCCCTTCTCCTCTCTCCTTGAATCTTTCCCAACATCAGGGTCTTTTCAAATGAGTCAGTTCTTCACGTGGCCAAAGTACTGGAGTTTCAGCTTCAACATTAGTCCTTCCAGTGAACATCTAGGACTGATTTCCATTGGGATGAACTGGTTGGATATTTCCTTCCAGTCTAAGGGATTATCAAGAGTCTTCTCCAACACCACAGTTCAAAAGCATCAATTCTTCTGTGCTCAGCTTTCTTCACAGTCCAATTCTCACATCCATAAATGACTACTGGAAAAACCATAGCCTTGACTAGACGGACATTTGTTAGCAAAGTAATATCTCTGCTTTTTAATATGCGGTCTTCGGTTCAGTTCAGTCGCTCAGTCATGTCTAAATCTTTGTGAACCCATGGACTACATCACACCAGGCCTCCCTGTCTATCACAAACCCATGTCCACTGAGTCAGTGATGCCATCCAACAATCTCATCCTCAATCATCCCCTTCTCCTTCTTCCTACAGTCTTTTCCATCAACAGAGTCTTTTCAAATGAATCAGCTCTTTGCATCAGGTGGCCAAGGTATTGGAGTTTCAGCTTCAGCATCAGTCCTTCTAAGAACACCCAGGACTGATCTCCTTTAGGATGGACTAGCTGGATTTCCTTGCAGTCCCAAGGACTCTCAAGAATCTTCTCCAACACCACAGTTTAAAAGCATTAGTTCTTTGGCACTCAGATTTCTTTATAGTCCAAATTTCACATCCATACATGACCACTGGAAAAGCCATAGCTTTGACTAGATGCAACTTTGTTGACAAAGAAATGTCCCTGCTTTTTAATATGCTGTCTAGGTTGGTCATAAACTTTCCTTCCAAGAGTAAGCATCTTTTAATTTCATGGCTGCAATCACCATCTGCTGTGATTTTGGAGCTCAAAAAATAAGGTCTGACACTGTTTCCACTATTTACCCCTCTATTTGCCATGAAGTGATGGGACCAGATGCCATGATCTTAGTTTTCTGAATGTTGAGCTTTAAGCCAACTTTTTTGCTCTCCTCTTTTACTTTCATGCAGACGCTCTTTAGTTCTTCTTCACTTTCTGCCATAATGGTGGTGTCATCTGCATATCTGAGGTTATTGATATTTCTCCCTGCAATTTTGATTTCAGCTTGTGCTTCTTCCAGCCCAGCCTTTCTCATGATGTACTCTACATATAAGTTAATAAGCAAGGTAACAATACACAGCCTTGACATGCTCCTTTTCCTATTTGGAACCAGTCTGTTGTTTCCTGTCCAGTTCTCACTGTTTCTTCCTGACCTGCATACAGGTTTCTCAAGAGGCAGGTCAGGTTGTCTGGTATTCCCATCTCTTTCAGAATTTTCCACAGTTTATTGTGATCTACACAGTCAAAGGTTTTGGCATAGTGAATAAAGCTGGAATAGATGTTTTTCTGGAACTCTCTTGCTTTTTCAATGATCCAGCGGATGTTGGCAATTTGATCTCTGGCTTTTATGTCTTTTCTAAAACCAACTTGAATATCTGGAAGTTCACAGTTCACATACTGCTGAAGCTTGGCTTGGAGAATTTTGAGCATTACTTTACTAGTGTGTGAGATGAGTGCAATTGTGCAGTAGTTTGAGCATTCTTTGGCATTGCCTTTCTTTGGGATTGGAATAAAAACTGACCTTTTCCAGTCCTGTGGCCACTGCTGAGGTTTCCAAATTTGCTGGCATATTGAGTGCAGCACTTTCACAGCATCATCTTCCAGGATTTGAAATAGCTTAACTGGAATTCCATCACATCCACTAGCTTTGTTCATAGTGATGCTTCCCAAGGCTCACTTGACTTCACATTCCAGGATGTCTGACTCTAGGTGAGTGTGAGTGATCACACCATCATGATTATCTAGGTTGTAAAGATCTTTTTTGTATAGTTCTTCTGTATACTCTTGTCACCTCTTCTTAATATATTCTGCTCACATAGTTTAGAGAAAAATCCATTTTTGCATCACATCTAGCCATCTATTTTCAATATGAAAAATATCAGTTCCTATATGGTGATCAATTACTTTTTATGTGACCCAGGATTGCCATAAGATAATCATAAAATGGCAATCTTTTTGCAAAAGTGTAGGAAGTCATAAAACTCAATTTTTAAGCAATAAACTAAAGAGAGAATTTTGTCACTGAGACAGATTAAAGTTTTTGATTAAATGAATTTTCTTGCCAAAAGGGCTTACAATTCTTCAAATAATCTATTTTCCTAACAGAATAAATCATTGTATGTGACAAAATGCAGTTCCTTAGAAGGGATTTAGCTTTCTTCTCAAATCCATTCTCTTTGTAGAAATATATGTTGCAAGACAGCAGCAGTTCCAAATCTCAGATTTCTTGTAGAGAAAAGTATTTATACTCAGCTAGTGTTTATAAGTGCTAGAAAGTTAGTAAATAGATTGGAGAAGGTGTAAAAGGTACAAATTTTAGGTGGATGTGAGTTTTTACTTTGAATTAGAGCTTTGAGTTTCAGAACTCACAGCAGTATTTGATAACTGGAATTGTTCATTGGCGCTTAAGTTCCCTATTAGGCACAATTATATTAGTTCTGTTCAATTTAATGCAGAATTAGAGTAAATAAGATGTAGGGCAGGGCAAGACATATGATTCGAGGAATAAAAATTGTTACTTATTGCAAATTTTGTAAACGTAAATTCATGTTCTGAGATCCAACAAATGCTATATTCAACTGTATATATTAGTCATAAATAAGTTTGCATGTATTTGCGAGAGGCTGTGTGACTTAAATTAACTTCTCAAAAGGGCTAATGGCGTAAAACACTAAAACTAAAGTCCAGGTACTACTGTGGTGTTCCTTCAATGCAGAGGATGCAGGAATGCAGAGGATGCAGGTTTGATCCCTCATCCAGAAACTAAGATTGCACATATCATGGGACAACTAAGTCCATGTGCCACAGTTTCCAAGCCCTCTCTCTATAGCCTGAAAGTTGTAACCACTGAATTCTGCATGCCTCAGAACCCATGGTCCACAAGAGAAGTCACTGCAATGAAAAGACTGCACACGACAACTAGAAAGTAGCCCCTACTTGCCACAACTCGAGAAAGCCTGTGAGCAGCAACAAAGACATAGTTCAGCTAAAAAAATAATAATAATAAAACTAAAGTTCAGAAAGACAGACTCAAACTTTCGAAGTGGGTGCTGCTGCTGCTAAGTCACTTCAGTCATGTCTGACTCTGTGTGACCCCACAGATGGCAGCCCACCCGGCTCCCCCATCTCTGGGATTCTCCAAGCAAGAGCACCGGAGTGGGTTGCCATTTCCTTCTCCAATGTATGAAAGTGAAAAGTGAAAGTGAAGTCGCTCAGTCATGTTCGACTCTTCGTGAACCCATGGACTGCACCCCACCAGGCTCCTCCGTCCATGGGATTTTCCAGGCAAGAGTACTGGAGTGGGGTGCCATTTGGTGGGGCATAAATATGAGAAGAAGGAAATGAGAAATCTTCAAACATTGGCCAAGTATGATTTTAGGTCAAAATGAAGGATATTAACCTCTAATTACATAACACCATTACAAAGAAGGAATGTATTTGATAATGTGCTGCTAATTAGCTTCAGTCATGTCTGACTCCTTGCGAACCTGTGGACTATAGCTCGTCAGTCTCCACGGTCCATGGGGTTCTCCAGGCAAGAATACTGGAGTGGGCTGCTGTGCCCTCATCCAGGGGATCTTCCCAACACTGGGATAGAAATTACATCTCTTAAATCCTGCATTGGCAGGCAGGTTCTTTATCACCAGCACCATTTCATAATAGTGTGCTTATTATACACTTTCAGCAAGATCATATGATATGAAATATAATAGATCCAGAAACATTCTTGATTAAATAATTTAGTGCAAATATCATTGATTTTAAAACTAATTGTTGACTTACACAACAAAGAAAGGATCTTCTAATGTCAAGTATCCTTTCTTCTTGATCTCTTTTTTATATAAATTTATTTAATTGGAGTTTAATTAATTTACAATATTGGAGTGGTTTGACCATATGTTGACATGAATCCACCATGGGTGTACATGTGTTCCCGATCCTGAACCCACCCCCCCCACCTCCCTCCCCATCCCATCCCTCTTGGTCATCCCAGCGCACCAGCCCCAAGAACCCTGTCTCATGCATCAACCTGGACTGGCGATTCATTTCACATATGATAATATACATGTTTCAATGCCATTCTCCCAAATCATGCCACCCTCTCCCTCTCCCACAGAGTCCAAAAGACTGTTCTATACATCTGTGTCTCTTTTGCTCTCTCGCATATAGGGTCATTGTTACCATCTTTATAAATTTCATATATATGTGTTAGTATATTGTATTGGTGTTTTTCTTTCTGGCTTACTTCACTCTGTATAATAGGCTCCAGTTTCATCAACCTCATTAGAACTGATTCAAGTGTATTCTTTTTAATGGCTGAGTAATATTCCATTGTGTATATGTACCACAGCTTTCTTATCCATTCATCTGCTGATGGACATCTAGGTTGGTTCCATGTCCTGGCTATTATAAACAGTTCTGTGATGAATATTTGGGTACATGTGTCTCTTTCAAGTCTGGTTTCCTTGGTGTGTATGCCCAGCAGTGGGATTGCTGGGTCATAAGGCAGTTCTATTTCCAGTTTTTTAAGGAATCTCCACACTGTTCTCCATAGTGGCTGTACTAGTTTGCATTCTCACCAACAGTGTAAGAGGGTTCCCTTTTCTCCATACCCTCTCCAGTGTTTATTGCTTGTAGGCTTTTGGATCACAGCCATTCTGACTGGTCTGAAATGGTACCTTATTGTGGTTTTGATTTGCATTTCTCTGATAATGAGTGATGTTCAGCATCTCTTCATGTGTTTGTTAGCCATCTGTATGTTTTCTTTGGAGAAATGTCTATTTAGTTCTTTGGCCCATTTTTTGATTGGGTCATTTATTTTTCTGGAATTGAGCTGCTGGAGTTGCTTGTATATTTTTGAGATTAATTCTTCATTTGCTATTATTTGCTGTTATTTTCTCCCATTCTGGGGGCTGCCTTTTCACCTTGCTTATAGTTTCCATTGTTTTGCAAAAGCTTTTAAGTTTAATTAGGTCCCATTTTTTAATTTTTGCTTTTATTTCCAATACTCTGGGAGGTGGTTCATAGAGGATCCTGCTTTGATTTATGCCGGAGAGTGTTTTGCCTATGTTCTCCTCTAGGAGTTTTATAGTTTCTGGTCTTATTTTAGATCTTTAATGCATTTTGAGTTTATTTTTGAGTATGGCATTAGAAAGTGTTCTAGTTTCATTCTTTGCATGGAATTTCTTTTCCCAGCTCTTCACTTTCAGTCTGTATGTGTCCCTTGTTTTGAGGGGGGTCTCTTGTAGACAACATATATAAGGGTCTTTGTATCCGTTCAGCTAGTCTTTGTCTTTTGGTTGGGGAATTCAATCTATTTACATTTAAAGTAATTATTGATAAGTATGATCCCATTGCCATTTACTTTGTTATTTTGGGTTCGAGTTTATAAACCCTTTCTGTGTTTCCTGTCTAGAGAATATCCTTTAGCGTTTGTTGGAGAGCTGGTTTGGTGATGCTAAATTCTCTCAGCTTTTGCTTGACTGTAAAGCTTTTGATTTCTCCTTCATATTAGAATGAGATCCTTGATGGATGCAGTAATTTGAGCTGTATGTTTTTCTCTTTCATCACTTTAAGTATTTCCTGCCATTCCCTTCTGGCCTGAAGAGTTTCTATTGAAAGATCAGCTGTTATCCTTTTGGGAATCTCCTTCAGTGTTATTTGTTGTTTTTCCCTTGCTGCTTTTAATATTTGTTCTTTGTGTTTGATCTTCATTAATTTGATTAATTTGTGCCTTGGGGTGTTTTGCCTTGGGTTTATCCTTTTTGAGACTTTCTGGGTTGCTTGGACTTGGGTGGCTATTTCTTTCCCCATTTTAGGGAAGTTTTCAACTATTGTCTCCTCAAGTATTTTCTCATGGCCTTTCTTTTTGTCTTCTTCTTCTGGGACTCCTAGATTCGAATGTTGGGTTGTTTGATACTGTCCCAGAGATCTCTGAGGTTATCTTCATTTCCTTTATTTATTTTTTTTTCCTCTCTGCTTCATTTATTTTCACCATTCTATCTTCCACTTCACTTATCTTATCTTCTGCAAAGGTTATTTTACTCTTGGTTCTCTCCAGAATGTTTTTGATTTCAGTTATTGCATTATTCATTATTGATTGACTTTTCTTAAT
This sequence comes from Ovis canadensis, assembly GCF_042477335.2. Taxonomy (NCBI): domain Eukaryota; kingdom Metazoa; phylum Chordata; class Mammalia; order Artiodactyla; family Bovidae; genus Ovis; species Ovis canadensis. The sequence goes on from NC_091247.1 coordinate 54,843,646, forward strand.
TTCCTCTTCATTTCAGTTCAGTTCAGTAGCTCAGTCGTTTCCGACTCTTTGCCACCCCATGAATCGCAGCACGCCAGGCATCCCTGTCCATCACCAACTCCCGGAGTTCATTCAGACTCACATCCATCGAGTCAGTGATGCCATCCAGCCATCTCATCCTCTGTCATCCCCTTCTCCTCCTGCTCCCATCCCTCCCAGCATCAGAGTCTTTTCCAATGAGTCAGTTCTTGGCATGACGTGGCCAAAGTACTGGAGCTTCAGCTTGAGCATCATTCCTTCCAAAGAAATCCCAGGGTTGATCTCCTTCAGAATGGACTGGTTGGATCTCCTTGCAGTGCAAGGGACTCTCAAGAGTCTTCTCGAACACCACAGTTCAAAAGCATCAATTCTTCGGCACTCAGCCTTCTTCATAGTCCAACTCTCACATCCATACATGACCACGGGAAAAATCATAGCCTTGACTAGACGGACCTTAGTGGGCAATGTCTCTGCTTTTGAATATACTATATACGTAGGTCATAACTTTTCTTCTAAGGAGTAAGTATCTTTTAATTTCATGGCTGCAATCACCATCTGCAGTGATTTTGGAGCTCAAAAAAATAAACTCTGATACCGTCTCCACTGTTTCCCCATCTATTTCCCATGAAGTGATGGGACCAGATGCCATGATCTTTGTTTTCTGAATGTTGAGCTTTAAGCCAACTTTTTCACTCTCCACCTTCACTTTAATCAAGAGGTTATTTAGCTCCTCTTCACTTTCTACCATAAGGGTGGTGTCATCTGCATATCTGAAGTTATTGATATTTCTCCCGGCAATCTTGATTCCAGCTTGTGTTTCTTACAGTCCAGCGTTTCTCATGATGTACTCTGCATATAAGTTAAATAAACGGAGTGACAATATACAGTCTTGACATACTCCTTTTCCTGTTTGAAACCAGTCTGTTGTTCCATGTCCAGTTCTAACTGTTGCTTCCTGACCTGCATACAGATTTCTCAAGAGGCAGGTTAGGTGGTCTGGTATTCCCATCGCTTTCAGAATTTTCCACAGTTGATTGTGATCCACACAGCCAAAGGTTTTGGCATAGTCAATAAAGCAGAAATTGATATTTCTCTGGAACTCTCTTGCTTTTTCCATGATCCAGCAGATGTTGGCAACTTGATCTCTGGTTTCTCTGCCTTTTCTAAAACCAGTTTGAACATCAGGAAGTTCACGGTTCACATATTGCTGAAGACTGGCTTGGCGAATTTTGAGCCTTACTTTAGTAGCGTGTGAGATGAGTGCAATTGTGCAGTAGTTTGAGCATTCTTTGGCATTGCCTTTCTTTGAGATTGGAATGAAAACTGACCTTTTCCAGTCCTGTGGCCACTGCTGGGTTTTCCAAATTTGCTGTCATATTGAGTGCACCACTTTCACAGCATCATCTTTCAGGATTTGAAATAGCTCATCTGGAATTCCATCACCTCCACTAGCTTTGTTCATAGTGATACTCTCTAAGGCCCTCTTGACTTCACATTTCAAGATGTCTGGCTCTAGATTAGTGTTCACACCATCATGATTATCTTAGTCTTGAAGATATTTTTTGCACAGTTCTGTGTATTCTTGCCACCTCTTCTTAATATCTTCTGCTTCTGTTAGGTCCATACCATTTCTGTCCTTTATCCAGTCAATCTTTGCATGAAATGTTCCCTTGGTATCTCTGATTTCTTTGAAGAGATCTCTAGTCTTTCTCATTCTGTTCTTTTCCTCTATTTCTTGGCATTGATCACTGAAGAAGGCTTTCTTATCTCTTCTTGCTATTCTTTGGTACTCTGCATTCAGACGCTTATATCTTTTCTTTTTTCCTTTGCTTTTCGCCTCTCTTCTTTTCACAGCTATTTGTAAGGCTTCCCCAGACAGCCATTTTGCTTTTTTGCATTTCTTTTCCATGGGGATCATCTTGATCCTTATCTCCTGTACAATGTCACGAACCTCATTCCATAGTTCATCAGGCACTCTATCTATCAGATCTAGGCCCTAAATCTATTTCTCACTTCCAGTGTATAATCATAAGGGATTTGATTTAGGTCATACCTGAATAGTCTAGCGGTTTTCCCTACTTTCTTCAATTTAAGTCTGAATTTGGTAATAAGGAGTTCATGATCTGAATCACATTCAGCTCCTGGTCTTGTTTTTGTTGACTGTATAGAGCTTCTCCATCTTTGGCTGCAAAGAATATAATCAATCTGATTTCATTGTTGTCCATCTGGTGATGTCCATTTGTAGAGTCTTCTCTTGTGTTTTTGGAAAAGGGTGTTTGCTATGACCAGTGCATTTCCTTGGCAAAACTCTATCAGTCTTTGCCCTGCTTCATTCTGCATTACAAGGCCAAATTTGCCTGTTACTCCAAGTGTTTCTTGACTTCCTACTTTTGCATTCCAGTCCCCTATAATGGAAAAGACATCTTTTTTGGGGTGTTAGTTCCAGTTCTAAAAGGTCTTGTAGGTCTTCATAAAACTGTTCAACTTCAGCTTCTTCAGCATTACTGGTTGGGGCATAGACTCGGATTACTGTGATATTGAATGGTTTGCCTTGGAAATGAACAGAGATCATTCTGTCGTTTTTGAAATTGCATCCAAGTACTGCATTTCGGACTCTTTTGTTGACCATGATGGCTACTCCATTTCTTCTGAGGGATTCCTGCCTGCAGTAGTAGATATAATGGTCATCTGAATTAAATTAACCCATTCCAGCCCATTTTAGTTCGCTGATTCCTAGAATGTCGACGTTCACTCTTGCTATCTCTTATTTGACCACTTCCAATTTGCCTTGATTCATGGACCTGACATTCCAGGTTCCTATACAATATCGTTCTTTATAGCATTGGCCCTTGCTTCTATCACCAGTCACATTCACAGCTGGGTATTGTTTTTGCTTTGGCTCCATCCCTTCATTCTTTCTGGAGTCATTTCTCCACTGATCTCCAGTAGTGTGTTGGGCACCTACTGACCTGGGGAGTTCCTCTTTCAGTATCCTATCATTTTGCCTTTTCATACTGTTCATGGGGTTCTCAAGGCAAGAATACTGAAGTGGTTTGCCATTCCCTTCTCCAGTGGACCACATTCTGTCAGACCTCTCCACCATGACCAGCCCATCTTGGGTGGCCCTCTGGCATGGCTTAGTTTTATTGAGTCAGACAAGGCTGTGGTCCTACTGTGAATAGATTGACTAGTTTCCTGTGATTATGGTTTCAGTGTGTGTGCCCTCTGATGCCTTCTTTCAACACCTACCATCTTACTTGGGTTTTTCTTACTTGGGCGTGGGATATCTCCTTCACAGCTGCAAAGTGCAGCCCCTGTTCCTTACCTTGGAGGATGGGTATCTCCTCACCACCACCATTCCTGACCTTCAATGTGGGATAGCTCTTCTAGGCCCTCCTGCGCCCACACAGCCACTGCTCCTTGGACATGGGGTTGATCCTCCTGGGCGCTGCCCCTAACCTCGGGCCCGGGGTGGCTCCTCCTGGCCCGCGATGTGGCTCTTCCTGGCTGCCCCTGACCTCAGACGTGGGGTAGCTTCTCTCAGCCACCGCCCTTGGCCTCAGACAAGGGGTAGCTCCTCTCGGCTGTTCCTGCACCATCACAGCCTGGCACTCTCAGCTGCTGCCCCTGACCTTATATGTGGGGTAACTCCTCTTGGCCACCGCCCTTCGGGCATGGAGTCCTCCTGGCTTCTACCCTGATCTCAGATGTGGGGTACCTCCTCTCAGCAGTGCTTAGTGCACCAGTCGCAGCCACCCACAGTTAGTGCTTGGTCCTTGTTAAATATTTCTTATATCTTCTCAATCCTTGTCTCTAGGCTGTTTATCTGTAACTCCATTTTGTTTTAAAGATTTTGGATCATTTTCACTATCATTATTCGGAATTCTTTATCAGGTAGATTCTCTATCTCTTTCTCTTTTGTTTAGTTTGGTGGGCATTTATCCTGTTTTTTACCTGCTGAGCTTTTCTCTGCCTTTTCATCTTGTTTATATTACAAGAAAGGGAAAGGCCACCACAAACAAGTGTTTGGGGTGGCCCTTCCCTATTCTGTCAGTTTGCAGGTCCTCTTTATTGTGGAGGTTCCTCGCTGTCACTGTGGGTGGAGTTAGATGGGTGGCTTGTCAATGTTTCCTGGTTAGGGAAGCTTGTTTCAGTGTTCTGGTGGGTGGGGCTGGATTTCTTCTCTCTGGAGTGCAATGAAGTGTCAGTATTGAGTTTTGAGATGTCAGTGGGTTTGATGTGACTTTGGGCAGCCTGTATATTGAAGCTGAGGGCTATGTTCCTGTGTTGCTGGTGAATTTGTGTGGTATATCTTGCTCTGGAACTTGTTGGCCCTTGGGTGGTTCTTGGTTTCAGTGTAGGTATGGAGGCTTTTGATGAGCTCCTATTGATTAATGTTCCCTGGAGTCAGGAGTTCTCTGGTGTTCTCAGGTTTTGGACTTAGGCCTCCTGCCTCTGATTTTCAGCCTTATTCTTACAGTAGCCTCAAGACTTCTCTGTCTATACACAACCAATGATAAAACTTTTTTTTTTTTTTTTTAATACAATGGGTTGCCTTTCTGGGTGCCTAATGTCCTCTGCCATCAATCAGAAGTTGTTTTGTGTAATTTGTTCAGCATTCGATGTTCTTTTGATGAATTTGTGTGGGAGAAAATGATCTCCTGTCCTATTCCTCTGCCATCTTAGAACCGCCCCCCTCTTCTTGATCTCTTATTGATGAAAGGGCTATTTAATTTATGGAGTCCAGTGCCAAATAAAAATGATGCTCTTTTATTTTTTCTCCAAGAATTTCAAGTCTTTACAGCAAAGCATTAAGTCAGTTTCTGGCCTTCCAGATCACACAGAGTCCTAGGCAAATCCATGGATCACAAGTCCATGATGCCAGCCCTATCTTTATTTTTCAGAATATTTGAAAGAACCTTTTAAAGATATGTTATATATTATATATATACACAACAGAGGAAATAATGCAAAATTGGATCCTCAAAGGCATCAACAAATTTGTTAAAATTTGGATAGCCAAATTTAGTTTTTCTCTTTTACTTTAGAGGTGTTCAGTCTTTGTATAAATTTATTAAAAATCCATTAACTGGGCACCTATCTGCAAGACTTGACATAACACTCTCAAGATACAACAGAGCATAGAATGGCCACAGAGTCAGCCCCCATGGGCTCTTCAGATTATGTCTCCTATCTCAACACTCATAATAAGCACTTACTCTTAGAAACAACACTCAATCATGTCCCAGAAAATTGATAGAGGATATCACCTTGATTTTTTTTTAAAGTAACATGCCATTCTACCACAACCTTATTCATGTCTCTGTTCCCTCCATTTTTTCAAGTGAGCAGAGTACTTCCCCATCCTCATGTTATTGATTATTCACTCAAAATCAACAAAAACTATGATTAATCAACAAAAACTATGTTGTCCATTTTCATCTCTTCACAGACTTTGCTGTATCAGAGGTTTGTCCCTCTCTGTGCTGCACTAGCTGTTAAACAGATTGATAATTAATATCAATCAACCCTATTCATTCATCAGCTCTGCATTGTGGCTTAAGTAATCACCCTTTACATTGACCTATTTCTTTATCTCAAGTCACAAACTCAAGTTTTATAAAATTTTGAAACTAGCTTTTATTAAAAAAGAAGAGTTTTAAAAAATTCATTATTTCTCTTCCTTTCTGCAATTTTCATACTGTTTTTCACATTCAAAGTCTATTTTTAAAATTTAACTTAAATTTTGTCAGGCTTTTAAACAATGTTTAGAATATTTGCATATTGCTTAAAAATGAGAAGTAAGAAGCCCATAATCAAAATAAGAATTCTCCATGCCCTCACAGTCTTCCCAGGTTGCTCACTGATTAAAACTCTACCTCCCAAGGAGGTGTGGATTTGATCTTTGGGTCAGGAATATTCCTTGGAGAAGGTAATGGCAACCCACTCCAGTATTCTTTCCTGGGAAATCCCATGGACAGAAGAGTCTTGAGGGATATAGTCTATGGGATCCCAAAGAGGGGGACATGACTAGCAACTAAGCAGCAGCAGTGCCTTCCTAATCTAGTACCAATTGATAGTGTGGATATGTTTAAATTCTTATATTGGAATAAAAGGAGAAAGAAAAATTGAGAAGTGGTTACTAGTAAACTGATGACTAATCTTCATGCATAATTTCAAAATTTTTGATTATTTATAGTATGTTTGTGCTGTGCTTAGTCACACAGTCGTGTCTGACTCTTTGTGACTCTGTGGACTGTAGCCTGCCAGGCTCCCCTGTCCATAGGTTTTTTCCAGGCAAGAATACTGGAGTGGGTTGCCATGCCCTCCTCCAGGAGATCTTCCTAACCCAGGGATTGAGTCCAGGTTTCTCACATGGCTGGAAAATTCTTTATCGTCTGAGACACTAAGGAGGCCCAAGAATACTGGAGTGGGTAGCCTATCCCTTCTCCAGGGGATCTTCCTGACCCAGAACTTACATTGAGGTCTCCTGAATTGCAGGTGGATTTTCAACCAGCTGAGCTACCAGAAAAATTATGATATGTTTAGCACATACTAAGGAATGCACTGTCTTCATGCTTTTTCATTCAAATGAAATATTTGTCTCCTGTAATTGATCTTTCTTCCCCCAAACACATCCTTTCTCTCAGAATTCTTAGGAGATAATTTCTGATAATTTAACAATTAATTTATATAACTATAACAAGCTCAGTATGTCATTCAGTTGAATTTAATATTAAGCCAACGTTTTCTTAAGCAACATTTTACTTTTATTAATGTCTATGCCTTGCTTAGTCTCTTAGCTTTATATATGCTTTTACTTCCCAATTGTAACAATTCTAATCTAATCCCCAACAATTTCTAAGTTTTTATTCAGAAAAAAGAAATTATGCTAACCTATTATCTCTAAAACTTCTCCTATCAAAATATAATTTTTGACTTCTCTTTCAAGCAGCAAATTTTCCCTGATTTTTTTCTTTTTCAGTGAGTTATACATAAGATATCTTCTAGAAATTTAAAAGTAAATTGTAGTACAATGTTTGATTAGATAAATACAAAGATATATACATACTTTTTCACCTGGATATATACAATTATATGTAGAGCTTTTCATACATTTTGAACATTTGCCTCATGATCTGATATATCTTTATCTTCATAATAATCAAAACTATTAAACTCTAGTGTGCCCAATGTGGCATTATTCACAAAAGTCTTTTTATGGTCTAACCAGTTTTGTTATCTAGTAGAAGCTAACAGAGATTTTCCTGGTGGCTCAGACTATAAAGACTCCACCTGCAATGAGGGAGACCTGAGTTTGATTCCTGGATTTGGAAGACCCCCTGAAGGAGGGAATGGCAACTCACTCCACTATTCTTGCCTGAGGAATCCCTATGGACAGAGGAGCCTGCCAGGCTATGGTCCATGTGGTCACAAAGAGTTGGTCAGGACTAAGCAACTGAAGACAGCACAAAAGCTAATAGATCAGTTCCTATTTTAATTCCAAATTAAATATATATTTTTGCAGAGGATTAATTACCACTACAAAATCAATTACAGAATGTTTGCTAGATCTTTGAGATTATTTGGTTATTGCAATATTCCCATTTTCTCTGTTTTTCCAGACACCAAAACAACATGAACATGAAATAACAGTCAACCATTTTAAGCCAGAAAGCCTGTTTATATATTTTAATGGCAATGTTGTTTATTCCAGATTTATGTCTCTATCAATGGAATGTAATACAGATGGGGCATTATTAGTAAACATGTATGTGTAAAGAAGTAATTTTAATCAACAAAACCAACATCTTTCTTCTCTACAGAAAGTAGAGTATATATTTTTGTTTGTTTGTTTGTTTCTGTTTAGTGAGTGTATTTGTATGTATAAATTTTTCTTAACTTATATTTAGCCCTTATTTTGTACTATATGGATGACCATAGATAGGAAAGATATATTCAGAATATGCAGAAATTGTAAGCATTTTACATTCTCTCTGCAGCACCTGTAATCTTTCTTCAGTAGCTTCTGGGTGATAAAATACAGCAACTCTATTCCAAAACCCATTCAGTTGGAAATCTCTGGAAGTATAAAATTTTAGTATTAGCCTAGACTTACAAATACAGTTTTAAAATATTGACTTCTATATACTATGAACATGTTACCAAAAGGTGTTTGAAATAAGTGTAAACATAAATATAAATTGTTGGGCATGTTTTCTATTCCTGATGGTGTTTTGTAAACTAAATATGTGTAAAACAGACTTGATTATTACAAACTATGTGTGCCTTTATGTCCTTGAATTCAATAGAAAGAGATGATATATACAATAATACTCCCTCAAGCTATCTACGTTTCTCAAGAGTCTTAGTCTCTGTTTACTCATTGGTGTGGTTTTATCCTGCTATTAGCTACTTATTTTCTCTTATTCTTTATGTATAACAGATAAAAATAAGGATTTCTACATGAAGACATTAAATTTATTTCAAATACAAATTTTAGCTTTAATAGCAATGCTTATTTTAAGGGCATGCCTTAATATTAATAACCTACAAAATAAATTTCTGCATGACTATAACTCTCAGGACAAAGAAATATTTATAGAAGATGGAATCACCTCCTGAATAACAAATACAACTATGTAGCAGAGCACATTTCCCTTAAGATCTAGAATTCTAATCTGTCTGGCTTTGAATCTGAAGCTTATAAAAACCTCCTCAACTAGCTGTTTACCCAAAGCACATATTAAAAAATATATATTCACACTCATTTTAGTAAAACAATCAGTAGTTATTTTAAACTCATAATAGATTCATATAAACAATTCAAATGATACACGAGATGGATTAATTGCTATTTCAAGTTTATATTAGTCTGGGAAATTTTGCAAAGATGGAATAAAGTTATTTTTGTTTGTTTGTTTTGGAACAAAGTTCTTAATGCATTTCTGTTTTCACTCATTCCATGGGGGAAGTGGAACAGGGCACACAAAAACTCCTTATTCTTCAATTAGGTGCCCTCAAAGCCCCTCTTCATCTGCTGATTTCATAAACACAGTGACCTGTGCTTCACTTGGGGATGCAGCTCGCTCACATAAGCTCCCTCTTATGTGCACAGTGCAGAAATGTTGCTTGAACAAAGGCAGAGAAAGATAAGTGCCAGCAAAAATTCATTAACCCAGTTTTAATGTCGTCTTTAGGCCTGCCACTCCAGGAAATGTAAGAGATGTGGGTTTGATCCCTGAATCGGGAAGACCCCCTGGAGTAGGAAATGGCAGTATGCTACAGTATTCTTGCCTGGAAAATTCCATGGACAGAGGAACTTGGTGGGTTATAATCCATGAGGTCACAAAGAGTTACAGGACTGAGCAACTGAGCACACACACACACACACACACACACACACACACACACACACACACAACTTACCTCCTTCCTAAAATACTAAGATATTCACAGTTTCAAGCATTTTGCCTATAATGATTCATTTAATCCACACGTAAGTCTATAATATAGGAACAACCATCATCCCGGTTTCACAAGTGAGGGAACCAAGGCACAGAAACGTATGTTTTCATCGTCATGAAGCTAGTAGATAGAGAGTACGATTGTATACAGTGTCCATAGTGTTAGTCACTGCAATCTGCTGTTATTATAAAAATTCAAATTTAAGAAAAAAACTGTTGTTTGGAAGCTATTTCTGTTCTTTCATGAGCCAGCATTCAATTTTTACATTATTGTTTCTTAGAAATCTAGTTTATTTATTACTTATAATACCTCACCCACAATATGATGAAATTGATTCAACCCCTTATTGCACAGTCTCTCCGCTTTGTGATTTTTGGCAGGAACAGTACTGCCTGACAGGATGACCTAAACTGATGGAAATATTCTATATCTTCAGTGGTGGATACATAATGTGTGCTAATCACTCAGTTGTGTTTGACTCTTAGATTATAGCCCACTAGCCTCCTCTGTCCATGGAATTTTCCAGGTAAGAATGCTGCAGTCAGTTGCTATTTCCTTCTCCAGAAAGGATTTTCCTGACCCAGGGATCAAACCTGGGTCTCCTGCATTGCAGGCAATTTTTTTTTTTACCATCTGAGCCACCATGGGAACCATAGTCACTGGTTAGATCCACCTGGCTTAAAGGGAGTTTTAAATGTGGGGACTGAAATTGAGGAAATTAAATTTTAATTTAATTTTAAAATTATAACTAAATCAAATTGAAATAAACACCTGTGGTTAATGACTTTCATATTGAACAGGATTGACCTGGAACTTTTAACATCTTTAGAGTTTAAAAAAGGAAATACACATTTATTTTTATAGTCAACAGTTCAGTTGATTCTCTAGTATACTTTATATATTTCCCTACATGCCACTGCTTTCTTATAATTCAAAGAACTCTCTGGTTCAACTTTTTTCTTGCTAGTGGAGGGAGATTGGGTGAAAAATTAACAAACTTAAATAAGAAAAGTGTTTCATGTGTTGAGAAGTTTTAAAGTGCTAAAGAAAAGGGAAAAAATAGGATGGAAGAGAGGTAGGATCAAATTGTAAAAGTATATGTAACTGTCTGGATAAGCAAGTACTATTGCAGTAACAAATGAGTCCCCAAATCTCGGTGGCATAATACTGCCAAATTTATTTCTCATCAAAACTACAAGTTGAACAATAGTACTCTCTCTTGCTCTGTTCATTTTAATCCAGTAAGGATCCATCCTAATAGAGTTTCCTCTTGATTTGTGCTTCAATAATTTTAATAGTGGTAGAAATTGAAGAACAAGAGTGAAAGACAGATAGCACACGAACAACTCTTAAAGCTTTTGCATGGAATTAACTAATGGTATGTCAGTTTTCATTTCACCAACATAAGCAAATCACATGGCTACATATTAACCCAAAGGGTTAGAAAAGTTTGGAAATCACCTGAGTCCATTTTTCTTATTAAACGTAGGCAATTATCTTTTCCTCAGTGAAGCAAATAAATATCTCAGTCAATGTAATCCTGACAGAGTCCCCATATGGACTGCAATATGGCTCCTTTTGACCTAGAGATAAAATTTCTTAAAAGTTTATAGTAATATAGCCACAGACCCCAGTAAACACTCATCAAAACAGGACATAGGAGACATAAATTGCTAATCACTTCTCAGCAACTCTTAAATCTCAGTGGGCAGTTTATGAATCTATCCTGCTTTGACTATAAAAGAACATATGAAAGCACTGGAACGTTGAAAAATCACTATTCTTGGCAGAAGAACAAATTTCTTAGCTTAATTTTTACACAGAGTAAGAATTACAAAGAAAAAACTAAAATGTCAAATGGACATAGACATTCTTTAAAAGATATAATTTAAAAACATACATACCTCTTTTTATTGAATTTCACTTAATTGCACTTCCCAGTTATTTCATTTTTACAAATTGAAGGTTCATGGCAACTCTGTGTTAAGCAAGTCTATCAGCACCATTTTCCCCCCTAACATTATTTGTTCACTTAATGTTCCTATGTTACATTTTGGTAATTCTTGTGATATTTCAAACTCTTCATTACTATTATATTTGATTTGGTGATTTACAATCAATGATCTTTGATGTTACTATTATAATTTGGGGAAGAGTACCACAAATTGCATCCATGTAAGATAGCAAACTTCATCAATAAATATGTTTTTCTACTCCATTGACTGGCTCTCCATTTATCTCTGTCCCTCTCCTTGGCCCACTCTATTATCTGAGACACATTAATATTTAAATTAGATTAACTAATAACCCTACAATGGTCTCTAAATGTTCAAGTAAAAGGAAGATTCACACATCTCTCACTTTATATCAAGAGCTAGAAATCATTAAGCTTGATTATAAAGGCATATTGAAAGACAAAATAGGCCAAAAGCTAGGCATCTTGCACCAGTTAGTCAAATTGCAAATGCACAAGAAAAAAAAATAAAGGAAATTAAAAGTGCTACTCCAATGAATTCATGAATGATAAGAAAGTGTTATTGCTGATATGGAGACATTTTTAGCTGTCTGGATAGAAGGCCAAACCAGGCACAACATTCCCTTAAACCAAAGCTTAATCCAGAGCAAGGCTTTAATTCTCTTTAATTCTATGAAGCCTTGGAAAAGTGAGGATGATGCAGAAGAAAAGTTTGAAGCAAGCAGAAGTTGATTCACGAAGTTTAAAGAAAAAAAAAAATCACTTCTATAACCTAACTAGTGCAAAATGAAACAGTGAGTGCTGATGTAGAAAATCCAGCAAGTTATACAATTCCAGCTAATATAATAATATTGACTAGAACAAACAACAGATGTTCAATATAGATACAATGACCTTCTATTGGAAGAAGAAGCCATTGAGGACATTCAAATCTAGAGGGGCCAAGTCAATGTCTACTTTAGATTCAAAGGACAGGCTGACTCTTGTTAAGGGGCTAATGACTTTAAGTTGAGGCCAATGCTCATTTACTATTCCAAAAATTCAAAGACTCTTAAGAATTATGCTAAATTGACTCTACCTGAAATCTATAAGTGGAACAACAAAGTCTGGATGATAGCAAATCTATTTACAACATGATTCATTGAATATTTTAAGCCCACTTTTAAAACTTACTTCTCATAAAAAGGAAAGTTCCTTTAAAAATATTACTGCTCATTGACAATGAAACTGTTTGCTTAAGAGCTTTCATGTATATGTATAATGAGATTAATGTTGTCTTCATGCCTGCTAACATATCCATCCTGCAGCCTGTGGTTCTAGGAATAATTTTAACTTTCAAGTGTTATCATTTTAAAAAATACATTTCATAGTGCTATAGCTGCCATAGATAATGATTTCTTGTATGGATCTGGGAAAAGTCAATTGAAAACCTCTGGTAAGGATTTACTATTCCATATGGTGTAAAGAACATTTGTGATTCATGAGAGGATCAAACTAAACAGTATTTTAGAATGTGATTCCAAATCCTAAGGGTTAACTTTAAAGATTTTAAGACTTCAATGGAGGATGTAAGTAATATATGGTAGAAATAAGAAGAGAAGTGGAGTCTGAAGATGTAACTGAATTGCTGCCGACTCATGATAGATCTTAATAGATGAGTTGTTTCTTATAGATGAGCAAAAAAGTGGTATCTTGAGATGGAATCTACTCCTGTGAAGATGCTGCAAAGACAGTTGAAATGACAACAAATGATATAAACAATTGACAGAACAGTGGCAGGGTTTGAGAATTGACTCTAGTTTTGAAAGAAGTTCAACTGTGGGTACATTGCTATAAAACAGATTGCATGCTACAGAGAAATCATTCCTGAAAAGAAGAGTTAGTTAATGTGGCAAACTTCACTATATTTTTAAAAAGAAAAACAAAACAAAACAAAAACAAAAAGCAGTGACAACCACTCCAATCTTTAATAACCACCAACCTGATAGATTACAAGTGGTGACTCGAACTGAACCTGCAATTTCTTAGAGATGTCTGTAACCAGTATTCCTAGATGTTCTTTATTTGAACAATTAAAGAAAATAAATGATTGTAAAAGGGTATATAAAACTAAGATCATGGTATCTGATCCCATCACTTCATGGCAAATAGATAGGGAAACAGTGGAAACAGTGGCAGACTTTATTTTTTGCGGCTCCAAAATCACTAAAGATGATGACTGCAGCCATGAAATTAAAAGAAGTTTATTCATTGAAAGGAAAGTTATGACCAACCTACACAACAATTTAAAAAGCAGAGACATTGCTTTGACAACAGAGGTCCATCTAGTCAAGGCTATGGTTCTTCCAGTAGTCATATATGGATGTCAGAGTTGGACTATAAAGAAAGCTGAACACTGAAGAATTGATGCTTTTGAAAGTGATGTTGGAGAAGACTCTTGAGAGTCCCTTGCACTGCAAGGAAATCCAAGCAATCCATGCTAAAGGAAATCAGTTCTGGGTGTTCATCGGAAGGACTGATGTTACAGCTGAAACTCCAATACTTTAACCATCTGATGCAAAGAACTGACTCATTGGAAAAGACCATGATGATGGGAAAGATTGAAGGTGGGAGGAGGGGACGACAGAGGCTGAGATGGTTGGATGGCATCACTAACTCATTGGACATGAGTTTGGGTAAACTCTGGTAGTTGGTGATGGACAAGGAGGCCTGGCATGCTGCAGTCCCTGGGGTCACAAAGAGTTGGACATGAATGAATGACTGAACTGAACTGAACTCATCTTAACACTAAAAATATAATAAAATTCATTGAAAGTTTTTCTGTTCAAAGAGATTTTTAAATATAATATTTTAATCTCAGATACTATTTGACATCTAGTGACATTTTTATGTGTATGTGTGTGTTTATATGTATATGCATATGCATATACATAGATATTATATAAAGGTATCTAGAGAAATCTTGGTTCCTAAATGAAGTAGATAGAGTCAAATTTTTCAATCTGTTTTTTGTTTCCAGCTCTATGTTCTTTCTTTAGACTACACTGCCTACTACAAGGTTTGACTGATTAGAGAAAACTTCATGTATTGCACAGAGCCTTCATAGGTGGACACAATGGGTAGACAAAGAAAGAAATAAAGCCTTAAATAGTAAGCATGAAAATATTAAAAAAAATACAGAGATGAAATAATTTACCAATCATTCAGTTATCCCTTCCAATGTGTCGTCATTGAGATTAAAACATACATTCAAGAGAGGAAACTCTGATTATATTCATGGAAGGATTTCATCATAAAAATGGAATGAGTGGCCTATATTTTGAAGGATGATAGAGTTTTATTAAATAATGAAAATAAGAAAAGGAGAAAGAATCTTTTACTATTAATAATATCTGTAGAATATGCTGTGCATGTGGTAAATGTAGAAAGCTGAATTTATATAAGAGTATGAGAAACATGAGCTTCCCTTGTAACACAGTGGTAAAGATCCCTCCTGCCAATGCAGGAAACTCAGCAGGGGCTGGAGGTTTGATCCCTGGGGTGAGAAGATCCCTTGGAGAAGGAAATGGCAACCCAATCAATCAAGTATTCTTGCCTGGAAAATCCTAAGGACAAAGGAGTCGGGCAGTTTAAAGTCCATGGGATCACAAAAAGTCAGACATCACTTAGCAGCTAACAGCAATGAGAAACATACACAAGAAAACAGGAATAAAAAATGTTTTCTTTCAGAAGTTGCTTTGTAATGCGCTACTGAGTTAATGGAGGCAGCTCTTATCTCATAAGCCAATTTATAAATAGGGCAATGATAAATATACATCTATTGGTAAATAGACTTAACAGAGAGCCTTATTTCAATTCTACTCTGCTCTACTCTACTCTCTTCCATGAGATTTAATATCCATTTAAACTAATCTTTCCATTTCAATGAATAATTCATTGGTTACACAGACAGTCATTGAGTTACACACTTCCACAACTATCCATTTAACAGCCATGTATTCTCTCAAATAAGTGAGACAGAACACCTTAAGTTGAACTACTGGTGATCTTAACAGTAACCATATTAAATGAATGACTAATATACTGTGTGACTCCATTAAAAGGCAAAAGTAATTATATAGCTTTTAATTTAAAGGAAAGTCATTAGTGACTAATCTAATGAGGTACAAATGACTACATGTTAATAATGAGGAATGGGAGTTGTATTTGGTGTAGTATTCATTTGAATAAAAGAATGACTACATTATTGCAAAAAAAAGCACTTTGATCATTTTCCTTATACTTTGAAATGAGAATGCTTATGACTTTAGGTCAGTTTTTCTCTTATTTTATCCCCAAGGTATACTTTAAAAAGAAGAGGAAGAAGAATTAGAATCTGTTGGGAAAATAGCCTGTTTCTTTCTCATCCTCAGTTATTTTTTTCTGACATAACCAATGAAATGACCAGGTAGACTTCTTTTTTCCAGACTCAATCTTTCCATTTATCACTTATTAACACTTAGTTTCCCATACCCATATTTTCTTGCTACAGTTTTTGTATTTACTTCTCTTCCTTTTACTCTATCTCAGAGATTCTATAGTAGTAATTTCCAATTTAATGTGCAATAATGCCGATGTACTTCCTTTTTCTGTAAAATCTACACTTTCACATTATTCTTGAGCCATAGTTTTGTGATTTAAATAGATTATCTGTTCACACTAATCAGGGAGTTAAAAGAGTTGAACAAAAGTAAAGGAAACTTTCTGGACCTCATGAATATATCCCATATAATAAAAAAAAAGGCAATCACTTGTCTTAGGTTTCTTATTCAGTTCAGTTCAGTTCAGTCGCTCAGTCATGTCTGACTCTTTGCGACCCCATGAATTGCAGCACGCCAGGCCTCCCTGTCCATCACCATCTCCCAGAGTTCACTCAGACTCACGTCCATCGAGTCCGTGATGCCATCCAACCATCTCATCCTCTGTCGTCCCCTTCTCCTCCTGCCCCCAATCCCTCCCAGCATCAGAGTCTTTTCCAATGAGTCAAACCTTCGCATGAGGTGGCCAAAGTACTGGAGTTTCAGCTTGAGCATCATTCCTTCCAAAGAAATCCCAGGGTTGATCTCCTTCAGAATGGACTGGTTGGATCTCCTTGCAGTCCAAGGGACTCTCAAGAGTCTTCTCCAACACCACAGTTCAAAAGCATCAGTTCTTCAGCGCTCAGCCTTCTTCACAGTCCAACTCTCACATCCATACATGACCACAGGAAAAACCATAGCCTTGACTAGACGGACCTTAGTCGGCAAAGTAATGTCTCTTATTTTGAATATGTTATCTAGGTTGGTCATAACTTTTCTTCCAAGGAGTAAATGTCTTTTAATTTCATGGCTGCAGTCACCATCTGCAGTGATTTTGGAGCCCAAAAAAATAAAGTCTGACACTGTCTCCACTGTTTCCCCATCTATTTCCCATGAAGTGATGGGACCAGATGCCATGATCTTTGTTTTCTGAATGTTGAGCTTTAAGCCAACTTTTTCACTCTTCACTTTCACTTTCATCAAGAGGCTTTTTAGTTCCTCTTCACCCTCTGCCATAAGGGTGGTGTCATCTGCATATCTGAGGTGATTGATATTTCTCCCAGCAATCTTGATTCTAGCTTGTGTTTCTTCCAGTCCAGCTTTTCTCATGATGTACTCTGCATATTAGGTCTTTCTAAACTGTAATAATTCTGCTTCTAAAGAAATAAAAGACTCAAGGAGTGTTATGGGATATTCTACTCCAAATGTGCATGATTATATATACCATGGAGGTGGCAAATAGATTCAAGAGGTTAGCTCTGGTAGACAGAGTGCCTGAAGAACAATGGGCAGAGGTTCATAACACTGTACAAGAAGTAGTGACCAAAACCATCCAAATAAAAAGAAATGCAAGAAGATAAAAAGATTGTCTGATTAAACTTTACAAATAGCTGAGGAAAGAAGAGAAGTGAAAGGCAAGAGAGAAAGGTCAGTTTTCATTCCAATTTGAAAGAAGGCCAATGCCAAAGAATGTTCAAACTACCATATAATTACGTTTATTTCACACAGCCAGTAGAGTTATGTTAAAAATCCTTCAAGCTAGGCTTCAGCACTACATGAACAGAGAACTTTCAAGTGTATAAGCTGGGTTTTGAAAAGACAGAGGAATCAGAGATCGAATTGCCAGCATTCATCGTATCATAGGGAATGCAAAGGAATTCCAGAAAAACATCTACTTCTGCTTAATTGAGCATGAAAAGCTTTTAACTGTGGATCACAACAAACTGTGGAGAATTCTTAAAGAGGTGGAAATACCATATCATCTTACCTGTCTTCTGAGAAACCTGTATGCAGGTCAAGAAGCAATAGTTGTTAGAACTTTATATTGAACAACTGACTGGTTCAAAATTGGGAAAGGAGTACATCAAGGCTGTTTATTTTTACCCATTTATTTAACTTCTATGCAGAGTACATCATGTGAAATATCAGGCTGGATGAATCAAAAGCTGGACTCAAGATTACTGGGAGAAATAACAACAACCTAAGATATGCAGGTGATTCCACTCTAATGGCAGAAACTAAAGAGGAACTAAAGAGCCTTTGATGATGGTGAAAGATAGTGAAAAAAGCTGGCTTGAATCTGAACATTAAAAACAAAACCAAAAAACACGAAGATCATGACCTCCAGTTCCATCACCTCATGTTAAATAGAAATGGAAAAAGTGGAGGCAGTGATAGATTTTATTTGCTTGGGTTCCAAAATCCCTGTGAATGGTGACTGCAGCCATGAAATTAAAAATCACCTGAACCTCAGAAGGAATGCTACGACAAACCTAGGCTGCTCATTAAAGAGCAGAGATATCACTTTGCTGACAAAGTTCCATATAGTCAAAGTTACAGTTTTTCAAGTAGTCATGTACAGATGTAAGAGTTGGACCATAAAGAAGACTTAGTGCCAAAGAATTAATGCTTCCAAACTGTGGTGCTGAAGAGGACTCTTCAGAGTCTTGTGGACTGCAAGATCATACAAGTGAATCATAAAGGAAATCAACACTGAACATGTATTGGAAGGACTGTTGAAGCTGAAGCTCCAATGCTTTGGCCACCTAATGTGAAGAGCTAACACATTAGAAAAAGACCCTGATACTGGAAAAAGACTGAGTTCAGTTCAGTTCAGTTCAGTTGCTCAGTCGTGTCTGACTCTTTGTGACCCCATGAATTGCAGCACGCCAGGCCTCCTTGTCTATCACCATCTCCCGGAGTTCATTCAGACTCACATCCATCGAGTCAGTGATGCCATCCAACCATCTCATCCTCTGTCGTCCCCTTCTTCTCCTGTCCCCCATCCCTCCCAGGATCAGAGTCTTTTCCAATGAGTCAACTCTTCCCATGAGGTGGCCAAAGTACTGGAGTTTCAGCTTGAGCATCATTCCTTCCAAAGAAATCCCAGGGTTGATCTCCTTCAAAATGGACAGGTTTGATCTCCTTGGTGTCCAAGGGACTCTCAGGAGTCTTCTCCAACACCACAGTTCAAAAGCATCAATTCTTCGGCACTCAGCCTTCTTCACAGTCCAACTCTCACATCCATACATGACCACAGGAAAAACCATAGCCTTGACTAGACGGACCTTAGTCGGCAATGTAATGTCTCTGATTTTGAATATGTTATCTAGGTTGGTCATAACTTTTCTTCCAAGGAGTAAGTGTCTTTTCATTTCATGGCTGCAGCCACCATCTGCAGTGATTTTGGAACCCCAATAAATAAAGTCTGACACTGTTTCCACTGTTTCCCCATCTATTTCCCATGAAGTGATGAGACCAGATGCCATGATCTTTGTTTTCTGAATGTTGAGCTTTAAGCCAACTTTTTCACTTTCCTCTTTCACTTTCATCAAGTGTGAAGGCAAAGGGAAAAGATGTCAGTAGAAGACTAGATGGTTAGATAGCATCATCGACTCAGTAATCGTTAATCTGAGCAAACTCCAGGAAATAGTGGAGGAAGAAGGAGTCTGGAATGCTGCAATCCGAGGGGTCACAAAGAGTTGGATATGATTTAGTGACTGAACAACAGATTTATTCTAAAAATTAATATACACACTTCCCACACTTTAGAAGTGAAGTTATGACTTTAGGATGAAGAAATAAAAGATTGTCTTGCTTTATTTTGAGGTACATATTTTTCAAGTATTTTTGACATCAGAAAAGGGAACAAGCACCTTACACACTCATAGAAGAATGTGACTAGTAAATGTCTTAGAAGTAAGGGGATATTTGAACTGATTTTTCAGTGATGAAATTCATCAGGCTGACAGAGGGTTGAGAAAATTTCCATACCTCAAGGTTAACATGTGAAATGTCAAAGAAGTGAATAATCATATTTGTAAGTTGTGATTCGTTCATTGAAACCAAACAGTATATGGTGCATGACAGTGGAAGATAACACTGAAATAGTATATATTATAAATAAAATGTCATGTACAGTAATACTATTTCAAGATACTTGATATTAACTTCTGTGTGGCAGAGAGCAAAGTCTCAGCAAGATATTTCACAAGAAAAATTTCATTATAGACATAACCTTTAGCAACATGTTGAAGCCAGACTTGGTTACTAAGGCAGAGGTATTATTATACAGTACTACATATTCAAAGGGAAGGAAATCATTCAGGTTAACTTTTTGAAATGGATTTATAGCTGGTGGGAAGAAGATCAAATGGTCAAAATAATTTGATATCACCAACGGAGTTTGTGAAATATGAATGTTCACAAAATTTGAAATACATTTAAAAATCACATAATTTCCATGAAGAGAGCAAAATAAACTCTTCTATAATTAATATGAATAATCTTTATTTCCCACAATATTTTATCACACATAACCTATTAAGATATTTAAGAAATTTCTTAAAAATTAAGAAATAATTTTTCTTACTTTTCTTAAACTTGTCCCTGTTCTTTCTGAATTTAGCGTCTGCTGCTGTTGTGAGATAAATATTATATATATTTCATAAGTCTCTCAATTCTATTCCATGAAAACTAATCTACACTTGCTTCCAATAATGCACCAGAATGAACGATACTGCAGAATGCCAACAACTCAGATTGAAGGTCTGAGAATGAAGCTCACAAAGTTAAAAGTGGGGAACTATATGAATGTGTGCTTATATGACTGAATATGTTTTCCACATGTAAAAATTAAGTCACTGAATGTGACCTACATTGCTCAAAATGGCAAACTAGAGATTCTGTTTTATTTCCATTTATTATTATTATTTTTTACTTTACAATATTGTATTGGTTTTGCCATACATCAACATGAATCTGCCACGGGTATACATGTGTTCCCCATCCTGAACCCCCCTCCCACCTCCCTCCCCCTACCTTCTCTCTGGGTCATCCCAGTGCACCAGCCCCAAGCATCCTATATCCTGCATCAAACCTGGACTAGTGATTCGTTTCATATATGATATTATACATGTTTCAATGTCATTCTTCCAAATCATCCCACCCTCTCCCTCTCCCACAGAGTCCAAAAGACTGTTCTATACATCTGTGTCTATTTTGCTGTCTTGCATACAGGATTATCGTTATCATCTTTCTAAATTCCATATATATGTGTTAGTATTCTGTATTAGTGTTTTTCTTTCTGGCTTACTTCACTCTGTATAATAGGCTCCAATTTCATCCACTTCATTAGAACTGATTCTGTTTTAAGATTATATTTTGTTAAATTGTTTGAATTGAAAAATATATTAATTACATTTAAAGAGACATCTTCATTTGCCTGTCATGAATTTCTTAAAACATAATGAAAACATTTTATGACAATACATTTCTCTTTTTCATATTCAATCAGCAAACACTTTTATTTATAACATATTATGCTATGTATAGGGCTTCCCCAGTGCATCAGCAGTAAAGAATACGCCTGCAGTACCTGAGATACAGGAGAAGCAGTTCGATCCCTGGGTCAGGAAAATCCCCTGGAGGAGGGTATGGCAACTCACTCCAGTATTCTTGCCTGGAGAATTCCATGGACAGAGGAGCCTACAGTGCATAGGATTGCAAAGAGTCAGACATGACTGAAGTGACTTAGCACACATGCATGCTATGTATGTCATTTGGAGTAAATAATGTGAAAAGTACTCTGTAACAAGCTAGAGGGGTGGGAATGGGTGGGAGATTGGAGGGAAGTTCAACAGGGAGGGGACATATGTATGCCTATGGCTGACTCATGTTGATGTATGGCAGAAACAAATACAATATTGTAAAACTATTGTCCTTCAATTAAAATAAATAAATTAAAAATGAAACTAGTCCAAGGCCTTCTTTAATCAGGTTTACAATGACTATGTGAATCTTTAGAGGATGTGAGAGCTAATTTCATGTCTCAATTTGACTAGCCTATGGTGCTCAACTCTGGTCAAACGTGTTTCCAAAATTTCGGAAATTTTGCTAGGAGTCAATATTGCAGTCAAGTGCGAAGGTAATCCTTCCATTTATGGGTCCCTCACTCTTTTCTGTTAATGTCTTTAGTGGATTGGATGAGGCCTACTAACATTATCAAGGATAATCTTTACCTAAAATTTACCAATTTAGATGATATTCACATACAAAAAGTTCTTTCACAGCAACATCTAGACATGTTTGACCAGAGTTGAGCACCATAGGCTAGTCAAATTGAGACATGAAATTAGCTCTCACATCCTCTAAAGATTCACATAGTCATTGTAAACCTGATGCCCCAAATCATGTGATTCAATTCCTAAAGATAAATTTCTCTCTAAATATATGTGTGTGTGTGGGTATCCTATTGGTTTTGGCTTTCTCAAAACCTTAATTAAATAGACAGTAACAGCATATTAAGAAATATACTGGCTAAAAGGGAAAATCTGCAGGCTAGTTTCAGAGATGTGATTTCTTTGTCACAAAGATGATGAGCACACTATACACTTGAAAACCCATTTGCTTTTATGTCACGTAAGAAACACAGGGCTCTTTGTAAGCATAATGTCAAAAATGTAAACATTTTGGCTTGAGAACTAAAGACATATGATTCAATAAAAGAGTAAAAGAATTACAGGAAAATTATTCAAGGAAAGCAAAATTTTTCAGGGAAATAAGAAATTCTCTTCTAGTAAAAGAAGATGAAAGTAAAATTCACTCAGTTGTGTCCAACTCTTTGTGACCCCATGGACTATACAGTCCATGGAATTCTCCAGGCCAAATTACTGGAGTGGGTAGCTGTTCCCTTCTCCAGGAGATCTTCCAAAACCAGGGATTGAACCCAGGTCTCCCACATTGGAGGTGGATTCCTTACCAGCTGAGCCATCAGGGAAGCCCAAGAACACTGGAGTGGGTAGATCTTCCCTTCTCCAGTGGCTGTTTTGGACCCAGGAATCGAACCAGAGTCTACTGCATTGCAGGCGGTTTCTTTACCAACTGAACTGCTAGGGAAGAAAATCGTAAAAGAACTACAGGATAATTATTCAGGGAAAGCAAAAGTTCATTTATACTTCAGATTGAGTGGAGAAAATCATACCCATTTAGAGTAAAAGTTGTGGTTTGGGTATGATTTCTCTCAAGCACTGCTTGTGCAATCTTCAAGAAAAACACCTGTGTTTTTTTGTAAGAGCTGAATTAAAGTGAAAGTCACTTAGTTGTGTCCAAATTTTTGCAAGCCCATGGGCTATATAGTTCATAGAATTCTCCTGGCCAGAAGAATAGTAGGTAGCCTTTCCCTTCTCCAAGGGACCTTCCCAACCCACGGACTGAACCCAGGTCGTCCACATGGCAGGTGGATTCTTTACCGGCTGAGCCACAAGGGAAGCCCAAGAATGCTGGGGTGGGTAGCCAATCCCTTCTCCAGCAGACCTTTCCAATCCAAGAATTGAACCAGTGTTTCCTGCCCTGCAGTTGGATTCTTTACCAACTGAGCTATCAGGGAAGCTTCGGTAAGCTCTGTCAACCTTAATGTCTTCTTTATAGAACAGTAAACAAGATAGAGCTGGGGAGGAAAAAAAGTTTCTATTGTACTTAACTCACTGACAAGTCAGATATGTGAGTGAAACTAGGTCCTCTTAATTGCATGTTCTAACAAAGAAAGAGAGCAAAGTGAAGTTGCTCAGTCCTGTCCGACTGTTTGTAACCCCGTGGACTGTAGCCTATTGGCCTCCTCTGTCCATGGGATTTTCCAGGCAAGAATACTGAAGTGGGTTGCCATTTCCTTCTCTAGGAAATCTTCCCGACCCAAGGATTGAACCCAGGTCTCCTGCATTGTAGGCAGACACTTTACCGTCTGAGCCACCAGGGAAGTCAAAACCAATATAATAAAAAGAAAATAAAGGAAACACAAAACAAAACTATTCAAACTCCTCCAAGTGTGATAATCCACATTCCACATTTACTTCTTAATTTTAGTTTAGCACCTTTTCCAAAATTTACTTTCTGTATCAGGAGAATGATAAAAGAGTATAATCTGCTACTTTATTACATTAACTGGAAGCACATATTCTTAGAGGACTAAGTATAATCCTCCTAAGGTATTTTTGACATTATGATAGTCGTTTCATAACCACCAAAACATGCTTTTTATTTTTACTGGACTTTTGGCCATTAAAAATGTCTTCCTATTCTATAGAGACAATAGACATTAGAGTTGAATTTACATTAAACCTTTAGAATTGCAGTTATGTTAATAACAAAGGTAAATGGTGCCAACTTAGGTGGGTTTAATTCCAGAAAGTTAGTGAAGAACAGCAAGGTGAATGTTACATTAATTCAAGCTCTTTCCTCAAAATATCTGCCAATTAAAGTAATGACAGCATAAAGTCCTAATAAAAAATAAAAGTTTGGAGATGCCAAATTTCCTGGGAATTGAAGGACATAATTCTCCAGAGTAAGTGACAATAGGAAAACGAACCCAGATATCTGTTTGTTATGTGTCATTGAGATGCATGCAAGCATTTTAAAAATCTAACTTCAAACTATGAAAGCGTTAAAGCTTAAATGTGTTCGATCAGCATTTAAAAAGGAAATGCAAGGCTCTTAATAGAAAGATAAGATCATATCTCCATGATTTTAAGATACCATAAAATACTCCATATCTCTATGTTTTTTCTGTTCTTTCTTCAATAAACTTATTTTTGCCATAGGTAAGACCTCAGCTTCTTCTTTGTGCCTTTACTGAGAACTAGGCCCATGAAGGAGAGTCCTCTTCAACTCTGATTGTCTATTAACCGTAGAACTATACTTATATCAGAAACAGAGATTTAGAAGCAAGAAGAAAGAAATGAAAGTATAAATTCAATGACAAGTTATGAAAATATTAAGGGAATGTACTTAAAAATATAATTTAAAAATGATAGTGAAAAATAGATTAAACTAAAAAGAAAACAGATGGAATCCATGATAGCTGAAAATTCAACATATTTAGCCAATTTAAATAAATATATATATTTTATTTATTTATATATATTTCTGACTATACTTTCACTTGTATATTTGTACATGGACTATTTATCAAAATGACCATATCTAGATCATAAAATAAGTTTAAATGAATTTTAGAAGATTGAAATCATAATGAGAATGTTCTATGATAGTGGAATCAAAGTAGAAAACAATATCATAAGTATCACACAGATTGAAATATGTGATTTATATAACTTGTCAGAGAGAAAAATAAAATTAAAATTAATATTAATCTTCATAGTTCACTGCTAAAGTTGCTCTTACAGGAAAATTGTAGCTTTTAGTGAATCTACTAAAAATCAGACATGTGATTAATTAACAATGTGCTAATATATTAATAAAAATATAAACAGCTATATAAATAATATGAAAAAGAAGACATTTAAATATGGGCATAATAGTGGAACAAGTACTTCAAAAAGAATATCTAAATACATCATAAATGTATGGTAATATATCTAGCATTATTATCCATCAGAAAAAAAAAACCCAATAACCATAATGTGCTTTTTCTGTGAATACACCAAAATAACAAACATTGAAATGATTGATAGTGTCAAGTCCCAATAAGCATTTAGAGTAAATGGATTTTAAAAATATTTTTCCTAAAAAAATATGTATATTTTTCCTGATAGAAGTACAAATTGGTAGAATCACTTTGTAAAGCTGTTTGGCAGGGTATACTGAAACTCAGCCTAGTTTCAACCATACACAACAATGGCACAATCTGTGATTTACTCAATCTGTGATTATAAAATGCAAGTATAAGAAACAATCATAGACATTTATCAACTGTTGATACAAATGTTAGTCCCTAACCACTTTTTATATGTTTTAAATTTTTGAAATTCAAGTGTACCTGCCGTAACAAAATAAACACTAGACTATCACACACACACAAAAAAGGAAGAAGAAGTTGTATTCCTAAGAGCCCAAAGCTGAAAAAAACAGATGTCCATTAAAAGTAGAAGAGATTTGTTTACAATCATATAGTCATACAATGGGGAGAAAGCAATGGCCACCCATTCCAGTACTCTTGCCTGGAAAATCCTGTGGGCAGAGGAGCCTGGTAGGCTGCAGTCCATGGGGTCGCAAAGAGTCGGACACGACTGAGCAACTTCACTTTCACTTTTCACTTTCATGCATTGGAGAAGGAAATGGTAACCCACTCCAGTGTTCTTGCCTGGAGAATCCCAGGGACAGAGGAGCCTGGTGGGCTGCCGTCTATGGGGTCGCACAGAGTCGGACACGACTGAAGCGGCTTAACAGCAGCAGTCATACAATGGACAACCACACAGCCATTTACAAAAAAAAATATGTTCCATGCAACTCAGGTGTACTTGTATGTGAATTTATGTGTGTGTGTGTGTGTGTGTGTGTGTGCGCACAGAGAGAGAGAAGAGAAAGAAGGGAAGAGAGGGAAGAGGACATATTGAATAATTTCATAGACATGAAGTTAAAAAAAAGGACGTTTTTGAAGAAATAAGGATAAGGGTTAACATTAGGTGGGAGACTATTGAATGAGGGTTAAAGAAGGATTCATCTGGATAATGAAGAGTTTAAGTTGCTTGAGCTGTACATATATGATATAGATGTGAATGCATTTGTTGTTGCTGTTTAGTTACTAAGTGGTGTCCAACTATTTTGCAACCACGTGAACTGTAACACACCAGTCTCCTGTTTGTGGGACTCTGGGACTAGGAAACTGGAGTGTGTTGCCATTTCCCTTTGCAGGGGATCTTTCTGACCCAAGGATCAAATCCATCTCTTCTGCATTGGCAGGCAAGTTCTCTACCATTGAGTCACCAAGGAAGTCCCTGTTAATGTAATGATTATATGTATTATAAGTATGCATTATATGTTTACAAATTCTTCAAATTTTCCTTTAGCTTTTTGTAGTTTATTGCTTTCATACCTTAACTTTTAAAAAATTTAATATAAAATACTTTAGAGAATATTATTTTGATGTCAAGAACTCTGTGATTTCCCATATACATCTTCATCATGAAAATGCATGCATATAACAAACTCATTTTTTAAAAAAGATGAATATAAAAAACATAAAACTACTGCCAACTTTTCAGATACTTTTCAACTTCATTGCTTAATTTTAAATGCAATTATGTTTATGTATATAAGCTGAATTTTTAAAGTAGTACTTGCTTCTTAATAAGAGAAGGAGGAACTTCTCTGCAAGTCTAGAAGTTAAGAGTCCACACTTCCAGTGCAGGGTGCATGGGTTTGATCTATGGTCAGTGAACTCAAGATTCCACATGCAACCCTTTTGCAGCCAAAAAATGAATAGATGAATAAGTAAAGAAAGAGAGAGAAAAAAGAGAAGTTATTGTTGTTCAATTATCAGTTTAGTTAAGTTCAGTCACTTAGTCATGTCTCACTCTGTGACCCCATGGACTACAGCAGGCCCAGGCTTCCCTGTCCATCACCAACTTCCAAAGCTTGCTCAAACTCATGTCCATCGAGTTGGTGATTCCATCCAACCATCTCATCCTCTTTCATCATCTTCTCCTTCTGCCTTCAATCTTTCCATTGAGTCAGTCTTTGGCATCAGGTGGCCAAAGTATTGGAGCTTCAGCGTCAGTCTTTCCAATGAATAATATTCAGGGCTGATTTCCTTTAGGATGGATTGGTTGGATCTCCTTGCAGCTCAAGGACTCTCAAGAGTCTTCTCCAACAACATAGTTGAAAAATCATCGATTCTTTGGCACTCAGTTCAGTTCAGTCACTCAGTTGTGTCTGACTTTTTGTGACTCCATGAATTGCAGGACACCAGTCCTCCCTGTCTATCACCAGCTCCTGGAGTTCACCCAAACTCATGTCCATCGAGTCGGTGATGTCATCCAGCCATCTCATCCTCTGTCATCCCCTTCTCCTCCTGCCCCCAATCCCTCCAAGCATCAGAGTCTTTTCCAATGAGTCAACTCTTCGCACGAGGTGGCTAAAGTATTGGAGTTTCAGCTTTAGCATCAGTCCTTCCAAAGAACACCCAGGACTGATCTCCTTTAGAATGGACTGGTTGGATCTCCTTGCAGTCCAAGGGACTCTCAAGAGTCTTCTCCAACACCATAGTTCAAAAGCATCAATTCTTCGGTGCTCAGCTTTCTTCACAGTCCAGCTCTCACATCCATACATGACTACTGGAAAAACCATAGTCTTGACCAGACGGACCTTTGTTGGCAAAGTAATTCAAAGTCTCTGCTTTAGAATATGCTATCTAGGTTGGTCATAACTTTCCCTTCAAGGAGTGTCTTTTAATTTCATGGTTGCAGTCAGCATCTGCAGTGATTTTGGAGCCCCCCAAAATAAAGTCTGACACTATTTCCACTGTTTCCCTATCTATTCACTATGAAGTGATGGGACCAGATGCCAAGATCTTAGTTTTCCTAATGTTGAATTTTAAGCCAACTTTTTCACTCTTCTCTTTCACTTTCATAAGAGGATTTTCAGTTCCTCTTCACTTTCTGCCATAAGGTGGTGTAATCTGTATATCTGAGGTTATTGATATTTCTCCCTGCAGTCTTAATTTCAGCTTGTGCTTTATCCAGACTCGCATTCTGCATGATGCACTCTGCATATAAGTTCAATAAGCAGTGTGATAATTTACAGCCTTGATGTACTCCTTTCCCAATTTGGGACCTGTCTGTTGTTCCATGTCCGGTTCTAATGGTTGCTTCTTGACCTGCATACTGATTTTGCCAGAGGCAGGTAAAGTGGTCTGGTATTCCCATCTCTTAAAGAATGTTCCACAGTTTGTTGTGATCCACAAAAGGCTTTGATGTAGTCAGTAAAGCAGAAGTAGATATTTTTTTCCCCCTCTGGAATTCTCTTGTGTTTTCTATGATGCAACGGATGTTGGCAATTTGATTTCTGGTTCCTCTGCCTTTTCTAAATCCAATTTGAACATCTGGAAGTTCTTGCTTCATGTACTGTTGAAGCCTTACTTAGAGAATTTTGATCATTACTTTGCTAGCATGTGAGATTAGTGCAATCATGTGGCAGTTTGAACATTCTTTGGTATTGCCTTCCTTTGGGATTGGAATGAAAACTGGCCTCTTCCAGTCCTGTGGACACTGCTGAGTTCTCCAAACTTGCTGGCATGCTGTGTATAGCACTTTCACAGAATCATCTTTTAGGATTTGAAATAACTCAGCTGTCCAATTATAGGTATTTTAATATATGAAAATATTAATATAATGAAATACAAGTTATTTCTTAACCCATTACTTTTTCATCAGTTGTATGCTGAGATTTCTGAAAAATGTATAGGTTAGTTCTAAGTGCAATAACCAAAAAAGATATTCAAATTCACTAGAAAAGACAATCTCAAGATTTTTTTTTATTGGCTTTGGATGAATTGACACTTGAATTAAGTTGTGCTATTATTATAGCTGACTATCAAAAAGCTAAAAGTTATTGTGTATGTACTTTTTTATTTTCAAAATAAAGATAAAAGTGAAGAGAGGAGAAAGCTAAGCAAAACCTTCAAGGACCACCTGCCAACACTGGGTTTATAGCATCCAATTTATAGTACATGAACAAATCTCTTCTTGAGTTAACAGTCCAATATCAATTAAACAATTATTGCAGGGATTCCCCGGTGGTCCAGTGCAAAGAATCTGTCTACCAGTGCAGGGGACATGGGTACGACCCTTGGTCCAGAAAGATTACAGGGTAATCTGCAGGGTAACTAAGCCCATGAGTCTAAACTACTGGGCCTGAGAGCCAAAACTGCTGAAACCTGCGTGCCTAGAGCCTGTGCCGCAGAAATGAAAATCCCATGCACCACAGCTAGAGTGTAACCACTGCTCACTGCAACTAGAGAAAAGCCACATGCAGCAATAGACTCAGTGTAGCCAAAAGTAAATTTAAAAATTGTATTTACACAATATTTTATTTAAAAATTTTTCTAACATTATTTTATTACCATAAATATCTTGTTAGGTCACTTTTTTGAGCATTTGTCGCATGAAAGGCACATTTTTGCCTACGTAAGAAATTCACTTCTGTTGATTTCATACTTGAAAGATAACATTGTTATACAAAAAATGATTGGCAAGGTAACAACACACTTCTATGTACTTGTGGCAGATCTCTTCTGGAGTGATAATCAAAAGTCTGACACCAGCTGGGGTGTTTTTGATTTTGGGGTGGGGGGGCAACTTGATCTACTTTTTAAAAATGCTTAAGTATCTTAAAGAATTTGTCTTTGTAATAATGGCTTTTAAAGCTATAGGGAAAAATGATATATTTCTCAATGTTTTTCTTTGAAAGTGAGTAATCTTTTTTAGTTGATATAATCAGGATTCTTTCATTTTTGAAGTATTTTTTGCTGTTGTTATTTACTTCTATTGGATGTGTGGTAATGTGCCTTTTTTCAATCAATCTTGATTTTTTAAAATGTTTTACATTGTTAGTTATTTTATGTTTTCTCATCTTTCAGTAAAATAAAACTTCTGCCTTAATTTCATCTAATAAACAGAGTTTGAATATTGCCCTTGTCACAATTTCCTGATTAGTAAGTAAAGATCCAATCTGTTATTAGATCAAGAGGGATGATAAGTAGATATTTAATGACTTTATGCCAGTTCCGAGTTCAAATAGCAGCCTTTGATCTAATGTAATTCTGTAAGTCTGAAATACAGATATGTCCTACTGCTTAACTCTGAATACCTGTGTAAATAAAATATTAATGTCATCACAATTCTTTGCCAAAATTCTCATTTTTTTTCTTGTTTGTGACAGTTGCAAAAATTATACTATTTAGATTGTGATACATCTGTGGTCCTTAATGGACACTTACACATGTTTTCTGAAAGTTTCTATATATTGTTCTGACTGATTTAGGTATGAATAAGTGAAGAGATAAGGAAGGTAGTTTTCTGATGGCAAAAGGCCATTTGTTCCAGGAATAGATTTCAGGGCAATGGGCTCCTGTGAAGAATTTGTGTTCATTATTCAAGCGGTAGACAGAGGAGAAAGTGGGGTTAACTACTTTCCAGTTTCTGACAGACATTTCGTTCAATGTTTAATGCAGGTAGACTGTCTTCTGAGCCTTACTGAACTTTAATGATAGATTTGGAACTGATCTTAGTTTAAGTCAGTGATGTGAGTTTTCATCTATTATATTGCTTCTATATAAAATATGATGAAAAGTTAGGAAAGAATATGCTGAGGGCTCCTGGTCAGAACCAGATGACATTTTAAAATTAGAGGTCAATTATTCATTTATTACTCTATTCCCTGGTCATTTAATTTTCTTTCAAATAATTGTCTTGTCTCTTTTTACAGACCTCTGTTGTCATTCTTAAATAACTTGAGATGGAAAATGTATAATGTATAAAAGTTTGGAGAAATACAATTTAATCCTGAAACAATCTCCTTAATATGCACCTTAATGAAACAAATTTTTACTTATGTATTAATTAAAAATCTGGATAATAATGGAGAAACACCCCATAATCAAAAAATGTTGTATGCTTATAAGCAAATCTGTTTAACTGAATTCATTAAAAACAGCATCCTTAGAGCCTGATTTTATGTACTTAGTAATTTACTGTGCAGGTAATAACCTAGATGATCAATGTAAAAATGTATACATATACATACTTATACAGTATATTTTATATATACATATATATGCATACACATAACTAATTTTACTGACCAACCAATTGCCTGTGTTTATTATGTTGTACATATAAAGGAATTCTTAAACCTGGTAAGTCAAATACTTTGGGGATAACAAAGGTGAAATTTCTGATGCATAATCATGACTACAGATCATATGCAATGGTCATATTTATTTTCTTAGGCAATATTTACTGAAAAGAAATCTAAAAGGAGTTCATATCAGCCACCTTTTAAGAATTTTGGATGATGTATATTTGATAATGAATGGTAAAGGCCAGTATAAAGTATCTTTAAACACATTTGCCATTACTTCAACATTTTATGTGTAAATTGGAATTGGATTCTATCATCTAATTTCTTAAGATCTTCACTCTCCTTACCCTCACCCCCAACAACAGTATCTATTATAATGACCTGAAATTATTAGGTCTTCAATAAATCAGTTAGTTGATTGATTGTATATGTAAGATTTATTCAAAGATAATCATCTCAAGTTCAAACTGTGAATCTAATACAAATATATATGTATACAGATATAGCTATTTAATTTTGGTTTTGAATACATTTTAAATATAAAAAAAGGCAAACTATGGGATAAACCATTCGCATTTAAACTTAGTCTTCCTCATTAATTTTTCATTGTGCAAATCTCTATCTATAGAGGCTCCATCTTACAATACAATGGAGACCTTCAGGTGTTTAACAAGATGCATTGCCAAGTTTTAATAGAATTCTGCTGATAAAAGACTTTGGAGTTACTACTCCTCTGACTTTTCTAACTATAAATCCTTCAGACTTGGCCATCGTTCAAGTCAAAGCTGCTAGAATTATTCATGCTCGCTATGTTATGTTGCTTTAAAACTGAATCTTTTCTACAAATACTTTGCAGAAAAAGCAATAAGAAAATGGTTGAGAATAAAAATCTATGCAAAATCAAGGTGATAAATAGGTAAAAATAGGTAAAATCAATTATTACCTATTTATTTCACTTGTCTGTTGCAAGAGAGGTACATTGTTGTAAGATTTTTGCTTAATAAGCTGTTACTAAAAATTAGCAAAACACATAACCTTGGACTACATATTTTGTATTAGATAGGCCTAGCAGGGCAAATTATCAAACTCTGTCTCTTTTTATATCTAGCACTGCATTAGAAGTTCTCAACTAAGGGAAATATTGCTCCCTCGGCATCATTTTGCAGGATCTAGGGACATGTCATTTTGTCACACTGTGTGGAGACAGCTACTATCATCTGTAAGGTGATGGTTTAGAATGATGCTAAACATATAGCTCCCAGAAAAATATATATACAATATATATATATATATATATATACAAAAATATATATACAAGAATTGTACAATCATGATGTCTATGGTGCTGAATTAAAAACCAAGACAATGGATTAGCCTAAATCTTGCTCTTTTTTATAGCACAATTGTCTCAGTGGCTTAAGCTTTTACTAACAATCTAAGATTTTTTCCATTCCCAGGACTGGGACATTCTCATTAGTTGTTTGAAATCACTTTAAGCTGCTCAGTATAAAATACAAGAATCAATTCTCTACACTAGGGAAAGCAGAACTCTCTGGGCTGAGGTGGATAAGTATAGTTGGTAATAAATAAATAGTGTTTCAAGTTTTTTTGAAATTTAAAATATCTGGACAGATAGCTTCTAGGTTAGACACTATTAAATGCACTTAAACTTTTACTGGTGTTCTATATGTTGGAATCATCTGTTATATATTGCCATAAGCGTTTACTGTATACTAAAGAAGCAGAAGTGGAAGTCCTTAATCTCATCATTCTCCAAGCAGAGAAGTGACACATGCCTGGTATATACAAGACATAGCTCTGGAACTCCAGGTGTTCAGAAACAAAGATAATATCTCTGTTTACCTTAATCACAGAAAAGTAAAAGTAAAGTGAAATTTTCAGTCAATCAGTTGCACCTGACTCTTTGTGAAGCTGTGGACTGTAGCCCACCAGGCTCCTCTGTCAGTGAGATTCTCCAGTCAAGAATGTTGGAGTGGGTTGCCATGCCCCACTCCAGGGGATCTTCCCGACTCAGGGATAGAACCCAGATCTCCTGCAACACTTGCACTGTAGGCAGATTCTTTATTGCTGAGCCACCGGGCAAGTCCTGTCGCTCATTAGTAGGTCTATATTGTGAGCTATGGAAGAGTAATCTCTCATTCTTGGGAGGTAAGGGAAATGCTTTGCTGGGGGAAAAAGAAATTGATTTTAAATCTAGACTATAACTTAACATAAATGCTGCCTTTTAGGTTGTAATACTCAATTGCCACAATGAGAAAGGTCGGAAGGAAAAATAATACTGATTTGTCCAAGAATGTTTCATTTTTACAATCTGATCATGCCAAAGAAATGTTCAGAGTTTATGAGGAGGGCATTTAGAGTGCAATTCTTCAAGGTACTCTCACCCTTTTTCTGTAGGAAAAAATGTATTTTAAACATTTTGGATATCTTAAAAGAAATATTTTACCTACTGACTACTGTCACTGAATCTTTTTCTGACTTGTAATTTATCTTGTTTCTTTCCATTGGCTACATTAATGGATAATAGATATTCTTTCCTTAGACTGTCATTTGACAACACAAATCATTTTCAATTTAACCATAGTCATGCATGCATTTGACAGAGACATCTTGGATTGAACAATTCTCTGGTCTGAGCAGCTACATTTTAAGTTATCATCAAGTTGCAGGTGGTGCCATTGTAACATTACACATTTAAGAAATTAAAATATAAGCTGGAATACTCATGACACATATAAAGATACAATTAAATATTACAGTGTCCATTCATTTTTAATGTTCCCCTTCTAAACTATAGTTGGTTTACCTGTATGCTTACTCATTATCTCATCTTATCTTGTCAAAATAAGTTGTTTTTCTTTATTTAAAAATTGTTTAGAAAGATTTACTGTTAAGAATAGCCATAACTAGTGTTCATTCTCCTTCATTTAAACTATCCAAATTTAATGACTATAAAATTGTATAACTTTCTAGGCAGTGCTGCTTCAATTCCTAATTTAAGGTAAGTGTGTTTTGCTGTTTTCTAGCATGATTGTTTTCATACTGTTCATGGAGTTCTCAAGGCAAGAGTACTGAAGTGGTTTGCCATTCCCTTCTCCAGTGGACCACATTTTGTCAGGCCCTGAATAGCAGGAATATGCCCTTCAGCCACTCCATGTATCTGGATGACATGTCCAGTGCCCTGGTTGTCCCACTGGTAGTCCTCATTGAGTGAGTAAACCTTCACTGTGCATGGGATGTCGGTCAACGTGAGGCCTGGGGTCAAAGCAAAGGCCCTGCTGGAATGGCTGGAAGGGTGTCAGCA
Source organism: Ovis canadensis (assembly GCF_042477335.2). Lineage (NCBI taxonomy): Eukaryota > Metazoa > Chordata > Mammalia > Artiodactyla > Bovidae > Ovis > Ovis canadensis. Next base: position 54,878,582 of record NC_091247.1, read on the forward strand.
GAAGGATAGAGATAATGTTGGATGATGCCCAGGATAGGAGGTCCCCCTGGCCTCACTGTTGCTGCTGGCTGCCCTGAAGTCCATCTTATGGCCAGGAGTTGCTGTCTCTCCTAGAGCCCATCTGTCATCCAGATGATTTCCTTAAAAATTAATTTTGGCAAATAGTAAGAAGCATGACCTAATGGGGACAAATGATATAATCAAGCTCGATTGAATTTAAAGTTATTTTGCAATGATTTTTCATTGTTTCCAAAACAAACAACATAATTCCATCAGACAGGAAATTAAATTGATTAAACATATGGGTTTATTATCTTAGTGTTTAAATATCTTAAGTAGGAAGTCAATTGAGAAAGTTTCAGATGCCTGATTGCTAGTTATGTCAGAAGTGACATGGTGTCCTTGGAGGAGACATTTTAATATAAAAGTGAGGTTTCTTAAATTTTATTCCTGTAACACATGAGTCTATCTTTTTAATGATCAAATGTTTTAAATGGACAAAAGTAATTTCGTGGGTGACTAATTCCACAGATGGAAAATCATACCTACCACCTGTTCGAGGTAGACTACAACTGATACAGTTTCCCAAACACCTGGGTTTGTCCTTGTTCTTCTATTTATATGCTTTGTGACCTTGGAAAATATATCAATATGTTGCTGGATATCAGCTTTGTGGTTACAATATAAAGATAATGTGATAATAAAATACTCTCTACCTATTATGAATCCTGATTTGAAGTTAAACATATAAATCAAACTATGGCACAAAAAGTTACATTAATAATTTGCAAATGTGAACTGCAGTAGACATGAGTATTAGGAGTACATTACACTGAAGTCCTGTTAGCAATGGCTCTTTAAGAATTATACAAACGGAAGTAGCTTTCTCATCTTCAAAAATCATTGTTCACATAGAAGTAGAAAATGCAAGTGTGCAAGCTTTGTCAGAGGCTGGCTTCCCAAACAACCCAAGAAACACATTTCTAAGTTGAAGCTGGATTTATTGCTTGCTGCATTGAAGAAGAGTACTACCTTGATAGAGTTTTATTAATAGCATCAGTGAGGAGTCTTTGAAATTTTGTGATCTGGTTTCAGGTAAGTGCTTCAGTGAAAGTATTTAATTGCTGTTGATTAAGGAACATGATATGGCATTTCAGAATTGGTGGATATAAGTTTCAAAAGTTTTAGAGCACAAGCAATTGTTTATTGTTGTCTACTGAAAAGTTGAACGGTTTTATGTGTATTAAAGTAAGTTACTCAGGAAGTCCCTGAAACAAACAGTAATATTATTTAAACATTTATCTTCTTGCATACAAATTTTCTGGAAGAATGAAGTCATATTGATTAAGACAATGACATTTTATTAGTGAAGAGAGCCAAAGAAAAAAGTGATGTTAATGTAGATGGTAAGATGAGTGAGTTGCGACACGACAGGCTGTAGTACACTGGGCTCCTCTGTCAGTGGAATTCTCTATACAAAAATACTGGATTATATAGTATTTTTGTATTTATCCAGGAGACCTCCCAACCCAGGGATCAAACTAAGGTCTCCTACATGGCAGGCAGATTCTTTACCATCTGAGCCACCAGAAAACCCCATAGATGGTTTCAGTCCTCTTTAAATAATCAAAACGTTCAAATAAAAAATATGTTTACTTATATACACTCTATAACTAAAAGGAATATTATATATGTTCAAATCTTTCCTAAACCTAATATAAACAACCTGTATGAATTTCTGAAAATAATTTAGGTAAACAAAAGGATTCCCTGGGAAAATCCTAGATTAGTATATTGAGGAGGACATAGCAACCCACTCCAGTATGCCTGCCTGGAAAATCTCCATGGACAGAGATGCCTGGTGGACTACTGTCCATGGGGCCACAAAGAGTAGAACATGACTGAGTGACTAAGCACAGCACACAGCAGTATAAAGAGAGAACTAGTAGAAATAGAGTCTTTTTGACATTGACTTTGCATTCAGTTTAGTTCAGTTCAGTCGCTCAGTCATGCCCGATTCTTTGTGACCCCATGAACTGCAGCACTCCAGTCCTCCCTGTCCATCACCAACTCCCTGAGTTCACCCAAACTCATGTCCATCGAGTTGGTGATGCCATCCAGCCATCTTATCCTCTGCCATCCCCTTCTCCTCCTGCCTGCAATCCCTCCCAGCATCAGAGCCTTTTCCAATGAGTCAACTCTTCGCATGAAGTGGCCAAAGTACTGGAGTTTCAGCTTTAGCATCATTCCTCCCAAAGAACATCCAGGACTGATCTCCTTTAGAATGGACTGGTTGGATCTCCTTGCAGTCCAAGGGACTCTCAAGACTCTTCTCCAACACCACGGTTCAAAAGCATCAATTCTTCAGTGCTCAGCTTTCTTCACAGTCCAAATATCACATACATACATGACTACTGGAAAAACCATAGCCTTGACTAGACAGACCTTTGTTGCCAAAGTAATGTCTGTGTTTTTGAATATGCTATCTATGTTGGTCATAACTTTCCTTCCAAGGAGTAAATGTCTTTTAATTTCATGGCTGCAGTCACCATCTGCAGTGATTTTGGAGCCCAAAAGAATAAAGTCTGACACTGTTTCCACTGTTTCCCCATCTATTTCCCTTTGCATTATATAGAACTAAATAAAAATGCCATACTCCTATCCCTCCATGTCATCTGGGTTTTGGAGAATGATAGAAACAAACTCCAGGAAAATAACATTTTATTTACTTGTATTTTTTTTTTAATTTTTGTGGAAATATATCATCTCTTCTTAGGTAGCAACAAATTATACTTCTTTTAAATCAGCTAAATTTTAATAATGTGATGGGATTTTTCTGTTCTTGGTAGTAATATTAAACAAAAAATAGTTATAAAATGAGATAAAGATTTCTCATTACAGAGTCAAGCTGTAGAGTCTTTTTTTTATTTTTTAAATTTTAATATCTTTAATTCTTACATGCGTTCCCAAACATGAACCCCCCTCCCACCTCCCTCCCCATAACATCTCTCTGGGTCATCCCCATGCACCAGCCCCAAGCATGCTGCAACCTGCGTCAGACATAGACTGGTGATTCAATTCTTACATGATAGTATACATGTTAGAATGTCATTCTCCCAAATCATCCCACCCTCTCCCTCTCCCTCTGAGTCCAAAGGTCCGTTATACACATCTGTGTCTCTTTCCCTGTCTTGCATACAGGGTCATCATTGCCATCTTCCTAAATTCCATATATATGTGTTAGTATACTGTATTGGTGTTTTTCTTTCTGGCTTACTTCACTCTGTATAATCGGCTCCAGTTTCATCCATCTCATCAGAACTGATTCAAATGAATTCTTTTTTACGGCTGAGTAATACTCCATTGTGTATATGTACCACAGCTTTCTTATCCATTCATCTGCTGATGGACATCTAGGTTGTTTCCATGTCCTGGCTATTATAAACAGTGCTGCGATGAACATTGGGGTACATGTGTCTCTTTCAATTCTGGTTTCCTCGGTGTGTATGCCCAGCAGTGGGATTGCTGGGTCATAAGGTAGTTCTATTTGCAATTTTTTAAGGAATCTCCACACTGTTCTCCATAGTGGCTGTATTAGTTTGCATTCCCACCAACAGTGTAGGAGGGTTCCCTTTTCTCCACACCCTCTCCAGCATTTCTTGCTTGCAGATTTTTGGATCGCAACCATTCTGACTGGTGTGAAGTGGTGCCTCATTGTGGTTTTGATTTGCATTGCTCTAATAATGAGTGATGTTGAGCATCTTTTCATGTGTTTGTTAGCCATCCGTATGTCTTCTTTGGAGAAATGTCTATTTAGTTCTTTGGACCATTTTTTGATTGGGTCGTTTATTTTTCTGGAATTGAGCTGCAGAAGTTGCTTGTATATTTTTGAGATTAGTTGTTTGTCAGTTGCTTCATCTGCTATTATTTTCTCCCATTCAGAAGGCTGTCTTTTCACCTTGCTTATATTTTCCTTTGGTGTGCAGAAGCTTTTAATTTTAATTAGATCCCATTTGTTTATTTTTGCTTTTATTCCCAGAATTCTGGGAGGTGGATCATAGAGGATCCTGCTGTGATTTATGTCTGAGAGTGTTTTGCCTATGTTCTCCTCTAGGAGTTTTATAGTTTCTGATCTTACATTTAGATCTTTAATCCATTTTGAGTTTATTTTTGTGTGCGGTGTTAGAAAGTGATCTAGTTTCATTCTTTTACAAGTGGTTGGCCAGTTTTCCCAGCACCACTTGTTAAAGAGATTGTCTTTACTCCATTGTATATTCTTGCCTCCTTTGTCAAAGATAAGGTGTCCATATGTGTGTGGATTTATCTCTGGGCTTTCTATTTTGCTCCATTGATCTATATGTCTGTCTTTGTGCCAGTACCATACTGTCTTGATGACTGTGGCTTTGTAGTAGAGCCTGAAGTCAGGCAAGTTGATTCCTCCAGTTCCATTCTTCTTTCTCAAGATTGCTTTGGCTATTCGAGGCTTTTTGTATTTCCATACAAATCTTGAAATGATTTGTTCTAGTTCTGTGAAAAATGTGGCTGGTAGCTTGATAGGGATTGCATTGAATTTGTAAATTGCTTTGGGTAGTATACTCATTTTCACTATATTGTTTCTTCCAATCCATGAACATGGTATATTTCTCCATCTATTAGTGTCCTCTTTGATTTCCTTCATCAGTGTTTTATAGTTTTCTATATATAGGTCTTTAGTTTCTTTAGGTAGATATATTCCTAAGTATTTTATTCTTTTCGTTGCAATGGTGAATGGAATTGTTTCCTTAATTTCTTTTTCTACTTTCTCATTATTCGTGTATAGGAATGCAAGGGATTTCTGTGTGTTGATTTTATATCCTGCAACTTTACTATATTCATTGATGAGCTCTAGTAATTTTCTGGTGGAGTCTTTAGGGTTTTCCATGTAGAGGATCATGTCATCTGCAAACAGTGAGAGTTTTACTTCTTCTTTTCCAATTTGGATTCCTTTTATTTCTTTTTCTGCTCTGATTGCTGTGGCCAAAACTTCCAGAACTATGTTGAATAGTAGTGGTGAAAGTGGATACCCTTGTCTTGTTCCTGACTTTAGGGGAAATGCTTTCAATTTTTCACCATTGAGGATAATGTTTGCTGTGGGTTTGTCATAGATAGCTTTTATTATGTTGAGGTATGTTCCTTCTATTCCTGCTTTCTGGAGAGTTTTTATCATAAATGGATGTTGAATTTTGTCAAAGGCCTTCTCTGCATCTATTGAGATAATCATATGGTTTTTATTTTTCAATTTGTTAATGTGGTGAATTACATTGATTGATTTGCGGATATTGAAGAATCCTTGCATCCCTGGGATAAAGCCCACTTGGTCATGGTGTATGATCTTTTTAATGTGTTGTTGGATTCTGATTGCTAGAATTTTGTTGAGGATTTTTGCATCTATGTTCATCAGTGATATTGGCCTGTAGTTTTCTTTTTTTGTGACATCTTTGTCAGGTTTTGGTATTAGTTTGATGGTGGCCTCATAGAATGAGTTTGGAAGTTTACCTTCCTCTTTAATTTTCTGGAAGAGTTTGAGGAGGATAGGTGTTAGCTCTTCTCGAAATTTTTGGTAGAATTCAGCTGTGAAGCCGTCTGGACCTGGGCTTTTGTTTGCTGGAAGATTTCTGATTACAGTTTCAATTTTGGTGCTTGTGATGGGTCTGTTAAGATTTTCTATTTCTTCCTGGTTCAGTTTTGGAAAATTGTACTTTTCTAAGAATTTGTCCATTTCTTCCACGTTGTCCATTTTATTGGCATACAACTGCTGATAGTAGTCTCTTATGATCCTTTGTATTTCTGTGTTGTCTGTTGTGATCTCTCCCTTTTCATTTCTAATTATATTGATTTGATTTTTCTCTCTTTGCTTCTTGATGAGTCTGGCTAATGGTTTGTCAATTTTATTTATCCTTTCAAAGAACCAGCTTTTGATTTTGTTGATTTTTGCTATGGTCTCTTTTGTTTCTTTTGCATTTATTTCTGCCCTAATTTTTAAGATTTCTTTCCTTCTACTAACTCTGGGGTTCTCCAACTCTTCCTTTTCTAGTTGCTTTAGTTGTAGAGTTTGGTTATTTATTTGACTTCTTTCTTGTTTCTTGAGGTATGCCTGTATTGCTATGAACTTTCCTCTTAGCACTGCTTTTATAGTGTCCCACAGGTTTTGGGTTGTTGTGTTTTCATTTTCATTCGTTTCTATGCATATTTTGTTTCTTTTTTGATTTCTTCTGTGATTTGTTGGTTATTCAGAAGTGTGTTGTTCAACCTCCATATGTTGGAATTTTTAATAGTTTTTCTCCTGTAATTGAGATCTAATCTTAATGCATTATGGTCAGAAAAGGTGCTTGGAATGATTTCGATTTTTTTGAATTTATCAAGTTTAGATTTATGGCCCAGGATGTGATCTATCCATGAGCACTTGAAAAAAAGGTGAAATTCATTGTTTTTGGGTGAAATGTCCTTTAGATATCAATTAGGTCTAACTGATCTAATGTATCATTTAAAGTTTGCGTTTCTTTGTTAATTTTCTGTTTAGTTGATCTGTCCATAGGTGTGAGTGGGGTATTAAAGTCTCCCACTATTATTGTGTTATTGTTGATTTCCCCTTTCATACTTGTTAGCATTTGTCTTACATATTGCGGTGCTCCTATATTGGGTGCATATATATTTATAATTGTTATATCTTCTTCTTGGATTGTTCCTTTGATCATTATGTAGTGGCCTTCTTTGTCTCTTTTTACAGCCTTTGTTTTAAAGTCTATTTTATCAGATATGAGTATTGCCACTCCTGCTTTCTTTTGGTCTCTATTTGCGTGGTATATCTTTTTCCAGCCCTTCACTTTCAGTCTGTATGTGTCCCTTGTTTTGAGGTGGGTCTCTTGTAAGCAGCATATAGAGGGGTCTTGTTTTTGTATCCATTCGGCCAGTCTTTGTCTTTTGGTTGGGGCGTTCAACCCATTTACGTTTAAGGTAATTATTGATAAGTATGATCCCATTTGAAATAAAAATATCATGATGAAGATGTTTCGTATAACAAAAATAATATTATTCTTTATTCTATGTAAATGATATTACAGGGACTGTGATTCAATTTCAAAATCATTCTATTAAATTGCATGCAAAAGATTAAGTCCAATATTTACAGTTCACGGAAGGGCAGAGAAGAAGCATTGAATAACCAGTGATTATTTTGTTGTTGTTGTTCTTGCAAATATCATTGAGTCTTATTACTACATTATCCTTCCCAGAAATTAATATACACTAAAAAGCTACAGAGTTATAATATTGAAAATACAGAGAATTTTCAAGGAAAAGACGAAGTATTCATTTTGCATTGTTGCTAGTTTCATTTTAAGATGTTTATTGCATTGTTTGCATAGTATTTATATCTGATCTATAAATTCCAATTAAGAACTACTAAGACAGAAACTTAATATCTTTTATCAAACTGATTAATGAACTTGTTTGAATAGATGAAAAAACCTTGCCTGATATTCTTTAAATAAAATAATAATAATAATACTGATGTATACATGTATGTGTAAAAAGTTCTTTCAATCCAATTAGACTTCTGATTCTCCACTTTTATTTCGCTTCAAATTGTCTTGAGGTTATATATTTAATGCTCAAATACTGAGGTGTTAGATTGCCAGATTTAAATCATCCAAAGCAAAACTTAATATGAACATGATTATTTTAAACTTCCACACTCTAATTGGAGTATACCAGACAATTAAAAGAAAATCAATTTTTAAAAAGTTAATATTTAAAAAAGGCTTTCTAATCACTGGAATATGTCTTAATTTCTTGGTAATGAATGTGTAGAAATAAAGTTAAATGAGCACACACCATAAATTTTGACCCAAGTATAATACTGATTTGTAGTTAAAACATACCCTACATATGGTAATGAATATGCTATAATTTTTAATAGTTCTTTTCAAATTGCATATATGATCATGCCTAGAAATCTGGACAGTGACTTGGATGAATTTATAGAGAAGACTGTCTACACATGATAGTATAAACCTGGGGTTCATGCCATTCCAATTACCAAAATAAAGAATTTTGAAGAGCCTCCCATTTCCAACATTAAGGGCTGGCAAAAGCATTCGTTTCCTTACTTGGTTTAGTAGTCCTAATACTGAGGCTTTCACTTGTTATTTGTTAAGAATTTCAGCAAGTTGAATATTTTCTGTTAGCACCAATTTGCTTATTTGCAAAAAGTGGATAATAAATAACTGTGCACTCCAGGAGTTGTATGGAAAAAAAATACCAAGTTCATAATGATATTTAAGTATTTAATGATATGAAGTAGTTGACATTAAATCGTTAATCTCTCAAACTGCACTTTCTCTACTGGCTTCTCTTTTTTTCCCCTAAAAACCACCATTTTATATTCACTTAATGTAGAACATGATTTACTTTGGACTCCATGCCTCCTTCGAAGTTCATTTTATGTAAACCCTTTGGATTTAATATTTTTGCAACAGGAAGCATAAATCAGTTGTACTGTTCTATTTTCTTACTGTATCATGCTCATGCTTTTTTGCTAAGTTGTGTTCAACTCTTTAAAACTCCCCTGGACTGTAGTTCTCCAGACTTCTCTGTCCATGGAATTTTCCAGGCAAGAATACTGGAGTGGGTTGCCATTTCCTTCTCCAGGGGATCATCCTGGCTGAGGGATTGAAGTCACATCTCCTGCTTGGTAGGTGGATTATTTACCACAGAGCCACCAGGGAATCCCTTCTTGCTGAAATCAATGATAAATAATAGAAATATTAACAACAACAATAATAATGGAAAATAATAGTAGTCATTGACATTTACTGTTCTAGATTATTGACAGAATAATATATTTTTAGTCTTCACCAAAAGATTAGTGCTTATTCATATTAGACAGAGGAGGGAAATAAAATTTAAGGATGCTTAAAAATATTATTCCAGGCCACACTGCTGTTAGATGTGAAGGCTAATATTTGAACTGGTATCATCTCACCCCAGAATTCATGATTTTGATCATCACCCAAAGAGGTCAGTTCTGCTAAACTAACAGTTCAGTAACTGTATTCATGCCCATCCCACTAGCCTTCCTTTCTGAGCAGATCTACACAGCTAGGCTGCCAAATTAAAAATCTTTAAGATCTATCCTTGGAGTGCAGTCCTAATATCACTCACCTAGGACAAAGAATAGCTAAGCCACATAAGGACTCAAAGTAATAGGAAAAATATGTTATTTTATGTCAGTGCTACTCTAAAGGTACTGCTGAGAAATATGTCCCTATGGATGTGGTCTATTGTCTCTGAAGCAATGTAGTCACTGGAACAGTACTAGATATGTTGCAAAAGCGCTGTCAAAGGACTTTTTTTTTCTTCCTCTTCCCTAACATTGATATCTGTTCTCTCTTCGTTTATTAGTCAACTTTGATCACTACATTGGTAAAACCTCACAACAGTTATAAATGAAACATCTGTTTTGGGGCACATGGAGTGAAGTGAAGTTAAAGTTGCTCAGTCATGTCTGACTCTTTGCAATCCCATGGACTTTTTCATGGGGTCCATGGAATTCTCTAGGTCAGAATACTGGAGTGGGTAGCCTTTCCCTTTTCCAGGGATTCTTCCCAACCCAAGAATCGAACCATGATCTCCTGCATTGCAGGCAGATTCTTTACAAGCTGAGCCACCAGGAAAGCCCAAGAATACTGGAGTGGGTAGCCTTTCCCTTTTCCAGGGGATCTTCCCAACACAAGAATTGAACCATGATCTCCTGCATTGTAGGCAGATTCTTTACTAACTGAGCTATCAGGGAAGCCCTTGGGCCCATGAACTTGCCAATATTCATAGGATCGTGTTTCTAATTTCAAAAGCATTCATGGTCTTTTCTGGTCGACTTCACCCAAATAACAAGTAAAAGCACCCTCCTCCAGTAAGGATGTCCTTACCAAGGTCTGATTTTACTTTGGGTACTTGCTGTGTTAAGTATGTCTGGCAGGGCCAGGCCCAGTGCCCACCCTAGGGATGAGGAGAAGAGAGGATGAGAATTGTCATTTATTTGAAGTCACCTCTGGAGTTATTCCCCCAAGTCATCATCATGAAGTCACAGAGCATCATTAAGTCCTGAAAAATTCTCATAATATAGCTTTAAAATGCCCATTAAAAATGACATTACCTGACTTGCAATATGCTTTATTTCACATATGAAATTCCTGCAACAATTTTATGGACCAATTATACTTCTTTTTTGGTTTTTGCATTAAAATGTAATTTATTAAATTATTCAACATAAATAGATATTACAGATTTGTAACACCTTTGATTTTTCATTTATTTATACTGTTATTTGTTGGGGGCGGGCAGGAAAGAGGAGAAGGTGGCAGAGAGGGATACAGGGAGGGATAAGGAGGAGAGGCATCTGAGGTTGCCCAGGCTCTACAGGGCCCTGTCTGGAAATGTTCTGGCATCTCTATTCCTTCTCCACCATTAAGTAAGCAAATAAAATTTTTAAAAGAAAAGTAAACAAAGGAAGGAGAGAAGGAAGGAAGGGAGAAATAAGGATGTTGATAACATACTCTTGTATTTATGGTTGAAAGAAAGTATATTTGAGGCAAGCACATATATACACAAATTAAATCATTAGTCAAATTAGCCTGCATCTCATATCCTTATCTTCTAAGCCAAAGGAAGTCTTTGTGGTGTCCTATATAATGCAATTCATTTTTTAAAAAACAAACTGTCCTGTTGCGCATCTTTTGAATAACATAACATATTTAAAATTATTTTTATTTCAAAAAAGTAAAGCATTTGGCTGAACCAGTCTCAAGCAATGTATTGAAATAAATGGACATTTAAAGTAAATGAAACAAAAAAATTCAATGGAAAAGCAAACTATGTAGTTATTTTAAACAAATCATATTATTGTTTCATAGTTTGAGTTAAAATACCTCTTATTCAGGGTAACTCAAAAGGCTGCAATCAAGGTGATGGTCAGAGTAACAGTCATTTTAAGGCTCAATGAGGAGCAGTATCCTTTCAGTATCACTCTTCAGACTGTTGGCAGTTCTTAGGTCTTCATTCTGTTTGACCAGAAACATAGTTTACTATCATGTTACTCTTTTCATAGGATGGCTCACAATATGGCAGCTTGTCTTCCCAGAGAAGAGACAGAAACAAAAGTCACGATCTTTTTACAAGCTGTTCTTGGAAATGATATTCTATTATATTACCATATTTTATTTGTTAGAAGAGAGTCCATACTCATAGTCACATACAGATTTGCATGAATACCATGGTACAGAGATCTTTGGGAGCCATCTTCAAGTCTGTCCATTGCACAACCTAAATATATATCAAAGACAGTAAATTAACTACATTATGTTCAGACAATGGAAAATTATATAGCACTCAAAATGAATAGAGACCCACATAATATTCTTAAATATTAGTAAAACAACATCCATTGAAATAAACTCCAAAAATACATAAAGCGTAATACTCATTAAAAATTTGAAGAATAATTCACATCAAACTATCTTGTACTTTTTAAGTAATATACATATATTCATATATATAAAAATATACTTTCAAAATGTGCCTCAATTATTATTTTAAAAGAATATATATGAATATACTTCATACACACACACACATATACATCTTTATAATAAGAATACAAAGTATTCCAGATAATAGTTAACTTTGGGTATGAGATAATAAATGTGTTGGTACAGTGAACATGTAGTAAGATACAGATTTTTATCAATCTTTTAGTTCTTCTGTCTATGGATTTGCAGATGCAAATACCTTATTAAATATTTAAGCCTAGACCAAAAAAGAGAGCATATAATATTGTAGTAATATGTGTGTCAACTCTTCATGTCATAGTCCAGTTAAAAAAACAAAAACACCGCTACCAAAAACCATGAAACAGTAAATAGATTTGATCTAACGTACAAGGTGGAAACAGAAATATAACCTTTAATTTTTGGTCATCATCATTAAGAGAAATATAGTGAATCCCTTGTCTCTGAACTGAAAAAGATGTTATAGTAAACACACAAGTCCAATAAACACAAGATATGAGCACCCTGGCCAATAGAAAAGGAAGGACTCAAGGGCACATTATCAAGTTGTGTTGGGAATTCATCTCACTACATGTCTGGGTCTTAACTTTAAATTTCAAGGCACCTACATTAAGCCAGCATGGAAAAAATGTTTATTTATCACACATAGTGATCTGAATAAATTATTGTATCAAGGGCCAAAGTTAGATGGCATTATTGTCTTTCTAGACTGCCAGTCTATCAAAAACTGTGGACTCACAAAAGAAATGGGAGTTTTGGACATATGAATTTAGAACAAAGTTACACCATGATAAAATCTTGGTGAATGAAGTCATGATCCTTGCAAGTTCCTAAATTTGGTAGTAAGAAATACTGAAATGTCACTCTCTGAGACAGAAGACTATGTACTTAGGTGGATCCCTCCCACCTCTGTAAATATGGTCAATCATAATATTATAACAAACTTTAGATGAAAGATGTATCCTAACTGTTAGGCATAAACCAAGTCACTGTAGAGACAAATATATATATATATATATATATATTTTTTTTTTTTTTTCCTGGCAGACAAGTAGCCTTGTAGCTTATCAATCTTCTTTATAGTTGGATTAGTCATATGACACTGATTTGACCAATTACATGCAGACAAAAACTGTACATCCTGCTTCCAGGTGTGGTCCATCAGACTTCCTTTATGACCTTCAGTTCTCTTCTTCCACAGAACAACTGGAAATGAACAGTCTTGGTAACTGTTGGAGCAATACCATGACGTCTACAAGGTGTCTCTATAGGATTCCTTAGTTTGTACTTCCCTCTTCTCATCCCTTACTACTTTATTTGAGCATGAAATAAACTACTATTGGGTCAAGCCTCTAAAATTCTATGGCATATCTCCTTGTTGCTCTTGCGGTTTACTCACTAAGTTATGTTTGACTCTGCAACCCGCTACGTGGCTCCTCTGTCTATGGGATTTTTCCTGACCCAAGGGTGGAACCACATCTTTTTCATTGGCAGGCGGATTCTTTACTGCAGAGCCATCAGGGAAGCTTATCTCTTACAGCATCCAATTTTACATTATGAATGCTATCATATTTTGACTAGTATTCAAACGTGGTTGAAACCAAAAAGATTGAATTCTTTAGCATCCCTGATTCCATACGTTTGGTTTCGGGATCATTAAGCTGGACCTGTAATGAATCGATAACTGTTTGAGAATGTCACCTTGTTTGAGACAGCTGCAGTGTGGTTTTAGTGTTAGCATGGGCCATGGTCTTTAGTGCTGCCTGATATCTTTGGACTCTTTACTAGAAATATCTGAAAGATTAATTCAGCAGTAAAGACTTACAAGAAAAACTTATTGAAATTCCCTGGTGGTTCAATAGTTAAGAATCAGACTTCCAATGCAAGGCACGCTGCTTCAGTCCCTAGTTGGGGAACTAAGATTTCATATGTTGCAGGGCAACTAAGTCTGTGCATAGCAACCACTGAGACTGCAGGGTCTGGAGGAGCCCTTGTGCTGCAACTAGAAAGAAGTCCTTGTTCAGCAATGAAAGATTTCATATGCTGCAACTAAACCCGATACACACCCAAATAAATACTTTTTTAAAAGAGAAAGAAATACACCCATTACATGGAAGAGTGGTCTGGTTGGAGTTGTTTAAGAAACAAAATCCACACAAGAATTGGAAAAATACTGTTGTTAGGGGAAGCACACTGATTGAAACTGCCCACCCTGGCCAGGCACTATGGTAACCATTTGCATGAGTTGTTTTATGACAGGAGATCCTGGTAAGGAACACAGAACTAATAAGCCCTCACCAACTTGAAGAGTTCGGGAAAGTTCAAAAGGAGGCACCACATGTCCAACCACCTCCCAGAATCCTTCTTTCTGGCATCCATTTTGGCTGAACAAGGGGTGGACCTCCAGGAAGGACTCAGAGTCAGAATGATCAGCTAACAACAACCCAGAAACTAATCCCATCACCATAAAACGCTAGACTGCAAGCCCTGTGACAGAGCTGTTCTCCTGGGTCCTCTTACCTTACTGCTCGCCAACCAAGTGCCCTTTCCCAATAAAATCCTTTGCTTTGTCAGCGCATGTGTCTCCTCAGACAATTAATTTCCAAATGTTAGACAAGAGCCCAGTTTCAAGACCTGGAAGGGGTCCCCCTTCCTGCAACACTATGCTGGCCAAAACCAAGAATAATATACAGGGAAATTTAATCTTAAAATTTAATTTGCTTGGATGTTGACTCTTTGAACTTTAATTTTCAAGAGAATTTGATATTCTAACTTTTTCTTTATACTCATGATTTTATTTATTTTTTAAAATATAAATTTATTAATTTTAACTGGAGGTTAATTACTTTACAATATTGTATTGGTTTTGCCATAAATCAACATGAATCTGCCACAGGCTTACACATGTTCCCCATCCTGAACCCCCTTCCCACCTCCCTCCCTGTATCATCCCTCTGGGTCGTCTCAGTGCACCAACCTCAAGCATCCAATATCATGTATTGAACCTGGACTGGCAATTCATTTCATATATGATATTATAAATGTTTCAATGCCATTCTCCCAAATCATCCCACCCTCTCTATCTCCCACAGAGTCCAAAAGACTGTTCTATACATCTGTGTCTCTTTAACTTGTAAGTTCTTAATAAGAGAACAGTAATAGGTGAAATTACATTAAAATTGAGCCTTCTGGGTGTAGCATTGAATATTAGACAATACTGGTCTTTACTGACAAATAGTCATTTTAAACTCTTTTGGAGAGAATGATTTGACATAATTAAGAATAAGGCATAGAGTAGGAAGTGAAGTTTCACTCTTTTTTTTTTAAGATCTTCTCTGATTCTTTTTTAGTTTTTATATTGTTTAAAATTTTTTTATTTTTACTTTATTTTACTTTACAATACTGTATTGGTTTTGCCATACATTGACATGAATCCACCACGGGTGTACATGCGTTCCCAAACATGAACCCCCCTCCCACCTCCCTCCCCATAACATCTCTCTGGGTCATCGCCGTGCACCAGCCCCAAGCATCCTGTATGAATCAGTTCTAATCAGATGGATGAAACTGGAGCAGATTATACAGAGTGAAGTAAGCCAGAAAGAAAAACACCAATACAGTATACTAACACATATATATGGAATTTAGAAAGATGGCAATGGTGACCCTGTAGGTAAGACAGCAAAAGAGACACAGATGTGTAGAGCGGACTTTTGGACTCAGAGAGAGAGGGAGAGGGTGGGATGATTTGGGAGAATGGCATTGAAACATGTATACTATCATGTAAGAAATGTTTGGGAACGCACGTAAGAATTAAAGATTTTAAAATTAAAAAAATAAAAAACTAAAGAGTTAAAAAAAAAAAAAGAAAGAAAGAAATGAATTGCCAGTCTATGTCCGATGCAGAATTTTCACTCTTTAGACCAGGGTACACTATAACTGAGTTCAGTTTAATGGACTTTCTTGACTAGGTTCAGAACCTTGCTGGTGTGAAAGCTACACTGAGCATCATCGATCCCAGGATGACACTCAGGGGAGCAGTAACTGGTCTAAGAGCAAAAGTCTTGCTTTCTGACAGCAAGACCATAGTGACAGGCTATTTATCAGGAATAAAAGTAATAGTATGTCCTCCTTTCCTCTGACCCCTGTGTCGATTGACAAGTTGATTCTGAACTCTGTCAAGGGAGAGGAATTCAATTTTCTAGAGCCTAAAAATCCTATATCTTGCTATGTTGCAGGTACTGTGCCCCAGAAAACATAAGCATGAATGATGACTTGGGACTGAAAGAGAATAACAGCTAGAAAATGTGTCAATTTAGACATGAAAAGACAAAGATTAATTTTAATTTCTATTCTAACATCACTAATAGATGAATATGAGAAAATAACTTTGAAATCTTTGTTTTTTAAAAAATCAACCTGCAATCAATTTATATATTTCTTTCCTTTGACCATAATGACTGAAAATTTCTCCCTGACTTGACTCAACTTTAGAAAGATTTCCTTTTGACCATAGGCCTCCAGTCTCCTTTTCCTCTTCCTGTCCTCCAGATGTGCTAGCAATCCAGAGTCAAGGATATAAACTTTTCCGAGATGAGCAATGTCTATTTCTCTACCTACAGGGTACAGCTATTAGGAGTTCCTACCAGGGCAGAAGTTGTTTTCCTGAGGTTTTAGTTGTTGACAGATACTGAATTCCAATTCCATTTCTTATCCCATTACAATTTTCCAGTATGAAATTTTTCCTTCAGAGACTTCCCTTAGGCCCAAAACACAGTAGTACCGAGGCCCCAACATAAAGTGTAAGAGTCTTCTCCATAGAGAGCAGTTCTGTCTTTGGAGGCCACAGGATCCTGACCTCCTGATTTCTGAGTCTTGCAAATGCAGAGTTCTACATCTCTGTTGTCTTTATTCGGCTGGCAAATGCTCCCAATCAGAAGTAACTCCTGATCATGGAGGCTATGAACATCTCTGTTCCTTACCTAGTATTATGGTTGCATTGTCTTTGATGATCAGAAAATATTTTCTCTTTAAAAATCAACCTGCACTCAATTTATATATTTTCTCCCCGACTTGACTAAACTTTAGAAAGATTTCTTCTTGACCATAGGCCTTCAGTCTTTTAATTCTTTACTTCTTCTTTATATTTAAAAAGAAATGAGTAGGAACTTGGCTGAGACCTCTGTGCTTGACTTGCTTGCTGGTAGGCTTTGAGTTTTACAGAGTGAACAAGGAGTGAATTGTTATGCTGAAGACTGTTTGGTACAGCTGAAGTACCAACATTTCAAGTATTTTATAAAACATATTACTAATTATTGTTCTATAACTACTGTGAAAGCATAAGGAAACACCTTTTATTTAACACTTTATTGAATTTGTTACAATATTGCTTTTGTTTTATGTTTTGGTTTTTTGACTACCAGGCATGTCAGATTTTAACTCCCCAAGAAGGGTTTGAAGCCACATCCTCTGTATTGAAAGGCAAAATCTTAACCACTGGACCAGCAGGGAAGTCTCAGAAAACATCTTTTAGAGCAAAGAATAGAAGTGAGTGGAATTAATTGCCCCAAGAAATATCATGGATTAATGGAAAAGTCTTTGAAGGAAATTAGAAAACCACTCCAGGCTCATGATTAAAGAAGATTTTAGAGCATACAAAGTATGTTATATTGTTTGGTGCATGATAAGAAAAAAACTCCAATGCAAAGAACTGACTCATTGGAAAAGACCCTGATGCTGGGAAAGATTGAAGGCAGGAGGAGAAAGGGACGACAGAGGATGAGATGGTTGTATGGCATCACTGACTGGACAGAGAAGCCTGGCATGCTACAGTCCATGGGATTGCAAAGAGTCAGACACGACTGAGCCCCTGAACTGAACTGAACTGAAGAAAAAAAGGTGACGTAAAACCCTTTTTGTTTTTTTTGTTTTTTTTTTTTTTTGAATTCTAATGTTGAGATATCATTTAGTGATATTTTAGCTCAGTTTTCATTTCTACAGAAACTTGGTTTTTATGTAGCAGCCTTTCTACCCAGAACAAAGTTGGAAACTTATAATTTGATAAAACACCACCTTCTATGCTGAACAAATCTAACTGCTAAAAAGTATTGCAAAATAATCAGCCTCCAATTAAAATAAATAAATTTAAAAAATATATACATAAAAGCAAAAATTTTTTTTTCCAGTAACATGATGGCCAATTTTATGACAGAGTGATATATGTATGTGTATATATATAACCAACAAACAAAAATACTTGTTTCAATATGGTTAGAAGAATAACATAAAATCTAAAATGTAACAAATTTTTGTTTAGGCCAAATGAAGTAGCTTCCATAATGTTATGTTCATGATAAAGGCTCAATAATATTTTTCAAATATTTTGTTATATGTTCATTAATAACCCAGTTTTATTTCTAAACTGAGGAAAGATGTTCACTTAGCAAATCTGAGTTAATATAATCATAAGCCTTAGACTTGGCCAACATTTTATTTTTCTTTCTTCCTTTCCTCCTCCTGCCTCCTCTCTCTCCTTCCCCCTTTCTTCCCCCTACCACTCTCCGCTTCAGTTGCTTTCCTGTAGATACAAACCTCTATTTTGAAGAATTCAGCCTGATTCAATAAATTGACTGAACACATTTTCATATTTTAAACCTAGAACTTATTAACATTATTGAGTTATGCCTAAAACCATTTCTGATTGTTCATCTGTCTAATTCTTTTAAAGCTAATTTTTTTTTTAAATTTATCTTAAATATTTATTTTTGAGATGTTAAGTAGACCTCACTCTGTGTGCCTCATACTTCTTTTTTATTCAATGCAATTTTATCTTTTTCTTGTCAACTCTTCATTCTGAGTGAATATTTTATTTTTTTTATTTTTTATTTTTTTTATTTTTTTATTTTTTAAATTTTAAAATCTTTAATTCTTACATGCATTCCCAAACATGAACCCCCCTCCCACCTCCCTCCCCATAACATCTTTCTGGGTCATCCCCATGCACCAGCCCCAAGCATGCTGCATCCTGTGTCAGACATAGACTGGCGATTCAATTCACATGATAGTATACATGTTAGAATACCATTCTCCCAAATCATCCCACCCTCTCCCTCTCCCTCTGAGTCCAAAAGTCCGTTAAAGCTAATTGTTATTAGAAATTTTACCAAGCATCACAGTGGGTCAAATAATCAGGTCAATTAAGGCAATGGAGTTCAGAACACATATTAAGCAATCCATAGTATTTTTTATAAGCTTTAAATTATGAATTTAGATTCACTTATTAGTCATGATTTATTTTATTAAATAAATAAATTGTCTAAAACTGAATATATGATAATTCTGTTTACATTCAAACTTTCCAAAGAGTACAACAACTATAAACATTTCAAACTGTGAAAATGATTCTATATGTTTTTATTCTAAAGATATATGAATAAGAATACAGTACACATTTCAAGTATTTTTTCTTTTTTTTTAATTTTTATCTTTCTTTTTATTTTTATTGCTCAAAATAAAAAATGAATTCTGTGATTTTGTTGTGAATTTTAATTTAATTTTTTACAAATACACATACACTCTGTAGGTTTTAATCTCTGTGATATATAATGGTTTGTTTTCTACAATGTCTCAAACGTTCAGAAAACAGAGTTTTAAAAGTATTAAAAAGTAAAAAAAAAATTTTGTACCCAGTTTTTAAAAAAAGATAAAAGGATTTGTAGTTAGAATATCCATTTTTCACATTTTAACAGTACTTTAAGTTCTTAAAAACAAGTTGTTCTTTTAGGTAATTTCAGCATTTCTTCTGCAATCTTACTGCTAAATATAGTTTAAGTGCTTTTAACATATCATTGTCATCATTTCTAATTAGTAACTTCAGTTCAGTTCAATACAGTTCAGTCACTCAGTCATGTCCGACTCTTTGCGATCCCATGAAGCACAGCACATCAGGCCTCTCTGTCCATCACAACTCCCGGAGATCACTCAGACTCACGTCCATCGAGTCAGTGATGCCATCCAGCCAACTCAACCTCTGTGGTCCCCTTCTCCTCCTGCCCCCAATCCCTCCCAGCATCAGAGTCTTTTCCAATGAGTCAGCTCTTCACATGAGCTGCCCAAAGTACTGGAGTTTCAGCTTTAGCACCAATCCTTCCAAAGAAATCTCAGGGCTGATCTACTTCAGAATGGACTGGTTGGATCTCCTTGCAGTCCAAGGGACTCTCAAGACTCTTCTCCAACACTACAGTTCAAAAGCATCAATTCTTCTGCGCTCAGCTTTCTTCACAGTCTAACTCACATCTATACATGACCACAGGAAAAACCATAGCCTTGAATAGACGGACCTTAGTCGGCAAAGTAATGTCTCTGTTTTTGAATATGCTATCTAGGTTGTCATAACTTTTCTTCCAAGGAGTAAGCGTCTTTTAATTTCATGGCTGCGGTCACCATCTGCAGTGATTTTGCAGCTCAAAAAATAAAGTCTGACACTGTTTCCACTGTTTCCCCATCTATTTCCCATGAAGTGATGGGACCGGATGCCAGGATCTTCGTTTTCTGAATGTTGAGCTTTAGGCCAAAATTTTCACTCTCCACTTCCACTTTCATTAAGAGGCTTTTTAGTTCCTCTTCACTTTCTGCCATAACGGTGGTGTCATCTGCATATCTGAGGTTATTGATATTTCTCCCAACAATCTTGATTCTGGCTTATGCTTCTTCCAGTCCATCGTTTCTCATGACATACTCTGCATAGAAGTTAAAAAAGCAGGATGACAATATACAGCCTTGATGCACTCGTTTTCCTATTTGGAACCAGGCTGTTGTTGCATGTCCAGTCCTAACTGTTGCTTCCTGACCTGCATGCAGGTTTCTCAAGAGGCAGGTTAGGTGGTCTGGTATTCCCATCTCTTTCAAAATTTTCCGCAGTTTCTTGTGATCCACACACTCAAAGGCTTTGGCATAGTCAATAAAGCAGAAACAGATGTTTTTCTGGAGCTCTCTTGCTTTTTTAATGACCCAGCGGATGTTGGCAATGTGATCTTTGGTTACTCTGCCTTTTCTAAAACCAGCTTAAACATCTGGGAGTTCATGGTTCATGTATTGCCGAAGCCTGGCTTGGAGAATTTTGAGCATTAATTTACTAATGTATGAGATGAGTGCAATTGTGTGATAGTTTGAGCATTCTTTGGCATTGCCTTTCTTTGGGATTGGAATGAAAACTGACCTCCTAAAAAAAGAATAAGAAATTATATTCCTGTATGAAGACTTCTAAATGTTTTCAGCTAAATCTGGTATTTTAAAATTTTCTAAGGCCTTGTTAGTTGAACCTAACTAAATTTATTTGTATTCCTCTCATTAAATTATATACAGTTTTAGCAATTGCTGATTTCCTTTTTTAATATAAATTTATTTATTTTAATTGGAGGTTAATTACTTTACAATATTGTATTGGTTTTACCATACATCAACATGAAACCACCACAGGTATACATGTGTTCCCCATCTTGAAACCCCCTCCCTTCTCCCTACCCATACCATCCCTCTAGGTCATCTCAGGGCACCAGCCCCAAGCATCCAGTATCATGCACCGAACCTGGACTGGTGATTGGTCACATATATGATATCATACATACTTCAATGCCATTCTCCCAAACCATCCCACCATCTCCCTCTCCCACAGAGTCCAAAAGACTGTTCTATACATCTGTGTCTCTTTTGCTGTCTTGCATACAGGGTTATCATTGCCATCTTTCTATATTCCATATATATATGTTAGTATACTGTTTTGGTGTTTTTCTTTCTGGCTTACTTCACTCAGTATAATCGGCTCCAGTTTCATCCACCTCATTAGAACTGATTCAAATGTATTCTTTTTAATGGCTGAGTAATACTCTATTGTATATATGTACCACAGCTTTCTTATCCATTCATCTGCTGATGGACATCTAGGTTGTTTCCATGTCCTAGCTATTATAAACAGTGCTGTGATGAACATTGGGGTACACATGTCTCTTTCAATTCTGGTTTCCTCAGTGTTTATGCCTAGCAGTGGGATTGCTGGGTAATAAAGCAGTTCTTTTTCCAGTTTTTTAAGGAATCTCCACACTGTTCTCCATAGTGGCTGTAGTAGTTTGCATTCTCACCAACAGTGTAAGAGGGTTCCCTTTTCTCCACACCCTCTCCAGAATTTATTGCTTGTAAACTTTTGGATGGCAGCCATTCTGACTGGTGTGAAATGGTACCTCATTGCAGTTTTGATTTGCATTTCTCCGATAATGAGTGCTGTTGAACATCTTTTCATGTGTTTGTTAGCGATCTGTATGTCTTCTTTGGAGAAATGTCTATTTAGTTCTTTGGCCTATTTTTTGATTGGGTCATTTATCTTTCTGGAGTTGAGCTGCAGGAGTTGCTTGTATATTTTTAAGATTAGTTGTTTGTCAGTTGCTTCATTTGCTATTATTTTCTCCCATTCAGAAGGCTGTCTTTTTACCTTGCTTATAGTTTCCTGTCTTGTGCAGAATCTTTTAAGTTTAATTAGGTCCCGTTTGTTTATTTTTGGTTTTATTTCCAATATTCTGGAAGGTGGGTCATAGATGATCCTGCTTGGATTTATGTCGGAGAGTGTTTTGCCTATGTTCTCCTCTAGGAGTTTTATAGTTTCTGGTCTTACATTTAGATCTTTAATCCATGTTGAGTTTATTTTTGTGTATGGTGTTAGAAAGTGTTCTACTTTCATTCTTTTACAAGTGGTTGACCAGTTTTCCCCACACCACTTGTTAAAGAGATTGTCTTTAATCCATTGTATATTCTTGCCTCCTTTGTCAAAGATAAGGTGTCCATAGGTGTGTGGATTTATCTCTGGGCTTTCTATTTTGTTCCATTGATCTATATTTCTGTCTTTGTGCCAGTACCATACTGTCTTGATGACTGTGGCTTTGTAGTAGAGCCTGAAGTCAGGTAGGTTGATTCCTCCAGTTCCATTCTTTTCTCAAGATTGCTTTTGCTATTCGAGGTTTTTTGTACTTCCATACAAACTGTGAAATTATTTGTTCTAGCTTTGTGAAAAATACCGTTGGTAGCTTGATAGGGATTACACTGAATCTATAGATGGCTTTGGGTAGTATACTCATTTCCACTATATTGATTCTTCCGACACATGAACATGGTATATTTCTCCATCTATTAGTGTCCTCTTTCATTTCTTTCACCATTGTTTTATAGTTTTCTATATATAGGTCTTTAGTTTCTTTGGTAGATATATTCTTAAGTATTTTATTCTTTTTGTTGCAATGGTGAATGGAATTGTTTCCTTAATTTCTCTTTCTATTTTCTCATTATTAGTGTATAGGAATGCAAAGGATTTCTGTGTGTTGATTTTATATCCTGCAGCTTTACTATATTCATTGATTAGCTCTAGTAATTTTCTGGTGGTGTCTTTAGGGTTTTCTATGTAGAGGATCATGTCATCTGCAAAGAGTGAGAGTTTTATTTCTTCTTTTCCAATCTGGATTCCTTTTATTTCTTTTTCTGCTCTGATTGCTGTAGCCACAACTTCCAGAACTATGTTGAATAGTAGTGGTGAAAGTGGGCACCCATTTCTTGTTCCTGACTTTAGGGGAAATGCTTTCAATTTTTCACCATTGAGGATAATGTTTGCGGTGGGTTTGTCATATATAGCTTTTATTATGTTGAGGTGTGTTCCTTCTATTCCTGCTTTCTGGAGGGTTTTTTTTTTTTTATCATAAATGGATGTTGAATTTTGTCAAAGGCTTTCTCTGCATCTATTGAGATAATCATATGAATTTTAAAAATTGAATTGTAGTTGATTAAAATTGTTGTGACAGTTTCAGAAGCAAAGCAAAGCAATTCAGTTCCACACATACACACATGTACATGTACATATACACATATATACAAATTCACATGTAAATGTGTAGATGTGTGTACATTTGTGTTTATGTATGTATATTTTTTCATATTCTTTTTCATTATAGATTATTACAAGGTATTAAATATAGTACCTTGAACTATACAGCAGGACTTGTTGTTCACCAACTTTATATGTAGTAGTGTGTATCTGTTAATCCCCAATTCTTAATTTATCCCTTTTCCCCTTCCCCCTTTGGCAATCATAAGTTTGTTCTCTAAGTTGAGATTCTGTATTTATTTTGTAAATAATTTAATTTGTGTCATTTCTTTCAGAATCCACATGTAAGTGATATCATATTTGTCTTTATCTAATATCATATGATACAAGTGATATTATCAGATATTTAAGATACCTGTCTGACTTACTTCACTAATATGATAATCTCTAACTCCATCCATATTGCTGTAAATGGCATTATTTCATTATCATTTATGGCTGAATAATGTTCAGTATATACTGTGTATATATATATATATATATATATATATATATATATATATATATATATATAGAGAGAGAGAGAGAGAGAGAGAGAGAGAAATCAAAACTTCTTTATCCAATCATTTGGATATTTAGGTTACTTCCATGTCTTGGCTATTGTCAATATTACTACTATGGACATTGGGGTGCATGTATCTTTTCAAATTAGAGTTTTTGTTTTTTTCCAGGCATTGTTGGATCTTAAGGTAACTCAATTTTTAGTTTCCTAAGAAACCCACACTATTCCCAGTAGTACAGGTTTATTCCCCTTTCTCCACACATCCTGTAGCATTTAATATTGTAGACTTCCCAATAATGGCCATTCTGAAGGTGTGAGGTAGTACCTCAGTTTAGCTTTGGTTTGTATTCCTCTAATAATTATGGATATTGAGCATTTTTTCATGTGCCTGTTGGCTATCTTAATGTCTTTGGAGGAATGTCTATTTTAGGCCATCTATAGACTTTGTGATTAGGTGGGTTTTTTGTTTTTGTTTTTGTTTTTTTTTTTTTTGGTTGTTTTTGTTGCTGAATTTTATTATATATTGAAGTATATGAGCTCTTTGTCTAATTTGGAAATTAAGCCTGTGTGCTTTCTTCTTAAATGTAGTCTGGTAGTATTTTAAGTAAATTCTCATCTTTGTAGATTGTGCGGTAATGGTAAAATGAATATGGTCTAACTTAGTGAGAGATGGAATCCATGATATGCCAATTAGCGAGGGTGACCTTGGACATACTCTGTCTTAGCCTAAAAATGGAATAATCGTAGGCATGAAATTGGACATAACAGAAACAACTGGTCATTAGGCCACACTTAAACTCTTCAAACAGTGCATGACCTCTTAAAAGTCATTTCACTTCTCAGGGACTAAGTTATCTTCATTGCAAATGGGGAAAACACCTTGATAAATGCTCTTATAGCTGTAGATTTTATTTTTTATTTTGTTTGGGAGCAAGAAAGAGTGTTTAAAAAGTGAGATTCAATAAGAGCTTCTTTTAAAATTTTTTATATAGTTTTTTTAAAGTAAAAGCAGGACTGAAACTGGCCTAATCAGAAGCATACTAATTCAGGTAAAGGGGACAATATTAGCTTACACACACAGGTGGAGAAGAGTAAGTTATGGACATGCCAGTGCCAAAATTAGACATTTATATCTATCTATGCTGTTTTATTTATAAAGCTGAATTATCAGTTAATAAGATATCATGAAAGCTAAATTTATTCAATGTAAGTGAAAGTCGCTTAGTCGTATCTGACTTTTGCGATCCCATGGACTGTATAGTCAATGGAATTCTCCAGGCCAGAATACTGAAGTAGATAGCTTTTCCCTTCTCCAGTGGATCTTCCAAACCCTGGGACTGAACACAGGTCTTCTGCACTGCAGGCAAATTCTTTACCAGCTAAGCCACAAGGAAAGCCCAAGAATACTAGAGTGGGTAGCCTACCCCTTCTCCAGTAGGCCTTCCCAACCCTGGAATCAGACCGGGGTCTCCTGTATTGCAGGCGTATTCTTTACCAAATGAGCTATGAGGGAAGCCTCCATTCAATATAAGGGATTTATTGTATTCAGTTCAGTTCAGTCACTCAGTCATGTCTAACTCTTTGCAACCCCACAGACTGCAGCATGCCAGGCCTCTATGTCCATCACCAACTCCTGGAGCCTACTCAAACCCATGTCCATTGCATTGGTGATGACATCCAACCATCTCATTCTCTGTCGTCCACATCTCCTGCTTTTCTTTCTTTGCCAGCATCAGAGTCTTTTCCAGCGGGCCGGTTCTTTGCATCAGGTGGCAAAAATACTGGAGTTTCAGCTTCAGCATCAGTCCTTCCAATGAATATTCAGTACTGATTTCCTTTAGGATTGACTGATTTCCTTTAGGATTTAGGTTTGACCTCCTTGCAGTCCAAGAGACTCTCAAGAGTCTTCTCCAACATCACAATTCAAAAGCATCAATTCTTCGGCGCTCAGCTTTCTTTATAGTCCAACTCTGACATCCAGACATGACCATTGGAAAAACCATAGGTTTGACTAGATGGACCTTAGTTGGTAAACTAATGTCTCTGCTATTTAATATGCAGTCTAGGTTGGTTATAGCTTTTCTTCCAAGGAACATGTGCCTTTTAATTTCATGGCTGCAGTCACCATTTGCATCGATTTTGGAGCCCTCCAAAATAAAGTTTGTCACTATTTCCATTGTTTCCCCAATTATTTCCCATGAAATGATGGGACTGGATGCCATGATTTTAGTTTTCTGAATGTTGAGTTTTAAGCCAACATTTTCACTCTCATTTTTCATTTTCATCAAGATGCACTTTAGTTCTTTGCTTTCTGCCATAAGGGTGGTGTCATTTGCATATCTGAGGTTATTTATATTTCTGCGAGCAATCTTGATTTCTGCTTGTGCTTCATTGAGCCTAACATTTTGCATGATGTACTGTGCATATAAGTTAGATAAGCAGGGTGACAATATGCAGCCTTGACATACTCTTTTCCCCATTTGGATCCAGTCTGTTGTTCCATGTCCAGTTCTAACTGTTGCTTCTTGACCCGCATACAGATTTCTCAAGAGGCAGGTTATGTGGTCTGGAATTCCCATCTCTTTAAGGATTTTCTACATTATTTTCCTATGTGGAGTTAAAATATTATTTTAAATGGTGAATCAGTAATAAAACATGGGATATGTAATCTTAAAATGCCCTTAATTTACAAAAACAAACAAACAAACAAACAAAAAGTCTGCTACCACGTGGTTGTCCCCAGCATGTTTTCTTAAACATTGAAAGTCCATGAACAAAAATCTAGGAATCACTGGTAGAAGTCAAATAGCAAATGATTCTGACTGGTGCCCATTCTGTTTGTGACTAAGATTAATAACATAGAGTGTGAAAGCTACAAATGTCAAGGCAGCTATTACTATTATCTCTGCTGTATTAGTGAAGAAACAGGGGTCAGGAAGTCAAGTTCCTTTTCCAAAGATTCATAGTCACTCCTTTGAGATTTTAAAGCCTATATATTTAATGCTGTTGATGAATTATAGTAGTAAGGGTAGAGTAGATTTTGCCTAGCATTGTTGGGTAATGATAAAATGTTATTTAGAACAGAATGAGTTTCAATGCCTTTTTTGTGAAGTAAAATGATTTTGTGTTGTAGATATGCCTTATATATAAGGCATAGGTAAAATCAGAGCTGCTATTTCTTAAAATATTGTTGATTCTTGACTTTAAAGAACTGTGAGGAAAAACAACTTGTAGAAGAAGTTGAGATAGAGGAATAAAAATAAATAATGAAAGCAGTACAGTCTATGATTAAGCTAGAAAAATTCTAATGCAATGG
Source organism: Ovis canadensis (assembly GCF_042477335.2). Lineage (NCBI taxonomy): Eukaryota > Metazoa > Chordata > Mammalia > Artiodactyla > Bovidae > Ovis > Ovis canadensis. Next base: position 54,905,923 of record NC_091247.1, read on the forward strand.
TATACAGATTTTGGTTTCAGATATACCTCTGTTAATAACTCAAATCCACCCATTATGCGCTTATATGAATTTGGCAAAAGAGTATGAACTTAACTGTAAAATAAGGAAACCTTATAAATACTAGAAGAAAACATGGGTGAATTCCCCTTTAGACTAGCATAGGGAAAGACATTCTAGCTGTGTCTAACTGTGACTCAACCTTCTTTTCTTTCTTTTGGCGACAAACCTAATTTGTCTTCAGGAGATTGGGTGTGACTTCAGTAAAACTCTCAACCAAAGAGCATTGCCTTCTTTAGGCAAAACTTGTGTTTATGAGCACAGCTAGTCCAGTAAGAATTTCTCCCTTTGAATTAAAATCATTTTTAGCTTTTGCAGTTTATATCATTAAAACATTAAATACAATGGGACAGACGCATTCAAATTACTCAAACACTCTCCTCACCAATAAGCCAGAAATTGATAGATTTGCCCTCACATTGGGAGAAGGCACTGGCAATCCACTCCAGTACTCTTGCCTGGAAAATTCCATAGACAGAGGAGCCTGGTAGGCTGCAGTCCATGGGGTCACTAAGAGTCAGACACGACAAAGTGACTTCCCTTTCACTTTTCACTTTCATACATTGGAGAAAGAAATGGCAACCCACTCCAGTGTTCTTGCCTAGAGAATCTCAGGGACAGGGGAGCCTGGGTGGGCTGCCATCTATGGAGTCACACAGAGTTCAACATGACTGAAGTGACTTAGCAGCAGCAGCAGCCCTCACATTGAGAGATTATTTCTGTACTGAAGAGGGAAAAAAGTAAAATGGTAAAGACATTTTGGAAGTTTTACGCTTGAGGCTTGACAATTTAGATTTTGAAGACTTGGCAACATTTGAAATATTAACTGATAGAAACAGGAGAGTGCACTTAGAACGTGGGCAGAAAGTGACTCTTTTGATGACAGTAGATATTAAAGACAGGACACACATAATTATTTAAATATATTAAATGGTGCAATATTCAGAGTGAAGCAGATGGATCAAAAAAATGGAGATGCAGAGATTAGCTGAGGCCTTATCTTTTCAGGGCTCTTGATATGCTCTATAATAAATCAAAAGTTGCATAAGTTAAATGAAAATTCAAATTTTAAAAATTAAAGACAAGAAATTTTACAGTTTTGCACTATTCATTTGTTTATCTTTCATTGTTCTGCTTGGGTTTCAGTTAAGTAGTTTACCTGGTTTTTCCAGTGGTCATGTATGAATGTGAGAGTTGGACTGTGAAGAAGGCTGAGTGTCAAAGAATTGATGCTTTTGAACTGTGGTGTTGGAGAAGACTCTTGAAAGTCCCTTAGACTGCAAGGAGATCCAACAAGTCCATCCTAAAGGAGATCAGTCCTGGGTGTTCACTGGAAGGACTGATGCTAAAGCTGAAACTGCAATACTTTGGCCACCTCATGCGAAGAGTTAACTCGTTTGGAAAAGACCCTGATGCTGGGAGGGATTGGGGGCAGGAAGAGAAGGGGACGACAGAGAATGAGATGGCTGGATGGCATCACTGACTCGATGGACAGGAGTTTGAGTAAACTCTGGGAGTTGGTGATGGACAGGGAGGCCTGGTGTGCTGCAATTCATGGGGTCAAAAAGAGTCAGACACGACTGAGCAACTGAACTGACCTGAACTGACTGATGGTGACCAAGTTATGCTGATAATCATGAAGTAAAATTCTTGTTTGTACATTTCTTCAAACACACAGTATTAAATTTTAATTGCTAATTACAGCAAATTTTTCTCATAAGTCTTGTTAAACACAATATCCAATCTGTGGATAGCTTTAACACAAGACAATGAAACTAGTAGTCTGTGGAAAACAGTAGTGGACTTGAAGAACAAAAGATGGAGTAAAGATAAAAGACATGGGAAGGGGAAAGGGTATAAGAAATGAGAGAGTGGCAAGTTACTATGTCAGTGGATACAAATTACAGTTGAAGGTTTCAGAGACAGTACATGTATTTGTGAGAACAAGCTTTGGTATACAGACACAGTTATATATAGATGAAACCATGCAAAAACAAATATTGTCCATTAGATAAAGGAAACGTCCTCTGGGATAATAAGATCTCTCACATTGATGGCAGAAGCTGGATAGTTAGAAAACCTGCGAACTAAATTTTGGGATAAACTAAGAGGTTGGGAAATGACAATGATAATAAGCAACACTGAAGTCCTTCTTTGTATATATGTCCCTTTCAGTATTTCCAGATTACTACCTAGACAATAAAGTTTCTACTCCATCTTTAGAGGATTAGGCTGAAATGTGAAAACAAACAAATGAACACAAAAACAAGCAGCTATCAGATGTGCAGTGGTGTCTGCCTATGCTCCTAAATGGACTTCCCTGGTGCTTCAATGGTTAAGTGTCTGCTTACAATGTGGGAGACTTGGGTTCAATCCCTGGGTCAGGAAGATCTCCTGGAGAAGGAAATGGCAACTCACTCTAATATTCTTGCCTGGAAAAACAAAAACAAAAAAAACATGGACAGAGGAGCCTAATAGGCTACAGTCCATGGGGTCCAAAGAGTCATATTCTCTTGAGCAACTTCACTTTCACTTTCATGTTCCTAAATAGCACCAGACTGGTCTTTAAATTCTCCAAGAAAAGTGATCCTATTTATTCATGTACTATCTCTCAACATTGTACAAGCTGAGCACAAACAAAAGCTTCCTAATGGAAACATTTGATTTAAGAAGTATAAATATGATATTACCAATAAAAGATTAATTTTATTAATAGTAATCACTCTTAAATAGTAATGAACAAGTGGGCATTATATTGCTGTGCCAACTATTATTTTATATTGATTACATACCTGTCTGATAAAATACAACTGCCTTTTTGTTACTAAAAGAACCTCACTGTGATATTTTATTTTATAAGGGGATTTTTTTTTCCCCTCACTCTCACAGTACAGCCTGGCATCAGGGAGAAGGGAATGCATGCTTAAACCAGAAAAGAAATCTGGACTTACCTTAGGAATTTCATTAATTGAGTATACTCTTGTGAAAGAAATAAACACTACTCATCAATACTGCCAGGGATGACAGGTGGGAAGAAGTGAAACATCTTAGGAACCAGAGGCTGACAAGATATATTGTATCAGTCTTACATGAGTGGCTTAATTTCTCCATGGATTAAACCTCAGAATTGCCAATTTTTGAATAGCGTGTTGCATCTGTGGGAAAATCTACAGACTATTAAGCAAAGGAAATTAATATTTCTGTTTCTCATTTCGAAGAAGAGGCTTACTATTCTACTCCAGCATATTAAATTCCAATCAAGGTTCCATATACTCAGAATTATCTGAGATAACTAGTTTCTATTCTCTGTAGTTAATAAAATGCATGTAGTATTGTCTAAGAAAAAGCAATGTGAAATTGGAAGTGTTAGTTTGCTCGGTCATATCTCTTTGCAATTCTATGGAGTGTAGCCTGACAGACTTCTTTGTCCATGAAATTCCTTAGGCAAGAATACTGGACAGGGAAGCCATTCCCTTTTCTAAGAAATCTTCCTGACCCAGTTCTCCTGCATTGCAAATAGATTCTTTACCATCTGAGCCACTATTTTCCTTTTCTACTTGCCACCAAATGATTTAACTTGGTTCAGGTTTATTCCATTAAAACAGCACAACCATTAAAGAAAAAAACACACACACACACACACACCTGATTTAATGTTACATAGGGTTGTGATAGTAACTTGAAATTCAGGATACTGTTTCTTCTGTTTAAAAAAAAAAAAAAGAAAGAAAGAAAATTAGGTACCAAGTGACAGGCTCTTGGAGTTAAGTCAGGCACCAAAAGAAAAAAACAAGAAATACCAAAATAAGATATTCACCAAACTCTGACTTTGTCCATAATTAGTCCTAATATTTCACATAAAAATTTTGCCACCTATTAACTGTCCAGAGCATTTATTTTCTCATCTCAAATGTTCTCATTCACATTGGGGAGTTGAAAAGTGTCATATATGTAGCAAAAATATGAAAAGGGTGAAAATGCAAAATAATTAAATATTTCAGTTTCCCTAATTAACAAAGTTTAGGGTCAAAGTTTTCATGCAATCATATTATAGGGAATTTCAATCAGAGGGAATCAAAAGTGAAGGATTAAAGGAAAGTGAGACAGGCAAATAGAAGGACTATTTGTTCTCAGTAAGCATAGCTGATGGTAGGACATCCTCAGAAAGGCCAAACAAAACTACTGTATCTCAGGGAAACTGACTGAGGTAGAATGGAAGAATAATTTATCAGCTTCCATTCACTATTAGTTAAAGCCTATCCATGCGTCATTATGTCCAGGATATGTTACCTGGCCCCACACTTGAGCTTTGGCAATGTCAGGTGATCTGAGTATCCAGACTGGGTGGTGCACAGATGTAGCTGTCTCTACTTAACCATCTACCTTGTACGTGTGAGATCCTTTTTATGTGGTGGTGGCAGCATTTGCTGAAGCAATATGGGCTAGAAACATCTTTAGGGTCATCTTAGAGCCAGAAAGGTCTAAAGCTGGAGAAGTAGGTTATTGAGTGTAACTTGGGTGGCACATAATTTAGTCTGATAAAGGCCATTTCCTGTCCCATTTCTGTAGAGTTGAAACATAAAGGAAAGAATATTGCTCTCAGTTGTAAGAAAGTATATATCCAGTCTTCAAAGGTCACCACCAGTTGAAATATTCCAAAGATAGCTCAATAAGAGGACTAAGCAAACACAGCTGTTAATATTCTTAGCCATTTGCTTCTCTCCCATCTAGTTTAGTGTTCCTCCACCATTGACCATCACTTTGGCTGATGTGGATTACTTTCCTGGAGAGACAGATTATAGTGAGTCCATGGTGATCTGTACATCTAGCCTCTTTGTCATTGTGGATATGGTTAGGAAAGCTATTTTAATATTATATAGGTCACTGAAGCACAGGAAAACTATCACCACCACCCTTGAGATAATCAGGTTGGATTATTAGTATTAATAGTATAATTCCTATAAATTCTTCCTTTGCTTTATAGTTTCCCAATAAGTAAAGCCCAAAATAGCCCATGATAGCTCCAGATTGCAGTTCAGGAAATGCCTTACTATATGCCCTCAGTTCAGTTCAGTCACTCAGTCGTGTCCGACTAATTGTGACCCCATGAAAGCAGCATGCCAGGCCCCTCTGTCCATCACCAACTCCCAGAATCCACCCAAACCCATGTCCATTGAGTCAGTGATGCAATCCAACCATCCCATCCTCTGCCATCCCCTTCTCCTCCTGCCCTCAATCTTTCACAAGATCAGGGTCTTTTCAAATGAGTCAGCTCTTAGCACAAGAGGGCCAAAGTATTGGAGTTTCCAGCTTCAGCATCAGTCCTTCCAAAGAACACCCAGGACTGATCTCCTTTAGGATGGACTGGCTGGATATCCTTGCACTCCAAGGGACTCTCAAGAGTCTTCTCCAACATCACAGTTCAAAAGCATCAATATTTTGGTGCTCAGCTTTCTTTATAGTCCGACTCTCACATCCATACATGACCACTGGAAAAATCAGAGCCTTGATTAGATGGACCTTTGTTGGCAATGTAATGTCTCTGCTTTTTAATATGCTGTCTAGGTTGGTCATAACTTTCCCTCCAAGGAGTAAGCGTCTTTTAATTTCATGGCTGAAATCACCATCTGCAGTGATTTTGGAGCCCCCAAAATAAAGCCACTGTTTCCACTGTTTCCCCATCTATTTCCCATGAAGTGATGGGATCAGATGCCGTGATTTTAGATTTCTGAATGCTGAGCTTTAAGCCAACGTTTTCAGTCTCCTCTTTCACTTTCATCAAGAGGCTCTTTAGTTCTTCTTCACCTTCTACCCTAAGGTTAGTATCATCAACATAAATGAGGTTATTGATATTTCTCCTGGCAATCTTTATTCCAGCTTGTGCTTCCTCCAGCCCAGCATTTCTCATGATGTACTCTGCATATAAGTTAAATAAGCAGGGTGACAATATACAGCCTTGACATATTCCTTTTTCCTATTTGGAACCAGTCTGTTGTTGCATGTTCATTTCTAACTGTTGGTTCCTGACCTGCATACAGGTTTCTCATTAGGCAGGTCAGTTAGTCTGGTATTACCATCTCTTTCAGAATTTTCACAGTTTATTGTGATCCACACTGTCAAAGTCTTTGGCATAGTCAATAAAGCAGAAATAGATGTTTTTCTGGAACTCTCTTGTGTTTTTGATGATCCAGTGTATGTTGGCAATTTGATCTCTGGTTCCTCTGCCTTTTCTAAAACCACCTTGAACATCTGAAAATTAATGGTTCACATATTGCTGAAGCCTGGCTTGGAGAATTTTAAGCATTACTTTACTAATGTGTGAGATGAGTGCTATTGTGTGGTAGTTTGAGCATTCTTTGGCATTGCCTTTCTTTGGGACTGGGATGAAACTGACCTTTTCCAGTCCTGTGGCCCCTGTTGAGTATTCCAAATTTGCTAGCATATTGAGTGTAACACTTTCACAGCACTGTCTTTCAGGATTTGAAATAACTCAACTGGAATTCCATCACCTCCACTAACTTTGTTCATAGCGATGCTTCCTAAAGGTCCACTTGACTTCACAATCCAGGATATCTGGCTCTAGGTGAATGATCATACATCGTGATTATCTGGGTCATGAAGATCTTTTTTGTACAGTTCTTCCCCTGGTAAGAGCCTATTGATATGGTGATAAACTTATCACCACCATTCACACCAGAGGAAAGATCCTAAGACGTGGGGAATAAGATGTGCAAATTCTTCACTTGGATAGCTGGGAATGAGTTTGTGAGATGTTGGTCTTACCTTCACTTCTTGACTGCTGGAATGTTATATCCTACTTTGAACACTGCACTCTGCATTAATCATCAATTAAGTAATAACCTGCATCCTGAAAAACAATGCTCAGTTTCACAAGGTATTGTCAACTTGGTACAATAATTAAGTCTTCAGCACTCTATTCCAACAGCAGCAGTTCCGTTCAATGAGACTGGCTGATTCTTGTTGTAGAGTACATGACATGACCAGTGAAAGCCATGATTATATGCTCATTACCACAATTTATTTTCTGGAAAGATCAGAGCCAATATTGTGTGGAGCATCATGTCAATAGACCAGGCATGCTGTAAATCTTCTGATATAAGTACAGACTACTTCACGTTATCAGGGTTTCTCTTGATGCTTCAGTTACTACACACAGGCATTAATGGCTAAGCCAACTACTGGTTCTAATATGGTTGAGTTTCTACTTCTTGTCAAAATGGATGGTGTTTGGTGAGATTGTCAGTATTTGATGGTTGCTAACCTTGAAGAATGATGTTATATTAATGTTTTACCATCTATCTCTGTTGCTGATAATTTGGATGCCAGTAGTTGTTAGCTCGGAGATGGCAATGGCACCCCACTCCAGTACTCTTGCCTGGAAAATCCCATGGATGGAGGAGCCTGGTAGGCTGCAGTCCATGGGGTCGCTAAGAGTCAGACACAACTGAGCGACTTCACTTTCACTTTTCACTTTCATGCATTGGAGATGGAAATGGCACCCCACTCCAGTGTTCTTGCCAGGAGAATCCCAGGGACTGGGGAGCCTGGTGGGCTGCCGTCTATGGGGTCGCACAGAGTCAGACACGACTGAAGTGACTTAGCAACAGCAGCAGTTGTTAGCTAGCACATCCTTAGAGAAGAGGAGGTCCTGTTTTGGTGCTCACACATACATTCCATTCCTTCCCAGAGGGTTATTCTGTCCATGTGCATGTGTACAAGTGCCAAGATGGTCAAGGGAAGTTTTAAAGTGGCCATCATAGCACAAGTCACCTAGGCAGTCAACTAGGCAGTTTTCCCCTATAGCTCAGTGGGTGAAGAATCATCCTGCAATGCAGGAGACACAGGAGATATATGGGTTCAATTCCAGGGTAAGAAAGATCCCCTGGAGAAGGAAATAGCAACCCACTTAAGTATCCTTGCCTGAAAAATCCCATGGACAGAGAAGCCTGGCAGGCTACAGTCCAAAGGTTCACAAAAGAGTTGGACATGACTGAGCAACTGATTACACATCTGTGTAATTTCTATTGATCATTCACAGGAGACAAATGTTTCTGACATCTTTTCTTCTCATTTCTTAGATTTATCTGAATATCCATTCCTGAGGTAATTTTATTTTGAAATTTCCTCTCTTGTTCTTGTTAGGCCTCTGATCAAATAATGCAGTTATTCTTTGAAGCCCAACATTATGTTTATATCCATGCATCAGGTCAGACTTACTCTCCCACCAGACAATGGGCTTTATTTGACAATTGTGTTAAGGCTTACCCTTGAGGTGAGTTGTAATTCAGTAGAAGATCTTCTGCAGCTAGTGCCAAATTATTGCATTAGTTATGAACCTGGCCTACGTCCTTTCCTTCCTTGTAAGGAACCACATGTGAAGATGCAGGCATGAGTTAAGGGAGAGGTGATGGGTCAACTGAAGCAGATGGCATGGGAGTCTGAGCTTCATTATTATGTCATTTACTTCTTTCTTCTATATTTGCTGAAATCTGATTTCAAATGAACCACTGCCATGATATAAATTATGTCTATGCCCATCTCATCCTATGACTGGGTGAATTTGATAATACCCTGAGGACACAGTCTCTTGCAATGTAATTATTGGGTGTTTTGTCTCTTTTCTGCCCAACAGTAAAGTATCTGAAGTCAGCATAAATAAGCGTATCCATTAAATTGCTGGACATGTTTTCTTTCGTTGTTGTTGTTTAGTCACTAAGTTGTGTCTGAGTATTTTGAGACACCATAGATTGTAGATAACCAGGCATCTCTGCCTTTGGGATTTCCCAGACAGGAATACAGGAGTGGATTGCCATTTTCTTCTCCATGGGATGTTCCTGACCAGGTATCAGACCCATGCCTCCTGCACTGCAGTGGATTCTCTACTGCTGAACTACCAGGGAAGCCACCCTCCTCACCATTTGTTTGGTTGTTTGAAGTATAATCGCTTTACAATGTTGTGTTAGTTTCCTCTGTGCAACAACATGAATCAGCTATATGTATATGTATATCCTACCCATCTTGAGCCTCCATTGCACTTGCACTTGCCATCTCACCCCTGTAGATTATCACAGAGCACCAAGCTGAGCTCCCTGTGCTATATAATAGCTTCCTGCTAGCTATGTGTTTTACACATGGTAATGTATTTATGTTAATGCTGCTCTCTCAGTCTGTGCCCCTCCTTCTCATGCTATATCTACAAGCCTGTTCTCTGTGTCTGCTGCCACTATTCCTGTCATTTGGTGGGACTATATTTGATGTAAAATTCTACTGGTACTCCATGAAACTTTCTGCATCCCAGGTACAGAAACAGATAAGCAAAAGCCCAAGAACTAAAGCATCCAGAAAGAAGAACCAGCATCTAAATGCCTGCAAAATGTATCATCTTATAAGCAACAGAACTGAGAATAGAAGAGTTATGTTTATTGTACTCAGTCCTGTAATTTTATTAAAAGAGGAGATGTACAAAGTCATAATTTCCTTTGGGTCATAAAGGAAAATCAATAAAAAACATATCATCTTTCAAGCCAAAATGGATTTATTTATATTATTGAAGATAATGCTTATAAAAAGTTAAACACAGTTAGAAAAAGAAGACTTACAGTGTACATTTAGAGAGAAGAAAACATAGCTAGCACACACATGCATGATATTCTTGTATTTATAAAATGCTTTCACATGCATTACTATGATTTTATTACTTTCAAGTATTTAGAGTGAGTTTTAAAAAATATCTTTAGAAATACAGTTAAGTCTAACAACAAAAGAATAAAGAAGATTGTAATAATGATGCTATTGCTAGTGTTTACATATAATAAATTTCGTAAGCACTTTTTCTCTCAATAAAATGAATCTACTCCCTCTAAAAATTAATTTTATTGTTAATTTGCATGTGAATCATCATTTAAAAGGTTTCCCAGGTGGCACTAATGAAGAGCTCACCTGCAAATGTGAGACATAAGAGAGGTTCAATCCATGGGTCAAGAAGTTGCCCTAGATGAGGGCATGGAAACTAACTCCAGTATTCTTGCCTGGAGAATGCCTTGGACAGAGGAACCTAGTGGGCAGAAGTCCATACAGTTGCAAAGAGTCAGACATGACTGAGACGACTTAGCATACAGGCATGCAGCACTTAATACACATTATAATATATAAAATTAATGCACTCCTTCACTAAAGTTAAAAATACTAGGACTCTAATATATTTCAGATAACATCAAAAACAAACACTTCATATTCTAATTATTTATTAAACTTTTTGAGTTTCAGACATTCTTTGCCATGTTCAGTACTGATTATAAAGCAGATATATAGAGAAAGGCTTAGGTCATAATTTACGTAAGTGAAAAAGCAAGTCAGATTTCTTTGAGAAAATCAGAAAATTAATAATGAGAGGTGTATGGGCATGGAAACAATTATGTACACAGATCTCATTTACCAAGCGCAAAGTTTTCAGTATATGTATATTTGAGCATTGACTTCAAAAAAAGTCAAGGTTTAATTTCTGCCTCCTGGAGTGTATTGACTAATTGATGTATTTCTTGAAATGTGAAATTTTCAGTGCCAAGTCCAGGATTGTTCTAGCAAACTAAGATAATTACTCACCCTTACTATTGGACACATTTGCTTGGGGTAAGGAGCAGAGGCAATTTATGTGGCTTATGGGTATATCCTTATGATCTCAGATATACTCTTTGGAATTCTTATAACCACTCCCAGAAGGCCCCAAAGCACTTAGCTTTATTAAAAAACAGAAGAACTTTCAGAAAAGTAAAAAAATCATTCTCAGATCAGCCTTACTGAATTATCAACAAATAAAATTCAAAGTTTCAGTTTCCCTTCTCATATATGGACTATCAGCTATCATATTATTTGTATTAATTTTAAATTTTAATGCTGAAGATATTTAAAGAGAATTACAAGCATCATAATACCTTATATACTTTATCATGTATTAAAACATATCTAAATATTAAAACAGTTTTTATCAATAGCCAAGCATGACATTAATAAAAGTAATGGAAAATTCATTTAGCAAAAGTAATAAAAATTCCATAATGTCATCTAATATATAACCCATATTCAAATTCAACAAATTGTTTGAATTATCCCAGGATTTTGTATCCCTTAAGTTTGTTATTCCCTCTTGGTTTCTCATCATTTAAAACGACTCTTTTTTTAATCTTTTTTAAAAATCATTACTCTTCGACAACCATGCACCAATCCTTGCTTTGTTGCTGTTGTTAGGATTTTATTTCTTCCTTTTAAAAGCTGTTATTTACCATCCTTTGACATCAGTTTGTCTTATGCTAAAATTTGTACCTATAACTCTGATCTCTGCAAATTCAAATCTCTATTTGAAATTGACAATTGGGTGGAGAAATCTGGCTGCCCACAGCAAGCTAAGCTCAATACTTCACAAATAAACACTTTATATCCACCTCTCCCTTGTCACACTGAAATCTATTCCTTTTCTTCTGTTCATTTGATAACTTAGGCCAGATGAGAATAGAGGTTTGATTTCTCTCCTTTTATGTGACCATCAAATTTGTGTGTGTGTTAATTCAGAAAGAATCTTTCAGTAATCTTCTCATTTACAAATTCTACCTTCACATGTATGCAATCTACAAACCATAACCTATCATTCTTATAATGGTATTTATCAACCCAATGTGTGTAATTTTTTCTTTTTTCTATATTTATCTGTTATCTTTCATATAAGCCATTAGTAATTCATATTTTATTATTTGAGTTTATAATGTCTTTCTCCCATAACTATTTTATTATATTATAGATGTCTATAATTCTATTATAATTGACTTTAATATCATATTTAATATCATAATTCAGATTTTCATTTTTGCCAAGCATAAATTTATGCACTCGGTATTTCAAATGTTGGCTCTCAATTCGAATGATAGCTTCGATCATTTATTTTGAAACTTTCATTCTCGGTCTTATCCTCAAAAAGATTAGTGGAGACTGTGTCTTGATGATCACGCATTTCATATTTTGGATTTACAGTTGTGATTCCTGCTGATACTGGGACCAGTTTAGTTCCAGCTAAACCAAATAATTTTTGCTAGTTGTGTTTATTTTCTTCAGCCAACCAAGACAAGGAGCTGTATCAAACCTCAGACTAGTTTTTTTTCAGCTATTATTAATAGGTAGGGAGCCCCAGCCTCTGGTTTCACAATGTCAGTCAGACTTTGATTCTGAATAAAGCCTAAGGTGCTTTTGGACACTGTTATCCAGGAACTGAACCTCCAGGCCCTCTTCTCATTGATTCAGTCCTTGATCCCAGCAGGCACACAACTTCTGGCCTTGTTTTCTACAGTATATTTCTATTCATATTCTGGCCATGAAAATATTTAACTTGTTTATAGCTTTATCATTTTAATGTACTCTTAAGATTGCCATTTTTGAAGGGAAAGGAATATTTAAATGCATGAACTATAGAATTATGTTGGCCAGAATTTCCTGTTACTTTTCAAGATTCCATTGAGATATCTTGTTCATAGCAGCAAAATATATTCAACACTTTCTGCTGTTTTCTCATTACTCATTCACGTATAAACAGCAATCTGTAGTCAATTCCTAATATTTTATAAAAACTACTGCCAGATAATCACCAATAATGCCTGTGCTGCCACCTCTACTTCAACTAAACTTTTGTCATCTTCAATCTCTGCAGGAGTAGATACTTGTTAATCTCTTTCAGCTTTAAATAATTTCTGGTAGCACTATTTCCATAGTTCATACACATTATTATTCTAGTGTAAGAGTATGAATGTCAAATCAAAGCAAATAGAATAGAGGTAGGTCTTCTACTGTGCTCATTATAACACACATGACTTTCTTTGTTATACAGAAAAGTCAAGTCAAGATAAACAACTCAGACTGAAACTTAAAATTAATAATTTTTATTTTTTGCTAATCATGAGGAGCAATATTAATTATTTTCTAAAGAGTCATTTAGAATTTTTATTTCACTTATCTTATTTTCCTGTGTGTAACTCAGTGAGTTCAGTACAGTTGCTCAGTTATGTCTGACTCTTTGGGACCACATGGACTGCATCATGACAGGCTTCCCTATCTATCACCAACACCTGGAGCTTCCTCAAACTCAAGTCCATCTAGTTGGTGATGCCATCCAACCATCTCATCTTCTGTCATCCCCTACTATTTCAGCCTTCAATCTTTCCCAGCATCAGGGTCTTTTCCAACGAGTCAGTTCTTTACATCAGGAGGCCAAAGTATCAGAGTTTCAGCCTCAGTATCAGCCCTTCGAATGAATATTCAGGACTGGTTTCCTTTAGGACTGACTCTTTTAATTTTTTTGCAGTCAAAGTGTCTCTCAGGAGTCTTCTCCAACATCACAGTTCAAAAGCATCAATTCTCCAGTGCTCAGCTTTCTTTATAGTCCAAATCTCACATCCATACATGACTAATAGAAAAACCATAGCTTTGACTGGATGGACCTTTGTCAGAAAAGTAATATCTCTGCTTTTTAATATGCTGTCTAACTTGGTCAGGAAGTAAGCAACGTGGTCTTGTTATTTGCATCTCCTTAAGAATTTCCTACGGGTTTTTTTGTGATCCACACAGAAAAGGCTTTGGCATAGTCAATAAAGCAGAAGAAGATGTTTCTCTGGAACTCTCTTGCTTTTTCAATGATCCACTGGATGTTGACAGTTTGATCTCTGGTTCCTCTGGTTTTTCTAAACCCAGTTTGAACATCTGAAAATTCACTGTTGGAGCCAGGCTTGGAGAATTTTGAGCATTACTTTACTAGCATGTGAGATGAGTGTAATTGTGCAGTAGTTTGGACATTCTTTAGCATTGCCTTTCTTTGGGATTGGAATGAAATTGAGCTTTTCCAGTCCTGTGGCCACTGGTGAGTTTTCCAAATTTGCTGTCATATTGAGTGCAGAACTTTCACTGCATCATCTTTTAGGATTTGAAATAGCTCAACTGGGATTTCATCACCTTCTCTAGTGATGCTTGTTCATAGTAATGCTTCCTAAGGTCTACCTGACTTTTCATTCCAGGATGTCTGGCTCTAGGTGGGTGATCACACCATTGTGGTCACCTGGGTCATGAAGATCTTTTTTTGTATAGTTCTTCTGTGTATTCTTGCCATCTCTTCTCAATATCTTCTGCTTCTGCTAGGTCCATACCATGGCTGTCTTTTATTGTGCCCATTTTTGCATGAAATGTTCCCTTGATATCTCTAATTATCTTGAAGGGGTCTCTAGTCTTTCCCATTCTATTATTTTCCTCTATTTATTTGCATTGATAACTGAGGAAAGAGGTCTTATCTCTCCTTGTTATTCTTTGGAATGCTGCATTCAAATTGGTACATCATTCCTTTTCTCCTTTGCCTTTAGCTTCTCTTCTTTTCTCAGCTATTTGTAAGGCCTCCCCAGACAGCCATTTTGCCTTGTTGCATTTCTTTTTCTTGGGGATAGTCTTGATCACTGCCTCCTATACAATGTCACAAACCTCTATCCATAGTTCTTCAGGCACTCTACTATCAGATCTAATCCCTTGAATCAGTTTGTCAATTCTACTCTACAGTCATAAGGGATTTCACTAAGGTCATACCTGAAGGGTCTAATGGTTTTCCCTACTTTCTTCAATTTAAATCTGAATTTGACAATAAGGAGTTCATCATCTAAGCCACAGTCAGTTCCCAATGTTGTTTTTGCTGACTGTATAGAGCTTCTCAATATTTAGCTGCAAAGAATATAATCAATCTGATTTTGATATTGACCAGCTGGTGATGTCCATGTGTCCATGTGATGTTCTCTTGTGTTGTTGGAAGAAGGTATTTGCTATGACCAATGCATTCTTTTGTCAAAACTCTGTTAGCCTTTGACCTGCTTCGTTTTGTACTCCAAGGACAAATTTGCCTGTTACTCCACGTATCTCTTTACTTCCTATTTTTGCATTGCATTCCCTGATAAAGAAAGGATATCTTTTTGGGGTATTAGTTCTAGAAGGTCTTGTATGTCTTCATAGAGCCATTCAGCTTCAGCTTCTGCAGCATGATTGGTTGTGGCAAAGCCTAGGTTCGTTGTGATGTTTAATGGTTTGCCCTGGAAATGAGCAAAGATCATTTTGTCCATTTTGAGATTGCAAGTCGGAGAGCTAGTTACTAGGCAAGTTGATAAGAAGTCTGGAGGGTGTCAGAGGAGAGAGGGTTCTTGGATTCTTGAGGAGACAGGGGTCTGGGATTCTCAAGGAGGAGGAAAAGGCAAATGTCTTTTTTTTTTTCTTTTTTGTCCTCTCTCTCTCTCTCTCTGCATTTTTTAGTCTTAGTCTCATATTAAGTTCTTCTTCTTTTTTTTTTTTTTCTTTAAGCCTAGAATGGACGATTACACAACAAACAACTTAAAGAATGAAGTCAAGAAACACTTGCAGTAACAGGCAAAATTTGCCTTGAAATACAGAATGAAGCAGGGCAAAGGCTAATAGAGTTTTGTCAAGAGAACAAACTGGTCATAGCAAACACCCTCTTTCAACAACACAGGAGAATACTCTACACGTGGATATCACAAGATGGTCAACAGCAAAATCAGATTGATTACATTCTTTGCAGCCAAAGATGGAGAAGCTCTACACAGTCAACAAAAACAAGACCAAGAGCTGACTGTGCCCAGATCACCAACTCCATATTGCCAAATTCAGGCTGAAATTAAAGAAAGTAGGGAAAACCACTAGACCAGTCAGGTATGACCTAAATCAAATCCCTTATGATTATTTAGTGGAAGTGAGAAAAAGATTTAAGGGACTAGATCTGATAGACAGAGTGCCTGATGAACTATGGATGGAGGTTCGTGACATTGTACAGGAGACAGGGATCAAGACCATCCCCATGGAAAAGAAATGCAAAAAAAGCGAAATGGCTATCTGGGGAGGCCTTACAAATAGCTGTGAAAAGAAGAGAGGTGAAAAGCAAAGGAGAAAAGGAAAGATATAAGCATCTCAATGCAGAGTTCCAAAGAATAGCAAGGAGAGATAACAAAGCCTTCTCAGCAATCAATGCAAAGAAATAGAGGAAAAGAACAAAATGGAAAAGACTAGAGATCTCTTCAAGAAAATTAGAGATACCAAGGGAACATTTCATGCAAAGATGGGTTCGATAAAGGACAGAAATGGTATGGACCTAAGAGAAGCAGAAGATATTTAGAAGAGGTGGCAAGAATACACAGGAGAACTGTACAAAAACGATCTTCATGACACAGACAATCACAACGGTGTGATCACTCACCTAGAGCAAGACATCCTGGAATGTGAAGTCAAATGGGTCTTAGGAAGCATCACTATAAACAAAGCTAGTGGAGGTGATGAAATTCCAGTTGAGCTATTTCAAATCCTGAAAGATGATCCTATGAAAGTGCTGCACTCAATATGACAGCAAATTTGGAAAATTCAGCAATGGCCACAGGACTGGAAAAGATTGGTTTTCATTCAAATTCCAAAGAAAGGCAATGCCAAAGAATGCTCAAACTGCTGCACAATGGCACTCATCTCACACGCTGGTAAAGTAATGCCCAAAATTCTCCAAGCCAGGCTTCAACAATACATGAACTGTGAACTTCCAGATGTTCAAGCTGGTTTTAGAAAAGGCAGAGGAACCAGAGATCAAATTACCAACATCCACTGGATCATCAAAAAAGCAAGAGAGTTCTAGAAAAATATCTATTTCTGCTTTATTGACTGTGCCAAAGCCTTTGACTGTGTGGATTACAAAAAGCTGGAAGATTCTGAAAGAGATGGGAATACCAGACTACATGATCTGCCTCTTGAGAAACCTATATGCATGTCAGGAAGCAACAGTTAGAACTGGACATGGAACAACAGACTGGTTCCAAATAGGAAAGGAGTACGTCAAGGCTTTATATTGTCACCCTGCTTATTTAACTTCTATACAGAGTACATCATGAGAAATGCTGGACTGGAAGAAACACAAGCTGGAATCAAGATTGCTGGGAGAAATATCAATCACCTCAGATATGCAGATGACACCACCCTTATGGCAGAAAACAAAGAAGAACTAAAAAGCCTCTTGAGGAAACTGAAAGAGGAGAGTGAAAATGTTGGCTTAAAGCCCAACATTAAGAAAATGAAGATCATGGCATCTGGTCCCATCACTTCATGGGAAATAGATGGGGAAATAATGTCAGACTTTAGTTTTTTGGGCTCCAATACCACTGCAGATGGTGATTGCAGCCATGAAATTAAAAGACGCTTACTCCTTGGAAGGAAAGTTGTGGCCAACCTAGACTGCATTAAAAAGCAGAGACATTACTTTGCCAACAAAGGTCCATCTAGTCAAGGCTATGGTTTTTCCAGTGATCATGTGTGGATGCGAGAGTTGGACTGTGAAGAAAGCTGAGCACCAAAGAATTGATGCTTTTGAACTGTGGTGTTGGAGAAGACTCCTGAGAATCCCTTAGATTGCAAGGAGATCCAACAAGTCCATCCTAAAGGAGATCAGTCCTGGGTGTTCTTTGGAAGGACTGATGCTAAAGATGAAACTCCAATACTTTGACCACCTCATGAGAAGAGTTGACTCATTGGAAAAGACCCTGATGCTAGGAGGGATTGGGGGCAGGAGGAGAAGGGGAAAATAGAGGATGAAGATGGCAACTCCGAATCGATGGACGTGAGTTTGAGTGAACTCCGGGAGTTGGTAATGGACATGGAGGCCTGGCCTGCTGCAATTCATGGGGTCACAAAGAGTTGGACACGACTGAGTGACTGAACTGAACTGAAGGATTAGATGACAATAATGTATCCTTCTTGAGGACAGTTTCTCTTTACAGAAAACCTTCTGACTAATTCTGATATCTTAGAATGTATATTACGGGAATGAGTCTGGTAGAATCTTTCAGTTGTTAAATTCTAATCCTGCTATCCTAAAATGTAAATTGTGGGAATGAGTTTGGTAAAATTCTTACAACCTTGAGACATTCTGTTGATTCTTGTAATAACTAATTTATAAAGTATATAATTCCTTTGGTAAAGGCTAGCGAGTAGGTCACTCTCTATCCCCCTTTTGATATCTATGTCAGAAGCCTTCTCTGTCCCTTTTTCGTTTAACAAAACTCTTCTACGCAAAAGCTCTGAGTAATCAAGCCTGGTCCCTGGTCCTGAAGTTAAATCTTCTTTGGAGATCATGAATATGACATCATTCACAGTAAGCTATCATACCCAATAACTGCATTATGGACTCTTTCATTGACTATGAGTGCTACTCCATTTCTTCAAAGGGATTCTTGCCCAGAGTAGTATATATAATTGCCATCTGAGTTACATTCGCCCATTCCAGTCTATTTGTTTCACTGATTCCTAAAATATATGTTCACTCTTGCCATCTCAGTTTGACCATGTCCAATTTACCTTGATTCATGGACCTAACATTCCAGGTTCCTATGCAATATTGTTCCTTGTAGCATCGAACATCACTTCCATCACCAGTCACATCAACAACTAGGATTTTTTTTTGTTGTTGTTGTTGTTTGTTTGTTTTTTTTTGGTTTGACTCTGTTAGGTAGGTAGAATAGGGAAAAGGAGTCCAAACTTGTGGTGGCTAAAAGACAAGGAAGGGAAAAGCCCATGAAAATAGAACAAAGGAAGGTCAAAGAAAGGTCTGAGGACCTGAGTGAAGACTTCAGGTAGAATAGCACTCCTAGCTGAGCCCAATTTGAAGACTTCAGGTAGAATAGCACTCCTAGCTGAGCCCAATTTGCATAGGGCAGGCCCAGGGGGAAGAAAACATATAAAAGGAGGAGCCAAGTGCTCTCTCGCTCTGTCTTTCCCACGTGTATACCCTCTTTCTCTCTCTCTCTTCCTCCCCAACCCTCACCCTGCACACGCTGGCCCGCTCCTCCACTCTCTTCTCTTCTTTGAGGATGGATTCTCCTGCTATCTTCTAAATAAAATAGAACTGTAACACTGATTTGTCTAAGAGCTATGACACGGTTTGCTCAAGACCAGAGAGCTGTGACATGCCGAGGGATTTAATGTCCATCGCCACAAATTATTGTTGTGATGAGATAAGAACTGAGAAATATACACTTGCTTGACAATTCTGTCTCTTCATTCTTTCTGGAGTTATTTCTTCACTGATCTCCAGTAGCATATTGGGCACCTACCGACCTGGGGAGTTCATCTTTCAGTGCCATATCTTTTTGCACTTTCATGCCATTCATGGGATTCTCAAGGCATGAGTACTGAAGTGGTTTGCCATTCCCTCCTCCAGTGAACCACATTTTGTCAGAACTCTTCACCATGATCCATCTGACCTGGGTGGCCCTACACAGGATGGCTCATAGTTTCATTGAATTAGACAAGGCTGCAGTCCATGTGATCAGTTTGATTAGTTTTCTGTGACTGTGGTTTTCATTCTGTCTGCCATCAGTGCAAAGTGAAAGTGAAGTAGCTCAGTCATGTCCAACTCCTTGCAACCCCATGGACTGTAGCCTACCAGACTTCTCCCTCCATGGGATTCTCCAGGCAAGAATACTTGAGTGGGTTGCCATTTCCTTTTTCAGGGGATCTTACCAACCCAGGGAATAAATCCAGGTCTCCCGCATTGCAAGGAGATGCTTTAACTTCTGAGCCACAAGAGAAGCCCATCAGATGGGCAAGGTTAAGCTTCCTGATGGGAGAGACTGAGTGTAGGGCAAACTGGGTCTTGTTCTGATGGGCGGGGCCATGCTCAGTAAATCTTAATTTTCTGTTGATGGGCAGGGCTGTGTTCCCTCCCTGTTGTTTGACCTGAGACCAAACTCTGGTGGAGGTAATGAAAATGGCAACCTCCTTCAAAAGATTCAGTGCAGACGCTGCCACACTCAGAACCCCCAACCCTGCACCTGGCCTCCTCCATCCCACGCCTCCACTGAGATTCCTGGACACAGGTAAGTCTGGGTCAGTCTCTTGTGGGGTCATTGCTCCTGTCTCCTGGGTCCTGGCGTGTACAAGGTTTGGTTTGTGCCCTCCAAGAGTCTGTTTCTCCAGTCCTGTGTAGTTTCTGGCAGCTCTATGGTGGGGTAATGGCGACCTCCTCAAAGAGGGCTAATGTCACACCCGGGTCTACTGCACCCAGGGCCCCTGTCCCTGAAGCAGGCCAATGCTGATCTGTACCTCCACTGGAGACACTCAAATCAGGTCTGGCTCAGTCTCTGTGACGTCTTCTGGTGTACAAGGTTTTTCTTGAGCTCTCCAAGTATCTCTGGTAGGTATGGGGTTTGATTCTAAATGCAGTTTTGCCCCTCCTACCATCTGGCTGGGGCTTCTCCTTTACCCTTGGACATGGGGCAACTTGAGAGAAAACAAGTGGAACAAAACGCAATTTTGAATTCTGATTTGTCAGCTTACTTTATACATACTGATTTTGGGGATTACTGAATTTAGTAATTTAATATCATAATTCAGTAATTTTTCCAGTATGCTTGCCTGGAGAATTCCATAGGTAGAAGAGTCCAGTGGGCTACAGTCCATAGCGTTACAAAGAATCAGGCACAACTGAAGCGACTTAGCATGTACACAAGCACTGAAGAATAATAATTCTTGGAAAAGCCATAAGGTCTACTTAAGAGTATGTTCATTCTCTAACAGTGTCGTTTTGTTTTTTGCTTAACCAGTATTTACTGAACAACTGTATTATTTAAGACTGCTGATAAATTTAGAATATAAAGGCCATTGACCGTAAACTTAAGGTTCAGTTATCATCAGAAAATTAAACTTTAAATAGTACATTCTGTCTTGGAGAAAGAGAACAAGTAATTGACTCTGACTATGAAACAGCGGCATTAAGATGAACACACAGAAAATAAGATCGTAGTGATAAACAAATAAGAAAAATACAGAAAAAAACATATGTCTTCAAAACTGTACTCTGTATATTTGTCTTTCATTTTTACCCTTTACATCACTCACCATCAAGTATTGCTTGGCCTCTCCTTGGAAGAAAGATGTTTCTGACACAGGTGAAGTCACATATGAAGATGATGTGTTGAGAAGTACATCTGGGGGAGAAAATTGGGACAAGATCATGAGGGCATTGAATCATAAACTAAGACAGAATATCCATTCTCTTGTAACAGGCCATGCAGAAAATACAGGCTGATGGAGCAATTCAAAAACTGTAAATGCTCACACTTGGAGGATAACCCAGATAATGTCAAAAGTATGAGCCATTTATTATATTTGTGTCACAATTGTTTTTTGTACTCTCATGTGTTTGGAGACTCTTTAATAAGGCACTGTCTTTCATTTTTCACACTTAATTTTGCTACATTTGTCTATGGGTTCCCTGAAGCTTCCCTTTGGCTCAGTGGTAAATCATCTGCTTGCAGTGCAGGAGACCTGGATATGATCCCTGGGTTGGGAAGATCCCCTGGGGAAGGTGATGGCACACCACTCCAATATTCTTGCCTAGAGAATTCCCTAGACAGGGGAGCCTCATGGGGAACAGTCCACAGGGTCACTAAAAGTTAGGCACAACTGAACTATTAACAGTATCTTTGAAGCTAGAGATCACATTTTATTTATATTATATCCTTGGTGCTTATTATAGTTTCTTAAAAGCAAACAAACAAACTGAAATTAGAAACAAAACACCCAAAATGTAACTTAAAATATGCAAATAATTAAAGTCTTCATTTTTTTTCTTTTGTAGGTACCTGCTTCTTAAATTACAAACAACAACAAAAAAATTAAATGAATATAAAATAGTCTCTGAGATACATTATGATTTGTTTTACATGTTATATTTCTCAACCTCCCTTTAAATCAGAGTGTCTACATGACTAACTTCTCAGTATAGGTACATTATTACAAAAACTGGAAAACTTTTAGTATGAGTCCAAAGTCCCCGAGTGAATAATCGTCCAGCCTTTCTTTCCCTCCTCCTGAGCTGGAGTGTGGAAGTATACATGACTTCTTTTCAACAATAAAGTGGAAAAAAAAAAAAAAAAGCTTTTGTCCTTGAAAAGCTGTCATTGTGAATTGCTCAACTGAAACTCATATGAATTGAAATAAACTTCTTTGTTGAAACCATTGTATTTGGAGCTCTTTCTTTTTTTGCAATAGCTTAGGTTCATTTGTCTATTATAAAAATTCATACAAAAAATAAAGCATTAATTTAACAAACTTAAAATATATGTGACATCTACTTAGCAACAGAGTGGCAAGTACAGAAGGCACTTGTGTTGCCTCTGGATAACAGATGAGTTTTATTCTGTGCACATGTGCTTAGTCACTTTGGTCCTGTCTAGTCTTATTCTACTGTGGAGTAATGATAAAATCTCAGTGATTAAAGTAAATGAATATTGTTCAGATAAATGTTGTCTAACTGGATTGAAAAATTCAGCTTCTTTTATATTTATGCCAGAAAATAAGGCTGTTACCAGAGGCTTTCTGGAAAGTCTTTATGATTGCCAGGGAAAAAAGGAAAGTTTGTCTAATACGTAATTAGACAAATATATTTGTCTAATATATATTTATCAAATATATTTGTCTAATATTATAATATTTAATGTTTAATGCTTGGATGAAGATATGGTCTTCCTACTTAAGCTATTGACTGAACAAAGCTGATCCAAGTCAGGTATGAGTAAAGTTAGAATGAGAAGAATAGGTTGAGAACAGAAGATTGGGTGTAAGAAACTCTCTAAGAAGAACATGAAACAGTCTAAGAGTGGGCCCCAATCTTTTTGACAACACGGACCAGTTTCATGGAAAACAGTTTCTCCATGTACTGGCAGGGGGGCGGGGGGGATGGTTTCAGGATGATTCAAGGGCATCACATTTATTGTGTATTTTATTTCTATCATTATTACATTATGATATATAATGAAATCATTGTACATCACATTCACCATAATACAGAACCAGTGGGAACCCTGAGCTTGTTATCCTGCATCTAGGTGGCTCCATCTAAAGATGATGGGAGACAGTGACAGTAGGATTCATCCTCTTATGGGAATCCAGTGCCACCGCTGATCTGACAGGAAGTAGAGCTCAGGTGGCAATGTGAGTGATGGGGAGCAACTATACATAGAGGTGAAGTTTCCGTCTTTAACAGCCATTTACCTCCTTCGGTGGAGCCCGGTTCCTAACAGGCCACAGATTGCTACCAGTCCATGGGATGTGGGGGTTGAGGACCCCTGGTTTAGGACCAAATATAGCAGAAACCTTCTTTTTAATGAAAAAATTGATAAATAGTCAAAAAGCCCTACGCTATTTGCTTTTGATTTTTTTTCTCTTTTGTGATCTTTATTTTAATATTTTGTTAGTTGTATTGAGGTATAATTAATACAATAAAATTCACGGATTTTAAGACTACGATAAGACAAATTTTGAGAAATCTGTATAGCCATGTAAATACAATGCTTCATTAAATTGTGGAACATATTTGCATTATCTCCAAAAAGTTTCTGTGTGCTTCTTTGTAGTTTCCACTCACTGGACACTGGTAACAACTGATCAGCATTCTATCTATATAATTCTGCCTTTTATAAAATGTTATATTATTGGTGCCAAACAGTATTAATATTTTTGCATTTAAATTATTTATTTAACATAGTGTAGATGAAATTCCCCATGGTGTAGCATATATGAGTAACTAATTACTTTTCACTGCTTAACAGTATTTTATTATGTGGATCTACCACGGTTTGTTTATCCATTCATCAGTTGATTGATATTTAATTATGACTGAGGATTATGAATAAAGTTGCAGTGAACATTTACATGAAAATATTTTTGTGGCCAAACACTTTCATTTATTTGGGGTAAATACTTAAGAATGTAATTGCTCAGGCTTCCCTGGTGGCTCAGTGGTAAATAATCCATCTGCCAATGCAGGAGACATGGGTTCAATTCCTGGTCCAGGAAGATTCCACATGCCTCAGAGCAGCTAAGTCCATGTGTCACAACTATTGAGCCTGTGCTCTATAGCCAAGCCCTTACAACTGCTAAATGTGTTGAAGTTGTGCCCTACAGCCCATGCTCTGCAGCAAAAGAAGCTACTGCGATAAGTTCATGGGTTGCAACCAGAGAGTAGCTCACGTTCACTGCAATTAAGAAAAAAAAAAAAAAGCCCATGCAACAATGAAGACAAGGACTGCCAAAAATAAATAAGTACACACATTTTAAAAAATTATTAAAAAAATGTAATTGCCTGGTCATATGGTAAATGTATGTCTAATATTTTAAGACACAAAACTGCTTTCCAAATTGGCCATGACAGTTTTTATTCGCACCAGGAATGTATGAAAGTCTAGTTACACCATATCTCTGTAATGTTTTATATTCCCAGACTTTTTATTTTATCCATTTTATATAATACATGCATAGTGAGTGGCACCTATTATGCTAATTTAACACATATATATGGAATTTAGAAAGATGATAATGATAACCCTATATGCGAGACAGCAAAAGAGACACAGACGTATAGAACTGTCTTTTGGACTCTGAGAGAGGGAGAGGGTGGGATGATTTGGGAGAATGGCATTGAAACATGTATAATATGATATTAGAAACGAATCGCCGGTCCATGTTTGATGCAGGATACGGGATGCTTGGGGCTGGTGCACTGGGATGACCCAGAGGGATGATACAGGGACGGAGGTGGGAGGGGGGTTCAGGATGGGGAACACGTGTATACCTGTGGTGGATTCATGTTGATGTATGGCAAAACCAATACAATATTGTAAAGTAAATAATAATAATAAAAAGATGTCCATAAACCCTTTGAAACTCTTCCCAAATGTTTTGAATGGACATCCATTGATTCTGTCAATCAATTTTGGGAGAAAATAGATAGTAATTGTACTCAACCATCTTCTTCATGAGCTTTCCCCTTAGGTTATGTTTAGCTTTCTCACCAACATGTAGTTTTTGCGGACTTTTTATAATAAATTAATATTTCAGTATGCTTTTAAATCTGTTTTAAAAATATTACTTTAAGTATTATTTTTATACCAAAGTACATTTGTTGATTATGGAATATATAATTCTATATTTGTTTCCTGAGATTTACTGAACTATCTGTTAGTTCTAGTACCTACTTTCAGGTTTCTTAATATTTTCTAGTTATATCTTCTATTAAAAAATAATATATTTTTCTAATCTACATTACTTTTATTTATTTCTTTAGTGCACTGAGCAAAACCCCAGAAAAAATGGAAAATGATTTGAGGATAGTAAATATTTTTGCCTTTTTCCCAATGTTAGGGCAAAGCATTCAATCTTACATAGTCATGTGTGATATAAACTCTTATTTTTCATAAATACCCTTTATAAAGATGAGAGTTTTAAATTCAAGTTAAGTAAAATTGTTTATCACAGATGGATGCTAGATGATGTCAAGTTTTTCTGCAGTTGAAGAAACGACCATATGCGTTTATATAATTGGGTGAATTACAGTTTGTGTCTCTGTTAAACCAACCTGAAAATAAAATATTTTCCTCATGTATTGTGAGATTCAATTTAATAATATTTGAAAGTTTTTTATGTATGTGATCTCCTTTTCTTTGATCATTCCTCTAAGCCTGAAAATGTCAGAATATAGACAAATGAAGACATTTTTTATTTCTATAGAGTTCTTGGTTGACATATTTTACTTGTTTTGTTGTTTGTTTTCTTTTTAGTTACAATATTTTAAAGGTGCCATCTACATTCTTCAGAGTTGCTTTTTTTATGATAGATGTCTGTCATCTCCCCCCCTCCGTCTCCTGTGAGTTTTTACTGACTGTTCTATTTAAAGATTTTTTTTCTAGGCAGTTTTTGATGTTGTTGTTCAGTTGCTAAGTCCTATTGGAATCATTGTGACTTCATGGACTGTAGCATGCTAGGCTCCTCTGTCTTCCACTATTTCCTAGAGTTTGTTCAAATTCATGTCCATCAAGTTGGTGATGTGATCTAATCATCTCATCTTTTGCCTCCCCCTTCTCCTTTTGTCTTCAATCTTTCCTAGCATCAGGGTCTTTTCCAATGAGTTGGCTCTTTGCATTTGCTGGCCAAATTTTGGAGCTTCAGCTTCAGCATCAGTCCTTCCAATGAATATTCAGATTTGATTTCCTTTAGGATTGACTACCTGATCTCGTTGTAATCCCAAGGGCTCTCAAGAGTCTACTTCAGCACTACAGTCTGAAAGCATCAATTCTCCAGTGCTCAGCCTTCTTCATAGTCCAACTCTCATATCCCTATATGATGACTGGAAAAATCATAGCTTTGACTATCCATACTGAAGTGATACGTCTTCTAAAAAAAGGTTTATTATAGCTTTCTTTTCAAGGAATAAGCAGCTTTTAAATTCATGTATGGAATCACAGTCTGCAGTGATTTTGGAACCCAAGATAAAATCCACCACTGCAGTTATTGGTATCATCTGCATATGTGAAGTTTATATATCACCTGGCAATCTTGATTCCACCTTGTGATTCATAGAGTCCAGCATTTTGCATGATTTTCTCCCCATGTAAGTTAAATAAGCAAGATGACAATATACAGCCCTGTCATGATCCTTTCCCAATTTTGAAGAAATCATGTGTTCCATGTCCAGGCTTAATTATTGCATCCCGACCCACATACAGGTTTCTAAGGAGACAGGTCAAGTGATCTGGAATTCCCATCACTTTAAGAATTTTCCACACTTTGTTATGATCCACACAGTCAAAGGCTTTATTGTAGTCAATAAAGCAGAAATAGATTTTTTTTTTTTTGCTGGAAATCTCTTGCTATTTCTATGATGAAATGGATGTTGGCAATTTGATCTCTGGTTCCTCTGCCTTTTCTAAATCCAGCATGAACATCTGGAAGTTCATGGTTCACGTCCTGTTGAAGCCTGGTTTGGGAAATTTTAAGCATTACTTTATTAGTGTATGAGATGAATGCAATAGTGTGGTAGACTGAACATTATTTGGCATTGCCTTTCTTTGGAATTGGAATGAAAACTGACCTTTTCCAGTCCTGTGGCCATTGCTGAGTTTTCCAAATTTGCTGGCATATTGAGTGCACCACTTTCACAGCATCATCTTTCAGGATTTGAAATAGCTCAACTGGAATTCCATCACCTTCACTAGCTTTGTTCATAGTGATGCTTCCTAAGGCCCACTTGACTTCATATTCCAGGATGTTTGGCTCTAGGTGACTGATCACACCATTGTGATTATCTGGGTCATGAAGATATTTTTTTTTTTGTACAATTCTTCTGTGTATTCTTGCCACCTCTTCTTAATAACTTCTGCTTCTGTCACACCCATACGATTTCTGTCCTTTTTTGATCCCATCTTTGCATGAAATGTTCCCTTGGTATCTCTACTTTTTTTTAAGAGATCACTAGTCTTTCCCTTAAAATTCTCACTTCCACTGTAAAATCATAAGGGATTTTATTTAGGTCATACCTGAATGGTCTAGTGGTTTTCCCTACTTTCTTCAATTCAAGCCTGAATTTGGCAATAAGGAGCTCAAGATCTGAGTCACAGTCAGCTCCCGGCTTTGTTTTTGCTGACTGTATAGAGCTTCTCCATCTTTGGCTGCAAAGAATATAATCAATCTGATTTTGGTGTTGACCATCTGGTGATGTCCATATGTAGAGTCTTCTCTTGTATTGTTGGAACAGGGTGTTTGCTATGACCAGTGTGTTCTCTTGGCAAAACTCTGTTAGCCTTTACCCTGCTTCATTCTGTATCCCAAGGCCAAATTTGCCTATTACTCCAGGTGTTTCTTGATTTCCTACTTTTGCATTCCAGTCCCCTATAATAAAAAGGAAATCTTTTTTGGATGTTAGTTCTAAAAGGTATTGTAGGTCTTCATAGAACTGTTCAACTTCAGCTTCTTCAGTGTTACTGGTTGGGACATAGACTTGGATTACTGTGATATTGAATGGTTTGCCTTGGAAACGAACTGAGATCATTCTGCTGTTTTTGCATCCAAGTACTGCATTTCAGACTGTTTTGTTGACCATGAGTGCTACTCCATTTCTTCTGAGGGATTCCTGCCCACAGTAGTAGATATAATTGTCATCTGAGTTAAATTCACCCATTCCAAACCACGTTAATTCGCTGATTCCTAGAATGCCAACATTTACTCTTGCCATTTCCTATTTGACCACTTTCAATTTGCCTTGATTCATGGACCTAACATTCCAGATTTAAGGGACTAGATCTGTTAGATAGAGTGCCTGATGAACTATGGACTGAGGCTCGTGACATTGTACAGGAGACAGGGATCAAGACCATCCCCATGGAAAAGAAATGCAAAAAAGCAAAATGACTTTCTGGGGAGACTTTACAAATATCTGTGAAAAGAAGAGAAGCGAAAAGCAAAGGAGAAAAGGAAAGATATAAGCATCTGAATCCAGAATTCCAAAGAATAGCAAGGAGAGATAACAAAGCCTTGCTCAGTGATCAATGCAAAGAAAGAGAGGAAAACAACAGAATGGGAAAGACTAGAGATTGCTTCAAGAAAATTAGAGATACCAAGGGAACATTTCATGCAAAGATGGGTTCGATAAAGGACAGAAATTGTATGGACCTAAGAGAAGCAAAATACATTAAGAAGAAGTGGCAAGAATACACAGAAAAACTGAACATAAAAAAGATCTTCATGACCAAGATAATTACGATGGTGTGATCACTCACTTAGAGCCAGACATCCTGGAATGCAAAGTCAAGTGGGCCTTAGAAGACATCACTTTGAACAAAGCTAGTGGAGATGATGCAATTCCAATTGAGCTATTTCAAATCTTGAAAGATGATGCTGTGAAAATGCTGCACTCAATATGCCAGCAAATATGGAAAACTCAGCAATGGCCACAGGACTGGAAAAGGTCAGTTTACATTCCATTCCCAAACAAAGACAATGCCAAAGAATGCTCAAACTACTATACAATTGCACTCATCTCATAGGCTAGTAAAATAAAGCCCAAAATTCTCCAAGCCAGGCTTCAGCAATATGTGAATGGTGAACTTCCAGATGCTCAAGCTGGTTTTAGAAAAGGCAGAGTAACCAGAGATCAAATTGCCAACATCCACTGGATCATGGAAAAAGCAAGAGAGTTCCACAAAACCATCTATTTCTGCTTTATTGACTATGCCAAAGCCTTTGACTGTGTGGATAACAGTAAACTATGGAAGATTCTGAAAGACATGGGAATATTAGACCACCTGACCTGCCTCTTGAGAAATCTGTATGAAGGTCAGGGAGCAACAGTTAGAACTGGACATGGAACAACAGACTAGTTCCAAATAGGAAAAGGAGTACGTCAAGGCTGTATATTGTCACCCTGATTATTTAACTTATATGCAGAGTACATCATGAGAAACGCTGGACTGGAAGAAGCACAAGCTGGAATCAAGATTGCTATCAATAACCTCAGATATGCAGATGACACCACCCTTATGGCAGAAAGAGAAGAGGAGCTAAAAAACCTCTTGATGAAAGTGAAAGAGGAGAGTGAAAAAGTTGGATTAAAGCTGAACATTCAGAAAACGAAGATCATGGCATCTGGTCCCATCACTTCATGGGAAATAGATGGGGAAACAGTGGAAACAGCATCAGACTATTTTTTGGGGGCTCCAAAATCAGTGCAGATTGTGATTGCAGCCATGAAATTAAAAGTTTCTTACTCCTTGGAAGGAAAGTTATGAACAACCTAGACAGCATATTGAAAAGCAGAGACACTACTTTGCCAACAAAGGTCTGTCTAGTCAAGGCTATGGTTTTTCCAGTGGTCATGTATGGATGAGAGTAGGACTGTGAAGAAAGCTGAGTGCCAAAGAACTGATGCTTTTGAACTGTGCTGTTGGAGAAGACTCTTGAGAGTCCCAGGGACTGCATCGTGTTCCAACCAGTCCATTCTGAAGGAGATCAGCCCTGGGATTTCTTTGGAAGGAATTATGCTAAAGCTGAAACTCCAATATTTTGGGCAGCTCATGTGAAGAGTTGACTCATTGGAAAAGACTCTGATGCTGGGAGGGATTGGGGGCAGGAGGAGAAGGGGACTACAGAGGTTGAGATGGCTGGATGGCATCACTGACTCGATGGACGTGAGTTTGAGTGAACTCCAGGAGTTGGTGATTTTCAGGGAGGCCTGGTGTGCTGCAGTTCATGGGGTCGCAAAGAGTAGGACATGACTGAGTGACTGAACTGATCTGAACTGAACTGATTTAACAAATTGATTTTGTAATGAAAGAGAGAACTGTTTAAATCATAATCTTCTTCTTCACTGTTGATTATTGACCGTCACACCAAATATTTCTTGACGACAGTAAAAATATTCTTATATTATTCATAATTTTTTATTACAGTGGATGAGGTAATTCATATTTTCTCAAATAAGCAATCATTATGTAAAAACTTCCTTCATGTGTGGATAGTGATAAAATTTAAAAAAAATATAGCCTCTATAATTTTATTACATAGTGAGAACAGGAAGCTCAATATTTTCTAAGAGTAATCACATGTGAAGGTACCATGGGGAATTTAAAATTAAGAAGCATGTGTAAATTATTCCATTCTATTTATATGTGTGAGGAATCAATGACACGTTTTAGAAAGAGAATATATTAATGATGTAAACACAGAAGTTTAATTCTCAGTTCTGTCAAAACCTGAAAAATTATATAATTCTTCACTGTAACTTGAACTTATTTAAGGCTATTAGTATAAGTGGTAAATAGATGCTCAAAAATATTATCCAGTGTACTAATAATATCAGGGATGGTAAAGGTAAGAGTTGGAGACTACCTAAATCAATAATCTATTGCTAACCTATTCTGTCCTAAAAATTCAAAGGGAAGGCCAATGTGACTTAACAAACTTGATTTCAGAGTTTTACCTGGAATTGTGAACACATTTATCACAGCCTTGATATGCACCCTCTCCACTGTTTTTTATTACACAATATAAAATTCTTTATGCAATCAGCTTTTCTTTAATTCTAATTTTATCATTCTTTGTGCTTTCTTTTATCATTATTTCAATGTTCCCTCCAATATTTTAAATATATCTAATGAAAGGGTTACATTACTGAAAACAAATTTAATCCATATTCTGAAGTTATCCATCATGCTTATTCTACTTGTGAGCTCCATCTTATATGACATAGTTTATTTTTAAAATTAGCTAGCAGAAAGTAACCACTAATACTTTTAAAGTAAAAGAAAGAGAATTGAATATTGTTTCTTCTTAGAGAGGACTGAAAGCTCTATGGTAAGTTTACTGAATTATATATGTGATATTTCAGAAAATCTCAGCAACCAAAGTGCCTGGGTTACTGGAAAGTTTACTTGGGGAGTAGAAGATTGGTAAACATTTAGAAAAAAATTATTCCATAAAATTAAAGAGGGAATTGACTTGGAGGAATAAAAGGCAATAACAACACATTGCTCAAAATTCTGAGAGTAGCACACACAGATTTTCAGTAAACACTTAGCATAGGTGACACTCAGACAATCTCAAAGTTTCTAATCACCAACTTTCCTGAGATTCTGCTCCCTAAATACATGATTTTATTTGTCATATTTTCTCATAAATGAGTGAAAATATAGGCAAAATATGGCAGAGATGCTTCTCTAGCTGTTAAAAAAGGAAAAAGAAGACAGTCAAGTCTATTGATTACTAAGAGGATTGCATGCATGCCTGCTAAGTCGCTTCATTCATGTCCAACTCTTTGTGACCCTGTGGAATGTAACCCTCCAGGCTCCTCTCTGTCCATGGGATTCTCCAGTCAAGAATACTGGAGTGGGTTGTCATGCCCTCTTTCAGAGGATCTTCCTAACCCAGGGACTGAATCTTTGTCTCTTATATCCCCTGCATTTGCAGGTAGGATTTTTACCACTAGCACTCCTGGGAAGCCCACTAAAAGGATTAGCTTAACTAAAATCATGGAATGAATAACTAAAATAAGGATGTACCAAGTGAGGTCTAGAAATCTAAAAGAAGTGTAAGAATTATAGGTACCAGGAAAAGAAGAAGAAATACATTCTTTCTATTAGGGAAATAATCATATTGAAAAATGTTTGCTAGTCTTCATTTCAACTAATGAATTCTATTGTTAATAATATATTTGTTTTTTTTTTTTTATTTCTGCCATATTGGTGTTTTATTTAATGTACATTTTTATTTTCTTCTTTCACTTATTTTCTGGCTAATTGACATCACTGCTTTTCTTTTTTTTTTTTTTTTCAGAGCAATACAAAAATGCTTTATTCATTATGCTAATCATTAAGATAATATAATGGACAATATTAGCAAACATTTCTAGCAAATGAGTTTTCTATTAACAGTTAGTGTGTTTTTTGTTTCAGATTTTTGTTATGGACAATTTTTAAACTATTTAGTTTGTTACAGTATTGTTTTGCTTCTGTTTTATGTTTTGGATGTTTGGCTGCTAGGCATATGGGATCTTAGCTGCCCAACCTGGGATTGAAGCCACAACCCCTGCACTGGAAGGAGAGTCTTAACCAATGGACCACCAGAGAAGTCCTAAAAATACTTTTGATTTAGAATTCCATTGATGCTTATTAGCAAGAAGATTTAACTGTGGGCTATAATTTTGGATCCTCCATATATAAAATGGGACCTATATGTTCTGAGATCACTGGCAATTAAAGCACAGCATTGCTCAAACAAATCAACTAGAAATATATCCTAAGAAAAATGATAATCAGGTACTACTTAGAATATAGAAAAGTTTTATTTCATCCCCTAAGCCATAAATTTAACAGGGTTAATATGTTGACACCTTGTTTGTAGTTAGCCAGAATGATATTTATACAAAAGGGGTGATTTCTTTAAATTAATATTGTACAAAACAATCTCATATCTAAAAAGTAACAGCAATTTCATGGAAAATTGCTTTCCAAAATGCACAGAGAGCCAAAAACAGCAAACTACAAGTGCACAAATTGCCTAAGTTGTCTCCAGTTGCCTTTTAGGTACATTTGAAAAGAGGAATTAGTTGGCTTGCAATAATAAATGTTCTATTAAATTAGCTGACACCTAAAAAAATATCACCTTCCATTCACATTGAATTCCAGAAGCACTGGTAAGAATTTTCAGAGATTATTTCCAATTTCCAGATGACAAAAGCAATAAACAAATGCTGAACTATTTTCCAAGAATAATATTGAAGTTAAAAAAATTTAAGTGACCTAATAAAAAGCATATTATCTGGAAAGTCTGACTTTGGAGCTTCCCAGTATTTCCTAAATTTCTGTCTTAGCACCATATCCTATTATAGGTAAAGAGAAAATTAGTTTGCTTGCTCTAAAATAAATAAAATCTGTCATATCTGTGGGAGCTCATGCCTGCTGATAGTTATCTAGAAGAAGATGATCTTCTGAGAATAAGATGTTGAGAAACATCCTCAGCTACTCATGCTCTCAGACTTAGGCACATAGAATGGGCAGAAAAATCAATGTTTTGTTGTTTTTTTTTTTCTGGTAAAAAATTTATGGGTTCCCCATGAGGATTCCATCAGTGGAACACGGACTGAGGATAAGTAATTAAACTCCCATAAGACTTCCCTGAAATAACTTACCTGAAGAGAAAGGTATATTTCCTCTAAGATATAAAATATTTAGCTACAAGTGCCATGTATTATTGCTAGGAAAGAAAATTGATGCTAACATTCAGGAAATCACATTGTTAATTTATACCAAAGCCATAAAAGAGAGGATTTAGCTTCATTTTAGATGTTTTTAAAAGGACTGAAAAGAAACATACTCTTTTTGCTCAAAGATACCACTTCAGAGAATTTATCTGAAAAGGTTAAAAGCAGACTTATTATAAATGTGTGCATAAAGATATTCCCTGAAGTAACTTTGTATGAATGAAATAGGAACAATCTATATGGTTAGCCAATGCTGATTTGTTAAATATATTTTTGTATATTCATAAAAATCATTGTTATTGAATTAATAATTCCAGTATAGATACATAGTTATGTACACATGAACTTATTTGGCTGTATGTTTGGTTGGTCATAGCATGACCACATTTGGCAAAATAGCTTATCCTCATATATACATAGGGAAAAACACTGTAAGATTTACAGCAAAGAAAAATGTCTTTATATATGGATTTTAAAATTACAGGTAATAAATATTCCTATTGTTCTCATTATCTATTTTGAGTGCAGTAAAATGTATAATCTTTCAAAATTAAAAAAAAATGTTTAAACGAAAAAGACAAATCATGCAAATTTAAGCAGTGTTAGAAGTAAGTAACATCAGGACAAAAGATACAAAAGTGTTAAAAAGAAGAGACAAAGCCTTTCTCTCTCACCTAAGGAGAAGTCAACAAATGTTAGGGTGTTAAGCAAAAATTTTGAGATTGCTGCAGCTGGGGAAGGGAGTAGAGGGTGGCTTAGTAGATATATACATGGAGGATGGGGCTTCCCAGGTGGTAAAGAACCTGCCCACCAATGCAAGAGATATTGGGGATGTGGGTTCAATCCCTGGGTCTGATCCTTGGGTCAGGAAGATCCCCTGGAGATGGGAATCACAAACCACTTCCAACATTCTTGTCTGGAGAATCCCATGGACAGAGGAGCATGAAAGCCTGCAGTCCATAGGGTTGCAAAGAGTTGGCCATGACTGAAGTGACTCAGCAAGCACAAACACATGTGGAGGAGGAATGGAAACACTTGCGAAGGCCACACTCTAGAGAAAAAAGCCCAGTAACATACTGAGGTTTGATCAGAAAATTAAAGTGTACAATCCTTCCCCCACATGCTATTTTTGCATTAACAGAGCTCAAAAATAATAAAAGTGGATCATGTTACTTTGCCGACTAAGGTCCATCTAGTCAAGGCTATGGTTTTTCCAGTGGTCATGTATGGATGTGAGAGTTGGACTGTGAAGAAGGCTGAGCACCGAAGAACTGATGCTTTTGAACTGTGGTGTTGGAGAAGACTCTTGAGAGTCCCTTGGACTGCAAGGAGATCCAACCAGTCCATTCTGAAGGGTATCAGCCCTGGGATTTCTTTGGAAGGAATGATGCTCAAGCTGAAACTCCAGTACTTTGGCCACCTCATGCGAAGAGTTGACTCATTGGAAGAGATTCTGATGCTGGGAGGGATTGGGGGCAGGAGGAGAAGGGGAGGACTAAGGATGAAATGGCTGGATGGCATCACAGACTAGATGGACATGAGTCTGAGTGAACTCCGGGAGATGGTGATGGACAGGGAGGCCTGGCGTGCTGCAGTTCATGGGGTTGCAAACAGTTGGACACGACTGAGTGACTGAACTGAACTGAACTGATGGTTGAAAGACTCATGAAGAGTAGAAGTACTTAGGGGAACACTAAGGCAAGAAGGGAGATGAAAACAAGAACACTGGAAAAGTTTTATGTTTCTGTTATTAATACCTATGGCAAATATTAAACACACCAACACTTAGCCATATTAACGTCGATTTTAACATTGAAAGCTTATTTAACTCAGTTTTATTGCTGACACAATGTTTCTGGCTTTCAACAGAAAATTATTGTTGTTTAGTCACTAAGTTATGTCTAATTCTTCTGTGAACCCATGGACTGTAACCTGCCAGGCTCCTCTGTCCATGGGATTCTCCAGGCAAGCATACTGGAGTGTGTTGCCACTCCACAGGACCTTCCAGAGGAGCCTTACAGGCTGTAGTCCATGGGGTTGCAAAGAGTCGGACATAACTAAGCAATTATCACTCATTCACACCAGGCAGGGGAAGACCGAATAGAAAATGATAAGGTGTGAAAAACAAAGTCTGAGAAGACAAAGCAAACACCAGAGCCACATTCAAATGAGATGCAAATATTGGAAATTTCAGTCAGGAATTTAAAACAACTATGATTGATATATTAGAGACCCTACTGACAAAAGGAGACAACATTCAAAACTAGATGAATAATGTGAGCTGAAATATGAAAAATTTTGAGAATTATGAGAAAGCATCAAAAGGCAAAGACAAACAAGTAGTCTTACAGCTCAATAATAAGAGAATAAATAACTCAATTAAAAAGGGGTAAAATATCTAAGCAAGTGAAAGTGAAATTGAGCAAACACCTCACCAAAGAAGATGAACAAATGGAAAATAAGTATATGAGAGAATTTCAGCATCACTTGTCATAAGGGATATGCAAATTAAAATAACAACTATAGTCACACTCCTATTAGAATTGCTAAAAGTCAAAGAAGACTGGATAAATCCAATTGTCAAGCATGTAGTGCAACAGGGAATCTCATTCACAGCTCAATCTTGTAAAAGGATCCACTCATTAACCACATGGTGAAGGATTAGAGCTAGAGCTATAGATGAATAAATATAGAAACAATTATAGATATGTGTATGTATAGTGTGCATATCTCTCCAAAATCACTACAGATGGTTACTGCAACCATGAAATTAAAAGATGCTTGCTCCTTGAAAGAAAAGTTATGACTTACCTAGACAGCATATTAAAAAGCAGAAACATTACTTTGCCAACAAAGATCTGTCTAGTCAAAGCTATGGTTTTTCCAGTAGACATGTATGGATATCAGAACTGGACTATAAAGAAGGCTGAGCACCAAAGAATTGATGCTTTTGAACTGTGGTGTTGGAGAAGATTGTTGAGAGTCCCTTGGACTGCAAGGAGATCCAACCAGTCCATCCTAAAGGAAATCAGTCCTGAATATTCATTGGAAGGACTGATGCTGAGGCTGAAACTCCAATACTTTGACCACCTCATACGAGGAGTTGACTCATTGGAAAAGACCCTGATGCTGGGAAAGATTGAAGGCAGGAGGAGAAGGGGTCAACTGAGGATAAGATGGTTGGATGGCATCACCAACTTGATGGACATGAGTTTGAGTAACTCCAGGAGTTGGTGATGGACAGGAAGGCCTGGCGTGCTGCAATCCTTAGGGTCTCAAAGAGTTGGACACGACTGAGCAACTGAACTGAACTGTATTTATAGTGTTCGTAGATCTCCAGGTTCTGTCCACTGAGAAAGCCTAGAAGCAGACATATCTCAGTAACAATGACGAGAACCAATATCCAGAACTTGATTTCTAGTTTCACTCTCTAACAAGAAAAAGTTTTCTTTGAGAAAGGAAACTTTCTATCACCAGGGGAGGGAATATCTAAGATGAGCCTTGATCCACTTATAATAGTACTCAAAAAAGATAATGAATATATGACAAACATACAGAGACGCCAAAGAAACAGAAAAATATCTAATAGTCAAACTAAAATCAGAGCAACAGAATAAAAAATATACAAATAAAAACACATATATAGTATTGAAATATAATTTGTTACAAAATATTTATGATTCCACGGTCATTTAAATAAATGACAGCATAGATTTTAAACATAAATAAATGATGAGGAAAAGAAAGTCTCACATATAAAACAAAGTTAAACAATTTATGTAGATATTCTTCAAGGCAATGGAGTGTAGCTTTCACCTGTCTGTTCTGAATATCATAGCTTCCTTTCAAAGAGTTCCATCACGGAAGTAGGGAAAGAGTGTAATATTGCAAAACCTTACAAACCTATCCCTTGGCAGGTGATTAATGTCCACATTAACAGTGATGTGTTAATTTGAAAAGAAAAAAAATGTCCTTGGTGTATAATTGATTTTGGCTTCCCTGGTGGCTCAGTGGTAAAGAATCTGCCTGCCAATGCAGATGACAAGGATTTGATCCCTGGGTTGGAAAGATACCCTGGAAAAGAAAATGCCACTCCAGTATTCTTGCCTGGGAAAGCCCATGAACAGAGGAGCCTGACAGGTTGCAAGGAGTCAAAAATGACTGAGAGACTAAACAACAAACAATAACTAATTTATGTGTTAGATTCAGGTGTATACCAAAGTGAATCTGCTATATAAACACAAGTCATGTTAATTACTGTATCTTGGATATGGTGTGAAGATAACAATTCTTTATATTTTCAGTCTTTCTTTTAAGTGTTTATAACTTCTGTTCAGTTATCCAGGAAAACATTAGCAAAACTTGAGAGATACTCTACAAAATACCTAAAGAGTACTCCTCAAAACAGACAAGTTCATCACAGAAAATGAAAGCCTGAGAAATTATTCCAGCATAGAGAAGCCTGCAAGATGACCACCAAATGTAATGTGGTGATATGGAAGCATATCACAGAAAGGACACTATAGAATAATTCAGTTCAGTTCAGTCACTCAGTACTGTCTAACTCTTAGCGACCCCATGGACTGCAGCACTCCAGGCCTCCCTGTCCATCATCAACTCCCTGAGTTTACTTAAACTTATCTCTATTGAGTCGGTGATGCCATCCAACCACCTCATCCTCTGTCATCCCCTTCTCCTCCCACCTTCAATCTTTCCCAGCATTAGGGTCTTTTTCAATAAGTCAGTTCTTTGCATCAGGTGGCCAAAGTATTGGAGTTTCAGCTTCAGCATTAGTCCTTCCAATGAACACTCAGGATGATTTCCTTTAGGATGGACTGGTTGGATCTCCTTGCAGTCCAAAGAACTCTCAAGAGTCTTCTCCAACACCACAGTTCAAAAGCATCAGTTCATCAGTGCTCAGCTTTCTTTATAGTCCAAATTTGACATCCATACTGGAAAAATCATGGCTTTTACTAGACAGACTTTTGTTGGCAAAGTAATGTCTCTGCTTTTTAATATGCTATCTAGGTTGGTCATCACTTTTCTTTCAAGGAGCAAGCATCTTTTAATTCAAATGAAGAATAATATTTAGATAATGATAATATATCAATGAGCTTCCCTATTGGTTCACTAATGAGTCAATTCATTAATTGCAACATGCATTATATCAGTGTAATTTTTGTTGTTCTGTCACTAAGTCAGGTCAAACTCTTTGCAATTCCATTGTCTTGCAAACCCCGTGGACACACCAGGTTCCTCTGTCCTCTACTAGTTCCAGGAGTTTGCTCAAATTCATGTCTATTGCAAGAAGGAGGATAAGGCAATAACAGATGCCAGAGTTGGCATCACCAACTCAGTGGGCATGAGTTTGAGCAAACTCCAGGACATGATGAAGGACAGGGATGCCTGACAAGCTGTAGTCCTTGAGGTCACAAAGAGTGGAACACAACTGAGTGACTGAACAGCAAAAACAATATCCATTGATTCGGGATTCTGTCTGATCATCTCATCCTCTGCAGCCCTCTTCTTTTGCCTTCAATCCTTCCCAGCATCAGGGTCTTTTGCAATGATTCAGCTTGTCGTGTCAGGTGGCCAAAGTATTTGAGCTTCAGCTTCAGCATCAGTCCTTCCAATGAATATTCAGGGCTGATTTTCTTTAGGATTGAGAACAATAGGAGAATTGAGTATAAAGTACCCTGAAATGCTGGGTACTATTTTTGCAACTTTTCTGTAAATCTAAGCCTATTCTTTTAAAATCTATTTTTAAAAAACAAAAACAAATATTGCAAGATTTTTTCTAAATATTTCATGACCACATTTCTCTCTTTATTTGCTACCTTAAATGCTATAATTATATCTTGTTCTAAGAATAGTGATTATTTTTATCATCTGCTTCCTAGAAATCCTGAGCATAAGGGCCCTAGCACAGTCTGCCAGGTGACTGCACCTGCTGACAAGATTCACTGCATGCACCCAGGGGTCTATTTCTTCAGGCATGATTTGCAAAGAATATTTGATACAATCCTTTCAGCTGAGAGGGGCTTCTGTGGTGGCTCAGATGGTAAAGAATCTGCCTGCAATGCAGTAACTCTAGTGTTTGATCCCTAGGTTGGAAAGATCCCCTGGAGAAAAGAATGGCTATCCACTCCAGTATTCTTGCCTAAAGAATCCCATGAACAGAGGGGCCACTGATACTAGTCAGATATTGTAGGAAATAAATTGTCTACATCTTTGATGACTTTTATATATTTTTTAATTGAGATATAATCAGCATACATTATATTAATTTCAGGTAGACAACATAACAATTTGATATTTGAATATACTGTAAAATAATCATCACAGTAATTGGAGTTAAGATTCATCACCACATATAGTTACAGATTTTTTTTTTTATTGTGATGGTAACTTTTATGATTTACTGTCTTACCAACTTTATTTTTTTGTTTTTTTTTATTTATTAATTTATCTATTTTTAAAATTTTAAAATCTTTAATTCTTACATGCATTCCCAAACATGACCCCCCTCCCACCTCCCTCCCCACAACATCTCTCTGGGTCATCCCCATGCACCAGCCCCAAGCATGCTGCACCCTACGTCAGACATGGACTGGCGATTCAATTCTATGCAATGCAATATTATTAACTATAGTCACCATGCTGTACATTATATAGCTATTACTTATTTGTTTTATAACTAGAAGTTTGTAACTCTTGATTAGCATATTTTTTCATTGACATTTTTGCCTGGAAAAATCACAAAATGGGTAGGCACAAAAATGAACTACCTTATTCCTCTTACTAATTTAGCAAGGGCTGTGTCAGCTGCCTAAGATTGCTCTCCCTGTCCTTAATATTTGTCAGGCATTTTGAAACCAAAAAAAAAAAGAAAGAAAGAAAGAAAGAAAAGGAAATAAATAAAATGTAACAAACAACATTATTTTTTCTTCTCTCTAGATATAAAGAGTACAGATATTTACACAAATAAGTCACCAGAAACAACTATTTGGGAATAACATCCATTTAGAAATGACTGCAGTTTCTCAGTTCCACCTTGAGAACCAATTTCCAGTTCACTTTGCAGTTGCTGGAGACAAAATTGCTTCATTTCTCAAGGAACTAAAGAAATATTTCCTTATCCTCTAGATATACAGCATACAAATATGTTACTTTGAGTAAATACAATTTCTACTGATAGGTCTAGTTTAAAATTTCAAAGAAAATTAATTAGATCAATATTTAAGAATGATATAATCCAACTTCCAAGGAGTTAATCTGGTTATTTTAGCCTTTTAAAAATGATGTCTGAATGTCATACATTCATCTTAAAGAATTATTGCTCAGTGGGTCAGGGAAATAATTGAAAATACTGAACTAACAATGGTGTAATTAGTTTATTTATTTGCATTGAGTATGACTCTATGAATCCTACCCTTTGATGGACAGAAGTTCAGAGAGAGTTAATCAATTGTTGGCTCAACTGCAGAAATGAGATTAGGTTCTAAAGCACTAAAGACAACATAGGAAATAAAAAGCAACCAGAAAACTAAAGAAACAAGGAAATCTAGATAAATTTCACTCAGTCGTGTCTGACTCTTTGCAATCCTATGTACTGTGGCCCACCAGACCCCTCTGTCCATGGGATTTTCCAAGTAATATACTGGAGTGGGTCGCCATGCCCTCCTCCAGGGTATCCTCTGGACTGAGGGGATAGAACCAGCATCTCTTATGTCTCCTGCATTGGCAGATGGGTTCTTTACCACTAGACCACCTGGAAAGCCCAAGGAGATAAAATGGAGGTACAATACAGAAATAGTCAGATAGCGAGGATAGGGAGGTAAACTACACAGAAGAGTTCAATCACACTGACACAAGGGAGTAGAAACCTGTACAGCTGGTATCAGAGAAAAAATATTTTGAAAGCAAAATGAAGACTTCAAGATATATTGGAATCTTGAACTTAAATAGATATATATTTTTTGCAGCTGTATTGTTTATGGATGAGTTGACCTAACTAGGGGAGGGCAGGGAGGAAGAAAGATACATATTCTTAAGTTGGAATGAGACTCCAATATGCAAAATTCTATCTAGCCAGAATCAATTTAGTATATCTGTTAACAGGTAGTCACACAGCTTCAGTCAAGATCAGGGTTTCTCAAGATTTCCACTACTGACATTTTGGACCAGATACTTCTTTCTTAAGAGGAGATTATCATGTGAATTCTAGGAAGTTTATCAGCATCCCCCATCCCTTCTCCAGTTGTGGTAATCAAGTGTCTCCAGACATGGTCAAATATCCCCTTAGGATTAAAATCCGCCCCCCCACCCCGAATATTACTAACTTAGACCACTTCAATGACTGAGAATCTACATGTCTGTCCATATGACTAGGTGGCCTCAAAGTGGACAGACTCTGATGTTCAGAAAGTGATCTTTTAGATAGCAAATCAGAAAATATTTCTTATATAGGAAATGTCAAATAATGGGACTTAACAGATTTTAAGGATTATGGATTTTAGCCTGAGGAACAAAAGAAAAATTATAATATAGTGTCATAATAGGTTGCAAGAGCTGGATTTACATAGAACCTAACTTCTTGAAATTCCTAAGTTGTCTGTGGGCCTAACTGGGACACAGAAATTATCAGTTAGACTACTGTTTCATAATCAATATCCAGAAGACTTAATGATCAAGTTAGCATTCTGATTTTTGGACAAGGGCAGGAAAAATTTACATTTTAACCACTCCTTCTCAGAGTGTTACAGGAAGGAAAGCTGAGGAAACCCAAGCAGAGGAAATAGACTGCAAGTGTCAGATTTTTGTTGTTGTTCTTCTCTAAACAAAACTAAAAAAAATGTCTCTTTTAAAATTCCATGTTGCTGTGACAACACCTGGCTTCACTTGAACCTGACTTTTCTCAAACCTTGAGATAACCAATGTGTTTTTCTTATGGCAATGTTTTTCTTAAGCTATGTTAATGAACTATGCATTTACCTTCAGTTCAGTTCAGTTCAGTCGCTCAGTCGTGTCCGACTCTTTGCGACCACATGAATTGCAGCACGCCAGGCCTCCCTGTCCATCACCATTTCCCGCAGTTCACTCTGTCCTTCTACAAGTCAGTTCCTCTGAAGGCTCAGAACCAATAACAGCTCAACAAAACAGTGTGTTTTACTTCTGGAAATGTTCTCTTAAGCTACGTTAATGAAACCATGTATTGGCTCAGAAACCTCCCTATCTTCAAAATTTCATGTCAATTGTTTTATGGCCTAGAATGACTCAACTTGTGCAAATGTTACCTCAAAATGCATGTTGTGGGCCAGGGGCCTGGTACCACTCTCCGAGTTTTGAGACATTTCCTTTCTTTCATTAGCAGCTTCCTAATAGGTATATCAGTTCAGTTCAGTCTCTCAGTCATGTCTGACTCTTTGTGATCCCATGAATTACAGCATGCCAGGCCTCCCTGTCCATCACCAACTCTTCAAGTTCACTCAAACTCATGCCCATCGAGGTGCTGATGCCATCCAGCCATCTCAGACTCGGTCGTCCCCTTCTCCTGCCCCCAATCCTTCCCAGCATCAGGGTCTTTTCCAATGAGCCAACTCTTCTCATGAGGTGGCCAAAGTATTGGAGTTTCAGCTTTAGCATCAGTCCTTCCAATGAACACCCAGGACTGATCTCCTATAGAATGAACTGGTTGGACCTCCTTTCATTCCAAGGGACTCTCAAGAGTCTTCTCCAAAACCACAGTTCAAAAGCATCAGTTCTTCAGCTCTCAGCTTTTTTCACCATAGCCTTGACTAGATGGGCCTTTGTTAGCAAAGTAATGTCTCTGCTTTTTAATATGCTATCTAGGTTGGTTATGACTTTGCTTCTAAGGAGTAGGCATCTTTTAAATTCATGGCTTCAATCAACATCTGCGGTGATTTTGAAGCCACCCCCCTCAAAAAAAAAATAAAGTCAGTCACTGTTTCTACTGTTTCTCCATCTATTTCCCATAAATTGATGGGACCAGATGCCATGATCTTAGTTTTTCGTATGTTGAGCTTTAAGCCAACTTTTTCACTCTCCTCTTTCACTTTCATCAAGAGGCTTTTTAGCTCCTCTTCACTTTCTTCCATAAGGGTGGTGTCATCTGCATATCTGAAGTGATTGATATTTCTCCCAGCAATCTTGATTCCAGCGTGTGCTTCTTCCAGTCCAGCGTTTCTCATGATGTACTCTGCATAGAAGTTAAATAAGCAGGGTGACAATATACAACGTTCTTGTACTCCTTTTCCTATTTGGAACCAGTCTGTTGTTCCATGTCCAGTTCTAACTGTTGCTTCCTGACTTGCATACAGGTTTCTCAAGAAGCAGATCAGGTGGTCTCGTATTCCCATCTCTTTCAGAATCTTCCATAGTTTCTTGTGATCTACACAGTCAAAGGCTTTGGCATAGTCAAGAAAGCAGAAATTGATGTTTTTCTGGAACTCTCTTGCTTTTCCCATGATCCAGCAGAGGTTGGCAATTTGATCTCGGGTTCCTCTGCCTTTTCTAAAACCAGCTTGAACATCAGGAAGTTCACGGTTCACATACTGCTGAAGCCTGGCTTGGAGAATTTTGAGCATTACTATACTAGCATGTGAGATGAGTGCAATTGTGCGGTAGTCTGAGCATTCTTTGGCATTGTCTTTCTTTGGAATTGGAATGAAAACATCTTTTCCCTTCCTGTGGCCACTGCTGAGTTTTCCAAATTT
Source organism: Ovis canadensis (assembly GCF_042477335.2). Taxonomy (NCBI): domain Eukaryota; kingdom Metazoa; phylum Chordata; class Mammalia; order Artiodactyla; family Bovidae; genus Ovis; species Ovis canadensis. The sequence goes on from NC_091247.1 coordinate 54,950,377, forward strand.
GCTGGCATATTGAGTGCAGCACTTTCACAGCATCCTCTTTCAGGATTTGAAATACCTCAACTGGAATTCCATCACCTCCACTAGCTTTGTTCATAGTGATGCTTTCTAAAGTCCACTTGACTTCACATTCCAAGATGTCTGGCTCTAGATGAGTGATCATACAAATGTGATTATCTGGGTCGTGAAACATTTTTTCTACAGTTCTCCTATGTATTTTTGAAACCTCTTCTTAATAGCTTCTGCTCTGTTAGGTCTATACCATTTCTGTCTTTTATCAAGCCCATCTTTGCATGAAATGTTCCCTTGGTATCCCTATTTTCTTGAAGAGGTCTCTAGTCTTTTCCATTCTGTTGTTTTCTTCTATTTATTTGCATTGACCGCTGAAGAAGGCTTTCTCATCTCTCCTTGCTATTCTTTAGAACTCTGCATTCAGATGCTTATATCTTTCCTTTTCTCCTTTGCTTTTTACTTCTCTCTTTTTTTTTTTTTCAGCTATTTGTAAGGCCTTCTCAGACTGCCATTTTGCTTTTTTGCATTTCTTTTCCATGGGGATTATCTAGATCCCTCTCTCCTGTACAATGTCACAAATATCCATCCATAGATCATCAGACACTATCAGATCTAGGCCCTTAAATCTATTTCTCACTTCCACTGTATAATCATAAGGGATTTGATTTAGGTCATACCTGAATGGTCTAGTGGTTTTCCCTACTTTCTTCAATTTAAGTCTGAATTTGGCAATAAGCAGTTCATGGTCTGAGCCACAGTCAGCTCCCAGTCTTGTTTTTGCTGACTGTATAGAGCTTCTCCATCTTTGGTTTCAAAGAATATTATCAATCTGATTTTGGTGTTGACCATCTAGTGATGTCCATGTGTAGAGACTTCTCTTGTGTTGTTGGAAGAGGGTGTTTGATATGACCAGTGTGTTCTCTTGGCAAAACTCTATTAACCTTTGCCCAGCTTCATTCTGTACTCCAAGGCGAAATTTTCCTGTTACTCCAAGTGTTTCTTGACTTCCTACCTTTGCATTCCAGTCCCCTATAGTGAAAAGGATATCTTTTTTGAGTGTTAGTTGTAAAAGTTCTTGTAGGTCTTCATAGAACCATTCAACTTCAGCTTCTTCAGTGTTACTGGTTGGGGCATAGGCTTGGATTACTATGATATTAAATGGTTTGCCTTGGAAAGAAACAGAGATCATTCTGCTATTTTTGAGATTGCATCCAAGTACTGCATTTTGGACTCTTCTGCTGACCATGATGGCTACTCCATTTCTTCTAAAGGATTCCTGCCCACAGTAGTAGGTATATGGTCATGTGAGTTAAATTCACCCATTCCAGACCATTTTAGTTTGCTGATTTCTGGAATGTTGACATTCACTCTTGCCATCTCCTATTTGACCACTTCCAATTTGCCTTGATTCATGGACCTGACATTCCAGTTTCCTATAAAATATTGTCCTTTACAGCATCAGACCTTGCTTCTGTCACCAGTCACTTCCACAACTGGGTGTTGTTTTTGCCTTGGCTCCATCCCTTCATTCTTTCTGGAGTTATTTCTCCACTGATCTCCAGTAGCATACTGGGCACCTACTGACCTGGGAAGTTCCTCTTACAGTATCTTATCATTTTGCCTTTTCATACTGTTCCTGGGGTTTTTAAGGCAAGAATACTGAAGTGGTTTGCCATTCCCTTTTCCAGTCGACCACATTCTGTCAGACCTCTCCAACATGACCTGCCTGTCCTGGATGACCTCACATAACATTGCTTAGTTTCATTGAGTTAGAGAAAGCTGTGGTCTGTGTGATCAGATTGGTTCATTTTCTGTGATTATGGTTTCTATGTGTCTGCCCTCTGATGTCCTCTTTCAACACCTACCATCTTACTTGGGTTTCTCTTACCTTGAACGTGGGGTATCTCTTCAAAGCTGCTACAGTAAAATGCAGCCACTGCTCCTTACCTTGGACTAGGGGTATCTCCTCACAGCCACCCATTAGACCTTGAACATGGAGTAGCTCCTCTTGGCCCTCTTGCACCTGTGTAGCCACCGTTCAGTGGACATGGGGTTGTTCCTCTCAGCCACTTCCCCTGTCCTGGGGTGTGTGGTAGCTCTTCTCTGCCTCCGCCCCTCACCTCGGGTGTGCGGTAGCTCATCTAGGCCACTGCTCCGACTTCGGATATGGGGTGGCTCCTCGAGGCAGCTCCTGTGCTGTTGCAGCCTGGCACTCTTGGTCACCTCCCCAGACCTTGGGTGAGGGGTAGTTCCTCTCAGCCACCCTTCTTTGAGGTCCATTGCAGTCAGCGAACTTCTCTGTGCTAAAAACTAGCAAAGGGGGCATTCTTTCTGCCCCCATCTGATGTTTATGTCAGACGCTTTCTCTATCTCTTTTATACTTTAATAAAACTTTATTAAACAAAAGCTCTGATGATTAAGCCTCATCACTGGCCCCGGATCTAATCCTCTCCTCCAGAGGCCAAGAAACCCAACATTTTTCATGGCTCATAATGGCAACCTTTCACTTCTTCACAGCTGGCAAAGGGGACAAGGATGTCTTTGAAATATAAAAATGAGGATAAGATTAGAATAATTAGGTTATGTATTAGGTATAAAAGAAAAACTGGGAAGTAATGATAAAGTAGTGGCAGGCAAAATTTGAATGATGCCTTTTCAGCTTTAATTTATACCAGACTGCAGTTTACTAAATTGAACTTGAGTAAATGAGTATAAAATGAATCTATGTTTCTAGCAATGTTGAAATTAAGTAAATTAGTTTTCTACTCACAAGAAAGAATAGGTAACCTTCATTCAATTCTGTTTATCATTTCTTTTGATAAATTTAACAAAAAAAATTGTTTGTTAAGCATTCTATAATTTTGCAGGGATCACTATCAATTTAATGCTGCTGTGCTTTGCTCAGTTGTCCTGTAGGTTAAAAAAAAAAATTACTTGCCAAAATACATAAGTATATCTACCAAGCTCATAAATATTATATATGGTAAGACTAAAATGGGTCCATTTAGGTCTTCTGCCCATTTTTTGATTTTTTTTTTTTTTTTAATATTGAGCAGCATGGGCTGTTTGTATATTTTGGAGATTAATACTTTTGTCCATTGCTTCATTTGGAAATTTATTTTCCCAATCTGTAAACTTACAGTTTTAGGTCTTTTTGTCTTGTGTAAAATAGATAGCTAGTGGGAGCCTGGGGCACAGCATAGGGAACTCAGCTGGGTGCTCTGTAATGACTTAGAGGGATGCAGGAAGGGATGGGGGAGTGAGAGGGAGGTCTAAAAAGGAAGGGATATATATACTTACCTACCTCACCCCAACCTCCTCCTACAACAAAATGAGTCAGTTTTATGTGTATATATATATATATATATATATATATATATATACTATATATATAACTGATTATATATACAGCAGAAGTCAATACAACATGTATGCCTGCTAAATAGTTTCAGTCATGTCTGACTCTTTGTGACGCTATGGGCTCTAGCCCGCCACGTTCTTCTGTTCATGGGATTCTCCAGGCCAGAATATTGAAGTGGGCTGCCGTGAACTCCTTCAGGGGATCTTGCTGCTGCAGGGATTGAACCCAAGTCTCTTATGTCTCCTGCATTGGCAGGAGGGTTCTTTACCACTAGTGCCACCTGGGAAGTCCAACAAAACATTGCGAAGCAATGATACTCTAGTAAAAAAAGACTCAAATGCAGAGTGAAGTAAGCCAGAAAGAAAAACACAAATACAGTATACTAACACATATATATGGAATTTAGAAAGATGGTAATGATAACCCTGTATGCGAGACAGCAAAAGAGACACAGATGTATAGAACCGACTTTTGGACTCTGTGGGAGAGGGAGAGGGTGGGATGATTTGGGAGAATGGCATTGAAACATGTATACTATCATGTAAGAAATGAATCGTCAGTCTATGTTTGATACAGGATACAGGATGTTTGAGGCTGGTACACGGGGACGATCCAGAGAGCTGATATGGGGTGGGAGGTGGGAAGGGGATTCAGGATTGGGAACTCATGTACACCCGTGGTGGATTCATGTCAAAGTATGGCAAAACCAATACAGTACTGTAAAGCAAAATAATGTAAAACTAAAAATGTAAAATAGAAAAAAAAAAAGAAAACAGATGAATAAATGGGGTTTATTTATTCTCTGATGGTTAAGAACAATAATTTGCCACTTGATGAAAATGTTGTCATGCATGAGATTCCTTTACTAGTTTATCATGTGTCACGCCTTAATTATTATGCACATCATGCCAATAATCCACACATTCAATTTCCTATATAGTGTCACACTTGGACTAACTGCACCATCTATGGTAGGGTAGAATGTAGCAGTATATGTTTAGAGGTATAATTAATGAAAAAGCAAGAGAGTTCCAGAAAAACATCTATTTCTGCTATATTGACTATGCCAAAGCCTTTGACTGTGTAGATCACAAGAAACTGTGGAAGATTCTGAAAGAGATGGGAATACCAGACCACCTGACCTGCCTCTTGAGAAACCTGTATGCAGGTCAGGAAGCAACAGTTAGAACTGGACATGGAACAACAGACTGGTTCCAAATAGGAAAAGAAGTACGTCAAGGCTGTATATTGTCACCCTGCTTATTTAACTTACATGCAGAGTACATCATGAAAAACACTGGGCTGGAAGGAGTACAAACTGGAATCAAGATTTCTGGGAGAAATATCAATAACCCAGATATGCAGATGGAACCAAAGTGAAGAAGAACTAAAGAGCCTCTTGATGAAAGTGAGAGAGTGAAAAAGTTGGCTTAAAACTCAACATTCAGAAAATGAAGGTCATGGCATCTGGTCCCATCACTTCATGGCAAATAGATGGGGAAACAGTGGCTGACTCTATTTCTGGGGCTCCAAATTCACTGCAGATGGTGATTGCAACCATGAAATTAAAACACACTTACTCTTTGGAAGGAAAGTTATGACCAGCCTAGACAGCATATTAAAAAGCAGAGCCATTACTTTGTCAACAAAGGTCCATCTAGTCAAGGCTATGGTTTTTCCAGTGGTCATGTATGGATGTGAGAGTTGGAATATAAAGACAGCTGAGCACTTAAGAATTGATGCTTTTGAACTGTGGTGTTGGAGAAGACTCTTGACAGTCCCTTGGACTGCATGGAGATCCAACTAGTCCATCCTAAAGGAGATCAGTCCCGGGTGTTCATTGGAAGGACTGATGTTGAAGCTGAAACTCCAATACTTTGGCCACCTGATATGAAGAAATGACTCATTGTAAAAGACCCTGATGCTGGGAAAGATTGAGGGCAGGAGGAGAAGTGGACAACAGAGGATGAGATGGTTGGATGGCATCATTGACTCAATGAACACGAATTTGGGTAAACTCCAGGAGTTGGTGATGGACAGGGAGGCCTGGCCTGCTGCAATTCATGGGGTTGCAAAGAGTCGGACACGACTGAGTGACTGAACTGAACTTGACTAGCCCCCTGGCCTCTGAACAGGAAAGATTCTGTTATGCCATTTATTCTCCAGAGTTCCCAGCAGGATGAGCTTGAATCTAGACTTCACCCAAGATTACAACCTTGAGTAGCCCCTTCCTTTTAACTATGTTGCTCCCCTCCCACTCTTGCCTGACTCTTCTTATTTGCTCAGAAAATCCCATGCACACAAATTATCGCAGCTTCTTCTCCTAGTAATAAAGCTAATACACCAGCCTAAGTAAAAAACTGAGCATCTTAAACCCTCGTCATTATGGGAAAATATTGATTGAATATGTGTCCCTGATAAGAAACAATGATTACTGAAGTTTAATATTCTTGTGAAAGTTGTTAATTTCATTATTTAACTGTATATGTTAACACTTGAAGCTGAAGTCTTATTTCAAAATAAATCCAGTTTCTAAGAATAGTAAACATAGTCAAAATAGGCTAGTATTAGACTTTTCAGTACTTTGGGTATTCATCTAAAGTGTTCTTAGCTAAGATCTTAAGGTACAATAGAAAATTATGATATAGCTGTGATATGATTTCCAAAAGACCTTTAAGACCACCAGGACTTCCCTTGTGACTCAGATGGTAAAAAGTCTGCCTCCAATGCAAGAGATCCAGGTTTGATCCTTGGGTTGGGAATATCCCCTGGAGAAAATGGCAACCCACTCTAGCATTCTTGCCTGGAGAAGTCCATGGACAGAGGGCCCTGGTGGGCTATAGCTCATGGAGTTGCAGAGTCAGACACGACTGAGGGACTTTCAGTTCAGTTTAAGACCACCATTTAAACACCCTCTTCTACTAAATCTTCTCTATTATTATGATAAAATTTTAAATAATACATCATTACAGACTCAATGTTTTCTATACAATAATTGGCCAAAGTTTTTAAGCTAATACTTTTGACATAGCTCAGTCACTCAGTTGTGTCCGACTCTACAGCACCATGAACTGCAGCGTGCCAGGCTTCCCTGTTTGTCACCAGCTCCAAGAGCTTGCTCAAACTCATGGAAAGAAACAAAATATCTCCCTTTAATAAAGTGGAGATATATAAGTCTATGCTATGCTATGCCATGTGAAGTCACTTCAGTCATGTCTGACTCTGTGTGACCCCATAGACGGCAGCCCACCAGGCTCCCCCGTCCTTGGCATTCTCCAGGCAAGAACATTGGAGTGGGTTGCCATTTCCTTCTCCAATGCATGAAAGTGAAAAGTGAAAGTGAAGTTGCTCAGTCATGTCCGACCCTCAGCAACCCCACGGACTGCAGCCTACCAGGGTCCTCCGTCCTTGGGATTTTCCAGGCAAGAGGGCTACTGTATGTCAAAGACATGATAATTTTTAGTTGTTCTCTGTTATTTTGAAAAAAATACAAATTGTTTCTCAAAATGGCTGTCATGTCTCCCTTATAATGAAATATTCAAAATAATAAGTTGAATGTGTCAAAATACCAAAGGAAGAATCTATTTTTAGCATTTAATAAACTACATGAGCAAATTTGATAAGCCCATGGTATAAAATATATCAATATTATTTACAGAGGAAACTAGAAACATATTTTCTTCTTTATCTTTCCTTTTAGCTGCGTTTATCTAAATGATGTGCTTGTTGGTTTTGTAACATAAGTTCAGCTTTATAGGCTGCTTTTGTGTGTAATAAAGATGCTACAACCAAAAATATCTTTTGATGACCATTTGTAAAGCATCTATGTCAATGAATATGATAAAATATTTTATTTTTCAGAATTTGAACATACAAAAAATGAGGACTAGCAATATGAAAATAATATCTATTAAATAGACTATTAATTTTGTTGATGTATTAAGCATTTTGAACTTATGATGAATTACAACTTGCAGTCGTTTCATGAAAATGAGAGATGGAGAACTATATTTTTGGCACTTCGAAATTTCATCTCTACTTTTTTCCTTCATCTTTCTAAAGAGGGACAGAAAGTAAAGAAAAGATGTAGCACAGAAAGAAGAGATTCTTCTCTTCCTTTTAATAGGTAAAACTGATGCAGAAATGTGCTTGTTTGTAGCCTACAATGTTCACTGGCTAATTTCTTTCCTGCGAATGAAGTTCTCGAGATATATGCAATAAACCAATTTGACTTGCCATTTTTCAGTATATTAATACAAATCTGAATTGTGAGTCTATTGCTCAGTTGTTAAAATAATTTTAAAAAATTATTTTCCAATATATTTATATATATAAAATATTAAGGTGTACCTTTGTTCTTTTGCTCTTGATGTATTTTTTTTTAAACTGGTTTATAGCTCTGCAAGAGTTTGACTAAAAAAAAAATAGTTCTGATCTGGAGAAGCAGAAAAAAAATTTGAGCCGGAGACACTGCCAGGGAACACAGCCCATAACCAATGTAGTACTCCTTTTGAATGGAAAACTTATAAAATTTCTGGAATGGAGCTTGCTCAGGGTAGAGAAGGGTATCTCTCCCTGAATTCTTTTTTCTATGATGATAAAATCAAGAAAGTGTGCAGGTTACACTGTTTACCTAGACACAGACCGCAGACCTTACCTAATCCCCACATTTGTCTATTCTATGCTAAAACATATAATAAGTACTTAATTTTATTCCTTAAATTAATCCTACAAAGTAAGTCAGCATTTATTTTCACATCATACAGAAAATAAATTGAGTCACGGATAAATAGTGAAATGTGTCTGAGATAAACTCTATTCACTTTTCTTCTAAGAATACCAATATAATTCATTACAGACTTCATAGATCATGTGAAAAGAGGATAGAGAAAAAAGGTACTCTCTTGTTTTGGATAAAATCAGGAATTCTCTCTCAAAAACAGGGTCCTGAGACAAGATATGACACAAAATAGCCCTGTGAGTCTAGAATTAATTATGACAGGAATTTGGATTCCTATTCCATGTGCAAAAGAGAAACATTAAAATATTTATAATGAAAGACTCACAAAGCTAAAAAACAAATGCAAAGTAAAAAATAATGGAAGAAAGACTGCTCTTCTTTCTAGACTAGTGAAGACATAAAAAGAGCTTTATTTGTCATATACAGGCAGATTATAAAGGTGAAGTAATGTTGCACATGCAGGAACTCCTATCACAGAAACAAAGAAGAAGGAAAATACAGCCAGCCCTGTACATCGGAGGACTTTGTGGCTTTCTATGGGCTTCCCTAATAGCTCAATGAGTAAGAAATCTGCCTACAATTACAGGAGACTTTGGACATATGGGTTTGATCCCTCCATCGGGAAGATCCCCTGAAGTAGAGAATGGCAACTACTCCAGTGCTCTTGCAAGGGAAATTCCATGGACAGAGGAGCCTGGCTGGCTATCATCCATGGGGTTGCCAAAAGTCAGCCACATCTGAGCACACAAGCATGTGGAGCATTTAGCAATACCATCATCGTGAAGTCATGAAGTTGCTCAGTTGTGTCTGACTTTTCGTGACCCCATGGACTGTAACCCACCAGGCTCCTCCATCCATAGAATTTTCTAGGCAAGAGTATGGAGTGGGTTGCCATTTCCTTCTTGTGGGGAAAAAAAAAAAGTGAAACGGTTGCTCAGTCGTCTGATTCCTTATGGTCCCATGGACTGTATCCAACCAGGCTTCTCTGTCCATGGAATTCTCAAGGCAAGAATACTGGAGTGGGTAGCCATTCTCTTCTCTAAGGAATCTTCCCTACCCAGGGATCAAACCCAGCCTCTACATTGCAGGCAGATTTTTTTTACCATCTGAGCTACCAGTGAAGTACATTATACATGCTTTTCTACAAATTAAATGAAAACTGTACTTTAGGAAAAAATTGTTAATAATTTGAACAACACTACAGTCTCAAGTCACCAGGAATGAAACCTGGATTTATCTTTGATCTTCAGTCACCAAGGACATGTTTCTTACCATTCCCCTAAATTATTTCCCATTTTATGTTTCTACTACCATCAGCTCAAAAACATGGACTAAATGCTACACTCTTGCTAGCTCCATGACTTCCCAGCTAGCCTGACTCCTTGACCATCTCAGTCTGTACCCCATAATCATTTTGCCCTCACCATTAAAATCATTTTCTTCTTTCAATCACTTTGTTTTTCTTAAAATTGCAGCACTGACTGTGCATAGGGGAAAATATCTTAAAGTTTTTAGAAAAAGTAAATATAATCATGATAAATTCACTAGAACTGACTCACAGTTTTCAGGAAACACAAAGAGCAGATGAACATCTTATAACACACACACATACACACATACACTTTGAGCTGCACTATATGAAGCCCAGACGCAAAGAAGATCTAAAAGACATATGATCAATTTTATTCAACAATTCCATTACATAGAAGAGGAAGAGAGAGTGAGAAGAAATAGAGACAGAAAGAATAAAAACAAATCATAAGGTAAGGGAGAAACTATAAACTAAAGACATGTAATAAACATATTTAACCAATTGCAGCACAGAGACCTTATCTGGATTCTGTTTTAAAGTAAAGAAAATTAAAATAAATAAAATAATCTGAACAGTGACTGGATATTTATTGATATTCAGGTTTCATTGTTATTTGTATTAGGGATTATATTTTTAAACATTTATGGAAGAAATCTAAAGTTATATAAAAAAGTGCATCAGACTAATCCTACAAGGGAAAGGCATATTTATGTGTCTAGACGAATAACTCCAAGCATTACTATGCAGTAGAATCATTTGTAGAGTGATTGCTAGGCCTCCATCTCTGATGTTTATGATTGAATAGGTCTAGACTGAAGCCTGAAGATTTGCATTTCTGACAAGTTGTTAGGTCATATTGCTTCTTTTGGTATAGGCACCACATTTTGAGAATCATTTGACACATGAAACAATATTCCATGAATTGATAATTATTTAAGCTAGAAAGTAGGTGTTTAGGGGTTCATTATGCTGTTCTTTCTACTTTTGTATATGTTTAAAATTTTCCATGGTTTTGAAAAGTTGAAAAATGTCCAAAGCATAATTTTTTTAGTGTTAGAATTCAAGATACTTTTTAACTGAGAAAACGAAAGAGGATAGTGTTTGAAAAGAACACAACAGGCATTTTTGCATACGATTATGTTCTGTTGCTTAACTTAGAAAATATTTACATGGGTTTGTTTACTTCTTTGTGTTAGTTCACTACTCTTTAACAAAATTTATTTTATTTTTTTTTTGTGTGTGTGTCCATAACATACCAGTTTACTGAACTGCTGAAACATGATCATTTACCTTTTTTCAAAAAAATTGAAGTCTAGTTGATTTACATTGTTTCAGGTGTACAAAGTGGTTCAGTTTTATATATATACAGATAAAGATATACATGTATTATTTTTCAGATTCATTTCCATTATAGGTTATTACAACAAATTGAATGTAGTTCCCTGTGCTATACCATTTATCCTTGTTGGATCATTTACCTTTTAAAAATATACAATGATCTCCCCACAAGGTCAATTTCCGCTGTTGTTTTCCTGGTGGGGCTTCAGACATCTTTTGACTCCACATACAAGATAGAATGAAAGAAAACAGAAACTGTTTCCTTCTGGAGCAGTCATGTAGTTTCAGTTTTCTTCTGGTGCCAAAAGGTGTGAAATAGGACTGGGTGGTATTTAAATTATTTCAACTGGGATTTTCAGCTTCAATGAGAATTAGATATTTCACATTTGTTTTTAAAAAAATGTACATTAGTTTATTTAGGTATTTCAACATATATCGATAAGCATATTCAAGTATGAGCTGTAACTGTTACAACAAAAAGGACTTTTACTGGGAGGGGAGCAAGTAGATTGTCTAAAATATTTAACATGTGAAATAGTTTCCTAACATTCGCTCTCAAAAACAGAATTACCAGAACAATCTCTTCAAAGGGTTGGATGTATCTTCACAAGCGTGCATCTGGCGAGCTATTGTTTTCAGTAGCTGGAGGTGATAATGTGATCCCTTCTGATGTAACACACCAGAATTTCTATTCAGTTCCTGGGGACCCACAAGAGACCCCAGTTTTTTGCTCTAACAGACAAAGCATTATTAGTTAAGAGACTGAGTGACTTCACTTTTACTTTTCATGCATTGGAGAGGGAAATGAGAACCCACTCCAGTGTTCTTGCGTGGAGAATCCCAGGGACAAGGGAGCCTGGTGGGCTGCCGTCCATGGGGTGGCACAGAGTTGGACATGACTGAAGCGACTTAGCTGAGGCTTCTATTTAAGGCTGTCAAATGTACCTTTTCTTTTTTTTACACACTTAAAATACCTGGTGTATATAAGCTCAATAGTAAATATACTAAGAGATGTTTGTTGTTGTTATTGTTAAAAATCGGATTTCCAAGGACAGTATTTCTGAAAAAATGAATGTTTTTAACCTGTCATTGAAAGGCAATAATGTAGATCTGCAAAGATGTCACAAAAGTTCAGGATGCAGCATGCTTGGGGCTGGTGCATGGGGATGACCCAGAAAGATGTTCTGGGGAGGGAGGTGGGAGGGGGGTTCATGTTTGGGAATGCATGTAAGAATTAAAGATTTTAAAATTTAAAAAATAAAAAACTAAAAATTAAAAAAATAAAAAAATAAAAAAAAATAAAAAAAAGAAAAAGAAAACAAAGATCATGGCATCTGGTCCCACCACCTCATGGGAAATAGATGGGGAAACAGTGTCAGACTTTACTTTTTGGGGCTCCAAAATCACTGCAGATGGTGACTGCAGCCATGAAATTAAAAGACACTTACTCCTTGGAAGGAAAGTTATGATCAACCTAGATAGCATATTGAAAAGCAGAGACATTACTTTGCCAACAAAGGTCCATCTAGTCAAGGCTATGGTTTTTCCAGTGGTCATGTATGGATGTGAGAGTTGGACTGTGAGGGAAACTGAGTGGTGAAGAATTGATGCTTTTGAACTGTGGTGTTGGAGAAGACTCTTGAGAGTCCCTTGGACTGCAAGGAGATCCAACCAGTCCATCCTAAAGGAGATCAGTCCTGGATGTTCTTTGGAAGGAATGATGCTAAAGCTGAAACTCCAGTACTTTGGCCACCTCATGCGAAGAGTTGACTCATTGGAAAAGACTCTGATGCTGGGAGGGATTGGGGGCAGGAGGAGAAGGGGACGACATAGGAGGAGATGGCTGGATGGCATCACTGACTCGACGGACGTGAGTTTGAGTGAACTCCGGGAGTTGGTGATGGACAGGGGGGCCTGGTGTGCTGCAATTCATGGGGCCGCAAAGAGTCGGACACGACTGAGCGACTGAATTGAACTGTACTGAATGATAGTTGCTTACCTTCTCTAGGGTTCTTTTCCTAACCAGCATGTTATTGATGATGCTAATGGGCTTGTGAACTTTTGTGACATCTTTGCAGATCTACATTATTGCCTTTCAACAAAATTTATTTTAAAAAGGAAACCCTATAGCAGTTTTTTTTTTTTTCCTAGCATCATGATGATAATATAGAGATAAGGAAAGCTAGCAAATGACCAAAAAAATCTATAGTAAACATAGATCGTTAGGAAGATAGATAGGTGGATTTACTGTATACTGCTTTTATTTTTATTTTTTTATTTTTTTCTCATTGAGACTGAGTGCCTTTGAGAGATATGGGGAGGCACTGCTTAACTAGGGAACACAACCTAAGTTTATTATCTATTTAGAACTGATATTATCTCAGGAGTGTTCTGTACCTCCAACTTTTTGAGTGAGCATGCAAATACATTTTCATTTTTTTAATTTAAATTTATTTTAATTAGAAGTTAATTACTTTACAATATTGTATTGGGTTTGCCATACATTGAGGTTGCTCCTGTCAAAGTTAATGAGAGCAATTCTAACTAGTCAGCTGTCCCCTTCTTTGAAATATAGCAGCATTTGGTATAAAAAGCTGCTATAATGGTTTCTGAAAATATATTTTTCACTTGACTTTAGGGTTGCTTCTTGTCTCCCTTTCTTCCCTCATTGGACAAATGACCTTAGGCTCATTTGCTAGTTTTCTTTTACTTTTTAATTTCTGAAACTGAAAGTGCCCTGAGAATGAAATCCCAAACCTTTTATTCTCTCTTCACTGTACTCTGGTAGTATATTTTCTCCCATGACTAAGTTTCATTTATAAGCTGATTACTCCAAAATGTAAATCTTATTGACTTATCTGTCTTCTGAGCTCTAGACCCATATCATAACATAATCATATTCTAAAACTCACTATCAGTGTTTCTAATTATGTGTCTCAAAGGAAATCTCAAATGCATTATGTGCAAAACAAATAATGATTCTTTTTCCTCAAAACTATATATCCCTGCATTTCCACATTAATAAATAATGTTACCAGCTTTTTCAGATGTCAAGTCAAAACCTAAGATTTATCCTTCGTTTCTCTCCTTCACCACCAAAACACTATAATTAATTTTATCAGAAAGTTTTACTTGATGGATGAAACAGAATTACTGAAAATGACCCTACGTGGTCACTCTGCATCTCTCAGGCAACGAGCTACATAGTAATGAGGATTCCTCCTTCTTTAAGTAGGAATAAGCTTCTTCCTACTTAAGGAAGACAATAGTATCTTCCTACTTAAAAGGAGCGGTGGCTGCGCTGGCATAGGGGGGCCTAGAGGAGCTATCCCAGGTTGAAAGTCAGGAAGGGCAGCAGTAAGGAGACACCCCTCGTCCAAGGTAAGGAGCAGTGGCTGTGCTTTGCTGGAGTAGCCGTGAAGAGATACCCCACACCCAAGGTAAGAGAAACCCAAGTAAGATGGTAGGTGTTGCAAGAGGGAATCAGAGGGCAGACACACTAAAACCATACTCACAGAAAACTAGTCAATCTAATCACACTAGGACTACAGCCTTGTCTAACTCAATGAGACCAAGCCATGCCCACAGGTCAATCCAAGACGAGCGGGTCATGGTGGAGAGGTCTGAGAGAATATGTCCACTGGAGAAGGGAATGGCAAGCCACTTCAGTATTCTTGCCTTGAGAACCCCATGAACAGTATGAAAAGGCAAAATGATATGATACCAAAAGAGGAACTCCCCAGGTCAGTAGGTGCCCAATATGCTACTGGAGATCAGTGGAGAAATAACTCCAGAAAGAATGAAGGGATGAAGCCAAAGCAAAAACAATACCCAGTTGTGGATGTGACTGGTGATAGAAGCAAGGTCAAATTTTGAGCAATATTGCATAGGAACCTGGAATGTCAGGTCCATGATTCAAGGCAAATGGGAAATGGTCAAACAAGAGATGGCAAGAGTGAACGTTGACATTCTAGGAATCAGCGAACTAAAAGGGGCTGGAATGGGTGAATTTAACTCAGATGACCATTACATCTACTACTGTGGGCAGGAATCCCTCAGAAGAAATGGAGTAGCCATCATGGTCAACAAAAGAGTCCGAAATGCAGTACTTGGATGCAGTCTCAAAAACAACAGAATGATCTCTGTTCGTCTCCAAGGCAAATCATTCAATATCACAGTTATCCAAGTCTATGCCCCAAAGTTGAATGGTTCTATGAAGACCTACAAGACCTTGTAGAACTAACACCCCCAAAAGATGTCCTTTTCATTATAGGGAACTGGAATGCAAAAGTAGGACGTCAAGAAACACCTGGAGTGACAGGCAAATTTGGCCTTGGTATGCGGAATGAAGCAGGACAAAGACTAATAGAGTTTTGCCAAGAAAATGCACTGGTCATAGCAAACACCCACTTCCAACAACACAAGAGAAGACTCTACACATGGACATCACCAGAGGGTAAACACAGAAATCACATTGATTATATTCTTTGCAACCAAAGATGGAGAAGCTCTATACAGTTAACAAAACCAACACCAGGAGCTGACTGTGGCTCAGATCATGAACTCCTTATGATCCAAACTCAGACTCAAATTGAAGAAAGTAGCAAAAACAGCTAGACCATTCAGGTATGAACTACATCAAATCCCTTATGATTATACAGTGGAAGTGAGAAATAGATTTCAGGGCCTAGATCTGATAGATAGAGTGTTTGATGAACTATGGAATGAGGTTCGTGACATTGTACAGGAGACAGGGATCAAGACCATCCCCATGGAAAAGAAATGCAAAAAAGTGAAATGGCTGTCTGGGGAGGCCTTACAAATAGCTGTGAATAGAAAAGAAGCAAAAAGCAAAGGAGAAAAGGAAAGATATAAGCATCTGAATGTAGAGTTCCAGAGAATAGCAAGAAGAGATAAGAAAGTCTTCTTCAGGGATCAGTGCCAAGAAATAGAGGAAAAGAACAGAATGGGAAAGACTAGAGATCTCTTCAAGAAAGTTAGAGATACCAAGGGAACATTTCATGCAAGGATGGGCTCGATAAAGGTCAGAAATGGTCTGGACCTAAAAGAAGCAGAAGATATTAAGAAGAGGTGGCAAGAATACACAGAAGAACTGTACAGAAAAGATCTTCATGACCCAGCTAATCATGATGGTGTGATCACTCATCTAGAGCCAGACATCCTGGAATATGAAGTCAAGTGGACCTTGAAAAGCATCGCTATGAACAAAGCTAGTAGAGGTGATGGAATTCCAGTTGAGCTGTTTCAAATCCTGAAAGATGATGCTGTGAAAGTGTTGCACTCAATATGCCAGCAAATTTGGAAAACTCAGCAGTGGCCACAGGACTGGATAAGGTCAGTTTTCTTTCCAATCCCAAAGAAAGGCAATGCCAAAGAATGCTCAAACTACCACACAATTGCACTCATCTCACATGCTAGTAAAGTAATGCTCAAAATTCTCCAAACCATGCTTCAGCAATACATGAACCATGAACTTCTTGATTTTCAAGCTGGTTTTAGAAAAGGCAGAGGAACCAGAGATCAAATTGCCAACATGTGCTGGATCATGGAAAAAGCAAGAAAGTTCTAGAAAAAACATCTATTTCTGCTTTATTGACTATTCCAAAGCCTTTGACTGTGTGGATCACAAGAACTGTGGAAAATTCTGAAAGAGATGGGAATACCAGACCACCTGGCCTGCCTCTTGAGAAATCTGTATGCAGGTCAGGAAGCAGCAGTTAGCACTAGACATGGAACAAAAGACTGGTTCCAAATAGGAAAAGGAGTACGTCAAGGCTGTATATTGTCACCCTGCTTATTTAACTTCTATGCAGAGTGCATCATGAGAAACGCTGGACTGGAAGAAACACAAGCTGGAATCAAGATTGCTGGGAGAAATCTCAATCACCTCAGATATGCAGATGACACCACCCTTATGGCAGAAAGTGAAGAGGAACTAAAAAGCCTCTTGATGAAAGTGAAAGAGGAGAGTGAAAAAGTTGGCTTAAAGCTCAACATTCAGTAAACAATGATCATGGCATCCGGTCCCATCACTTCATGGGAAATAGATGGGGAAACAGTGGAAACAGTGCCATACTTTATTTTTTGGGTCTCCAAAATCACTGCAGATGGTGACTGCAGTCATGAAATTAAAAGACACTTACTCCTTGGAAGAAAAGTTATGACCAACTTAGATTGTATATTCAAAAGCAGAGACATTACTTTGTCAACAAAGGTCCATCTAGTCAAGGCAATTGTTTTTCCTGTGGTCATGTATGGATGTGAGAGTTCGACTGTGAAGAAAGCTGAGCACTGAAGGATTGATGCTTTTGAACTGTGGTGTTGGAGAAGACTCTTGAGAGTCCCTTGGACTGCAAGGAGATCCAACCAGTCCATCCTAAAGGAGACCAGTCCTGGATGTTCATTGGAAGGAATGATGCTAAAGCTGAAACTCCAGTACTTTGGCCACCTCATGGGAAGAGTTGACTCATTGGAAAAGACTCTGATGCTGGGAGGTATTGGGGGCAGGAGGAGAAGGGGACGACAGAGGATGAGATGGCTGGATGGCATCACTGAGTCGATGCACGTGAGTCTGGGTGAACTCTGGGAGTTGGTGATGGACAGGGAGGCCTGGCCTACTGTGATTCTTGGGGTCGCAAAGAATCGGACACAACTGAGTGACTGAATTGAACTGAACTGAACTTTCTATAAGAAGGCATAGGAGCAAAAGTTTTGAGATGCCTTCACAGGAAAGCAGTTCCACCCTATGGGTTCATCCCTGGTTCCAGTAATTGTACCCCTATGTTAAGTATGCCCTGTTCTCTTGCACTAATACTAGCTTTTAAGTTCCTCCATTGAAACCCATCCCTTAACCTGTGTTTTGAGACAGCGTAGAAATTTTTCCTTACTTTATGTCATGCATGCATGTTTGTTAAGGTACTTCAGTTGTGTTGGACTCTTTGAGACCTTAGGGACCATAGTCCACCAGGCTCCTCTCCATTGGATTCTTCAGGCAAGAATATTGGAGTGGGTGCCATGACCTCGTCTAGGGGATCTTCCTGACCCAAGGTTTGAACCCACATTTCTTAAGTCCCCTGCGTTGGCAGGCAGATCATTACCACTAGCACCATCTTGGAAACCCCTATTGTGTGTGTGTGTGTGTGTGTGTGTGTTAGTCATTGAGTCATGTCTGACTCTTTGTGACCCCATGGATGACAGCCCACCAGGCTCCACTCTTCATGGAATTCTTCAAGCAAAAATGAAATGGAGGGTTACCATTTCATTCTTCAGGGAATCTTCCCAACCCAGGGATCAAACTCGGGTCTCCTGAATTGCAGACAGATTCTTTACTGTCTGAGTCACCAAGGAAGCCTATTGCATGAGAAATGGCTAATAACAAATGACTTTCTTTGGCATCCAACTGGTAACAATGAAGGTACTATTCTTACAAAATACTTGTTAATTCTGCCTCCAAAATATACTTAAAATGTTACAGAAGCAAAAATAAACAAAAGTGACCTACTTAAACTGAAAAAGTCTTTGTACAGCAAGGAAACTATTAATAAAATGTACATATAAACTACTAAATGGGAGAAATATTCACAAATTATTTGACAAATAAAGGGTTAATATCTGAACTATATAGACAGCTCATACGATTCAATACAAAAAAAAACACACACAATTTAAAAATGGGCCATCAGAAAAAGATAAAAATAAATAAAATGAAATGAAAATGGGCAGCCTCGATGGTTCGGAGAGATGGATACATGTATATGTATGCCTGAGTCCCTTTGTTGTTTATGTGAAACTGTCACAATATTGTTTGTTAATCAGCTATACCCCAAAGCAAAATAAAAATATTTAAAAAGTGGGAAGACCTGAATAGACACTTTTCCAAAGAAGATATGCAGATAGCCAACAAACACATGAAAAGATGTTAAAAATTACTAATCATCAGAGAAATGAAAGCCCAAACACAATGAGGTATCACCTCACACCAGTCAAAATTACTAATATCAGTAAGTCGAGGGGCTTCCCTGGTGGCTCAGTGATAAAGAAAGAACGCATGTAAGAATTAAAGATTTTAAAATTTAAAAAAAAAATAAAAATAAAAAAAAAAATAAAAATAACTGTAGGGGAGTCCCTGGCAGTCCAGTGGTAAGGACTCCATGCTTCCCCTGAGGGACAAGGTTTCAATCCCTGGATGGGGAACTAAGATCCTTCATGCCTCATAGTGTGGCCAATAACTAGATAAATAAATATATAAAGGTAACACTTCAGATGATACAGATAAGTAAAACTATAAAGAAATAAGAACTGCAAGATACATCAAAGGATATGAAACAGACCCTGAATAAATGAGAAAACATGCTGTGTCTCGGCATAGCAACACTTACTCTCATAAAATGTCAATTCTTGTATGTGTTTTATCATTTCTTTTTTCAAGAATATTAATTTGTATTGGTCTGTATGTTGAGAATGAAGTAATGATAGAGGCAGAATACAGACAATAAAATTAAGCAAATAAAACATATGTTGAACAGTGAAAAAAAAAAGAAAATCTGAAATATGCAAACTTGGCAATTTTTGGTGCTCTATGAAAATAGAAGTAGATGTGAGAAATACTTTTCTCTGTAATTAAGGGGAAGTATATGATTTAGCCTCATCATTCCCCCAATATTCAGAACAACAATGTGTCCTGCTTCAATCCAGAGAGAAAGCTAATCTTTTTTTAGGAGTTATTCCATCCATCTGGTATGCGAAGAAGGCCCTAACTGCAGCCAAAAGATAAAGTGCATAATATGAACAGTGATGTAAGACTCTGAGTGGGCTGTGTGCTGTCTCTCAGTGCTGTCTGACTCTTTGTGATCTCATGGACTGTAGACCTGCCAGGCTCCTCTGTTCATGGGGATTCTCCAGGCAAGAATACTGGAGTGGGTTGCCATGCCCTCCTCCAGGGACTCTTCCCAAATCAGGGATAAAACCCAGATCTTCCTGATAGCAGGAGGATTCTTTACCATCTGAGCCACCAGGGAAGTCCAAGACTCTGAGTAGGTGCAACAATTAGAACACTTGATAATCATTTGAAAAGTACTTTTGAGGTCACTTTTGAGGTTTTCTATACATATTTTGTTCATCTGAATTATTGTTACAAGAGGTTAGTTTGGTATTCTCTTTATTATTATCATATAAAACCTCAAAAATCTGAAAAGTCAACCACAAACAAAATGTTAGTGGTAAAGAGCAATAAAGTCAATGTGTGGAAGAAGGGGCTGATCAAGATTCTCTTTTAGATCATACTTACTCTTTAAACATGCCTCCTGGGACTGCTTTTTATATTATGGCTTATTACTTTTTAAAATGAAATATGCACAAGTTACAAAGACAGTAGAAGGATGGAAATGGAAGGTCCCTCGCCCCCTCTCTCTCTGGTGAATATTGCACATAAGATTTATTTATTAGGTTATCAGCTACATTTGAAAATAGCAATGGTAATTGAAGAGAATGGTTGAATGCTGGGGTATCATTCAGAGAGTGAGGGTTCATGATGTGAGAGAAATATGAGGGCGCTTTTACAGAGTGTGAAGTCATGGAAAACTAAGTATTATTCAATAGACCTAAGAGTGTCCTGGGGTTCTCTGGATGATCAGTAGGCTTGATCCCTGGATATGGAAAATCCCTTGGTGGAGGAAATGGCAACCCACTCTAGTATTCTTGCCTGGGAAATCCCATGGACAGATGAACCTTGCAGGCTACAGTCCAAGAGGTCACAAGAAAGTCAGACATGCCTTATTGACTAAGCAACAACAAAAACTGTGACCTAGTGTTGACCCTTGTTAAAAGAATGCCAATTTAAATGGGGAAATTTCCCATCAATCATAGGGTAAAAGAAGTATTTTTAGAGGAAGGATGCTGTCATGAGATTTTGAAGAAATGAAATAATTGGCACTTAATAGTCCAGAGTTTGTGGGCCAAACACTTCCTCTCTTTTCATGGCACTGACATACATGCAAATAACGATTACTGTGGTAATCAAGGTGCTTTGTGAAAATAGTTGGGCAAAATTTTTTTATAAAGGGTTCAGTTTCTTTTACAGTGGGGAATTTGGAGTCCCCTTCAACTGGTGAAACACTATATATAAAAGGCTTATCTTTGGTTCATGTTTAGTTCAGATTGATAGAAAATGGAATCCAAGGGAACTATTTTTGAAACTGATGTCCCATAACCCCTTGACTATTTCCAGTCAAGAGTGACATGTCTGAAAAGTGTGTCTTAAAGCAAGTAGCCTAATGTTGCTGGAAAGTGGCTAAAGATGTTGGAACTGATATCCTTAATGCAAAGTGATAGAAGACAACATACACTCCTCGAGATTATGCAGTGTCTCCGATATGGAGCATCACCACAGATTTTTCTATCTACATAAATGTAAGAAAAAATGTGTTGTGATTCCATTGCAGAGAAATAGAAAGAAAAGATGCATTTATTGTTCTCTATGTAAAAGTAAAGCTATTTGAAAGAAGGTGGTACTGTAGTAAGAATTATAATAGGAATTTGGCAAATTGTATCACTGTTTCCAGTTTACTAATATTTAGCAACAGGTATGTGTGTGTATACATGCTCAGTCATTTCTGGCTCTTTGCAACCACATGGACTGTAACCCACCAGGTTCCTCTGTCCATGGGATTTCCCACGCAAGAATGCTAGAGGAGATTGCTATTGCCTTCTCGAGGAGATCTTCCTGACCCAGGGATTGAACTCCCATATCTTTTGTCTCCTGCATTGGCAGATAGGTTCTTTACCTGCTGAATCACCAGAGAAGTCTTTTAGCAACAGGAATAGCTAACAAATAAACTTGTGCAAGTATGCACAGTGCCATCTGAAGCCAATCATATGCAATAGGATTAAATGAATGAAGGCATTTGGGGAAAAAATAAACAGCAGGTAAATTCTCAAAGATGACTACATTGAGGTGAAACCATTATAGGTGGCACATGACCAGATGAAAAATCATGCACCTCCTTCCCTCCTTATTAGTAATACTCCTAATTAATTAAATATGCTATATGTCAATCAAAATATCCCTGTGTATATATTTGAATAAAGGGTTATGCTGGTGAATGGTGAAATCAGATCGTGTCACTAATTCCCATACATTTATTTTATAATCCACATCCTCAAAAAGAAAAGTATTTCTAAAATGTCCAGCCCAGCTCTCTATGAAAGGTGAATATCAAATAAGAAAGTGAGTCTCATTTGCAACTTGTTGGAGGAGGAAATGAAATGCTCAGATACTGGATTAAGTACTAAATAATTTTATACCACAGTCTATCTTTATTAGAAACTGTTGGCTCAGATAGTAAAGAATCCACCTGCAATGTGGAAAACTTGGATTCAACTCCTGTGTTTGGAAGGTCCCCTGGAGGAGGACATGGTGACCCACTTCAGTATTCTTGCCTGGAGAATCCCCACCGACAAGGGAGCCTGGCAGACTACAGTCCATGGGGTCGCAAAGAGTCAGACATGACTGAATGACTAAGCACATCACAGTTATCAGAACAAACAAGTCTATGTCTCTATAAAATTGGTTCCTGGTGTAGGTGGTCTTTTATCTCTTGTGAGGGCAGGACTTGGCTTTTCCTCTCTCCTGCTATTTTGAAAGTCCAGCTGTTCAGCCTGGGGCCTATCTATCTCCTGCCTCAGGACTAGAGTTACATAAGCAAGAAAGAGACTATTAGGGGCATCATTTAGAAAGATATACTAGAGCCAGGTCATGTAGGAGAATGGTTTTCAGCTCTGGAAAGGATTAGTCATTCAATCGTGTCCAACTCTTTGAGACCCCATTGACTATAGCCTGCCAGGCTTTTCTGTCCATGGAATTCTCCAACAAAAAAACTGGAGAGGTTGCCATTTCCTTCTCCAGGTGTTCTTCCCAACCCAAAGATTGAACCCAGATCTCATGCATTGCGGGTAGATCTTTACTATCTGAGTCACCAGGGAAGAACTTTTTCAATTCTAGGGAGATATTAAAAAAAAAAAGAATACTCAGACCTTTCCCTTAGAGTATCTGAGTATGAATGAATGTAATTTAAAACAAATTACTGCCTAGCTTATAATTATTTATTTATGCTAAAAGCAGTTTTAATAATGCCAGTAGCAAAAACAATTGTCTTCAATGGGTAATTAAAACTTATACCATTTAAATCTAAGCTTAAAATTATGAAATGAATCATATCACTAGCTAAAATTTGAGAAACATATTTTTTGCTGCCCACTCTTTCAACAAGCATAGTGGTTCACAGTGCTTTAATTCACATGAGGACCAGATATCAAAAACCTTGGAGATATACTAGCAAATAAGATAATTTTGTCTCATATTTTATACATAAATAGGCAAAATATTGTAAGATATGTACTGGTATCAAGGAAAGTATTAAGCAGAGGAGAGCATAGAGTGAAAGGCTGAATGTCAATCCCTTAAAGAATAACTTTCTTATTGTATAAAAAAGCTATAATGGGACTTCCCTGGTGGCTCAGTGGTAAAGAAGCCACCTGCCAATTCAGGAGATGCAGGTTTGACCCCTGGTCCAGGAAGATCTCACATGCTGTGAAGCAACTAAACCAGTTATTATTGTTGTTTTTCAGTTGCTAATCATGTCTGACACTTCATCCCCATGGACTGCAGCACATCAGGCTACCCTGTCCTTCTCTATCTCCTGGAATTTGCTAAAACTCAAGTCCGTTGAGTTGGCCATGCTATCAAACCATCTCAACTAAGCCTGTGCACCACAACCATTGAGTCTGTGCTCCATAGCCCAGGAGTAGCAACTACTGAAGCCTGCGTGCCCTAGAGCCCATACTCTGCAACAAGAGAAGCCACCATGATGAGAAGACCAAGTATCACAAATAGAGAGTAGACTCTGTTCTCTGCAACTAGAGAAAAACCTATGCAGCAATGAAGACCCAGAACAGCCAAAAATAAATAAATTAAATTAATAAATTAAATAATATTTAAAAAGAACTAATAAAGGTTCTCCAGAGAAACAGACCCAAATGTGTGTGTGTGTGTGTGTGTGTGTGTGTGTGTGTATCTCAATTCTAGTCTAAAGGCTAGAAGCTGTTTTAGAACCAGAAAAAAGCCAACATATCAATTCAAAGACAATCAGGCAGGAAAATCCTCTTACTTGGGGGAAGGTCAGCCTTTTGCTGTATTTTAGTCTTTATCCAACTGGATGAAACCCTCTCACATTATGGAGGGCAATCCCTTTGACTCAGTCTACCATTAAAAAGTTAATCTTATCCAATAACACCTTCAAAATACACATAGAAAAATGGTTGACCAAATACCTGAGAACTCTGTGTTCCATTCTAATTGACATAATAAAGTAACCACCACAAAAACTTTATAAAGATTATTTTTCTTATTTATAAATAAAACTCAATAAATTAATAAAGATGTTGCCAGTTTAAGGAAGTAACTATCCAGGACATCAATTAAAGTTTTTGAGTGCAGTGAATTTATTGTTTATTTGTTTTGTTTGCTGTAATGCAAGTGCTGTCTCTACTTCAAGAAAATAACTAAAGACTGACTGGGTCAATGGTGGCTAGGTACAGCGAATGCACAGTGTATGCTGTTCCAAGATATCAAATTCACATCATGAAATATTTCAGATTTTAAGAGCAGCAACCATTACTAGCTTCCAGTCATATAATACATTTTCGCAATCTCTTTCTCTCACGCTCCCATCTCTATCTAAATATATTTATGCATATATAGACATGTACACACATATGCATATATGTATGTATACACACAGTTTTGTATGTATGTATGTGTATTAGATATGTACACATATATTGTTGTTGCTCAGTCCCTCAGTCATGTCCAAATATTTGAACCCCATGGACTGCAGCACACCAGACTTTCCCTTCCTTCAATCTCCCAGAATTTGCTCAAGCCCAGGTTTACTGAGGCAGTGATGCAATCCAGCTGTCTTATCCTCTGTCATCACCTTCTCCTGCCTTCAGTCTTCCCCAGCATCAGGGTGTTTTCCAGTGAGTTGGGTCTTTATGTCAGGTGGTGAAAGTATTGGAGCTTCAGCTTTAGCATCAGTCCTTCCAATGAATATTCAGGACTGATTTCCTTTAGGATTGACTAGTTTGATCACTTTGTAGTCCAAGGGACTCTCAAGAGCCTTCCCCAACACCACAGTTCAAAAGCACCAATTCTCTGGCACTCAGCCTTCCTTATAGTCCAAATCTCACAGCCGTACATGACTACTGGAAAAAAAAAAACATAGCTTTGACTATACAAACCATTTTTGACAAGCTGATATCTATACTTTATATTATATTGTCTAGGTTTGTCATAGCTTTTCTTCCAAGTAGCAAGCATCCTTTAATTTCATGGCTGCAGTCACCATCTGCAGTGATTTTGAAATAAAGTCTATCACTGTTTCCATTGTTTCCACATCTATTTGCCACGAAGTAATTGGACTAGATTCCATGATCTTAGTTTTCTGAATGTTGAGTTTTAAGCCAGCTTTTTCACTCTCCTCTTTCACCTAGATCAAGAGGTTCTTTAGTTTCTCTTTGCTTTCTGCCATGAGATTAGTGTCATCTTCATATCTGAGGTTATTGATATTTCTCCTGGCCACCTTGATTCCAGGTTGTGCTTCATCCAGCCTGACATTTTGCATGTTGTCCTCTGCATATAAGTTAAATAAGCAGGGTGACAATGTAAGCCTTGATGCATTCCTTTACCAATTTGGAACCAGTCCGTGCTCACTGTCTGGTTCTGACTGTTGTTTCTTGACCTACATACAAGTTTCTCAGGAGGCAAGTAAGGTGGTCTGGTATTCCCATTACTTTAAGATTTTTCCACAGTTTGTTGTGATTGTGCATCACAAAGTCTTGGACATAGTCAATGAAGCAAAAATAGATGTTTTTCTGGAATTCTCTAGCTTTTTCAATGAGCCAATGGATGCTGACAATTTGATCTCTGGTTCCTCTGTCTTCTAAATACAGCTTGTGCATCAAGAAATTCTCAACTCATGTACTGTTGAGAAACCTAGCTTGGAGGACTTTGAGCATTCCTTTGCTAGCATGTGAAATGAGTGCAATTGAACATTCTTTGGCACTGGCCTTCTTTGGAGTTAAAATGAAAACTGATATTTTCTCATCCTGTAGCCACTGCTGAGCTTTCCAAATTTGCTCGTATATGGAGTGCAACACTTTAACAGTATCATCTTTTAGGATTTGAAATAACTCAACTGGAAATCCATCACCTCCACTAGCTTTGTTCATACTGATGCTTTCTAAGGCCCACTTGAGTTCGCACTTGAAGATGTCTGGCTCTAGGTGACTGAACACCCAGTCATGGTTATCTGGGTCATTAGGATATTTTTTGTATAGTTCTTCTGTGTGTTATTGAAACCTTTTCTTAATATCTTCTGCTTCTGTTGGGTCCCTACTATATGTGTCCTTTACTGTGCCATCTTTGCATGAAATATTTCCTTGGTATCTCTAATTTTCTCGAAGATATCTTTAGTCTTTCCATTTTATTGTTTTCCTCTATTTCTTTTCATTGATTATTGAGGAAGTCTCTATTATTTCTCACTGCTATTCTTTGGAATTCTGCATTCAGGTGGATATATCTTTCATTTTCTCTTTTGCCTTTCACTTATCTTCTTTTCTTAGCTGTTTGTAAGACCACCTCGGACAACCATTTTGCCTTTTTGCATTTCTTTTTCTTGGGGGTTGTTTTGCTTACCATCAATATTTGCTTACCATGCAATATTATGAACCTCTGTCTACAGTTCTTCTGGCACTCTGTCTGTCATATCTAATCCCTTGAAACTGTTTGTCACTTCCACTGTATAATCATAAGGGATTTGATTTAGGTCATACGTGATTGGCCTAGTGGTTTTTCCTACTTTCTTCAAGTTAAGTCTGAATTTTGCAATAAGGAGTTCATAATCTGAACCACAGTCAGCTCCTTGTCTTGTTTTTGCTGACTGTATAGATCTTTTCCATCTTTGGCTACAAAGAATATAATCATTCTGATGTAAGTATTAACCATCTTGCGGTTTCCATGTATAGAGTTGTCTTCTCATATGTTGCTGGAAGAGGGTGTTTTCTATGACCAGTGTGTTCTCTTGGCAAAACTTTGTTAGCTTTTGCCCTGTTTAATTTTGTACTTCAAGGTCAAACTTGCCTGTTACTTCAGGTATCTCTTGACTGCCTACTTTTGCATTCCAGTCCCCTATGATAAAAAGGACATTTACCATATATATATATATATGTACATATACTACAAACACTAAGCTTCCTTGGTTCCTCAGAGAGTAAAGAGTCTGCCTAAAATGTGGGAGAACTGGGTTCAATCCCTGAGTTTGGAAGATCCCTGGAGAAACGAATGGCTACCCACTCCAATAGTCTTGCCTGAGAAATTCAGTGGACAGAGGAGCCTGGCAGGCTACAGTCTGTGGGGTCGCAAAGAGACAGACACAACTGAGTGACCAACACACACACACGCACACACACATTCCAAACATTATCACAGTAAATGTCTGAAGATATTTCCAAATGCCCCTGAGGAAAAAAACTCCCCCTCCCCACCCCCAAGGTGAGGATCACTGGTCTAAATATATGCCTGAAAATACAGTGGGTTGTATTGCAAGAGAACATTGATCTTTGGGAATCCAGTGATTTATAGAAGCCTGCTAGTAAGTTTGTTCTTTTTTTCTGAAGAGACATCACCTCAGTTCTCTGGATTGTTCATCACAAATACAATTATGGCCTTGACAAAGACACATCTTTGGCTTGAACTTGATGTTTAACCACAAAGCAGACTGGAATACAACAGACCTATGGAGAAATGTCTCCCAACATCCACACTGTTGACTATAGACTTTAATTAGTAAGCACCCAGTGGGAATACAAGGCCAAAATGCAATCCCCGCTGGGACTTCTCAAGTGGTACAGTGGTAAAGAATTTGCCTGCTAATACAGGAGACATGGTTTCAATCCCTGAGTGGGAAAGATCCTCCAGAGTAACAAATGGCAACCCACTCCAGTATTCTTGCCTGGAAAATTCCATGGACAGAGGAGCCTGGTGGGCTGCAGTCCATGGTGTTGCAAAGAGTCAGACATGGCTGCACACTTATGCATAGTCCCCTCTAATTTGCATTTGGTTGTGTTAAGTCATTTCAGTTGTGTCCAACTCTTTGCAGTCCTGTGGACAATGGCCTGCCAGGCTCCTCTGTCCATGGGATTCTCTAGGCAAGAAGACCAGAAGGAGTTGCCAAGCCCTCCTCCAGGGGATCTTCCCAACTCTGGGATCGAACCCACATTTCTTATGTCTCCTACATTGGCAGATGGATTCTATACCACTAGCAGCATCTAATTTTCATTTAGATCCTCAAATGTAAAGCCAAGATCCTATGTTCTTAATTTCTAATTCCTTTTCTTTTTTTTAGACAAAAGTGCTCATTTAGACTTAATCTGAATTAGTTCATCACTTGGGCCTCCTTCCAATGTAGGGAAATGAGGCAGTTTAGCACTCCTAACTGCTTATGTTGAATTATTTCAACAAATGTTCAATTGGCTAGTTGTATTGGACTCTTTGCGACCCCATGGATTGCAGCATGCCAGACCTCCCTATCCCTCACCATCTCCCAGTTTGCCCAAGTTCATGTTCATATCACCAGTGACACCATCTAGCCATTTCATCCTCTGATGCCCTCTTTTCCTTCTGCCCTCAAATAATCCCAGAGTTAGTAACAATAAATATGTCTTAATAATTTATTATTTTCTGAGGTGTTTTGGGCATCTCATCTTACCCATGCAGTATCTGCAAATTTGCTAAGGGGAAACTGGCGATAGAACATCAGCTGAAACTACAAAGTTACTTTTTTCTAGGTAATCACCATTGCATTTGCACATAAAACCCAACCATGCTTTAAAATGGAGTTAAATTTGATTTTACTCAAATGTACTTTCTGACTCAATTCCAGATTAGTCTATTTGCAATAATGTATCAGGAACTTGAAAAACCAAGAAAGAAATTACACATTTGCTGTTGGTGTATATGTTTGTTTATACACATGCAGAGCTATGTAGTTTAAGAACTGAATTTTTAGGAAAGAATCCAGATGGAAAGAGCTTTTTCTATTTAAAACAAAGAAACAAAAGTCTTACAGTATGCTGGCACACATAATGGTTTCCTGGATAAGCCGCAGCAGCTTGGGTTACACGGGAATTTCAATGGCATTCCTTTTAGGGCTGTAGCATACTGGCTCAAAGAGAGTAAGTATCTTTATCCACTGGACACCCAAAGGTATTCAAGAGCACTCAAAACTAAGATGGCGGCTTTTAGATTTAGAGATATGTGCCAAAGGATTCATTTAGGTAAGAGTCCTTTTGAGATTTAATAATTCCAATTTGTTCATCATCAGTTAACGAGGGAAACTTTCCCAAACAGAAGTATCACGTTTGAGCCCTTAATAAGGCACTTGGATTATAATTCCGAGAATGAATGGGGCCTGTTCATGGAGTCAGGCAAGAATAAGCACAAGACTCCCTGCCAAGGAAAAATGAGAATCAATTCATAATACGTGCTTTTTAATTTCATCTTTTAAAAAAACGTATTGTGAGCATAGGTACACAAATTGCAAATGTATAACTCAGTAAACGTTCACGAATACATGTGTTTATGTGGCCATCATCCAACCTCAATTGCATAAAAATTTAAACAATCCAGAAAGCTTCATTGTGTACCTTCAAATCAGTGCCCCTTAAACTGTGTGAGTCATTCTCTTTGTTATTATTTTTTAACTTATATTATTTAACTATAGTTGATTTATAATGTTTTATTAATTTCTTCTGTATAGTAAAATTATCATCACACCTATATATACATTACTTTCATATTCTTTTTCATGATAGTTTATCACAGGATATTGAGTATAGTTTCCTATGCTATACAGTAGGAACTTGTTATAACTTATCCATTCTATAGGTAATAGTTCAGTTCAGTTCAGTCCAATCTCTCAGCTGTGTCCAACACTTTGCGACTCCATGAACCACAGCACTCAGTCCTCCCTGTCCATCACCAACTCCCAGAGTTCACCCAAACTCATGTCTATTGAGTCAGAAATGCCATTTAATCATCTCATCCTCTGTCATTTCCTTCTCCTCCTGCCTTCAATCTTTCCCAATATCAGGTTATTTTCAAATGTGTCAGCTCTTCACATCAGGTGACCAAAGTATTGGAGTTTCAGCTTCAACATCAGTCCTTCCAATGAACACCCAGGACTGATCTCCTTTAGGAAGGACTGTTTTGATCCTCTTGCAGTCCAAGGGACTCTCAAGAGTCTTCTCCAACACCACAGTTCAAAAGCATCACTTCTTCAGCACTCAGCTCTCTTTATAGTCTAAATCTCACATCCGTACATGACTACTGGCAAACCATAGCCTTGACTAGATGGACCTTTGTTGACAAAGTAACGTCTCTGCTTTTGAATATGCTACCTAGGTTGCTCACAACTTTCCTTCCAAGGAGTAAGCGTCTTTCAATTTCATGGCTGCAATCACCATCTGCAGTGATTTTGGAGCCCCCCAAAATGAAGTCAGCCACTGTTTCCATTGTTTCCCCATCTATTTGCCATGAAGTGATGGGAATGGGTGCCATGATCTTCGTTTTCTGAATGCTGAGCTTTAAGCCAACTTTTTCATTCTCTTTCATTTTCATCAAAAGGCTTTTTAGTTCTTCTTCACTTTCTGCCATAAGGATGGTATCATCTGCATATCTGAGGTTATTGATATTTCTCCCGCAATCTTGATTCCAGCTTGTGCTTCTTCCATCCCAGCGTTTCTCATGATGTACTCTGCATATAAGTTAAATAAGCGGGGTGACAATATACAGCCCTGATGTACTCCTTTTCCTATTTGGAACCAGTCTGTTGTTCCATGTCCAGTTCTAACTATTTCTTCTTGACCTGCATGCAGGTTTCTCAAGAGGCAGGCCAGGTGGTCTGGTATTCCCATCTCTTTCAGAATTTTCCAGAGTTTATTGTGATGCACACAGTCAAAGGCTTTGGCATAGTCAATAAAGCAGAAATAGATGATTTTCTGGAACATGTGTCCACTAATCCTAAACTTTTGCTATCATTGACTTTTACAAATGCAAATATATAAAATACAAAAATAGTGTCTTTTATTAAATCTACATCAGTTTCTAAAAACTATTATTACTTAACCACTTTTCTGGTGATAGTGGTTAAGTATCTTGATGTTTCCAAAATTCTTTAAGATCATCTACAGTGTTCTAAGTCACCAGTAGCTACTGACACCTGGCGAATAATTGTTTTATCCTTTATTTTACTATTACAATATTAGGTCAATGTCCTTACACAAGAACATTTATGAGAACAAGGTTAAAAAAAAATGGCAGGTAGGAAAGCATATCAGGGGAGGTAGTATAAAAACTGAGGTTCTTAGCAGGATCTAAGATAAGCATGGGGATGAGTAAAAGTGCATTGCTATAGTCACATTTTCCTAGTAAGTTCAGATTTCCCATTGAAGAAAGCCCTTCACAAACAGGAAAAAAAAAAAAAAAAAAAACAGAAAACTATTCTTCTGTTACTTTAGCTATTTAAGCTCTTATGAAACCTAATTAAAGAAGACATAGAAAAGTCCTCCAATTGTGTCATTTCTTGTTAAGGAACCATCCTTGGTTGTTTAATGGAAATAGACATTCATTTTCCCATCATTATTTTTTGTTTTAATAGATGAGTATTTTTTTTCCTCTCTAAACAGTGACCTTGCTTTGAACACAAGCACGCACATGTGCACACACACAAACACAAATACAGATACAAGAGAAAACATTTATGTTTCTCTAACCAAATTTGTTCTTCTTATGTCTGTTTCCCAATAAGATAATTATGATGCAACACAGAAAATATAGGTGTCAAGGGCTGCATAGTCATTCTGGCTTATTAAAGGTCTGAGTGGGATAACTAGAGGTAGGCCCTCTAGTAAGAGCATATCATTCATGGCATCAGAGCAGTGAAAATAACATTAGCTTTTGTGATTCCTGTCCTATGCCTAAAGGGGATAAACAGTGGAAGACATCACAGAGGACATTAAATCTTCTTTGGCTTGGTTCATTTGTACAGGCTTTCTGAATGGGATGGTATTGCCACTGATGAGTTTCTTTGAAATGACTGTTTTCTCCAGCTGTATTTTATAAATGGTTGTTGCATTAAAGAGTAAATGAAACTTCCCTGAAGAACACACTCCACCATGACTTTAGTGTCTTTACTGACACATCTGTGAAGACGGATGGACGCTAAAGAGCTAGCTGCAAACTAAGTGAGTCATATTTGTCTCTCAGGGATGTTTTATATGCTGCAAAGTGTGACAAAGGCCATTACAGAGATTATATTTCCCAGCAATGAATCTGCCGTCCATCCTCTGCTATTCCAAACATTCAGACAATTGCTATAGAATTACTTCTGGCCTGGAAAGCTAGCAGTCATTGACTAGCTGCCCTGATATTTTCCCTGAAGATAGGGCAATGCCGGTAAATTTCTTATTTGAGAATGGGTAGTGAAAAAAAAATTAAAAATCACTTTCTAAATCCTATCTACTCAAAGCTTTTAAAAACTCTTTTCCAGAGTTCATGTTGATACTCATATATGTTCCTAATGGTCAACTAAATTAAAATGCTTAATCCCACAAAACATTGTTGGTTTTCCTCTAAAATGGGCATCCAGTCAAACTATCAGTTTACAGATGTTAAATTGGTTCAGTCAAGGCAAGTAAAATCCTTCTTTTATTTATTGAACAATTTCTAAGCTGGGAATGGGTCCCCTTGAGGGGATGATGAGAGTAAAATGAGGTCACACATTGTAGCAAAAGAATATAATCAAGTCATTGATTATTTGATGCCAGTCAGAAAGTGTTCACATTAATACACTTACTAAATGCACTGATGATCTGACAGATGTTTCCAGGAAGTAAGGTCAATTCAAGATTGTAGTTAAAGGATGAATTGATGACTTGAAAAGTGCAAAATTGGACCACACTTTTAAGACACATGGATGCAGTAAAAATGCATGTGCTGCTTATTAAAGCCATATTAGACCCAAGAAAGAAAGGCACTCTTTGGTCCAGCATGCCTGTTAGTTCTATGATTTCTCACGTTGCTAGTGGTTCAACATCCTGTGTGTGTATATGCTCAGGACTGAACCGACATCTCCTGTGGCTCCTGCCTTAGTAGGCAGAATCTTTACCACTGAGCCACCTAGGAAGCCATCTCACATCCTGTATCTGTTCCCAAATTACTCAGTATGTGGTAGACTCTGAACCATAACTTTTGGCATCTCCACAATTGTGTCCTTTGTATCTTTAATGGAGTTTCACTTTATACCCAAAGCTCCATTTCTCAAATCAGGGATGGGATCTTCTATTTTTTCATAACTGACATTAAGTATTATGTTCATGTGATTCAGGAGTAGTGTCACATGTTGTACTTAACTGAAAGAAATGGTAAGTGGGATATTATTATGAATGAACCCAAAAGTAACAAAACAAAAGTATCAGTAACACCAATGCATATTTTTTATGCATGTGCTATTTCTCCTGAAACTAATTTTATATACATATTAGAATGCCTGTAATGATATGTTATATATGTGATATATACACATTATCATATATATTAGAATAATGTAACATAGTTTCACCATGGTTTTCCTTTTAATAAACAACACAGTCTCTGCATCTTTACCCTTCCTTTTGCCACATGAGAGAAACCATAATGCTCAGCAGAGAAACTTATGCATGTAAAATTACATGAAAACAACAAAAAATAGTGGACAAACCTACTTTCTGTCATTTTAGAAAGTTAATCAGCTTCTTCCAGGAACAGTATTATATCTAAAGAACTGGAGGTAGGCATAGCAGGCAGAGGAAAGCATAACATGACTGAGAATATAATAAATAATTAATTTTGTATTCCTGGGAAACTTCTATATCTTGTGTGTCCCCTTATTATTGGAGAATTCTAAATATATTACATCTAGCTAGACCCCAAACCCAAGAATAGGAGTTGGTAATGGACAGGGTATCCTGGCATGCTGCAGTCCATGAGGTCGCAAAGAGTCGGACAGAACTGAGCAACTGAACAGAACTGAAACCCCAAATCACTTATTACCATGCTGACTAATAGTTAGTTACTTAGATTCATGTCAATGTATGGCAAAAACAATACAGTATTGTAAAGTAAAAAAATAAATAAATAAATAAATAAATAAATAAAAATAAAAATTTTAATTAAATTTAAAAAAGAAATAATTAATATGGTTTGGTGTAATGCATTTCTCCTTTACCCTTAAAAAAGTGTGCATGCATATGTATATAAGCATATCACATGGAAATATACCTTTATTATACAATTCAGACAGTCCTGGTAAATTGCTGAGAAAGAATTAATAATCACGGCTTTGTGTAAGTGGTAAGGAAAAACCTTCCTTACAGCAACTAGATAAGAGACAAAAACCAGTTGACTGAATTGACTTAGAATATAGCAGAAAAATGGAAGTAATGTCAGGAGCTCAGGAGAACCAGGTTTGTTTTGCTGATAAATCAGGTTTTGATAAAGTTTTGTCAAGTTGATAAATCAGGTTTTGTTTTGCTTTATGGCTGTGCCACATGGCATATGAGATCCCAGTTCCCAAACCAGTGATCAAACTTGTGGCCCCTGTGTTAGAAGTGTAGAGTCCTAACAACTGGACAACAAGGGAGGTCCTGATAAATTAGGGTTTTAAATATGTAAGATCACTGTCAGAAAAAAGACTGAAAATATCATAAAATATGTAGCTCTAGCTACATAGTAGCTAGTAGACTAGATGGTATATAACTAAATTTTAGCCAGCAGTCCTAAAGATCTTAAACTGTTCAATGAGCCTTGCATGTTCTCCCCTTTTACTTCTTTCTGTTTCAAATTCAACCCACTATTTGAAACAAACAAACAAACAAAAAAGGCAAGAAAATTAAAACAAACTCCATAATTGGAATTCCTGCTACTATAAAAGGAGATAGAGAAAAGCAAGGAGGTAACTTTTCATATATAATTTTTCATGTTATATTCAGAAAATATTCATAGCTATGATATATCATTAAATAGGTATATAAAATAAACTATATGTCTACATTTTATAATTATAAATGTATATAATTTATTTCTCAATTTTTATGGAGAGCAGAAAAAAGTATAAAAGTGAGGATTTAGAAAGTATGAGATATTTTGAAATGGGATTATATAGGATATCCAAGTTCCAGATGTTCAAGCTGGTTTTAGAAAAGGCAGAGGAAACAGAGATCAAATTGCCAACATCCACTGGATCATGGAAAAAGCAAGAGAGTTCCAGGAAAACATCTATATCTGTTTTATTGACTATGCCAAAGCCTTTGACTGTGTGCATCACAATAAACTGTTGAAAATTCTGAAAGGGATGGGAATATCAGACCACCTGACCTGTCTCTTGAGAAACCTATATGCAAGTCAGGAAGCAACAGTTAGAAGTGCACATGGAACAACAGACTGGTTCCAAATAGGAAAAGGAGTACATCAAGGCTGTGTATTGTCACCCTGCTTATTTAGCTTACATGCAGTGTACATCATGAGAAACGCTGGACTGGAAGAAACACAAGCTGGAATCAAGATTGCCGGGAGAAATATCAATAATCTCAGATATGCAGACACCACCCTTATGGCAGAAAGTGAAGAGTATCTAGAAAGCCTCTTGAGGAAAGTGAAAGAGGAGACTGAAAAAGTTGGCTTAAAGCTCAACTTTCAGAAAATGAAGATCATGGCATCTGGTCCCATCACTCCATGGAAAATAGATGAGGAAACAGTGGAAACAATTTCAAACTTTATTTTGGGGGGCTCCAAAATCACTGCATATGGTGATTGTAGCCATGAAATTAAGAGACACTTACTCCTTGAAAGGAAAGTTATGACCAACCTAGATAGCATATTCAAAAGCAAAGACATTGCTTTGCAAACAAAGGTTCATCTAGTCCAGGCTGTGATTTTTCCAGTGGTCATGTATGGATGTGAGCATTGGACTATGAAGAAAGCTGAGTGCTGAAGAATTGATGCTTTTGAACTGTGGTGTTGGAGAAGACTCTTGAGAGTCCCTTGGACTGCAAGGAGATCCAACCAGTTCATTCTGAAGGAGATCAACCCTGGGATTTCTCTGGAAGGAATGATGCTAAAGCTGAAACTCCAGTACTTTGGCCACCTCATGCGAAGAGTGGACTCATCGGAAAAGACTCTGATGCTGGGAGAGATTGGGGGTAGGAGGAGAAGGGGACGACCGAGGATGAGATGGCTGGACGGCATCACCGACTCAATGGACGTGAGTTTGAGTGAACTCCGGGAGTTAGTGATGGACAGGGAGGCCTGGCGTGCTGTGATTCATGGGGTCGCAAAGAGTCGGACATGACTGAGTGATTGAACTGAACTGAACTGAACTGAACTGAGGATACCCAGAGAGCAAATGTATCTAAAAATGACTAATTAAATTTGGAGGATAGAAATAGGTAGTTATATAGTGAGTTTCCATGTCTTCAATGAAGGTTCAGGAATAGTCAAATAGCTCTTTGGAGATTGTCTCTGCCAAGCATATTCTTATTTTCCATATTCTCGTGTGAGTGCCAGAAGTTTAAACTAGGGAAAACTGTAAGTATATATTGTTCTATGCTACTTGTGCCTAGCATTATCTCAGCGAGTAACTGTTGAACAGTTCTGTGATTTAAATCCATGCTGTTCATCATCCTTCCAAAGTTTATCCATAGGGTTACAGGAGAATTTCAGTCCATCACTTCATGGCAAATAGATGGGAAAACAGTGGAAACAGTGGCAGGCTTTGAGTTTTGGGGCTCTTAATTCACTGCAGATGGTGACTGCTATCATGAAATTAAAAGACACTTGCTCCTTGGAAGAAAGCTATGACCAACCTAGACAGCAAATAAAAAAGCAGAGGCATTACTTTGCCAACAAAGGTCTATCTCATCAAAGCTATGGTTTTTCTGTATTCATGTATGGATATAAGCTTTGGACTACAAAGAAAAACGAGCACTAAAGAACTGATGCTTTTACTGTGGTGTTAGAGAAGACTCTTCAGAGTCCTTTGGACTGCAAGGAGATCCAACCAGTCCATCTTAAAGGAAATCAGTCCTGAATATTCATTGGAAGGACTAATGCTGAGGCTGAAACTCCAATACTTTGACCACCAGATGCAAAGAACTGATTATTGGAAAAGACCCTGATGCTGGGAAAGATTAAAGGCAGGAGGGAAAGGAGGTGACAGAGGATGAGATGGTTGGATGGCATCACCAACTCAATAGACGTGAGTTTGAGCAAGCTCTGGGAGTTGGTGACGGACAGAGGAGCCTGGTGTGCTGCAGTCAAGGGGTCACAAAGAGTCAGACACAACTGAGTGACTGAACTGACTGTTCATCATCCTTCCAAAGTTTATTCTTAGGATTACAAGAGAATTTCAGGGCAGCCTCATTTTACAGTTTTTCCACTTTAAATTGTTTTGCTTTGAATTATTTACAATGATTGATGTGGATTCATTTAGTATATAACGTCACTATGTTACCACTCTTTTTTAGGTCATTTAATCTTACTCAGCACATAGTGCAATTTATTACAAATAATGCACAAGAATGAGAAATATGTGCCCCTTGCCAATCAAAACTACATGAAATTACAAGATCACGTGAAATATCAAGATTCATTCCACAATTACATGAAATCACTCAACTTTATTTCAGTTCATAAGGGAAACAGGAAGTTCTTATCTGAATAAGACCTAGACTATTTTTAACACTTTGCTTTGGGATATTCATTAATGAGACCAGCTGGTGAAAAAAAAATCAAACTTTGAACCATAGTTATTTTAGATTATTCCCACCTGGCAACTTGTTTTAGTGCTTCCTGCATTCCTCATTTAAAAAGTCCACTTCATATTTCATTTAGAGTCTCTCTGATGAAGGAACCATCTCCCCTATTTCTGAGTACCCATGTTGTGTTTATAGTTGTAAGTTTAGTTTAACTCTTGGGTAGAAATTATGTGTTTTAAAAAATATAACTAAGGAAGATTATATGAATTAAGTGATTCATAAATTTGTTGTGTTGTTGGGATCATACCCTATTTTTCTATTAAGAACAATTTTCTGCCATTAAGAGTTCACCATTTAAGGTATTTTCAGCTGAAGATTTAACTTCTTGCTCAGTGATGTCTGACTCTTTTCAACTCTACAGACTGTATAGCCCACAAGGATCCTCTGTCCATGGAAATTTATAAGCAAGAATACTGAAGTGGGTTGTGATAGCCTTCCCCAAGATATCTTCCCAACCCACGGTTTGAACTTGCATCTTTTGGGTCTCCTGCTTTGGCAGGCAGATTCCTTACCAACTGCATCACCTGGGAAGCCCTTTTAATTTCTTGCTAAAACTCAGAAAAAGTCCTGTGGATTATACAACCATTTAAATTGTCCTCAGTTACTTATACTTTACTTTATAAGTAATTGAAGGACATGGAAATCAGTATTTATAGGAAGACTGGGATATATCTTTGTTGTATTTACTCCCTTTCTGATAGTGAAGGAAAGACACTCATTAACATTATACATTTGATTTTTTAAAAATCTGTAAGTTAAATTGTTATTCATGTGCAAGGTAGATATCCAAAGTGAGTTTATATGTACAAAGTTACCTGGTATTTCTTACATTGAGCACATTAAATCCCATCCTCCAATAATGAATTGATTTAAATAGTTGGAAAATAAGTGCAATACAAGATATGAAGATGGTCTTATGTTCAGAGACACAGAAAGTAAGTACATGGCTTTTGGATTTGACCAAAACTGGGTTGGAATCTCCTTTCTCACACTGGCTCTGTCACAGTGAACACATTATATTTTACTAGTTTCTTCAGCTACAAAATATCAGTAATGGATAACCATTGTCTCTTGCAAGTTATTCTGTATATTCAGTGGTACATGATAGGTGTTCAATGGAAGATAATCATGTTGGAAGTATTATAATAATGAGAGCTCAGGAAACATTGACTGGTAGACAGTCAGCATACCACACACTGTTGCCATGTGGCATGCTAAATACAAACTATCGTCTATATTTAAATCACCACAATCTCTATATTGCCCCTGAGGAGACAAGAACTACAAATTTTCTCTTTCTACAGTTTCAATTAAGAAAAAAATATTCTATACCTGGAGAGCTCTTAAGAAAACAATTTCACAGTTTCACCTAAAATATGAAAACTAAAATAGAGAGCAAATAATTTGAGAATCAAGGCAAGAATCCAATTGCTAAAATTAAGATATCTAATCTTTTTTGCTTAATCACAAGGGACAGAAAACCCATTGACATCATTATTACTATCCTGATATTTTAGAAAATATATGCTATAGTACGCATAGTGTTACAAAGTGCTTACTGTCACAACAAAAGGTAGACATTAGGATCATCTCTGTTTTACAGATGTGACTTTTGATGCACAGTGCTCAGAACAGGAATCAGCTAGGTTTGTTGAATTAAATAAGTAAACTGTGCTTGTGCTAAGTTGCCTCAGTTGTGTCTGACTCTTTGCAACCCCACGGGCTGTAGCCCTCCAGGCTCCTCTGTCCATGGGATTTTCCAGGCAAGAATACTGGAGTGGGTTGCCATCTCCTTCTCCAGTGGATCTTCCCAAACCAGATATCCTACCTGTGTCTCTTATGTCTCTGCAGGCAGGTTCTTTACCACTAGCACCAGATGAATTAATTTATTAAAAGACCATTTCTGTCAGAAAAATTACCCAGGGCTATACAACTTGAAGTTCAGAAGGATTTAAAACTAGGGTCCCATGTAGGAGAGGAAACTCCTCCATGTAGCAGGAATACTGATCTGATTCAAGATTGTTGGTCAGGGCCATTGCTGAAACTTAAACATGATCAACCCCCTGTGTCAGGCTTGGGTGTCTGTATGCCCAAGGGAGGGAAGGTAAAGGACTTAAAGAGCAGAGCCATTGAGGACTTTGAACTTGGGTGCACAATCCACAGAGAAAAGTGATTGTCATAAGTTTCTAATAGCATTCCTCTGTCTCCACTTTTGGAGCATTTTTAGACATACTGATTCATGGGTTTCCCTCAACAGATACAAAGGCAGAGCTCCAGGAGGCTGAGGCATTCTTGATTAGCCAGAATTGAGAAGAGCTGAAACTCTGACCAGCCCTGAGGATACAGTTAAATTTTAAAGTTTTTCCTGTATCTGTTTCATGTCTAGAGAACAGAACTCTATTAGATCTGTTGAGTAAATAAATGAGTAGGTGTCTTAATTAAATATCCTTGACAGACTTCCTAAGTTAATATTGCATTTTTCATATCTAAGCTTAAACTTACTCAGTGGCTTCCTATAACCACTCTGATCAATTTTCTAGTCACTTTCCAACTTGGCTCAGCCTCACACCTAAAGCTCACATTTCCCTAACTCCTTCTCTCTAGTTAGTATCCCAGGAACTAACGATTAATAAAAGCACTCACAACACATTCATTGATCATTACAATTATTTGTGGCACTTTAAAACGTGGATGCTGTAGGTTCTTACAGTCTCATTTCCCACTTATAATCCACATATAGAGCCAGCATGCATGCTCAGTCATGTTTGAGTCTTTGTGATCCCATGGCTCCTCTGTCCATGGAATTTTCCAGGCAAGAATACTTAAGTGGCTGCCACTTTCTACTCCAGTTTATCTTCCTGACTCAGGGATTGAACTCAGGTCTCCCACATTGCAGGTAGATTCTTTACCACTGTGCCACCCTGGAAGCCTCTAGCCCACATATGCTCTCCAACTCTTTGTGACCCTGTGGACTATAGCCTTCCAGGCTCCTCTGTCCATGGAGATTCTCCAGGCAAGAATACTGGAGTGGGTTGTGATGCCTTCTTCCAGGGGATCTCCTCAACCCAAGGATCAAACTCAGGTCTCCCACATTGCAGGTGGATTCTATACTGTCTGAGCTACCAAGGAAGCCCCAAAATACTGGAGTGGGTAATCTATCCCTTCTACAGGAGGAACTTCCTGACCCAGGAATTGAACCAGGTTCTCCTGCATTGCAGATGGATTCTTTACCAGCTGAGCTACCCAGGAAATCTATAACCCATATATATTTACAGTCTATTGATAGTAAAATATTCACCCACAAACACACAACCTCACAGCTCCTCAGCCAAGGCTTTTGCTCATGTTGGTTCCTGTTGGCTCCCAGTTGCTAATGAGACTTACTGAGGCTCCCACCTATCTCCAAGGAAGCAGTATATGAAAGCTCAAAGGACTCATTGCTTTCATCAATCTTGATAATAGTCATCTCTCATTCAGATAGACCACCATGAACTGTGGGATTCAGGGAAATGCTCCGTGCTTCTGGAAGCCTTCACACACCATGGTGAACTCTATAAATCTCACCAATGAATAGGCAATATTTAACAGAAAATTACTCTATATAGTGGCCTACCTTTTCACCTAGCTAAGCAGTACTATTTTGCAAACTTACCTTAAAATGAAATGTGACTTAAATTCATAACGCTTTTATTAGAATTATAATGCTTCATTTTCAGTAACACTTGGATTTTGAAATACTAGTTTGTTTCTTCTTCTTTAGTCTTTAATTGTTAAAAAAGAAAAACATAGCCAAGGATAACTACTTATAATGAAAGCGTAGCTGAAACATTCTTTATAACAAATTAACAGGAAGGATATCACAGTGGAGATAAAATAGACAGCTAAATTAACTTGGCATAACATATGAATCAAGACATTTCCTACAATCCTACATTAGTTTGTGGAATAAAAATATTACTATTAAATGATGATGATTGTGTTATTAACTACTATAATTTTGGGCTTCAGTGCTGGAAGCCTTTCACTTAAGTATCAATATAATGATGCACTATATAAGTGCATTAGTACTTTACTAATGCAAGGTAAATCATTTAAATATTGCTGTTTAGCTGCTCAACTATGACTTCACAATCTGACTCAAATATGTTGTCCCATCCAAAATGACCTATTGTTGTATTTAATGCTCTACTATCCTATAGATAGAAATAATAATGACATTTTAATTGGAAATTTTTAGGGTTCCTAATGGTAAATAATTGGAAATTTAGTGCTACTTGACAATTACTTTAGTCCAAAATCTAATTAAGTTACTGAGAAAATATTTCAAGCAACTATATCAGTTACAACTAAGAAAAAATAAATTAATATCAAATATTAAAAATAATAGCTATATGTTGAGCCTCTGTAATATCTTTGTCATTGTGAGTTTCTTTCTTACTTTGGTTTAAATCTTTATTTAGATATGTAACTTAGACAAACTTCCTTCAGCTTCTGCAACATAACAGAAGGCAAGATAAGAAGCTTAAAAGAGTTTCAAGTAAAACAAGTACATTTAAGGAAGAAATAGGAATTAATTGCTCTAGCTATCTTAGGAAAAAATTCCTACTAAAATTGTTTCTCATGGTTCTGGACTCACTGAAGGGGAAAAAAAAAAATTACAACATAGCAGAATCCTACCAGTTCATCTTACAAAGTAACTCAGCATGAACTAAGAAGAAACAACTGAAATGCAAGATTTATAGAGAAGAAAATTTTTAAAAATATTCTCTACTAGATCTTCAATGTCAAGAGGATTGTCTGGCACATTTTGAACAATATTGGATAACTGAAGGAGTAAAGCAAATAAGCTTAGCTATTGCAACACATAATTAAAAACTGAGTGTACTATTCCAGATGAAGCAGAAAATATAATTTAATGAAAAGAAAGGTACCCAAAAAATGCATGTCACTTGGATTTCTTGTTTTTACTTTTGTGTTGTAAGGTTAATTACACTTTGGCGCAGATCTATAGTCTTACACAATTAAGGAAGAAATAAAAAATTGGACTGAAATCTTAATCAGAGGAATAAACTCCAAGCTCACATTGTCAACTTTGACTATTAATGCATTCTAACAAATGAATTGAATAAAACTGTACTTATATATTCTTTCTTATTCATCCTTTGTTAAAATCAAGTATTTTTCTCATTTAAACAGCTCAATAATCTAGTTAATTATAGCAGAAATCCTCTGATAATAGATATATATCAGCAGGTTTAGTGCAATAAACAACACTACACAAACCTTTATGTAGTCTCTATTACTTGAAGCTGGAACTGCTTAGGGTTTGAAAACAACAACCTTCACATTGAATATATATGGGTTTAAATTGGTATTCTCCCACAACAAGAAGAACTTAAAAACTTAGGCAAACAACTTAAAAACACTAAATTGCAATATTCTAATATATTAATATTAAATGTGGGTAATAAAACCCTAGGAATTTTTTTGTGAAAACAGAATATCTTGCTTACTTGGCACCCATTAAGCACTCCATAAATGGTGTTTTATTAAAAGCATCATCATCAATCAAATCAGTTCAGTCCAGTCGATCATTTGTGTCTTACTGTTTGTGACCCCATGAATCACAGCACGCCAGGCCTCCCTGTACATCACCAACTCCCGGACTTCACCCAAACTCATGTCCATAGAGTCGGTGATGACATCCAGCCATCTCATCGTTTGTCATCTCCTTCTGCTGCTGCCCCCAATCCCTCCCAGCATCAGAGTCTTTTCCAGTGAGTCAAGTCTTCACATGAGGTGGCCAAAGTACTGGAGTTTCAGATTTAGCATCAATCCTTCCAAAGAAAACCCAGGACTGATCTCCTTTAGAATGGACTTGTTGGGTCTCCTTGCAGTCCAAGGGACTCTCAAGAATCTTTTCTAACACCACAGTTCAAAGCATCAATTCTTCAGCGCTCAGCTTTCTTCACAGTCCAACGCTCACATCCATACATGACCACTGGAAAAACCATAGCCTTGACTTTTGTTGGCAAAGTAATGTCTCTACTTTTGAATATACTATATAGGTTGGTCATAACTTTTCTTCCAAGGAGTAAGCATCTTTTCATTGCATGGCTGCAATCACCATCTGCAGTAATTTTGAAGCCCCCCAAAATAAAGTCTGACACTGTTTCCACTGGTTCCCCATCTATTTCCCAAGAAGTGATGGGACCAGATGCCATGATCTTAGTGTTCTGAATGTTGAGCTTTAAGCCAACTTTTTACTCTCCTCTTTCACTTTCCTCAAGAGGCTTTTTAGATCCTCTTCAATTTCTGCCATAAGGGTGGTGTCATCTGCATATCTGAGGTTATTGATATTTCTCCTGGCAATCTTGATTCCAGCTTGTGTTTCTTCCAGCCCAGCATTTCTCATGATGTACTCTGCATGTAAGTTAAATAAGCAGGGTGACAATATACAGCCTTGACGTACTCCTTTTCCTATTTGGAACCAGTCTGTTGTTCCAAATCCAGTTCTAACTGTTTCTTCCTGACCTGAATACAGGTTTCTCAAGAGGCAGGTTAGGTGGTCTGGTATTCCCATTTCTTTCAGAATTTTCCAGTCAAAGGCTTTGGCATAGTTGTATATTTAGTAACTGGCAAAACCTGAGGTGGAATTTATGTTATAATGATTTAAAAAGTATCATAGGATGAAGTGTTGAACTAAGGAGCTCTTTTCTTGCTTTGAATCACACTTAGTCTTGTTCATAGTCTGAGTGACCTCATGTGAGCATCTTCTTTTCTTCCACTCATCAAGAGCAGTCACCTATTTCAACCCACTGTTTTTCCTTGTGTGTCAAAATCCAATATTAATCATGTATCACTCTAAGAAGACTGCACTTCACTTATTATATCTGATTATCATGACCACATAACATTCAAAGGAATTATCAGGGGTGAAGGAAGAAGGTAAGCACTTCATTTTAGGAGAGTGGACTGTTGAAATTACTTGTTTTTAAAAAAAGG
This sequence comes from Ovis canadensis, assembly GCF_042477335.2. Lineage (NCBI taxonomy): Eukaryota > Metazoa > Chordata > Mammalia > Artiodactyla > Bovidae > Ovis > Ovis canadensis. The sequence goes on from NC_091247.1 coordinate 54,995,128, forward strand.
ATTCTAAGGATTTGGCTATCCTGTTGTATTTCAAGCTTATTAAAATTTGTATAAACGACTAAAGCTTTAAAGCATATTTTATAAGCCAGTTTTTCATACATTGGAGAAGGAAATGGCTACCCACTCCAGTATTCTTGCCTGGAGAATCCCAGGGACAGGGCAGCCTGGCAGGCTGCTGTCTATGGGGTTGCACAGAGTCAGACATGACTGAAGCGACTTAGCAGGTTAGCAGTAGCAGAAATATATTTACAAAGACCAGTATCAAATATGTGTTTCCTTTGTACAAACTTGTGATTTTTAAAGTTATATTGGTGATAATTTTACTATAAGATTTTGGTGGATTAATTATACTCAAAGAAGAAATTAAATTTTATTAGAAAAAGAATTAAAGGATCATTGTACAGAATTTAAATTTAAGATCTGTCCCTAACGGTATTTGGGAAAGAGCTGTAATGTCATGTGTAGGTTTCCTTTTTTTTTTCCAACCTGTCTCAAAAATCTCTATGATCCATATTCATATTTTTCCCATAGAGAAGAGAATCCATTGAAAATAACTTTTACTAATAATTTGAAAAAAATTCTTGATGAAAGTGGTTTATTAATTTTGCATAATATTTTTAACTTGAAATATTTTATAATTTCATTTATCATATCTTGAGGTGATAAACTCAACAAGGCTATAACCCTTGCTATGTAAATGTTTATTTTGTTGAACCTTCAATTTTTAAGACAATTTAGATAGGGTTATTCAAGATATTTTTTCTGATGTGACTTGAAAACATGCTTAATTTGGTCAATGTCATATCAATGGCAAAGATGCTAAGAGGCATAACATTTTGAGCTGATATAATAAAAAAATTGTTTCAGAAATATAATATACAAAATTGTCATTTAAAAGCTTTTTTTTTCCAGATGCTTACCCTTTAAACAGGAGTCTTCACAGCTTTAAAAGACAAATAATTGAAATTATCTACTTTAAATAATTCCTGAATAAACATAAAGACAAAAGCTGAGATTGATTAAATGAGTAACACCAAATCATAACAAGCTTATGGAAAATATTAAAATTCAATTATTCTAACAACTCCTATCTCAATTTCACACTTTCCAGGAAAGCCAAACATTGTTCATTATTCAGTCTGTGCTTAGAAAGCCACATATTTTTGTTCATCACTCAGGTTAATTCAGTTGTTTAATAATATATGTATAATAAATATAACTATAGATTTCCCTGGTGGCTCAGATGGTAAATAATCTGGTTGCTATTCAGGAGACCTGAGTTCAATCCCTGGGTTGGGAAGATCCGCTGGAGAAGGGAATGGCTACCCCATTCAGTACTCTTGCCTGGAGAATTTGATGGACAGGGGAGCCTTGTGAGCTATATCCAATGGGGTTGCAAAGAGTCAGACATGATTGAGAGAATAACACTATAACTATTTCACTTTTAATATAAATATAACTATAAATATAGTCAAATATGTTTATAGAATTATATGCATATAGTTTTCCTGCAGAACACTCTTGAGATCAAGTCATAAGAGCTGAATGACATTCAAGACGTAGAATTTCATTTCATGATGTGTCTCATTCCCTAACATCCTGCATAGCATATAATACATTTTTAACCAAAGGTGCATATTTATTTGAAAAAGGCAGGAACATTTATTTTGTTCTATTTTCCTTTGTTCTGTTTGAAGATATAAAAGAAGCAGAATGAAAGATTTTTTGTGAGCAACCTGCTCAAAAAAAAGTAAAATGTTTTATCTAGAGACACATAAAGTGAACTACTTTAAGCTGATAAGAGCCATGATCCTATAAAAAGAAATGTCCTCTTAAAATGCCAAGATTAATTTTATTTATTCAAATTATAATTAAAAATAATCAATTCACAAGAGTGTCAGCTTTATCACATATTTATTTTATGACACCAGGCACTACTAATTAAGCATTCCACTTTGCAATGCCATCAAAAATTCCCGTTATATATGTACATAATTGCTCTGTATTAAACAATGTTGGCATTTCAAATCTATAATTTGTGGTTAAGAATTAATTTTAAAATTCAGTAGTAATTTCCTTAAAATAAAAATGAACAAGGAAACAAACTCAGGCATTTTATTTTATGTCTTCTGTGAGTTTCAAGATAAAGTAATTATGCAATCAGTAATTAATCACTTCTAGTAAACAGTGAAGTTATTGTAATTCTGGAAAATAATGCATTCTGCTTAAATTGTTGAATAATAACCAATGGGGCTTAGCACAAACATTGAGAAAATAAAGATGAGACAATGAAAATAAGGCATGATCCCATAGAAAAGTAAACTAATATGTAAATTATTGTATGTGATTTCTGGATATACATTAAAATTTAATAAATATTGCTAAAGAAGTTTCAATTGAGTTTCCTTTTAGGCCCATAGATATATGTGACTAAGATAATCATGATGGTGTGATCACTCACCTAGAGCCAGACATCTTGGATTGTAGAAAGCATCACTACGAACAAAGCTAGTTGAGGTGATGGAATTCCATCTGAACTATTTCAAATCTTAAAAGATGATGCTGTGAAAATACTGCACTCAATATACCAACAAATTGGGAAAACTCAGCAGTGGCCACAGGACTGGAAAACACCAGTTTTCATTCCAATCTTAAAGAAAAGCAATGCCAAAGAATGTTCAACCACACAATTACACTCATCTCCCATGCTAGCAAAGCAATGCTCAAAATTCTCCATGTTAGGCTTAAACAGTACATGAACTGGGTACTTCCAGTTGTTCAAGCTGGATTTAGAAAGGCAGAGGAAACAAAGATCAAATTGCCAACATCTGTTGGATCATCAGAAAAGCAAGAGAATTCCAGGAAAACATCTACTTCTGCTTCACTGACTATGCCAAAGCATTTGACTGTGTGGATCACAACGAACTGTGGAAAATTCTGAAAAAGATGGAAATACCAGGCTACCTTACCTACCTCCCGAGAAACCTGTATCCAGATCAAGAAGCAACAGTTAGAACTGGACATGGAACAACACACTAGTTCCAAACTGGGAAAGGAGTACATCAAGGCTGTATATTGTCACTGTGCTTATTTCACTTATATGTAGAATACATCATGAGAAACACTGGGCTGGATGAAAATCAAGCTGGAACGAAGAATGCCTGGAGAAATATCAGTAACCTCAGATATACAGATGACACCACACTTACGGCAGACAATGAAGAGGAATTAAAGAACTTTTTGATGAAAGTGAAAGAGGAAAGGGAAAATCGTGGCTTAAAACTCAACATTCAGAAAACTAAGATCATGGCATCTGGTCCCATCACTTCATGGAAAATAGATTCAAAAACAGTGGAAACAGTGACAGACTTTATTTTTGGGGCTCCAAAATTACAGCAGATGGTGACTGCAGCTATGAAATTAAAAGATGCTTACTTCTTGGAGATGGTGATGGACAGGGAGGCCTGGTGTGCTGCGATTCATGGGGTCGCAAAGAGTCGGATACGACTGAGCGACTGAACTGAACTGAACTACTCCTTGGAAGAAAAGCTATGGCCAATCTAGACAGCATATTAAAAAACAGAGACATTACTTTGCCAACAAAGTTCCATCTAGTCAAGGCTATGGTTTTTCCAGTAGTCACATATGGATGTGAGAGTTGGACCATAAAGAAAGCTGTGCACCAAAGAATTGATGCTTTTGAACTGCGGTGCTGGAGGACTCTTGAGAGTTCCTTGGACTGCAAGGAGATCCACCCAGCCAATCCTAAAGGAAATCAGTCCTGTACATTCACTGGAAGGACTGATGCTGAAGCTGAAGGTCCAATATTTTGGTCACGTGATACAAAGAACTGACTCACTGGAAAAGACCCTGATGTTGCAAAAGATTCAAGGCAGGCGAAGGGGATGACAGAGTTGAAATGGTTGGATGGCATTACTATCCCTATGTGTATGAGTTTGGGCATGCTCTGGGAGATCGTGAAGGACAGGGAAGCCAGGTGTACTGCAGTCCATGAGGTCACAAAGTGTCTTACATGACTGACCAACTGAACAACAACAATATCTTCATTTCATTTCAGTTCAGTTCAGTCGCTCAGTCGTGTCTGATTCTGCGACCCCGTGAATCGCAGCACACCAGGCCTCCCTGTCCATCACCAACTCCCAGAGTTCACTCAGACTCCCGTCCATCGAGTCAGTGATGCCATCCAGCCATCTCGTCCTCGGCGGTCCCCTTCTCCTCCTGCCCCCAATCCCTCCCAGCATCAGAATCTTTTCCAATGAGTCAACTCTTCGCATGAGGTGGCCAAAGTACTGAAGCTTCAGCTTTAGCATCATTTCTTCCAAAGAAATCCCAGGGCTGATTTCCTTCAGAATGGACTGGTTGGATCTCCTTGCAGTCCAAGGGACTCTCAAGAGCTCTCCAACACCACAATTCAAAAGCATCAATTCTTTGGCGCTCAGCCTTCTTCACAGTCCAACTCTCACATCCATACATGACCACAGGAAAAACCATAGCCTTGACTAGACGGACCTTAGTCGGCAAAGTAAAGTCTCTGCTTTTGAATATCTTCATTGATCAACTATTAAAAAAAGTGCTGTGCTCTGTTTGACATTTATCTACCAATACATTTTAAGGTTCACTCTTCACTCTTCCTGTTATACCTCACATCTGAGCAAGCTCAAAAGAAATACCACGTGCTTCACAAAATTCAAAGCACATCAGACCTTACTTCCACACAAAATCCCTCATTCTAACCTCACTTTCCTAATTAGCATGAAAGCTTCAAATCTCCAATCTCCGGTCCCTGCTTTGTAGAGATATTTTTTGAATCAAAATTTAGACGTTTGACCTTTCCTCAGAAAGCCACATTATGTGAGTCGTGAATGCTTTCAAATCTTCTTCTTGGGCATAACATTATAAGTCTCAATATCCAAATCAAAATTTAGATGAGGGGTCCATTTCACTTCTTCCAGAATCATTTTTATTTTCTTTGAATAAATCTATGAGATGTTTTGTCAAATTCTATTAACTTTATTTTTAAAAAAGTCAAAGAAAATGGAAAACAATTTGGCCAGGTGTACAATTATACTATGTCAATTATATCCCTTCCATATTTAGTGCTTCCTTTGTATAAGTTTCCTTTCCTTTGATCATTGAGTTTTCACTGCAACCTTTGTAGTTTTAGATTGTCTTTTATCTGAGGCTATTTTTATAAATATTTTGATTATAAGAGGTTAGGTTTTCTAAAGTTATATTAAATTTTGTTATTGAATATACATGTCAATAAGTATGTGTGTGTGCACATGTGTATATGCATGTGTGTGTGTGTGTGTGTGTGTGTTAATTTTACTTTGCAGTCCCTGAGCTTACCCAAATGGAAATTTGTTTTTTTCATTCATCCAGACATTCCTCAGCCATTATGTCTGCAAATTTTACCTCTACCCAATTTATAATAGTATATCTTTTGGGGCATTTAAATTACATGAGCTTCCCTGATAGCTCAGTTGATAAAGAATCCACCTGCAATGTAGGAGACAACCGGTTCAATTCCTGGATCAGGAAGATCCGCTGGAGAAGGGATAAACTACCCACTCCAGTATTATCGGTCTTCCCTGGTGACTCAGCTGGTAAAGAATTCATCTGCAATGTGGGAGACTTGGGTTCAACCCCTGGGTTGGGAAAATCCTCTGGAGAAGAGAAAGGCTACCCACTCCAGTAGTCTGGCCTGAAGAGTTCCATGGACTGTATAGTCCAAGGGGTCGCAAAGAGTCGGACATGACTGAGTGACTTTCACTTTCAGACCTTTTCAAACTATACTCCATACTCTTAAATGACTGATTTTGTTGTTGTTGTTGTTTGATTTAGTTGTTTTGTAATATGTGTGTCTCTTTCCTTTGTGTTATGTGATTTTTTAATACAAATGTCCAGTTCACTATTATCCTGAATGGTGACAAATCTGAAGTTTAAGCTTACAGTTTTATCTTTTTTCAAACATAAAATTTCTTATTTAGCTTCTTTTCAAGTGTATTAGATAGACTCGTTAGTTTCCTGTGCCTTTATTATAGCTTTCTATCTTTGATTTCTTTAAAATCCACTTGTATTAAACTCTATAACTCCAATATTCAGTTTAGATTTTTTGTTTGTTGGATCTTTTTCTAACTTGCTCTTGTTCTTTCATTAGTGATGTGTTTATGGCAGAAGATTCCCTTAGGTACTTAGTTGTTTTTCAAAGTGCTTATTCCTTGAATTTTCAATGTTGAAAATCATTTGGAATTCTGATTGGGTACCTTAATCTAGATATAACTTATATTTGTTTATATCCAGTGACTGTGGACTCTGCCAACTTGAGCCATTTTAAATCTCAAGGTACTTTGGGGAGTGTGGAGAGTAATACAAATGTAAATTCAAACTTGTAGATTTATGAGGAGTGACATAAATTCCCCAAGGATGCATTTTATTCTGACTCAGGACCAAAGCTTATCACTCAGGCATCCTTTCCATTTAAATAAAATTAGATTTTCTTTCAATTTCACCTGAGAAAATTTTTACTTGAATTATTTGACTTTTTGTGGGATCCTTATATCTGAACACTCATCCTGTTGAGCAACTTTGTCTCCCACCAACTAAGTTGTGTAACTCATTCATATTCTGGCTCTAGACCAACAGCCTTGAAAAGTAAACCCAAGGGAAGCACCAGCTTGATTCCCTCCTTCTGATCAAAACTTATGCTTTCTTGTGGCTTCTGGTTTCTTATGATTCTCTTTATCTGTCATTAGCTAAACCAGGAATTGTTTAAAAGTAATAATTTATACTGAAGTTTTATGTGTTGTTTTATTTGGAATGATTTCTTTAAACAATTCCCTCTATGTTCAGAAATAGCACCAGCTTCATCATTGCTGGAAACTATGTCTGTATCTTCTATCATTGATGGTTCAAAAGTATGTTAGGGTACATAAGTTAATATTTCTCTTATACTTTATGCATTTTATTTCATTTAATATGTTGACCTAGACACACACACACATCACACACACATATTCAATATCTAGTCAAACTCCTGATTTCACACATTTCGTTTCTTAGGTATAGATAATTTACCAATAAAATATGTGTATGAATACTCATACATATTTATAATTTCTACATGTGTTAGTTGCTCAGTTGTGTCCAACTCTGTGAGAGCATGGACTGCATACTGCCAGGCTCCCTCTCTATGGGATTCTCCAGGCAAAAATACTGGAGTAGGTTGCCATTCCCTTCTCCAGGGTATCTTCCTGACCTACGGATTAAACCCAAGTCTCCTGCATTGCATGAAGATTCTTTATCATCTGAGCCACCAGGGAAATCTTATAGCTTATTGGTAAGTATGCTGTGCTGTACTGTCACTTCAGTCACGTTCTACTCTTTGTGACACCATGGACTATAGCCTTCCAGCTCCTCTGTCCATGGGATTCTCCAGGCAAGAATATTGGGATGGGTTACCATTCCCTCCACCAGAGGATCTTCCCTACCCAAGGATCATACCTGAGTCTCTTATGTCTCCTACACTGACAGGCAAGTTCTTTATCACCAGCACCTCCCAAGAAGCATATATGTAAGTATAATGAAATAAAAAATATTTTTTCAATGATATTATTATATAGTAAAAAGAATTTAGAGTTGATTTAAAGTCTGAATAATGATAATGATTTTTAATAGTAGAGAAATTTAAAAACCAAAAAGCCATATAAGAATAACTGAAAGAAAACTGAGAAAGAGAGTGAACACACATTTTATTACCTAGATGATATGGACCAATTTCTTGAAAGACACAATTTGCTGAAGGTTCACACAAGGAAAAAAAACAACAACAGACTATCTAAATAGGTCTATATCTATCAAATAAATTAAGTCAACAATTATAAACAATAATTGAAACCACAAAATTGACTGAGCTTTTGTACTTAGTCACTCAGTCATGTCCGACTCCTTGCAACCTCATGGACTGTAGCCTGCCAGGCCCCTGTGTCCATGGAATTCTCCAGAGAAGAATACTGGAGTGGGCAGTCATTCTCTTCTCTAGGGGAATCTTCCTGACACAAGGACAGAATCTGGGTCTTCTGCATTGCAGGCATATTGTTTACCATATGAGCTTTCAAGAAAGCCCACTGGCTGAGTTTACCAACGTAAATATGCAAAATGGAATATAAGGAGCTCATGTCTTGCCTGACATTGACATCTTTAAACATGTATGTTTGTATTTCAGAATTGCTTAATTCAGAATGTCTCTGTAGCCTGCTGTTATTTGTTATTATTGTTTTATATTCACAATAATTAAAATTCAGCATGATGAAAGTAACAACAAATTTGCAAAAAAACTAGAGAGTTATGTAGATAGCTTTCTACGTATCTCTAGCCTTGTAGGCTCAGGCTGTGGAAATAAGTTTCAATCAGGCTATCCAGTTTGGATGCAAAAGAAATGAAGTAAATTAAATGAAGAGGATTTTTTTAATATAAATTTATTTAATTGGAGGTTAATTTCAGTTCAGTTCAGTTTAGTCGCTCAGTCGTGTCCGACTCTTTGCAACCCCATGAGTGGCAGCACACCATGCTTCCCTGTCCATCACCAACTCCCGGACTTCACTCAGATTCACGTCCATCGAGTCCGTGATGCCATCCAGCCATGTCATCCTCTGTCGTCCCCTTGTCCTCCTACCCCCAATCCCTCCAAGCATCAGAGTCTTTTCCAATGAGTCAACTCTTCTCATGAGGTGGCCAAAGTACTGGAGTTTCAGCTTGAGCATCATTACTTCCAAAGAAATCCCAGGGCTGATCTCCTTCAGAATGGACTGGTTGGATCTCCTTGCAGTCCAAGGGACTCTCAAGAGTCTACTCCAACACCACAGTTCAAAAGCATCAATTCTTCCGCTCAGCCTTCTTCACAATCCAACTCTCACATCCATACATGACCACAGGAAAAACCATAGCCTTGACTAGACGGATCTTAGTCAGCAAAGTAATGTCTCTGCTTTTAAATATACTATCTAGATTGGTCATAACTTTTCTTCCAAGGAGTAAGCGTCTTAATTTCATGACTGCAATCACCATCTGCAGTGATTTTGGAGCCCAAAAAATAAAGTGTGACACTGTTTCCACTGTTTCCCCATCTATTTCCCATGAAGTGATGGGACCAGATTCCATGATCTTCGTTTTCTGAATGTTGAGCTTTAAGCCAACTTTTTACTCTCTTCTTTCACTTTCATCAAGAGGCTTTTTAGTTCCTCTTTACTTTCTGCCATAAGTGTGGTGTCATCTGCATAGCTGAAGTTACTGATATTTCTCCTGGCAATCTTGATTTCACCTTGTGTTTCTTCCAGTCCAGCGTTTCTCATGATGTACTCTGCATATAAGTTAAATAAGCAGGGTGACAATATACAGCCTTGACATACTCCTTTTCCTATTTGGAAGCAATCTGTTGTTCCATGTTCAGTTCTAACTGTTTCTTCCTGACCTGCATACAGATTTCTCAAGAGCTAGGCCAGGTGGTCTGGTATTCCCATCTCTTTCAGAATTTTCCACAGTTTATTGTGATCCACACAGTCAAAGGCTTTGGCATAGTCAATAAAGCAGAAATAGATATTTTTCTGGAACTCTCTTACTTTTTCCATGATCCAGTGGATGTTGGTAATTGGATCTCTGGTTCCTCTGCCTTTTCTAAAACTAGGTTGAACATCAGGGAGTTCACAGTTCACCTATTGCTGAAGCCTGGCTTGGAGAATTTTCAGTATTACTTTATTAGCTTGTGAGATGAGTGCAATTGTACGGTAGTTTGACCATTCTTTTGCATTGCCTTTCTTTGGAATTGGAATGAAAACTGACCTTTTCCAGTCCTGTGGCCACTGCTGAGTTTTCCAAACTTGCTGGCATATTGAGTGCAGCACTTTCCACAGCATCATCTTTCAGGATTGAAACAGCTCGACTGGAATTCCATCACCTCCACCAGCTTTGTTGGTAGTGATGTTTTCCAAGGCCCACTTGACTTCACATTCCAAGATGTCTGGCTCTAGATTAGTGATCACATCATCATGATTATCTGGGTAGTGAAGATCTTTTCTGTACAGTTCTTCTGTGTATTCTTGCCACCTCTTCTTAATATCTTTTGCTTCTGTTAAGTCCAGACCATTTCTGTCCTTTTTCGAGCCCGTCTTTGCACAAAATGTCCCCTTGGTATCTCTAATTTTCTTGAAGAGGTCTCTAGTCTTTCCCATTCCGTTCTTTTCCTCTATTTCTTTTCACTGATCGCTGAAGAAGGCTTTCTTATCTCTTCTTGCTATTCTCTGGAACTCTGCATTCAGATGCTTATATCTTTCCTTTTCTCCTTTGTTTTTCACCTCTTCTTTTCACAGCTATTTGTAAGGCCTCCCCAGACAGTCATTTTGTTTTTTTGCATTTCTTTTCCATGTGGATGGTCTTGATCCCTGTCTCCTTTACAATGTCATGAACCTCATTCCGTAGTTCATCAGGCACTCTCTATCAGATCTAGGCCCTTAAATCTATTTCTCACTTCCACTGTATAATCGTAAGGGATTTGATTTAGGTCATACCTGAATGGTCTAGTGGTTTTCCCTACTTTCTTCAATTTAAGTCTGAATTTGGCAATAAAGAGTTCATGATCTGAGCCATAGTCAGCTCCTGATACTTTACCTTATATTTATAGTGTGGCATTATTAATACAGTATACATAGGGTAAAAGTGAAAATGTTAGTTGCTCAGTCACTTCCGACCCTCTGCAACCCAGGGACTGTAGGCTGCCAGGCCCCTCTGTGCATGGAATTCTCCAGGCAAGGCTAATGGAGTGGGTAGCCAAATCCTTCTCTAGGGGATCTTTCTGGCACAGATATTGAACCTGTGTCCTACATTGTAGGCAGATTCCTTACTGTCTGAGCCTCCAGGGAAGCTCAAATACAGGGCAGTTTTATGCAAAAATATATTAAAGATAAAGTTATTTTATTGGTGAGTTGTACATGTCAAAGTTACCAGGAGAAACTCGGTAATACTTGAGTGCATGCCAGAAGCTAAAAATGATCAACAAAGGCCTTTAGACTATCACATATGTCAACAGTAAATCCTGAACAATGTTATTGATTCTCCACCTGAACATATGCTACAATAGGTTTGTGTCAACTTAATTAATGGACATGAGTCTGAGTAGATTCCAGGAGCTGGTGATGGACAGGGAAGCCTGAGGTGCTGCTGTCGATAGGGTTGCAAAGTGTCAGACACAACTGAGTGACTGAACTGAAGTGAATTATGGTAAGTGAAAGCCTGAGCACTAAAGACAAACTGCTTTACATATTTTGGGGCTAATCTGGAAAACAGTCATTGGTCCTACCTGGCTTCTGTCACTACCATTGCCAATACCAGTTTACCATGTCACAATATGTGTGGTGTTCTGTAATATGAGGTTAAATTGGATGTGCTCAGTCACTCAGTCATGTCTGACTATCTTTGGCCCCATGGACTTGCCAAGCTCCTCTGTTCATGGGATTCTCCAGGCAAGAATACTGGAGCCAGTTGCCATGCCTTCCTCTATGGGATCTCCCTGATCCACGGGTTGAACCCACATCTCTTGCATCTCCTTCATTGGCAGGCATATTATTTACCAGTAGCACCACCAGAATAATCCACATTAAACACTCTGAAACTTTCAAAGTATTAATTTATACACTGCATTATTCATGAGTAAATGTGATGTCTCAGACCAAACAGGCTGAGTACTAGATCACTTGCTATTTTGTTGAAACTGTAAGTGAATCCCTGCATAACAATATTCACAGCAAGTTGCCATCAGAGCCTGTACTTAGGGGTGAGAGATTATCCCTAAAGGAAAAATAAGTATCCTCTTTGAAAATGTCATGCTCTAGGGGAAGCTAACGCACTAAGTACTGATAATTTTCTTTTTTTTTTTTTAATTTTAGTTTTTTATTTTTTAAATTTTAAAATCTTTAATTCTTACATGCATTCCCAAACATGAACCCCCCTCCCACCTCCCTCCCCATAACAACTCTCTGGGTCATCCCCATGCACCAGCCCCAAGCATGCTGCATCCTGCGTCAGACATAGACTGGCGATTCAATTCACATGATAGTATACATGTTAGAATGTCATTCTCCCAAATCATCCCACCCTCTCCCTCTCCCTCTGAGTCCAAAAGTCCGTTATACACATCTGTGTCTCTTTCCCTGTCTTACATACAGGGTCGTCATTGCCATCTTCCTAAATTCCATATATATGTGTTAGTATACTGTATTGGTGTTTTTCTTTCTGGCTTACTTCACTCTGTATAATCGGCTCCAGTTTCATCCATCTCATCAGAACTGATTCAAATGAATTCTTTTTTACGGCTGAGTAATACTCCATTGTGTATATGTACCACAGCTTTCTTATCCATTCATCTGCTGATGGACATCTAGGTTGTTTCCATGTCTGGGCTATTATAAACAGTGCTGCGATGAACATTGGGGTACATGTGTCTCTTTCAATTCTCGTTTCCTCGGTGTGTATGCCCAGAAGTGGGATTGCTGGGTCATAAGGTAGTTCTATTTGCAATTTTTTAAGGAATCTCCACACTGTTCTCCATAGTGGCTGTACTAGTTTGCATTCCCACCAACAGTGTAGGAGGGTTCCCTTTTCTCCACACCCTCTCCAGCATTTATTGCTTGCAGATTTTTGGATTGCAGCCATTCTGACTGGTGTGAAGTGGTACCTCATTGTGGTTTTGATTTGCATTTCTCTAATAATGAGTGATGTTGAGCATCTTTTCATGTGTGTGTTAGCCATCCGTATGTCTTCTTTGGAGAAATGTCTATTTAGTTCTTTGGCCCATTTTTTGATTGGGTCGTTTATTTTTCTGGAGTTGAGCTGCATAAGTTGCTTGTATATTTTTGAGATTAGTTGTTTGTCAGTTGCTTCATTTGCTATTATTTTCTCCCATTCAGAAGGCTGTCTTTTCACCTTGCTTATAGTTTCCTTTGTTGTGCAGAAGCTTTTAATTTTAATTAGATCCCATTTGTTTATTTTTGCTTTTATTTCCAGAATTCTGGGAGGTGGATCATAGAGGATCCTGCTGTGATTTATGTCTGAGAGTGTTTTGCCTATGTTCTCCTCTAGGAGTTTTATAGTTTCTGATCTTACATTTAGATCTTTAATCCATTTTGAGTTTATTTTTGTGTGCGGTGTTAGAAAGTGATCTAGTTTCATTCTTTTACAAGTGGTTGACCAGTTTTCCCAGCACCACTTGTTAAAGAGATTATCTTTACTCCATTGTATATTCTTGCCTCCTTTGTCAAAGATAAGGTGTCCATATGTGTGTGGATTTATCTCTGGGCTTTCTATTTTGTTCCATTGATCTATACGTCTGTCTTTGTGCCAGTACCATACTGTCTTGATGACTGTGGCTTTGTAGTAGAGCCTGAAGTCAGGCAAGTTGATTCCTCCAGTTCCATTCTTCTTTCTCAAGATTGCTTTGGCTATTCGAGGTTTTTTGTATTTCCATACAAATCTTGAAATTATTTGTTCTAGTTCTGTGAAAAATGTGGCTGGTAGCTTGATAGGGATTGCATTGAATTTGTAAATTGCTTTGGATTGTATACTCATTTTCACTATATTGATTCTTCCAATCCATGAACATGGTATATTTCTCCATCTATTAGTGTCCTCTTTGATTTCTTTCATCAGTGTTTTATAGTTTTCTATATACAGGTCTTTAGTTTCTTTAGGTAGATATATTCCTAAGTATTTTATTCTTTTCGTTGCAATGGTGAATGGAATTGTTTCCTTAATTTCTTTTTCTACTTTCTCATTATTCGTGTATAGGAATGCAAGGGATTTCTGTGTGTTGATTTTATATCCTGCAACTTTACTATATTCATTGATTAGCTCTAGTAATTTTCTGGTGGAGTCTTTAGGGTTTTCCATGTAGAGGATCATGTCATCTGCAAACAGTGAGAGTTTTACTTCTTCTTTTCCAATTTGGATTCCTTTTATTTCTTTTTCTGCTCTGATTGCTGTGGCCAAAACTTCCAGAAATAAATGAATCAGAGAGGAAACAAGAAAAACGAATTAAAAGAAACGAGGACAATCTCAGAGACCTCCAGGACAATATGAAACGCTCCAACATTCGAATTATAGGAGTCCCAGAAGAAGAAGACAGAAAGAAAGACCATGAGAAAATCCTTGAGGAGATAATAGTTGAAAACTTCCCTAAAATGGGGAAGGAAATAATCACCCAAGTCCAAGAAACACAGAGAGTCCCAAATAGGATAAACCCAAGGCGAAACACCCCAAGACACATATTAATCAAATTAACAAAGATCAAACACAAAGAACAAATATTAAAAGCAACAAGGGAAAAACAACAAATAACACACAAGGGGATTCCCATAAGGATAACAGCTGATCTGTCAATAGAAACTCTTCAGGCCAGGAGGGAATGGCAAGACATACTTAAAGTGATGAAAGACAATAACCTACAGCCCAGATTACTGTACCCAGCAAGGATCTCATTCAAATACGAAGGAGAAATCAAAAGCTTTACAGACAAGCAAAAGCTGAGAGAATTCAGCACCACCAAACCAGCTCTCCAACAAATTCTAAAGGATATCCTCTAGACAGGAAACACGAAAAGGGTGTATAAACCCGAACCCAAAACAATAAAGTAAATGGCAACGGGATCATACTTATCAATAATTACCTTAAACGTAAATGGGTTGAACGCCCCAACCAAAAGACAAAGACTGGCCGAATGGATACAAAAACAAGACCCCTCTATATGCTGCTTACAAGAGACCCACCTCAAAACAAGGGACACATACAGACTGAAAGTGAAGGGCTAGAAAAAGATATACCACGCGAATAGAGACCAAAAGAAAGCAGGAGTGGCAATACTCATATCCGATAAAATAGACTTTAAAACAAAGGCTGTGAAAAGAGACAAAGAAGGCCACTACATAATGATCAAAGGAACAATCCAAGAAGAAGATATAACAATTATAAATATATATGCACCCAATATAGGAGCACCACAATATGTAAGACAAATGCTAACAAGTATGAAAGGGGAAATCAACAATAACACAATAATAGTGGGAGACTTTAATACCCCACTCACACCTATGGACAGATCAACTAAACAGAAAATTAACAAAGAAACGCAAACTTTAAATGATACATTAGATCAGTTAGACCTAATTGATATCTATAGGACATTTCACCCCAAAACAACAAATTTCACCTTTTTTTCAAGTGCTCATGGAACCTTCTCCAGGATAGATCACATCCTGGGCCATAAATCTAAACTTGATAAATTCAAAAAAATTGAAATCATTCCAAGCATCTTTTCTGACCATAATGCATTACGATTAGATCTCAATTACAGGAGAAAAACTATTAAAAATTCCAACATATGGAGGTTGAACAACACACTTCTGAATAACCAACAAATCACAGAAGAAATCAAAAAAGAAATCAAAATATGCATAGAAACTAATGAAAATGAAAACACAACAACCCAAAACCTGTGGGACACTATAAAAGCAGTGCTAAGAGGAAAGTTCATAGCAATACAGGCATACCTCAAGAAACAAGAAAAAAGTCAAATAAATAACCTAACTGTACAACTAAAGCAACTAGAAAAGGAAGAGTTGGAGAACCCCAGAGTTAGTAGAAGGAAAGAAATCTTAAAAATTAGGGCAGAAATAAATGCAAAAGAAACAAAAGAGACCATAGCAAAAATCAACAAAGCCAAAAGCTGGTTCTTTGAAAGGATAAATAAAATTGACAAACCATTAGCCAGACTCATCAAGAAGCAAAGAGAGAAAAATCAAATCAATAAAATTAGAAATGAAAATGGAGAGATCACAACAGACAACACAGAAATACAAAGGATCATAAGAGACTACTATCAGCAGTTGTATGCCAATAAAATGGACAACGTGGAAGAAATGGACAAATTCTTAGAAAAGTACAATTTTCCAAAACTGAACCAGGAAGAAATAGAAAATCTTAACAGACCCATCACAAGCACGGAAATTGATACTGTAATCAGAAATCTTCCAGCAAACAAAAGCCCAGGTCCAGATGGCTTCACAGCTGAATTCTACCAAAAATTTCGAGAAGAGCTAACACCTATCCTCCTCAAACTCTTCCAGAAAATTGCAGAGGAAGGTAAACTTCCAAACTCATTCTATGAGGCCACCATCACCCTAATACCAAAACCTGACAAAGATGACACAAAAAAGGAAAACTACAGGCCAATATCTCTGATGAACATAGATGCAAAAATCCTCAACAAAATTCTAGCAATCAGAATCCAACAACACATTAAAAAGATCATACACCATGACCAAGTGGGCTTTATCCCAGGGATGCAAGGATTCTTCAATATCCGCAAATCAATCAATGTAATTCACCACATTAACAAATTGAAAAATAAAAACCATATGATTATCTCAATAGATGCAGAGAAGGCCTTTGACAAAATTCAACATCCATTTATGATAAAAACTCTCCAGAAAGCAGGAATAGAAGGAACATACCTCAACATAATAAAAGCTATCTATGACAAACCCACAGCAAACATTATCCTCAATGGTGAAAAATTGAAAGCATTTCCCCTAAAGTCAGGAACAAGACAAGGGTGTCCACTTTCACCGCTACTATTCAACATAGTTCTGATAATTTTCATATTGGAATAAAATAGGAAATTTTTCCTCCACTTTGTTAGCCATACATTAAGTAATTGAGGATGGTAGGGCAAAAAAAAATGGGTAATAATATGTAGCAGGGTAGTTTTCTCCAAAGAGCTGCTGCTGCTGCTGCTTAGTTGCTCAGTTGTGTCTGACTCTCTAAAGCTCCATGCACTGCAGTCTGCCAGGACCCTCTGTCCATGGGATTCTCTGGGCAAGAATACTGGAGTGGGTTAACTTTCCTACTCTAAGCATGGAAACCCACATCTCTTGCGTTTCCTGCACTGGCAGGCAGATTCTTTATTACTAGTACCACAAACAGCAAATGTAAATAAATGTCCCTGGAGAACAGAAGGAAATTGGAATGAATGAGAGCTGGTCAAGGGGTAAGGAGAATCTTATTTGCAATTTGGATTTACTACTGATTGGTCTTATGGCCTTGGGAATCTATAATTCTAACTGTACATATTTTAATAGCAATATTGTGAATATTTAAAAATTCTAAACAGTTAAAAATATTTGGGAACATCCTAGGAAACATTTGAAAGTGAAAGTGAAGTCGCTCAGTCATGTCCGACTCTTTGAGACCCCATGGACTATAGCCTACCAGGCTCCTCTCTCCATGGGATTCTCCAGGCAAGACTACTAGAGTGGGTTGCCATTTTCTTCTCTAGGGGATCTTCCTGACCCAGGGATCGAGCCCGGGGCTCCCACATTCCAGGCAGACACTTTAACCTCTGAGCTACTAGGGAAGCCCCTTTTACTTCTATGCAAAAGATAAGATCATAAGGAGATTTAGAGTCAATTATCTCCCCTAAGATTTACCATTGCACATCTATCGGTTCTAATAGTATATGAATCTTTATTTTGTCTTATTTTCTTTCACATTTATTATTCATTCTGGAAGTAAAATTTATATCAAGTTTATTATTAACATTTTATGTCTTCTATATTAAATGTCACTAAAGTTTATTAAATAGTAATAAAATTTTATTGTCCAGGTAAAAATAAAAATTTCAAAAACAGAATTGAATGAAACCTCAGTAAGCATTGTTTCCATGATTATATGCAAATGAGTAACAAATATAGATTGATGACTTTGAAGTGAAGTAAGAGAATTATTGTAGACAAAACACTATTTGAATGGGCAAAATTTGTTGCGCCTAAGATGTAGATAATACTAGATTTATTCTGGTTAATTCTGGTGCATACAGCTAGAAAGAACATTCTCAGGGAGTATCCTCTATGTGTATCTAGGGAGTAATTGATTAGGTTTACCATAAACTTTCCATCCATTGATATTATGCATTTTACCCCCAAGGTTTAGTATATTGCTGAAGTGAATGTGCTAGTAGTTAGAGGCAGAATACATGCAGAATCAGCTGGAAAGCAAAATGTAGAACCGAGAAGGAAATGTGTCTTTTAAAGCAACTTTTTAAAAAGAAACTGAGACTTGCTTCATAGGCTATATTTCTTCGTTAGACCACTCCCCTATCCTCTGACGCTCAGCCTCATTCTTATATTTCATTGTTTCCTAACTTGTCTTCGTGAATTATGTTTACAAAGGAAGGATCAAGTAGTCAAAGGAAGGAATCCAAACTTTTATTTTATTTTGTTTCACATCATTTATTACATGTTCAACATATCTCCCAAAATATATGATTTTTAATGGCCTATACTCTATTTTTTGCTTTTGTTCTTTTTCTTTTTGTTTCCTGAATTACTTTGATAAAATGTGATTATAGCTGCTAGGCCTACAAGACTCCTTTTAGGCAGTGAATTTACTATCACAGCATGTATTTAGCCTCATGGAGAGAATTCCTGTTGCATATCCACTCATAGTCTTAGTTTCTGAAGGACTCTTAACTGAATCTTGCACACACATCAGTCATTTCTGCTACTATGAATACAGGCCTCCCAATTAATTCTCACTTCATACTTTATAATCTGATAAATTGTTTTTTAGGGTTTTAAGTCTACTCAGCAATGATTTCACTTCTGCTCATTCCTATTTCAGCCTATGTTTTAATGAAACTCAATGCTTCTGAGATTTACTCTATTCATCATATTCTGTCCCATCTCCAGGCACTTATTGTTCTCACCAGGAGAGAGAGAAGCTATGTATATAAAGCCTCAGCATGTATCTTAAGGAACTACTTTGAGTCCATGCCAAATGGATTAAATATATCATGGAACAAATAAATCCATTAATATAGCTTTTATTTATTATATGACTTTTATTTATTAAATAAATCAGGAATGATAATTAATATATTTTATATGTCTTACTTTTTAGTTCCTAGAGTAGTATTGAGATGTTTATTCAAAATGAGAAGACTAACATACAAAAAATTTATATAAAATGGTCAATCTGACAATCTCACAAAATGGGTAAACAAATGTTTATATAAATCAAGATAATTATTTATGATTCCAAAGTCTATGCTCTTCCTTTAAATTTAGATATAAATTAGTCATATAATTGATAGAAAAACAGATATATAGATATATAATAGATATGAACTATACATATGATTAAAATAAAAATTTTAAAAATAATTTTTATCATGCAGGTAACATTTGCATAATGTGAATTTTAAAATTTAAATTTTTAAAAATAAAGATCACCTAAAAGAACATCATTGGGCTTCCCAAGTGTCTTAGTAATAAAGAATCCACCTGCCAATGCAGGAGACCTGAGTTTGATCCCTGGGTCGAGACTATCCCTCAGAGAAGGAAATGGCAATGCAACATCAGTATTCTTGTCTGGGAAATCCCATGGACAGAGGAGCCTGGCAGGGCTGTAGTTCATGGGCAAGCAAGAAGAGTGGGACCAAACATTTAGTGACCAAACATCAAGAATGGAGGACACTTCTGTAATTACCAAGTTCTTTAAAAATTCACTTTTCATGATAACAATGAGAACATTAGCAAATTGTCAAAAAAAAAAAAAAAAGTAGTGGATCTTTGTCAGAATAGCTTACTTTTGACACTGTGACTTTTTTTAATCCTATCACCCTCTCTTTAGCTTCCTGTAGTCTTGAAGACTAACAGATTCAAAAGCTGTGAAAACCAACCATTGGGCAAGCACTGAAGAAGGCAGAATGGATTTGGCACACCCTCCTCAAAACTCATCTCTGAAATGTTTTTATATTTAATTTGATCGATAGCTGAAGTGAAAATCTCGCTCCCTAGAGACAGTCATTGCTTAACCTGATTCAGATTGTTCTTTCTATAAACAGCCTTATCCTGAAAATATTTGTCAAAAACAATCAGCAATTGTTCTAAGATTACAGTGGTATTAGTTGATAATACCTACAAGGTCTACAACAGGCTTACCAAAAAACTTAAAACTAAATATAAAGAACGAGATGCCTATAGAAGAATTTAATAAGTGTCAAAATATTTTTGTAAATCTATAAAGCCAGATACATATCCAAAGCTGTGCATATGTCCAAGAATGACTAAAGAAGGTCCTAAAGTCTCAACTCTAGCTGAACTTAAATCTTTTTACAAACAGCAAATGAAGTCTAAGCAAGTGATAACCTGACAAAAGCTTTAAGCAAGTCTCAGTCATAACACACACATGGGCTGGGGATATTATTTGTCTAATATATATATATATACATATATATATATACACACACCTATATATACACACATGGATATTTAAGGAATATCAGGTCAGCAGCTGAACAAAATGAAATCCAAGCAGAAAACTGCACACAAGAAAGAATAAAACTTTACAAAATTAATCCAGTAAAATTACTAAACAAACAGCAGAAGAAAAACTCAGAAAAACAACAAAAATCTTAGGATCTAATTTCCAGGATTGACATATTATATTATTTTAAATGGCTAGCTTTAAATAAAAATTCATGAATACCACAAAGAGTGGCAGTATGATCACTTTACAAAGAGTAAAGTGTGATCCATGCAGAGAAAGTAAATAAGTTGTCAACAGAAACAATCCTTAAGGAAACACAGACATTGGACTTACTAGCCAAAGGCTTTAAAGCAGTTATTGTTAATATAATAAAAATGTTCAAATGCCTAAACAAAATCATGAATAAATAATGGAAGGCTTGAGAACAATGATTCACCAACAGAAAATGCCAATAAAGAGATAGATACTATAATAAAAAGAGAATATAACTAGTAAATTGAAATTAAAATAATAGAAATTAAAATTTTATAGAAGGCGTCAGAAGCAGATTTAATCTTGAAGAAGAAGGAATCAATAAACTTGAATACAAGTTAATTAAAATATGTCAGCCTGAAGAACATACCTGAGAAAGTGTAAAAAATTAAATAAATCCTCAGAGCCTAAGTGTACCATCGATTATATCAACATAGACAACATAGGTATCCTAGTAGAAGAGAAAAGAGAGAAAAAAGGGGGATAAGAAAGAATATTTTTTAAATGCCTAAAATTATCCCCAATTTGATGAATGATGAATCTACAAATCTAAGAATCTCAACAAAATCCAAGTAGAATAAAATCAAAAAGTCTCAAACTGAAACATATCATCATCATCAAACTACTGAAATCTAAAAGACAAAGAGAGAATCTCATTTGTTTATTTGAACATCTGACAATCATTAAAATATCTATCAAAATACTAGCTACAAACAACTAAGGAACAGAGACTTCACTGATGAACAAGAACTGCAGTCTCTAAAACAGTAATTGAAGCGTCAATCCCCAGCCTTCAATAATTTTCTAAAAACATAAGAAATCCTTGAGTAAGTATGAGAAAATGATTTCCAGAGGCATGACACTACAATATTCAAATAATCAGTTACATAAAATGCAAAGCCTACAAAAACACAGGAAAGCATGGCCCTTACAAAAGAACAAAATAAATGAAGAGAAATTGTTGAGGCTTCCCTGGTGGCTCAGTGGTGAAGAATCTGCCCACTAATGCCCACCAGTTGACTGGTGTTTGATCCCTGATCCGGAAAGATCCCACATGCCAGCAGAGCAACTCAGCCAGTTGGCCACAGCTATTAAAGGTCCGTTTAGTCAAGGCTATGGTTTTTCCAGTGGTCATGTATGGATGTAAGAGTTGGACTGTGAAGAAAGCTGAGCGCCAAAGAATTGATGCTTTTGAACTGTGGTGTTGGAGAAGACTCTTGAGAGTCCCTTGGACCGCAAAGAGATCCAACCAGTCCATTCTGAAGGAGATCAGCCCTGGGATTTCTTTGGAAGGAATGATGTTGAAGCTAAAACTCCAGTATTTTGGCCACCTCATGGAAAGAGTTGACTCATTAGAAAAGACTCTGATGCTGGGAGGGATTGCGGGCAGGAGAAAGAGGGGACGACAGAGGCTGAGATGGCTGGATGGCATCACCGACTCGATGGATGTGAGTTTGGGTGAACTCCGGGAGATGGTGATGGACAGGGAGGCCTGGTGTGCTGTGATTCATGGAGTCGCAGAGTCGGACATGACTGAGTGACTGAACTGAACTGAACTGAACTGAACTGACTGAGCCTGTGCTCTGGAGCTCTTAGGAACTGCAACTATTGAGCCAGTGTGCCACAACTGCTGAAGCTCTGTGTTCTTGAGCCTCTGCTTGGCAACAAAAGAAGCCACTGCAATAAGAAACCTGTGCAATGCAATAAGGAGTATCTCGTGCTCGTTGCGACTGGAACAGAGCCTGTGCAGCAACAAAAATGCAGCACAGTGAAAAATAAATAAAATTTTAAAATATTTAAAAAAGAGAAATTGTCTTCAAGTGAATTCAGATATAAAATTACTAGAAAAAACACTTAAAAACAACTGTCTTAAATATACTGAAAGGACAAAATAATACCATAGACAAAGGAAAATTTGGAAATTAAAGAAAATCATAGAAGTTCAGGAAATTACAAAAAATCAGGAAAACAGTATATGAACAAAATGAGAATGTTAAAGAGGTAAATATAATAATTAGGAATACAATGGAAATCCTGTAACTGGGAAGTATGAAAACTAAAATATGAATTTATTAGATGAATTCAATGGCAAATATGAGCAGACATAAGACAGATAAAGCAAACTTGAAAATAAGATAATTGAATGTATCCAATTTGGATAAAAATAAGAAAAATAATTGAAGAAATATGAAAGAATCAGAGCCTAAAGGACCTGTGGGATACAATTAAGTTATTCCCAGAATAAGAAGAAATATTTCAGCAGTATTAATTCATGATATTTTTGAACATGGAGTCTTTTTCTGTTTATCTGTGTGCCTTATTAATTTTATTCATCAACATTTATATTTTCACTGTTCAAATTTTTAATCTGTTAGGATAAGTTTTTTCCTAAGTATTTATTTGTGTTGCTACTTTGAGAGGGATTATTTTATTCATTTTATTTTCAGATAATTAATTGCTTATATACAGAAATATGAAATATGAATGATTTCTGTACATTGACTTTGCATCCTTTACCTTGACTGAATTCACATTTTAGTTGTAAAGATTACTTTTAGTTAGGGTTTTTCTACATATGTGATCATGTCTTCTGCAGCAATAATTTTATTTCTTCCTTCTTTACTTTCCAAAACTTTAAGTTCTACTTTTTTTTCCATATTTCAACCTTTAAATGATTTTCTCTTCTAGAAATTTTACTCTAAAGCATCAAGAGGAACAGGGCCATTCCAAACAACACTTTGCTCAGCTAAATATTCAATGTTATCACTTGCAATTTCAACTTTCCACAAAACACTGGAAAACAGATACAATTCAGTCAAGACCTTTGCCAATTTACAATAAGGATGATCTTTCCTCCAGTATCCAATAATATGTTCATCATTTCTGTCTGAGACCTCATCAGAATGGGCTGTACCATCTTTGTTGCTGCCCACATTCTGTGCCTGGTTACTTATGTATTCTCTAAGAAGATAGAAACTTTCTGTACAGCTCCCTTCTTTTCTTTCTAAGACCTCACTAGAATTGTCACTAATGCTTCTTTCATAGCAATATGGACTTATTTTCCAGCATACACCTCATTTAACCTCTACCCATTTCCCCATTTTAAAGCTACTTCTCCATTTTCTTTTCTTTTCTTTTTTTTTTTTTCAAGTTTAAGGAATACACTTCATTTTCATCTATCTGTTACAGTAGCAACTGTATTTCTTGATACAAAATTTGTGCCCTAGTCTCTTGCTATAACAAAAAAATGCCATAAACTGGGTAACATATAAGCAATAATCATTTATTTCTTGGTGTCTGATGACAGCCAGCTTCTTAGCTCACAAACTGCTATCATTTTGCCATGACTTCATGTGACAGAGAGGACAAGAGAGCTCTCTGGTGTTTCTTTTATAAAAGCACTAATCTTATTCATGAGAGCTCCATTCTCTTGACCTAATGCTCTTCAAAGTCTCCACCTCCAGATACCATCACATTGGGGAATAAGTTTCAACATATGAATTTGGGTGGGACACAAATATTCAGTCTACAGCAATTTTTCAAGATGGCTTGTTCAGACGATGATGGGACTGAAGAAGTCTGAACACCCCTAGGTTTCTGTTTCTCTCTTAAGGCTCTTATTTCACAATATCTGGCAGTGTTATTATTACTATAAGCTGGACAACTTTGATTTGATATATTATAGAACTATTTTATTCTTATCTATGTCCAAATTTGTTGCAGGTGTAATATGAATTATATAACTTAGTATCATATAAGGTGAGAAAAATTCTATTATTCATAAGGCAAAAAGGCAATTATCTTTAGAAAGAATAGAAGGACCATGTTTTGAGTAATTTAAATTCTACTCTAAGATGGTAATAGATGAAACAGAGGAAATAGGATATGTATTATAACCCTGGAAGAAAAACTGAAAATCTAGATTAGATAATTGTATATGAAGCACTGAAGTGATCTGTCCAAGATTCCTAAAGGAAGCTCCAGGATTCACATAATGGTTTGAAGTCCTTGACTTTCTGACAGCAGAGAGCTACTTGACAAAAGATACTCTTAAGAGCAAAAGTGATTGCCCAAGAGGGACATCTGGAAGAAGGGATGTTAGGCTGAAATGTCTCCCATATGATACCCCAGCAGATGTTTCCAAAAACATAATAATTTCTACAGAACTTTTGTTATTGTTCAGTTGCTAGGTTATGTCCAACTAATTGTCACCCCATGGACTGCAGCACACGAGGCTCCTCTTTCCTCCACCATCTCCCAGAATTTGTTCAAATTTATGTCCATTGAATCAGTGATGCTATCTAACCATCTCATCCTCTGTCACCCTCTTCTCCTCTTGCCCTCAATCTTTCCAACATCAGAGTCTTTTCCAATGAGTCAGCTCTTCACATCAGGTGGCCAAAGTATTGGAGCTTCAGCTTCAGCATCAGTCTTTCAATGAATATTCAGGGTTGGTTTCCTTTAGGATTGACTGGTTTGATCTCTTTGCAGTCAAAGGGACTCTCAAGAGTCTACTCTAGCCCCACAGTAGGAAAGTGTCAATTCTTTGGTGCTCAGCCTCCTTTATAGTCCAAAATTCACATCTGTATATGACTACTGGAAAAAAAAAATAGCTTTGACTATATGGATCTTTGTTAGCAAAGTGATGTCTATGCTTTTTAATACTCTGTCTAGGTTTGTCATAGCTTTCCTTCCAAAGAGCAACCTTACAAAGTTTTCACAGCTTCCAAAGTCTGATGAGTCATACTTACTGATTGAGGAGTATTTGCAGTCATAATTTTATAGCCTCTATTACATCATTTGTTATAAAGTTCAAGTAACATTTCCTCATGATTAACACAGACCAGTCATGAGAAGAGGGGTAGAAAGTGAAAGAGGAAGAAACAAAGTACAGTCTCTCATATCAAAGTGCTTACTGTCTAGAGGGTTTAGGAGATAAATAATCATAATGAAGCAGGATAACTGCTGTAATGGAGGTGACACCAGGGTCAAAGGGAGCATGTACTCTGAGAATCATTCTTTCAGAATCAATTGGTAAAAAAGACAGCTTTTAGATTATGTGATCTAGAGGGTAATGAGAACTCTGGTTCTCCAAATCTCAATGATTTGATTAAAAAAAAAAAAAAGCTGTTTGAGAGCTATAGGTAGAAAATGTAGAGTCAGAAACAATGAGAGTATCTGATAAAATCTGACCTGTGGGAGGTGCAATGCCAAGAATCTTTGGGCTGATCATATTTGGAAAATCATATTAATAAAGCTATAAAGATCAAAAATTTTATTAAACATGGCAGTACTTACTTTGTTAATTATTTCCATCAATATGTGCATTCATTCTTTCACCAATTAAAGGAAAAATCATTAAGTAATTTATTTGGGTATGCCAAGCTGTCATCAAGGATCTCTACATGTTTAAAATTCATCTCATTTTAAAGTTTCTCACTATATACTTAAATTTAGTTAATTACTTGAAAATGGTAGATCATTCATAACTAATAATTTCATTAACTACTAACAGCAAATAATTCCCATTAAATATGAAAATTCAAATTCTTTTGTTCACAACAGTATAAAATATCACCAGTTAAGTTCAACTTTTTGCAACCCTATGGAATGCAGCACACCAGGCCTCCCTGTTCATCACCAACTGCTGGAGTTTACTCAAACATCCAACCATCTCATCTTCTCCACCCACCTGCAATCTTTCCGAGCATCAGTGTCTTTTCAAATGAGTCAGCTCTTCACGTCAGGTAGCCAACGTATTGGAGTACAAGCTTCAACATCAGTCCATGCAATGAATATTCAGGACTCATTTCCTTTAGGATGAACTGGTTGGATCTCCTTGCTGTCCAAGGGACTCTCAAGAGTCTTTTCCAACACCACACTTCAAAAGCATCAATTCTTAGGTGTTCAGCTTTCTTTATAGTCCAACTCACATATCCATACATGAAAACTGGAAAAAACCAGCCTTGACTAGGTGGACCTTTGTTGGCAAAGTAATATCTTTGCTTTTTAATATGCTGTCTAAGTTGCTCATAACTTTCTTTCCAAGGAGTAAGCATCTTTTAAATTCATGGCTGCAATCACCATCTGCAGTGATTTTGGAGCCCAGAAAAATAAAGTCTGACACTGTTTCCACTGTTTCTCCATCTATTTGCCATGAAGTGATGGGACTGGATGCCATGATCATAGTCTTTTGCATGTTGAGTTTTAAGCCAACTTTTGTACTTTCTTCTTTCACTTTCTCCAAGAGGCTCTTTAGTTCTTGGTTCACTTTCTGCTGTAAGTATCATGTCATCTGCATATCTGAGGTTATTGATATTTCTCCCAGCAATCTTGATTCCAGCTTATGCTTCAATCAGCCCAGTGATTCTCATGATATACTCTGCATATAAGTTACATAAGCCAGGTGACAATATACAGCCTCGAAGTACTCCTTTTCCTATTTGGAACCAGTCTGTTGTTCCATGTCCAGTTCTAACTGTTGCTTCCTGATCTGCATGCAGGTTTCTCAAGTGGCAGGTCAGGTGGTCTGGTATTCCCATCTCTCTCAGAATTTTCCACAGTTCCTTGTGATCTGCACAAAAGCCTTGGCATAGTCAATAAAGCAGAAATAGATGTTTTTCTGGAACTCTCTTTCTTTTTTGATAATCCAGCAGATGATGGCAACTTGATCTGTTTCCTCTGCCTTTTCTAAAACCAGCTTGAACATCTGGAAGTTCATTGTTCATGTATTGTTGAAGTCTGGCTTGGAGAATTTTGAGCATTACTTTACTAGTGTGTGAGATGAGTGCAAGTGTGAGGTAGTTTGAGCATTCTTTAACATTGCCTTTCTTTGGAATTGAAATGAAAACTGACCTTTTCCAGTCCTGTGGCTACTACTGAGTTTTCCAAATTTGCTGGAAACCGGCCAGGGTTCTTGGCTGCCTTAATCAATATAAATTGATCAGAGACCAGACAAGAAATTCAGGCAAGGCTTTACTGGGGCCTCTGATGCAGTAGGAAGGAGTGAGAACCTATTGTTTAAGTGTCCTTACTGTCTAGATCCCTGAAAGGTGGGGGGTGGGGGTGGGATGGGCAAGAGCTTATTCATTATATGGGGTAAGAGCAGGGCTGTGTCCTGGGGTTGGGCTGGACTGGTGGCTTAGGTAGTTTGCCCACATCTTAGGTAATATTGTATGCTGGGAAGAGGGGATGGTCATGCTCAGTAACCTGGATTTGCCACCAATCCCCTGCTTTTGCTTCAAGCTCTTCAGAAGTGGCAGTGGGGTGTTTTTTGTTTTTTGTTTTTGGTCTCCTCATAACTTTTGTTCAGAATCTACCCTAACTGTGAATGAATGCATTTTTTTGGTAATTTTGTTTTTTTATTATTTTTAACACCAAAAACATTTTGTATTAGAGTATAGCCAATTTACAATGTTGTGGTAGTTTCAGGTGAACAGTGAAGGGACTCAGCCATACATATGCATGTATCCATTCTTCCCCAAGCCCCCTACATGCAGTTATTTTTAGTTCCGTATATTTTCTTGTATTTTGTTGCTTAAGAAGAGGTGTGTCCAGGTGTAAGCCTTGCAATATTACAGCAAAGAGTCCCAGGTCCCAGACCTGTATCAAACATGAGGATTTGCACTTTGCTAGGCACAAACAGTGCTGTGTGCAAAGGAATCCAAAAGACTGTACATGATCTGGCAGCTTCTAGAAATTGTTGGCACTTTCCCTGAATTCTGATGAAGTACCCAACTTCTTACTTCTTAAAAGTTTCTTATCTCCCTCCCCTTAACAATGTTGGCTCTTTAGAGTAGGAGCTCTCCATTAACCATTCCTTGATCAATAACTAAAGTTTCTGTTCTGCTTTGGTGGACCTGGTCTCATTCAAAAGACACGAGAGACACTGGGTATGGAAGAACACAATTGGTGTCCACCTGATCCAAGAGGGTCAGAAACAGTTGGAGGTCCTATGAGCTTGAGTAAAATGTAGTTGAAATGTAGTTCAATATTTTACACAAACTAAGTGGCAACCCACTCCAGTATTCTTGCCTGGAGAATCCCATGGACAGAGGAGTCTGGCAGGCTACAATCCATAGGGTCGCACAGAGTCAGACATGACTGAAGCAACTCAGAACAGCACACAGAGTTACTTAGAGGTACTCCTGGGTACAGCATTTTGATAGTATCATCTTTTTAGGGCTTTGAATAGCTCTACTAAAATTCCATCTCATCCACTAACTTTATTGACAGCAGTGCTTCCTAAGGCCCACTTGACTTCACTTGATAGCTAAATGGCATCACCAATGCAATGGACATGAATTTGAGCAAACTCCAGGAGATAGTGAAGGACAGGGGAGCCTGGCATGCTGCAGTCCATGGGGTTGCACGAAGATGGATATGGTTGAGTGACTGAACAATACTGTCAAAAGACAATAACAAATTTTTAAAAATGTTATTAAATATCTTGATTTCCCCCATCATATCAATTTTATCCTGTTATGAGTTCCATTCTTTCAGAATCTTTTAAAATCTAACAAGGTTTATGAACTTACTCGAACTCAGTTGTTCATATATGATAATACATTTATTCATTTATTTATTTATTCATCATTATCCATGGATCCCCTCAGCACATCCTTAGTGGATATAAAACACATAAGAGTAACAATCCTATGTGCAGACAGACATCCAAAGGAATAATATATCTTTGAACAAAAATATACAGATATTTCCATGGAAAAGCAATCTCTGCATTTATGGATGGTTGTTTGGGGGCAGTTAGGGACCTCCTAGAATATTTACACTGGGGAAAAAAAAAAGATGTTTGTATCAATTACACAAGAAGAGGTAACTTACATTAAATTTTATATATATATATATATATATATATATATATATATATATATATATATATATATATATGTTCAAGGGAACATTGGAGTAAAAAAAAAAAAATAAATGGCCTCTGCTAGGAACTACATTAACACTGAAACAATGTCCTTCTCCTGATTCTGAAGCAAAGTTTTGGGAATATGTCTGTCATAGTCTTTGTGGAAGTTTGGTTCTCCCCAACAGCCGAGTTCCTTTGTGTAGGTCATAGCTAGATGTGGACAGTACAAACTCTTTCTTGGCTTGCATGTATCTATGAAGCTTGTCCTGACTTTTCCATACTATATGAATTATCAATTCATGCAATTGTTAAAAAATAACCTGTTTAGAGCTACACCAGCCGAAGTGCTCCTATAACAACAGATCAAGGAAATTCTTATGATCATAGATATTTGTTCTTGCCACTTTTTTTTAAATTGAAGGATAATTGCTTTACAGAATATTGTGGTTTTCTGTCATACATCATCAAGAATCAGCCATAGGTACACCCATGTCTCCTCGCTCCTAAACTCTTTCTGTCTCCCTTCCCATCCCACTCTTTTAGATTGTCACAGAGTTCCTGTTTGAGTTCCCTGAATCACATGCAAACTTCCACTGGTGATTTATTTTACATATGGTATTGTAAATTTCCATGTTACTCTCTTCATACTTCTTACCCTGTCCCTTCTCCCCACCCTCCGTGTTCATAGGTCTGGTCTCTATGTCTTTCCCCATTCCTGGCCTGAAAATAAATTGATCAATACTATCTTTCTAGATTCTACATAGTATGCTATATTTATATTTTTCTTTCGGACTACTTCACTCTAAATAATAGGCTCTAGGTTCATCCACCTCATTAGAACTGACCCAAATGAGTTCCTTTTTATGGCTGAGTAGCATTCCATTCTATATATATACCACAACTTCTTTATCCATTTATCTGTCGATGTAAATCTAGGTTGCTTCCATGTTCTAGCTATTGTAAAGAGTGCTGTAGTTAACATTGTGGTACATGTGTATTTTTCAATTTTGGTTCCTCATAGTGAAAGATTGCTGCCACAAGCTGTGTGCTATGCCTATTCATGACCTCCAGAGGAGAAGATTTCGATCGAGGGCCAGAGACCAGGTTTGACTGCTTGAAGTCTTTTGTGTAACAGAATTTTACTAAAGTATGAAATAGATAGAGTAAGTCTGTGACATAGACATCAGAAGGGAGCAGAAAAAATGTCCCTTTGCCCCTTTAGAAGGCATTTTTTGTCTGTTAGCAAGCTGTTAATCAGATAAGGAAAACACTTCAAGGCGGAGGGAGTTTCACCAGGCCCCTCTCCCACAATATGTATTTTTGAGATAGAATGGCATGAGACGTGTCATCCCTGCCATAAGACAATTGATGTGAATAGTGGCTTGTTGAGCCATTATCAGCCCAAGGATTGAGAAAAGGAAAAATGTGAAGTGGAGCCATTTTGAAGAAAGGCAGATTTGAAAGCAAATATATAGTTTCATTACCATAACTTAAGAAAAAAAAATTCCATAAGAAAAAAATCACTGGTTAGTTCAAGGTTTGAGAAAAGTCAGACAGAATCAAGTGTCCTCAACACATAATCAAAAGAAGCTTCTTTTAATTCTGTGTAGTGAAGGCAATGACAACACACTCCAGTACTCTTGCCTGGAAAATCCCATGGACGAAGGAGCCTGGTAGGCTGCAGTCCATGGGGTCACTAAGAGTCAGGCACGACTGAGCGACTTCACTTTCACTTTTCACTTTCATGCTTTGGAGAAGGAAATGGCAACCCACTCTAGTATTCTTGCCTGGAGAATCCCAGGGACACAAGAGCCTAGTGGGCTGCTGTCTATGGGGCTGCACAGAGTCGGACAGGACTGAAGCGACAGCAGCAGCAGCAGCAGCAGAGAAGAAAAAAGCAAAAAATAACAACAAAAAAAAGTCTGCCACTTGCAGTTTATTTCCTCCTGCCTGTTGGGAACCTCTGGCCTTCCTACCTGTTACACACTGAAGAATATATGGCCAGTAGTGGGATTGCTGGGTCATATGGTGGTTACCATATCACCCTCAACATACCCGATCTCATCTGATATTGGAAGCTAAGCAGGGTTGGGCCTGGTTAGTACTTGGATGGGAGATCACAGATATTTTGACATTGATATTATCACATGCATAATTCTGTAGTGCATTATTTACATTATTTTCACAGCAGTTTTCTTGGGTTCCAGTCTAGAAAGGACTCATTCAGCAGGCAAATGAGTACTCCATATTATTCATAATTGGAGATTGAGTAATATTTTAATTTTTTCAAAAATAACAGAAATATTCATTAAAAACTTGATTCAGGAAGGGATGAATCCATTTATAGGCACAAAGCAAAGGCTGAGGAGGCTTTGAAGTAGAAACTTCCAGAAGAAAAAACAGACAATATTAGAAGAAAAAGGGATTTTAAGAAATGAAATTAGAACACTATACACAAAAATAAACTCATATTGGATTAAAGATCTAAGTGTAAGACCAGAGGTTATTAAACTTTTAGAGGAAAACATAGAACACTCTTTGACATAAATTGCAGAGAGATCTGCTTTGACCCACCTCCTAGAGTAATAGAAATGAAAACAAAAAATAAATAAATGGAATCTAATTTAACTTAAACACTTTTGCACAACAAAGGAAACTAAAAACAACATGAAAAGGCAACCCTCAGAATGGGAGAAAATGATTGCCTATGAAGCTACTGACAAAAAGTTAATTTCCAAAATATACAAGCAGCTCAATATCACAAAAACAAACAACCCAAATCAAAAACAATAGAAGACCTAAACATATATTTCTCCAAACAGAATATGCAGATAGCCAATAAACACATGAAAAAAAAAATGCCTAACATCACTCATTATCAGAGAAATGCAAATCAAACTAAAATGAGGTATCACTAGCCAGAATGACCATCATCAAAAATCTACAAACAATAAATGCTGGAGAGGATGTGGAGAAAAAGGAGACCTCTTACACTGTTGGTGGGAATGTAAATTGATACAATCACTATGGGTAACAGTATGGAGATTCCTTAAAAACTAGAAATAAATCTAACATGTGACACAGCAGTTCCACTACTGGGCATACACCCTGAGAAAATCATAATTAAAAAATACACATATACTTCAGTGTTCATTGCAGCATTATCTTACAATAGCCAGAGGACACGGAAGCAAGCTAGATGTCCATCAACAGATGAATGGATAACAAAGTTGTGGTACATATATATAATGGAATATTACTCAACCATAAAAAGCAATGCATTTGAGTCAGTTCTAGTGAGGTAGATGAACCTAGAACCTGTTATATAGACTGAAGTAAGTCAGAAAAAGAAAGCCAAATATATATATTGACACATATATATGAAATCAAGAAAAATGGTACTAATAAAACTGTTTGCAGGGCAGGAATAGAGACACAGACATAGAGAACAGACTTATGGACATAGTAGGGGAAGGAGAGGTTGAAACACATATACTACCATATGTAAAACAGACAGCTAGTGGGAAGTTGCTGTATATCACAGGGAGCTCAATCTAGTACTCTGCAACAACCTAGAGGAGTGGGATAGGGTGGGGATTGTGAGAGAAAGTCAAGAGGGAGGGGACACATGTATACTTACATCTCATGCTGTTATACATCAGAAACTAACACCACATTGTAAAGCAATTATCCTTCAACTGATTTTTTTTAATTAATAAAACAAAACAAAACCAAAAAAAAAAAAAAAACCCATTCAGAGCTGTTTTGTGTCTCAAGGATGTCATGTCATCACAAACAAGGTAAGTAATCCAGAATATGCGTTCCTATCCTTTTTGCTTCTCCTTCCCATGGGAGCCTACTTAACGTTTGTTAGAGAAATCTGGGGGTTTGTCTTAACTTTCACACCTGCATAGAATCTCCTGTTACTAGGGAGTCCCATAAACAAAGGTCTCTCAGCAGGAAGAGCAAGACAACTCAGCAGTGACAAAAGGCAAGAACGGAGAAGCACACACCTGTGATCTATGACAGGGCTTTCCAGGTGGCCCTAGTGGTAAAGAACCCTCTTGCCAATGCAGGCAACATAAGAGAGGCAAGTTCAACCCTTGGGTCAGGAAGATCCCCTGGAGGAGGGCATGGCAACCCTCTCCAGTATTCTGCCTGGAAAATCCCTTGGACAGAGAACCCTGTTGGGCTAAAGTCCATAGGGTCACACAGAGTCAGACACACCTGAAGGAACTTGGCATGCATGCATATGATCTATGACTCTGCAGCTTCCAGAAAAGATAGTTTTCTGAATGCTATTTTGTTTTTGTGGGTTTTTTGTTTGTTTGTTTGTTTTAATCTCCTCTGTAGTCTGAATTACATTCACAGTATTTGTAATGCCTTTTGGTCTGTGGCCTAGCTTAGCTCAGATATTTAAAAGTTGGTATAGTGTCCTAATGGGATCAATTTCTTGGGGCCAGGCTTCTTTTAAGTGGCTTCTGTTAATTTTTCTACTCCTCTGGTCCCCCCCAGACTCCTAAATGTTATTATAAGGCCAGCTAGGGGATGAGTCTAGGTGACAAAAAAATCAGAAACAGAACAAAAGCATTACATATACCAGAAAACATACGCTAAAATAGCATCTTTTTTTTTCTTTCTTTCTCTCATTTCTTTCAGAAAGAAAAGGCATTTAGAAAGGACATTGTTGTTGTTGTTTAGTCACTAGGTCATGTTCAACTCTTTGAGAATCCATAGTCTGCAGTCCTCCAGGCTCCTCTGTCCATGGATTTTCCCAGGCAAGAAAACTGGAGTGTATTCAAATAGTGGAGTATATTTTGACCCAGGGATCAAACCTGTGTCTCCTGCTTGGCCGGTGGACTCTTTACCACTGACCATCTGGGAAGTCTAGAAAGGACCTGTGGCAAAAGCAGTGCAGTAAATATTCATAATCTACCCTAATGCTGAAAAGAGGCAATAGATATACAATAATAAGTCTATTCCAACTGTTCTATGCAACAAGTCTATGTTAACTATCTCTTGCTTCTTCAGTGAAGTCAATCAAAAATTCAACATTGGCCTAATTACCATAAGTATTTTGATTTTATTCTCAGAAAGTTCAATCATATCTTAGCAAAACAAACAGATTTGAAACAATACTTACTATGAAACATACAATATAAACAAGTCACAAAAGTAGATTAAGAAACAAAATAATATCAGACCCCCAACTATCAATACCCCACAATGGGGCATTGCATTCAATATTATGAGATAAAATTAGTTTGAATTTTAAATTTTATATCCAGTTAAATGATCAAATAAGAAAAGAAAGAAAGACATGTGTAAATATGCAAACCCTAAAAAATTAAAAAAAAAAACAAAACAAAACCTTGTAACTCTTTAGGAAAGTAGGATGTTAAAATGTGGTCCTTGAAAATCAAGGAAATAAACCAAAACAAAGAACTTCTGTCATCTACAAATCAATAACTAAAAGTAGAAGTGAAAGATGCTCAAGCCCATTGCCAGTTTTTTTCTAGGAGCCTAGAGAATAGTCAGTCCAAGATGGTGCCCGAGAACTCAGACTCCAACACCAAAGAAAAGTAACAGAACAGAGGTGATCAACTTATTACCAACTAGGGCTCCTGGTCTATCTTATCAATAGAAATTGATAAGATTCCAAACAAGAAATTCTGGCAAGGATTTGTCAGGGCTCTTGCTGCAATGAGGAGGTGGTGTGGAGGCACGGTGAAAACAACAGGTTCCAGTGCTTGCTTGCTGGGAGTGGGGAGGGTGAGTAGTGAGCTGGTTCCTTAAACAGGGTGAGGTTAAGAGTAAGTCCAGGGGTAGGGCCAGAGCAGTGGCCTTAGATGGTCTGTCTGGACCCTTCCTGGAGCTATTTGAGATTTTGGACTTTTTGTATCATGTCGCATTGCCTCAACTGTGCATGCACACAGTTATTTTTAGTCTCTTATATTTTTTTGCTTTTTCCAATTTGTTGCTCCAGGAGAAGTTAATCTAGGAGCAAGCACCACTGCAAAGGGTCCCAGCTTGTTTCAAACTCTCTGTGCTTGCATTTATGAACAATTCATTTAGATTTCAATAAAGAGCTTGTCCAGGAAGAAGTGAGTTTGTGTTCAGTTGCTCAGTATTGTTTGACTGTTTGAGTTCTCATGGACTGTAGCCCATCAGGCTCCTCTGTCCATGGAATTTTCTAGGCAAGAATACTGCAGTGGGTTTGCCATTTCCTCCTTCAGGGGACCCTCCTGATTCAAGTATTGAACCTACATCTCTTGCATCTTCTGTATGGACAGGCAGATTCTTTACCACTAGTGCCACCAGGGAAGTCCCAACAGAAATAAAAGACAGTTTATTAAGAAGGAGTCTCAAAAAAAAAAAGTGTAATGATAGTTTATGACTAACTCAGCAGTGAACTATTGCTCACTCTCATAGTAATATAAAGAGAATATTCATTAAAGTAAACAAGAAAAACACTCAAGGATGGAAAAAAGGCATGCAGTTACATGTATGCAGTATGTACATGTGTGTGTGTGTGTGTGTGTGTGTTATTTTGGGGAGCAGGAACTGAATTTAAGCTTAGAGTAGACTTTGCGAACAAACTGCTCTTCTGTGTTACAAGCCTTATTCTAAGATTTAACTTTTGAATTTTATATGTTCCACTTTAATTAAAGTAGAAAGTAAGATGTTAGACATTTCTCTGGGCTCTGTTGATTCACTCAGATTGGAATTTTGTAAAGCTGTGGTCTTGAAGGTGTATATGCTGTTTCACATATTGCATAATGTTGTCAAAGAAACCTGAGAAAACTTGTGGAAAAAGCAGGGATGGGAAGAAAAATAAATGAAACAAAATGCTGATTGCTCTTCTCTCTTTGTGTTCAGCCTCTGTGCCATTCTAGCATGCTACAAATTGCTCAGTTCTGATTCAGAAGAGTATGTGCAGGCCAATTAGATCTTTTTTTATCCTCTCCTTCTCTTTTCCTTGATGCTTCACAGTGATTTTTCATATTGCACATTACAATTGGAAAATTCTTCTGCCCTCATGTAAAAACTCTATGGCAGATACTGCTGTACTATAAAATAACTTGTTTATTTTCTATATTGCTTCTGTTTACTTTATTATGATTTCATTTGTTGTTTTCTAAAGACATATTCAAAAAATTTTAACAGGATTTTGTAGCTTGTGATTTTAGCTGAATTTTCTTGCGTTTCATAGCAAAGTTTTCCTCTTGGGAAATAAATTGTGCTAGCAAAATTAGAATTATCCTTTTCTGAAGCTATTTCTGCCATAAAATTAGGCTTTTCAAATTGCATATTTTTTTTCTCTGAGAAATGATAATGTCAAAAATGTGATCAAGTTTCTTTCTGAAAATTAAAGACCCAAGCAGACTAATTTTTGATTCAGCAATAGATTACTGTAGACTGATTTGAGAAATTCTTTTTAGGTTTACAGTTTCACTGATTCACTAGCTTTATTATAGTTAAATATTTCACTACAGTAAGGATTCATTCTATAGGCTAAAGATGTACATGATCTTCACTTTTTTAAAACAACATGAGCTATAGACATTTGTGAGTATTCAATATATTAAGGAAATACTATCTGACACACAACCTATTGTGAGCAAATATGTCAAAGAATACCTTTTGTAAATGAGATTGTATAAGATGAATTCAACCTACTTAAAACAGCAAAACTATCTATTGGTTTTAATATATTAGCAATCTCTATGCAGATATGTTCTGCTACTAATGTGACTGATAGCTTGAAAAGACTTAGTCCTTGAAACAGCTTCTAAGCTAAATGTTCTGATTACTGTGTGATTTTGAAAGTAAAGTTTTCTTTCATATTCAAAGCCTTTTCACAATTTCTTTATATATTTAGTCAACGCAAATTTATTTGGTATTAGAGTTGCAAGGATGAATGAAACACACTCTGTTATCAGAGTTTTTATACCTAGAAAGAATATGTATGAAGGATTGCAGCAAAATCTTTCTATTAAGTGCAACGGTTTTAATTAATTAAGATATGTGATGTGACTCAAAGGGTAAAAGCTAAGACTTCTGTTCTAAATATATAGATGTTGCAGTGTATTATAGTTGGAGAGAATGGCATCTACAAAGTTCAGGGGTAAATATTTCTTATGTAGAAAATAAGTTACTTGCATTATGGTATAATGAGTAAAGAGGCTGGAGATATAATTCTACGCCATATCAGAAAAGGTCTTATGATAAATTTTAAGACCTGAAAGTGTAGGAAAAAACAACATGGCAATGGAGAGTCATTAAAGTTCTCAAATTGATGAGTAATATGAATAGAACTTAAATCAGGCAGCTGTGTAAGAGTGGCTACAAACCTAGAGGCAGGGGATTAGGAGAATAAATAAATCACACATGAGAAAATGTAGACCAAGGAGAGCAGAAATTTGATAACCAATTATGCTAAAACATTATAATAATACAAAAAAATTGTTGACCTGGAATTTAGATGTATGTTTTTATGTACTTGTGTGAAAATACATACTATGGGGGAGAGATGACAAAATGGTAAAGTAAAAAGTTATTGATTATTACTATGCAATTATAAATCATTTTATACATCTCTCTTCTCAAAAAAGTAACAAATTCCTTGAAGTCAGTGATTCTCATAAATTTTTAAAAATTGTGGTGACATATAAGTAAAAAAAATTTGTATTTAACTGACAGAAAGTGAAGAGGAACTAAAAAGCCTCTTGATGAAAGTGAAAGAGGAGAGTGAAAAAGTAGGCTTAAATCTCAATATTCGGAAAATTAAGATCATGGCATCTGGTCCCATCACTGCATGGGAAACAGATAGGAAAAGAGTGGAAACAGGGTCAAACTTTATTTTTTTGGGCTCCAAAATCCCTGCAGATTGTGATTGCAGCCATTAAGTGAAAAGATGCTTACTCCTTGGACGGAAAGTTGTGACCAACCTAGATAGCATATTCAAAAGCAGAGACATTACTTTGCCAACAAAGGTCCGTCTAGTCAAGGCTATGGTTTTTCCAGTGGTCGTATATGGATGTGAGAGTTGGACTGTGAAGAAAGCTGAGTGCCAAAGAATTGATGCTTTTGAACTGTGGTGTTGAAGAAGACTCTTGAGAGTCCCTTGGACTGCAAGGAGATCCAACCAGTCCATTCTAAAGGAGATCAGTCCTCGGTGTTCTTTGGAAGGAATGATGCTAAAACTGCAACTCCAGTATTTTGGCCACCTCATGCAAAGAGTTGACTCACTGGAAAAGACTGATGTTGGGAAGGATTGAGGTCAGGAGGAGAAGGGGATGACAGAGAATGAGATGGCCGGATGGCATCACTGACTCGATGGGCGTGAGTTTGAGTGAACTCCAGGTGTTGGTGATGGACAGGGAGGCCTGGTGTGCTGCAATTTATGGGGTTGCAAAGCATCGGACACAATTGAGCGACTGAACTGAACTGAACTGAAGTCCATTTCCAAAACTTTTTTATCATCTTAAACAAAAATTGTATAACCAATAAGTAACAACTCCCTATTTTCCTTCAGCCCTCAAGTGAGTGAGTGAAGTCGTGTGTAGCCTAGCAGGCTCCTCTGTCCATGGGATTTTCCAGGCAATAGTCCTGCTATTCCTTCTCCAGGGGATTTTCCCAACCCAGGGACCGAACCGGGGTCTCCCGCATTGTAGACAGATGCTTTACCGTCTGAGCCACCAGGGAAGCCCTTGGTAATTAATAATCTAATTTCTATTACCATCATTTTTTCCTTTTCTATATATTTCATGTAAGTAGAATCATAAAACATATTCTCTTTTGTACCTGGTTTGTTTCACTTAAAAAGTTTTCAAGGTTCACTGATGTCTTGCATGTCCATTGAATTTATCCAGGCATCTGTAAATGAACATTTGGATCATTTCTACCTTCTGACTATATTAAATAAAGCTACAAAAACATTGTCATACAAATATCAGTTTGAGTCCCTCCTTTCAATTCTCTCTGGTATGTACCTAACTAGGAGTAGAATTGTTGAAGGTAATTCATATTTAAATTTATAAGAAACCACCTAACCATTTACCACAAAGGCTGCACCACTTTACATTCTCACTAGCAATATACAAGGGTGTTAATTTGTACACATCAGCTTTATTTTCAGTTCAAATCAAAACAAATTCCTTTAGCCCAGAAATTCTTCCCTTAGGTGAACACACAGTACAAAGTTGTACTATTTTTACTATCCAATAACAAAAAATATCCTGTGATTGTACAATGATAAATAAACTGTGAATATTCATAATAAGAAAAGCTATATAACAATAACAATAAATTAACTATTACTGATACTTCAAAAAATAGATAAAATACCATGATATAATGCTGAGAGAAAGATACATACAAAAATCCCCTTAAATATTGTACTATTTATACTTTATAAACAGACAAAAAAAATCATGTCAGAAGTAAGAATGTTTTATTTTTATCTTTATGTGGCTAATTCCTGGAAAATAACATGAGGAGTGTTTTTGGAGGGTTATTTACATTCTGTCTCTTTATCTAGGTCCTAGTCCAATTCATTAATATTAATCAAGCTGAACTCTTATAATTTTTGCACTTTTTCTTATAAAGTAGTTGTAATCAGCAAAAGAAATAGAGAAAAATAATGCGATAGTTTTCTATTTGGTAAAAATCAACTTTCATTAATTAAAAATAAATGACCATTATAACTTTAAATCTTGGCCAGCCTATTTCCAGACCCAGGGCATGAAATACACTATGTCAAATATCAATGGCTCAAGTACTATAACTGTAAGATTGAAAGTTGTTTTAATGATGAAATATAGTGTATAGGTATTATTTCTGCTATTTATTGTTCAGTTGCTCAGTCATGTCTGACTCTCTGTGAGCCCATGGACAGCTTGCCAGCCTGCAAGCCTCTAGGCTGCAGGCTTCCAAACCTGATTTCTGCTATTAATACACACTTAATAAATACTGCTTCTTTTTTTCTCCATCCACCACATATTCAGCGAAAATGTAAAACTATAATATCATCTTCAAACATTTAGGATATTTATTAATTTATCTATCAAACAGTAAATTTAGATAATTAGTTTTCCTATTTTCTAATTTCAGAATAACCAAAACATGTAAGTACATATTAATTTTTAATTGAAATTTTTGTGATTTCATGAGCTATCATAAAGTATAATTTAGAAAAATAAAAGAAATGTTTTAGGACTTGAATTAGCATATATGCATAATATATATATGAATTACATCAAAAAGAAAAATTGAGTTATAAATTGAGTTTCAAATAAAAGGTACTAATCAATCCAATTCTATTTTCTCCACAACTCTTGTGCAAAGCATATTTGGTACATTGCATAAAATGTAAGTATAAAAAGTCCTAGAAAAATTGTGCAGCTAGTAACAAAAATATTACCAGTCTATTAAGATGACTATGTAATGTTACTTCAAGGAACAGTATAATGAGTTCATTAGAGTAGAATTGAATTTAATTGAGTTATTGTAGGTAATTAGAATTCTGTAAGTATATTCAGTATTCTAATTTTTGATATCACAAGTTATCTCATTTAACTTCAGTAATATGATAGTGTTCCTGAAACATGGTAGTGTTTAGATGAAAACTGAGACCTGAAGAATTTGACTAAACTTCAAAATATCCCACCATCAGGTTTTTTGGTATGGCAAAATAACAACAGCAAAAAACAAAGCAAAAATCCTAAGCTTTATATATATCATCTATTCTTAGCAAGTATATTTGAAGTAAAGCTTTGAGGAATTTAAAATTTTCCTTCAAGAACATTTATTAGTCATGATATACAAAATATAGCCAATTGTAGAATAGTAGGTTTTCTCATTTATAATTGTAATGTACATGTTAATTTAAAAATTGTTTAAAATTAATAGTGAAGCAACTGAAGAACAAGTGAAATATTCC
The DNA here is from genome assembly GCF_042477335.2 of Ovis canadensis. Taxonomy (NCBI): domain Eukaryota; kingdom Metazoa; phylum Chordata; class Mammalia; order Artiodactyla; family Bovidae; genus Ovis; species Ovis canadensis. Next base: position 55,036,590 of record NC_091247.1, read on the forward strand.
TTTGTTTGGAATGAAATCCCATGTATACTGTCACCTATCCAACATCTCCACCCATTTTCCTTATACAAAGGTATCTTTAAATAATTCTTTTTTAGCCACTGAAGGGGAAGTTAGTAGCTCACATATAACATTCAACTAATTTTATGTTAGCAACACATATTTGTTTAAAGATATTTGTCTGGAAATCAGGTATACAGAGACCATCTGTTCTTCAACCCATTTACCCATCTTTGCATTTATTCAACTGTATGGTATATCTGTTACATAGCCTATACTTGGAAAAGAATATGCAGAGGTGAGAAATACCATTCCATATTCTATACCATTCTATAACTAAAAGAAATTCTTTCCAATTACAGAAGAGACCTGAATCTATAAGAGTGTATATATACAGCATAAAACCATACATATAGTATCAACATAGCTCAGAGGAGACAAAAACTATCTTTGCTTTGGGGTATGACCAGGAAAGAATTCTTGTAAGCAATGGTGTCTGACACCAAATTTAAAGAATGAATTAGCATGCACCAGATAAGGAGGATATTTATCAGGGATAGACAATGACACATACAAAACCAGCACCCACCTATTAAATTAATTATAATTTCCCATTCAAAATTCAACCAACACTTTTGATAGCATTGTATGTAAGAAACGGTTGATATTAAGAACTCAAACAGGATCTTGCATTCAGATTTCATAGTTCAATATTTTCACTCAGTACACAAAGGATAGATACAATTCAGAGATGGCTAGGTGGTAGGAAATAGCTCTGTTCCCCATTAATGCTTGGAATGATTGCACAAAAAGGCAGCAAACACACTGAAAGCAATTCAGTATCATTGTTTCCCACATTGGCTAACCTAAAATTATCAGAGAAACATGCTTAATATGTGAAATTACCAAAACAAGAAAGTAATGTTTTCCTAGTTGAAATCCCCAAATGGTTTATTTTCTCTCTGGAAGCATGAAGATGAATGGGCTTTCTGATTTTTATCCCAGCACCTGTTCATTCTATTCACCAAGCTGCTTAATCATGTGCTTCTGCCAAAAGAGTGACAGGCCATATTTCCTAATACGTTTTAATAGTCAGAATTACAAAATATTAGATGTGATTTATTTGACATAGAAACTACAAGTTGAGACTTTCCCAAATATTTCTCTGGGTTATTTTAGGGAAAAACTGTCGATATTTTGTATAAATCCAACCATATCTTGATAAGATGCATTGCAATCTAGGAAGGAGTAGCTGTGGATACTAAAATAAACTTTTCTTGTTGCCATATGCGTGTTGTTGCTGTGTTTAATAGCATTTTTTTTTTTAATTTTCATTGACTAACTTGGTTTATGCATTTACTGACCCCAAACTGATTTTTTTAAATGTCTGAATCAATCCGTTTGGCCTGGCAGGAATTCAAGCACATATTTAGTTTTTTGCATTTTGCTGTCTGGTGGAGCTTCCGTTGCTTGTGAAGTTTCTATGTAAGTACTGAGAGAATCTATTTAAGAACTGATGCAGCTTACAGAGAGATCATCAGAGGTCATACACAGGATTCTGACTATGGCGTGCATGTACTTTCTTCCTTTGAGAATAGCAGTCCAGTTCAGTTCGCTTCAGTTCAGTCGTGAAGGGAATAGCAGCAGTCCAGCTGTATTTAAAGAGTGGGAGATAAATGCACCAATAAGCAAAAGGCATTGAGCCCACCAGCCCAGTCTGGTGGTATCAGAAGATTTATCCCCATTCTAATGGTCTCAACACAGTTGAATCAAACTTTTATCAAAATGCATGAACACAATGAATAAAATATCCCCTGGCTTTGTCAGTTCAATTCAGTCATGTCCGATTCTTTCTGACCCCATGAACTGCAGCACGCCAGGCCTCCCTGTCCATCACTAACTCTTGAAGTCCACCCAAACCCATGTCCATTGAGGCAGTGATGCCACCCAACCATCTCATCCTCTGTTTTCCCCTTCTTCTCCAGCCTTCAATCTTTCCCAGCATCAGGGTTTTTTCAAACGAGTCAGCTCTTCCCATCAGGTGACCAAAGTACTGGAGTTTCAGCTTCAACATCATTCCTTGCAATGAACATTCAGGACTGATTTCCTTTAGAATGTACTGGTTGGATCTTCTTGCAGTCCAAGAGATTCTCAAGAATCTTCTCCAACACCACATTTCAAAAGCATCAATTCTTTGGTGCTCAGCTTTCTTTATAGTCCAACTCTCACATCCATACAAAACTATTGGAAAAACCATAGCCTTGACTAGCTGGACCTTTATTGGCAAAGTAATATCTCTGCTTTTTAATATGCTGTTTATGTGGGTCATAACTTTTCTTCCAAGGAATAATTTTAATTTCACGGCTGCAATCACATCTGCAGTGATTTTGGAGTCCAAAATAAATAAATAAATAAATAAAGTCAGCCCCTGTTTCCACTGTTTCCCCATCTATCTGCCATGAGTGATGGGACTGGATGCCACAATCTTAGTTTCTTGAATGTTGAGCTTTAAGCCAACTTTTTCACTCTCCTCTTTTACTTTCATCAAGAGGCTTTTTAGTTCCTCTTCACTTTCTGCCATATGGGTGGTGTCATCTGCATATCTGAGGTTATTGATATTTCTCCCGGCAATCTTTATTTCAGCTTGTGCATCCTCCAGCCCAGCGTTTCTCATGATGTACTCTGCATATAAGTTAAATAAGCAGGGTGACAATATACAGCCTCGACGTACTCCTTTTCCTATTTGGAACCAGTCTGTTGTTCCATGTCCAGTTCTAACTGTTGCCTCCTGACCTGCATATAGGTTTCTCATGAGGCAGGTCAGGTGGTCTGGTATTCCCATCTCTCTCAGAATTTTCCACAGTTTATTGTGGTCCACACAGTCAAAGGCTTTGGTATAGTTAATGAAGCAGAAATAGATTTTTTTTTTCCTGGAACTCTCTTGTTTTTTCAATGATCCAGCAGATGTTGGAATTTGATCTCTTGTTCCTCTGCCTTTTTTAAAACCAGCTTGAACATTAGGAAGTTTACAGTTCACATTTTGCTGAACCCTCGCTTGGAGAATTTTAAGCATTACTTTAGTAGTGTGTGAGATGAGTGAAATTGTGTGGTAGTTTGAGCATTCTTTGGCATTACCTTTCTTTGGGATTGGAATGAAAACTGACTTTTTCCAGTCCTGTGGCAACTGCTGAGTTTTGCAAAGTAGCTGGCATATTGAGTGCAGCACTTTCACAGCATCATCTTTCAGGATTTGAAATAGCTCTTTAACATATTCATGTATTTTATAAGCAGTACTGATTCATAGGATGTTAGTATGAATGCTATCAAAGATAAAGGCAATAGGGAATTTGTGTTATGTTTTGTCTTTTCAAGATAAAAGGAATGCTGGCATTGTAGTTACTTTTTTTCAAGGCATGTGATTTCAAGGCATATAATTTGTCCTGTTGCTTCAAACAGAACAAACAAATAATTCTCAGTAGTTTCACAGTATGAAAGAAACAATGGGTTTCTGGGCAACCACTGCAATATAGTGGCTAAAGACTTTGAGACTTTGGTCACTTGGCTACCTGAGTAGATCAATTCATTTTTGCTTTCTTTACAGTTTCCCATTTAAAATGATCTTAGCACAGAAATTAATTGCTCATCCATAGTTAATCCAGCAAAAAAATATGGAAAAAACAATGTTTCTTTTGAAATCTGAGTCTGTGTGCCTGTACTCTGTCTGCTAACCCCATGCCCATTGTTCTTTCTCTTGTTCATGCTCTCTTATGCAGGAGAAGGAATGGAGATTTGGGGGGTGAGGGAGGAATGACCATGTTATTTCTCCAGGTCCCTAAAAATGCATTATATCTCACATCTAAAAAATGAATTGGCCTTGATCCTAGGCTCTAATCAGTTCAGTTCAGTTCAGTCGCTCAGTCGTTTCCAACTCTTTGCGACCCCATGAATTGCAGCATGCCAGGCCTATATATTGTGTTAAATTCATGCAAAAAAATGAGCTCTTTCCTGCTCAACAATGCCTGTTCTTGAAGAACTGACATATACTGGAACAAAGGCTTAGTGGAGAACTGGCTCTTCTTGATCTGTCCCAGATTGATTAGGGTTCTTCATCTTTCTGAGGCTCATTTTCTACATCAGTAAAATCCAGATATTGCTTTAGCTTCCTTCCACTTTCAAATCACTATGGTTATATAATATATGAACAAGTTTTAGATGGACTTTGTATTGAAATATTATACTTTTTTATAATTTATTCAGTCATAGATAAGGAAGAGTGATAAATTGTGTGATTCATTGACAAAAAAAAAAAATTAGTGTCTTGCCCTTCCTCCCCTCCAAGAATGCATCCTCTACTATTGAGAATTGGACATATGACTTTCTTTAGCCAATAAAATGTAAGCAACAATGACACTGTACTTTCTATGTAGAAGTTTTATAACCTTTATATACTAGCACATCCCTATTTCCACTGCCAAGAAAACAGTCACAATCCATATTGAGCTTAATTTCTGGCATAGAGGAACACTATATAAACCTATTGTAGCCAATCACTTCCAAACACTTTACTACATCATTTTACATAAAATAATTATAACTTTTTCCTGTTCTTGTTTTTTACATTATACATACAGGGGTTGGTACTTAAACAATGACATTTCATGTAGATGGTTCACAATGTTGGAAAGAAAAGTTAATTCCACCATTCTGGTGCTTTCCTAGAAGTTAGAGCTACTACTTTTCTTCACAAAATTAAGTTCCCTCTTTGTGCTTTTCATTGCATCCCATGGGATCAATAACTTTGCAATTGGGTGAAACAGTAAGATCTTCATATTCATTGGGATGTGTTTCTAAAAGACAGAGTTACTGCACTGAGAAGAGATTTGGGGACCTGCTGTGCTAGAACTAAAGCATGGGTCTCTGTGTAACTCACTGGCAAATATATTTGACTATATATGACCTGGATTTCCCCATTGGTAAGTGATGGCCTGTATGCAGGTCAGAAAGCAACAGTTAGAACTGGACATGGAACAACAGACTGGTTCCAAATAGGAAAAGGAGTATGTCAAGGCTGTATATTGCCACCCAGCTTATTTAATTTATATGCAGAGTACATCATGAGAAACACTGGGCTGGAAGAAGCACAAGCTGGAATCAAGGTTGCCAGGAGAAATATCAATCACCTCAGATATGTAGATGACACTACCCTTATGGCAGAAAGTGAAGAAGAACTAAAGAGCCTCTTGATGAAAGTGAAAGAGGAGAGTGAAAATGTTGGCTTAAAGCTCAACATTCAGAAAACTAAGATCATGGCATCCAGTCCCATCACTTCATGGCAAATACATGGGGAAATAGTGGAAACAGTGTCAGACTTTATTTTTCTGGGCTCCAAAATCACTGCAGATGGTGATTGCAGCCATGAAATTAAAAGACACTTAAACTCCTTGGAAGGAAAGTTATGACCATATTAAAAAAGCAGAGACATTACTTTGTCAACAAAAGTCCGTCTAGTCAAGGCTATGGTTTTTCCAGTGGTCATGTATGGATGTGAGAGTTGGACTATAAAGAAAGCTGAGCACTGAAGAATTGATGCTTTTGAACTGTGGTGTTGGAGATGACTCTTGAGAGTCCCTTGGACTACCAGGAGATCTAACCCATCCATCCTATGGGAGATCAGTCCTGGGTTTTCACTGAAAGGACTGATGTTGAAGCTGAAATTCCAATACTTTGGCCACCTGATGTAAAGAGCTGACTCATTTGAAAACACCCTGATGCTGGGAAAGATAGAGGAAAGAAGGAGAAGGGGACAACAGAGGATGAGATGGTTGGATGGCATCATTGACTTGATGGACATGGTTTTGGACGGACTCCGGGAGTTGGTGATGGACAGGGAGGCCTGGCGTGCTGTAATTCATGGGGTCACAAACAGTCAGATACAAATGATCGACTGAACTGAACTGAAGTGATGAAATGTTGATTGCAGATGATATAATATGATATCTTTTCTTGCTCTTTGAGCTGGGCATATAGTCTCCCATTTAGTTTAAATTTGGTAATCTATTCTTTGAGAGTCTTCAAAGAGTTGATACTCAGTCCCTGTTTTATCCATTGTTATCTATTTTCTTTCTTAACACCAATCCAACCAGAAAGAGTAGTACCTAATTGCTCCAACACACATCTGTGTCTGATTTTAATAGAAAGGACTTTAGCCTTTCACTGCTCAGCACAAAAATGACTATAACAGCCTGAATTCAAAAACCTTCCATAAATTTCACATAGCAAACATCACATACACATGTCCCTCTACTCAACTTTGCCAAATATAGGACCTGTGAAATCAAAAATCTCATTGTTTTGTATATCTACATTATCTTTCTTCACCTTCCAGTCATCTGCCTGGCATGTCATCCTTGATATTTTTAAATATTTTTCAAACTTTCAAAAAAAAATGAAATTTTTCTTAAGCATCTTTAAGGGATTCTTTTTTTAAAATTTTATTTTAATTTTGGCCACACCTGCAGCATGTGGGATCTTAGTTCCCCAACCAGGGATCAAAACCACATTCTCTGCACTTGAAGGTGGAGTCCCAGTTACTGAACTACTGAGAAAGTCCTAAAATTTTTCTTGTAAAATAACATCCTGAGTCATGTTGAAATTTCAGTGAAACCTGTTTGGATTAATACTATTTTTAATAACAAGAAATAAAACAATTATTATTATTATTATATCTATATATTCACATAAGCATAAGATGCTTAGCAATAACCAAATACTGGGCTAAGCAATTTCTATGTGTATAGATACACACATAAACATATAATACATATGCATGTGCAAATATACATACACAGACACATGTTGTATAATCATATTTTATAATCACAGTACACCTGAGGTAGACATTTTTTATTTCTATTTTAAAATAGAAACTTAGATTAAGAAATTAAGATTAATCACTTAACTGTGATTTAATTTCACCTATTGACCAACAAAAATATAGTATTAGAGGTTTATCTTTTTGTTTAATCCTAAAATAAATTAGGTTTTACTTTATATGCAACTGGGGAGGTTTGAAAGAATTTTTTAACTGCACCTCACTCAACCTGGTACATATTTGTCTGAAAGATCTGCAAAGACCTATTTGAGGCATTGGAAATGATTGGTGTTATGTACTGGACTGGAGAGACATCAATAACATTGAGAATATTCCTGGGAATAGAAGAACAGGTGTTAATGTAAAATGCATAATGATTTTTTTTTTCCTGCTTTGTGAAAGGCATTAGAGAGACAGACGGAGTGAAACTTATCAACTAACCTGAAGGGAGAAATGGACACAGGGAGCATTGACCTCTGTCTCTAAGACTAGATAAACAAGCATACCCAGGCAGATCTATTTGAAAAAGCACTCCAAGGAAAGATACGCAGTTACGTAAAAGTTATCGAAAACAAAGTATTCCCTGATTGAGGCATTTCTCTTCTGGAATTCTCTGTTCTGGAGCTACTATTTTAACAGAGAAAACTGGCCCAGTGTCCTTGAAATGAAATATTTAGAGTGCTTTTTCCATAGGACTACATGTAAATGTCATTCTGAATGAATTAATCAGACAAGTGTACAGAGAATTTTAGGGTAATTCTGACTGGTGGATCTCTTTACAGCTGCTTGGGCAGGTTCCCAGGTGGCTGTTGCATGAAACAGCTTTTATTATTCAGCAGTGCATATGTTTGCTATTCCTGAAATCTAAGGGCTCTGGCCAAATGAGAGATGGTTTATTGAGATGACATGTTGAATCCAACACTTACCTCTTTCTATGGACATTTGACTGAAATATTCTCTAAATTCTGTCATTATTGGAATTTTTAAAATCTTGAATATTGGAAAAGAGAAAAACATGAAATAGTCTATTACATTGTCAACCACAAATTGGCACTTTTTGTGCGTGCTTGCCATCTGCCTCTGTAAGGATTAAGTCATGTGCCACTGCAGCTGTTGACCTCCAAAACCCCTGCAAGAGTTCAGGGTGGAGGGCAGAAGTGAGGCACTCTGTACTCTGGGAAACTGGCAAGACAGGTCTCCAGATACTTAGATATTCTCAGCAGCTGATTTTATGAGCCCAGCTCTGGTATCTCCTCATATCTAAACTAAAATTCTTCATGATGATGATTTTTTTCTTGTGACTAGCAGAAACTTCATGAGAGCCAGAAGGTTATGATTATGTTTTTTCCCCATTTAAGAAGACAGGATGCATGCATGAACTGAATTCACTCTAGAGATATCAAGGCTATATTATGCTTTATTTAAGCATCCGTATTGCAATAGGGAGAAGAAACTGAACTCAATTTCACTGAAACAAAATATAAGAGAGTTTTTATTTTTTATTATTATTATTTTTTTAGGGATTTCTGTGTTTTTATTTTTTTTAATTTTTTAAATTATTATTATTTTTTTTATTTATTTATTTATTTTTAAAATTTTAAAATCTTTAGGAGAGTTTTTAAATGCTAGAGTAAGCAACTGTTTGATTGCAGATATTCCCCTTTACCAAAATCACATATATATTGTCCTTCCCCCTTACCTCATTGGCACTGTTTCTCAGAGCTGTCTGAGATGCTGTCTCCTGGGCTGCCATCCTCATATTGTCCCAAATAAAACTTAAGCTGCAACTCTCATGTGGAGCATTCTTTTAAGTGGACAATCTTAAATTCTTAAGAGAAATTTAAAAAACAACTTTTTTATGAGAGATAGAAGTACTTTCTTCCTGACATATCAGCATCAGTAATTATAATAAAAAGAATTCTGATTCAGCATGCTGAAATATTCAAGTGAGCAGTCAAATTATTTGTTCTGCCTTTATGCAGTGAAGGGATATACCAGCTCCTAACAGTTTGGTTGGACGGGTGATGTCATTATCTTCAGGAAATTTGATATGGTGATAATTACCCTGGCTGAATGACTTTCACCACCTGGAAGATGACTAAGATGAACTTGATGACTTCCCCATTCTGACTAAATTTTAGACAGATTTCTTCCTAACCAGGAGGTATTCCAGGTGGCTCAAGTGGTGAAGAATCCAACTGCCAAAGCAAGAGATGCAGGAGACACAGTTACAGTTTCAATCCCTCGGTCGGGAAGATTCCCTGGAGTAGGGAATAGCAACCTGCTCCAGTATACTTGCCCGGAAAAGTCCATGTACAGAGGAGCCTGGCAGGCTATCTAGTCCATGGTGTTACAAAAGAGACAGACATGACTGAGAAACTGGGCACACTTCCTAAATTTATGTTCTGGTATCTCCTCATGTCTATAAAAGCACTAAAATTATTCATGATGACAAGCACTTACATTCAGTTCAGTTCAGTTCAGTCGCTCAGTCGTGTCTGACTCTTTGCAACCCCATGAATCACAGCACGCCTGGCCTTTCTGTCTATCACCAGCTCCCGGAGTTCACTCAAATTCATGTCCATCGAGTCAGTGATGCCATCCAGCCATCTCATGCTCTGTTGCCCCATTCTCCTCATGCCCCCAATCCTTCACAGCATGAGGGTCTTTTCCAATAAGGCAACTCTTTGCAAGAAGTGGCCAAAGTATTGGAGTTTCAGCATCAGCAAAATGTCCTTCCAATGAACACCCAGAACTCATCTCCTTTAGGATGGACTGGTTGGATCTCCTTGCAGTCTAAGGGACTCTCAAGAGTCTTTTCCAACACCACAGATAAAAAGCATCAATTCTTTGGTGCTCAGGTTTCTTCACAGTCCAACTCTCACAACCATACATGACCACTGGAAAAACCATAGCCTTGACTAGACGGACCTTTGTTGGCAAAGTAATGCCTCTGCTTTTGAATATGCCATCTAGGTTGGTCATAACTTTCCTTCCAAGGAGTAAGCATCTTTTCATTTCATGGCTGCAATCACCATCTGTAATGATTTTGGAGCTCAAAAAAATATGTGTGACACTGTTTCCACTGTTTCCCCATCTATTTCCCATGAAGTGATGGGACCACATGCCATGATCTTCATTTTCTGATTGTTGAACTTTAAGCCAACTTTTTCACTCTCCTCTTTCACTTTCATCAAGAGGCTTTTTAGTTCCTCTTCACTTTCTGCCATAAGGGTGGTGTCATCTGCATATCTGAGGTGATTGATATTTCTCCCAGCAATCTTGATTCCAGCTTGTGCTCCTTTCAGTCCACCGTTTCTCATGATGTACATTATATATAATTTAAATAAGTAGGGTGACAATATACAGACTTGACGTACTCTTTTTCCTATTTGCAACCAGTCTGTTGTTCCATGTCCAGTTCTAACTGTTGCTTCCTGACCTGCATATAGGTTTCTCAAGAGGCAGATCAGGTGGTCTGGTATTCCCATCTCTTGAAGAATTGTCCACAGTTTCTTGTGATCCACACAGGCTAAGGCTTTGGCACAGTCAATAAACAGAAATATATATTTTTCTGGAACTCTCTTGCTTTTTCAATGATCTAGTGGATGTTGGCAATTTGACCACACCGTTGTGGTTATCTGGGTGGTGAAGCTCTTTTTTGTACAGTTCTTCTGTGTATTCTTGCCACCTCTTCTTAATATCTTCTGCTTCTTTTAGGTCCATACCATTTCTGTTCTTTATCGAGCCCATCTTTGCATGAAATATTCCCTTGGTATCTCTGATTTTTTGAAGAGATCTCTAGTCTTTCCCACTCTGTTGTTTTCCTCTATTTCTTTGCATTGATCACTGAGGAAGGCTTTTTTATCTCTCCTTGCTATTCTTTGGAACTCTGTATTCAGGTGGGAATATCTGAACTTCCCATTCTTAAAGTAAGTAAGCACTTACTTTAGAATATGTTTAATTGCAAGTGAGGTTCTCTGAAAATCTTAAAATCCTCTTGCTAGTTTTAGGATCCAAAAATGTCTTTCTCAAAGACAGAGGAGCTGTCCTTCTGAAATATAATCAAAAAAGAAAATGATTCTATATCTCCCAAATCCCTGTAGGTTGGGAAAATCCTAAAGTAGATAAGCAGCTATTCATAAGCCATAGATGGGCTAATCATGTGGACAGACCTCTCAGCTAAAGCCCTCCAGTATTTTCCACTTGCTCACTCTAGCATTTAAATCTCTCCTACATTTTGTTTCAATGAAATTGAGTTCGGTTTCTCCTCCCTATTGCAACAGGGATGCTCAAATAAAGCATAATATGGCCTTGATATCTCTAGAGTGAATTCAGTTCATGCATGCATCCTGTCTTCTAAAATTGAGAAAAAAATATAATCATAACTGAACTACTGTTCTGATTCATATGGAAATTATTCTTCAAATTTTGACATTAAAAAGTCAGGATATATACTTTAGCCTGTGTTTTGAATAAGTTTTTTATTGTCTCCATATTGCCAATGAAACAAGGTGGCAGAAAAGGAAATACTTGTATAAGTGATGATATTTTGGGCTCAACATAAATATAATAATCTTTTATCCAGTATGATATCTAAGAAGATTTAAGACTACAAATCTACCACATTCTGATTTTGTGCTTTCAGTTTACTGTTAGAGGTAACAATAAAATCTGTGAATTCAAAAAGTCTCAGCTTATAGATAAAGAAAATCTTCACAGAAACTTTCCATCAGCATGAGAGTGTGGAAACTAGTGGCAGATGAAAGAGAGAAAAGAATATGTATCCAATGTGGAGAGAAAGGTAAATTAGCTGGCTCTGAACAATGGCGTTTCAAAGAATATTTTTGGTTAGTTTCTTCTTTTTGTAAACTATTAAACCTTGAAATATGACAAATGAAAATTGTAAACAAAGAGGCTGATAAATTGTTGAAGTCATAGCCCTCAATTCCAAAATTTATGCCCACGTTCACTGACAAGGAAGTCTGTATGTCTCTAATTAAAAGAAAGAAAGAAAGAAAGAAAGAAAGAAAGAAAGAAAGAAAGAAAGAAAGAAAGAAAGAAAGAAAGAAAGAAAGAAAGAAAGAAAGAAAGAAAGAAAGGGAGGAAGAAAAAAAGAGATAGATTCATTTACCATAATAGTTTTTGCTTGGGTTTATTTAGTTAGTGAATAGTTTTCTCACTTTACGGAGAAAACAAATAGTTTAGTTCCTTTGACCTAGAGGGCCCTTATGCATAGAATACAGATTCACCTTCTAAGAACAAATCTAAAGAAAGCATAATTTCCAAACCCCCATTGAAAGGGGGAGAAGGCATCTTCTCCCCCATCCACCACCCTTTGGAAACTGTTGTTACCTCTACTACCACATAGAAAGGTTTATTCATTTCAGAGAAGAAAGTGAGTATCCATCCACAGGTTTGCCAGATTCTGGGGAGTTCTGGGTCAGTGGACATTAGATAGGGGGGAATAGCAATCCCACAGTGGTTTCCAGCAAGCGAATGAACAGAGAAATAAACATGTGTCTTGTTATGTTACTTCAGATTACAGTGGGAAGAAGACTAGAGAACGTCATTCATATGATATTGACTGAATGTCTTTTCAATGCCTGTCAACAGCAGCCAATTAAAAGTCCTGGCTGCTCAAGCAAAGATATCCTTCCAAATCACTCAAACGCAGACAGCAGACACTAAGAACCAATTATACTCCTAGTTTAACTTTTCATTTGCATCTAAATTAAAAACTAAAGACATAATTCTGTGGAATTGTGGAATCCTGTGTATATTTTAGGACCAATATGCTTCATGAAATTTAGGAGAGAGGATGACAACTAAAGAGATGAAAATTATCACCAGCCTTTGCTTGTAGGTCCCAGGGACCAGGTGCATCCCTCTCAGGATGGGTGGGGGATGAAGATCTCTTGATCATCAGTGCACAAGCCATGGTCCTAAAGTTTACTGGGTGTTGCTGTAGATGAAATCTATGCCTCATTTCCTTTGTCCAAATAAATGAATGACTATCTAGCCACGAAATGCCAACTGCTGAATTTTTTCATTGTGCATAATTACTTCAAAACTTGAAATGTTAAAATAAAGTCAGTGTCACTGTTTTTTGTTTGTTTTGTTTGTTTGCCTGTTTATTAGGGCTTAGTTTCAGAAGTCAACATAATTTAATCTACTCCCTATCTTTCTTAGCCAAGAGCTGTCAGTTTTCAGCCAAATCTGGACATGTGAAATCAATAGATTGGAGTATAGAATACTTGCCTGAAGTCAGATTGAAGCCAATACATTTCCAAATGTGTTTGCAAATCTCAGCCTAGGTGGCCATAGAAGACCCTGCCAACTGCAATTGTGCTGCTTTGACATGGAGCTTTGGGCCTTATGAGTAGTAAGAAATCAAGCTATGACTCCAAACAGGCTTTTATTTTCCTATTGTATGATCAACAAACAGCTATTTGACAGATTTTTTTTCCAAGCATGACAATAAATATTTTTTCTCTGTTTAAAAACACTTAAGATCTTAAATCTTTTGTTTAGAAGGATACGCTGAATCTTTAGCAAAACCACTGGTTTAGGCTATTATGTTTATGAATTGAAGGTCCATAAAATAAACATGTTGTGATGTCTAAATATATTGCTTCATTTCCTTTGTGATTCTTTTAAAATATGAATGAATGAAATATGTAGTGATATTTAGTTGAAATTTTGATTTTTGAATTTTTGATTTAACACATGAGTTCCATGGGAGTGACCAATATCCTCTTTCTATAGTTTCCAGTGCTTAATCAAGAGTAAAGACTCCTTTACATGGAAACACAATGATGATAACTCCTTATTATTGATACTCTAAAAATGGCTAAGTACTTTAGATCCATTTACAGTTTAAATCCTATAATTATGATCTGGATAGTAAGTTTAAGCACATGAAGTTGTAATATTTTAATATTTTGATTTTAAAAGCAGCTGTTTCATACTGTTCAACCTAATAAATACCCCTGACTTCATTTTGCCAAAGAGAGGTTAAGTCATGTGCTCCAAAAAGATATAAAGGCTGCAAAGAATTCAGCTAGTGTTCAGCACTTTTTTTTTTTTTTTTTGAGTTCATATTCAGCATTAATTTGAAAATACACTGATTCAACTCTAGGCTTTCCAGATAGTGTCAGTGGAAAATAACCCTCCTGCCAATGTAGGAGTTGCAGGCTACTCAGATTGAATTCCTGGATTGGGAAGATCCCCTGAAAGAAGAAATGGTAACCCACTCTAGTATTCTTGTTGGGAAAATCTCATGATCAGAGGAGCCTGGCAGGCTAAAGTCCATAGAGTTGCAAAGTGGGAAACATGACTGAAATGACTTAGCACACAAGCATGCATATTGACTTGAGTATTTATTTCATGACCCTTAGGTTCTAGTTATTTCCCCAATTATTTTAACTTGGTAAATAATGTGGTTGAAGTAAGAGTCCTAAGTAAAAGTTGATTTCTTTTTTTCAAATTGAGATATAATTGACATATAGCATTATGTTGGTAACCAGGTAAATGACATGATTCCATATTTGTATATATTGCAAAATCATCACCACAATAAGTCTAGTTAACATCTGTCGCTATACATAGTTACATATTTTTGGTGTGGAATGACAGCTTTTAAGATCTCTCTTGATAGTTTTCAGATATGCAATACAAGATCATTAATTAAGGTCACCATTCTGTACATTACATCTCCATGACTTGCTTAGTTTATAACTGGAAGCTTGTACCTTTGATCCCTTTCACCCAAGTCATCCTTCCCCCAGCCCATAACTCTGGCAACCACCCATCTGTTCTCTTTCGTATCTATGAACTTGAAATTTGTTTTTTTTTTAAGATTTTTTATATAAGTGAGATTATGCAGTTTTTGTTTTTCTCTGCTTGGCTTAACTGTGCAAAGTAAATTCAAGGTCCATCCATTTTGTCACACACATGTAAAAGATTTAATTCTTTTTTTGTAGTTGAGTAATATCCCATTGTGTGTTTATGTGTGTGTGTATTTTCTTTATTCAGTGGACACTTCAGTTGTTTCCAAATCTTGGCTACTGAACATAATGCTGCACTGTATATGAGGATGCATGGATTTTTTTTTTTTCATGTTAGTGTTTCATTTTTCCTGGACATATTCCCCAAAATGGAATTGATGGATTCCATAAAACTTCCATTTTTAGATTTTTAAGAAACCTCTATACTGCTTTTCACAGTAACTATGCCAATTTTAATTTCGGCTAACAGTACACAAAGTTTCATTTTTCTCCACACCCTCATCAACATTTGTTATTTCTGGTCTTTTATATGATAGCCATTCTGACAGGCATGGCGCTATCTCATTGTAGTTTTGTGCATGTCTCTGATGACTATTGATGTTGAGCATCTTTTCATGTTCATATTGGCCATCTGTGTACCTTTGGGAAAAAGGCTAGGCAAATCTTCTGTTTATTTTTTAATCATATTTTGTGGGGTTTTTGCTGTTGAGTTGTATGAGTTTTTTAATATATGTTAGATATTATCTCCTTATCTTTTCTTGTGCTTTAAACTACATACATTTAGGCCTTCTGAGTTAGGTTTAAGTACAGAGCAACACATCAGGATCAAACAAAGAAACACTCATATTCCCAGAGAAATCAGATGGAAAGTTTCTTGGACTTAGTGTCATTTTCAGCTGGGTTTTGAAACCCAGATACCTATTTGGAATGTGGGAAGGGTAGTTCATTCTCAGTGCACCTGCCTGTGCAAGTGTTAGAATGATCTTTTCTAAATAACATTTAAACTGGCTTCCTCTATGCAGATTTTTGTTTTTTCATATTCTTCTTTCTCTCTTCTTGCTGACAGTTCTAACTTAGGGCTGCCTCTGAGAGCTCTCTTCAGTACATTTCTACATGGTCACAGTTAAACGTGATCAATCAAAGCAATCTCAAAAATGAGAGAATGATCTGTTTTTATTTCCAAGGTAAACCATTCAATATCATGGTAATCCAAGTCTATGCCCCAACCAGCAATGCTGAGGAAGCTGAAGTTGAATGGTTCTATGAAGACCTACAAGACCTTCTAGAATTAACACCCCCCCCAAAAAAAAATGTCTTTTCACTATAGGGGACAGGAATGAAAAAGTAGGAAGTCAAGAAATACCTGGAGTATCAGGCAAATTTGACCTTGGGATACAGAATGAAGCAGGGCAAAGGTTAACAGAGTTTTGCCAAGACAATGCACTTGTCATAGCAAACACCGTCTTCCAACAACACAAGGGAAGACTCCACACATGGACATCACTATATGGTCAACACTGAAATCAGATTGATTTCAGATTATATTCTTTGCAGCCAAAGATGGAGAAGCTCTATACAATCAGCAAAAACAAGACCAGGAGCTGACTGTGGCTCAGATCATGAACGGCTTATTGCCTAATTCAGACTTAACTTGAAGAAAGTAGAGAACACCACTAGACCATTCAGATATGACCTAAATTGAATCCCTTATGATTATACAGTGGAAGTGAGAAATAGACTTAAGAAACTAGATCTGACAGACAAGGGTACCTGAAGTATGAATGGAGGTTCGTGACATTGTACAGGAAACAAGGATCAAGATTATCCCTAAGCAAAAGAAATGCAAAAAAGCAAAATGACTGTCTGGGGAGGCCTTATAAATAGCTGTGAAAAGAACAGAAGCAAAAAGAAAGGAGAGAAGGAAAGATATATCCATTTAAATGCAGATTTCCAAAGAATAGCAAGGAGAGATAACAAAGCCTTCCTCAGCAATCAATGCAAAGAAACAGAAGAAAACAATAGAATGGGAAACACTACAGATCTCTTCAATAAAATTAGAGATACCAAGGGAATATTTCATGCAAAGATGGGCTCGATAAAGAACAGAAATGGTATGGACCTAACAGAAGCAGAAGATATTAAGAAGAGGTGGCAAGAATACATAGAAGAACTGTACAAAAAAGAGCTTCACCACCCAGATAACCACGACGGTGTGATCATTCACATAGAGCCAGACATCCTGGAATGTGAAGTCAAGTGGGCCTTAGGAAGCATCACTATGAATAACGCTAGTGGAGGTGATGGAATTCCAGTACAGCTATTTCAAATCTTGAAAGATTATCCTGTGAAAATGCTGCACTAAATATGTCAGCAAATTTGGAAAACTCAGGAGTGGCCACAGGACTGGAAAAGGTCAGTTTTCATTCTAATCTCAAAGAAAGGCAATTCCAAAGAATGGTCAAACTATTGCACAATTGCACTCATCTCACACGCTAGTAAAGTAATGCCCAAAATTCAAGCCAGGTTTCAGCAGTATGTGAATCATTAACTTCCAGATGTTCAAGCTGGTTTTAGAAAAGGCAGAGGGACCACAGGTCAAATTGCCAACATCCGCTGGATCATGGGAAAAGTAAGAGAGTTCCAGCAAAACATCTATTTCTTCTTTATTGACTATGCCAAAGCCTTTTACTGTGTGGATCACAAGAAACTGTGGACAATTCTTCAAGAGATGGGAATACCAGACCACCTGATCTGCCTCTTGAGAAACCTATATGCAGGTGAGGAAGCAACAGTTAGAACTGGACATGGAACAACAGACTGGTTGCAAATAGGAAAAGGAGTACATCAAAGCTGTATATTGTCACCATGCTTATTTAACTTACATATAGAGTACATCATGAGAAACACTGGACTGGAAGAAGCACAAGCTGGAATCAAGATTGATGGGAGAAATACCAGTCACCTCAGATATGCAGATGACACCACCCTTATGACAGAAAGTGAAGAGGAACTAAAAAGCCTCTTGATGAAAGAGGAGAGTGAAAAATTTGGCTTAAAGTTCAACAATCAGAAAATGAAGATCATGGCATGTGGTCCCATCACTTCATGGGAAATAGATGGGGAAACAGTGGAAACAGTGTCACACATATTTTTTTGAGCTCCAAAATCACTGCAGATGGTGATTGCAGCCATGAAATGAAAAGATGCTTACTCCTTGGAAGGAAAGTTATAACCAACTTAGATGGCATATTCAAAAGCAGAGACATTACTTTGCCAACAAAGGTCCGTCTAGTCAAGGCTATGGTTTTTCCAGTAGTCATGTATGGATGTGAGAGTTGGACTGTGAAGAAAGGTGAGTGCCGAAGAATTGATGCTTTTTATCTGTGGTGTTGGAAAAGACTCTTGAGTCCCTTGGACTGCAAGGAGTTCCAACCAGTCCATTCTAGAGGAAATCAGTCCTGGGTATTCTTTGGAAAGACTGACACTAAAGCTAAAACTCCAGTACTTTGGCCACCTCATGCGAGGTGTTGACTAATTCTAAAAGACTCTAATGCTGGAAGGGATTGGCGGCAGGAGGAGAAGGGGACGACAGAGTCTGAAATGGCTGGATGGCATTTCCGACTCGATGGACATGAGTTTGAGTGAACTCCGGAAGTTGGTGGTCATCGAATTGCAAAGAGTCGGACACGACTGAGCGAGTGAACTGAACTGAACTTTGGAGGGTAAAAAGAAGAAAAATACCTTCCCAACACTCCTTTTGTCTCTTCAAGCATAATACATTTATAACAAAATAAATAATTATAGATTGATTACATGGTAGAATAAGACCTAGGCATTCAATTGATAAAGATGAGATGGTAAAGAAAGAAAAGTATTCTATACATGCTATACATGAGGAACTGTAAATGAACCATGTCTAGAATCAATGGAAATAACTTAGGAAAAACTGAGAATGGACATATTGAAAAGATTCCAATCCCTATGAAAAGTTAGGATTCTTTTTTCTGCTAATCCAAGTCTGCTGTTGAAACTTCATAGTTTTTTTTTTTTTTTTTTCCCAATCCAGTTCTTATATTTTTCAGCTCCAGTATTCTGTTTGGTTCCTTTATGTAAATCTGTTCGTTTGTTGACATTTTTATTTTGTTCATATATTTTCCCGATTTTCTTTTTTTTTTAATGCCTTAAAATCATTGATTACATTTAAGACAGTAACTTTAAAGTCTTTGCCAAAAAAATCTGAACCTTATATTTTGTTTTAAGGTTGGTTTCTGGAGATCTGTTTTATTCCATTAAATAAGTCTCATTTTCCTGTTTTTGTATGCTTTGTAATCCTTTATTGAAAACTGGATATTTAAAAAATAGCTACCTTTCCTGTTTTGTGGTCTGTCTCCACGCAGTATATATGCTTCTGTAATCAACCCAGTATAAAAGATCAAAGACTTTTAGGCTTTCCCTGGGGAGGTGTCTTCCCTGGACTGGTATATGGACTTTCTTCCCAATTCTTTGATATGTACTGTGGTTTTCAATGTTTAGCAAAATGTTTTGCTTCTGATTTTTCTCAGGACCTGAATGGTCTATCATAGTCCTCTGCCCATAACGTCAGATCACCAGGAAACTTTGAGTATGGAGTCCTCTTGCACATATTATGATGCCCACTACTCTTTTCTTTTTTTTTAGTTTTTTATTTTTTAAATTTTAAAATCTTTAATTCTTACATGCGTTCCCAAACATGAACCCCCCTGATGCCCACTACTCTTTTCAGTTGACTCCAACCTCATTGTTATTCCCATCAATAATCTCAGTTAGGCAAGTTACAGTCATTTGAAAAGACAGTCCAGAACACTGCAAACTTAAGAGACAGACACTACATGTTTTTTTCTTTTTCTTTTCTTCTGAACTCAGTGCACTGTGTTGGGTGAAAATGTGGGACAAAGGCATGCAAAGATGTCATAAAATGTCCTACCATTCTGCAGATACCTTTTTTCTTGGTTAGTGGTTTGCTTGGTGGCTACAAATCATTAACTTGTTTCTAGAGTTCCCATAAAGCTATGTCCATAAATATGTTTTTTTTTTTTAATTGGTATTTCCAATACAGAGTGAGGGTGTGGATCTATTATGCCATCTTGATTCACTGAATTCCTAATTACTCATTTTAAAAATGTGTCTTTTTGTTTTTACTTCATATGGGGTAATTTCTATTTCCATTTTTATTCCTGGCATGTTTGTGTACTAAACTTGTTTCATATCAACACTGGGGTCCAGTCTATTTAAATATCTTGTGCAGTTTTTCTTTTTCTTTTTGTTTTACCAGCTTTTTTCTCATTTGTTCCTCGGAATATTTCAACTTTTGTTACTCTGTAAACATATTTTTAAGAGCTTCTATAAACTACTAATGTGCAAAGATTATCTTAGTGCTTGTTTTCACTGGCCAGTGTTTTTCTAAAATATCTAAGGGGTCATATTTCCCCTATTTTAATACTGAACTGTATGGATAATACTTATGGGGTTATATTCTCTTATCTCCATATTTTGATTTTTGTTCTATAAGGTAGGTTCTTACTAGCTAGTCACTTTGAGACCATACTTTGTTTTATTCTTTGTTAGACTATCTCTTTCTATTGTGTACCTAATCATAATGTAAATTTTGTAGTTCAGAAACAGTTTTACTCAAAAGACATAACTCTTCTTGGGTTTTCATGTATTCCAAGGGGCTAGTAGAGCCATTTTAACTTCGGGGAACATTAACTCTAAACTTCAATTCTCCTAAAATGAGTAAGAGTTGAAATCTATGCTCAGCACTTCCAGTCTCCCATCTGTTGTTCCCACTGTTCTTCTTGTAATTTCCCTTGTATATGGGAAATTTAATAATTTTCTATAAAAATTTAAGGTTTATACTAAGATTTTGAGAGTCCTCCTTCTGTGGTTTCCTTCTGCTCAAAACTTACTCCACTTAAACTTCAGATACTTTTTTTTCTTTTTTTAAAAAATTTATTTATTTTAACTGAAGGCTAATTACTTTACAATGCTGTATTGGTTTGTCATACATCAACATGAATCTGCCACAGGTGTACACGTATTCCCCATCCTGAACCCCCCTCCCACCTCCCTCCCCATACCATCCCTCTGGGTCATCCCAGTGCACTAGCCCCAGGCATCCTATATCCTGCATCGAACCTGGACTGGCGATCAGTTTCTTATATGATATTATACATGTTTCAATGCCATTCTCCCAAATCATCCCATGCTCTTCCTCTCTCACAGAGTCCAAAAGACTGTTTTATACATTTGTGTCTCTTGAAAAAAAAAAAAAAAACCTTCAAATACTATGTTTGAGAGCTCTCAGAACACTCTCTCACATGTCAAGACATTAAGACTATAAACTTGTATTTCAATTCTAGCTAGACATTTCATGATATAGAACAGAAGAATGTTTGTGGGAGGGGTGGAGCTGAATAAATATGAATCTCACAGAGGAAAATTTTCTCCTTAAGAGCAGTAAATCAACTCCAATTTCAGAAGAGTGTTTGTCACATTCCAATGTTTGCAAATGGTATTTTAAAACAAATATCTGTTCAAAGTTTGTAATTGTTACCTGTAAGAGGGTTGCTAGATTCTCTGCAAATAATAAAAATAATGAGTATTTTTTTAACACCTGTGGTGGATTCATATCAATGTATGGCAAAACCAAAACAGTATTGTAAAGTAAAAAAATAAAATTTAAATTAAAGAAAAAAAATTAAAAAAATTAAATATCACTTTACTTTTATATGGAATATCTAAAATAAGAATGGACTTCCCAGGTGGCTCAGTAGTAAAGAATCCACCTGCCAATGAAGGTGACACTGGAGACACAGGTTCAATCCCTGGGTCAGGAAGATTCCCCTGGAGGAGGAAATGGCAACCCACTTCAGTATTCTTGCCTGGAAAATCCCACTGACAGAGAAGCCAGGTGGGCTACAGTCCAAAGAGTAACAAAGCACCAGACATAACTAAGTGAGCGCACACACACAAATAGGAATAGGAAAAAGATATGGGAGTGCAGAAAATATTCAGACACATGTGAGTATATTATTTCTAAAGTTTGTAATTGTCAATAAGAACAAATTAGTTCAGATGAAGGGGTAATTTAACTTTCCAATATTTTACAACTTATTTGATTCTAGATAATAACATATTCTTAATGTGTACATAATCATAACAAAGGAAGTTATAACAACATGATTTAATTTTGAAATCAGTACAATGTAACAGGAATTTAAAATTACTGTAAAACTTCTACATTCTTTTGAAAACATGGCAATGAATACATTTTTTTTATATTGGTGTAATGATATTACTAAAATTTTGTCAACCACTTGAAAGCACTTTAAGAAAACAATGTCCAAATCAACCTTATGGCATCAAAATAAACATTTTCCAAGAAGTGTAATAACAGTGATCAAGATTTGCATTCACTGTTTCTGACAGACATGTATTTTCTTTATAGCCCTATACTAAAATTTAGCTGTCAGAATATTAGTGAACTGGATGCAGTGACCACTTTTGAGTTGTATGGGTAATCAGAAGTTGACATCAAAACTGAAATTCATTGACTATATCATAAGCATACAGCTGATGTGTAATTAATGCATCATCACACAGCCATTTGACTTGATTTGGATCTCAGTTCTTCTTGTTTATTATGTTTGCATGTGAAACACTTCTTTGATTATTTATCTTAAATAAAGTAATTTTTGTGTCACAAATTGCTTCTCTGGTATTATTAAAATTAGTAACATCAATTTGTGTGTGAGGGGGATGTCAGGTAAAAACCATTTTCTTCTATTTTGTCTGTCATATAAAAGAGAAAAATGGTTTTTCTTTATTTTTTCTCTTATAAGCAATAATTAGCTTTACCAAATTCATTGTTTTAGGGATAGTTGGCAAAAGGTGCCATTTTTGATACCTGAAAAAAATATGGAATTTAGTTTGTGACTATACCCACATCGAATTATCATATATTGCTCTCAACCTGAAACAGCATAAATAAATACTGAACACCTTCAAGTTACTTGTAAAAGAGAATTGGGAGTGATATTAACCAGGGTTATTCACTGATGTGCAGACATTTGAGATAAGAAACCTACTCGTGGAGATTGAAAACTCCAAACAATAATTGTTTTAAACCTACTGTCATAAATAAATCACATAAATATTTACAATATTAATAAATACATTAAAGAAAAAACAGAAGCTGAAATAAAAATATTTTTCATTCTTTGGTCTACTTTAAATAATATGATAAAGGAAATCTTCAGGTAGGTTTTTAACATGTGTGCTCTTTTTAAATTATTGTCATGAAAGAAAGCATGATGTTTCTGGATAAAAGGGAAAGTTATTTGTCCTTATAGCAATGCATGCATCATTTTCTCATGCCTCATATTTTTAGCTTCATGGAAATGAGATAAGAGCACATCTTACTCTTCCTGTGGTAAGAGGAACACAGGAAAAGTACACAGAGAATATGACTCTAAAAGCATATATAGATTCTGGTCTCTTCCCCCCTCCCTGAAAAGAGCAAGAGAAACTTGTGTTACTTAATGTCTTACAGTCCTTCAGAGGACAAATGTATGGCTTTAGGTTACTGCCCTTTGGTCAAACCTCATCTCTGGAAGATGAAAATCTCCCCAAAATCCATCACTATCATATAATTGCACTCTTTTAAGTCATCCTTTGACTTTCAAGGTTTGTCCTTTATCTCAAATTGCTATTAATTTTTATTCAGAAAGCCCTGACTATGAAAAAGTCAGAAGATATTCATATTTTTTCCCATTAAGATGCAATAACGTAAACTGAAAGAATTATAAGTGCATAATATTTGCTGTTGCTATTAAGTCCTGTTTGACTCTTTGTGACCCCATGGACTGCAGCACACCAGGCTTCCCTTTCTTCACTATCTCCCAGAGTTTGCTGAAACTCATGTCCATTGAGTCAGTGATGCCATCTAACCATCTCATCCTCTGTCATACCCTTCTCCTCTTGCCTTCAATCTTTCCCAACATCAGGGTCTTTTATAATGAGTCACCATAGCAGCCTCATTAGAACTGAACAGTGGTAAAAGTTCTGACTCTCCACTAGACCTCCTCCAAAACTCTTCAGCAAGGCGTGAAAGGTTGCTTCATTTCCCTCAATGAAGGTAGAAGCCCAAGCTCCTTAACTGGTCTCCACTGACACAATGGGAAGGAACCTTATTTTACTGCTAGTGTGATTGAAAGTCCGAGTTCTCTACTTGGTCATCTCTGACAGTACCCTGGTGAAGGAAATGAGTTACTTCATTACAGCCTGTCAAATATGGAAGTCTGCACTCTCAGCCATTGTTAGCAAGACTTGGGGTGGGGTCATAAGTTTTTTTCCATGAGGTTTGTCTGAAATACAGCAGTTATTTTCTAATAGTATTTTTCTTACTAAACTTCCCTTTCCTATTATTTTTATTTATATTTGTTTTTATCTTTGTTTTTTTTGTGTATGTGTTTTTCTGGAAAGTTTATCCAGAAAAAATTCTTACACTATTATTGCTCAGTGCCAGCTTTTTCATAAATTCACTCTCAATATTTTTTTGAATTCCACTATATGCTATTATTCTTTTTATTTATCTTAAACATGTTTTACTGTCTCAATTATAAAATAAGCCTTTATTTCAGGCAGAATATATCTTTATCTCTATAATTTATTTTATTAATTTTTGTCTTTTTAATTTATCTCAATATTTTAGCTTGGGTATCTTATACATTTTTCTTAGAATGATTCTTAGCTCATTCAGTTCTTTATATTCTGCATCTGTTTTACATAATTGAACTGATTGGCAATATGATAAATCATATTTATGGAATGAAAATCAATATTAAAAAGATTTACTCAAGTGGAATTTTATATTCATTTGAATCACAAATAAGTTACTGGTAGGTTAATATTCTATACCAAGTAGATTTTAAGAGAAAGAAGATTGAAAATATATTCATATTTCCCTTCATATTATAAAATATTATTGAAAATGCATTCTATCATATTATCCATCACACTTAAAACATTGCTATATTGATTGGTATTTTGAGTGGAGTTCGGTTTATTTTATGATATACATTGATGAGGATTGAGATACCTTCAACTTTCTTCTCAGTTAATTAAGTTGTTATCTGACCGAGATAAGCAAAATTACTGATGCAATAAAGAAAGCTTTATGAAGAGAAGATGGAAGGTTTCAAAAGTTGAGGCTCCTTTTGACTACTATTCTACTCCCTGATGGAGATAAGGCTAATCATACTTTTCCGACCTTAAGGGTAGCCTGAGGTACTGTGAATGCTCCCTGTGATGGATGAGAATTCCTGGTTGAGAGCTACTGAAGAGAATAGTGCTTAAGAATCTACACTTATGTGGAGAATCAAGACAGTACCACAGAAAAGTAATGATCTGTCTTAAATCCAATTTGATGTTCATTCTACAACAAAAGGAGTTTTTAGTAGAAACTGAAGTAACATATGAAGTTAACTTCTTAGCTTTTCTCTTAGCAATTTATAAACTTCTCAAGGATCAATTTTTTTCCCTTCAGATTTTCATTTATTCAGTGAATAATCCAATATTTAAAATTAGATATATACATAAATACATTGTTAGAAAGTATATTTGATAAAGTAAATAACACTGGAATTATGGACAATAGGATATTGCTATCACCATCATGTAAACTATTTATGTCAACATACAATATATACAAACCATGTTGAATGGATTTGGGTTAATCATTTAATACCCATAAAGGCTCACTTTTCCAAAGCAGAATATGAGAACTTGGCAGATATAAACAACAAAGTTCTTTCTAATTGGGAATATTACTCTGTTCATTTCCTTCTAAACATTTTAAGTATCTTTCCCCCAACTCTTTGCTCTCAGTTTAAAACATACTCTTATAAGGCCAGAAATAAGCAATGAATTCTTTTATTCTTTTTACAAATTTTAAAATAAAAAAATAAAATAATTTGAGCATGGTAGTGCCATAAATAATACTGAGCCAAGATTATAATTAGACTATTAATTCTCAGTGGATAATTGAGAGAAGCTTGTTTCTTTTTTCTCATTTTTAGTGTCAGATCTAATCCTCTTAGCTCCCTATACTACTATGTACACATTTTACTATCTAGATCTTTGCTAATTTTCCATTTGTTGGCCAGTCATTTTTACCAAATCACTTGGATGCAGTTTATTTTGATTTAACTGTTTAATGAATCATTTGTATATTCATGGTCTATTTATGGAATTCCTTGCTTTAGTCAAAGAAGATTAAGGTGCAGTTGTGTGTGTGTGTGCTTATGTGTGTAAAAGAAAGAGAATTAACATGAAAGAAAGGTACAAGTATTGTGAGGCAGAAAAAAAAAAAAAGCCCTACTTCTATAAAATTGATCTCATTTATCTTCTTTCCCATTCTATCCTAGCTCCTTCATCTTCCTCCCACTAAAATGCAATACTAGTACAGTTTAATGTATCCCAGTAGGAAGAAATACAGTTGCACATTCAAATTCCTCAAACCAAAAAGCAATCAATACACTATGGCAGGTATGCAGTTCCTGAAGATAATTGTTTTTGTACTTCTAAAAGGAAGAACAATGAGCATCAGTGAGAAGAAAAATCCAGCCTTGGAAGCAACCACATTTATCTTTAGTCAAGAAGGAAATTAAACAAAAAAGTTAACTTTAAAACAATGATTAACTTAAATCTCTTTCATGAACATTATATATTGTCTTTCTAAAGGAAAAATAATGCCAGTTACCCCCCAAGAAAGAAAGAAAAAGTTGTGTAAAATTTAAGAAAAATGTGTATGTTCAGTGCATTAAAATTATATACGCAAATCAGTGTTCAGTTTAAGTATGGATGGCTCAGACAGTAAAGAATCTACCTGCAATTCAGGAGACTTGGGTTCAAACCCTGGATCAGGAAGATCCTCTGGAAAAGAGAATGACTACCCCTCCAGTATTCTTGCCTGGAAATCCCATGGACAGAAGAGCCTGGAGAGCTACAGTTCATGAGGTCTCAAAGAGTCAGACATGACTGAGCTACTAACATTTTCAGTAGTAGTATGGATGCCTGTGTTTTCTTTTCTTTCTTTCTTTCTTTCTTTCTTTCTTTCTTTCTTTCTTTTTTAATGTGTGGGCTAAATATGCAATAGGCTGAGAAGTAATGGAAGCCTGAAATTAAAATTATAATGTACTAGCTTCCAGTTTGCTAACACTAAATTGAGCATAAAGCATTTAACCTAGGATGAGATGGGACCCAATGCTTCAGGGAAAAAATATCTTCGACTCTCCAACACTCCCCTATATGCTGATATCTGAGAGCTAATTGAATACATTTGCATATGAGTGACTGCATTTTGGGAAAAGTAGCATTTTTAGAAAATATGTGATGGGTTGAGATAATTATTGTTGAGGCTGATTTGAAATGAAAGTCTCACTACAAAGTTAAATTCATCCTGAGGAAATTGTGGTTTGGAGGTTCAGAAACCAGGAATATGGCTCATTTCTGACATTGTGTGCTGGTGGTTATAATTTAGCATGACACCTAGTCACTTGTGTAAATGGGTTATATTAAGAAAATAATGCACTGAACAGAAAGCTTTCAGCAATAAATCAAATATATTTGTCTGTTAAAAAAAAAAAGGTACATTGAAACAACTAAACCCTGAAATATCTTATTTATTTTCCTGTACCTCCTGGGACACATGATGTAAACTGACAGCTTTGGAAGAATCTGGAATACTGTAACAATTTGGGATAAGGTTTAATGGAAGTTGGGAGGCTATTTTAAGAGTTTTCTTCTGATAGAAACGTGAGGAGACTTTGATAAATTACTCTGGCTTGAAAAGAGAAAGAGAGGCAGAGACACAGATGGAGGTTGATTATATCTCTCCCTCAAACTACTCAAGAAGATCCTATCACCAACTACACAGGCTTTATTTTAAAGTCATTAGTAATATTATATACTAAGTAATCTAGTTCCATTTCATAGATCTTGTGAGTGAAAAAAAAATTCACTCACATATTTACTCATATGGCAGGTAACTTGTATTGAGTAAATAAAGATGCTACAGCCATCAGATCATCACATTACCACTGCCTTAATGGTGAGCTTTGAGGGAACTCAGGATAGAGACACGATGTCTGCCACCTATCAAACACTGCAGCCACCCCCACAATCATGCACCTGGAGGAGACTCAGGATGAGAAAGCACAGGACACTGGCCCCAGGTAGCTGGGGTGCACATCAAAGGAATGATTTCAATGAGCCCAGACTTTTGCATCTTTCCATACATAGAAAAGCACTAAATTCCTTAGCTTGCAATATCTAGTTTTCTTTAGTTAATGGCAATCTTTTTATTTCCTAACTAACCTTGTCTTTGTCACAAAAACTTCTATATATCCCAGCGCCTCCCTTAGAGCCTGATCTTATAAAGTGCACCATTGTGGAGTGGATGCACTGACTAATAATTTGATGGTGGGAATGCTGTTTCTATCTTTAAGGTAATTTTAAGATATTTGGGGGGATTTTTAAAGCATTTTTGATTGGACTGGCTAGACATTCATCTATCTAAAGAAATAATTCTATGTTTTATTTGCCAGTTCTTCTTTCTCCTCTCTTTCTTCTTCATCTTCAGATATAGTTTGGCTCACTTTCCAAATATCTTGTTTGAACAAGCTAAATTACTTTTTTCTGAGCGTTCCTGAAAGTCATGCTATGTAATTTTTAATAGGATCATTATCATATAAGTGGCAATGGAAATCCTACCTTTGCTTCTCCACTTACTGTTTTGTGATCTTTATCATGTTACTTAGCTGTACCTCAGTTTACTCTTCTGTAAACTAAGACTGATTGATTAAAAAAAATATTAATAGGGAGGTTGTTAGGATCAATGAAGTAAAAACTGTAAATAATGTCTGTCAAGCAATAAAGCCTATGAAAATACTAAATTTTATTTTTAGTATTATTATTGGTTTATAGATAACTTTCATTCACTCATGCATTCATGATGGGAATCTTTTAAGTAACTATCAATGGTTTAGCTTTAATGTTTTCCATTTTTGCTATTAATTGCAATGTCAATTGCATTATAATTAGAATTCTTTATAGCTATTCTTTATCTTTATTTATTTTCACTCCATCACAAGCTGGAATCAAGATGGCCAGGAAAAATATCATTAACCTCAGATATGCAGATGACACCTCCCTTATGGTAGAAAGTGGAGAAGAACAAAAGAACCTCTTGATGAAAGTGAAAGAGACTGAAAAAGTTGGCTTAAAGCTCAACATTCAGAAAACTAAGATCATGGCATCCAGTCCCATCACTTCATGGAAAATAAATGGAGAAACAATGGAAACAGTGAGATACTTTATTTTTGGAACTCCAAAATCACTGCAGATGATGACTGCAGCCATGAAATTAAGAGACACTGCTGGGAAGAAATGTTATGACCAACATAGACAGCATTTTAAAGAGCAGAGACATTATTTTGCCAACAAAGGTCCATCTAGTCAAGGCTATGGTTTTTCCAGTAGTCATGTGTGGATGTGAGAGTTGGATTGTGAAGAAAGCTGAGCGCTGAAGAATTGATGCTTTTGGACTGTGGTGTTGGAGAAGACTCTTGACAGTTCCTTGGAGTGCAAGGAGGTCCAACCAGTCCATCCTAAAGGAGATCAGTCCTGGGTGTTCATTGGAAGGATTGATGCTGAAGCTGAAACTCCAATACTTTGGCCACCTGATGGCTGATACTTTGGCCATTTGAAAAGACCCTGATCCTGGAAAAGATGGAAGGCAGGAGATGGGGATGGCAGAGGGAGAGATTGTTGGATGGCATCACCAACTCAATGGACATGAGTTTTAATAAATGCCAGGTGCTGGTGATGGACAGTGAGGCCTGGCATGCTGCAGTCCATGGGGTTGCAAATAGTCAGACAAGACTGAGCAATGGAACTGAACTGATTTTGATTTTTAAACTGGTCATATATATGATTTGCTTAGTTATTAGTTTCATAGGGATTTCAAAAGAATGTGTATTGTGTATGTGTATGTAAAATTTCCCTTTGCCTCATTTAGATTTTGTCTATTTTTTTATGGTAAGATCATATTTACAGATGTCCTATTTCCTCAGTTTGCAGACACATGGAGTATGGAGTTATGAGTAGACCTTATACAACTAGTTCTGTTCGACAAGCTAGTAGAGGTGATATGGGTTATGCTAGGTTTTATTGAAAAGCAGAGATATTACTTTGCCAACAAAGGTCCATCTAGTTAAGGCTATTGTTTCCCCAGTGGTCATGTATGGATATGAGAGTTGGACTGTGAAGGAAGCTGAGCACTGAAGAATTGATCCTTTTGACTGTGGTATTGGAGAAGATTCTTGAGAGTCCCTTGGACTGCAACGAGATTCATCCTAAAGGAGATCAGCTCTGGGTGTTCATTGGAAGGACTGATGCTAAAGCTGAAACTCCAATACTTTGGCCACCTCATGAGAAGAGTTGACACATTGGTAAAGACTCTGATGCAGGGAGGCATTGGGGGCAGGAGAAGAAGGGGACCACAGAGGATGAGATGGCTGGATGGCATCACCAACTCGATGGACATGAGTTTGAATGAACTCCGGGAGTTGGTGATGGACAGGGAGGCCTGGCGTGCTGTGATTCATGGGGTCGCAAAGAGTCAGACAAGACTGAGCGACTGAATTGAACTGAACTGAACTGAACTAAAGCATTTAATACTCACCCAAATTCTCTAGCCTCCTTTTTTCTTCTACAGCCAAAGTAGATGAAGTGTGGTGCTAAAATATTAAGTCAAGATATAGAGTAGCCTGAATTACTGAGTCATTATATGGAGTACTATGATTTTCATGAGTCACCAAATCTGCAGGGAAATTTGAGTGAATAAAAAAGTTTTTTGTTTTATTTAGTCACAGAAATTTTGGGATTGCTTGCTAGCTCAGGTATTCAGAATCCCCTCATGAAATAACATAAAGTAAAACTCGACTTGAGTTGAAACTTGAGGATAGAACATATTTGAATTACTAAGAGGATAGGTATGTCAGGCCAGAGGGTAAGTAAAGATGCTGAGGGAAAGGTGTAGAGATCAGCCTGGCAATGACTAAAGGACCAGCATTGGTCCTGGTCAAAGCTGGCATGGGATTTGGCCTCCACAAGAGAAACTGATTCAAGGGTTTTCACCTGACCAATTCTGCAGGATGGAGAACACAGTGAAACTCTGTTAAAGAGATGAACACAGGATCAATATACAGCATGGGTAGCTTTCTATTCTTTTCTCTGATCTAAGAGTATGATCTAGAGTGTGTGATTATAGTGTGCTAAGGGTTTCTGTTCTTCAGAGAAAGGCGAAGCTATGCAAGCAGTAGTGACTATTGATTTAACACAACAATTACCAAAAGAGTGTATAAGTCAACTATTCATCACAGCCAGAAGGAAATATTAAACACATACCTCATATTAAAAGAAAACAACCCAAAATTGATGTCCTTGATGCAATCTAAAGTCTGGCACAAATAGAACTTTCCTAAGGCCCTTACTGCCTCAGACAACAACCTTACAAAATCGATGTGATCAGGATATTCAGGCAAAAGCCTAGTACCATTGGTAGCTTTCTTTTTAATTATCAAACTCAATGGAGTAAAACTGTTATATATGTATAAATATTATGTATAATGGGGTTCCCAGATGGTGGTAGTGGTAAAGAATCCATCTGCCAGTCAGTGATGCCATCCAGCCATCTCATTCTCTGTCGTCTCCTTCTCCTCCTGCCCCCAATGCCTCCCAGCATCACAGTCTTTACCAATGTGTCAACTCTTCACATGAGGTGGCCAAAGTACTGGAGTTTCAGCTTTAGCATCAATCCTTCCAAAGAACACCCAGGACTGATCTCCTTTAGAATGGACTGGTTGGATCTCCTTGTAGTCCAAGGGACTCTCAAGAGTCTTCTCCAACACCACACTTCAAAAGCATCAATTCTTCGCACTCAGCCCTCTTCACAGTCCAACTCTCACATTCATACATGACCACTGGAAAAACCATAGCCTTGACTAGACGGACCTTTGCTGGCAAAGTATTGTCTCTGCTTTTGAACATGCTATCTAGGTTAGTCATAACTTTTCTTCCAAGCAGTAAGTGTCTTTTAATTTCATGGCAGCAATCACCATCTGCAGTGATTTTGGAGTCCCCCAAAATAAAGTCTGACCCTGTTTCCAATGTTTCCCCATCTATTTCCGATGAAGTGATGGGACTGGATGCCATGATCTTCGTTTTCTTAATGTTGAGCTTTAAACCAACTTTTTCACTCTCCTCTTTCACTTTCATCAAGAGGCTTTTTAGTTCCTCTTCACTTTCTGGCATAAGGGTGGTATCATCTGCATATCTGAGGTGATTGATATTTCTCCTGGCAATCTTGATTCCAGCTTGTGTTTCTTCCAGTCCAGCATTTCTCATGATGCATATAAGTTATATCCATATATATATATATATATATATATATATATATATATATACATACATAGGCTTCCCTCATAGCTCAGTTGGTAAAGAATCTATCTGCAATGCAGGAGACCCCAGTTCAATTTCTGGTCCAGGAAGATCCGCTGGAGAATGTATAGGCTACCCACTCCAGTATTCTTGGGCTTCCCTTGTAGTTCAGCTGGTAAAGAATCCATCTGCAATGCGGGACACTTGGGTTAGATCCCTAGTTTGGGAAGATCCCCTGGAGAAGGAAAAGGCTACCCACTCCAACATTCTGGCCTAGAATACAATCCATGGTGTTGCAAAGAGTCGGACATTACTGAACAACTTTAACTATATATATATATACACACACACAAATAATAAGGCTTACATAATAAGACTTCTTTCCATCTTCCTAAGATAAATGATCATCTTCCGTGTATGCAGTCTGACTGTGCAGGAAATTTGAGTTAATCAAATGCACAATGATACTACCAGGAACCCACAAGAAGGATATATATATTTTTTAAACCACAAGAAGGATATAATTATCACAGTATAGGAGCAAATGATATTTAAAAGGACAAAGGAGATATCAGAGTTTATAAATAGGTAAGAGTTCTTCATTTCCAAAAGAGATAGGCAGGAATGATGTGATCTAAAATTTTAAATAAAAACAGGAAAAATAATCATAAGAATACTAAATTGTAAATTATAAATGTATCTTTTCATTCTTGCATTTAAACACCACATCTTTTGTTCTTTACTGAAAATTATGTCATGATGGAAGAAGAAAGTAAGACTATTCCATGAAAAATTATGTATTAATCTCTATCAGAATCTTTAAAGTGGCTGTGAATAAGATTGATAGTCTTTGTTGTAAGGGTGACAGGGAAAGGCAATAATTTCACAGTGGCATTCTCTACATCATGGCCATTCTGTTGCACCTCTAAAACATACATAAATATCTACCCAAGGTTGATTATTGCACCTTAAAGAGATTCCACTATAAATATCCTTTGAATTTTTTCAAAAAATATTATTGAAATATAATTGATTTACAATGTTATTTTCAAGTGTATAGCAAAATGATTCAGTTATACTTACACATTCACACATGCATATGTATATATATATATATACATATATGTATGTATGTATGTATATGTGATATATCACAGTAGTTTTGATTCACATTTATCTAATAATTAATGATGGTTCAGCAGGAAAGAATCTGTCTGCAATGCAGGAGACACAGGATACTTGAGTTCAAGCCCTGGGTCCAGAAGATCCCCTGGAGGAGGTAATGTAAATCCATTCCAGTATTCTTGCCTGGGAAATCCCAGGGACAAGATTCTGGCTGGCTACAATCCACAGGGTTGAACAGAGTCAGACACAACTGAGTGACTGAGCACACACACACAACAATTAATGATATTTGGCATATTTTCTTGTACCTCTTGGTCATCAGTAAGTCTTTAGAGAAATGTCTATTAAGGTCTTCTATCCACTTTTTGAGTGAGTTGTTTGTTTTTCTGATATTGAGTTGTATGAGCTCCTGTATTATTTAATTTACTAAGACCAATTCCTTTTGTTAAAAGATTAACTAGATTCTAAATTTTCTTTTAGCCTCTCCTCCTGCATAAAGTATCTTCTTACTTAAGTAAAATCAATCTTTTGAACAAACATCTTAGAGTAACTACTTGATGGTTTTGAAATATAATCTTAGCTAACCTAGCTCAGAAGGGACAGTTTATGGTGAATAGACCAATATTCAGTCCAAGAAAGGAAAAGTAAATTTGCATAAGCTGATTTAAACGAAGCTGTTTTATTTTCTGTGTGTTTTCTCTTCTGTGTTTTTTCAATATCTTATACAATATCTCATTCCAGGTTTGATATTTCTATGCCATTTTGATTCATTCTTGTGTGTGCTAAGTTGCTTCAGCCATATATAACTCTTTGTGACCCTATGGACTGTAGCTCACCAGTCGCCTCTGCCCATGGGATTCTCCAGGCAAGGATACTGGAACAGGTTGCCATGAACTCCAGGGGATCTTTCTGACACAGGGATCAAATCAGCATCTTCTACATCTCCTGCATTAGCAAGCAAAATTCTTGCCACTAGCACTACCTGGAAAACCCCTATTCTTGTGTTCAGTTCAGTTCAGTCACTCAATCACGTCCTATTCTTTGCAACCCCATGGACTGCAGCATGCTAGACCTCCCTGTCCATCACAAAGTCCCAGAGTTTACTCACACGCATGTCCATTGAGTTGGTGATACCATCCAACCATCTCACCCTCTGTTGTCCCCTTCTCCTCCTGCCTTCCTTCTTTCCCGGCCTCAGGGTCTTTTCAAATGAGACAGTTCTTCACATCAGGTGGGCAAATTATTGGAGTTTCAGCTTCAATATGAATCCTTCCAATGAATATTCAGGACTGATTTCCTTTAAGATGGACTGGTTGGATCTCCTTGCAGTCCAAGGGACTCTCAAGAGTCTTCTCCAACACCACAGTTCAAAAGCATCAGTTCTTCAGTTCTCAGCTTTCTTTATAGTCCAACTCTCACATCCATACATGACTACTGGAAAAACCATAGCTTTGACTAGGTGGACATTTGTTGGCAAAGTAATGTCTCTGTATTTTAATATGCTGTCTAGGTTGGTCATAACTTTTCTTCCAAGGAGCACGTGTCTTTTAATTTCATGGCTGCAGTCACCATCTGCAGTGATTTTGGAGCCCCCCCAAAATAAATTATGTCACACCATTTCCATTGTTTCCCAATTATTTGCCATGAAGAGATGAAACCA
This sequence comes from Ovis canadensis, assembly GCF_042477335.2. NCBI lineage: Eukaryota > Metazoa > Chordata > Mammalia > Artiodactyla > Bovidae > Ovis > Ovis canadensis. The sequence goes on from NC_091247.1 coordinate 55,071,574, forward strand.
GATGCCATGATCTTAGTTTTCTGAATATTGAGCTTTAAGCCAACCTTTTGACTCTCCTCCCTCACTTTCATCAAGAGGCTCTTTAGTTCTTCTTCACTTTCTGCCATAAGGGTGGTGTCATCTGTGTAACTGAGTTTATTGATATTTCTCCCAACAATCTTTATTCCAACTTGTGCTTCATCCATCCAAGCATTTCTCATGATGGACTCTGCAGATAAGTAAGCAGGGTGACGAATTTCAGCTGTGACATACTCCTTTCCCAATTTGGAACTAGTCTGTTGTTCCATGTCCAGTTCTAACTGTTGTTTCTTGACCTGAATACAGATTTCTCAAGAGGCAGGTCAGGTGGTCTGTTATTCCCATCTCTTTAAGAATTTTCCACAGTTTGTTGTTATCCACACAGTCAAAGGCATTGGCATAGTCAATAAAGCAGAAGTGGATATTTTTCTGGACCACAAGATGTTTTTTCTTGTGTATCTTATGCTATTTATATTGGCTTAACTGTAACCAACAATTTCTGTCAGCTTTATTAACAAAGTACAGAAAGTTTTGATTAAAATAAATGAAAGATTTTAAACATCGGGTACAATAATAACTAATACTGATGTCATTAATAGTTTTGATTTTATATATGACAAAACCAATACAATATTGTAAAGTGATTAGCCTCCAATTAAAATAAATAAATTAAATTTTAAAAGTAGCCTCCAATTAAAATTTAAAAAAATGAATCAAATAAGTAAAATGTCTTGAAGTAAATGAATTCTATTAATCAAAAAATTTTAACATTTTTGACACAGATCATGGTATTATGCATAAAATATCCAGGAGCAAAGCTCAGCACTGTTTCTTACTGTGTGTATCAAGGTCTTTAATTGCTCTGAGATGGTCATCTCATATAATTTCCTCTTATAGGCTCTAGTTGAGTAGATTATATATATTTGGGTGCACCATGCAGCAAGTGGTACCTCAGGGTTCTTTTATTTTCATATTATATACAGAGCTAAGTGAAAACATTCTCTGGATATACGTTTATGTGTATAAAATGGTAGAAGTTTTGAGATCATTATTAAGCCAAGAAAGCCTTGAAATAGTAACACTTTGATAAATGTTTTACATTTTAACTGTGTGCAGAACATGCCCGGGGTGCAAGAGATAATGTGTTAATGTGTAAGCTTCATGTCACCAAGCAACATATCAACAAGCTTCTTCCACTAAAATTTCCAAATAAAGGAGAGGAATACAGAGAACATGAATTATTATTTTCAAATGAATTATTCAGAGGTTCAAAATAAATAAGTTTTTTTTTTTTTTTTTACAATCTTAAAAATTTAGAGCAGTATGTTTGTGCTTTCAATATTTTACTCCTGGTTTAGCTTTTGTCCATTTTTACTCAGGTTTTTCCCTTCTCACTCCAGATAATTTGCCTTGAGCACCCAAATCTGTCAAATTATGATAAATATCTTACCAGCTTTTCTTTTACATAGTTGCTAATAGAAAATAATAAGTGCAATAAATAGAGTTATTCAATTAACTGTCTACCTCATCAATGATTCTCTGGTGAATCAGATGGTAAAGAATCTTCCTGCAATGCAGGAGACTGGAGTTCAACCCCTGGGTCAGAGAGTTCCTCTGGAAAAGAGAACAGCGACCTACTCCAGTGTTCTTGTCTGGAATATTTCATGAATAGAGAAGCCTCATGAGATACAGTCCATGAGGTCACAAAGAGTCATATCAGACTGAGCAACTAATTCTTTCACTAACCAATGATGCCAGAATTCCCACTACTTTCCTGATCAGTATAAGGATTGTTTTCCTAAGTTCTTCATTCCATCTATATAACATACACTAAAGAACTTGTTTTCTATTTGGCACATTTTCTATTTATCACAATTCTTCCCATTTCCTTCCTTACTCCTTTACCTTCAGTAATCTACACTCTATCTACTCCATTATACAGGAGCTCAGGAATCTTCCAAAGTCTCTATAATCTTGATCAAATAATTTTTATAGAGCATTTATATAATGCTATCTCAAGATTAATATATAACTTTGCTCTTGCTGTGAAATGCTGTAATAACCATTTATGACAGTAATCTTAGCTGTGTGATTTTGAAGGAAATTTGTATACAACTTTCGCAGTGGAAACCTAAAAGAGAAATATGTTGTGTGTTATACTTCACTTGTTGATTGTACACATTCTTAGTGCCAGCACTACTCAAATAAGAACACTGTTGATGATAATACTGTGTAATATGATTGCTTCTCTAGTTAAAGCATCATGTGGAAGTCCTGTCACAACATTTTGATTGTCTCAAAGGAGATATGGAACTTAAATCAATGCTTAATTGTTAGATGCCAATACTGCTGTCAAATAAATTACATTATCTTCCTGATTGAAGCTGATGAAAAATTAAAATATTAAATCTAGTATAATTTTCAATGTAGTTAGAACAAAAAATACTCTGGAAAAGTGCACTATTGACATGTTCACAGACTTTATTTTATAATAGAGAAAAAATTTAGTACTGCAATTATCCCCAAATAGTGTGATATTTGAACTCTAACATGTTCAATGAAATAGTATACAGACATCAGCAAGATAATGACATTACTATTCTGAACAGACACTTATAGTGGAATATGACTAAAGTATGACCACACTAGAAGAATAAATGTATATATATTAAAAAATAAATCAAAGAATTTATTGACCTAATTTTTATCACAGCCTGTTAGATTTTTCAAACTGTGACCACCTGTGTTAACATGACTGAGCTATCTTTACCATGAATTAAGATGATCTGAGTCAACATGACCTAGTTATTTGGCTCAGGGAAACTCATCCTAGGAAGGATAAAACTGTAAACCAATAAATAACATTACTGCTTGCATCAGGAATGCCATGTAGATCAATGATCTGATACATCAATCTCGTTGAAAATGGCCTCCTTAAGGAGCAACTGTTTAATTTCAAAGATTAATTCAACAACCTCACCTTGCTATGACTACCAATCTTAAGCTATTATATCAAGAATTTTATCTAATGCCCAGCAGTTCCTCTAAGCTACTGAGTTAGAGCTTAAATCATATATATATATATATATATTCATTTTGATTGTCTAATTAGACAGTACAGCCTTTTACCTTGTCTGGTGATTCCCCTTTACTGCTGGAACTAGCAAATTTAGTTCCATTTTACTATTATAATGTATGTTTATGGAGTTCAATTCAATCATGATTTAATTTTTTTTTAATTTGTATTGGAGTATAGTTGATTTACAACCTGTGTTAGTTTCAAGTGTAAGCAAAGCAAATCACCAAGACTCCCTTTCTGATGGTAGTCTTTTCCATTTATCTTTTTCTCTTTTCTGCTGTAATCTGGCCATTTAGTCAATTTGACCCACCTATTATTTACTGTATATTACAAAATATAAACAAAATTTTTCTTCGCTAGGCAACAGCATTTTACCCTACAACAAATTCTGTACACCAGGCATGCTTATGTTAACTTAGATCTTAGCTTTATAACTATATTTTTATGCTCTAAATTACTTTTACGTCTCATCAACTTTCATTCCCTCATTTCTTTATTGAACTTAGTCTATCTACTTATCTTTGAAACATTTATTCTTTCAATTTTGCTGCTGTATAAGGTTACTAGAAGAAAATTCCTCATTCTAGAACTTGCTTGATGAAACTCAACTAGATTAATTCACTCTCCATCATCCATAGACACACAAGAGGGAATATGCCAGAACCATCGCTCTCATTGATTATATTAATTGATTGATTTGATTGATTAAATTCTTTGTAGAAAAAGATGGACAAGCTCAGATGGACAGTCAGTAAAAACAAGAGAGGGAGTTGACTGTGGCTCAGATCATGAACTTCTTATTTCTAAATTCAGACTTAAATTGAAAAAAAAAAAAAAACAGGGAAAACCACTATACCATTCAGGTATGACCTTAATCAAACCCCTTATGACTATACAGTGTAAGTAACAAACAGATTCAAGGGATTATATCTGAAAAACTATGGATGGAGATTCCTGACATTGCAGAGGAGGCAGTAATCAAGACCAAACCCAAGGAAAAGAAATGCAAAAAGGCAAAATTGCTGTCTGAGGAGGCCTTACAAGTGGCCAACAAAAGAAGAGACGCTAAAGGCAAAGCAGAAAAGAAAAGATATACCCATTTGAATGCAGAGTTTCAAAGAATAGCAAGGAGATATTAGAAAGCCTTCCTCAGGGATCAATGAAAATACATAGAGGAAAACAATAGAATGGGAAAAACTAGAGACCTCTTAAAGAAAATTAGAGATACCAATGGAACATTTCCTGCAAAGTTGGGCACAATTAAGGACAGAAATTGTATGGACCTAACAGAAGCAGAAGACATTAAAAAGAGGTGGCAAGAATATGCAGAAGAGCTATACAAAAAAGGTCTTCATGACCCAGAAAACCACAATGGTGTCATCACTCACCTAGAGCCAGACATCCTGGAATGTGAAGTCAAGTGGGCCTTAGGAAGCAGCACTATGAACAAAGCTAGTGAAGGGAATGAAATTCCAGCTGAGCTATTTCAAATCTTAAAAGAGGTTGCTATGAAAGTGCTGCACTCAATATGCCAGCAAATTTGGAAAACTCAGCATTGGCCACAGGACTGGAAAAGATCAGTTTTCATTCCAATCTCAAAGAAAGGCAATGCCAAAGAATGTTCAAACTATCACACAATTGCACTCATGTCACATGCTAGCAAAGTAATATTCAAAATTCTCCAAGCCAGGTTTCAACAAGAGGTGAACCATGAAATTCCAGATGTTTAAGCTGGTTTTAGAAAAGGTGGAGGAACCAGAGATCAAATTGCTAACATCTGCTGGATCATCAAAAAAGCAAGAGTTCCAGAAAAACACCTACTTCTGCTTTACTGACTATGCCAAAGCTTTGGACTGTGTGGATCACAACAAATTGTGGAAAATTCTCCAAGAGATGGAATACCAGACCACCTTATCTGCCTCCTGAGAAATCTGTATACAGGTCAAGAAACAACAGTTAGAACTGGACATGGAACAACAGACCAGTTCCAGATTGAAAAAGCAGTAAGTCAAGGCTGTAAATTGTCACCCTGTTTATTTAACTCATATGCAGAATACATCATGTGAAATGCTGGGCTGTGTGAAACACAAGCTGGAATCAAGATTCCTGGGAGAAATAACAATAACCTCAGATATACAGATGATGCCACCCTTATGGCAGAAAATGAAGAAGAACTAAAGAGCCTCTTGATAAAAGTGAAGGAGGAGAGTGAAAAAAGTTGGCTTAAAGTTCGACATTCAGAAAACTAAGATCATGGCATCTAGTTCCATCACTTCATAGCAAATAGATGGGGAAATAATGGAAATAGTGAGAAACTTTATTTTGGGGGGCTCCAAAATCACTGCAGATGGTGACTGCAGCCATGAATTTTTCTTTCCCCCAATGTTAATCACAGCACAGTTTATAATAGCCAGTACATGGAAGCAACCTAGATGTCCATCAGCAGATGAATGGATAAGAAAGCTATGGTACATATACACAATGAAGTACTACTCAGCCATTAAAAAGAATACATTTGAATTAGTTCTAATGAGGTGGATGAAACTGGAGCCTGTTATACAGAGTGAAGTAAGCCAGAAAGAAAAACACCAAAGACACTTGCTCCTTGGAAGAAAAGCTATGACCAACCAAGACAACATACTAAAAAGCAGAGACATTACTTTGCCAACAAAGATCTTTCTAGTCAAAGCTATATATATATTTTTATGTTTATTTAAAGAAATAATAGCTTAGAATTTCCCAAACCTGGCTTCCCTGGTGGTTCAGACAGTGAAAAATCTGCCTGCAGTGCAGGAGATCTGGATTCAGTCCCTGGGTACGGAAGATCTCCTGAAGCAGACAATGGCTATCCACTTCAGTATTCTTGCTTAGACAATTCCATGGACAGAGGAGTCTTGTGGATTACAGTCCATGGGGCTGCAAAGACTCAGATTGAGTGACTAACACTTTCACTTTCCTAAACCAGCAAAGATATTTAGATACTAAACTTCATGAAATTAATAGATCACTCAGTGCAAAAAGATCCTCTCCAAGATACACTAGAACTGTCAAAAATCAAAGGTAAATTAAAAGCCTAAAAGCAACCAGAGGAAATAATTGCAACTTGAAAAAGAACCCTCATGAGGTTACTATTGATTCCTCAGCAGAAATCTTACCATAGAGAGTAAAATGATGTCTTCAAAATGTTGAAATTTAAAAATATCTATATTTAGCAAAGTTATTCTTCAAATATGAAGAAAAAATACTTTTCAGAGACACAAATGCTGAAGGAGTCTCTCACCATTAGAACTGCCTTGTGAAAAATGCTAAAAGGAGTTCTTCAAAGTGAAAAGAAAAAATAAAAAGCTAACTAGTGACATGTAAACATGAATGTGTATAACAGACTGGTAAAGATGAATATATTAAAATATTTGTTTTTTTGTTGTTCAGTAACTAAGTCATGTCTGACTCTTTGTGAACCCATGAAAGCACACTAGGCTTTCCTGTCCTTCACTATCTTCTGGAGTTTGTTTAGATTCATGTCCATTGAGTCAGTGATGCTCTGTAACAATCCCATCCTCTGCTGCCCCCTTCTTTTACCTTCAATCTTCCCTAGTGTCAGGGTATTTTCCTATGAGCTGGCTCCTGTACCACAATTCAAAAGTGTCACAATTCTTTAGTGGTCAGCCTTCTTTATGGTTCAATTCTCACATCTATATATGACTACTGGGAAAACTACAGCTTTGACTAAATGGACACTTGTTGGCACAGTGATGTGTCTGCTTTTTTTAATATAAATTTATTTATTTTAATTGGAGGTTAATTGCTTTACAATATTGTATTGGTTTTGCCATACATCAGCATGAATCTGCCACAGGTATACACGTGTTCCATCCTGAAGCCCCCTCCCTCCTCTTTCCCTGTACCATCCCTCTGGGTCGTCTCAGTGCACCAGCCCCAAGCATCCAGTATCATGCATCGAACCTGGACTGGCGATTCATTTCATATATGGTATTATACATGTTTCAATGCCATTCTCCCAAATCATCCCAACCTCGCCCTCTCCCACAGAGTCCAAAAGACTGTTCTATACATCTGTGTCTCTTTTGTTGTTTTGCATACAGGGTTATCATTACCATCTTTCCAAATTCCATATATATGCATTAGTATACTGTATTGGTGTTTTTCTTTCTGGTTGCTTCACTCTATATAATAGGCTCCAATTTCATCCACCTCACTAGAACTAATTCAAATATATTCTTTTTAATGGCTGAGTAATACTCCATTGTGTATATGTACCACAGCTTTCTTATCCATTCATCTGCTGATGGACATCTAGGTTGCTTCCATGTCCTGGCTATTATAAACAGTGCTGCAATGAACATTGGAGTACACGTGTCTCTTTCAATTCTGGTTTCCTTGGTATGTATGCCCAGCAGTGGTCTAGGTTTGTCATAGCTTCCCTTCTAAGAAGCAAGTGTATTCTAACTTCATGGCTGCAGTCACAGTCTGCAGTGACTTTAGAGCACAAGAAAATAAAATATCTCATCACTTCCACATTTTCCCCTTCTATTTGCCATGAAGTGATGGGACTGGATACCATGATCTTAATTTTTTAAATATATTTAGAAAACTCCTATTCTATAATAAGGTAGTATGTCAACCACTTGACCATAGTATAAAGGTTAAATTAAAGGAGTATTAAAAATAACTATAGTTACCCTAATTTCTTAATAAATAAATAAGATAATACAGTATTATATGGTAAAATAAAAAAAATAAATAATAAAAAGTTACACATGAAAAAATAAAAAAATAAACAATATAAAATGAAGCTGTTATATGTGATTGAAGCAGTTTTTGTCAGCTTTAAGTTGTTTTAAGTAAATCCATGGTAACAATAAGGCAAAAACTTAGAAGCAGATATAGATAAGACAAGGAAAGGGAACCATAACATTTCACAATGGAAAATTATGCTTTAAAGAGGTATACAGATAAAAATGGAATGAAACGGTGCCTTTTGGATAGCTGTAGGTGAACCTAGAGACTTTCATATAGAGTGAAGTATGTTATAAAGAGAAAAACAAGTATTAGTATCATATAATATTGCCTATATGTGGAATCTAGAAAAATGGTGCAGATGAATTTATTTGCAAAGTAGAAAAAGAGACATAAATGCAGAGAACAAACATATGGATACCAAAGGGGGAAAGAGGGCGAGATGAATTGGGAGACTGGGATTGACGTACATACACTACTATGCATAAAAAGTAGATGGTGAGAATCGACTGTATAGCACAAGGAACGCTACTCAGTGTTCTGTGCTGCTAAAACGGGAAGAAAATCTAAAAAAGAGGAGATCTATTTATATATATAGCTAATTCACTTTCCCGGAGAAACTAACATAATATTGTAAAGCAAATGTATTTAAAAAAAAACAACTAATTTAAAAATAATTTAAAATGTAGGCTGAAAAAGAGGAAAAAAGAAACAAGAGAAATACAAGTCATCTGAAAAGCAATTAATAACTTGGCATTAGTAAGTTTTTATATAACAGTAATTACTCTAAGTGTAAATGAATTTAATACACAAATGAAAAGTCATTGAATGGCTAGATGAATTTAAAAAAAGAAACAACCAATAAACCAAGGCTTACCAGAAGTTACTCACCTTAGATTTAAGGACAGAAATAAACTAAAAGCAAAAAGCTGGTAAAATCATATTCTAAACAAGTGGAAACCAAAGAAAACCATATATATATGCTTTTCAACTTTGAATCATCTAAATATATTAAGCAAGTATTAATAGATCTGAGGGGAGAAACTGACAACAATATAGTGGTAGTAGGGGGCTTCAATATCCTCTTTCAGCAATGGATATATAATCCACCCAGAAAATCCACAAGGCAACACTGGACTTGAACCAAAACTGTTAGACAAAATTGACCTAGTAGACTTTTATAAAATATTCCATCCAATAGCAGAATGCACATTCTTCTCCAGTTCATAAGGAAATTTCTCTAAAACATATGATAGGCTAAAAAAAAAAAAAGTCTTAGCAAACTTAGGAAGATTGAAGTCACACCAAGCATTTTTTCAGATCACAATTTTATGAAGTTAGAAAATAACATGGAGAAGGCAATGGCACCCCACTCCAGTACTCTTGCCTGGAAAATCCCATGGACGGGGAAGCCTGGTGGGCTGCGATCCATGGGGTCACGAAGAGTCAGACACGACTGAGTGACTTCACTTTCACTTTTCACTTTCATGCATTGGAGATGGAAATGGCAACCCACTCCAGTGTTCTTGCCTGGAGAATCCCAGGGACGGGGGAGCCTGGTGGGCTGCCGTCTCTGGGGTCGCATAGAGTTGGACACGACTGAAGCGACTTAGCAGCAGCAGCAGCAGAAAATAACAGGAGGAAAATAGAAAATTGCAGAAGTGGAACAACCAATGAGTCAAAGATGAAATAAAAAAGACATTAAAATTATTTCAAAACAAATGAAAAGGAAAACACCATGTATCAAAACCTATTCAATACTGCAAAGCAGTTCTGAAAAGGAACATTATAGTAGCAAATGTATATTTTAGGAATATGGAATTTTAAAAAATAAAAGTAAAGTTATACTTCAAAGGACTAAACAAACAAACAAACAAAAAAGGCCCAAATTATCAAAATTAGAAGGAAGTAACAAAGATCAAAGCAAAAATAAGTGAAATAGTGGCCAGAAAAACAGTAGAAATAAATAAATGAAATTAAGACCTGGTTTTGCAAAAAGATAAACAAAGTTGCCAAACTTTTATCTAGACTAAGGGAAAAAAGAATACTACAGTCAAATCAGAAATGAAAGAGGAGATATTAAAAATTATTTTACAAAAATTCATAGTATCATTAGAGAATACTATGAGAAATTAAATGCCAATGTATTGGGTAATCTGGATGAAAATTAAAATTCCTATACTTAAAATCTACAAAGACTGAATCATTAAGGAATAAAAAATCTGAATGTACCTATAATGAGTGAAGAGATTGCATCAATCATCAAAATCTCCCACTATAGAGAAGTACAGGATCATATGATTACATTGGTGAATTCCATAGAAACTTTAATTCAAAATTAACAGCAATCTTTCACCATGTCTTCCAAAAGACAGAAGAGGAGGAAGCAATTTCAAACTCAGTTTAAGAGGCCAGCATTACCTTGATAGCAGGAAGACAGGGACACCACAAGGAAATAATAGACTAATATTCCTCATGAAAGTGAAAGTGAAGTCGCTCAATCATGTCCGACTCTTTGCCACCCCATGGACTAGCCCACCAGGCTCCTCCATTCATGGAATTTTCCAAGCAAGAGTACTGGAGTGGGTTTCCATTTTCTTCTCCAGGGGATCTTCCTGACCCAGACATCAAACCCAGGTCTCCTGCATTGCAGGCAGGCACTTTACCATCTGAGTCACCAGGGTGTATAAATTCTCTCAGTGACTCAGTCACGTCCAACTCTTTGCAACCCCATGGCCTTCAGCACTCCAGGCTTCCCTATCCATCACCAAGTCCCAAAGCTTACTCAAACTCATTACCATCCAGTCCATGATGCCATCCAACCATCACATCCTCTTTCGTCCCCTTCTCTCACCTTCAAACTTTCCCAGCATCAGGGTCTTTTCAAATGAGTCAGTTCTTCCCCTCAGGCGGCCAAAATATTAGAGTTTCAGTTTCAGCATCCATCCTTCCAATGAATATTCAGAACAGATTTCCTTTTTATGATTGACTGGTTGGATCTCCTTGCACTCTAAGGGACTCTCAAGAGTCTTCTCCAGCACCACAGTTCAAAAGCATCAATTTTTAAGTGGTCAGCTTTTTTTTATATTCCAGCTCTCACATCCATACATGACTACTGGAAAAACTGTAGCTTTGACTACACAGGCCTTTGTTGGAAAAAATGATGTCTCTTCTTTTTAATATACTATCTAGGTTGGTCATAGTTTTTCTTCCAAAGAGCAAGTCTTTTAATTTCATGGCTGCAGTCACCATCTGCAGTGATTTGGAGGGCCCCCCAAAATAAAGCCTCTCACTGTTTCCATTGTTTCCCCATCTGTTTGCTATGAAGTGATAGGACCAGATGCCATGAACTTAGTTTTCTGAATGTTGAATTTTAAGCCAACTTTTTAACTCTCCTCTTTCACTTTCTAGAGGCTCTTTAGTTCTTTGCTTTCTGCCATAACGGTGGTGGCATCTGTGTATCTGAGGTTATTGATATTTCTCCCAACAATCTTGGTTCCACCTTCTTCATCCAACTCGGAATCTCACATGATGTTCTGCATATAAGTTAAATAAGCAGGTGACAATACACAGCCTTGACATAGTCAAGTCTGTTCAGCATATACAAATAAATAAATGTGACACACAACATCAGTACAACGAAAAACAATGATGATATCATGATCGCAATAGACGCTAACAACGCATTTGACAAAATGCAATATCTTTTCATGGTAGGAGCCATCAAAATTTGGGTATAGAAGGAACTTATCTCAACATAGTAAAGACAACCACAAATTTTCATTAATATGTTGAATAATAGTGATGAGAGTGATTAGGAAGAAGACAAAGGTGACCACTCTTATCATTCTTATTCAACATAGAAATGAAAGTCTTAGCTAAAACAACCAGATAAGTCAAAGAAATAAATGTCATCCACTCTGCAAAAAAAGATGTAAAACTGTCGTTATTTGCAAAAAATATAAACTTTTATGGAGAACTTAGACACAACCCAAAACATATTGGAACCAATTGATGGTTTCAGTTCAATATTCAGGACATAAAATTGATATACAGAAATTCTTTGTGCTTCTATACATCAAAGAAGCATACTAAAAAGAAATAAAAGCATTATCAAATTCATAACAGCATCAATAACTATAAAACATCTGGGATACTTTTAACCAAGGAACTGGAAGTTCTGGTCACTGAACACCACAAACCTTTGATAAAATAAATGGAAAAGGACACAAACAAATGAAGATAGCCCATGTTCCTGGATCAGAAGAATTACTATTGTTTAAATGTCCATACTGCACAAATGTCCATACTGCAAATGTCCATACTGTCCATCTATAGATTCAGTGCAATCCCTAACAAAATTCTAATGAAATTTTCATAAGAATAGAAAGAAAAATCCTAACATATATATATATATATATATATATATATATATATATATATATATGGAACCACAAAAGGCTCTATAGAGTCAAAGCAATCCTGAGAAAGAACAAAACCAGAGGTATCTCATTTTCTGATTTTAAACTATACCATAAAGTTATAGTAATTAAGAGCAGTATGGTACTAGCACAAAAATAGACACATAGACCAATGGAACAGAATACAAATGGTATTTCACTTAAAACAGTTTGACTTAAAATTCTTTGACTTTATGATAGTGAGAAAGTGATACCCATTCAGCAGAAACCAGACTTCAGATTTTTTATTTTGATCTTTTTATGGGCTGGTGGTATACAGTATGATCCATCTCATGAGGCTGAGCACTGCAGTGAATCTCAACTTCCAGCCAGTTAAGTGATCACAAGGGTAAAACACAAATTCAATGGGGAAATGATAGTTCTTCAATACTATTGAAAGACTAGTTATTTACATACAGAAAAATGAAATTGAACCTCTGTCTTATACCACTCACAGGGACTAACTTGAAATAATTTAAAACTTAAACCTAGGACCCAATACCATAAAACTTGTATAAGAAAACATGGGAAAGAAGCTTTTTGACACTGGTCTTGGCAATGATTTCTTAAATGTGATACCAAAAGCACAGCAAAAAAGCAAATATTGATAATTCAGACTACATCAAAGTAAAAAATCTCTGCACAGCAAAACTGGCAATCAACAAAATGAAAAGGCAACCTAAAGAATAGGAGAATATATTTGCACATCTTATGTTAAATAAGGAATATATATATATATATATATATATATATATATATAATGTATGTGTGTGTATATATATATATATATATATGACACCCCCAAAATACAAAGAATTCCTATAACTCAAAAACAAAAACCACAGAAACAGCAAAACCAACCTGATTGAAAAATGAGCAGGGGACCTGAACAGACAGTTTTCCAAGGAGAGATCCAAATGTCCAACAGGTAATGTGGAAAGATGCTCAACATCCTAAGCATTATGGGAGGGCGAATCACAATCACAGTAAAACATTACCTTGCACCTGTTAAAATGGCTATAATTCAGTAGACAAGGGATAATAAATGTTGGTGAGGATGTGGAGAAAAGGAAACCTTTTTCATTGATGGTGGGAATGAAAATTGCTGCAGCCATTGTGGAAAACAGTATGGAGCTTCTTCAAAAAATTAAAGATGTAGTTGACATATAATCCATATAACAAACACATACACACACAGAACTGAATATTGAAAATATATCTGCATGCTTATGTTTGTTACAGCATTATTCACAATAGGTAATATATGAAAACATTCAAGATATTAATCAGTGGCTGAATGGATAAAGAGAATATGATATATCTACATCTACATCTATTTCTATATCTACATTTATATCTATCTTATCTGTCTTCCTATATACAACAATGCAATATTATTTAGCCATGAGAAAGAAAGACTTTATTTTTTTTGGTTCCAAAATTACTGCAGATGGTGCCTGCAGCCATGAAATTAAAAGACACTTGCTCCTTGGAAGAATATTCATGACAAAACTAAATGGTGCATTGAAAGCAGAGACATTACTTTGCCAGCAAAGGTCCACCTAGTTAAAGCTATTGTTTTTCTAGTAGTCAGGTATGGATGTGAGAATTGGACCATAAATAAAGCTAAGTGTCAAGGAATTTATGCTCTTAAACTGTGGTATTGGAGAAGACTCTTGAGAGTGTCTTGGACTACAAGGAGATTAAACAAGTCAATCCTAAAAGAAATCAGTCTTGAATATTCATTGGAAGGACTGAGGCTTAACCTGCAGCTTTGGCGACCTGATGCAAAGATCTAACTCAATAAAAAAGACTCTGATGCTGGGAAATATTCATTTATGTCTCAATTAAAAGAATAGAAAAAAAGACATGTTTCCAAAATTTGTTTGTAGCAATATTGTGTAAATTTATATTAAGTCAAAGAAGCAAGGCATTCAAGAATGTCTACAGTAAGTTTCAACTCATTTAAAGTTCAAAACTAGAAAAGCAAGCAATGTATGTAAAGCCACTAAATGATACAGCAAAGTAAAGGAATTATTATCACAAATGTCAAAACAATGGGTATCTCTGAGGAAAAGGAAATGGGATGGAGACAGAGAGGGCCAGTACAAAATTTCTCAAATACTTATGATGTTTTAATTATTAACCTAGTCATTGTTAGATGTTCATTTTATTAAACGATTTATGTAAATATACATTATGTGTATCAATAGCTATATGATTTTTAAATTAGAATATTATTTTTATATAAGATGTAGTTAAGTTTTTATTTTTAAGTTGCTAAGAGAGAGGGGGAAATATTCAAGTTAGAAGGATAAACGCCTGAAGGATAGGACAATGTGTTCCAGAAACTAAAAGAATTTCAATGACCAGAGCTGCAAGAATAAGAGAAACAAAAGGACAAGAAGCAATTTTAGAGAAACCAAGGTTCTGATAATGTAGACTCATAAGATCAAATTCGGCATCTTCAGCATTGCTGGGGGGTGTTTCACCCACCCTCTTCTCTAGTTCAATCCATATGTTTCTCAGTATCTCCCAAAAGGAAAGTGATTGACATACTACCATGGTTATTACCATTGTCTGGCCATGCCTTCTCTGAGATCGTCATTCTTATTTAATCACATCCCGTCACTCTAATACTCTTGCCTGGAAAATCCCATGGATGGAGGAGCCTACTGGGCTGCAGTCCATGGGGTCGCTAAGCCTCGAACACGACTGAGAGTCTTCACTTTCACTTTTTGCTTTCATGCATTGGAGAAGGGAATGGCTCCAGTGTTCTTGCCTGGAGAATCCCAGAGACGGGGGAGCCTGGTGAGCTGCCATTTATGGGGTTGTATAGAGTCAGACACGACTGAAGTGATTTAGCAACAGCAGCAGCATCATGAAAAGACCAGTTGGGTGATTTTTTTGGTCAAAGATATACTATTATTGCCTTTTTTTTTTTTAAATCCAGACTTTGTGATTCATTTCAGAATCTCAAGGAGAATAAGGAAAAGAAACAAACAAGAAGGAGTAGACTTCACAGATTTAACCCCTAGTCTGATATTTACAAACTACCAGATGTCAGTGAGATATTGCAACACATTTTGATGCCTCTTTGAAAAGCAATCAAAATAATCCTATTTTTCTTAAGTCACTGAATTGTGATGACCATCAAACATGCTATTTGTTAATGATTCATAAATAATAAGTTGTGTTAAAAGCATGTCAAACTTAAATTTCCTTGTCGATGTAGACAATGGCATTATATGGCCAAAGCACCATCACCCTTTATTTCTATTTTCTCTGTGTGTTTGTATTTATGTGTGCACATCTGGGCCCATACATATATAATAGAAAAACTTGTGACAAAATTAGAACAGTATTTAAGATTTATGGGTGATCTATGTGTAATATATGCAAATATACACATATATATGTGTCTATACACACACACACATACATATATATGTATATGTGGTTTGGGCATTCCCAAGTTTTCTGCTGTTAATATAAGTTATCTTAATAATTAAAACAATTAGAATACAATAAGACATACTCCATCTAATTCTTTATGAAAAATGGTTTTGGGAATGTGATTTCATATTACTTTTCCATTTTCCTCTCCTCCTCCAGCATGCAACATAAAATTTATATGCAAACAAAATTAAATGTACTTGCTGACTTTAGGTTAAGCCATGTAATAATTTTCTTTCCTATTTCTATGATTATTACTCCTGCAAATTTTGTCCTTCAGTTCTGTCTAATCCCATTCAGTTTCAAGACAGAAAAATTTATGCTAAATTTATGATTTATTGTATATAAATATATATATGACCAACTAAGTCATGTTAGATGGGCCAGACAATTCTTGCAAGAATTTATGCTTTTATGCTTCTTTTATGGGTTACAAAACTGTATGACTTCATTTTGCACTCTTATTGTATGAAATATCTCTTGATTTGCTTTAGTTCAACTCATCATTTCCTGAACAAAACTATCCTGACTGGGTTTAAATGATATAATTTCACTGCCTATGTCATCATTTGTTCTAACCCCTGAAAAAATGAAACAAAACAAAACAAAAAACAATCAGAACTATCCCACCATTTATATTTTTTTCATTTTTATAATCACAACATTATAATCACATGTTATAATCACAACATTCAAAGGAGGTTGTTTCTTAGGACAATGATCTTAAATCATATGATTGCACTAACTGCCATAGAGCACTTGAGAGAATGATTTATAATAATAGGTACAAGTTTAGTGAGGCCCTTAACAGAAAATAGAATGTCAAAACTAATGGATGGAGAAAAAAAATCATCAAAAGGAGTGATTTTCAAAATTATTTTTTAATAACATATTTTTAATTGTATTAATGTTACCTTAAACAAACTCTTACCTGAAATCCAGTGTGCTTGACAAGATATTTGAAAACTTTCTGGTCCAGGTGTAACAGGATGGGACCCAAAAATCCTTAAGAAATGACACTTTTCAATCCTTGTATTAAAGGCTACAGTTTTACCCTAGATTTTAAGAGGTTCACACTATTTGAAAAGTGAAAGTATTAATGGCTCAGTCATGTCTGACTCTTTGCAGCTTCATGGATTGTAGACCTCCAGGCTTCGCTGTCCATGGGATTCTCCAGGCAAGAATACTGGAGTGGATAGCCATTCCCTTCTCCAGGGGATCTTCCTGACCCAGGGATCAAACTTGTGTCTCCTGCATTACAGGCAGATTCTTTATTGTCTGAGCCACCAGGGAAGCGCAATATGTACTAATGCAATTATAGGTATTTGCACTGAGTATTGGTTAAATTGAACTCTGATCTTCCTGTTTAAAGGGCAAATATTTCAATACCAGTACATAATGAAAGAAAATATCAAAAATCTTCATGGCAAGCATGAATTTCCTTGGTAAAATTAAATTTACTGTGTGCATAATTATAAAGCATCAAAAAACATATTTAACAATGTCTTCAGATAGGTCTTTCCTACTATAAAACACTGTGCTTCACATAGCTGTTTCTTCTATGTCTGTTCAATAAAAATCTAGACTAATTCTCCTGAAATGAACAATGAAATTCTGCATAAACTGCTGATATCCACAAAAACAGGTTTGGAATAATCTAATTTGGTAAGTGAATAAGTTAAAGAGTGAAAACAGAGTCTATATATCTTTCTTAAATATAATGCATTTTTTTCAAGTTTCTAAAAACAGAAGCTGGATAGTACTTCATTTTAGGTTAAAATTTTAAGTGAAATTCTATAGGATAATTTTTATAGTATAAATGAGGAAATGCATATTCTAAATGCCTGATATGCAAATAGTGATTTATGTAACCACTTTGTGTGGACCATAAAAAAATATTCCAGGTAAGAAATGTCCAGCAACAAATTATGTGGAAGTAGATAATTTTTAATTGTCCATATTTGGTAAAGTATTCAGCATTTCAATTTAATACTGAAGTTTGGATTTTATTTTATGTATTTCAGGCAGCCCTATTCCAACTACATGTAAACTGACCTATGTTAATACAGAAGTAAGTAGGAAAATATTCCTTTCTGTGTAATCCCTGAAAGAAAGTCACAGTACTGCTCCTACTGAAGAATAAAAAACATCTGAAGATATTTGGTCTTTCTGATGCCTTTACTAAGAATCTCTTAAAACAGACAGTTTTAAGCTGTCTTCTCAAAGTTCTTAGAAGTCATTTTTTCCCCACTTTTGACACATCTTATTCTCTGAAGTTTATCCATTCTTCTTCCATCTCTTCCTGTCTTCTTCTCATTTCCTTCTTTACTTCTCTTCTTCATCCTTTTGATCTTCCTCATGCAGTTATTTATTTCATCATATATTTAACAAATAATGAAATCATCTAGTATCTGACAGTGTCTATCAGGTAGATTTTTTTTTTTAATGAAATGTCACAGGCAACACAGTATGGTTGGAAAAGGATGTAATGTGCAGAAGATAGTTCTAATGCAATGCTTGAAGCTTATATATTCATAATTCCTTGTAGCCAAAAGCTTATAAATAGCTTTCTCCTCATATTTTTCAAGAACAAAATTAATATTGGAGGGGATAATAGTGAAAAAGGAATAAATGTACATGCAATAATACATAGGTTTTGCTTTAGTCTGCATTATCTTACACAGCCATAGGGTGATAGTAAGGGAGATGAAGATATGATGTGCAATTATTATGGTTCCCTTGACTGAAAGTGTGGATGAAAATGGAAACTAGAAGGTCATTTAGGACTCTACTGTGAAAATCCAAGGAAGAGAAATTGAAGGCTCTCTTCAAGTCTGAAATGGTAGAAAAAAATCAGTTATAAACTTTACAGAAATTAGAAACTTCTGATTCAATGTAAAAAGTGATTGCAGAGAGAAAAACACAATTTTACAAGATGTCTGATTGGTGATTAAATAGATGGTAGGATCACTTAATGAAAAATATGGAAGAGTTAGAAAAGTAAAGATAAGATAGATTCAGGGTCATAGATAACGTGTTCAGGTTTACAAATCAAATGAACATATGATTTGATTTACTTATTTTATATAGTTTATTCTTTTTTCATTTTTATTCAAGTATTGCAAGTGTGATAAAATAGTGTAGACATATGGACTCAGATTCTGAGCTGTATTGATAGGATTTAAATATTGGCTTGAAATTTACAGACTGTATGAATTAGGGTAAATCTCATATTCATTTTGTGCTTTAACTCATTTGTAAAAAAATAAAAGTTAAAAAATGAAATCATCAATGCCAATTTCTGTGTTGATTTGAGAAATAAATGAATAATTTATACATAAAATATTTATATCAGTTCAGTCCAGTTCAGTCACTCAATTGTGTCCGACTCTTTGTGACCCCACGAATCACAGCACACCAGGCCTCCCTGTCCATCACCAGCTCCCGGAGTTTACCCAAACTCATGTCCATGGAGTCGGTGATACCATCCAGCCTTCTCATCCTCAGTCGTCCCCTTCTCCTCCTGCCCCCAATCCCTCCAAGCGTTAGGGTCTTTTCCAGCGAGTAAACTCTTCACATGAGGTGGCCAAAGTATTGGAGTTTCAGCTTCAACATCAGTACTTCCAATGAACACCCAGGACTGATCTCCTTTAGAATGGACTGGTTGGAACTCCTTGCAGTCCAAGGGACTCTCAAGAGTCTTCTCCAACACCACAGTTCAAAAGCATCAATTCTTTGGTGCTCAGCTTTCTTCACAGTCCAACTCTCACATCCATGCATGACCACTGGAAAAACCATAGCCGTGACTAGATGAACATTTGTTGGCAAAATAATATCTCTGCTCTTTAATATGCAGTCTAGGTTGGTCATAATTTTCCCTCTGTTAGGTAAGTAGAATAGGGAAAAGGGGTCCAAAATGGCGGTGGCTAAAAGACAAGGAAAGGCAAAGGAAGGTCCAAGGACCAGAGTGAAGACTTCAGATAGAACAAACAGCATTCCTGGCTAAGCCCAATTTGCATAGGGCAGGCCCAGGTGGAGGAAAAAAAAATATATATAAAAGGAGGAGACAAACCGCTTTCTCTCTCTTTCTCTCCTGTGTGCATGTGCTCTTTCTCTCTCTCTCCCTCTCTCCCTCTCTCTCTCTCCCTCCCCTGTGCACTCCTCCACTCTTTTCTCTTCTAGTCTTTGGGTTGGCATGCCCTCAAGCTTAGAGGACAGATTCTCCTGCTATCTTCTAAATAAAAAAGAGCTGTAACACTGATTTGCCTAAGAGCTATAACATAGTTTGTCCAAGACTCGAGAGCTGTGACGTGCCAAGGGCTTTAATGTCGATTCCTCCAAATTTTTGTTGTGACGAGACAAAGAACCGAGGAACATACACTCGCATGACACTTCCAAGGAGTAAGTGTCTTTTAATTTCATGGCTGCAATCACTACCTGCAGTGATTTTGGAGCCCCCCGAAATAAAGTCTGACACTGTTTCCACTGTTTCCCCATCTATTTCCCATGAAGTGATGGGACCAGAGGCTATGATCTTCATTTTCTGAATGTTGAGCTTTAAGCCAACTTTTTCACTCTCCTCTTTCACTTTCACCAAGAGGCTTTCTAGTTCCTCTTCACTTTCTGCCATAAGGGTGGTGTCATCTGCATATCTGAAGTGAAGTGAAGTGAAGTGAAGTCGCTCAGTCTTGTTCAACTCTTTGTGACCCCATGGACTGTAGCCTGCTATGCTTCTCTGTCCATGGGATTTTCCAGGCAAGAGTACTGGAGTGGGGTGCCATTTCCTTCTCCAGAGGATCTTCCTGACCCAGGGATCAAACCCAGGTCTCCCGTACTGTAGGCAGATGCTTTACTGTCTGAGCCACCAGAGGTTATTTATAATTCTCCTGGCAATCTTGATTCCAGCTTGTGCTTCTTCCGGCCCAGCATTTCTCATGATGTACTCAGCATAGAAGTTAAATAAGCAGGGTGACAATATACAGCCTTGATGTACTCTGTTTCCTATTTTCAACCAGTCTGTTGTTCCATGTTCAGTTCTAACTGTTGCTTCCTGAACTGCATATAGGTTTCTCAAGAGACAGGTCAGGTGGTCTGGTATTCCCATCTCTTTCAGAATTTCCCATAGTTTATTTTGATCTACACAGTCAAAGGCTTTGGCATAGTCAATAAAGCATAAAGAGGTGTTTTTCTGGAACTCCCTTGCTTTTTTGATGATCCAGCACATGTTGGCCATTTGATCTCTTGTTCCCCTGACATTTCTAAAACCAACTTGAACATTTGGTAGTTCAAGGTTCATGTATTCCTGAAGCCTCACTTGGAGAATTTTGAGCATTACTTTACTAGTGTGTGAGATGAATGCAACTGTGTGGTAGTTTGAGCATTCTTTGGCATTGCTTTTCTTTGGGATTGGAATGAAAACTGATCTTTTCCAGTCCTGTGGCCACTGCTGTTTCCAAATTTGCTGGCATATTGAGTGCAGCATTTTCACAGCATCATCTTTCAGGATTTGAAATAGCTCCACTGGAATTCCATCACCTCCACTAGCTTTGTTCATAGTGATGCTTTCTAAGGCCCACTTGACTTCACGTTCCAGGATCTCTGGCTCTAGGTGAGTGATCACACCATCGTGATCATCTGGGTCATGAGGATCTATTTTGTACAATTCTTCTGTGTATTTTGGCCACCTCTTCTTAATATCTTCTGCTTCTGTTAGGTCCAGACCATTTCTGTTCTTTATCGAGCCCATCTTTGCATGAAATGTTCCCTTGGTATCTCTAATTTTCTTAAAGGGATCTCTAGTCTTTCCCATTATGTTGTTTTCCTCTATTTCCTTGCACTGATCCATGAAGAAGGTTTTCTTATATCTCCTTGCTATTCTTTGGGACTCTGCATTCAGATGCTTGTATCCTTCCTTTTCTCCTTTGCTTTTCTCTTCTCTTCTTTTCACAGCTATTTGTAAGGCCTCCCCAGACTGGCTAAGAGGTTAAAGTGTCTGCCTGCAATGCAGGAGACCTGGGTTCGATCCCTGGGTCGGGAAGATCTTCTGGAGAAGGAAATGGCAACCCACTCCAGTATTCTTGCCTGGAGAATCCCTTGGACAGAGGAGCCTGGTGGGCTACAGTCCATGGGGTCACAAAGAATCGGACACGACTGAGTGACTTCATTTTCCCCAGACAGCCATTTTGCCTTTTTGCATGTCTTTTTCTTGGGAATGGTCTTGATCCCTAGTCTCCTGTACAATGTTTCGAACCTCATTCCATAGTTCATCAGGCACTCTGTCTATCAGATCTAGTCCCTTAAATCTATTTCTCACTTCCACTGTGTGTATATATATATATATATATATATATATATATATATAGTAACTAGTATTATTCACCTATTTTATTTCAAATATTCTTCTGAAATATTTTCATTTGCATAGCTTACATTGTGTCAAACAAATTGACTAGCTATGAACAATTTTGTCTATCTTTTTATTTTGTGTCTAGCATTTTAACTGGAATACACATACCACAAACAGAAAATTTGTCTCATAGCTGTAATAGCTGTAAAGTTGACAGGCTCTATGAAGGTCAGATAAAGCATTTTGTTAACTATTAAGAATAGAATAGTTGAATTCATCACATTTGCAAAGTAGGAACCTGAGAGTATCTGAACTTGATTAATTCAAATTCAAGCTCTAGAAAGCACAAAACAAATTTTGATCTCAAGAAGAGTGCAAAAACAATACCATATGTGAACTAAGGAATAAGCATAGTCTTATAAGGATTTTGACACATGAGAAATACAATTGGAGTTACAAATGTTAGTTAGCTCATGGTCAGAATAGAGGTGCAAGATGAAGTGAAAGCAAATGGGGACTAAACCAGGAGACTCCCATTGCTGGAAAATGACAAACTGAATGTTCTGGGAAGGGATCCCTTCTAAGAAGTATATAACATGCAAACAGTCAGCTAAGACTGAAGGGACAAAATATGCTAGACAATAATTTTAAAAAAATCATTTTAAATGCATAGCTAAGCAAAAAGAGAAAATAAAATAACTTCCAGAGGGAAAATTTAAAGAATACATAAAAAGAGAAAAGTGAAAATCTGAGTGGTAAATCTGAGGGGATTAGCCAGTACCAGAGTGGTAGAAACTTGGTTTTAACTACCAATCGAGAAATATAAATAATCCCTTGGGTTCTTCAAAACGCTTCACCTAAAGACATATGTCAGAAAGCTCTTCCTTCTGTGAAGGAGTAAGATAGGAAAATATGTTCTGATGACAAAAGAAGGCAATCAAGGGACTTCTTTTTGACCTACAGGTCAAATGGAAAATGTATTAAAATCAGCCCCCAGAATTTAAACTATAGCTATTCCCTTATCTGGATTTGGTACTCCAATATACAACACTTAAATTATCAGAAAGATTTCAAGTTAATAAATTAATTAATTGTGCTGAGATTGGCAGCCTTTGAGCTTTGTGCATAAGACAATGTAAATCATCACTTATACATAAAATAACCCTAAAATAGATTCCTCAAGATACCCACTGGTTAACTTACTCAAAGCATATATACTTACATGACATACATTTGTGTTATGTCATAGTACATTATTATATTTGTATTTTGTTATATCACGTTATTGTTGTTTAGTTGCTAAGTCATGTCCAATTCTGTGGATGATAGCATGCCATGCTCCTCTGTCCTCCACTCTCTCCTGGAGTTTGCTTAAATTCATAAATAAACACTTACAAACACATTCAAATTTGCTATTATAATGGGGACTTAGGAGTAATAAATAAATAAGCTTCAGACTCAATCCTCAAAATCTGCAAATTTTGAAACATAAAGAATGACATCATACATATTTGAAGAGAACAAACATATGGGATTGAACATGTGTTCAAGAATAAAGAAATCATCAAAAATGGGAGAACATATCAAAATAAATTTATTACTAGATTGTCTAGAATGAAAAAATATAATAAAAACAGTAAATTTAAAAGGACTCTGGGAAAAAAAAGCAAATAATCAGAGTCAAATAAAGATTAAGTTAAAAATTAGATAATAAGTATTATAATACAAATCACAAGTTAAGTAGGATGGGGAATTTAAGAATCTGGGTAGGATAAAATGCTGTGAAACAACTGGCATTTAAACTTAAAAAAAATCTCATAGGGAGAGGCAATTTTTAAATAAATATTTATTTTGGATATACTAGAGAGAAGGCTTCTACTGGGGCTTCCCTGGTAGCTCACCTGGTAGCTAAGCTGGTAAAGAATCCTCCTGCAACACAGAAGATCCCAGTTTAATTCCTGGGTCAGGAAAATGCACTGGAGAAGGGATAGGCTACTCACTCCAGTATTCTTGGGCTTCCCTCATGGCTCAGATGGTAAAGAATCTGACTACAATGCAAGAGACTTGGGTTTAATCCTTGGGTTGGGAAGACCCCTTGGAAGAGGGCATTGCAATCTACTTCAGTATTCTTGCCTGGAGAATTTCCATGGAGAGAGAAACCTGGTGGGCTACAGTCCGTGGGATAGCAAAGAGTCAGACGTGACAGTGACTAAGCACAGCACAGGACAGAAACAATAAAATATATCATATCTTGAATTCAAGGAGTCCAATGAATATCAACAAAGAAAAATCAACAAAAATGCCCATATAAGTGTATCAACATTGAAAATCTAGGAGAGAAAAAAAAAAAAAAAAAAGACTAAGAAGGAGGAAAAAGCAAGTGACTGCAAAATGAATATCAAGACATTATCATAATAGCACAACCATAATGGCAGAACAATGTGAGAAAACTTCAAAATTCTGAGATATAATCACTATGCAGTTTTATTTACATTTAGTAGGAAGATAAATAATCACAAAAGGAAAGTCTGAAATTCAAGGAGAAAAAGTTAATATGGAAATGTGCAAATGTGCACGCATCATTATTTGTTTATCTACAATAGATCAAAACAGAAAAACTAAATGTGAATGAAAGTAGAGAATGATAATAACATGAAATCCAGGTGACTGATTGGGGGTGGGGGGTGTGGGATATATATCATCATAAAGTCCTTGAATTGTTTGGAAGTTGAGTGAAAGCAATGGGTATATTTAGCTTTTTAAAGTGGCATCTTAATTTAAGGGTAAACAATAAAAGATAAAGCAAGCGATAGTCAATTATCAACTTAGGAAAGGAACAAAATATAAACGAAAAAATCAAACTAAACCAAAAAAAAAGCATAAAGATGAATAGAGAAAGTAATTAAAATGCACTAATAATTAATGAACAGAATCTCCAATTAAATATTCAGGAGACCAGAAAGGGGAGCTCTTACATCCTGTGATAATACCAAAACCCAACAGGAATAAGAAAGAACCAACTTTTTCTTGTCAAGGACTCAGCCAATAAAAAGCCATGGACTTTTTGTTTACTGTAATCCTCTCAACCTCCTTTCTCCCTCTATAAAAGTGGCTTCTTGCTGTGCAGGAACTTGCTCATGTCTCTCTATGGTTGTAGAACCCACAGTGTGATTTTCTGCTGATCGTGATGAAGCCTTTACTGGAGAGAGAACTGCATCTCCTTGCTTTTCTTCAACATGTTGCTTATTCATATGGAAATCAGAGAGAAACTTCTGAAGGCTCTGGGGCTTATGAGAAAATAGATGCAATATCCACAACTGAATACATAGAGTGCCTTGATTTTCTCCCTGACAGTGAAGTTCGAAGGTATGTATTTATTCTGAATCCAGGCTCATGCCCTCTTTCCATTTAAAACTCTCCAGACTTTATTTGGGATCCGTTCTAAAGTTTCCTCCATTCTGGTTAAGGTACTACTCTATATATGAATACTCATTGGAAATTTGATTTGATTTTGTGATCAGACCATTTCAATCAAAGCTGGCTGAGAAGGCTTTGGCCCATTCTTTTGGGGGAGCAGGGGCCTTTTTATTGAAATTTTGGCAGTTTTTCTGTTGGGAAGAAATTTTGCCAGTTCTTCATTTCTTTGGAATAGGGGCTGTTCTATGAGAACTGGCAGAGAAGCCTTCAGTCTGGCTCCCCTGGTACCAAGCTGTTTTCTTAGAATTGGCTGGTATTAGCACCAAAGGCTATCTGAGTTATAAACTCTGAATTGAGCTGTTAAGCTGCTTTTTAACCTGTTGTTCTTTTACTCTAGAGAAAACCCTCTGAAAAATGGGATTCTAGCTGTCTAAGTATTTTTAGAGCATGTCCCCCATAAGGACTTTAACCAATTTCATGTTTAAAAACCATGATCTTAGCCATCTGTATGTCTTCTTTGGAGAAATGTCTATTTAGTTCTTTGGCCCATTTTTTGATTGGGTGGTTTATTTTTCTGGAATTGAGTTGCATAAGTTGCTTGTATATTTTTGAGATAAGTTGTTTGTCAGTTGCTTCATTTGCTATTATTTTCTCCCATTCAGAAGGCTGTCTTTTCACCTTGCTTATAGTTTCCTTTGTTGTGCAGAAGCTTTTAATTTTAATTAGATACCATTTTTTTTATTTTTGCTTTTATTTTCAGTATTCTGGGAGGTGGGTCATAGAGGATCCTGCTATGATGTATGTCAGAGACTGTTTTGCCTATGTTCTCCTCTAGGAGTTTTGTGGTTTCTGGCCTTACATTTAGATCTTTAATCCATTTTTTAGTTTATTTTTGTGTATGGTGTTAGAAAGTGATCTAGTTCCATTCTTTTACAAGTGGTTGACCAGTTTTCCCAGCATCACTTGTTAAAGAGATTGTCTTTAATCCATTTTATATTCTTGCCTCCTTTTTTGAAGATAAGGTGTCCATAGGTGTGTGGATTTATCTCTGGGCTTTCTATTTTGTTCCATTGATCTATATTTCTGTCTTTGTGCCAGTACCATACTGTCTTGATGACTGTGGCTTTGTAGTAGAGCCTGAAGTCAGGTAGGTTGATTCCTCCAGTTCCATTCTTCTTTCTCAAGATTGCTTTGGCTATTCGAGGTTTTTTTCTATTTCCATACAAATTGTGAAATTATTTGTTCTAGCTCTGTGAAAAATACCGCTGGTAGCTTGATAGGGATTGCATTGAATCTGTAGATTGCTTTGGGTAATGTATTCATTTTCACTATATTGATTCTTCCGATCCATGAACATGGTATATTTCTCCATCTATTAGTGTCCTCTTTGATTTCTTTCATCAGTGTTTTCTAATTTTCTATAAATAGGTCTTTAGTTTCTTTAGGGAGATATATTCCTAAGTATTTTATTCTTTTCATTGCAATGGTGAATGGAATTGTTTCCTTAATTTCTTTTTCTACTTTCTCATTATTAGTGTATAGGAATGCAAGGGATTTCTGTGTGTTGATTTTATATCCTGCAACTTTACTATATTCATTGATTAGCTCTAGTAATTTTCTGGTGGAGTCTTTAGGGTTTTTTATACACCCATGGCTGATTCATGTCAATGTATGGCAAAACTAATACAGTATTATAAAGCAAAATAAAGTAAAAATAAAAAACCATGATCTTCTTCATGTGCATTTCTAATTAAATGGACCTGTCTGATCAAAGGAAACTTATAAAATCAATGGCCATTATGGGAAACTTTTGAAATTCTCATACTTAATTTTCTTAAAACTGAATTTTCAGAACTGAGCAGTATGTCTATTTTGATTGGTATTTTGAGGTTTCCAAACATTGTCAGGAAAATTTTCTCTCTGTAAAATAAGAATTTAAGATTAACTGAGGCAGAAGGAAAATGATTAAAGAAAGTTAAAATAGCTCCTGATGTCTCATTTTCTTCTTTCTTGGGTCCTTTGTCTCAGGCTCCAGCTCTGGTACCATCTTGTCTCTCACCTTTGGCTCCTTATGGTCAGGCTTCACTTCTAGCACCATCTTCATCCCCCCTTTTATACCATTTACACCTGCCCTATACCCTCAGTTCCCCCATATTAATTATTTTATCAGACTTCCCTTTTACTATGAAACTCTTCTTACATATTTTCCTTCTGAACTTACTAGAATCTGCCACTTTAAAATTAAGCCTTCTGAGGATCCAGATACTAAATTCTCAGTTCCTTATATTGCATGGACCAGAGATAAACTGCAAACCATAGTCAAAGATTTTCCCAAAGTAAACGAAGATCCTCCAGATTTGTTAAGGCATTTAAAATACTCATTCAAACTAATCAATCTTATTCTGATTTATGTCAACTAGTTCACATGGTTTCAGTAAAGCCAGGTCCAGCCTTAGAAAAAACTTCTGACTCAGAAAATATTGAAAGGTTTCTATACTTGCAACCAGGGTAACATCTCACTTACTTGGCATACAATCAACCTAGGGCCAGGTGACTTCATTAAAAATTCTCAGCGATCTTCCAAACCTGTCTATTGAAATAAAATTCAGGCTTGCACAGAAAATTCTGATGAATAATTCATGAGTATTACAATCAACTTCAAATTGTTTTATAATAAAATTCGCTTTCCCGGTGGCTGAGTGGTAAAGAATTCACCTGCCAATGCAAAAGACATGGGTTCAGCTCCTGGTCCGGGAAAATCCCTCACGCCTTGGAGCAAGCTCATACACCACAACTATTGAACTCTGGAATTCAGGAGCTGAAACTCCTGAGTACATGTGCCACAATTACTGAAACCCATGCATCCTAGAACTTGCACTCTGCAATAAGAGAAGCCACCACAATGAGAATCCTGTGCACCAAAACCAGAGAATAACCCCCACTCACCACAACTGGAGAAAAGCTCACACAGCTATGGAGACCCAGCATGGCCAAAAATAAATAAACAAAATTATTTTTAAAATAAATAAAAGTAAATTCTGACCTTCCTTCAGATACTGATTCTATAGGGGTAACTTTTAACTCTATGTTTATTAAAGGGCTGAACTGAGACTTATCTCTTCTAATGAAAAAGACCAGAGTAGAATGGAAAAGCATATCCATTTCCTATTTACTTAATCTGGAAAACCGTCTCTCTAAAATTCAACATGAATCACTTAAAAAGAAGACTGTACATACAATTACTCTCAACAAATGAAGGCCTCTAAATGAAACCAAAACTCCCCTGGTTTCTAATATTATTGAAAAGAGCTGGCCCAGGAATTGTTATAAATTCAAAAGCTTTAGGTATGTTCAGCCCTCTAACCAGTTTTTGCAAATCCATCACTATTCTGAATGACAGGGCTCTGAGGAAAAATAGGGACTCTTATAAAGCTCCCTTGTTAATCAGCTCGGAGAAACATTTCTCAAGACTGGGGATGAGTCTAACTGAAACCAGAAAATTTTGCCATTATCTTTTTGGCCTCAGGTCAAACAATAGGGAGAGAAAACACCCCCGACCATCAACAAAAAATTGGATTAGATATTTACTGAGGTCAAGAACTTAAGACGGTGAGGAATAGGACAGAGAGACCACTTTGTCCTCCACGTATTCATCGAAAGATCATTTGAATGCTGAGTAACTTCAGCAAAACAACTTTTGAAAGTAGGCAGAGGATACCAGGCACCCAGAAAAGCAGCCCGTATTCTTCAAAAGGAGGTATGGTGGAGGACACCAGGCACCCAGAAAGGCAGCCCATTCTCTTCAAAAGGAGGTAGGACAAAATATAAAAAACAAAAAGAGAGACAAAAGAGTTAAGGACAGAGACACGTACTGGGGAGGCAGTCGTGAAGGAGGATAAGTTTCCAAACACCAAGAAACCCTCTCACCAGCTGGTCTGTGGGGAGTTTTGGAATCTCAGAGGGCAACATAATAGGGAGGGGGAAAAAAAAGAAAAACACAGAATACATGCCTTAAACACAACTCCCAGTGGAGAAATAGCCCAGATGCTCATGTCTGCCACCAGCCAGCAGGGGAGTCATGGGTTGCATCCTTAGGGTAAGGACCTGCCCTGAATGCCCTGAGGACAATCTGAAGGAGCTAATGTGAGATAGCAACCCAAACTGTGGGATTGCAGAGAGAGAGAGAGAGAGGAAAAAGGGAGAGAGAGAGAGAGAGAGAGAGAGAGAGAGAGAGAGAGAGAGAGAGAGCGCTTTCCCAGGAAAAGCTCTAAGCCAGCTAAATGCAGACTGGCCCACCCCCTTGCCGGAGGCAGAGAGGCAGGTGGGAAACAGCCAGAGCCAGAAGGCTAGAGGCAATCTTGGCCCCAGACACAGCATCCTCTACCAAACTGTGAGCAAGCTCTCAGTTGCTAACCAAATTTTCCTGGGATCCTAGATGGTTGATATCTGCCAGAAGGGTCACAGCGTGAGATCAAGTCCCGAGAGGAGACACATGGCACAGCTGAAACAGCATTCTTGTAGCACACCCAGGAAACAAAGCGGTGGGACTGGGGAGGTGACAAGAAGCACCGCACACTGGTGAGTGCCCTCACTCAGTGGTGAGTGCCCTCACCAAGCATCTGGTTGCCTGAGATCCTCGCATCTGGGAAGAGCACAAAAAGCAGGCCCAACCGAGTCTGTGCTTTTGTGGAGTACCCGAGAACCTCAACCTGAGCAGCTTAGACCTGGGAAGTGTATGCAACCCAGGGCCGGCTTTGAATGGTTCTGCTTCAGAGCAACCTGAGCAGTGTAGATGGGGAAAGCACAGGAGCCATAAGCTGGGACAACCCCTGTGTGGCCAGGACACTGTGAGCACTCCCCATACACCCCAGTGATCTTTGTTTGCAGTGTTCCTCCCTCCCCACAGGACAATTGCCACAAGTTAGCCTAAATAAGTGACTATATTTACCCCCTTGTGTTGGGGCAGAAATTAGACACTGAAGAAACTTGCAAACAGAGGAAGCCAAAATAAACAAAGAGAGGGAGCTGCTCTGGAAGTGACAAGTGCAACAGACTAAAACCCTGCAGTTAGCATTGACTATATTGGAAGGGACCTATAGACCTTAAGATAAAGCATAAGCTGGAACAAGGAACTATCTGAAACTGAAAGGACCCCAAACTGCTCTCAGCAGCTTCAGAGAAATTCTTACATATATTTTTACTATTATCACTTATTGATTATTTTATTTTTAAGTTCTTTATTACTTCATGGGAAATAGATGGGGAAACAGTGGAAACAGTGTCAGACTTTATTTTGGAGGGCTCCAAAATCACTGCAGATGGTGCTTGCAGCCATGAAATGAAAAGATGCTTACTACTTGGAAGCAGAGTAATAACCAACCTAGATAGCATATTCAAAAGCAGAGACATTACTTTGCCAAAAAGGCCCGTCTAGTCAAGGCTATGGTTTTTCCAGTTGTCATGTAGGGATGTGAGAGTTGAACTGTGAAGAAAGCTGAGCATCAAAGAATTGATGCTTTTGAACTGTGGTGTGGGAGAAGACTCTTGAGAGTCCCTTGGACTGCAAGGAGATGCAACCAGTCCATCCTAAAGGAGATCAGTCCTGGGTGTTCTTTGGAAGGAATGATGCTAAAGCTGAAACTCCAATACTTTGGCCACCTTGTGCGAAGAGTTGACTCATTGGAAAAGACTCTGATGCTGGGAGGGATTGGGGGCAGAAGAAGAAGGGGACAACAGAGGATGAGATGTTTGGATAGCATCACCGACTCGATGGACATGAGTTTGAGTGAACTCCAGGTGTTGGTGATGGACAGGGAGGTCTGGCGTGCTGTAATTCATGGAGTCGCAAAGAGTTGGACACAACTGAGTGACTGAACTGAACTGATCACTCCTTTAATTTTCATTTTTATAACCTATGATTCCCTTGCAAAAAAAGACCCTATTTTAAAAGCAAATTTCATATATATATATATTTTTTATAAATTTTTGTGATTCTTTTTGTTTTGCATTTTTGAGAGTCTAACCTCTCATCTAGATTTTTAATCTTTGCTTTTTGGTTTTTGTTATCAATTTTGTACCTTTAAGAATCTAATCTTCAGTATGCATGTTTACTTAGGCGTATGATTACTGGCTTGATTTCTCTCTCCCCTTTTGACTCTCCCTTTTTTTCCCCAGGTCACCTCTATCTCCTCCCTCCCCCTTCACTTCTCTACTGAACTCTGTGAATCTCTCTGGGTGTTCTGGCCTGTGAAGCACACTTATGGAGCTGATTACTGGCTAGATTGGTCTCCCACTTTGGACTGCCCCTCTTCTCCTCCTGGTCACCTCTATCTTGCTTCTCCCTCTTCTCTTCTCTAGGTAACTACATGAACCTATCTTGGTGTTCCAGATGGTGAAGAGAACATAGATAATTGATTACTGGATAGATTGTTCTCTCCCAATTTGATTTCCCTTCTTCTCCTCCTGGTCACCTCTATCTCCCTCTTCCCTCTTCTCTTCTCCGTGTAACTCTGTGAATCTCTTTGGGTGTCCCTCACTGTGGAAAATCTTTTTGCCATTAAGCTAGATGTTTTATCATTGGTGCAGTATGGATAGAGAAGTCTTGAGGCTACTGGAAGAATAAGACTGAAAGCCAGAGGCAGGAGGTTTAAATCCAAAACTTGAGAACACCAGAACCAGAATATACTCCTGACTACAGGGTTTATTAATTGACAAGAACTCATTCAAAAGCCTCCATCAGTTCAGATCAGTTCAGTTCAGTTACCCAGTCGTGTCCCACTTTTTGCAACCCCATGAATCACAGCATGCCAGGCCTCCCTGTCCATCACCAACTCCCGAAGTTCACTCAAACTCATGTCCATCGAGTCAGTGATGCCATCCAGCCATCTCATCCTCTGCCCTCCCTTTCTCCTCCATACCTACACTGAAATCAAGCTCCCTCCAAGAGCCAACAAGTTCCAGAGCAAGATATACCATGCTAATTTTCCAGAAACACAGGAATATATCCCTGAGCTTTAAAATACTTGCTGCCCAAAGTCAAACCGAACCCATAGGCACCTCAAAACTCACTACTGGACACTTCATTGCACTCCAGAGAGAAGAGGTGCAGCTCCAGCGACCAGAACACAGACACAACCTCCCCTAACCAAGAAATCTTGACAAGCCACTCGTCCAACCCTACCCACAGGGAGGAACCTCCACAATAAAGAGGAACCACAAACTTTCAGCGTACAGAAAAGCCACCCCAAATACAACAATCAGAACAAAATTAAAAGGCAGAGAAATATTCAGCAGGTAAAAGAACATGATAAATGTCCTTGAAACCAAGCAAAAGAGGAGGAGATTGGGAACCTAATTTAAAAAAAGAAAAAAAAAAAAACTCAGAATAATAAGAGTAAAGATGATCCCAAATCTTAAAAACAAAATGGAATTACAGATATATAGACTAGAGACAAGGATTGAGAAGATGCAAGAAATGTTTATTAAGGACCTAGAAGAAATAAAAAAGAATTAGTAATGATTAATGCAATAACTGAGATAAAAAGCACTCTGGAGAGTGCCAACAGTAGAATAACTGAGGGAGAAGACAGGATAAGTGAGGTGGAAGATAGAATGGTGGAAATAAATGAAGCAGAGAGGAAAAAAGAAAAGTTAAAGCAATGAGGACAGCCTCAGATACCTCTAGGACAATGATAAAGGCCCCAACATTTGAATCATAGGAATCCCAGAAGACGAAGACAAAAAAAAAAAAAAAAAGGCCATGAGAAAATACTTGAGGAAATAATAGTTGAAAACTTCCCTAAAATGGGGAAGGAAACACCTACTCAAGTCAAAGAAACCCAGAGGGTTCCAAACAGGATAAAAAAAAAGTGAAACACCCCAAGAAACATAGTAATCAATTAAGGAAGGTAAAATACAAAGAGCAAATATTAAAAGCAGCAAGGGAAAAGCAACAAATAACACACAAGGGGATTCCCATAAGGATAACAGCTGATCTTTCAATAGAAATTTCAGGCCAGAAGGGAATGGTAGGACATTCTTAAAGTGATGATTGAGAAAAACCTAAAACCCAGATTACTATACCCAGCAAGGATCTCATTCAAATAAGAAGAAGAAATCAAAAGCTTTAGAGACTAACAAAAGCTGAGAGAATTCAGCACTATCAAACCAGCTCTTCAACAAATGCTAAAGGATCTTCTCTAGACAGGAAACACAGAAAGGGTGTACAAACTTGAACCCAAAACAACAAAATAAATGGCAATGGGATCATACTTATTAATAATTACCTTTAATGTTAATGGGTTGAATGCCCCAACCAAAAGACAAATACTGGCTGAATGGATACAAAAACAAGAACCCTATATATGTTGTCTACAAGAGACCCACCTCAAAACAAGGAAAAAGATATTTCACACAAATGGAGACAAAAAGAAAGCAGGAGTAGCAATACTTATATCAGATAAAATAGGCCTTGAAATAAAGGCCGTGAAAAGAGACAAGGACACTACATAATGATCAAAGGATCAATCCTAGAACATATAACAATTATAAATATATATGCACCCAACATAGGAGCACCGCAATATGTAAGGCAAATGCTAACAAGTTTGAGTGGGTAAATTAACAGTAACATAGTAGTAGTGGGAAACTTTAATACCCAACTCACATCTATGGATAGATCAATTAAACAGAAAATTAGCAAGGAAACACAAACTTTAAATTATGCAATGGACAGGTTAGACCTAGTTGATATCTATAGGACATATCACCCCCCAAACAATGAATTTCACCTTTTTTCTCAAGTGCACATGGAAGCTTCTCCAGGATAGATCACATTGGGCCATAAATCTAGCCTTGGTAAATTAAAAAAAAAATTGAAATCATTTCAAGTATCTCTTCTGATCATAATGTGGTAAAATTAGATGTCAACTACAGGAAAAAAAAAACTATAAAAATACAAACTTATGGAGGCTAAACAACACTTTTCTGAATAACCAACAAATCACAGAAGAAATGAACAATGAAGTCAAAATATGCATAGAAACAAATCAAAATGAAAATACGGCAACCCAAAAACTATGTGATTCAGTAAAAGCAATGCTAATGGGAAGGTTCATAGCGATACAAGCTTACCTCAAAAAACAGAAGAAAAATCAAATAAATAACCTAACTTTACACCTAAAACAACTAGGAAAAGAAGAATGAAGAAACCCAGGTCTAGTAGAAGGAAAGAAATCATAAAAATTAGGGCAAAAATAAATGAAAAAAGAAACAAAGGAGACTATAACAAAAATCAACAAAACTAAAAGCTGGTTCTTTGAGAAGATAATATATATATATATATATATGTATATATATATATATATATTCTGTATTGGTGTTTTTCTTTCTGGCTTACTTCATTCTGTATAATCAGCTCCAATTTCATCCACCTCATTAGAACTGATTCAAATGTATTCTTTTAAATGGCTGAGTAATACTTCATTGTGTATACGTACCACAGCTTTCTTATCCATTCATCTGCTGATGGACATCTAGGTTGCTTCCATGTCCTGGCTATTATAAACAGGAATACGTGTACACCCATGACAGATTCATGTTGATGTATGGCAAAACCAATACAATACTGTAAAGTAAATTAATAATAATGATAATAATAAATAAAGAACTAAAAACAAACAAAAAATGACAAAACTTTAGCCAGACTAATTAGAAATGAAAATGGAAAAATCATGACAACACAGTAATAGAAAGGATCATAAGAGATTACTATCAGCAACTATAAGTCAATAAAATGGACAACTTGGAAGAAATGGACGCATTCTTAGAAAAGTGTAACCTTCCAAAAACTGAACCAGGAAGAAATAGAAAATCGTAACAGACCCATCACAAGCATGGAAATCAAAATGGTAATTAAAAATCTTCCAACCAAGAAAAGCCCAGGAACAGATGGCTTCACAGCTAATTTCTACTGAAAATTTAGAGAAAAGCTAACACCTGTCCTACTTAAACTCTTCCAGAAAATTTCAGAGGAAAAGTAAACTTCCAAACTAATTCTATGAGGTCACCATCACCCTAATGCAAAAACCAGGCAAAGATGCCACACACACAAAAGACAGAAAACTACAGGCCAATATCACTGATGAACATAGGTGCAAAAATTCTTAACAAAATTCTAGAAAACACAATCCAACAACATATTAAAAAGATCATGTATCATGACCAAGTGGGCTTTATCCCAGGGATGCAAGGATTCTTCAACATTCACAAATCAAACAATGTGATACACCACATTAACAAATTGAAAGACACATATAATTATCTCAATAGATGCAGAGAAAGCCTTTGACAAAGTTCAACATTGATTTATGATAAAAACCCTCCCGTAAGCAGGCATAGAAGGATCATACATCAACATAATAAAAGCAATATATGATAAACCCACAGCAAATATCCTCATTGGTGAAAAATTGAAAGCATTCCCCCTAAAGTCAGGAACAATAAAAGGGTGTGCACTCTCATCACTACTATTTAACATAGTTTTGGAAGTTTTAGCCACAGCAATCAGAGAAGAAAAAGAAATAAAAGGAATCCAGATTGGGAAATAAGTAAAACTCTCACTGTTTGCAGATGACATGATCGTCTATATAGAAAACCCTAAAGACACCGCCAGAAAATTACTAGAGCTAAAAAATGAGTTTAGTACAGTTGCAGGATATAAAATTAACACACAGAAATCCCTTGCATTCCTATACACTAACAATGAGAAAACAGAGAAATTAAGTAGACAATTCCATTCACCATTGTGACAAAAAGAATAAAATACTTAGGAATAAATCTATCTAAAGAAACTAAAGACATATATATATATATATATATATATATATATATATATATATATATATATATAACTATAAAACACTGGTGAAAGAAATCAAATAGATGGAGAAATATATCATGATCATGGATCCAAAGAATCAAAATGGTGAAAATGGGTATCCTACCCAAATCAATCTATGGATTCCATGGTATCCTTATCAAGCTACCAATGGTATTTTCAGAGAAATAGAACAAATAATTTCACAATTTGTAAAGAAATACAAAAAACCTCAAAGGGCCAAAACAATCTTGAGAAAGAATGGAACTGGAGGGATCAATCTACCTGACCTCAGACTATACTACAAAGCTACAATCATTAAGACAGTATGGTACTGGCACAGAGATAGAAATATAGATCAATGGAACAAAACTGAAAGTCCAAAGATGAATCCACATACCTATAGACACCTTATCTTTGAGAAAGGAGGCAAGAATATACAATGGAGAAAAGACAATCTCTTTAACAAGTGGTGCTGGGAAAACTAGTAAACCACTTGTAAAATAATAAAACTAGAATACTTTCTAACACCATGCTGCTGCTGCTGCTGCTGCTGCTGCTGCTGCATCACTTCAGTCGTGTCTGACTCTGTGAGACCTCATGGATGGCAGCCTACCAGGCTCCCCTATCGGTGAGATTCTCAAGGCAAGAACACTGGAGTGGGTTGCCATTTCCTTCTCAAATTCATGAAAATGAAAAGTGAAAGTGAAGTCGCTCAGTTGTGTGTGACTCTTAGCAACCCACCAGGCTCCTCCATCCATGGGATTTTCCAGGCAAGAGTACTGGAATGGGGTGCCATTGCCTTCTCCATTCTAATACCATACACAAAAATAAATGCAAAATGGATTAAAAATCTAAATGTAAGACCAGAAACTATAAAAACCCTACAGGAAAATATAAGCAAAACACTCTCTGACATAAATCAGAGCAGGATACTCTATGACCCACTTCCCAGAGTAATGTAAATAAAGGCAAAAATAAACAAATGGGACCTAATTAAACTTAACCTTTTTTGCACAATGAAGGAAACTATGAAGGAAAACACAGCCTTCAGAATGGGAGAAAATAATAGCAAATGAGGCAACTGACAAATAATCTCAAAAATATACAAGTAGCTCATGAAGCTCAATACCAGAAAAATAAATGACCCAGTCAAACAATGGGCCCAAAAACTAAACAGATATTTCTCAAAAGAAGATATACAGATGGCTAACAGACACATGAAAAGATACTCAACATCACTCATTATCAGAGAAATGCAAATTAAAATCATAATGAGATAATATCTCAAGCCAGTCAGAATGGCTGCGATCCAAAAGGCTACAAGCAATAAATGCTGGAGAGGGTGTGGAGAAAAGGAAACGCTCTTACACTGTTGGTGGGAATGCAAACTAGTATAGCCACTATGGAGAAAAGTGTAGAGATTCTTTAAAAAAACCTGGAAATAGAATTCCCATATGACCCAGCAATCCCACTGCTGTTCATACACACAAGGAAGCCAGAATTGAAAGAGGCACATGTACCCCAATGTTCATCTCAACACTGTTTACAATAGCCAGTACATAGAAGCAACCTAGGTGTCAATTGGCAGATGAATGGATAAGAAAGCTGTGGTACGTATACACAATGGAATATTACTCAGCTATTCAAAATGCATTTGAATCAGTTCTAATGAGGTAAATGAAACTGGAACCTATTATACAGAGTGAAGTAAGTCAGAAAGAAGACACCAATACAGTATATTAATGCATATATATGGAATTTAAAAAGATGGTAACAATGACCCTTTATGTGAGACAACAAAAGAGACACAGAGGTAAAGAACATACTATTGGACTCTGTGGGAGAAAGCGAGGGTGGGATGATTTGAGAGACTAGCATTGAAACATGTATATTATCATATGTGAAATAGACTGCCAGTCCAGGTTCAATGCATGAGACGGTGCTCAGGGCTGGTGCACTGGGATGACCCTGAGGGATGGGATGGGGAGGGAGGTGGGAGGGAGGGTCAGTATAGGGAACACATGTACACCCATGGCTGATTCATTTGAATGTATGGCAAAAACCACCACAGTATTGTAAAGTAATTAACCTCCAATTAAAATAAGAAACAACAACAACAACAAAATAAAAGTAAGAAGACTGAATACAGGGAGGTACGATACTGGGTTTGAGATTGCTTAGTAGGGGCAGATACTGAGTTTTTTTCTTTGTGTCTAAGGACAAGAAAGTTATTAGATAGGTTCAGGGGATTTAAAGAGCTTGGAATAAGCCAACATAAATGTGCTTTACATAATCACCATATTTAAAATGAATATAATTGATTATAAAAGCTCATTACTGAAAATAACTCTGCTTAGCATAAATCATTCTCAGAAATGAAGACTCATATCTATCACATGCTCCGCCTGCCTCACATTCTTCCTCCCTTGTGATCATTTTCAACCATTGGCATGTTTGATATTCTTAAGAACTTAGTTATGCTGAATAATCTTCTGTATTTTGGGATGCCTGTTGTGTGATGGGTATCCTCAAGAATCATTTCTGTTTGGGAGACATAATAAATACTTTGAAAGAAAGTAAAGTTTAGCAGTACTCTGTGATATAAGCTTTTATTCAAATGCAGAAATTTCCCCTTGTTCTCACTGATTAATTTCCCAATATTCTTTCTTCTGGGGATTTTATATTATAATACAAATTATTATGCAAACAAAATAAAGATCTATTAACCTCTATCATTTTTTCCATGTTAAATCTGTGTACAATGGACAGTCTTGCTCTGAAAATAGAAAATAATAAAGTTGTAAAATATGTTAGCTTTCTCAAATCCATAGATGACCATCTAATTGTAATAACTGTAGGAAGACTCATTTATATATGGGAAGACTAAGACTGTCACAGCCAGTTTTAACAAAAATCATAGTAATTAGGGACCCTGGTCTTTCACCTGGACTCTTCCACTCTCTCAAATTAAATTAATTTTCAATGCAGCGTTTTATTGAACTCAATATTTTTATTTTTTTAGATGTAATTCAAACAAGAAAATCTTAACAAAAAATGTAGTAGTTTAAAATCTGGTTGCAAATTAAAACCTTAATGAAATATTTGCATGGGAGGTAAAAATGAAAGGAATCAGAATACTCGATTTTTACTCTTTGCAGGGCTTAATAATATACATGACTCTGACAGAACATACAAGCTTCCTCCACTGTAAATGGGTGCTTATCCACAGAACCTATTCAGAATGCAACAGTCATGTAATATGTGTGATTCCCCAGGCCTCTTCTCTATGTTCTCAGCGGTAAGTCCATACTCAGTGACGAAGGACTTTTAGTCTTTTTGGGTCTCATTAGCTTCTCAGTCTCAAAACTGTGTGTAGAATGGAGCTGATGAACTTCTTTCTATTAGAGATATGAGCTTCTTAAGACAGTGTCACCTTCAATTGTCACATAATTACTTTCAAGGGAATTTTATTTTCATTGCAAATAAAATTTTAAACTAGAAGAAATATCTAATTATAGCATTTCAGCTAAAAAGGAATATTTGAGAGGAAAAAAATGAAAGTAGTTAATATAATAATAAAACTAATTGATAGAGAAATTTCCTGTCTGCTGTATCTCATATATCTCACAAAAATCTACATAATCTCCATGGCCATAATTAAACTACTTAGATTAGTAACAAATTTAAAAATCAATTTAACAGGCTTTTATAAACTGTCCTGTCAAGTAGGGCATGAACAGAGGACAAATAGACATGGATTTTAGAGAATAAAGGAGCTATCAGATTTATCTATGATTTAACTACAAAAAATCATAAGGTGAGAAAGCCCTTCTATATAAGAATGATGGCTGAACAGATTCAGACGTACCATAGAGGTAGCTTAGAATTGATGGAAAAATATAAAATAAGCCTACACTTCAGACTGACAAAACCTAGATTGGCATTCAAACTCCAACAGTTTCTGTATGTGATCCTGGGCAAATCTTTAACCTTTCTCAGTAAAGTTAATTAAGTTGGAGATTGTGAACCTTTGATGATACGACATTGTTAGTCAGGCATGGGTTGTAAGCTATTCTGACCTTTTAAAATCTGCATTTCCTTGTGAAAATAATCTCTTTGAACCTCTATATCTTTGTCTATGGAATGAAGATAGCATGATTCATCTAAATCATATCTGAGAAGAAACCCAGCTTATAAGCTACCCACAAGGTGGATTTTTGAAGGAACAATAGTAGGTGATTATCACTCTCATTGGCAATGTAAAACTTTGTAAATGCAAATTAGCATGGTAGACATGAAATTTTAAACTAGATAAATTTTTCCCATTGAAATCCTCAAAATTTTGGGGAGAGTCAAAATACTTATGTCCTCAACATATGTCCTTAACATAGCAAAATTAATGAATAATTTTTATAGAAAAATATTACTTTCTCCTTTTAAATTGTAGTAGGCCACTGGTTTTAAGACATATTAAGTCTCTAATGCACAAATATAAATGAGTCTATAGTGCATTTTAGCTGTGAAAAGAAGGGAAGCGAAAAGGAAAGGCAAAATGGAAAGATATACCCATTTGAATGTAGAGTTCCAAAGAATAACAAGAGAAAAGAAAGCCTTCCTCAGCAATCAATGAAAAGAAATAGATGAAAACAATAGAATGGGAAAGACTAGAGATCTCTTCAAGAAAATTAGAGATACCAAGGGAACATTTCATGCAAGGATGGGCTCAATAAAGGACAGAAATGGTATGGACCTAACTGAAGCAGAACATATTAAGAAGAGGTGGCAAGAATACATAGAAAAACTATACATAAAAGATCTTCATGACCCAGATAACCACAAAGCTGTGATCACTCACCTAGAGCCAGACATCCTGTAATGCGAAGTCAAGCAGGCCTTAGGAAACATCACTACAAACAAAGCAAGTGGAGGTGATGGAATTCCAGTTGAGCTCTTTCAAATCCTGAAGATGATGATGTGAAAGGGCTGCAATCAATATGCCAGCAAATTTGGAAAACTCAGCGGTGGCCACAGGATTGGAAAAGGTCAGTTTTCATTCCAATCCCAAAGAAACGCAATGCCAAAGAATGCTCAAACTAACACACAATTACACTCATCTCACATGCTAGTAAAGTAATGCTCAAAATTCTCCAAGCCAGGCTTCAACAGTGGGTGAACTGTGAACTTCCAGATGTTCAAACTGGTTTAGAAAAGGCAGAGGAACCAGAAATCAAATTGCCAACATCCTTCGGATCATCAAAAAAGAAGAGAGTTCCAGAAAAATATCCATTTCTGCTTTAATGGCTATGCCAAAGTCTTTGACTGTGTGGATTACAATAATTTGTGGAAAATTCTGAAAGAGATGGGAATACCAGACCACCTGACCTGCCCCTTGAGAAACCTGTATGCAGGTCAGGAAGCAACAGTCAGAACTGGGCATGGAACAACAGACT
The DNA here is from genome assembly GCF_042477335.2 of Ovis canadensis. Classification (NCBI taxonomy): domain Eukaryota; kingdom Metazoa; phylum Chordata; class Mammalia; order Artiodactyla; family Bovidae; genus Ovis; species Ovis canadensis. The sequence continues at coordinate 55,113,437 of NC_091247.1, forward strand.
GGTTCCAAATAGGAAAAGGAATAAGTCAAGGCTGTATATTGTCACCCTGCTTATTTAACTTATATGCAGAGTATATCCTGAGAAACACTGGACTGGAAGAAGCACAAGATGGAAGCAATATTGCTGGGAGAAATATCAATCACCTCAGATATGCAGATGACACCACCCTTATGGCAAAAAGTGAAGAAAAAATAAAGAGCCTCTTGATGAAAGTGAAAGAGGAGAGTGAAAAATTTAGCTTAAAGCTCAACATTCAGAAAACTAAGATCATGGCATCTGGTCCCATCACTTCATGGCAAATAGATGGGGAAACAGTGGAAACAGTGGCTGACTTTATATTTCTGAGCTCCAAAATCACTGCAGATGGTGATTGCAGCCATGAAAAGAAAAGACACTTACTTCTTAGAAGGAAACTTATGACCAACTTTAACAACATATTAGAAAATGGAGACATTATTTTGTCCACATAGGTCCGTCTAGTCAAGGCTCTGGTTTTTCCAGTGGTTACGTATGGATGTGAGAGTTGGACTATAAGGAAAGCTGAGTGCCAAAGAATTGACGCTTTTAAACTGTGGTGTTGGAAAAGACTGTTGAGGGTCCCTTGGACTGCAAGGAGATCCAACCAGTCCATCCTAAACGAGATCAGTCCTGAGTGTTCATTGGAAGGACTGATTTTGAAGCTGCAACTCCAATACTTTGGTCACCTGTTGCTAAGACCTGACTCATTGGCAAAGACCAATGCTGGGAAAGATTGCGGGCAGGAAGAGAGAGGAATGACAGAGGATGAGATGGTTGGATGGCATCACCTACTGGATGGACATGGGTGTGGGTAGACTCCAGGAGTTAGTGATGGACAGGGAGGCCTGGAGTGCTGCGGTTCATGGGGTCCCAAGGAGTTGGACACGACTGAAAGACTGAACTGAACTGATAGTGGATTTTTTTTTTTCTTTTCTTGGTTTGAATTGAGAAGAGAAAAGGAAGAGAGTACATGTAAAACAAACACCTTCAACATCCTAAAATACTTCTATTATTCACAGTTTCTCATAGTTGAAATTGGTCTGTATCTTACAATATGTGAGTAGAGAAAGTGTTAGTTGTTCAGTTGTGTCTGACTGTTTGCAGTCCCATGGACTTAGTTCCCCTGGTTCCTCTGTCCATGGAATTGTCCAGGCAAGAATACTGGAGTGGTTTGCCATTACCTTCTCCATTGGACCTTCCCAACCCAGAAATCGAACAATATATGGATTATTACAATTGCTGAGGGTCAGGAAGCAGCCTTGATATAGTTGACTGCACTTGGTTGATATTCCTGGTGACAGGACAGGACAACTGCATCCCATCAATAAATTAGTCAACAAATCATTTAAGGGTCCTTTGAGAATGGAATCTGAGTGCTAACTTTTATCCATAACCTTTAGATGTCAGCACCAAAAGTCACAGAGTGAGATGTTAGCATCTTGAAAGATATGATACAGAGACCAGACCACAGTAAAATTATGAAAAATTGCCCAGTTTGGTGATTGGAAAATTAGTTAGCTGAGTCATAGGACTCCCTTTTATCTCAATGTGATGAGTTTAGGCATAGCAAGCTTTCTATGGTTTTTGTTGCTCGCTTCTTATTCCCAGATGATGGACAGGTGGCCTCCTCAGACAATATGTGAAATAACATCCAAGTTGACTCTCTAGTCCTGAAGTAGTTTGTTCATGTTCCCACTAGCAAGGCTGCTTGTCACCATTGTTCTATGAAAAAATAGAAATAATAAGATGGAGCAGGTTGTCTCCATTAGGTTGCAATCCTGTCCTCCATGTCTAGCAGAAGAGCATGCTACTGATTCTCCTCTCAGTAGGACAGGAGAATTAAGAGACTCAATTTTTCACATCTTTAGGTAACTATAGCTTTCCAGCTTCTCCAGTGAAATCTTTTCCTTTAGATCTAGAATATGATAGTGGGAATTATTCAGATACCTGGATGACTACAACTGACCCTATTTTATAGGGAAGAATAATGTCTCAAAAATAATAACAAAGGCTGTATCTATACTAGTACTGGTGAAACAGATGATGCTATCATGAGCAAGATAAGAACAACAAATGTTCCCAGTCAGGAGATTTGGATTTTGAATGTGAGGAGGTTTTAGAAACAGTGAAGTGAATTACTTTACTGAGAATTTATTTTTATTTATGCACAAGAGTGTTGTATGATGACAATGTCTAAATAACTATAAAATGTTCATTTAATAAGTACAAAAATGCTAAAGTGTTTTGAAATAATATTGAATCATGATTTAAGTTGAAGCCTTTATAATTCTTAGTGATTCAGAAAATTTGAAACATTCTTAAAATTTTTGGTGTCATAAATTTAATAATATTCACAAAAACCCCAATAAAAGAAAGTAGCAACTTCAACAACATGATGGCCCCAACATGAAAGTAATTCAACTCAATTAAATTCAGTGCTGTAGAGAATGTCCATTTGCATTCCAAACACTTTTTGATCACTGTTAAAACAGAGACATTACAGCTGTTTTATCCATTCATCTGCTGATGGACATCTAGGTTGCTTCTATGTCCTGGCTATTATAAACAGTTCTGTGATAAACATTGGGGTACACCTGTCTCTTTCAATTCTGGTCTCCTCGATGTGGTACATATACACAATGGAGTATTACTCAGCTATTAAAAAGAATTCATTTGAATCAATTCTAATGAGGTGGATGAGACCGGAGCCTATTATACAGAGTGAAGTAAGCCAGAAAGAAAAACACCAATACAGTATACTAATGCATATATATGGAACTTAGAAAGATGGTAACGATAACCCTGTATGTGAGACCGCAAAAGAGACACAGATGTACAGAACAGTCTTTTGGACTCTGTGAGAGAGGGAGAGCACAGGATGATGTGGGAGAATGGCATTAAAACATGTATAATATCATATATGAGATGAATAGGCAGTCCAGGTTGGATGCATGATACTGGATGCTTGGGGCTGGTGCACTGGGATGACCCAGAGGGATGGTACGGGGAGGGAGGAGGGATGGGGGTTCAGGATGGGGAACACGTGTATACCTGTGGCAGGTTCATGTTGATGTATGGCAAAACCAATACAATATTGTAAAGTAATTAACCTCCAAATAAAATAAATAAATTTATATTAAAAAAAGCAGAGACATTAAAAGTTGAGGGGAAAAAACAAAGGAGGAAGACTTTGATGTTAAAATACATGAAGTAGTTACTATTAAAAAAATCAAAATTAGTAGGCATATTAACAGTAACTTGTGGACTTAATACTGACTTAGTTACAATGTACATGGGGAGTTTGAGGAAATGAGATTCAGTCATATTTTATACATGTATGTTTGACAGTAGAGCTCTTTAACATGTAGTTTCTACTCTTTCTTGAAACCATTTTTCTCCCTGCTTCTCTAAACTAGTAATATAAATGAGGGATAAGAAGGAAAATGAAAAAGTGACCTGTTAAAATTGCAGAACTATACATTAAATATAGCCCCACAGTAAACATTTTCCTCCAAACAACCATGCCTTTAACTCATGAACTGAGATTGTACTTTATTACTCAATTTTTTTGTTGCTACAAAGCACTGTATATCAGTGTATATGAATACTGGGAGGAGAAAATTAGAGGTGTTGAAAAAGTGACAACTTCTAGCTATGGCTATTATTATAACACATCAAAATTAAATAGCAAAATTTATTTTTTTTATCTTTTATTCTACTTCCCACTCAAAATTCCATAGCCTCCTTATGATTTTCTTATGTGGGCTGTAGTTGTTTGCAGAGGATTGTTAAATGTATTGCCCTTGCTGCTGCTGCTGCTAAGTCGCTTCAGTCATGTCAGACTCTGTGCGACCCCAGAGATGGCAGCCTATCATGCTCCCTTGTCCCTGAGATTCTCCAGGCAAGGATACTGGAATGAGTTGCCATTTCCTTCTCCAACGCATGAAAGTGAAAAGTGAAAGTGAAGTCATTCAGTGGTGTCTGACTCCTAGCGACCCCATGGACTGCAGCGCACCAGGCTCCTCAGTCCATGGGATTTGCCAGGCAAGAATAGTGGAGTCGGGTGCCCAGTTCTTTTTTCTCATTGGCATTTGTTTTATTTTCTTTTTTTTAAAAATTTTTAATCTTCCAGATAATTCAAAGTTCTCCTTGCCTAATCTATCAGTTTCCAGTGTCCATAATATATATTTCTCAGGGGAATAATAATGAGTGGAGCACCTAGTATTTCTCATGAAATATATAATTTCATAGGTAGAGTAAAAAAAGGAAATAATTTTGTGGATCTCAAATTTGTATGAGTGCTTTTTCTGTCAAAAGTTTAAATCACAACTCCATTACAAACTCCCAACTCCCTTATGAATTTGCTTGATTCAGAGTAATGCTAAAATCACTTCCCAGCCTCATTTGCCTAATCTGTAAAAAGAGACATCAGGAGACATATATCTCAGATGCTATGGTAAATGATGTGATAATTTTAAAGTACTTCTTTTTGAAGATAGTTTTTATATATTTCCAAATGTCTCACCCATCATAGTAACTTTGAACCATAAACTATTACGTAAGTTCCTAATTTCAGAGTAATATTTAATTAGAGTCAGATGAAGTAATCGATCCTGATTTGTAGGGGCTTCCCTGGTGGCTCAGCTGGTGAAGAACCCACCTGCCTATGCAGGAGACATGAGAGATACGGTTCAATCCCTGGGTCGGGAATATCTGTTGGAGAAGGAAATGGCAACCTACTCCAGTATTCTTGCCTGGGAAATCCCATACACAGAAGAACCAGGTGGGCTACAGTCCATGAAGTCACAGAGTCAGACACAAGCGGGCTTGCACACATGTTCACATATATCCTGATTTGTATTAGACAGGTCAAGGTCTTTGTGTGTGTGTGTGTGTGTGTGTGTGTGTGTTTCATTTAATCTAATCCAGCAGTGATTACAGTGATTTAAAGCCAAGTCACTAATATTTTGCAAATGTTGATAAAATGGTAAGTTGTAAAGACTGAGTTTCAAACATTTCACCAGTATGGATAATAAAGTCTGCTACAGATTTCCAGCATTACAAAGCAATTTCCATTTTATAAGACATGTAAAAAATGTGCTGAAATATGAATAATCTTGAATAATGAGAACTAATTCTTCAAATAAATAAAACCATGGTTTTCCAAGTGATTTTTCATAAAACATGCTTATAACTAAACAAAGGAATATTGAAATATGTGAGTATAAATACCAGGAAATATAATAATCTTATAATATGCAACTTAGTACCAGCAGTGCTATTAAACTTGTACAATACAAAAAAAAAAAAAAAACTCACAGGTTTGTAAAATAACATATATAAAATTATGAAACAAACCTTCATGCTTCCAAAGGGTTTCAGTTTTGATATATAATCATGTATAATCTCTACAAAACAACACAGGGGATTTAGACATGATTTTGATATCCTAAATTTAAAAGTGATCCTAAAAATGCTAGTCAGATATAAAGAATGAGAGTCAATTATTATCACATTTATTAAAAAAAAAAAGTCTCCTCACAGCAAGTGGAGTTGTTGGTACCTACAGTTTCTATTGTATCTCTGTTGGCTAGAGCGTTACTATCTGCAAGGGATGGACCTTGACCTGCCTCTTAGGCATCTATACTTTCTGGTGGAATCTTTCTTCTGTTACAACTTGGATTAAAACCTTTCTGAACAGCAAAAGAGTTTTGAAATTTGTTTGATGAGAACAATCCATAGTGTTCTGATTGTTAGCGATAACTCCATATTTCTCTCTCATTCAATTTTTAAAAAAAAAATGTGAATAGGGAAGATATTACTAGCTGTGTCCAGTAACTCTCTCATATTTTTAACTTAAAGTTATTAGTCTTTTGCTCCTTTGAATGTCACACTGTGCTCATGCTTAGCCGGGTCTGACTGTTTGCAATACTATGGAATGTAGCCTGCCAGGCTCTTCTGTTCACGGGATTTCCCAGGCAAGAATATTGGAGTGGGTTGCTATTTTCTTCTCCAGAGGATTTTCCTGACCAGGGATCAAACCTGCATCTCCCCATGGCTCTTGCATTGGCAGCTGGATTCTTTATCATGAGCACACCTGGGAAGTGTATATCCGGACCCATACAAAGACTGTAATCTCTTGAATCATTATGTGTAGTCAACTGCCTACTTTTTATTGATACACTCATCAGTGTTATATTTCTATATACGCATGAAACTTTACAACTGATTCAGTATAAATTTGTGTATTTATTGGGCATTTCAGGTGGCAATAGTCGTAAAGAAACCTGCCTGCCAATGCAGAAGACTTGAGACTTGGTTTGATCCCTGGGACAGAAAGGTCCCCTGGAGGAGGAAACGGCAATCTATTCCAGTATTCTTGCCTGGAGAATCTCATGGACAGAGGAGTCTGTGTATTTATTAATCTTTTCCAAAATAGTGTATGCTTACATGTTCGTAGAGAAACCAAGTATTACCTTTCATGTATAAGAGAAAAAAGAGGAAAATCAGCTTCAGAAATCTGCATGTGTATGTTTAATTTTGACATTAGAATTTAAATGGTGTACAAATAAAGCAAGTTTTCAAATTCTGTCTTCACATTTGGTACAGCTTGGGGGGATTTAGTAGACTTCTCACTGGCTCATTAGTGGTACTTATGAAACAAGAGCAATTGAAAGAGGAAGGAACAGCTGTTTGGAAATGCAGAAAAAGAAATTAGAGCAGAAATGCAGGTAAAATATGGGCACTTTGAAAATAATTTCAGTGACATCAAAGAGGTACAATTTAAACATTATTTAAAAATACCTTGCAAACTAGTTTAAAACCCAGGGATCCTGAGTCAATAATGAGTTTATGCATCAGCTCTCCAAATGTAATTGAAATGTGGAGAATGCTGTATAAGTTATTCATTAAAAACTCTATCCCATTGCTGAGTAGGAAAGTAACTCCTCTAAGAGTCAGCACTTTAAAAAAACACTGGGGGAGAGTCAGAAAGGTCATCAGCATTTTGATTCATGACTCAGAATGTCTTGCATGAGGGGATACCTGTCTAATTCAGCAGCTTCCTTTAACTGTGGAAGGAAGGCATATGAAGAAGATAAAAATAAAGATTTTAAAAATACAAAATAGTGATATTTATTTGCATATTCTTCATATAAAGGAAAGGGATTTAAATACTGTAGTTGCAGTCAAATTTTTTAGGAAAATAGATGTTCAACTTTACTGTCTTGCACTATTTCAGCTTCCTTCTTTTTAATCAAAGTCCAACCCAAACTCCACATTTCTGGGACACAAATTCTGTTATTTAATGACTAAATTCTTTAAGGCTATTACTTCTCTGGACTTACAACATCCTTACTCTGTCCCTGGCAGACTGCAACAACTTTGATTATGTGATATGCCATCAAAAAAGCAATCAAGTTGACTATCTCTGTGATGTTTGGATCTCCCCAAAACGTCTCTATTACAATAAAGCGTTACAGTACATTTTAACACTGTAGTAAGTAAGGGTAAGATAGGAAGTAAGACTCTTAACATTTGTTTAGACAAATGTTTGTCAGTAAAAGTGGAATATGGAAAACTGTCTTCAGATAAAATTTACTTTCTACAATTTTCTGTTTGAAGATCAGTTTCTGTATATCCTCTTCAGCAAAGCAAGCATTTAAAATTATTTCCATGCAGATGGAGAATCACTCATTTCTTTGTTCATTGAGTTTCAAAATCTGAAAGATGATGAATAATCTAATTAAGAGGCAACAATTGAAAAAGAATCCTTCTTAATGCTCGTTATCTGTGTAGTAAGAAGTCCAAGTTTAGTTTAAGTAGTGCCCATTCTATACTCTTGAAGTGAGAAATTGTTCTGCATAGCTCTCACATTGATAGAAAATCACAGCTTATTGAAAATCAAATAAATTAGAGCAATGTCTGGGAGAAATAGCATTGACTCCTTCCTTTTAAAACCTACAACAGCCAATCTAGCTTCCCAAGATAGGGTTTCCATTTGGGATTGAATTCAAGCCGAATTTAGTCATATTTTCCCCCTTGCAGGCCATAATTGTCATCTATTTTCCACAGAAACTAAAGAATAAAATTTGGTAGAGAAGAATACTTAATAATTTTTAACTTTCCATGATCAAATATCATGTCAAATTTATTTCATGTAAATGAAGATTTAGTAGATATAAGACTTAAACCAGCAAAAGATGATGTTAAGTAGGGTGCCTGAAATCAGAGGGAAGCTGAAAGTGTCATCTATCTTGGGGTATAAGGAAGGCACAGAATCTAAGAGGACAGAGATTAAAAATGTATGTCATCAGAAATTGTTCAATTTCAGTTCTAGATATGATAGACTAAACATCCTCTATAGATTCTATCCAAGCAAAGAGATCCTGATGCATTAAGAAGCATTTTAGAGCTCTAAACTGGAAGTAGTAGCAGGAGATTAAAGAAGGATACCAGCAGTAACTTTTTAAGTTGCCAAAAGTAGCTAAATAATGAGTTTGCCATTTATTTTTCTTGAATGCCCTTAATCAGAATGCAGCATGAAACCTGGAAATGAGCAACAATGAACAACCATAGAGAGATCCAGTAGAATTTCCCTAATTCTAAATCAAGGAGTTAAGCAAGAAATTCTTGACTCTCAGCAACAGTGTGGGATTCTCCTCCCTCTCACCTTTTATTTCTCTATATTCTCTCACATTCCAGCTTTCAGTTAAATGTCAAGTAATAGTGACATATCAGGTAGTGAGGTAGGGCACAAGAACCAAAACTCTGAGACTGGGAAGCTTTTTTTTCACAATCAGTAATTCCATTCCAACCCATAACTTCAAAAAAAGAAAAAAACAAAAACAAAAACAAAGTAAAAATGATAGAATAAAGACTGAACTTGAAAATATGACAATAGAAGTAATTCCAAATTAGCAATAAAGAGAAAATTTAAAGAAATGAACAGAGCTCCAGGACGGTATGAGACAAACGCAAAACTTCTGATACTTGTGTTAGCAGAGTTTCCAGAATAAAAGGAGAAAGAGAGCTATGATTAAAATTTACTTAAAGAAATAATGAGCTTGAAGAAATGTACTTAAATGTACTTGAAGAAAGAGTAAGTGTAAGCTCTGGAAGTTGGTGATGGACAGGAAAGCCTGGCGTGCTGCAGTCCAGGGGATCACAAAGAGTCAGATATGACTGAAAGACTGAACTGAAGAAATAATAGTTAAAAACCTGCAAAGTTTAGTGAAAGATATAAATCTATATTGTTGTTATTCAGTTGGTAAGTTTTGTTCCACTCTTTGGAACCCTGAGAACTGTAGCACACCAAGCTCCTCTGTCCTCCCCTATCTCTCAGTTCAGGTCAGTTCAGTCACTCAGTTATGTCTGACTCTTTGCAGTCCCATGGACTGCAGCATGCCAGGCCCCCTTATCTATCACCAACTCCCAGAGCTTGTCCAAACTCATGTCCATTGATTGATGCCATCCAACCATTTTACCCTCTTGTTGTCCCCTTCTCCTCCTGAATTCAATATTTCCCAGCAACAGGATCTTTTCCAATGAATCAGTTTTTCACATCAGGTGGCCAAAGTACTGGAGCTTCAGCCTCAGCATCAGTCCTTCCAATGCATACTCAGGATTGATTTCCTTTAGGATTGACTGGTTTGATCCCCTTGAAGTCCAAGGGACTCTCTAGAGTCTTCTTTAACACCACAGTTAAAAAGCGTTAATTCTTCAGCACTCATCTTTCTTTATGGTCCAACTCTCACATCCATACAAGACTACTGGAAAAACAGTAGCTCTGACTAGATGGACCTTTGTCAACAAAGTAATGTCTCTGCTTTTTAATATGCTGTCTAGGAAATCACATTTAGAAAAAAGAAAAAAGGGAGGAAAAAGAAGGAGAAAAGGCAGCCAGAGAAAATTAGTTACAAGTGCATGATAGGTATCATTCATCATTTTGAGATACTGATGTCCAATAAAAATATAAGAAACATATGCACTTTTAAGTTTTTTTTGTATCTAAGTTAAATGAGTGACAGAAACAAAATTCACTTAAATAACATATAATACATATATCCAATTTTATTACTGCATATTCATATATCTATAACAGATACCTATTCTAATAGAATCTTAATTACTCCAATATATTCAAAATATTGTTTCAATGTGTAATAAATATAAAAGTATTTATGACGCTTTACATTGTTTTCTTAGTACAAAGTCTTTTTGTACTATTTGAAATCTTTACATATTTTGTTTTATACTAAATTTTCATCAGAATACATGATTTGTTTTCAGATTTTATAAAATTGAATATTAAAAATGTAGATTAACATGCTCAAGTTCTGAGCCCACTTAGTTTTTAGTAACTTAATTGATTAACAGCTTATACATTTAGATTTAATTTTAAATAAAATTTAGTCCTTAGGTCACATTAACGTCAAATGTTCATTAGTAACATATGATCAATGGTTTTCATCTTGGACACAGTAGTTCTAGTACATAAATTTAAATTGGTTAAATAACATATTTCATTTTCAGTAGGTTACCTTCCCCTTAGAAATGCCTCAGCTTTTTATAAATTTTATATTGAAACCGTTTTTGTCCTACTGATGTTTACTCCTTTAAATATTTGTGCTTTGAATATAACAAAAACAGGAAAAGTGACCAATGTTCAAAATTTCTTTTTTTTTTTTTTTGGTGGCAATACTTTAAAACTCTCTGTCTGCCATGCTGGTATTTGACAGAGTATCACCCAACGTGGTTTATTAACTGTGTTAGCCTTGACTCTATCTTATACAGAGCATTCTCCCCTTTGATATATATGCTTTATTGTAACAAAAAATAAAATAAGAATTTGTGGTTAGTTATGATTTGAACTGGTTAAAATTCTCTATTCTCAATATATTATAATGGTGTAATTACATAATATACAATCAGTAAATTGATTTAATTTTCCACAAACAGCAGATGCCATGATAAAATTCTCCTCACATTTGAGCAGCCCTAGGCATGAAGAAAAGAAAGTATCATCAGCAAAAGATAGCTTCATGGATAAACAGAAATGTGGGCATTTTTTTTTAATATAAATGATCTCCTACTTTGCATTTTTGTGCTTAACTTCAGTCTTTCTATATCCTAATGATCTTAATTCCCTGTTATGCCCCAAGACCTCAGAAGCAATTTCCATAATAATTCATATGAGTATAATTATTGAAATGGAGAGATTAGGAAACAAATTTTGTGAGAAATTACTAATGAATAAAACATTCCAAATTTTGACAATATTATCCATGTATTTTGTAACACACATAAATGCACATATCAATCACCTTATGGGGCTTCCCCAATGACTCAAGCAGTAAAGAATCTGCCTGCCATACAAGAAACACAGGAGACACAAGTTCAATCCCTGGGTCAGGAAGACCCCTGAGAGGAAAACATAGTAACCCATTCTAATATTCTAGCCTGGAACATCCCATGGACAGAGGAGCTACAGACCATGGGGACCCAAAGAGTCTGGCATGACTGAGAACACAGCTGCATTTGATTGTCACCTTATGAGGATATACTTGTAGTCATCCATTAGCAAACAGATTTGGAGTTGGCCAAATTTGTCATTTTAAAAGTGGAAACGTTTCAATGTATTTTTCACAGAATTACAAAAAAGTTTAATTTTCATTTGTATGTAAATCCTTTATATCAACCAATTCAAAATTATGCTATATCGGGGCTGTTTGCTCTAAATGAACCGGACTTTTTTAATCTTTGCAACTTGAATTGGGATGATGGTAGGCCAGCACTGCTATATCTAACTGGTGAACACAAGATAAAAACTTTCTGAGAATGGGAAATGGTGTGAAATTTGAAAAGAATGTCAAAATCATAAGACAAGAAGCAAATTCCATAGGAGTGTGAGCATCAGAATAAAATGAAGCCTGAATCCAGTCTCTCCTGAAATTTTTAGTTATGTGAACCATGTTTTCCACCAACTAAGTTAGCCTTTGCTGGGTTTTCTACCCTTTACCATGAATAAGTAATTATTCTTATCAGTTTTCCACCACACAAATATGATTTTATTTTTTAGTGTCTTCTTTCTACATGTTAGACTTAAAAATGTCCAATATTTGTGAGAGTTAATTCTCACTATTGATTTTAAGCTTATTTAGCAAATAGCTTTGATGGGGAAGTTTGGATCATTAGGAACAAAATTCTAAACTGTTTCTTTAATATTTGAACATTTCTTATGGTGATAGCAAGATGCTTTTTTAGAATTCACCACAGATTTACCAGCAGTCCAATTAGCACTGTTTTTTGCACTAATGTTACATAAAAAGAGATTAGTAAAATAAAAGATGATAATGTTTTACATAACATTTTATTAACTCTTTATATGTTAATGTGTTAATAATGGGAAAATTGGATTCTTTAGATTTTTATTTTCCATCATTACAGAAAAAGAGATATTTCTTTCTCACTAAATTCTTACCAACATTTTTTTTAATGATAATGTACTTTAATAGCAGCACCATGACTTCAATATATTCAAAAAATTTCTCCTATATTTTTTTTTTCTGAGTAATGGCTACCACCAACTGGATTGGTATATTTAACCCATATTTCTGATTTATGTATGCATAAAATCAGAAAACATATATAGGGACTTCCCTGGCAGTCCACTGTTTAAGACAGCATTTCCACTGCAGAAGGTTCAGGGTCGATCCCTGGTCAGAAACTAAGCTCCCACATGCAGAACAGTGTGGCCAAAAAACCTATTTTTGTTGTTGTTGTTTTAAGTTAAAAACAGAAGGAAAAAAGAAAGCATATAATTTAATGGTCTACATTTTTTTTTCCATTTCTTTAAAGCAAGAAAGTGAGATAAATTAGCTAAAGTACTTTTTCTCAACCATGTGTATTTTTCTAAAATTGTCTTTAGTTTTCTTAAGAATGGGAGTAATTAGACTATTTGATGATAAAATGAGAAATATATTCTAGTAGGAAATATATAAAAAATGATACATTATTAATACATACTCTATTGCCAACAAAGTGAAAAACACTCAGCTGTATCTGACTCTTTGGGACCCTGTGGACTATACAGTCCATGGAATTCTCCAGGCCAGAATACTAGAGTGGGTAGCCTTTCCCTTCTCCAGGGAATCTTCCTAACCAAGGGATCAAAGCCAGATCTCCCACACTGCAGGAGGATTCTTTTCCACCTGAGCCACAAGGGAAGCCCAATAATACTGGAGTAGGTAGCCTTTCCCTTCTACAAAGGATCTTCCCAACCCAGGAATCGAACCAGGGTCTCCTGTATTGCAGGTAGATTCTTTACCAACTGAGCTATCAAGGAAACCCTCTATTACCAACAAAGGCCCTTTTTATATATTTTTCTACTTTTCTGTTAATTCATATGTCAGTTAGTCATACATATTTTTAAGGAATCATTTTTATGAACAGTGCTGCCAAATGTTAAATTCAGCTTTATATATATATCAACCCCTCCCTATAAACTGAGTGGAGCCATCTACTGGTTAAAAATGATAACAATCAAATGATGTCCTGATACAATTAAATGATGTCTTGATACAGAAAAATAACAACTGATTAATTATACACAATGAAATCATGATATGTCAATAATGAGAAAGAGGGGTAATGAAGAGAGATATGGGATTAAAAGAGCTTATTTCTCATTGACTCTACACTTCCATTGTGAATCACCCAATATGGTCTGATCATAGTCACTAATGTTCATCAGCTAGTAGAATATTCATTACCTGGATCATGACCAACAGCTAAGCCTGGGGAAAGAGATTACTACAATGTCGCATATGTAGTTAAGACACTTCCATCCAGAACACATTGGCCACACTATTGTTATTCAGCCCTTTGCAACTACTAGGTACTAAAGAATATTTTACAAGTAGTACTAATGAGCACTTCATAATTTGAAGAAAATTTACAGGTCCTTGTAACTTTTAAAGAATCTAACTTTTTAAAACAAAAAAGTTAGATTTTAAGAAATGTGAATAAAAAAGTTGAGATCATTTTTCCTAGAAATGTTTTTCTTATTAAATATTAATTTTAAATGTGCAATATTTTGAATATTATATTGTAGCATCATAGCAAAATATCAGTCTCCTCACAACCCAGTTAAAAGAAATTATGTATTCCTGACTTGATCTCATCAAAGACCAGAAAGTGGGAAAAATAAATAATCAAATGCAGTGCAATTCTTAAACAAAAGGGCTTCTGATTTTATTTAGAAAGAGTGTATATGGCAAACAAAGATTGAGTTGTTTAAAAACACGTGGGGTCCAAGCCTGGGGATCTGGAACTTGGTGCTGGGGAGGCTGCTCTGTATCCTTCAACAGTCCTGCTAATGAGTAACATCTTCAGCCCCCAGGAATTCTCTTCCACTGTGTTCAACCTCCTCGGGCAGTTGAGTGCTGATTGAAGCCAGGATAGGCATAAGCCCATGTGTCTGATGACACTGCTTCTGAACACAAGGAAGATTTGAGTAGTGGAAATTCTTTGAAAAGAGAAAAAGACAAATGATTTTTTCTTTATGTTTTATTTCTGATTCGAGAAGTAAAATTTATTTCAATATCTAAGGCAGTCACACATAGAGTATGAGGAGCATTTTGTAGAGTCAAACAATTCCTGTCAGTCTTTAATTTGAATGTGTGTATGTCTTGGCAAACCATACATGAAACCTAATATACTTTCTTTTATTACTATATGGACCCATGTATTATTTTTAAGAAAGTGAAAACTGTGATGCAAATGGTAAGTTTTTGTGTAATGGAATTAAATTATTGGGTTGGCCATAATATCTTACAGAAAAACACAAATCAATGTTTTGAGGTATTTACAGACTCCTTTCCAATGTTTTCCCAGTCTCTAAGTCTTGTCCAACTTTTTTATGACCCTATAGACTGTAACCTGCCAGGTTCCTCTGTCCATGGGATTTCCCAGGAAAAAATATTGGAGTGGGTTGCCATTTCTTTCTCCATTCCAATGATGAAGAGAACAAATAACAGATTGCTTACAATACTTTGTAATTTACAAGCTCATTATTTTCCACAGAGAGCAAATTATCCACAATAATTCATAAAAGTCATAGTGTTGCATTGTGCTTAACCACTCGGTAGTGTCTGTCTCTTGTGACCCCATGGACTGTAGACTGCTAGGTTCCTCTGTCCATGGGGATTTCCAGGCAAGGATACTGGAATGGGCTGCCAAGCCCACTTCCAAGGGGATCTTCCCAACCCAGGAATTGAAACCAGGTCTCCTACATTGCAGGTGGGTTCTTTACCATTGAGCCACCAGGGAAGACCAATACTGGAGTGGCAAACCAATCCCATCTCCAGGGGAATTTCCCAAGTTCAGTTCAGTTCAGTTGCTCAGTCGGGTCGAACTCTTTGCGACCCCATGAATTGCAGCACGCCAGGCCTTCTTGTCCATCACCAACTCCCAGAGTTCACTCAGATTCACGTCCATAGAGTCAGTGATGCCATCCAGCCATCTCATCTTCTGTCATCCTCTTCTCCTCCTGCCCCCAATCCCTCTCAGCATCAGAGTCTTTTGCAATGAGTCAACTCTTCACATGAGGTGGCCAAAGTACTGGAGTTTCAGCTTTACCATCACTTCTTCCAAAGAAATCCCGTGGCTGATATCCTTCAGAATGGACTGGTTGGATCTCCTTGAAGTCCAAGGGACTCAAGAGTCTTCTCCAACACCACACTTCAAAAGCATCAATTCTTCGGCGCTCAGCCTTCTTCACAGTTCAACTCTCACATCCATACATGACTACTGGAAAAGCCATAGCCTTGACTAGATGGACCTTAGTCGGCAAAGAAATGTCTCTGCTTTTCAATATGCTATCTAAGTTGGTCAGAACTTTTCTTCCAAGGAGTAAGCGTCTTTTAATTTCATGGCTGCAGTCACCATCTGCAGTGGTTTTGGAGCCCCCAAAAATAAAGTCTGGCACTGTTTCCACTGTTTCCCCATCTATTTCCCATGAAGTGATGGGACCGGATGCCACAATCTTCATTTTCTGAATGTTGAGCTTTAAGCCAACTTTTTCACTCTCCTCTTTCACTTTCATCAAGAGGCTCTTCAGTTCCTCTTCACTTTCTGGCATAAGGGTGGTGTCATCTGCATATCTGAGGTTATTGATATTTCTCCTGGAAATCTTAATTCCATCTTGTGTTTCTTCCAGTCCACATGTCTCATGATGCACTCTGCATATAAGTTAAATAAGCAAGGTGACAATATACAGCCTTGATGTACTCCTTTTCTTATTTGGAACCAGTCTGTTGTTCCATGTCCAGTTCTAACTGTTGCTTCCTGACCTGCATATAGATTTCTCAAGAGGCAGGTTAGGTGGTCTGGTATTCCCATCTCTCTCAGAATTTCCCACACTTTCTTGTGATCCACACAGTCAAAGGCTTTGGCATAGTCAGTAAAGCAGAAATAGATGTTTTTCTGGAACGCTCTTGCTTTTTCCATGATCCAGCGGATGTTAGCAATTTGATCTCTGGTTCCTCTGCCTTTTCTAAAACCAGCTTGAACATCAGGAAGTTCACAGTTCACATATTGCTGAAGCCTGGCTTGGAGAATTTTGAGCATGACTTTACTAGCAAGTGAGATGAGTGCAATTGTGTGGTAGTTTGAGCATTCTTTGGCATTGCCTTTCTTTGGGATTGGAATGAAAACTGACCTTTTCCAGTCCTGTGGCCACTGCTGAGTTCTCCAAACTTGCTGGCATATTGAGTGCAGCCCTTTCATAGCATCAACTCTCAAGATTTGAAATAGCTCAACTGGAATGCCATCACCTCCACTAGCTTTCTTCATAGTGATGCTTTCTAAGGCTCACTTGACTTCACATTCAAGGATGTCTGGCTCTAGATGCATGATCACACCATCGTGATTATCCGGGTCATGAATATCTTTTTTGTACAGTTCTGTGTATTCTTGCCAGCTCTTCTTAATATCTTCTGCTTCTGTTAGGTCCATACCATTTCTGTCCTTTATCAAGCCCATCTTTGCATGAAATTTTCCCTTGGTATCTCTAATTTTCTTGAAGAGATCTCTAGTCTTTCCCATTCTGTTCTTTTCCTCTATTTATTTGCATTGATTGCTGAAGAAGACTTTCTTATCTCTTCTTGCTATTCTTTGGAATTCTGCATTCAGATGCTTATATCTTTCCTTTTCTCCTTTGCTTTTCACTTCTCTTCTTTTCACAGCTATATGTAAGGCCTCCCCAGACAGCCATTTTGCTGCTTTGCATTTCTTTTCCATGGGGATGGTCTTGATCCCTGTCTCCTGTACAATGTCACGAACCTCATTCCATATTTCATCAGGCACTCTATTAGATCTAGGCTCTTAAATCTATTTCTCACTTCCACTGTATAATCATAAGGGATTTGATTTAGGTCATACCTGAATGGTCTAGCTGTTTTCCCTACTTTCTTCAATTTAAGTCTGAATTTGGTAATAAGGAGTTCAGGATCTGAGCCAGACAGCTCCTGGTCTTGTTTTTGTTGACTCTGTGGAGCTTCTCCATCTTTGGCTGCAAAGAATATAATAAATCTGATTTTGGTGTTGACCATCTGGTGATGTCCATATGTAGAGTCTTCTCTTGTGTTGTTGGAAGAGGGTGTTTGCTATGACCAGTGCATTTTCTTGGCAAAACTCTATTAGTCTTTGCCCTGCTTCATTCCACATTCCAAGGCCAAATTTGCCTGTTACTCCAGGTGTTTTCTGACTTCCTGCTTTTGCATTCCAATCCCCTGTAATGAAAAGGACATCTTTTTAAGCTGTTAGTTCTAAAAGGTCTTGTAGGTCTTCATAGAACCGTTCAACTTCAGCTTCTTCAGCATTACTGGTTGGGGCATAGACTTGGATTACTGTGATATTGAATGGTTTGCCTTGGGAATGAACAGAGATCATTCTGTCATTTTTGAGATTGCATCCAAGTACTGCATTTCAGACTCTTTTGTTGACCATGATGGCTACTCCATTTCTTCTGAGGGATTCCTGCCCACAGTAGTAGATATAATGGTCATCTGAGTTAAATTCACCCATTCCAGTCCATTTTAATTCGCTGATTCCTAGAATGTTGACGTTCACCCTTGCAATCTCTTGTTTGACCATTTCCAATTTGCCTTGATTCATGGACCTGACATTCCAGGTTCCTATGCAATATTGCTCTTTACAGCATTGGACCTTGCTTCTATCACCAGTCACATCCACAGCTTGGTATTGTTTTTGCTTTGGCTCCATACCTTCATTCTTTCTAGAATTATTTCTCCACTGATCTCCAGTAGCATATTGGGCACCTACTGACCTGGGGAGTCCCTCTTTCAATATCCTATCATTTTGCCTTTTCATACTGTTCATTGGGTTCTCAAACCAGGGTCTCCTGAATAGCAGGTGGATTTTTTTTTACCAGCTAAGCTACCCAGGAAGACCAAACATCATAATACTTGTCATTATTTTCAATAAACAATATCTAAAGTATTGGTTATAACAAGATTTGCAATTTTTCTAAAAAGAATGTAAAGAAGCCAATTTATATGATATCAGAATGTACTAGTTTTCTTTTATTTTACTCAATTCTTAGCTCAGTTGGTAAAGAATCCACCTGCAATGCAGGAGACTCTGGTTTGATTTCTGGGTCGGGAAGATCTGCTAGAGAAGAGTTAGGCTACCCACTCCAGTGTTCTTGGGCTTCCCTTGTGGCTCAGCTGGTAAAAATACACCTGCAATGTGGAAGATCTGGGTTTGATCCCTGGGTTTGGAAGATTCCCCTGGAGGAGGGAAAGGCTACCAACCCCAGTATTCTGGCCTGGAGAATTCCATGGACTGCATAGTCCAAAGGTGTCACGAAGAGTTGGACATGACTGAGCAACTTTCACTTTATTAGGTTACTAATCCAAACTTTAACAGTATTCAGGATAAATGCATACAGATATATTCGAAAGACTTAAAAATAATTAAATATTTTGTCTTTGAGGGTTTGCTTATTTTACTCATAAAACTAAAGCTTTACACAAAGTTTTCAATTGTGCCAATGTGAAAATAGTTTTGAAATAGGACTCTAGAACATAGTACACTTAATGATTTATGAGCTAAATTTATGTCTTTAAACATTTAGATTTATGGTGTAAATTCAATGTACATCTTCATGTATTCCTTCCTGGACTTTACAACATTTAATGACAGCCCTAAAGGAAATGTAATATTCTATTATGTTATTTTTTTAAGAAAGGAGAGAATATTATATATCAAAATGAGAGTTATGCAAAGGAAATGTGATTCAAATGGGATTTAGACAATAGTTTAGAGGACAGAGATAATTTAGGAAAAAGAAATAACAAGATCATGGAAGTAGAAGCAATCAGAAATATCTACAGGATTTAAAGAAGGCACCTAGTTTAGGAATTTCTTGTTGGTGAAGAATGGAACAGAAAGGTACAAACTTTCAAAGGAGTTTTTAAAAGACAGGCAGTGGAGTTTAGAATTGAAGTAGTGGTATTATGTGCAGAAATACAAATATTAACTTTGAACCTTGAAAGCATAGATTTCCTATACACACCCCATTATAAGACTTTTTTTTTTTTAGGCAGATGTCTTTTTATTAAGAAATACTGTGCTTTTCTAGTTTGCATAGTATTAAATATAAACTGAAATAATATGATTTACATATCTGAAGACAGGTGAAAGATAAGATAGATTCTAATAATGTCATATCTATTTATGTTGGCAAATAGTCTCTGTTTAGTTTATGCTATTCATTTTATTTTATTTTTATTTTTCTATTTTTTTATTTTTTTTTATTTTGTTTAGTTTTTTATTTTTTAAATTTTAAAATCTTTATTTCTTACTTGCATTCCCAAACATGAACCCCCCCTCCCACCTCCCTCCCCATAACATCTTTCTGGGTCATCCCCATGCACCAGCCCCAAGCATGCTGCATCCCGCGTCAGACATAGACTGGCGATTCAATTCACATGATAGTATACATGTTAGAATGTCATTCTCCCAAATCATCCCACCCTCTCCCTCTCCCTCTGAGTCCAAAAGTCCGTTATACACATCTGTGTCTCTTTCCCTGTCTTGCATACAGGGTCGTCATTGCCATCTTCCTAAATTCCATATATATGTGTTAGTATACTGTATTGGTGTTTTTCTTTCTGGCTTACTTCACTCTGTATAATCGGCTCCAGTTTCATCCATCTCATCAGAAATGATTCAAATGAATTCTTTTTAACGGCTGAGTAATACTCCATTGTGTATATGTACCACAGCTTTCTTATCCATTCATCTGCTGATGGACATCTAGGTTGTTTCCATGTCCTGGCTATTATAAACAGTGCTGCGATGAACATTGGGGTACATGTGTCTCTTTCAATTCTGGTTTCCTCGGTGTGTATGCCCAGCAGTGGGATTGCTGGGTCATAAGGTAGTTCTATTTGCAATTTTTTAAGGAATCTCCACACTGTTCTCCATAGTGGCTGTACTAGTTTGCATTCCCACCAACAGTGTAGGAGGGTTCCCTTTTCTCCACACCCTCTCCAGCATTTATTGCTTGCAGATTTTTGGATCACAGCCATTCTGACTGGTGTGAAGTGGTACCTCATTGTGGTTTTGATTTGCATTTCTCTAATAATGAGTGATGTTGAGCATCTTTTCATGTGTTTGTTAGCCATCCGTATGTCTTCTTTGGAGAAATGTCTATTTAGTTCTTTGGCCCACTTTTTGATTGGGTCGTTTATTTTTCTGGAGTTGAGCTGCATAAGTTGCTTGTATATTTTTGAGATTAGTTGTTTGTCAGTTGCTTCATTTGCTATTATTTTCTCCCATTCAAAGGCTGTCTTTTCACCTTGCTTATATTTTCCTTTGTTGTGCAGAAGCTTTTAATTTTAATTAGATCCCATTTGTTTATTTTTGCTTTTATTTCCAGAATTCTGGGAGGTGGATCATAGAGGATCCTGCTGTGATTTATGTCTGAGAGTGTTTTGCCTATGTTCTTCTCTAGGAGTTTTATAGTTTCTGATCTTACATTTAGATCTTTAATCCATTTTGAGTTTATTTTTGTGTGCGGTGTTAGAAAGTGATCTAGTTTCATTCTTTTACAAGTGGTTGACCAGTTTTCCCAGCACCACTTGTTAAAGAAATTGTCTTTACTCCATTGTATATTCTTGCCTCCTTTGTCAAAGATAAGGTGTCCATATGTGTGTGGATTTCTCTCTGGGCTTTCTATTTTGTTCCATTGATCTATATGTCTGTCTTTGTGCCAGTACCATACTGTCTTGATGACTGTGGCTTTGTAGTAGAGCCTGAAGTCAGGCAAGTTGATTCCTCCAGTTCCATTCTTCTTTCTCAAGATTGCTTTGGCTATTCGAGGTTTTTTGTATTTCTATACAAATCTTGAAATTATTTGTTCTAGTTCTGTGAAAAATGTGGCTGGTAGCTTGATAGGGATTGCATTGAATTTGTAAATTGCTTTGGGTAGTATACTCATTTTCACTATATTGATTCTTCCAATCCATGAACATGGTATATTTCTCCATCTATTAGTGTCCTCTTTGATTTCTTTCATCAGTGTTTTATAGTTTTCTATATATAGGTCTTTAGTTTCTTTAGGTAGATATATTCCTAAGTATTTTATTCTTTTCGTTGCAATGGTGAATGGAATTGTTTCCTTAATTTCTTTTTCTACTTTCTCATTATTCGTGTATAGGAATGCAAGGGATTTCTGTGTGTTGATTTTATATCCTGCAACTTTACTATATTCATTGATTAGCTCTAGTAATTTTCTGGTGGAGTCTTTAGGGTTTTCCATGTAGAGGATCATGTCATCTGCAAACAGTGAGAGTTTTACTTCTTCCTTTCCAATTTGGATTCCTTTTATTTCTTTTTCTGCTCTGATTGCTGTGGCCAAAACTTCCAAAACTATGTTGAATAGTAGCGGTGAAAGTGGACACCCTTGTCTTGTTCCTGACTTTAGGGGAAATGCTTTCAATTTTTCACCATTGAGGATAATGTTTGCTGTGGGTTTGTCATAGATAGCTTTTATTATGTTGAGGTATGTTCCTTCTATTCCTGCTTTCTGGAGAGTTTTTATCATAAATGGATGTTGAATTTTGTCAAAGGCCTTCTCTGCATCTATTGAGATAATCATATGGTTTTTATTTTTCAATTCGTTAATGTGGTGAATTACATTGATTGATTTGCGGATATTGAAGAATCCTTGCATCCCTGGGATAAAGCCCACTTGGTCATGGTGGTGGTCATGGCTTTTTAATGTGTTGTTGGATTCTGATTGCTAGAATTTTGTTGAGGATTTTTGCATCTATGTTCATCAGAGATATTGGCCTGTAGTTTTCTTTTTTTGTGACATCTTTGTCAGGTTTTGGTATTAGGGTGATGGTGGCCTCATAGAATGAGTTTGGAAGTTTACCTTCCTCTGCAATTTTCTGGAAGAGTTTGAGGAGGATAGGTGTTAGCTCTTCTCGAAATTTTTGGTAGAATTCAGCAGTGAAGCCGTCTGGACCTGGGCTTTTGTTTGCTGGAAGATTTCTGATTACAGTATCAATTTCCATGCTTGTGATGGGTCTGTTAAGATTTTCTATTTCTTCCTGGTTCAGTTTTGGAAAATTGTACTTTTCTAAGAATTTGTCCATTTCTTCCACGTTGTCCATTTTATTGGCATACAACTGCTGATAGTAGTCTCTTATGATCCTTTGTATTTCTGTGTTGTCTGTTGTGATCTCTCCCTTTTCATTTCTAATTTTATTGATTTGATTTTTCTCTCTTTGCTTCTAGATGAGTCTGGCTAATGGTTTGTCAATTTTATTTATCCTTTCAAAGAACCAGCTTTTGGCTTTGTTGATTTTTGCTATGGTCTCTTTTGTTTCTTTTGCATTTATTTCTGCCCTAATTTTTAAGATTTCTTTCCTTCTACTAACTCTGGGGTTCTCCAATTCTTCCTTTTCTAGTTGCTTTAGTTGTACAGTTAGGTTATTTATTTGACTTTTTTCTTGTTTCTTGAGGTATGCCTGTATTGCTATGAACTTTCCTCTTAGCACTGCTTTTATAGTGTCCCACAGGTTTTGGGTTGTTGTGTTTTCATTTTCATTAGTTTCTATGCATATTTTGATTTCTTTTTTGATTTCTTCTGTGATTTGTTGGTTATTCAGAAGTGTGTTGTTCAACCTCCATATGTTGGAATTTTTAATAGTTTTTCTCCTGTAATTGAGATCTAATCTTAATGCATTATGGTCAGAAAAGATGCTTGGAATGATTTCAATTTTTTTGAATTTATCAAGTTTAGATTTATGGCCCAGGATGTGATCTATCCTGGAGAAGGTTCCATGAGCACTTGAAAAAAAGGTGAAATTCATTGTTTTGGGGTGAAATGTCCTATAGATATCAATTAGGTCTAACTGATCTAATGTATCATTTAAAGTTTGCGTTTCTTTGTTAATTTTCTGTTTAGTTGATCTGTCCATAGGTGTGAGTGGGGTATTAAAGTCTCCCACTATTATTGTGTTATTGTTGATTTCCCCTTTCATACTTGTTAGCATTTGTCTTACATATTGTGGTGCTCCTATATTGGGTGCATATATATTTATAATTGTTATATCTTCTTCTTGGATTGTTCCTTTGATCATTATGTAGTGGCCTTCTTTGTCTCTTTTCACAGCCTTTGTTTTAAAGTCTATTTTATCGGATATGAGTATTGCCACTCCTGCTTTCTTTTGGTCTCTATTCGCGTGGTATATCTTTTTCCAGCCCTTCACTTTCAGTCTGTATGTGTCCCTTGTTTTGAAAAAATATAAAAGACGAAAAAGGAGACAAAGGAGGTGGGGAGGGAGCTCCGTCCCGGGAAGGGAAGCCCGTCCCGGGAAGGGAATTTTAAGAAGAGAGGTTTCCAAACACCAGGAAACACTCTCCCTGCCGAGTCTGTGGCGAGCCTTGGAAACACAGAGGGCAACATAACAGGAAGGAAAAATAGATAAATAATTAAAACCAAGAGATTACAAGCCCACCAGTAACTCCCCCAGCGGAAAAGCAGCACAGACGCCTGCATCCGCCATTGGGAAGTGGGGGCAGGGCAGGGACGCGCGGGAGGCGCGGGCTGCAGAGCTTTGTAAGAATCGGGCAGGAACGCCCCACGCGCAACCAGAACGATCTAACTTGGGCTAGCAAACCAGACTGTGGGATAGCTACCACGCGAAAAGCTCGAACATAAGACACCGCCAGGACCGAGCACAGAACAAAGGACGGAACGGAAAAAGCCGGCTGCAGACCATCCCCCGCCGGGGACAGGCAGCCAGAGCCGTAAGGACTGGAAAGGGGCAATTGCAGACCCGGAGAGACTTTACGTACCTAACTGCAAGCAGGCTCCTTTGCTAAGACTTCTGGGGGTGCTGGACAGTCACAATCTGCCTCACGGGGTGCGCCAGCGGTCCACCCAGAGAGCTGAGCGGCAGCGGCGGAAAAGGTGACAAGCCGCGGCGATCGCGCTCGCCAAACTCCTGAGCTACTCGGACCTGGGAAGGGCACAAAGCACAGTCCCAGCCGCATTTGTGCCTCTGAGGGCTGCCTGAGGGCCGAACCTGAGGGGCTTGGACCGGGGAAGTGCACGCAGCCTAGGGCCGGCCCCAGACGGTTCCCGGCTGAGCATTGTAGAGCCATAGCGGTTTGTGCGCTGCGAGAAAGGACAGGTCAAGCGGGGCAGAGATACTGTGTACACACGACAGTGCTATTTGTTTGCAGCATTCCCCCTCCCCACAGCGTGACTGAACTAGTGAGCCTAAAAACCAGCAAACAGAAGAAGTTAAACAGAGGGAACCACCTTAGAAGTGAGCCCACACGGCCCATAACATCAGAGAAGAGCCAGATATATTTTTAATTTTTTAATATTTTTAAAATCATTCTTTTTTTTTTTTTTTGCTTTTTGCTTTTTTTTTCTTTTTTTTCCGAGCTTTTTTTTAATTGTTAAGTCTTCTATTTCTCCTCTAATTTTTATTTCTATAACCTAGTATTACTATTTTTTTAAAAAAAGACTTTTTTTTTTTTTTTTTAAGGCAAACACCATATATACTCTTTGGATGGTTGTTGGTGTTTTGTTTTGTTTTTTTTTTGTTTGTTTGTTTTTTAATAATTCTTTTTTTTTCTTTCTTCCTTTTTCCTTCTGCTTTTCTTTAATATTGTATCTTTGAAAATCCAACCTCTACTCCAGATTTTTAATCTTTGCTCTTAGGTTTTTGTTGTCAATTTTGTACTTTTAAAAACCCAAACTTCACTACCCAAGTTTACCTGAGAGCGAGATTACTGGCTTGACCACTCTCTCCTCCTCTTGCCTTTCCTTTTTCTCCACCAGGTGGCCTCTGTCTCTTTTCTCCCCCATCTCTTCTCTATCCAACTCTGTGAATCTCTGTGTGTTCCAGATGGTAGAGAACACCTAAGGGACTGGTTACTGGCAGGATTTGTCTCTCTCCTACTCATTCCTCTCTCTTATCTTCCTGGTCACCTCTGTCTACTTCCTCCCTCTCCTCTTCCCCGTATAACTCTGTAAATACCTCTGAGCGGTCCAGACTATACAGCGCACATAAGGAAGTGACTACTGGCTAGCTTGCTCTCTCCTCTCTTGATCTCACCGCATCTCATTCCAGTTACCTCTAACTACCCCCTCCATCTTCTCTTCTCCTTGTAACTCAGAGAACCTATCTGAGTGTCCCTCAATGTGGAGAAACTTTTCATCTTTAACCTAGATGTTTTATCATCGGTGCTGTATAGATGGAGAAGTCTAGAGGCTACTGTAAAAATAAAACTGAAAACCAGAATCAGGAAGCTTAAACCCAAAGCCTGAAAACATTAGAGAACTCTTGAATTCAGGGAACATTAAGCAATAGGAGCTCATCAAATGCCTTCATACCTACACTGAAACCAAGCTCCACCCAAGGGCCAACAAGTTCCAAAACAAGACATACCATGCAAATTCTCCAGCAACACAGGAACACTCCCCTGAGCCTCAATATACAGGCAGCTCAAAATTATCCCAAAACCTTTGATATCTCATAACCCATTACGGGTCACTCCACTGCACTCCAGAGAGAAGAAACCCAGCTCCACCCACCAAAACTCCAACACAAGCCTCCCTAACCAGGAAACCTTGACAAGCCACTGATAGAACCCCACCCAAAGTGAGGAAGCTCCATAATAAAGAGAACTCCACAAATTATCAGAATATAAAAAGGCCACCCCAAACGCAGCAATATAACCAAGATGAAGAGACAGAAGAATACTCAGCAGGTAAAGGAACAGGAGAGTTGCCCACCAAACCAAACAAAAGAGGAAGAAGTAGGGAATCTACCGGAGAAGGAATTCCGAATATTGATAGTGAAAATGATCCAAAATCTTGAAATCAAAATGGAAACACAGATAAATAGCCTAGAGACAAGGATTGAGAAGATGCAAGAAAGGTTTAACAAGGACCTAGAAGAAATAAAAAAGAGTCAAAATATAATGAATAACACAATAAATGAGATCAGAAACACTCTGGAGGCAACAAATAGTAGAATAACGGAGGCAGAAGATAGGATTAGTGAAATAGAAGATAGAATGGTAGAAATAAATGAATCAGAGAGGAAACAAGAAAAACAAATTAAAAGAAATGAGGACAATCTCAGAGACCTCCAGGACAATATGAAACGCTCCAACATTCGAATTATTGGAGTCCCAGAAGAAGAAGACAGAAAGAAAGATCATGAGAAAATCCTTGAGGAGATAATAGTTGAAAACTTCCCTAAAATGGGGAAGGAAATAATCACCCAAGTCCAAGAAACACAGAGAGTCCCAAATAGGATAAACCCAAGGCGAAACACCCCAAGACACATATTAATCAAATTAACAAAGATCAAACACAAAGAACAAATATTAAAAGCAGCAAGGGAAAAACAACAAATAACACACAAGGGGATTCCCATAAGGATAACAGCTGATCTGTCAATAGAAACTCTTCAGGCTAGGAGGGAATGGCAAGACATACTTAAAGTGATGAAAGACAATAACCTACAGCCCAGATTACTGTACCCAGCAAGGATCTCATTCAAATACGAAGGAGAAATCAAAAGCTTTACAGACAAGCAAAAGCTGAGAGAATTTAGCACCACCAAACCAGCTCTCCAACAAATTCTAAAGGATATCCTCTAGACAGGAAACACGAAAAGGGTGTATAAACCCGAACCCAAAACAATAAAGTAAATGGCAACGGGATCATACTTATCAATAATTACCTTAAACGTAAATGGGTTGAACGCCCCAACCAAAAGACAAAGACTGGCCGAATGGATACAAAAACAAGACCCCTCTATATGCTGCTTACAAGAGACCCACCTCAAAACAAGGGACACATATAAGACGTTTTTGCAAAGACTGGATTCACTCTTTTTCTTCCCCCCAAAAAACTGGAAAAAAAAATGAATCTTATCTACCATCTTTTAAACTCCTTTGAAATCAAGGATGTTTGCCTTGCTCAGATTTTATCTTCTAGTTTCTCTCTCAGTGCTCTCCATTTGGTAATAATTACTAAATGAATTGTCATTAAAGAATAATCATAAGGACTTCTCAGGGGGTGCTAGTGGTAAAGAATCTGCCTTTGATGCAGGAAACATAAGACAGGCAGGTTCAATCCCTTGATTGAGAAGATCCCCTGGAGTAGGAAGTGATAATCACCCCAGTATTCCCGCCTGGAAAATTCTGTGGACAGAGGAGTCTGGTGGGTTACAGTCCATAGGGCTGCAAAAGTTGACACAACTGAACATGCACACACACAGTATAATCATTGTTGTTGAAAGACAATTTTAATATTTTAATATGAATCCTGTCTGGAATTTCTTAGAAATGAGGAGCAATTCTTTCAGTATGAAGAGCAGATTTATTCAATCCCCAGTTTAATAAAATTTGAGTTATTCCCAATTTTGAATGATTAAAAATAAAACTTTCACGTGTTGAATCAGTTCTTTTCAGTTCAGTTCAGTTCAATCTCTCAGTCGTGTCCGACTCTTTGAGACCCCATGAACCGCAGCACGCCAGGCCTCCCTGTCCATCACCAACTCCCGGAGTTCACTCAGACTGGCGTCCATCGAGTCAGTAATGCCATTCAGCCATCTCATCCTCTGTCATCCCCTTCTCCCCCTCCCCCAAATCCCTCCCAGCATCAGTCTTTTCCAATGAGTCAACTCTTTGCATGAGGTGGCCAAAGTACAGGAGTTTCAGCTTTAGCATCATTCCTTCCAAAGAAATCCCAGGGCTGATCTCCTTCAGAATGGACTGATTGGATCTCCTTGCAGTCCAAGGGACTCTCAAGAGTCTTCTCCAACACCACAGTTCAAAAGCATCAATAGTGTCCTCCAAAAAGTCATGTTCACTGAAAAACTGTAAATGTGACCTTATTTGAAAAGAGGGCCTTTGTATCATGTAATCAAGACAAATGGGATCATGCTGGATTATAGCAAAGTTCCATATCTAATGAATGGTTTCTATGTAGGGGCAGGGGATTTATATATGCAGAGACAAAAAAGACTGAAGGAACACAAGGTTATGTGACAACAGACACAAAAGTTAGAATGACACAGCTACAAGCCAAGGAAAGCAAAGGACTGTTGGAGACCAGCAGAAGCTAGGAGACAGGAAGGATTATTTCCTAGAACCTACAAAGGATTTCTAGTCTATTGAAAAATGAGAAAGCACATTTCTGCTGTTTTAATCCACCTAGGTTATAGTAATTTATTATAGGAACCCTACAAATCTGCAACAAAGCTCCTGCCTTAGGTCATATACTTATGTATTTAACTTTTGTAAAAATTGTCAAATTGCTTCTTATTTAGCATTTGCACACACACACACACACACACACACACACACACACACACAAATTGAAAGGCTTTTCTTTATCCTGTGCAAACTCTTAGTTTTATTAGCTTTTCAATTTCAGCAATTGTTATGGATATGTCAGTGCCTATAATTGCAGTCTCAATTTTGCAGTTCCTTAATGACTAATGAGTCAGGTGGCACTGGTGGTAGAGGACACACATGCCAGTGCAGGAGACTTATGAGACAGGAGTTCAATCCCTGGGTTGGGAAGGTCCCCTGGAGAAGGAAATGACACTCATTCCAGTATTCTTGTCTGAAGAATTCCATGGGCAGAGAAGCCTGGTGGGCCACAGTCCATGATGTTGCAAAGAGTCAAACACAACTGAAGTGACTTATTATGCAATAACTAATGATGTTGAGCATTTTTTATGCTAATCATTTTTAATATTATTATCTAGACCTCTGGGTTATATCTTTTTATTCTTATTTTTCTTTTCCCCACTTCCTAAATTGTATTTTTCTTGTCCCCTCTTCTTCACTTAGTGAATTTATGTCATTTAATGCTTTTTAATACTGTGATAATGGAGTTTTGGGAAAGATCAGAGTTTAATGCTTGTATTCAACCCACCATATTTTCCAGCAGCCCAGGTCTAGTTTTTGCTTCCCCCCTCCCCCCCAAATTACTTACATATTAAGATGGAGATTAATGAGAAATTTACAATAAAATATAAACATTTAAAAATGTATTTCCTATTTAAAAATTGATTGTATATTGGAGTATATTTGACTTACAATGTTGCACTAGTTTCAGGTGTACAGCAGCATGATTCAGTCATACATATACTTATATCTATTTTTTTCAGATTTTTTGCCATTTAAGTTATTACAGAGTATTATGTAGAGTTCCCTGTACTGTACAATAGGTCCTTGATTATCTATTTCATGTATAATAGTGTGTATATTTTAGTCCCAACCTCCTAATTTATCCCTTACTCACCCACCTTTCTCCTTTGGTTTATTTATTTTCTATGTCTATGAGTCTGTTTTGTTCTGTAAATAAGTTCATTTGTATCATAATTTTAGATCCCACATATAAGTCATATTATATAAAGTTTGTATATTGTTTGACTTACAATGATAAATCTTTTATTGCTGTAACAACAACAAAAAAAGAAGATATACAGTATAGTTTCTTCAGTTTATAATCTAGGCGTTTATACTCAAACAGGTTTGAATTAATTATAATTTGGTTTAATTGAGATGCATTATTTTAATCAATTTTGTTCTAATTGGCAATTCTGAGTCAGAAACCTAACTATTTTAATTGTGTTTGTAATAAATGGCTTCATTTTTATTAAAAATTTTTAAAAAATAAAAATGCATTCTCTTTGAAATTAGCTTTCTGTTTTTATAAAAATATAGACAATGCATATATATTGGCTGTGTACCCATGACACATCATTAATCACATGATATGTCATATGATATCATGACAGTAAGGTATAAACTTACATGTAAGTATGAATAAAATTTCATTCCCTAAGTCATGATAGATTTCATCATTCTCAGTCATTGTTCTTGAAATACTTAACCTCTGTGATGATTTTGAAACACATCAAAATTTTTTTCACTCTCCTTTTTTAAGAGATGGGGGTAAACTTTTATTCCCTTGGGTATGGAGTATATTGAATGAATTGTTATTAATGAAAATATTGAGCATCCTTTAGCTTATCTTTCTAGCCAGCAAAGAGATGTTGCAATTCAGCATTCACTACTATACTTACCTCATACAGTGTCTTGTCATATCCAAGGGAAATGCAGAGTAAACCAAGAAAACAAAATAAACTCCATTGCCTAGTTTACTTACTTAAATTTCCGTTACCCTGTTCAAAATAATCTGGATTTTTAAAAACTTTATCTTCAGTTTTTGCCCATTGAATTATAATAATGATAATGATAGAGTCTTCTGGTCTGCCATTTGACATATGAAAGGGAAAGCAGAGAATTCATATAATTTTTTATCTCTAAATAAAGCCTTCTGAAAACTGAAACCAACATATTTTCCTGTCGCTGGGACTAGGCATCCTTTCCTGTCTCTATGCTCACAGAGGATTAAAAAAAAAAAGGTCGCTACAGTTAAGCAAGTTTAACACTTGCTCCTGAAAGATAAACTACTGATGTGCCAAGATGAACAGCTTAATAATCCACACAGCTTCAAGACATTAGCTGCCCTGGGCTCACAATCCAAAGGTATTGTTTTACAAATTCCCCTCTATCCTAATTTAAACTCTAATAATACCCTCTCCTGATTTTCTCCTTCTAGGAAGAATTCTACTAATTCTCTACTAAGGGATTTTTCTCCTGTACTCCAGTAAGGCTTAAAGGCTTAACTTTGTTTGATCAATAGATTCTCTTCTTCTCTTTTGAGGATCAACATTCTTTATCAAGATTGTTGTCTTTCTAGGAACAGGTATTTTTAAAATATCAAATGCTTTGACATCTACAACTAAGTTATGCTTTGATTTTAACTTGTATGTGTCCTTCTATATCTTTAATAAGTCGGGAAATATGAGGAGAAAATAAAGGATTTATAGGATGTAAAAATAAAGCTGAAATAGTCTAAAATTATTATACTGGGATTATCTCAGTTTATCTCTAAAATCAAATTATTTCTAAAGGGTTCAGGCACTTTATTTTCCTATTAACTATCTTAAATAAAATGTATATAATGAGTAACACTTGAAACAACAGTAAGAAGAAATCAGAATTTCTACACAGGTTGGGCATTATTTAGCTCTTTCTTTATTTATATTTCAGTGCAAATTAATTTCAGATTCTCTATTGAGAGTATAATCTGACAATTCCAGTAGTGCTATGCAGAACAGGGATGGTAGGATGCCAAGGAATTGATGCCTTTGAACTGTGATGCTGGAGTAAACTCCTGAAGTTCTTTGGACAGCAAGGATTTCAAACCTGTCAATGTCAAGGGAGATCAACCCTGAATATTCACTGGAAGAACTGATGCTGAAGTGAAGCTCCAGTATTTTGGTCATCTGATGTGAACAGATGACACATTGGAAAAGTCCCTGATAATGGGAACCGTCGAGGGCAGAATGAGGAGAGGGCATTAGAGGATGAGATGGCTGGACAGGATGAGATGGTTGAACAGCATGACCGTTCAAAGGCATCAATTCCTTGGCATTCTGCCACCCCTGTTCCACATAGTCCTACTGGAATTGTCAGATTATACTCTCAGTAGAGAATCTGAAATTAATTTGCACTGAATATAAATTTAAAAAGAGCTAAAGAATGCCCTTAATATTTCCTTTTCTATTGTTGCTGTTTGTTTCTTTTAAAGCTGCTTTTGTGGTGCTGAACTCCTTTAGTTTTTGCTTGTCTTAAAATTTTTGATCTTTTCATCAAATCTGAATGAAAGCCTCATCAGGTAGAGAACTCTTGAATATACCATGTCACTCCCTTCTGGTCAGCAAAGTTTCTGCTGAAAAGTCAGCTGAGAGCCTTAAGGAAATCCCCTTGCATGTAATGTGTTTTTCCCTTGTTGCTTTTAATATTCTACCTTTATCTTTATTTTTGTCATGTTAACTACAATGTGTCTTCGTGTTTTTTGTTTTTGTTTTTTCGTTAAGGTGATACAATTTAGACTCTATGCTTCTTCCAAGGTTAAGGAGGTTTCAAGCTATTATATCTTCAAATATTTTCTCTCTCTTCTCTTTGTGGTACTCATAAAGTAATGGTTAGTATGTTTGATGTTGTCTTAGAGGTCTCTTAAACTGCCCTCATTGTATTCTTTTTTCGTTTGTGAACTACTTAAGTAGTGAACTATTTTAGTGAACTACTAAACTACTACTCTGTCTTCCTGTTCACTGCTCTAGTCCTCTCTATCTGTTAACTTTCTGTGATTTCTTCTAACATATTTTTAATTTTGGTAATTGTATTCTTCAGTTCTATTTGGTTGTTCTTTATATTTTCTGTTTGTTGAAAACTTTCATCTTCTCATTCTGTTTATCCATAATTTTCCTACGTTTTTAAAGAATCTTTAGGATAATTACCTTAAAAGTTATTATTGGGTGGATTATCTATCTCTAGTTCACTTAGCTCTTCTGGGGCTTTATTTATTCTTTCTTTTGGAATGTATTTTCCTCTTTCACCTCGTTTGGCCTATTTATTGTTTTCATTTGGAAAATTGTTAATTTCCTGACCCTCCAGAAAGACTCTTCTGTAAGAAATGTTCTATGGGGCCCAGTAGCACACTTCTTTTTTGTTATGAGGTTATATGCCCACTATAGAGGCTGCATGTTTGTTTTGGTGGGCTGACTACCATGGGCATACTAACAGATGTAGCTGGACCATGGTCTGGTTGATTGCCAGAGACTGTGCAGTGAATGCAGACGACTGATAGGTAAGGCACATTCTGTAGTTGGCTGCACCTCCAGAGGAGTCCTGATCCTGATGCCAGTCCACAAATGAACAGTGTCAGGTCACAAAGCAACTGGCTATGAAGCTAAAGTTTCCAGAGCTAGTGTCAGTCTGCTGTTGTGTGGGATCCTGTCTTGAGGATCCCAGGCTTTAAACCAACTTTTTGCTAGGTAGAGCCAATTCTTGACAAGGTTGGCTATGGTGTCTGGCATCACTTACAGCTGGTTATGGCCTTCTAGTAGGCAGGGCCAAATTCTGACAAGACTGACTAACAGACCCAAACTGTATTTCTCCTGTTGTTGAGCAGACTGGGATCCAGGGTACCTGCTAGGTTGCTTCTGGCCAGTGGTTGACCAGATCTTGACATGGCTGGTCGTAGGACTGAGAATTTGAGTCTGGTGGCAGTCTACTGGCAGGCATGGTCAGAATCCAGGAAGTGCCAGGGTAGTGCCCACACAGTAGTAGGTGAAGCTGAGTCCTGGAACTAGTGTCAGCTCACTGATGGGGTGTGCTGTATCTAAGTTCTCTGGCCATGGAGAAGGGTAGGGGGTCTTGGAGCTAATGTCTACCTATTGGTAGGCAGTGCTGAGGTCTAGAGGGACTCAGGGCTAGTGTTGGTACAGAGCCAGGCCCAGGATACTTTACTGTAGGGCCCTGGGGTTCCTGGAGTCAGTACTGGTCTGCAGGTAGGTGGGGCCAGGGCCCAGCAACTCACAGCCCCTGGTGTATGAAGCCAGTGATTGGGCTAGTGCCAGCCTGCTGGTGGGCTGGATTGTGTCTGATGTCCAGCTTCAGGAGGTCTGGGGGTCTCAGGACAGACTGCCCTCTGGTGTGTGGACATGAATTTCCCAACAGTTAGGAATTCAAGGGTTCCCAGGGGAGCTGGTCTGCTGGTAAGTGATGCCATTTGCCTAACCAGCTAATTGTCTAGCCTAAGGTATTCCAGGACTGGTGCTGACTGGCTTATGATTGGGCCAGGACTTGGCACTGATAAGTTGGTAAGAAAATACTAAAATGGCACTCACCAGCAGCAATGTACTCACATGGGATGAGCTCCCCCGAAAGGATGTTGTTAGGATCTGCAGGGTGAGGCTCAGGCTGTCTCTGGCTTCTCCCTGAGATTCTCAAAGGTCAGCAGGCAAGGATGGGATTGTTCCAGAGTCCATTCTAGTGACTATTTCTGCACTGGGTCTTCGAGCACATGCGATTTTGTGTGTACCTATAAAACTGAAGTCACTATTTTCACCAGCCATCTGACTCTCCCAAGATTAAATCCAATTGACTTTCCAAGCTAAACATTCTGGGGGCTCATCTTCCTGATGTAGGACCTGTGGGATGGGAAGCCCGACGTGGGGCCTGGAATCCTTGCTCCTTGGGGAGAACCTCTGCCCTTGAAATTATCCTCTCATTTGTGGATCTTTACTACATTGCGTCTCTGACCATCTTGCTCATCTAATCATGATTACTTTTTTATATCTGGCTGCAGAAAATATTTTTGCTACTCTCTAGGTTGCTCTTGTAAATGCTGTCCTGTAAATAGTTGTAATGTTTGTGTGTCCCTGGGAGGAGATGAGCTCAAGGTCTTCCTGTTCTGCCATCTTGGCCACTCCCTTTGTCTTTTCCCCTTTGAACTGATCAGGTTTCCTGGTTGTTGGTACACTAAGTAAATCTGAATTTTACAGTAGATAACATATTATCTAGCTTTGAAACTATGTTTTGATCTTTCATTTTGTAATAATTAATCTGGATAATCTTGAATTTTTTTGTTTATTTTAACAAGGAATCAGACCTAAATTCAAACAGTCACTTGCGTCTCATCTACGATGGATTACAATGTCAGTTCAGTTTCCAAATCTTTTGCTATGATGGTTGCAGCTGTCCCTCTTATGTGTCACTTCCCTTTTCATTCTTAAATTTGGATAGCTGTTTAAATTCTATTATCAGAGGTTTTAGGAATCTCTTTTGTGTATATAACGCTAATGCAAAGCTTAAAGGAATTACGTTTTGGCATATACAGTTTTAAGGGATTGATTTCTCAAGTGGCTTCCTCTCTGTTTCCATAGCACCTTTTCCTGAGTCATCTAGCTACAGTTATGGGGTTCTTTCAGTTTTAACCATAAAGAGACTGTATAGTGAGTAGCTCTCAGGTTAATTGTGCTAAAATAAAGAAACATAGGCATTTTCCTGACACACATCATATGACTTTCTTTCTTCTTTTTCTTCCCCCAATCCATATAGATACGTTTTCTCTTAGAGTTTCAAGTGTCTTTCTCACTATGACAGCAATGTTTTTATGTTTTGTGTAACTGGGGCAGGAACAAGAGAAAAAATAAAACAAAACTAAAAAACAAACAAACAAAAAAGTACACACAAAAATGATGATATTTTTCAAACCCTTGGAATTACAGATGTTCAATTTTCATTTGGCAAAAAGATAGTTTAATTTTTTGAGATTTTAATACCCTTGCTTGATACACAAATGTTCACTCTACCCATTCATGAGTGAAGGTGGAAAAAAAGAGGAAAGAAAGAAAAGAAAAAATCACCACCACTGTATTGGTAGTTTTCAAGTTTTTACTTAACTCATTCAAAAGTTGTCTTTTACTATTTACTTTTTAGGGTCTTATGGTGATTTGTTTTGAAATCTTTCTACAAATTTTAATAATAAACAGTTAGAAAGAAAACTTAAAGTGAAATTGGTCCACTTACAGAATATGGCCCACTGGAGAAAGAAATCGCAAACTGCTTCAGTATTCTTGCCTTGAGAACACCATGAACAGTATGAAAAGGCAAAATGATAGGATACTGAAAGAGGAACTCCACAGGTCAGTAGGTGCCCAACATACTACTGGAGATCAGTGAAGAAATAACTCCAGAAAGAATGAAGGGTGGAGCCAAAGCAAAAATAACACTCAGTTGTGGATGTGACTGGTGATAGAAGCAAGGTCTGATGCTGTAAAGAGCAATACTGCATTGGAACTGGGAATGTTAGGTCCATGAATCAAGGCAAATTGGAAGTGGTCAAACAGGAGATGATAAGACTGAACATCGACATTCTAGGAATCAGTGAACTAAGATGGACTAGAATGGGTGAATTTAACTCAAATGACCATTATACCTATCACTGTGGGCAGGAATCCCTCAGAAGAAATGGAGTAGCCATCATGGTCAACAAGAGTCAAATGCAGTACTTGGATGCAATCTCAAAAACGTCAGTCTCTGTTCGTTTCCAAGGCAAACCATTCAATATCATGGTAATCCAAGTCTATGCCCCAACCAGTAACACTGAAGAAGCTGGTATTGAAAAGGCTTATGAAGATCTACAAGACTTCCTAGAACTAACACCCAAAAAAGATGTCCTTTTCATTATGGGGGACTGGAATGCAAAAGTAGGAAGTCAAGAAACAGGCAAATTTGGCCTTGGAGTACAGAATGAAGCAGGGCAAAGGCTAATAGAGTTCTGCCAAAAGAAGGCGCTGGTCATAGCAAACACCCTCTTGCAAAAACACAAGCAAAGACTCTACACATATACATCACCAGATAGCCGACACTAGAATCAGATTGATTATATTCTTTGCAATCAAAGATGGAGAAGCTCTATACAGTCAGTAAAAACTAGCCCGGGATCTGATTGTGGCTCAGATCATGAAATCCTCATTCCCAAATACAGGCTGCAATTGAAGAAAGTGGAGAAAACCACTAGACCATTCAGGTATGCCCTAAATCAAATCCCTTATGACTATACAGTGGAAGTGAGAAATAGATTTAAGAGACTAGATCTGATAAATAGAGTGCCTGATGAACTATGGATGGAGTTTCATAACATTGTACAGGAGACAGGAATCAAGACCATCACCAAGAAAAAGAAATGCAAGAAAAGCAAAATGGCTGTCTGAGTAGGCCTTACAAAATAGCTGTGAATAGAAGGTAAGTGATAAGCAAAGGAGAAAAAGAAAGACATACCAACTTGAATGCAGAGTTCCAAAGAATAGCAAGGAGAGATAAGAAAGCCTTCCTTAGTGATCAATGTAAACAAATAGAAGAAAACAGTAGAATGGGAAAGACTAGAGATCTCTTCAAGAAAATTAGGGATACCAAGGGAACATTTCATGCAAAGATGGTCTCAATAAAGGACAGAAATGGTAGGGACCTAGCAGAAGCAGAAGATATTAAGAAGAGGTGGCAAGAATACACAGAAGAACTGTACAGAAAAGATCTTCACATTCCAGATAATCACGATGGTGTGGTCACTCACATAGAGCCAAACATTCTGGAATATGAAGTTAAGTGAGCCTTAGAAAGCATCACTAGGAAAAAAGCTAGTGGAGGTGATGGAATTCCAGTTGAACTATTTCAAGTCCTGAAAGATGGCGCTGTGAAAGGGCTGCACTCAATATGCCAGCAAATTTGGTAAACCCAGCAGTGGCCACAGGACTGGAAAAGGTCAGTTTTCATTCCAATCCCAAAGAAAGGCAATGCCAAAGAATGCTCAAACTACCACACAATTGCACTCATCTCATACACTACTAAAGTAATGCTCAAAATTCTCCAAGCCAGGCTTCAGCAATACATGAACTGTGAACTTCCAGATGTTCAAGCTGGTTTTAGAAAAGGCAGAGAAACGAAAGATCAAATTGCCAACATCCACTGGATCATCAAAAAAGCAAAAGAGTTGCAGAAAAACATCTATTTCTGCTTTATTGACTATGCCAAAGCCTTTGACTGTGTGGATCACAATAAAGTGTGGAAAATTCTGAAAGAGATGGGAATACCAGACCACCTGACCTGCCTCTTGAGAAACCTATATGCAGGTCAGGAAGCAACAGTTAGAACTGGACATGGAACAACAGACTGGTTCCAAATAGGAAAAGGAGTATGTCAAGACTGTATAATGCCACCCTGCTTATTTAACTTATATTAGAGTACATCATGAGAAATGCTGGGCTGGAGGAAGCACAAGCTGGAATCAAGATTGCTGGGAGAAATATCAATCACCTCAGATATGGAGATGACACCACACTTATGGCAGAAAGTGAAGAGAGCTAAAGAGCCTCTTGATGAAAGTGAAAGAGGAAAGTGGAAAAGTTGGCTTAAAGTTCAACATTCAGAACTAAGATCATGGCATCCAGTCCCATCACTTCATGGCAAAAAGATGGGGAAACAGTGGACACAGTGGCTGACTTTATTTTTCTGGGCTCCAAAATCACTGCAGATGGTGATTGCAGCATGAAATTTAAAAATGCTTACTCCTTGGAAAGAAAGTTATGATCAACCTAGACAGCATATTAAAAAGCAGAGACATTACTTTGTCAACAAAGGTTCGTCTAGTCAAGGCTATGGTTTTTACAATGGTCATGTATGGTAGTGAGAGTTGTACTGTAAAGAAGGCTGAGTGCTGAAGAATTGATGCTTTTGAACTGTGATGTTGGAAAAGACTCTTGAGAGTCCCTTGGACTGCAAGGAGATCCAACCAGTCCATCCTAAAGGAGATCAGTGTTTGGTGTTCATTGAAGGGACTGATGTTGAAGCTGAAATGCTAATATTTTGCCCACCTGATAAGAAGACCTGACTCATTTGAAAATACCCTGATGCTGGGAAAGATTGAGGGCAGGAGGAGAAGGAGATGACAGAGCATGAGATGGTTGGATGGCATCACCTACTCGATGGACATGGGTTTAGGTGGACTCCGGGTGCTGGTGATGGATGGGAGGCCTGGAGTTCTGCGTTTCATGGGGTTGCAAAGAGTCGGACATGGCTGAGCGACTGAACTGAACTGCTGGTGATTTATTTTGTAAACTTTCTACAGATTTTAATAATAATCATTTAGAAAGAAATCTTGAAGTGGAATTATTCCATTTTGACTGGTATTCAAATCTCCTTTATTTTTATCTGATTTCTCTGTTTAAGGCAAATGACTAAATCACAAATATATATATATATATATATATATATATATATATATATATATACACTAGCAAATAGCACATGTGAACACACATACACATACATTTTATTTACTTCTAGTTAAATGGGTTGGTGCTAATGTTGGAAAGCTTCAGTTATATCTATGAGAGGGGAATGAAGAATTTATGATATTAAATAGAATTGTATTATATTTCAAAGCATTTTACATATCCTGTATTATTTAATACTTTATTTCTTGAATCAAATTTTTATTAATGTTAAGATGAACTCGGTGGAACTATAATATAAAGATTTTGCAACTATTCTGCCTTTCTCTACTTTCTCTTGTTCACTTTATTAGTGTTCTCTGAGATCCACATTTCTTTAAACTTATTATTCCTTTAGTTTGGAATTATTAAAACATTCTTTTTTAATAAAACATAGATAAAGACGTATATCTACTCTCATTTTCTTTGCTATGACCTAGGTATACTATATCTAGAAAGACTTGCCAATAACATTTTATATCAACAAATAATGACAACAAATAAAGCTTGAAAAATAAACATTTTTCTATTATGGGTGCATATTATTACACTGAGGTGATTGGAGTGGTGGTTAAATATGTTACATAGTTAGAAGATATTTAATAATTTCATAAAATAGAATTCTCAAGAAAAACTTCTTTAGCTAGATAAGTGAGAAGGATATTTATCTCAACTTGGGTCATCTCCAACATCTTTTATTCTTAACATTGTAAAGAGAACTCTAGTCAATATATGGCAAAACCAATACAGTATTGTAAAGTAAAATAAAGTAAAAATAAAAATTAAAAAAAATTAAAAATAAAGAGAACTCCAAGAGAAGGCTTATTTGTTGCCTTTAAAATTCATAGAATTATGTTTGAAAATAGAGTATATAGATAGAATTGGATTCTTTGTACATCTTTCTTTAGAAGGTACATGTTTAATAATTCAGGATCATGTCTTTTCTCTACAGAACCAATTTAACCAATCATTTTGAGTGACTACAATTTTATAGTCATATTATTAATGATATTTATAGACATTTTATATATTTAAAATAATATGGAAAGCAGAAAATACCAAGAATAAGCCATGAATGTGTTAATATTTCATTGTCTCTCATTCTGCATCTCAGAATATCAGTTTTAAGTTCATACATCAAGAAATAGGAATATAAGTGCCACATTTGGTATTATTAGAGCACCACAAAGAGAATGAAACTGGAAATATGGTTTCATCATTTCACCATCCTCTGATAATATGACTAAAGTTTGAAGAAATAAAAAAGTACTATCATATTCCATATTATTTTGTACTTATTTAAAATATCTTGGCATGCTCATGTACTCTTTTAAATGAACAAGGTAAACATTTGTGTATGTCTCCAAATAGCAAGCACTAATAAAGACAAAAATTTGTGTAACAGAAGGATAAAAATGTTTTTCTCTATATTATTCTTCTTGGAGTCTTATAAGAAGTCTTAGCATGACATCTTATAAAAAACAATCAGTCATTATTAGTCATAATATGGATAATTAAATACAAAGGTATTTCAAGTTCCATATAATCATTTCTTGAGGAAATGATTTGTATGAGAAATTTGTTCGAGAAGTAAACAAATTATTATTGTGATTATTTAAGATTAATTTAATTCAGGTAACATTTATGAAACACATCTTAAAAGCCAATCATTCTTCGAGCTAATAAAAACATCATGATTAAAGAAACTACACTCTTTGCTTTTGATAAGTACTTTACAAACAAGGGGAGAGAGAGTTGAGTTTTTTAAAAGTGATATTCTATGCTAAAAAGAAAAGTGACCCATGTTATGTTATCCAAAAAGAAACTTATAACTAGACCAAGAATATTAAAATAGCTTAAAAAGGAAGACCTTGAAGGAAAAGTGATACCTCAAAATTAAAAAGACAGTCTAAGACATGGATATAAACTCAAA
Organism: Ovis canadensis; assembly: GCF_042477335.2. Lineage (NCBI taxonomy): Eukaryota > Metazoa > Chordata > Mammalia > Artiodactyla > Bovidae > Ovis > Ovis canadensis. Next base: position 55,154,666 of record NC_091247.1, read on the forward strand.
ATGGATTAAAGATCTAAACGTAAACTAGAAACTATAAAACTCCTAGAGGAGAGCATAGGCAAAACACTCTCCACCATACATCATAGCAGGATCCTCTATGACCCACCTGCCAGAATTCTGGAAATAAAAGCAAAAATAAACAAATGGGACCTAATTAAACTTAAAAGCTTCTGCACAACAAAGGAATCTATAAGCAAGGTGAAAAGACAGCCTTCAGAATGGGAGAAAATAATAGCAAATGAAGCAACTGACAAACAACTAATCTCAAAAATATACAAGCAACTCCTGCAGCTCAATTCCAGAAAAATAAATGACCCAATCAAAACATGGGCCAAAGAACTAAATAGACACTTCTCCAAAAAAGACATACAGATGGTTAACAAACACATGAAAAGATGCTCAACATCACTCATTACCAGAAAAATGCAAATCAAGACCACAATGAGGTACGATTTCATGCCAGTCAGAATGGCAGCAATCCAAAAGTCTACAAGCAATAAACGCTGGAAAGCTGTGGAGAAAAGGGAACCCTCTTACACTGTTGGTGGGAATGCAAACTAGTATAGCCACTATGGAGAACATTGTGGAGATTCCTTAAAAAACTGGAGATAGAACTGCCTTATGACCCAGCAATTCCACTGCTGTGCATACACACCAAGGAAACCAGAATTGAAAGAGACACGTGTACCCCAATGTTCATCGCAGCACTGTTAATAATAGCCAAGACATGGAAGCAACCTAGATGTCCATCAGCAGAAGAATGGATAAGAAAGTTGTGGTACATATACACAATGGAGTATTACTCAGCCATTAAAAAGAATACATTTGAATCAATTCTGATGAGGTGGATGAAACTGGAGCCTATTATACAGAGTGAAGTAAGCCAGAAAGAAAAACACCAATACGGTATACTAATGCATATATATGGAATTTAGAAAGATGGTAACAATAACCCTGCATGCAAGACAGCAAAAGAGACACAGATGTATAAAACAGTCTTTTGGACTCTGTGGGAGAGGGAGAGGGAGAGGGAGGGGAAAAGGGTGGGATGATGCGGGAGAATGACATTGAAACATGTATAATATCATATATGAAATGAATCGCCAGTCCAGGTTCAATGCATGATATAAGATGCTTGGGTCTGATGCACTGAGACAACCCAGAGGGATGGTACAGGGAGGGAGGAGGTAGGGGGATTCAGGATGGGGAACATGTGTATACCTGTGGCAGATTCATGTTGAAGTACGGCAAAACCAATACAATATTTTAATTAACCTCCAATTAAAATAAATAAATTTATAAAAAAAATCAAGTATCAGGGCATATGTGTAATGTTGCATGAAATATATTAATGGCCGGGGGGGGGGGGGGACAAATAGTAAAGTGAACAGAAGATGATTGGCTTATGAAAAATAACAAACAAACAAAAAGAAAAATACTAAGCCAGAAAAGAGGTTTGGCTTTCTCCTAGCAACTCTAAGAATGTATTAATTTATTTTAACAATAGAATACTGAATATGGATTAAATAGAAGGACACCAGAGCAAAGATGAAATTTAATAATCTATCACATTATTTTAGACCCACAATTTGTTGTTTATTGGGAAAATGAGTGAGAGTGGATGGAATCTTGAAAAGCTAAGACTTTAAAGGCATAAATTTTGTTTCATCAGCTGACTTCATTGTTGTCTTTTTTTAATTTCTTTTTTATCTTTTTATTTATTATTATTATTTATTTTTTAACTTTAAAATATTGTATTGGTTTTCCCACACATCAACATGAATCCACCATGGATGTACACGCTTTCCCAATCCCCAACTCCCCTCCCAACTCCCCCCCAACACCATCCCTCTGGGTCATCCCAGTGCATCAGCCCCAAGCATCCTGCACCCTGCATTGAACCTAGACTTGCGATTCGTTTCATATATGATATTATACATGTTTCAATGCCATTCTCCCACATCTTCCCACCCTCTCCCTCTCCCACAGAGTCCAAAAGACTGTTCTATACACCTGTGTCTCTTTTGCTGTCTCGCATACAGGGTTATCGTGACCATCTTTCCAAATTCCATATATATGCATTAGTATACTGTATTGGTGTTTTTCTTTCTGGCTTACTTCACTCTGTATAATAGGCTCCAGTTTCATCCATCTCATTAGAACTGATTCAAATGTATTCTTTTTAATGGCTGAGTAATACTCCATTGTGTATATGTACCACAACTTTCTTATCCATTCTTCTGCTGATGGACATCTAGGCTGCTTCCATGTCTTGGCTATTATTAACAGTGCTGCGATGAACATTGGGGTACACGTGTCTCTTTCAATTCTGGTTTCCTTGGTGTGTATGCACAGCAGTGGAATTGCTGGGTCATAAGGCAGTTCTATCTCCAGTTTTTTAAGGAATCTCCACACTGTTCTCCATAGTGGCTATACTAGTTTGCATTCCCACCAACAGTGTAAGGGGGTTTCTTTTTCTCCACAGCCTTCCAGTATTTATTGCTTGTAGACTTTTGGATGGCAGCTATTCTGACTAGTGTGAAATGGTACCTCATTGTGGTCTTGATTTGCATTTTTCTGATAATGAGTGATGTTGAGCATCTTTTCATGTGTTTGTTAACCATCTTATGTCTTTTTTGGAGAAGTGTCTATTTAGTTCTTTGGCCCATGTTTTGATTGGGTCATTTATTTTTCTGGAATTGAGCTGCAGGAGTTGCTTGTATATTTTTGAGATTAGTTGTTTGTCAGTTGCTTCATTTGCTATTATTTTCTCCCATTCTGAAGGCTGTCTTTTCACCTTGCTTATAGATTCCTTTGTTGTGCAGAAGCTTTTAAGTTTAATTAGGTCCCATTTGTTTATTTTTGTTTTTATTTCCAGTATTCTGGCAGGTGGGTCATAGAGGATCCTGCTATGATGTATGTCGGAGAGTGTTTTGCCTATGTTCTCCTCTAGGAGTTGTATAGTTTCTGGTCTTACATTTAGATCTTTAATTCATTTTGAGTTTATGTTTGTGTATGGTGTTAGAAAGTGATCTAGTTCCATTCTTTTACAAGTGGTTGACCAGTTTTCCCAGCATCACTTGTTAAAGAGATTGTCTTTAATCCATTTTATATTCTTGCCTCCTTTTTCGAAGATAAGGTGTCCATAGATGTGTGGATTTATCTCTGGGCTTTCTATTTTGTTCCATTGATCTATATTTCTGTCTTTATACCAGTACCATGCTGTCTTGATGACTGTGGCTTTGTAATAGAGCCTGAAGTCAGGTAGGTTGATTCCTCCAGTTCCATTCTTCTTTCTCAAGATTGCTTTGGCTATTCGAAGTTTTTTTTTTCTATTTCCATACAAATTGTGAAATTATTTGTTCTAGCTCTGTGAAGATTCCGCTGGCATCTTGATAGGGATTGCACTGAATCTATAGATTGCTTTGGGTAGTATACTCATCTTCACTATATTGTTTCTTCCGATCCATGAACATGGTATATTTCTCCATCTATTAGTGTCCTCTTTGATTTCTTTCGCCAGTGTTTTATAGTTTTCTATATATGGGTCTTTAATTTTTTAGGGAGATATATTCCTAAGTATTTTATTCTTTTCGTTGAATTGGTGAATGAAATTGTTTCCTTAATTTCTTTTTCTAAATCTCATTATTAATGTATAAGAATTCAAGGGATTTCTGCGTATTGATTTTATATCCTGCAACTTTACTATATTCATTGATTAGCTCTAGTAATTTTCTGATGGAGTCTTTAGGGTTTTCTATGTAGAGGATCATGTCATCTGCAAAGAGTGAGACTTTTACTTCTTCTTTTCCAGTTTGGATTCCTTTTATTTCTTATTCTGCTCTGATTGCTGTAGCCAAAACTTCCAGAACTGTGTTGAATTATAGTGGTGAAAGTGGGCACCCTTGCCTTGTTCCTGAGTTTAGGGGTAAATGCTTTCAATTTTTCACCATTGAGGATAATTTCTGCTGTGAGGCTTCCCTGGTGGCTCAGACGTTAAAGCGTCTGCCTCCAATGAGGGAGACCTGGGTTCAATCCCTGGGTTGGGAAGATCCCCTGGAGAAGGAAATGGCAATCCACTCCAGTATTCTTGCCTGGAGAATCCCATGGATGGAGAAGCCTAGTAGGTTACAGTCCATGGGGTCGCAAAGAGTGGGACACGACTGAGCAACTTCACCTTCACCTTGTCATATATAGCTTTTATTATGTTGAGGTATGTTCCTTCTATTCCTGCTTTATGGAGAGTTTTTATCATAAATGGATGTTGAATTTTGTTAAAGACCTTCTCTGCATCTATTGAGATAATCATATGTCTTTTATTTTTCAATTTGTTAAAGTGCTGCATTACATTGATTGATTTGTGGATATTGAAGAATACTTGTATCCCTGAGATAAAGCCCACTTGGTCATGGTGTATGATTTTTTAATGCGTTGTTGGATTCTGAATGCTAGAATTTTGTTAAGGACTGCTCAGAGACGTTCACGGAGTTATACAGAGAAGAGAAGAGGGAGGAAGGAGACAGAGGCGGCAAGGAGGATAAAAGGAGGAAATGAAAAGGAGAGAGACAGATCCAGCCAGTAATCAGTTCCTTAAGTGTTCTCCACCGTCTAGAACACACAGAGATTCACAGCATTGGGTAGAGAAGAGAAGGGGGAGGGAGGAGACAGAGGCGACCTGGCAGAGTAAAAGGAGAGTCCAAGGGAGGAGAGAGCAGTCAAGCCAGTAATATTGCTCCCAAGTAAAAATGGGTACTGAAGATTGGGATTTTTAAGGTACAAAATTGATAACAACTACCAAAAAGCAAAGATTAAAAATCTAGAGTAGATTAAAAATACAATATTAAAGAAAAGAAAAAGAAGGAAAAAACTAAGTCACAAAAATTAGGGTCTTTTTTTTTGAAAAGTAATAGTAGATTATACAAATGAAAATTAAAGGAATAATAGAGGACTTAAAAATTAAAAAAAAGTTTAAAAAAAAAGAAGAAAAAGAATCAAAAAAGAGTGATCATAAAAATAGTTAAGATATATCTAGGACTTTCTCTGGTGTTGTTGTGGGCAGTGTAGGGTTAGTTTTCAGATAGTTTTCAGATAGTTAGTTTTCAGATAGTTCCTTGGTCCGGCTTATATTTCTCAAGATCTATAGGCCCCTTCCTATGTAGTCGGTCCTAATGACAGGGTTTTAATCTATTGCACCTGTCACTTCCAAGGTGGCTCCCTCTGTTTTAGCTTCTTCTGTTTCCTGGTCTCTTCAGTGTCTGATTTACACCCTGACACAAGGAGGGCAATGGTGGACACTTTTTTTAGGCTCACTTGTTCACGCTGTGGGGAGGGAGAGACACTGCAAACAAATAACATTGGCGTGTACTCTCAGTGTCTCAGCCACACTGGGCCTGCCCCCACTCACTGTGCACACAGCTCAGGATCTAGTTTGCTCTGCCGGGAACTGTCTGAGGCAGGCCCTGGGCTGCATGCACCTCCCAGGTCTAAGCTGCTCAGGTTCAGGCACTCAGGTAGTCCTTAGAGGCGCTGACTCGATTGGGCCTGCGTTTTGTGCCCTTCCCAGATCCGAGTAGCTGAGGTGTTTGGCGAGCGTGGTCGCTGTGACTTATCGCCTCTCTTCCCTGCTGCTCGGTTTTCTGGGTGTACAACTGGCTCACCTTCTCATGTGGATGAAGACTGTCCAGAACACCAAGAAGTCTTAGTTAGCAAAGGAACCTGCTTACAGTTTGATAGATAATGTCTCTCTGGGGCTGCGATTGCCCCCTTCAGGCCCTTCCGGCTCTGGGTGCCTGTCACCGGAGGGGATGGTCTGCAGCTGGCTAATTCTGTTCTGTCCTTTGTTCTGTGCGCGGTCTTGTGTGGTGTCTTATGTTAGAGCTTTTCGCGTGGTAGCTATCCCACACTCTAGTTTGCTAGCCCAAATTAGTTTGCTCTGATTACACTAGGAGCATTCGGGCCCAATCCTTACTCTAAGCAATGCAGCCCGCGCCTCCCTGCCCAGCCCCCGCTTGCTAGTGGCAGATGCAGGTGTCTGTGCTGCTTCTCTGCTGAGGTAGTTACCATTGGGATCATAATCTGTGGGTTTTAATTATTTATTTATTTCTCCCTCCTGTTATATTGCCCTCTGTGCTTCCAAGGCTTGCCACAGACTCGGCAGTGAGAGTATTTCCTGGTGTTTGGAAACTTCTCTCTTTTTAAGACTCCCTTCCCAGGATGGAGCTCTGTCCCTACTTCTTTTGTCTCTTTTTTTGTCTTTTATATTTTTTCCTACCTCTTTTTGAAGACAGTGGGCTGCTTTTCTGGGTGCCTGATGTACTCTGCCAGCATTCAGAAGTTGTTTTATGGCATTTACTCAGCGTTTAAATATTCTTTTGATGAATATGTGGGGGAGACAGTGGTCTCCCCATCCTATTCCTCTGCCATCTTAGGACTCCTCTCAACTGCATTGTTTTTGCTTTTATCTTTTGCTACCTTTTATAGGGAGGAAAAGAAGAATAATGGTACATCTTTTCATAAGTAGAAGCTAATGTTCAGTCAGTTCAGTCACTCAGTTATGTCCGACTCTGCGACCCCATGAACAGCAGCACACCAGGCTTCACTGTCCATCACCAACTCTCTGGGCTTGCTCATAGTCATGTACATTGAGTCAGTGATGCCATCCAACCACCTCATTTTCTGTAGTCCCCTTCTCCTCCTGCCTTCAGTCTTTCCCAGCATCAGGATCTTTTCAACTGTCAGTTCTTTGCATCAGGTGGCCAAAGTATTGCAGTTTCAGCTTCAGCTTCAGTCTTTCCAATGAGTTCCTTCAGGACTGACTGGTTTGATCTCCTTTCAGTCCAGGGACTCTCAAGAGTCTCTCCAACACCACAGTTCAAAAGCATCAATTCTTAGGCACTCAGCTTTCTTTATAGTCCAACTCTCACATCTATACATGATTCTGGAAAAACCAGAGCTTTGACTAGATGAACCATTGTTGGCAAAGTAATATCTCTGCTTTTTAATATGCTGTCTAGGTTGGTCATAGTTTATCTTCCAAGGAATAAGTGTCTTAATTTCATGACTGCCGTCACCATCTGCAGTGATTTTGGAGCCCCAAAAAGTGAAGTCTGTCACTGTTCGCATTTTTTCCCCATCTATTTGCCATGAAATGATGGGACCAGATATCATGGTCTTTGTTTCTTGAATGTTGAATTTTAAGCCAGCTTTTTCACTCTCCTCATTCATTTTAAGAGGCCCTTTAATCCCTCTTTATTTTCTGCCATAAGAAATAATTTGCATATATAATAGATATGTTATTGTATTCAATGCTTATTTAAGTTAATAGCACTGATATTTTAATCCCCAGATCTATAAAACTATTATATTTATGATACTGAATTTCATATCTCAGATTTACGATTCTGTAATTTTTTCAAAAACATTATAAACTCAATCCAAATATATAAAAAATTATCTACTTTTAATAAATTTTATTAAGTAAATCATGCTAATAAAAATATTTTTATATCAAACAGCTTCAAAATATCTCTGTTTCATAGATTTTTATAATATACATAGAGCTGGATCATGAGAGTTCCATAAAAATATATATTTCTGCTTTACTGACTATGCCAAAGCCTTTGACTGTGTGGATCACAATAAACTGGAAAATTCTGAAAGAGATGTGAATACCAGACCACCTGACCTGCCTCTTGAGAAACCTATATGCAGGTCAGGAAACAACAGTTAGAATTGGACATGGAGCAACAGACTGGTTCCAAATAGGAAAAGGAGTATGTCAAGGCTGTATATTGTCATCCTGCTTATTTAACTTCTATGCAGAGTACATCATGAGAAACGCTGGACTGGAAGAAGCACAAGCTGGAATCAAGATTGCCAGGAGAAATATCAATCACCTCAGATATGCAGATGACACCACCTTTATGGCAGAAAGTGAAGAGGAACTCAAAAGCCTCTTGATGAAAGTGAAAGAGGAGAGTGAAAAGGTTGGCTTAAAGCTCAACATTCAGAAAACGAAGATCATGGCATCTGGTCCCACCACTTCATGGGAAATAGATGGGGAAACAGTGGAAACAGTGTCAGACTCTTTGGGGGGAGCTCCAAAACCACTGCAGATAGCGATTGCAGCCATGAAATGAAAAGATGCTTACTCCTTGGAAGGAAAGTTATGACCAACATAGACAGCATATTCAAAAGCAGAGAGATTACTTTGCCAACAAAGGTCCATCTAGTCAAGGCTATGGTTTTTCCAGTAGTCATGTATGGATGTGAGTTGGACTGTGAAGAAAGCTGAGCGCCAAAGAATTGATGCTTTTGAACTGTGGTGTTGGAGAAGATTCTTGAGAGTCCCTTGGACTGCAAGGAGATGAAACCAATCCATTCTAAAGGAGATCAGTCCTGGGTGTTCTTTGGAAGGACTGATGATAAGGCTGAAATTCCAGTACTTTGGTCACCTCATGCGAAGAGTTGACTCATTGGAAAAGACTCTGATGCTGGGAGGGATTGGAGGCAGGAGGAGAAGGGTACGACAGAGGAAGAGATGGCTGGATGGCATCACTGACTCAATGGATGTGAGTTTGAGTGAACTCCGGGTATTGGTGATGGACAGGGAGGCTTGACGTGCTGCAATTCATGGGGTCGCAAAGAGTCGGACACGACTGAGCTGAACTAACCTGAACCGAGGCAATAATACTAATAATACTAAAAGAACATGGATTTATTTACTGTACATGTTTTTGAATAAATAATACCATGTTATCCTTAATACACAGTGTGTGTGTTATACACTCTTTTATTTGTGTCAACGAATATGCCAACCATTTTCTTCCCTTAATTGATATTCCCATCCTTCATAATCATATACAGAAGATGTACAATTTCCATACATAAATCAGTTGATTCATATATCATCTTGACTGATGCAATTATCATCTTACTTTTGATAAAGTTATTTTTTAATCCAAAAGATACCAGTTTCATAGTCACTAGGTACTATCAAATTGATGTACACTTGCGACACTCAAAACACAAAATAAGCAATATGCAGATTTTGATTCTTCATCTACTATATTAATTTTATACTACAAATGTCTCTGAAATTAGGAAAGATATTGAATATGAAACTGTCTAGGCTTCACTGAAAAACAATTTGAATTGCCACTATTATAATATATCATTCTGAAAGTGAAAGTGTTAGTTACTTGTTTTGTCTGACTCTTTGAGCCACCATGGATTATAGCCTACCAGGCTTCTCTTTCCATGGAATTCTCCAGGCAAGAATACTGGAGTGGGTTAGCATTTGCTACTGCAGGGGATCTGCCTGACCCAGGGATAGAATCTGGGTCTTCTGCATTGCAGGTGGATTCTTTCCCCTCTGAACCACAAGGGAAGCATCTCTAAGTAGGAAATTTTCTATCAATTATGACACCATCATATTTTAGTTCACTGTTTTTTTTTTCTAAATGAAATGTAACCTTTCATTCTAAGATAATATTATGTGCTTCTGCATTTCCACTCAACTGTTAACTTATAATTTTAAACTGAATGAGTAAAACACTTTATGTTTTTTTCTAATGAAGTTCATAGTTAGCTATCATAATAGTCCTCTCCAACATATTATTAAAAACAAATCTTTCACTACTTTGATGATGTTGTTCAGTTGCCAAGTCATGTCTGACTCTTCTTGACCCCATGGACTACAGCACACTAGGATTTCCTGTCCTTCACCATCTCCCAGAGTTTGCTCAAACTCATGTCCATTAAATTGGTGATGCCAACCAACCATCTAATTCTCTGTTGCCTTCTGCTCCTTCTGCCTTCAATCTTCCCCAGTATTAGGGTCTTTTCCAATGAGCTGTTTGCATCAGATGGCCAAAGTAATGGAGCTTCAGTTTCAGCAACAGACCTTCCCAAGAGTATTCAGGGTTAATTTTCTTTAAGATTGACTAGTTTGATCCCCTTGCTTTCTAAGGGACTCTCAAGAGTCTTCTCGAGCACCACAGTTGGAAAGCATCAATTAATCAGGGCACTGCCTTCTTTATCATCCAGTTCTCACATCTGTACATGACTACTGGAAAAGCCATAGCCTTAACTATTTGAACCTTTGTAGGCAAAGTGATGTCTTTGTTTTTATAACATACTATCTAGGTTTTTCGTAACTTTCTTGCCAGGAAGCAATTGTCTTCTAATTTCATAGCTGCATCCACAGTGATTTTAGAGCTCAAGAAGAGGAAATATGACACTGCTTTCGTCTTTTTCCTTCTGTTTGCCATGCACTGGATGGGACCAGATGCTATGATCTTAGTATTTTTTTTTTTAATATTGAGTTTTAAGCTGGCTTTTTCACTCTCCTCCTTCACCCTCATCAAGAGGCTCTGTAGTTCCTCTTTGCTTTCCTCCATCATACTGGTATCATCTGCATATATGAGGTTGTTGATATTTCTCCTAGCAATCTTGATTCCATCTTGTAACATTTCCAGCCCAGTGTTTCACATGATGTGCTCTGTGAATAAGTTAAAAAACAGGATGACAATCAAATGTACTCATATTATGGTGAGAACTTAGGGTACATCTGAACAGAGTCTATTGCTAGATTAGTTAACTCAGATGTTCACTGAAGCTAATGTAAATTTAAGTTTCTGGAAATTAGATAACTGTTCTCTTTTACAATCTCAAATTAGCTATCAAGTTCATCTTTAAAAGTAACCACCACTCTTTTATGGGCTTCCCAGGTTGTGAACTTTCCAGGTGGCAAACACTCACCTGCCAATGCAGGAGACTTAAGAGATATAGGTATGATCCTTGGGTCAGGAAGATCCCCTTGAGGAGGGCATGATAATCCACCTCAGTACACTTTCCTGGAAAATCCCATAAACAGAGAAGCCTGGCGGGCTACAGTCCAGAGGCTCACAAAGAGTCAGAGAGACTGCAGCGACTTAGCATGTAAAGCACACATGCCACTTTTTAAAGTACTCTCACTAGAGGTTTTATAGATTTATCTTCATCTTTTTAAACTCAGACTCCTAAATTCCAAAAGAAAGACTCCCTAACTGGAGGTCTATAGTCTAATTTAAATGATATTACATAAAAGAAAATACACTCTGAATAGAAAATAATTTTTTCACGCTATCTTGTAAGTAGAAAAATAATTTCTTTTAGTTGTTAGTAGAGAGCCAGGTCACTTTTCTGAATTTAGAGATCTAGTTACTTATTAATAACTAATTTCTGAGATGTCTCAATTTCCATATGCCTATATTCCTCAAGAAGATTTATATGAAACATTCTGGAAGCTTCACTATTGTTTCATTCATATCTCAAATTATGTGTTAATCATAAATATGAATTAAAGGTAAAGCTAGGCAAATAAAAACGAGAGAGAACAAAAACTAAAGCTTAGGGTAAAAATTGTGAACTAACATTTTAAAAATGGGATAAAAACAAGACAAAATTTATAATGCAGTTTCCTTTTACTCTCACTAGCAAGGACAGTCTAGAAGTTTTTCTGTCACTGAAAATTGCATGTTTCAAACAAACCCCAGTATCATGATTCATTTTATCTTCCTATTGAATGATTTTGTGGTTTGTCCCATTGTCCTTATCACAAGTGATCTTTGTTGACTTGAGGTTTCTCGGAGGCATATAAACCTTGAATGAAAGCTATTAAAAATGAAATTTAGAGACAAGAATAAAATAATTCCCTTTGTAATCCAGCCCTTTAAGTTCAGATCTTAATGAGATCCCCAAAGGGCTTTGATGCTCAGGTCACTGTCTAAATACTCATGAATGGATTATCCTTACATAGAAATGATAGAAATATTCTAATATCATTTGAAGGTATCCAAAATAACTCTAAATCCCAATGCAATCATGAGCATAAGGCTTAAAAGTGTGTGATGATTTCACTGATTAAGTTCAAATTCCAGTTGAACCACTCAGTAATTTTGCTGCATATGTTATATGATATTCTGTTGGAGCCTCAGTTTTCCATCTATAATTTAACTATGCCTATTAGAAAGTAAATTTTGTATACAGAAAATGATAGAAGATGCATGAATTTGACTGTAAGAAGAACCATATTATCACTCCTATTAATACCATCAGTAATAAAAATTAAGATTTTTGCTCAAGGATAAGGTTTGCTTAACCTAATGTTGTCAGTTTAATATTTCTTAATCTAATTTAAACTAGGATTTCCATCATTTTAATGACTCCAGATAACCTCTGAACACAATCAGTTTAACTCCATTTTCTTTACCTTGTAGTTTAATCTTGGCACTGATGCTTTTCTATTGTAATTTTTCTCCTGAAAGATTTGCCTCTTCTCCAGACAACTGACAGAACTAGCCTGCATTTTTCTGATTTACTAAATAACTCTTCTTGTCTCCCACTCTAGAAACTTAAAAGCCATTTTTAGTATTTTCTGTGTTCTCATTCACTGCAGGTAGCCAGTTAATATTTTACATTTCTAACTCAGTAAGTCCATAGTTCTGTGTCTCCTACAAGAGCTTGATTTCTTCGTCAAGCTCATCCCTGTTTTCTTGGAACAATTTTTAATATTATGATGTTATTACCACCATCTCACCTCTTTACTTCACACTTTTCAATTCCAAAGTAGTTTTTTTTTCTAAAATTCAAATGTATTTATACCCTCTGAAAAAAATTCTTTCCTGAATATACTCTTAATTCAAATATATTTTAATTGTCTTCAGTTTTTCTATCATTGTTATTATTGTTGCAAATTCAATTCAAGCCCATTTAAACACATAATACACTCAAGTAAAGAAAAAACGTCCTTCTCACAATTTGCTTTGCTGGTCAAATCTCCTAGAGGTAATCACTTTGAGAGTTTCCCATGAATCTCTCTAAAGATATTCTAAACTCTCACACACACAGTTTATGCACAGTTGCATAGGTATTTATATATGAATATGAAGAAGCATATGAGATTACAAAAAAGAGATAGATTGTCAAGTAAAATTCAATTTTGCAACAATCTGACATCTTATCCAATATAAAGCTTTTCAAATAGTTTCAAGAATCCTAGTAATCCTAAGACACAGACAAAGTGTGAAGTAGCTGGAGCTGCCAATGTTGTTTCCAGGTTGTGTTTTAAAATCTTATTTTTTGTGTTCTGGCTCAAATATATGTAGGCACATCATTACCCAGAAGGAATCTGTTTTTCCTTTGTTTATGAAATGTCACAATTTTATGCCATGGCATTTATATAAAGAAAACTTCATTTTTCAATGGTAATGCTATTTCTGAATTTGCATTTTTTGTTAAAAATTACTGTGAACAGTTGTATTTGTAGTTATCATTATTTGTAATCTTTTCCCAATATTTTAAAAATATGCTCTAATTTATCTTTCTTTACCCACACAGCTGAATTGTTGTATTTTGATACTACAATGTTACTTAAATTTGTAGAATTTTTATATCTTTTCTCTCATTTGTACAAACATAACTGAAGAAATATTCTTAAGAGGGTTATATATTTTAATTTTGACAGAGAAAGTTCAACTCCAAAGCAGATATTTCAGCTTAAACTCACAATAATTATATGAGTACATAGTTTATTTTAATAGTTGACATCATTATCATTATTTTAAATTTTTATCAATATTATGAGTAAAAGATGCTTTAATTTCTGTATGGATTTTATTCACCAACAAACATTTTTGGTATGTTTATCAATTGATAGTCACCATTTTTGCAGTTATGATACAGTAGTAAGCAAAATAATACAGTTCTCACTGAGCTTCAAGAAGGAGAAAGACCGAACAAATAATGATGAAATGGAATGAGTAATTTAGTGATAAATTCTGTATAAAGCTCCAAAGAAAAAATAAAATAATTTAAAAGGGTGGGAAGTTGTGGCTTTCTACTTTCACATGGATTGAGTAGAATCTCTCTGAAAAGGTACAATGTAAGCAAACACCTTAGAAAGTGTGATTTTGAGATATATGTAATGACTAGTCAGATTTTGTATTTCTATAATTATGTTTAAAATTTAGTAACTTACAAGATGTCTGTATTTGATTTTCTGGGAATGCTTGCTTACCAAACTGATTATTTTTCTCAGGTGCATTTGCTTTATTGTATTATTATTATTATCTTTAATTGAAGTATGGGGTGGCTTGGGCTTTCCTGGTGGATCAGATTGTAAAGAATCTGCCTGTGATGTAGGAGACATGGATTTGTTCCCTGGGTCAAGAAGATCCCATAGAGAAGGGGATGGCTACTCACTGCAGCATTCTTGCCTAGAAACTTCCATGGACAGAGGAGCCTGGCAGGCTACAATTCATGGGGTCGCAAAGAGGCAGACACAACTCAGCAACTAAATTTGAATTTGAATTGTTGACATAAAACATTAAGTCAGTTTCAGGTGTGAGTTACATGTTTTATTATACATTTAAAAATTTCTCTTGCAAATAGTTTAAATTGCATATTTTTGAACTCCAAGGTTTTCTCTCATCCATGTCAAATTCTATCACATATATTATACACAAGTTACACGAACTTCTAACTCTATTGCAATCTAACTTCTAACTCATGTGCGAATCTTTGTGACCCTGTGGATTGCAGCATGCCATTTCCTGTCCTTCATTATCTTCTAGAGTTTGCTCAAACTCATGTCCATTGAGTCAGTGATGCCATTCAACCATCTCTGTCATCCCCTTCTCCTGCCTTCTATCTCTCCCAGTATCAGGGTCTTTTCCTATGAGTCAGCTCTTTGTATCAAGTGGCCAAAGTACTGGAGCTTCAGCTAAAGCATCAGTTCTTCCAATGAATATTCAGGGTTGATTTCCTTTAGAACTGACTGGGTTGATCTCCTTACAGTCCAAGTGACTCTCAAGAGCCTTCTCCTGTACCACAGTTCAAAAGCAGCAACTCTTTAGCACTCAGCCTTCCTTATGGCCCAACTCTCACATCATACATGACTACTGGAAAAATCATAGCTTTGACTATATAGACCTTTGTCAGCAAAGTGATGCCTTTGCTTTTTAATATGCTGTCTAGCTTTGTCATAGCTTTTGTTCCAGTAGTGAGTATCTTTTAATTTCATGATTGCAATCACTGTCTGCAGTGACTTTGAAGACCAAGAAAATAAATTCTGCCACTGTTTCCATTTTTTGCCCATCTATTTGCCATGAAGTGATAGAACCAGATGCCATGGTCTTTTTTTTTTTTTTTTTTTTTTTTAGATTTAAGCCAGCTTTTCACTCCCCTGTTTCACCTTCAACCAGAATCTCTTTAGATTCACTTTGTTTTCTGGCATTAGGGTGGTTCATCTGCATATCTAAAGTGTTGATATTTCTCCTGCCAGTCTTGATCCCAGCTTGTGATTCATTCTGCCCAGCATTTCACATGAGGTACTTTGCATATAAATTCAATAAGCAAGGTGACAATATACAGCCTTGACGGACTGCTGCTGCTGCTGCTAAGTCACTTCAGTCATGTCCGACTCTGTGCGACCCCATAGACGGAAGTCCACCAGGCTC
This sequence comes from Ovis canadensis, assembly GCF_042477335.2. Classification (NCBI taxonomy): domain Eukaryota; kingdom Metazoa; phylum Chordata; class Mammalia; order Artiodactyla; family Bovidae; genus Ovis; species Ovis canadensis. Next base: position 55,170,166 of record NC_091247.1, read on the forward strand.
GCCCATCCCTGGGATCCTCCAGGCAAGAACACTGGAGTGGGTTGCCATTTCCTTCTCTAATGCATGAAAGTGAAAAAGTGAAAGGGAAGTCGCTCAGTCGTGTCTGACTCTTCACGACCCCATGGACTGCAGCCTACCAGGCTCCTCCGTCCATGGGATTTTCCAGGCAAGAGTACTGGAGTGGGTTGCTGTTGTCTTCTCCCTTGATGGACTACTCTCCCAATTTTGAACCAGTCCATTGTTCTGTGGGTTCTTGACCTTTCATAGAAGTTTCTCAGGAGACAGGTAAGGTGGTATGGTATTCCCATCACTTTAAGAATTTTCCACAATTTGTTGTGTTCCAACATAAGTAAGTAAGTAAGTGAAGTCGCTCAGTCGTGTCTGACTCTTTGCGACCCCATGGACTATAGCATACCAGGCTTTTCCATCCATGGGATTCTCCAGGCAAGAATACTGGAGTGGGTATATACCATTTCCTTCTCCAGGGGATCTTCCTGACCCAGGGATTGAACCTGGGTCTCCCGCATTGGAGGCAGACGCTTTAACCTCTGAGCCACCAGGGAAGATGTTCCATCATAGTCAAAGGTTTTAGCAATGTTAATGAAGCAGAAGTAGTTTTTTGTTTTTTGTTTTTTTTTCCCCTGGAATTCTCTTGCTTTTTCTATGATCCAATGGATGTCTGCAATTTCTAACTCTACTTCGTTATCATTTGTTTTCTGTATATAGAATGCACATGTATAGTCATTAAGACACAGCCTGTTTATCTCCTCAACTGCAAAACCATCCTTGACTTGCCAAGAAACATTTGGCTCTTTTCTTCTCAGATTTCCCAATATTTTATCTTTATCTCTATTGTATTTATCTCACTCTATTGTAAACCTGTGCTTATTTCTGATAGAAAAACTTGATTGTGACCTCTTATTCATTTGCTTTCCAAGACTGATCACAATGTCTAATGTTTAGTAAGTTTTCAAAGAATATGTTCAAGAAAATAAATAAGTAATTGAGTGAATGCAACACTCATGTCCAGAAGACAGATAGACAATAGCTAAAATATCATTTGCAGACTGTAAATTCATCACTTTCTGTCTTCCCATATAAGAAATATACTCTAGCCAGCTGAAGGGAACAACTTTCCATCTTTTTCCATTTGCATTGACCTTTTGCCTACTAAGCAAAATGATTCCCATTTACCTGATTGTGTTTATTCAAGCCATTTCTTTCTTTGTGAGTTTTATTCCTTACTCCATACTTTCATTCCTTCCTCCAGACTTTTATATTTTTCAAGAGGTGTAGTATTAGTTAGAAACTCAATTAGAAACATCTCTACTATGTTTGCACAGTTTTCCTGAATTCAGTAAGAGGAAAGGAAGTTGGAAGAACTCCCTGAGGTCTTTGACTAGATAATACCTAATGACTATCTCCTAAAAGTTCCTTAATATTCCATTGCTTGTGTCCTTGAGTTATGTCTAAGTATGATATCTTTGTTATGTTTTCAACCCAAGATGATAAACTTGCAGCATAAGAATAAACAGAGTACATAATGAGGCTGCTGCTTGTAAGCACACTTTCTAAGGCACTATTTTCTATTGATTTGTTCCCTGGGATTAGAATCTGATTTGCTGTTGTTCAGTCTCTCAGTAGCGTCAGACTCTTTGCAACCCCATGAGCTACAGCATGCCACACTTCCCTGTCCTTCACCAAGGACTGGTTTTATCTCCTTGCAGTCCAAGGAACTCTCAAGAGTCTTCTCCAACACCACAGTTCAAAGCATAAATTCTTTGGTTCTGTCTTCTTTATGGTCCAGATCTCATATCCATACTTGACTACTAGAAAAGTCATAGTTTTAACTCTATGGACCTTTGTCAGAAAAATTATGTCTCTTCTTTTTAATAAACCTGCTGTCTAGGTTGGTCATAGTTTGTTTTCTAAGGAACAAGCATCTTTTAATTTTTTGGATGCAGTCACTGTCCACAGTGATTTTGGACCCCAAGAAAATAAAGTCTGTCCTGTTTCCATATTTTTCCCCATCTATTTGCCATGAAGTGATGGGATAGTATGTCATGATTTAGTTTTTTGAATATTGAGTTAAATCTGATTTGAATTGCAACCAAAATCTTGAAGATTTGGATGTGAAAACATAAGATGTCCTCCAGATGAAACAGGAGGGAAGGGGGCAGGGTACAACCTTTATTTAAATGAATGACAAAGATTGAGGACATAATATAAACTGATTAGCAACAAATATGATTGCTAACCAAGATGGTTTATGATTCTACTTTCACTTGACCCTGAGCCTCAGTATATGCACTTAGTGCCATATAAGCAAGCTAAATGGCAGATCCACCAGTGCCATGACAGTTCTGAGGCCAAGCATCAAAGACCAAATTCTCAGTTCCTGGAAATCTTCCCTTCTACTGAAATAGTTGGAGTAATGCTCTCACTCTTTAGCTTATGAAATTACTCAGACCATAAAAACTGTGCTGTGTTGTGCTTAGTTTCTCTGTCATGTCCAACTCTTTGTGACCCCATGGACTGTGACCTCCCAGGCTCCTCTGTCCACAGGAATTATCCAGGCAAGAATATTAGAATACTAGAATGGGTTGTCATGCCCTCTTCTAGGGGATTTTCCCAACCCAGGAAGCGAACCCATGTCTCTTGCATTACAGGCACCAGGGAAGCCCAGGAATACTGAAGTGTGTAGCCTATTCCTTCTCCAGGGGAACTTCCCAACCTAGGAATTGAACCAGGGTCGTACATCACCAACTCAATGGACATGAGTTTGAGTAAACTCCAGTAGTTGGTGATGGACTGGAACGCCTGGCATGCTGCAGTCCATGGGGTCGCAAAGAGTATGACACGACTGAGTAACTGAACTGAACTGAACTCTTGAAGAGTTCAATTACAGGCAATTCTTTACCAGCTGAGCTATCCGGGAATAGGTTTGTGTTTTTTTTTTTTTTTAATTCCCAGATAAAACTAACCATGCCCTATTTACAGTCTTCTCTCATTCTCTGAAATGCCCCACACCCCATCTATGGGGTGTGTTTCTAACTAAATAAATCCACTTCTTACCTGTCACTTTGTCTGTCACTGAATTCTCCCTGCCATGAGACATCAAAAACCCAAGTTTCATTAAGTCCTGAAACTAGGTGTGTGATCTCAGTTAAAAGATCATTGGTTTAATTCCCAATCTGGGTCTTGGCCAGTCTGAGTCCTGACTGCATGGGTTCCAGTCCCAGTCTGAGTTACGTGGTTTCACATCTATGCAGGGGCAAGGAAATTGGGTGTGTCCATGCCCAGGAAGTGGCTGGTATTCCAGTCACAGACGGAAACCTTGTCAAGCAAATGCTGGTGCCTAGAAATCTAGTTTAAAAAATCACTCTTCACTTTGTGTATCATTTGTAATGATAGACAACAGCCTATCACAAACACACTTTTGGTTCAGAGTTTTCCAAAGTTATGTGTTGATTAAACGAATAACTGGACACCTTGAGCATGGAAGATAGAACACACTGGGGAATCCAGGAATTGAGGCAATAAGAGGCCCTGAAGTAGACCGCTTCTTCCCTGGTGGCTCAGCAGTAAAGAAACTTCCTGAAATGCAGAAGATGCAGGTTTGATCCCTAGGTTGGGAAGATCTGCTGGAGCAGGGCATGACAACCTACTCCAGTATTCTTGCCTGGAAAACACCATGGACAGGAGCCTGACAGGCTACAGTCCATGGGGTTGCAAAAAGTCGGGCACAATTGAAGCAGCTTAGCATGCATTCATGAAGTACGCCCACTCCTGATTATAGCTCAGTCAGTGAAATGGAGATGACAAGCCAAACAACTGACTGGGATATTCAAAAGTCCAGACCAAACAGAGATTAAAATCTTATTGCTGTGACGCAATCAATCAACTCAAGTCACAACTCAGAGGTCTGACCTTCAGGTGAGGAATCAAGCATGTGACCACCAAAACAGAAAACATCAAAAGGCAAAATTTTGTTGGAGAAAAGTGAAAAATTCTCTTAGCTGGCAGAATATACTGGTGGAAATAGGCAAATATTTAGGCAAATTAGGTAAATTCTAGGTTTAGAAGAAAGGTAGAAAAAGATATTTATTTATTTTAATTTATATTTTTATTTCATTATTTTCATTATATTTTGTTTTATTATTGACTGTGTACAGCAGTAAAATGTACTGTCAGTAGCAGAATTATAGCTAAGAGAAATGTAAGGTCTCCAAGGAACATTGTTTTTAATATGTACTTTTGAAAGAGAAAGCACTTCTTTTGCACTCTGTGGGAGAGGGAGACGGTGGGGTGATTTGGGAGAATGGCATTGAAACATGCATCAGTTCAGTCAGTTCAATCACTTAGTTGTGTCTGACTCTTTGCAACCCCATGAATTGCAGCTTGCCAGGCCTCCCTGTCCATCACCATCTCCCAGAGTTCACTCAGACTCACATCCATCGAGTCCGTGATGCCATCCAGCCATCTCATCCTGGGTCGTCCCCTTCTCCTCCTGCCCCCAATCCCTCCCAGCATCAGAGTCTTTTCCAATGAGTCAACTCTTCGCATGAGGTGGCCAAAGTACTGGAGTTTCAGCTTTAGCATCAGTCCTTCCAAGGAAATCCCAGGGTTAATCTCATTCAGAATGGACTTGTTGGAACTCCTTGCAGTCCAAGGGACTCTCAAGAGGCTTCTCCAACACTACAGTTCAAAAGCATCAATTCTTCGGCGCTCAGCCTTCTTCACAGTCCAACTTTCACATCCATACATGACTATTGGAAAAACCATAGCCCTGACTAGACGGAACTAAGTCAGCAAAGTAATGTCTCTGCTTTTGAATATGCTATCTAGTTTGATCATAGCTTTCCTTCCAAGGAGTAACTGTCTTTTAATTTCATGGCTGCAGTCATCATCTACAGTGATTCTGGAGCCCCCAAAAATAAAGTCTCAAAAATAAAATCTCCACTGTTTGCCCATCTATTTCCCATGAAGTGATGGGACCGGATGCCATGATCATTGTTTACTGAATGTTGAGCTTTAAGCCAACTTTTTCACTCTCCTCTTTCACTTTCATCAAGAGGCTTTTTAGTTCCTCTTCACTTTCTGCCATAAGGGTGGTGTTATCTGCTTATCTGAGGTTATTGATATTTCTCCTGGCAATCTTAATTCCAGTTTGTGTTTCTTCCAGTCCAGCATTTCTCATGATGTACTCTACATATAAGTTAAATAAGCAGGGTGACAATATACAGCCTTGATGCACTCCTTTTCCTATTTAGAACCAGTCTGTTGTTCCATGTCCAGTTCTAACTGTTGCTTCCTGACCTGCATACAGATGTCTCAAGAGGCAGGTCAGGAGGTCTGGTATTACCATCTCTCTCAGAATTTTCTACAGTTTATTGTGATCCACACAGTCAAAGACTTTGGCATAGTTAGTAAAGCAGAAATAGATGTTTTTCTGGAACTCTCTTGCTTTTTCCATGATCCAGCGGATGTTGGCAATTTGATCTCTGATTCCTCTGCCTTTTCTAAAACCAGCTTGAATATCTGGAAGTTTACGCTTAACATATTATTGAAGCCTGGCTTGGAGAATTTTGAGCATTAGTTTACTAGCGTGTGAGATGAGTGCAATTGTGTGGTAGTTTGAGCATTCTTTTGCATTGCCTTTCTTTGGAATTGGAATGAAAACTGACCTTTTCCAGTCCTGTGGCCATGGCTGAGTTTTCCAAATTTGCTGGCATATTGAGTACAGCACTTTCACACCATCATCTTTCAGGATTTGAAATAGTTCCACTGGAATTCCATCACCTCCACTAGCTTTGTACATAGTGATGCTTTCTAAGGCCCACTTGACTTCACATTCCAGGATGTCTGGCTCTAGATGAGTGACCACACCATCATGATTATCTGGGTCATGGAGATCTTTCTTGTACAGTTCTTCTGTGTATTCTTGCCACCTCTTCTTAATATCTTCTGCTTCTGTTAGGTCCATACCATTTCTGTCCTTGATCAAACCCATCTTTGCATGAAATGTTCCCTTGGTATCTCTAATTTTCTTAAAGCGATCTCTAGTCTTTCCCAGTCTGTTCTTTTCCTCTATTTCTTTGCATTGATCACTGAGGAAGGCTTTCTTATCTCTCCTTGCTATTCTTTGAAACTCTGCTTTCAGATGCTTATATCTTTCCTTTTCTCCCTTGCTTTTCACCTCTCTTCTTTTCACAGCTATTTGTAAGGCCTCCCCAGACAGTCATTTTGCTTTTTTGCATTTCTTTTCCATGGGGATGGTCTTGATCCCTGTTTCCTGTACAATGTCACGAACCTCATTCCATACTTCACCAGGCACTCTATCTATCAGATCTAGGTGCTTAAATCTATTTCTCACTTCCACTGTATAATCATAAGGGATTTGATATAGGTCATACATGAATAGTCTAGTGGTTTTCCCTACTTTCTCCAATTTAAGTCTGAATTTGGCAATAAGGAGTTCATGATCTATGCCACAGTCAGCTCCCGGTCTTGTTTTTGCTGACTGTATAGCGCTTCCCCATCTTTGGCTGCAAAGTATATAATCAATATGATTTCAGTGTTGACCATCTGTTGATGTCCATGTGTAGAGTCTTCTCTTGTGTTGTTGGAAGAGGGTATTTGCTATGACCAGTGCATTTTCTTGGCAAAACTCTATTAGTCTTTGCCCTGCTTCATTCCACATTCCAAGGCCAAATTTGCCTGTTACTCCAGGTGTTTCTTGAATTCCTACTTTTGCATTCCAGTCCCCAATAATGAAAAGGACATGTTTTTTGGGGTGTTAGTTCTACAAGGTCTTGTAGGTCTTCATAGAACCGTTCAGCTTCAGCTTCTTCAGCATTATTGTTTGGGGCATAGACTTGGATTACCGTGATATTAAATAGTTTGCCTTGGAAACGAACAGAGATCATTTTGTCATTTATGAGACTGCATCCAAGTACTGCATTTCAGACTGTTTTGTTGACCATGATGGCTACTCCATTTCTTCTGAGGGATTCCTGCCCACAGTAGTAGATATAATGGTCAACTGAGTTAAATTCACCCATTCCAGTCCATTTTAGTTCACTGATTCCTAGAATGTCAACATTCACTCTTGCCATCTCTTGTTTGCCCACTTCCAATTTGCCCTGATTCATGGACCGGACATTCCAGGTTCCTATGCAATATTGCTCTTTACAGCATTGGACCTTGTTTCTATCACCAGTCACATCCACAGCTGGGTATTTTTGCTTTGGCTCCATCCCTTCATTCTTTCTGGAGTTATTTCTCCACTGATCTCCAGTAGCATATTGGGCACCTACTGACGTGTGGAGTTCCTCTTTCAGTATCCTCTCATTTTGCCTTTTCATACTGTTCATGGGGTTCTCAAGGCAAAAATACTGAAGTGGTTTGCTATTGCCTTCTCCAGTGCACCCCATTTTGTCCGACCTCTCCACCATGACCTGCCCGTCTTGGGTTGCTCCGCGGGCATTGCTTAGTTTCATGGATTTAGACAAGGCAGTGGTCCTAATGTGATTAGATTGACTAGTTTTCTGTGAGTATGGTTTCAGCGTGTCTGCCCTCTGATGCCCTCTTGCGACATTCACCATCTTACTTGGGTTTCTCTTACCTTGGACATGGGGTATCTCTTCATGGCTGCTCCAACAAAGCGCAGCCACTGCGCCTTACTTTGGATGAGGGGTATCTCCTCACTGCCACCCTTCCTGACCTTTAACGTGTGATAGCTCCTCTAGGCCCTCCTGCGCCAGCACAGCCACTGCTTCTTGGAGGTGGGTTGCTCTTCCTGGCCGCCGCCCCTGGCCTTGTATGTGGGACAGCTCCTCCAGACCGTCGCCCCTGACCTTAGATGCAGGGTGGCTCCTCCCAGCCACCACCCGGACTTCGGATGCGGGGTGGCTCCTCTCGGCGGTTCCTGCGCCATCGCAACCTGGCACTCTCGGCCACTGCCCCTCACCTCGGACGTGGGGCAGCTCCTCCCCACCGTCGGAGCAGCTTGCGCTTAGTACGCTGGCAATCGCAGCCATTTGCGCTTAGTGCGCTGGCCGTGGCAGCTGCTTGCGCTTAAATATCATATATGAAATGAACCGCCAGTCCAGGTTCGATGCATGATACTGGATGCTTGGGGCTGGTGCACTGAGACGACCCAGAGGGATGGTATGAAGAGGGAGGAGGGAGGGAGATTCAGGTTGGGGAACACGTGTATACCTGTGGCAGATTCATGTTGATGTATGGCAAAACCAATACAATATTATAAAGTAATTAACCTCCAATTAAAATAAATAAATTTATATTTTTTTAAAAAATGAAATATTTGATAATTTCAGAAATGTTAAACTGGGTCAAAAGCATGTTAGTTAATACTTAAACTTCAAATCATTATAAATGGTGCTTTGCAATTCATGTAAATCAGTTAAATATCTCAGTCAGATAAAATTTGAAACTTTGTTTTCAGTTTTTCAGAAACATTTTTGTGACAGGGGATCATTCACATATCAGATGACTTCAACTATCCCTCTGCTTTTAGAATAAATAATATATACAGGAAAATTTATGCAAATTTATTGACGTTTTCATGTACAAAGGAAAACTCATTGCAATAATGTTAAGTAAGATGCAGATGGTAGCTGTGGATGTAAGTCAATTGTGTATGTAGAAAGTTATTGCTAATAAAGTTAAAGGTAATTGTTATGTAATTTATTATTTAATAGTGCTTTGGCATAGAAATTAAGGCCAGAAACAAGGAAATAAAAATTCTTATAAATTTTTAAGAAGGTTTTTGCATTTCTGACTTAAAGGTTAGATCATTTTTTAAAATATATTGAATGCCAAATAATTCTCCTTTCAAAAATCTTGTTTTCTGAAAATTCATACTAACAAAAGAATTTTTAAAATGGAGGGGATCAAATCTATAGGCAATAATTCATTCCAAAATGATTTATTTTAAACAGAATTCTAATCCTGTTTCTACAGTTCTTGCAGGAAGGGGGGGGGGGCCTTACAGGGCTCAAGAGTGGGCTCCTGTCTAGCACTTAGAAATGAATTATTCAAAGAAACAGACTTGTTGATTGAGCAAAAGATTTTATTGTGGAGAGGTGCCTAGACAGAGAGCAGCAGGATGAGGGAGCTCAGGATAACTGCTCTGCCACATGGCTTGCAGTCTTTGGTTTTATGGTAATTAACTTGCTTTCTAGGTTGTCTCTGGCTAATTAGTGTGAGTCAGAGTCCTTCCTGGTAGCATTTGCCATTGCTCTGCCAAGATGGACTCCAGTAAGAAGGATTCTGAGAGTTTGGTAGGATGTATGGACTGAAGTTAAACAAGGCTGTGGCCCTAGTGTGATTAGATTGACTAGTTTTCTGTGAGTATGGTTTCAGTGTGTCTGCCCTCTGATGCCCTCTTGCAACACCTACCATCTTACTTGGGTTTCTCTTACCTTGGGCATGGTGTATCAAGTAATGCTGAAAATTCTCCAAGCCAGGCTTCAGCAATATGTGAACCAAGAACTCCGCTGGAATCAAGATTGCTGAGAGAAATATGAATAACCTCATATGCAGATGACACCACCCTTATGGCAGAAAGTGAAGAGGAGCTAAAAAGCCTCTTAATGAAAGTGAAAGAGGAGAGTGAAAAAGTTGGTTTAAAGCTCAACATTCTGAAAACAAAGATCATGGCATCCGGCCCCACCACTTCATGGGAAATAGATGGGGAAACAGTGGAAAGAGTGTCAGACTTTATTTTTTGGGGCTCCAAAACCACTGCAGATGGTGACTGCAGCCATGAAATTAAAAGACGCTTACTCCTTGGAAGGAAAGTTATAACCAACCTAGATAGTATATTCCAAAGCAGAGACATTAGTTTGCCGACTAAGGTCCGTCTAGTCAAGGCTATGGTTTTTCCAGTAGTCATGTATGGATGTGAAAGTTGGACTGTGAAGAAGGCTGAGCGCCGAAGAATTGATGCTTTTGAACTGTAGTGTTGGAGAAGCCTCTTGAGAGTCCCTTGGACTTCAAGGAGATCCAACCAGTCCATTCTGAAGGAGGTCAACCGTGGGATTCCTTTGGAGGGAATGATGTTAAAGCTGAAACTCCAGTACTTTGGCCACCTCATGCGAAGAGTTGACTCATTGGAAAAGACTCTGATGCTGGGAGGGATTGGGGGCAGGAGGAGAAGGGGACGACCCAGGATGAGATGGCTGGATGGCATCACGGACTCGATGGATGTGAGTCTGAGTGAACTCCAGGAGTTGGTGATGGACAGGGAGGCCTGACATGCTGCAATTCATGGGGTTGCAAAGAGTCAGACACAACTGAGGGACTGAACTGAACTGAACTGATGGACTGAAATTTCCTCTCTCCTTTTGACTTTTCTTGAATTCTGGTTAATAGAAGCTTGGATGTTACACATTCCTTACCAAGACCTCTGCTTAAAATGACTCATACAAGTGGTTACATTTGGACCTGGCAAGGTTGGGAGGTTTTAGTCAGTGGTTTAGCTAACACACTCAGTATAAATTCTGAGTAGTGGGAAAGGCTTATCAGTTTCAGCATCTTTCAATGCAGGAAAATAAAGAGTGAGATATAACAAGGAAAGGATGGGAGGCATTACATATAGGAAAATTGAACAAAGTGGAAAATTTAGCAATGTCACAACATGTATAAAGCCAGGCATTTTGGTTATTATTAGTGTGGGATACAAATTAATCAGTGCAGCCTAAACTTTATATTGCCAACAAAGGTTCATCCAGTCAAGGCTATGGTTTTTCCAGTAGTCATGTATGGATGTGAGAGTTGGACTATAAGGAAAGCTGAGTGCCATAGAATTGATGCTTTTGAACTGTGGTGTTGGAGAAGACTCTTGAGAGATCCAATCATTCCATCCTAAAGGACATCAGTCCTGAGTGTTCATTGGAAAGACTGTGAAGAGCTGACTCATTGGAAAAGACCCTAATGCTGGGAAAGTTTGAAAGCAGGAGAAGAAGGGGATGACAGAGGATGGGCCTTTTGAATGACATCACCGACTCAGTGGACATGAGTTTGGGTAAACTCCTGGAATTGGTGATGGACAGGGAGGTCTGGCATGCTGCAGTCCATGGGGTTGCAAAGAGTCAGTCACAACTGAACGACTGAACTGAACTGATTGAAACTTTATATCCCCTGACTTTTTAAGCACTGTTTTTAAATCTAGATTTGTCTTAAGTATTAAGATTTTAGGGGTAGGTTTCTAAGGCTTTAAAGGTCTGGTTTGCTTTTATCTCTTTTTCCATTTGTTTCTCATTTGATTTGTAATGCTTCTACATTAAGAAAATAAATAAATTATCTGAACATGTCAGAGATAAGAATGAGGTCCTGAGTTGATGATATAAACCACATGTTCATTATGGTTGAAACCAAATTCTAGGTTTTGAAAAAAGGTAGATAAAGAGTGAACATATTTTTTATTTCATTAGATTTTTTCATGGAGTTTAGAAAAAAAATAGGAACAACAACAACAACAACAAATCATGGAAGAACCTCATAGAATAAAAACATTACTTTTGACTCTGCTACTGCTGCTAGTGTTGATGCTGCTGCTAAGTCGCTTTAGTCATGTCTGACTGCGACTCCACAGACAGCAGCCCACCAGGCTCCCCTGTCCCTGGGATTCTTCAGGCAGGAACACTGGAGTTGGATTGCCATTTTCTTCTCCAATGCTTGAAAGTGAAATGTGAATGTGAAGTCTTTCAGTCATGTCCGACTCTTCACGACCCCATGTACTGCAGCCTACCAGGCTCCTCCATCCATGGGATGTTCCAGGCAAGAGTACTGGAGTAGGTTACCATTGCCTTCTCCACTTTTGACTCTAAAAATTCAAAAATTTAAATATTTATTTAAAAACCTTGAAATGCAAATCACCTTTTACTATGTTTAATTGTTTTACATTTTATTTTAAACATAAGCTTGCTTTATATCAGTGATTGATTACAAGTACTACTGGCATACCTCTGCTCCTTAATATGGAAGAAATCACAAGTTCTTGCCACCAAATTACAACTATTTTGTCAATATAAAATGATATTTGTAAAAAGTATTGGGTGAAAAATAAAATGTACTTACATATACACAATCACATTTGTTCCTGTGTGACTCTAAATATCATATATAATATTTTATATATGAAGAAACAGCTTTTGAGAAAATTTTTGTGTAAAAGTTTGTGTGTGTTTTAGCAATTTTCCTCACAGTCAATCAAAATGATGAGTTTTTCTTGGCCTTAAAATCCTGACTGTGTGATGCATGTTCAGTCATTAAGTCATGTCTGAACTCTTTGCGACCCCATGCACTGTAACCCATTAGGCTCCTCTGTCCACAGGATTTCCAAGTCAAGAATATGGGAGTGGGTTACCAACTCCTTTTCCAGGGGATCTTCCCAAGCTAGGGATTGAACTTGGGTCTTTTGCATATCCTGCACTTGTAGGCAGGTTCTTTAATACTGAGCCACCTGGGATACCAAAACCCAGCTCCAAATCTTCTGAGACTTTCCCTGTAATAAAGCATCTGATACTTCTGGTCAACATACTTTTTACTGGATGACAAGAAGATTCACAAAATCTAAAATAAAGCTATAAAAAATACATAAGGTTTAACAACAGCAGCTGCTACATGCCACAGAAATTTTAAACAAAAGAGTCAGACAAGATTTGACAATTTCAGCCAATATAAAAATAGTTTTAGAAAATAAAAATGTTGGTGTTTTTTTTTTTCCCTGATTGCCATAGGTAGAGTATTTGAGACACTACAACAGTGAAATTAATCATTTTCTTTACTGAGTACTTTAGTTGAAATTTCTTCCAATATATTTCAAAATAACATTGAAAACATTAAGCAGGCATTGTTAATAAAACATTCATTACTTTATCCTAATTTTGTCTCTCACTTTCTTTCTGTGGCAGTATTTACTCTGATAGAAATAATGGGAACTTATGATGTAAAAGAGAGGGTGAAAGTGGGATGATTTGGGAGGATGCATTGAAACATGTATAATATCATATGTGAAACAAGTCTCCAGTCCAGGTTCGATGCATGATACTGGATGCTTGGGGCTGGTGCACTGAGATGACCCAGAGGCATGGTATGGGGAGGGAGGAGGGAGGGGGGTTCAGGATGGGGAACACATGTATACCTGTGGTGGATTCATGTTGATGTATGGCAAAACCAATGTAATATTGTAAATTAATTAACCTCCAATTAAAATAAATAAATTTATATTAAAAAAATAAAAATAAAACACAAAAAGTTGGTGGTGGTACCAAGATGGTGGAGGAATAGGAAGGGGAGACCACTTTCTCCCCCCAAAATTAATCAAAAGATCATTTGGATGCTGAGGCTGAGCAACTTCCACAATAAAACTTCTGAATACTGGTGGAGGACACCAGGCATCCAGAAAGGCAGCCCATTCTCTTCAAAAGGAGGGGTGCAATTGGCTTGATTGTTCTCTCACCTCTTGACTTTTCCTTTTCTCCCCTAGGTCACCTCTATCTCCTCCCTCCCCCTTCTCTTCTCTACTTAAATCTGTGAATCTCTCTGGGTGTTCTGGGCTGTGGAGAACACTTAGGGAACTGATTACCGACTAGATTGGTCTTTCCCCTTTTGATTCCCCTCCTTCTCCTCCTGGTCACCTCTATCTCCCTCCTTCCTCTTCTCTTCTCCGTGTAACTCTGTGAACCTCGTTGAGTGTCACTCACTGTAGAGAATCTTTTCACCATTGTAGTACATGTTTTATAATCTGTGCTGTATGGATAGAGAAGTCTTGAAGTTACTGTAAGAAAAAGACTGAAAGCCAGAGGCAGGAGGCTTAAACCCAAAACTTGAGAACACCAGAGAATTACTGATTCCAGGGAACATTAATTGACAAGAGCTTATCCAAAAGCCTCCATAACTACACTGAAACCAAGCTCCACCCAGGAGCCAACAAGTTTCAGAGCAAGATACACCACACTAACTCTCCATCAGTGCAGGAACACAGCACTGAGTCTTAAAATACAGGCTGCCCAAAACCATGCCAAAGTCATAGTCACTCCAAAACTCACTACTGGACATTTCATTGCACTCCAGAGAGAAGGGACCCAGTTCCACCCACTAGAATACAAACACAAGCTTCCTTAGCAAGGAAACCTTGACAAACCACTAGTCCAACCCCGCTCACAGGGAGGAACCTCCACAATAAAGAGGAACCACAAACTTCCTGCCTACAGAAAGGCCATCCCAAACACAAAAATATAAATAAAATGAAAAGGCATATAAATATTCAGCAGGTAAAGGAACATGATAAATGCCCTCCAATCCAAAAAAAAAAAAAAAAAAGAGAGAGAAGATAGGGAGTCTACCTGAAAAATAATTCAGAATAATGATAGTAAAGATGACCTAAAATCTTGAAAACAAAATGGAGTTACATATAAATAGACTAGAAACAAGGACTGAGAAGATGCAATAAATATTTAGCAAAAACCTAGAAGAAATAAAAAAGTCAATCAATAATGAATAATGCAACAATTGAGATCAAAAGCACTCTGGAGGGAACCAACAGTAGAATCACTGATGCAGAAGGTAGGATAAGTGAGGTGGAAGATAGAATGGTGGAAATAAATGAAGCAGAGAGGAAAAAAGAAAAAAGAATTAAAAGAAATGAGGACAACCTCAGAGACCTCTGGAACAATGTCAAATGCCCCAACATTCGAATCATAGGAGTCCCAGAAGAAGAAGACAAAAAGAAAGGCCATGAGAAAATACTAGAGGAGGTAATAGTTGAAAACGTCCCTAAAATGAGGAAGGAAATAGCCACACTAGTCCAAGAAGCCCAGGGAGTCCCAAACACGGTAAACCCAAGGCAAAAAAAAAAAAAAAAAAAAAAACCCAAGACACATATTAATCAAATTAACAAAGATCAAACACAAAGAGCAAATATTAAAAGCAGCAAGGGAAAAGCAACAAATAACACACAAGGGGATACCCATAATGATAACAGCAGATCTATCAATAGAAACTCTTCAGGCTGGAAGAGAATGGCAGGACATATTTAAAGTAATGAAAGAGAAAAATCTACAATGCAGATTACTGTACCCAGCAAGGATCTCATTCAAATATGAAAGAGAAATCAAAAGCTTTCCAGACAAGCAAAAGCTGAGAAAATTCAATACCAGGAAACCAGTTCTTCAACAAATGCTAAACAATCTTCTATAGACAGGAAACACAGAAAAGGTTTATACACTTGAATCCAAAACAGCAAAATAAGTGGTAAAGTGATCATACTTATCAATCAGTTCAGTTCACTTCAGTTGCTCAGTTTTGTCTGACTCTTTGCAACCACAAGGACTGCAGCATGTCAGGCATCCCTGTCCATCACCAACTCCCAGAGTTTACTCAAATTCATGTCCATCGAGTTGGTCTTGTCATCCAACAACCTCATTTTCTGTTGTCCCTTTCTCCTCCCTCCATCAATATCTCCCAGCATCGAGGTCTTTTCAAATGAATAAACACTTCGCATCAGATGGGCAAAGTATTGGAGTTTCAACTTCAATGTCAATTCTTCCAATGAATATTCAGGACAGATTTCCTTTAGGATGAACAGGTTGGCTCTCCATGTAGTCCAAGGGATTCTGAAGAATCTTCTCCAACACCACAGTTCAAAAGTATCGATTCTTTGGTGCTCACCTTTCTTTAATGTCCAACTCTCCCATCCATATGTGACTACTGGAAAAACCATAGCTTTGACTAGTTTGACATTTGTTGGCAAAAAAATGTCTCTGCTTTTTAATGTGCTGTATAGGATGGTCCAAGATTTTCTTCCAAGGAGTAAGTGTCTTTTTATTTCATGGCTGTAGTCACCAGCTACAGTGATTTTGGAGCCCCCCAAAATAAAGTATATCATTGTTTCCACTGTTTCCCCACTTATTTGCCATGAAGTGATGAGACCGGATGCCATGATCTTAGTTTTCTGAATGTTGAGCTGTAAGCTGACTTTTCACTCTTCTCTTTCACTTTTATCAAGAGGCTTTTTAATTACTCTTCACTTTCTGTTATAAAGGTGGTGTCATCTGCATATTTGAGGTTACTGATATTTCTCCCAGCAATCTTGATTCCAGCTTGTACTTCATCCAGCCCAGCATTTCTCATGATGTACTCCGCATATAAGTTAAATAATCAGGGTGACAACAAACAGCCTTCCATACTCCTTTCCCTATTTGGAATCAGTGTTGTTTCATGTCCAATTCTAACTGCTGCTTCCTGACCTGCATACAGGTTTCCAGGGCAGATCAGGTGGTCTGATAACCCCATCTCTAAGAATTTTCCAGATTGTTGAGATCCATAGTCAAAGGTTTTTTCAAAGTCAATAAAATAAAGCAGAAATAAATATATTTCTGGATTTTTATTGCTTTTTTGATGATGCAACAAATGTTAGCACTTTGATCTCTGGTTCCTCTGCCTTTTCTCAATCCAGCTTGAACATCTGGAAGTTCATGGTGCAGGTCCTGTTGAAGCCTGGCTTGGAGAATTTTAAGCATTACTTTACAAGCATGTGACATCAAGGCAATTGTGGGATAGTTTGAGCATTGTTTCATATTGCCTTTCTTTGGGATTGGAATGAAAACTGAACTTTTCCAGTCCTGAGGCCACTGCTGAGTTTCCCAAATTTGCAGGCATATTGAGTGCAGCACTTTCATAGCATCCTCTTTCAGGATTTGAAATAGCTCAACTGGAATTCCATCACCTCCACTAGCTTCCTAAGGTCCACTTGGCTTCACATTCCAGGATGTCTGGCTCTAGGTAAGTGATCATACCATAGTGATTATCTGGGTTATGAAGATTTTTTTGTACAGTCCTTCTGTGTATTCTTGCCACCTCTTCTTAATATCTTCTACTTCTGTTAGGTCCCTACAATTTCTGTCCTTTATTGAGACCATCTTTGTATGAAATATTCCCTTGGTAACTCTAATTTTCTTGAAGAGATCTCTAGTCTTTCCCACTCTGTTGTTTTCCTCTATTTCTTTGCATTGATCTCTGAGGAAGGCTTTCTTTTTTTTTTTAGTTTTTTATTTTTTAAATTTTAATATCTTTAATTCTTACATGCGTTCCCAAACATGAACCCCCCTCCACCTCCCTCCCCATAACATCTCTCTGGGTCATCCCCATGCACCAGCCCCAAGCATGCTGCATCCTGCGCCAGACATAGACTGGCGATTCAATTCTTACATGATAGTATACATGTTAGAATGTCATTCTCCCAAATCATCCCACCCTCTCCCTCTCCCTCTGAGTCCAAAGGTCCGTTATACACATCTGTGTCTCTTTCCCTGTCTTGCATACAGGGTCGTCATTGCCATCTTCCTAAATTCCATATATATGTGTTAGTATACTGTATTGGTGTTTTTCTTTCTGGCTTACTTCACTCTGTATAATCGGCTCCAGTTTCATCCATCTCATCAGAACTGATTCAAATGAATTCTTTTTTACGGCTGAGTAATACTCCATTGTGTATATGTACCACAGCTTTCTTATCCATTCATCTGCTGATGGACATCTAGGTTGTTTCCATGTCCTGGCTATTATAAACAGTGCTGCGATGAACATTGGGGTACATGTGTCTCTTTCAATTCTGGTTTCCTTGGTGTGTATGCCCAGGAGTGGGATTGCTGGGTCATAAGGTAGTTCTATTTGCAATTTTTTAAGGAATCTCCACACTGTTCTCCATAGTGGCTGTACTAGTTTGCATTCCCACCAACAGTGTAGGAGGGTTCCCTTTTCTCCACACCCTCTCCAATTCACCACATTAACCATATTAATTAAAAAATAAAAACCATATGATTATCTCAATAGATGCAGAGAAGGCCTTTGACAAAATTCAACATCCATTTATGATAAAAACTCTCCAGAAAGCAGGAATAGAAGGAACATACCTCAACATAATAAAAGCTATATATGACAAACCCACAGCAAACATTATCCTCAATGGTGAAAAATTGAAAGCATTTCCCCTAAAGTCAGGAACAAGACAAGGGTGTCCACTTTCACCGCTACTATTCAACATAGTTCTGGAAGTTTTGGCCATAGCAATCAGAGCAGAAAAAGAAATAAAAGGAATCCAAATTGGAAAAGAAGAAGCAAAACTCTCACTGTTTGCAGATGACATGATCCTCTACATGGAAAACCCTAAAGACTCCACCAGAAAATTACTAGAGCTAATCAATGAATATAGTAAAGTTGCAGGATATAAAATCAACACACAGAAATCCCTTGCATTCCTATACACGAATAATGAGAAAGTAGAAAAAGAAATTAAGGAAACAATTCCATTCACCATTGCAATGAGGAAGGCTTTCTTATCTCTCCTTGCTATTCTTTGGAACTCTGTATTCAAATGAGTATATCTTTCCTTTCTTCCTTTGCTTTTCACTTTTCTTCTTTCACAGTTATTTGCAAGGCTTCTACATATAGCCATTTTGCTTTTTTGCATTTATTTTTCTTGGGGATGGTCTTGATCACTGCAACCTGTACAATGTCATGACCCTCTGTCCATAGTTCTTCAGGCACTCTGTCTATCAGATCTAATCCCTTCAATCTGGTACTCACTTCCACTGTATAATCATAAGGGTTTTTATTTGGGTCATACTTGAATGGTCCAGTGGTTTCCCCTATTTTCTTCAATTTAAATTTGAATTCAGTAAAAGGAGTTCATGATCTGAACCAGAGTCAGCTCTCTGTCTTGTTTTTGCTGACTGTATAGAGCTTCCCCATCTTTGGCTGCAAAGAATATAGTCAATCTGATTTTGATTTGGACCATCTGGTGATGGCCATGTGTAGAGTCTTCTCTTGTGTTGTTGGAAGAGGGTGTTTGCTATGACCAGTGCATTCTCTTGCCAGAATTCTATGAGCCTTTGCCCTGTTTCATTCTGTACTCCAAGGCCACATTTGCCTATTACTCCAGGTGTTTCTTGACTTCCTACTTTTGGATTTTAGTCCCCTCTAATGAAAAGGTCATCTTTTGGGGTGCTAGTTCTAGAAGGTCCTGTAGGTGTTCATAGAACCATTTAACTTCAGCTTCTTCAGCATTACTGGTCAGAGCATAGACTTGGATTACCCTGATATTGAATCGTTTGTCTTGGAAATGAACAGGGATTATTCTGTTGTTTGAGAGATTGCATCCAAGAACTGCATTTCGGACTTTTTTGTTGACTCTGATGGCTATTCCATTTCTTCTAAGGGATTCTTGCCCACAGTAGTAGTTATAATGGTCATCTGAGTTAAATTCACCCATTCCAGCCCATTTTAGTTTGCTGATTCCTAAAATGTCAACATTCACTATTTCCATCCCCTTTTTGACCACTTCCAATATGCCTTGATTTATGGGCCTAACATTCCAGGTTCCTTAAGTATAAATGGATTGAATGCCCCAAACAAAGGACAAAGACTGGATGGATGGATACAAAAATAAACCCCTATATATGTTGTCTACAAGAGACACACCTCAAGCCAAGGGACACATACAGACTGAAAAACAAGGGTTGGAACAATATATTTCATGCAAATGGAGACCAAAAGAAAGAAGGAGTAGCAATACTCATATCAGAAAAAATGGACTTTGAAATAAAGGCTGTGAAAAGAGACAAAGAAGGACACTACATAAAGATCAAAGGATCAATCCAAGAAGAAAATATAACAATTATAAATATATATGCACCCAACATAGAAGCACCACAATATGTAAGGCAAATACTAACAAGTATGAAAAGGGAAGTTAACAGTAACACGGTAATAGTGGGAAATTTTAATACTCCACTCACACCTGTGGCTAGCTCAACCAAACAAAATCAGCAAGGAACCACAAACTTTAAATGATACAATGGACCGATTAGACCTAACTGATATCTATAAGACATTTAACCACAAAACAATGAATTTCACCTTTTTCTCAATTTCACATGGAACATTCTCCTGGATAGATCACATCCTGGGCCATAAATCTAGCTTTGGTAATTTCAAAAAAAATTAAAATCATTCCAATCATCTTTTCTGACCATAATGTGGTAAGATTAGATGTTAACTACAGGAAAAAACAAAAAGAAAACCACTATTAAAAACACAAACATATGGAAGCTAAACAACACGCTTGTGAGTAACCAACAAATCACAGAAGAAATAAAAAAAAAAAGAAATCAAAATATGCACAGAAACGAATAAAATGAAAACCCAACAATCCAAAACTAATGGGATTCAGTAAAAGCAGTGCTTAGGGGAAGGTTCATAGCAGTACAAGCTTACCTCAAATAACAAGAGAAAAATCAAATACAAACCTAACTTTACATCTAAAACAACTAGAAAAAAAAAAAA
The DNA here is from genome assembly GCF_042477335.2 of Ovis canadensis. Lineage (NCBI taxonomy): Eukaryota > Metazoa > Chordata > Mammalia > Artiodactyla > Bovidae > Ovis > Ovis canadensis. Next base: position 55,190,542 of record NC_091247.1, read on the forward strand.
AGAAATGAAGAACCCCGGGTTTAGTGGAGGGAAAGAAATCCTAAAAATTAGGGCAGAAATGAATGAAAAAGAAATGAGTCTATAACAAAATCAACAAAACTAAGAGCTGGTTTTGCGAGAGATAAATAAAATAGACAGACTCATCAAGAAAAAATGGATCAAATCAACAAAATTAGACATGAAAATGGAGAAATCACAACAGACAACACAGAAATACAAATGATCATAAGAAACTACTATCAGCAACTATAGGCCAATGAAATGGACAACTTGGAAGAAATGGATGTATTTTTAACAAAGTATTACCTTCCAAAAGTGAACCAGAAAGATATAGAAAATCTTAACACACTCATCACAAGCATGGAAATCAAAACCATAATCAAAAATCTTTGAACAAACAAGCCCAGGACCAGATGTCTTCACAGCTGAATTCTACCAAAAATTGAGAGAAGAGCTAACACCTATCCTACTCAAACTCTTCCAGAAAATTGTAGAGAAGAGTAAACATCCAAACTTATTTTATGAGTCCCTCATCATGCTAATACCAAAACCAAAGATGCTACAATAAAAGACAACTAGAAACCAATGTCACTGATGAACATAGATGCAAAAATCCTTAACAAAATTCTAGCAAACAGAATCCAACAGCATATTAAAAAGATCATACATTCATGACCAAGTGGGCTTTATTCCAGGGATGAAAGGATTCTTTAATATTCACTAACAAACACATGAAACACAAATTATTATTTTAAATTATTCACAAATAATTTTAAAATCACAACAAAATGGCATTCAGGAAAAGACCTACTCTTGCACATTATTCTTAGTCTTGGTTTAAAAAAATAATTTGATAAACACCAGATTTGATATTTAGTTCTTTGGTAATTTAAGGATGGCTTGCATGAAATTTTTACTCTACCATTCACAGAGAAGGAAATAACAAATGTAAAAGGGCATTTCACAGATTATACTCATATACACTTCTTAGTTTCTCATTAAACTTATCTAGAATAACTTGAGAAAAAGAAAATTTTTCAGATATTTTATTTTTAAAACTATTTTTATTTTAGGTAAAGCATTGAGATATTTGAGGAAAGCTAGTAATCACACACAGTTCAGCTCAAGTGAGTAAATTGCTCATAGTCTACACAGCAGGAGTATTTTTGTATTCATGGCATCTAAAGGGAGAATAGTCCAGTCATTAGGAGTCCTACTTCATAAAGCCTTTTCAGAAATACAGTTTTGATCTGGACACTTAGGTTGACTTCTATACACAGCCTGTACAAATGACTCTTGTTTAAGGTTGCTCTCATTTTGTAAAACTGCAACCACTTTTGGGATTTTGCTGCAAATCCATTTCACAGTACAGAAAAGAGCTTTACAAACTCTTCTGCTAAAGAAAATAATTATTTCCTGTGTTATTATTTTCCCCCCAACTATAAAATTCTTGTAACTGTTCATTTAACACATGCAAAAAGGTAACAATAGGAAGAAAATATATTAACAAGAGTTTATGGGGAATGCATAGGGATTAGAATAATAGCTATTTGCAAGTTAAAGCTTGACAATTACTGAGCTAATGTCAAATTCTTTCTGGAGACATTCTATAGCTTAAAATCATAATCCTTAAACTTTCAAAGATTATACATCATGATGAAATAATTTAAAAAGTCAACATAGTGAAGAAAAAGTGATTAGGGTGTTACATATATCTGTAATTATTTGTATGAGAAGGATATTGATAAAATTTGCAGTGCCATTTGGTTGAATGGGACTCAATAAACTGTATAATATGTGTATAAAAGAAATTGTGGTTGGTCAGTTGCTATGTCATGTCCATCTCTTTGAACCACATGAAATTCAGCATGCCAGTCTTCCCTGTTTTTTGCTATAACCCTGAGTTTGCCCAAACTCATGTCCATTGAGTCAGTGATGCCATCCAATGATCTCATCCTCTTCTGCCCCTTTTTTCTCTTGCCCTCAATCTTTCCCAGCATCTGGGTCTTTTCCAATGAGTCAACTCTTTGCATTAGGTGGCCAAAGTATGAGAGCTTCAGCACCAGTTCTTCCAAAGAATATCCAGGGTTGATTTCCTTTAGGATTGACTAGTTTGATCTCCTTGCAGTCCAAGGGACTCTCAACCGTCTTCTCCAGCACCACAATTTGAAAGCATCTGTTCTTTGGCACTCAGCTTTCTTTATGGTCCAACTCTCACATCTATATATGATGACTGAAAAAATCATAACTTTGATTATACATACCTTTGTTGGCAAAGTGATGTCACTGTTTTTTAATATACTGTCTAGGTTTGTCATATATTTTCTTCCAAAGAGTAAGCATCTTTTAATTTCATGGCTGCCATCATCATCTGCAGTGATTTTAGAGCCCAAGAAAAGAAAATCTCTCAACTACTTCCACTTCTTTCCCTTCTATTTGCCATGAAGTGATGGGACTAGATGCCACTGTGGATATCTTTTGTTAAAAAAAAAAAAAAAAAGTTACAAGAGATTGTGTGTCAACAGAAGTTTGAAACTTGATTTAGTCTCCACTCTCTGTAACAAGAGACAATTCCTTTCTAGTTCCCTGGAACCTCACTATTTTTATACCACTTGTTTTCCAATACTATCCTGTACACTAAACAATCAAACGACTCACAATTCCTTAGACTAGCTGTGAATTAAAGCTATTACTCTTCTTTGATTACGGTTGTTCAATACATAAGCAGCATTCTTTTTTTCCTACCAAAATCCTCCTCTACTATATTCATTCTAAATACTATGCCTTCTCATCTTCTCATTATAATCAACATTTTTTCCACATTTCAACAGGGTTAGCATGTTATTTTGCCTCCTAATTCAAATGTTTGTATGTGTTAGTTGCTCAGTCATATTTGACTCTTTACAATCCCATGGGCTGTAGCCCACTAGACTCCTCTGTCCATGGTATTCTCCAGGCAAGAACACTAGAGTGTGTAGCCATTCCTTTCTCCAGGGGATCTTCACAACCCAGGGATCAAACCCAAGTCTCCTACATTGCATGGAGATTCTTATTTTTTTTTTCACCACTTGTTTTCTGGAGTAAATTATTTATGAACTTTATTTTTAATTGAAACTTTTTATATATTTTTTTAATGTCATAAAGTTTTATGTGGGTGCAAACTCTTTACCATCTGAGCCACCAGGGAAGTTCAAATACTTGAATATCCTCTCACAATAATTAGAATCTATGTGGCTTGAGATCGGTACCTACTGTTTTGTTTAAAAGAATGTCAGGTAAAGTCAACATTCTATAAATTCTTATTGAATAATGACATGAAGAAATGAATGGTATGAAAAATTAATAAAGGTCAGCAATGAATAAACAAATATGGATGAACACTTCAGAAATATAGATAATTCAGAAATGATTGAAGCTCTGACCTAGATGATGCATTTCTTCCTGTCCCTTGGAATGTAATGCCTACTCTTCACAGAGTTGATCTGTTTAATGTTCCTTTATCCCTAAACATATAGATAGAGACACGTTTTCATTTTAAGTTTGACTTTTCTCTTGTGTGTACATGTGTGTGTGTTAGTTCTCAGTTTTGTCAAACTCTGGGCAACCCCATAGACTTTAGCCCACCACCAAGTACTCTGTCCATGGAATTCTCAAGGCAAGAATACTGGAGTGCATTTCCATTGGATGCCAACACTGGATGCCATTGCCATCCAGGAAATCTTCCTAACCCAGGGATTGAACCCAGGTCTCTTGCATTGCAGGCAGACTCTTTACCATCTGAGCCACCAGGTAGGTCATTTAAATATATGTTATTTTTTTAATAATAGAAAAAGCTACTTTGAACCAATAGGTACTGTATTAGTCAGTCTATACCAGATTAATGCCTCTCATTTCTAAGTCTTACAAGAACCAAGGTCCATTATTCCTACTAAACATGAGACTATTCTGTGCTGTCTGGAAATGATTATCACACATTATCATCCTCACTTCAGGGTCCCTGATTGACAGAACATTATTATGACTATGCCAGAGGAAAAAAGATATGGAGAAGCACAGACTTGCTCTTGCAGACTACAATCGAAAGGCACAAATATCTCTTCTACTCATCCTTATACTCAGGCCAGAGAAGTCACATAGGTACCCACTTCAATTGGGTGAGAAAGGTAATAAAATATTTTCAAAAGCAAACATAGGTAAATATTAAAAAAAAAAAAACTACGTGCCTTTCATTTTTAAAAAAGTAAACCAAATAAATGATTTCCTCAGGAGGCAGTTTGCACATCAAAAACAAATAAATATAAATGTCTGTGTTAAAAAGACACAACACCTGGACCTCAAATTAGATTTTCTCAGTTCTTTTCCAGTTCAGTTCAGTTCAGTCACTCAGTCTTGTCTGACTCTTTGCAACCCCATGAACCATAGCACGCCAGGCTTCCCTGTCCATCATCGACTCCTGGAGTCTAGCTAAACCCATGTCCATTGAGTAGGTGATGCCATCCAACCATCTCATCCTCTGTTGTCCCCTTTTCCTCTTGCCCTCAATCTTTCCCAGCATCAGGGTCTGTTCCAATGAGTCAGCTCTTCTCAACAGGTGGTCAAAGTATTGGAGTTTCAGGTTCAACATCAGTCCTTCCAGTGAACACACAGGACTGATTTCCTTTAAGATGGACTGGTTGGATCTCCTTGCAGTCCAAGGGACTCTCAAGAGTCTTCTCCAAAACCACAGTTCAAAAGCATCAATTCTTCAGCGCTCAGCTTTCTTTATAGTCCAACTCTCACATCCATACATGACCACTGGAAAAGCCATAGCCTTGACTAGATGGATCTTTGTTGACAAAATAATGTCTCTGCTTTTTACTATGCTGTTTATGTTGGTCATAACTTTCGTTTCAAGGATTTAAGTGTCTTTTAATTTCATGGCTGCAATCACCAACTGCAGTGATTTTGGAGCCCAGAAAAATAAAGTCTGACACTGTTTCCACTATCTCCCCATGTATTTGCCATGAAATGATGGGACTGGATGCCATGATCTTAGTTTTCTGAATGTTAAGCTTTAAACCAACTTTTTCACTCTCCTCTTTCACTTTCATCAAGAGGCTGTTTAGTTCTTCTTCACTTTCTGCCATAAGGGTGGTGTCATCTGAATAACTGAGGTTATTGATGTTTCTCCTGGCAATCTTGATTCCAGCTTGTGCTTCCTCCAGCCCAGCATTTCTCATGATGTACTCTACATATAAGTTAAATAAGCAAGGTGACAATATAGAGCCTTGATGTACTCCTTTTCCTATTTGGAACCAGTCTGTTGTTCCATGTCCAGTTCTAACTGTTGCTTCCTGACCTGCATACAGGTTTCTCAAGAGGCAGGTCAGGTGGTCTGGTATTCCCATCTCTTTCAGAATCTTCCTCAGTTTATTGAGATCTACACAGCCAAAGGCTTTGGTATAGTCAATAAAGCAGAAATAGCAGATAAAAGGAAAAATATTAATTTTGTTTTGCTTTTATTTTTTTATTTTTTTGCAAATAGAATGGTGCTTTGGAAAATCACATTCAAATTATATAATAGATAATTCCTGATAGAAAACTCCTGATTGGTATTAGGATGGCGAATGAAATATAGAAAAAGAAAGTTTTTCAGTGTAACCTAGTTTATTTTCCCTGTGTAGTGCCAAACCAATGTACAGAGGGCATTTTACTTGCTTTAACATCTGATTGGTTGTAACAGCAAACCTCATGTAAGACACAGAACTGTTTATGTTTGCCTATAAATTGCAAAACAAATACACTTTAACCAATGGAAATATTAGTGATTAGACTTCAATGATTTTATATTTTTTATTAAAGAGCTTCTTAAAGTTGTGACACATGAAAAAAGGCTTATTGAAGAAGGTGGGACACATATTTGAATATCTCTAGTACTTGTCTTTATTTCCTTCTCATTTACCCTTACATGATACACAAGAAAAGCTATTGTACACCTTATTTAACAAATTATACTGATTTTTGCTTTCTGCCCAATCACAGAATTTCAATCCTGACTTCACTGTTCCCTGCCAGTCACATGGTCTCTCCTAACTATTCCCAGCCTTCCAATTAATCTCTCATTAGATCTCAGTAGAATTGTCTCTCAGTCAAATAGCATAGTTGGTGACCACTGCAAAACATTATCAGATTGTTGTGTTTTTTTGCCCATGTTACCAGAATCATGTCCCTTGTAAGTCCATCAAGTTTCTTGAAATTTGTATCACCAGTCTTCTTTAGATTTATTTTTTTTCTTTCTTTTTTTTTTATTTTTATTTTTTTTTATTTTTTAAATTTTAAAATCTTTAATTCTTACATGCATTCCCAAACATGAACCCCCCCTCCCACCTCCCTCCCCATAACATCTTTCTGGGTCATCCCCATGCACCAGCCCCAAGCATGCTGCATCCTGCGTCAGAATAGACTGGCGATTCGATTCAAAAGCTGTGGTACATATACACAATGGAGTATTACTCAGCCGTTAAAAAGAATTCATTTGAATCAGTTCTGATGAGATGGATGAAACTGGAGCCGATTATACAGAGTGAAGTAAGCCAGAAAGAAAAACACCAATACAGTATACTAACACATATATATGGAATTTAGGAAGATGGCAATGACGACCCTGTATGCAAGACAGGGAAAGAGACACAGATGTGTATAACGGACTTCTTTAGATTTAGAAAAGTAGTCTTTATCTACCCAAGTTTTTTTAATAAAGATACTGTGTGCCAATCTGTGGACCTCTCAAGACTTACCAGTTCCTTATCATAACAGAGGGGGTTATATTTATTTTATATTTTATTAATTTATAAAAGCAAGCTCTTAGATAAAGGAGCCAAGATCCACTCCTGTCAATAAGATGAGTGATAATAAATGTCTTGAACATAGCATGCTGCCAAAAAGAACTGATCAGATGGTACCTAAAGTTTCTGGTGAGGAAATGTAAAAGTTGGGATTATGTGTACCCCAACACTGCTTGAGTACAAAGACTGTACTTTGATTTTCTTTATATTCTCTATGCCTGTAACAAAACAAGCATATAATAAATGTTTGCCTAGGTTAACTATTTTATCTTTAGAAACTCAGCTTTTTCATATGTGACCATATTCTGTTCTTACAGACAAAATTTTAATACTCGTTTTACGTTATTAAAAGAAATAGGAAAAATAGTGGTGAGTTAAGGGAGTTAATAGCTAATACAATGAAATGGATCAACTCTAATGTATGTGTGTGTGTGCTCAGTTGTGTCTGAATCTGCAGCCCCCATGGACCCACTAGGCTCCTCTGTCCATGGAATTTTTCAGGCAATAATACTAGAGTGGGTTGCAATTTCCTCCTTCAGGGAATCTTCCTGATGCAAGAATTGAACACGTGTCTCTTCTGTCTCCTGCATTGGAGGGTGGATCCTTTACCACTGGCACTATATTCAAGAGCAGAAACATTACTTTGCTGACTAAGGTCCGCTTAGTCAAGGTTATGGTTTTTCCTGTGGTCATGTATGGATGTGAGAGTTGGACTGTGAAGAAGGCTGAGCGCTGAAGAATTGATGCGTTTGAACTGTGGTGTTGGAGAAGACTCTTGAGGGTCCCTTGGACTGCAAGGAGATCCAACCAGTCCATTCTGAAGGAGATCAGCCCTGGGATTTCTTTGGAAGGAATGATGCTAAAGCTGAAGCTCCAGTACTTTGGAGAGTTGACTCATTGGAAAAGACTGATGCTGGGAGAGATTGGGGGCAGGAGGAGAAGGGGATGATCCAGGATGAGATGGCTGGATGGCATCATGGACTCGATGGACGTGAGTCTGAGTGAACTCCGGGAGATGGTGATGCACAGGGAGGCCTGGCATGCTGTTTAAAACAAACACTCTTTGTTTTAAAATGTAGATTTTATTTGTTTAGGCATGATGAGGTCAGTTGGTTAAGGCAGCATTGCTAAACAAATAACAGACAAAAAATGTTTTATTTATTACTCACAGCTTCCAAGTAGAGAGCCACATATAGGCAAAGTCATGCAAGAGAATTCTTTGACAAGGGAGCTATAGGAATTAGGAAGAGTCATTATTGTGGTTTTTCATAAACAGGCTAAGCAGGTTTAGAACTGGTTAGTTTGAACAATTTCAGTGAGTTTCAACGTACAGGAGTTGCCCCCTAGTTTTCTGGTGCAAGGCCCAAGGTGGTTTGGACATGAAATACTTTTCTGAATGGCAGAGTATCCCCCCACTTCCCCTCCCCACCGCCCTCCCCACAAAAAAAAAAAAAAAAACAGACATGTGTGGGAAATGGAGATCTTGGACAGATTAGCTTGCCTATGAAGGTCTCATGAACCCTGGAGAGGCAGAACGTCCCGGGTCAGTAGAACCCCATATTTCAAACATCAGATTCAGAAACTAGAAAATATGGTCAAAATACTTCTACAAACATGAATTGAATACATAGCAACATTTTTATTCAATGTATTATTGAATGAGGGAACGAGTAGAATGGTAAATTTGGTTCCAAAAACATTTATGCAATCTTCAAAGAAAGAATGAAAATAAGAATATGCAAATGAGGGTTCTAAGTTAGAAATGAAATTTGACAGTGTTCTAAAAGCAATAAAACAAAAATTTTGGAATTATTTATTACAGGAAGAAATATGCAAGTTTTATAGATCAAATTATCTAAATATATATATATATATACATATATATATATATATTATACACACACACATACACAAATACATATGCCTGCTCAGTCTCTTCAGACGTATCTGACTTTGCAACCCTATGGACCATAGCCCACCAGGCTCCTCTGTCCATGGGATTTTCCAGGCAAAAATACTGGAGTGGGTTGCCATTTCCTTCCCCAGTTTATATATGGGCTTCCCAGGAGGCACTGTGGTAGAGAACCAACCTGCCAATATAGGAGACATAAGAGATGCAGGTTCAATCCCTGGATCAGGAAGATCTAGTGCTTCCTGGGAAGCCCATATATATGGTAACTCACTTCAGTATTCTTGCCTTCAGAATTCCACGGACATAGGAGTCTGACAGGCTGCAGTCCGTGGGGTTGTAAAGAGTCAGACCCAATTGAGTGACTAAGCACATATCTAAAACATAATATACAATTGTATAAATTATATATAGAACTTGTATATTTTATAATTTTATATAAAATTTTATATATATATAACTTTGTATTGACAACGCAAAGACTAAATAGTAAAGTTCAACTCAGTTATGTTCTTCTGGATAACTATTCTTAGATGATTCTTTAAAAATGTCAAAGCTTGGCTTTAAAGGACACCACATTTTTCAAATTTTTAAAGTTTTCTTAACATTCCATTTCTTTATTATCCTAGCATGCTTATATAGGTTTTTGAGCTCCTCTAATGGCTCAGCGGTAAAGAATCCATCTGCAATGCAGGAGAAATAGGCAACGCAGGTTCAATCCCTGGGTCAAGAAGATCCCCTGGAGGAAGGCATGGCAACCCACTCCAATATTCTTGTCTGAAAAAATCCCATGAACAGAGGAACTTGGTGAGCTAGGGTACAAAGGGTCGCAAAGAGTCGAATACGACTAAGTGATAAGCACACATGTGTGTAGGCTTTAGTGTATAAGGATAGAAATTTTAAAGCCTTCATTGATTCATTTACTTTCCTTCAACTTTAAATCTATCAGTAAATTCTCTATCACATGTTCATTATTTTAAGCATGGTTCTCATCCTTTTTGCTCTACCATCAATGCCATTATTCCATATCAGGCTGTTTCCATTTCAAGGTTTTATACTAAGTAGAAACCTACTTTGCTTGTTCTGTCCTCCCATTTTCTCTCATTTCTAGAATACTATGTGCATTACTTTCTAACCAAGCTTTTCCCTTGAGATGGTACACTGATTGAGTATCAGCTGGAAATAAAAAATAATTTAAGACAGCTTTTTATTGTTAACCACTTCACACCCCACATTTTCTTCTACATTCTTAAATTCTCTATCACTTACCCATTCTTACTTAACAAAAGCATTTTTTTTTTCTTATCATGGTAACTAGGAAGTTTTAGTCTGTGGGATAAAACAAAAGAAATTAAACAATTACAAAATGGTGACTTTTTTTTTAATTGAAGGAAAATCACTTTACAATGCTGTGTTGGTTTCTGTCATACATCCAGGCACTGTTATACTTATGCCCCCTCCCTCTTGAACCTCCCTCCTTCCTCCCATCCCATTTCCCCTACTCTAGGATGTCACAGTGCATCTGATTTGAGCTCCTTGCCTCATACAGCAATTTTCCATAGGCTATTTTACATATGGTAATGTCTATTTCCATGTTAGTCTCTCAATTTGTCCCAACTTCTCCTGCCCACAATGTGTCCATAAGTCTGTTCTCTGTGTCTGTATCTCCATTGCTGCCATGCAAAATAGGTTCATTAATACCATTTTTCTAGATTCCATATATATGCATTAATACACATACTTGGGTTTTTTTAAATTCTTTTTGACTTGCTTAACTTTGTATAATAGGCATTAGTGTAATAATTTGCATAGACACATCTTTAGAGTCATGTGATATAGATTTACTATGCTTTTTGACACTCTTTCTATTGAAACCTGGAGTTTAGGTCCTTTCCGTCTTGAGTCTGGGAAAGCTTATAACTGCTTCAACAAATAGAATGTGTCAGAAGAGAGGCTATACAACGTCTGAGACTAAATCAGAAGTCTCTGCTTTGTTCCCCTAGATTGCCCACTCCCTTGAGACAGTGTCTCTTGAAACTCAGCCTCCATTTTTTTTAATTGTTATTTTTACTTTATTTTACTTTACAATACTGTATTGGTTTTGCCATACATTAATTGGAATTTGATCGCTTTATAATGTTCTGTAAGTTTCTGCTGTACAGTAAGGTGAATCAGCTAATGTATACATATACCCCCTCCATCTGGAGCCTCCCTTTCAACCACCCCTTAATCTCACCCTTCTAGGTCATCACAGAGCACTGAGCTGAGTTCTCTGTGCTATACACTAGCTTCCCACTAGCTAGCTATTTTACACGTGGCAGCGTATATATGTCAATGCTACTCTCTGAATTCTTCCCACCCTGCCCTTCTCCAGCTTCATGTGTTCACAAGTCCATTCTCTATGTCTGTGTCTCTATTCCTGTTCTGAAAGTAAAGTTCATCAGTATCATTTTTTCTAGATTCCATATATATCTATGTTAATATATGAGATTTGATTTCCTCTTTCTGAATTACTTTACTCTGTATGCCAGACTCTAGGCTCATCTGTATGTGGATGACCAGTTGCTCATTCATGACTGACTCCTTGCAACCCTCTGGGCTGTAGCCTTCCAGGCTCCTCTGTCCATGGGATTCCCCAAGAAAGAATACTGGAGTGGGTTGCTATTCCCTTCTCCAATAGGTTCATCCAACTCACAAAAATGACCCACTTTTGTTCCTTTTTTATGGCTGAGTACCATTCTATTGTATATTTGTAGTAAATGTTCTTTATCCATTCATCTGTCGATGGACATTTACTTCCATTCCATGGCTATTGTAAATAGTGCTACAGTGCACATTGGGGTCCATGTATTTCGTTAAATTACAGTTTTCTCAGAGTATATGCCCGGTAGTGAGATTGTTGGATCATATGCACCGATAAGCACAAGCTATTGAAGATCTAAGTGCATTTGCTCAAGCAGACAATGTCATAAGCCCAAACTATGTGTCATTCCAACTCAGGTATCAGGCATAAGAGTGGAGAAGCATCCAAATGATTCAAACGATTAGCCATTTTAGAAGAATTGTAGCCAGATGAGGTCTTGAACATTGAAGTACATAGTCCTTTCTGAATTCATGAATACAAATTATGGCTTTTTTTTCACCAGAAATTTTAGAGTGATTTGTTTTATCACAATAGATCAATAGAAGTTCTGTGCTTAGATGCTCTGTCATGTCCAATTCTTTGTGATGTCATGGACTGCAGCTCTATAGGCTCCTCTGTCCATGGATTCTCCAGGCAAGAATACAGGAGTAGGTTGCCATGACCTCTTCCAGGGGATCTTCCCAACCCAAGAACTGAACCCAGGCCTCCTACACTGTAAGCGGATTCTTAGAAGTAGGTCATACTTATTGTGTGGCTGAGGCAGAACTACATCATATGAAAAAGGAGAAAAGACAAAATTGGTAATCTGAGGCCATTAGGAAACTGGAAGGAAAAAAGAGTCAGTGATACTGGATAATGAAGGAAGAAAGTGCAAAGTAAATGGATTCTCCACTGGTGAAGGATATAGCTAGAGAATTTTGGAAGAAAAGTCATTTTGAGGATGGTTCATATAGCTCTGTGCTTTAGAGTAAACATTTCAAAGCCAATTTTAGATTACTTACAACATTTTTATTTTTCTTTCTTTTCTTTCTTTTTTTTTTTTTTTTTTCTTACAGAATGGGTCTTGTGAGTAGGAGAATGATTTGAGACAAATAGGCTTAAATGCTGGTCTTGAATAATGGTATCCCCTACTTCCTATAAAGGGCTTCCCAGGTGGCATTAGTGGTAAAGAACCTGCTTGCCAATGCAGGAGACCAGGAGACATAAGAGATGTAGGTTCAATACCTGGATTGGGAAGATACCCTGGAGAAGGGAATGACAACCCACTCCAGTATTCTTGCCTGGAGAATCCCATGGACAGAGGAGCCTGGCTCCTCTGCAGTCCAAAGGATTGCAAAGAGTCTGACAGGACTGAGTGACTGAGCAAGCACATAGTTCTGTCAAGACTTAAGGTTCCTAAGTGTTGGAGACTGCGAGTGAAATGACACAAAGACAAGACACACACACAAGAGACAGACACAACTCCGGCCGGAGGAAAAAAGAACTGCGCAAGCAAGCAAGCTTGCGGTTTATTTTTATAAAGCCCCCTTGGCAGAATTTCAGACTGTATGACTAAGCCTTTTCAGCACAGCGCGTGTGCATAAATGTTATCGTACAGCAAAAGGGAGTGAAATTCCTCCTTACTGCAGAGTCTGTCCAGAGCCCTTTCCTTCTCCTTATCACAGGAAGGGAACGTTCCCTCGTTTGCAAAGGACCATTAAATTCAAGGCTGCATCCAGTTTCCTTGGCAGAACATCTTGTTTGCAAGCATGTTCAGCCCAAGCAGAGTCCCATTTGCAGGCATATCTCCGCTTTCCCTATTGTGGCTGCATTAACTTCCTTCGCTAATTTTTTTACATAACAAAGAGCTTCAATCTTTGGACATAAGCTCTTTGTTAGTGTCTGATAAAATTGTGATAAAACTGAAACATTAAGCCATCCTTTTCCAGGAACTGGAAACCACTGACTCATCTTTGAGTTGTCCTGCACTTCCTATTTCTGTTTTTCTTCCCCTGTGTCATGGACACCTTACGAACCTTGGAGAAGGAAATGGCAACCCACTCCAGTGTTCTTGCCTGGAGAATCCCAGGGACGGGGGAGCCTGGTGGGCTGCTGTCTATGGGGTCGCACAGAGTCAGACACGACTGAAGTGACTTAGCAGTAGCAGGAGTCAGGGACACCTTAAGAACCTAAGCCTCTGCTAACTACCAAAAATCAGGGCCAGTCTCATTTTCAGACTGAACTTTCTGCCAGCAGGAGATAAAGTTATTTCCCCCCACCACTCGTCAGGATTTTCTTGAGATCCTACTTTAGAATCAATGATATCTAACTATGAAGCCACTTATCTCTCAGTCAGGCATGATACTCATGTTTTTCAAATGCTACAGAGTTTTAAAATCCCTGAATGTCATTTAGTTGACTTTATAGGAAATATACGGAAATTCTTTTGCCTAAGTTTTTTACCTACCATCACAGCAGATAGACAAAGAATATAATTCATGCTTACCAAGGTACCTAAAACTATAGAAATTGATAGTCATGTTTTATCACAGATAAAACACTCAGAAATCTAGGAAAGAAATGATAGTCCAGTCTTGGTGTTTATCATCTCTGGCTTTTGTGTATATTATGCCATCTGTCTCTTATTCCCACTTCAGTCTTCTTCTGTGCCCTTAGCTATTTTAAGAAAACAGGGATTTCCCTTCCTATGACTTGCTGAATTGCATTTGCTCACTGTCATATCATGTTCCTTCACCACTTTGGCAACTGACCGCATGAAAAAACTAGAGGCTGAGGGGTGGATTTGGTAATTGCTATATATTTCATTTAAGTCTTAGTAATTCACATTGGATAACTTTATCAACTAAATAGAGAAAGAACAAAAGACAAAATAGTATTTAACAAGCTCATTTGAGCTTTATTTCCCAAGTCATGATGCTGTTGCTAAAGACAGTCAAGAAACCCTCTAAGGATTTTAGTAAATACATGTGTGAAAGCTTCTACCTCTCCATAAGGAAATGAGACATTTTGCTTGTAAAATCAAAATTATAATACCTCGTAATGAACTATTACAGATGTAATTCCTTATGACAACAAAATTATAATTATAGACAAACAGCTGGGTGCATTTTTACTTGGTTAATTGTTTTCATCTAAGAAAAGTTTTAAGGAATAAAAGGGAAAACAAGAGGGAGTTCTTTTTCCTTTAGCATCATGCTGTGGCTTTTTTTTAAAATCTCTTTATTGTATTTTATTTATTCTCACATTCTTGTCTTTGTTTAGTTGCTAAGTCTTGTCTGCCTCTTTTGAGTCCCATGAACTGTGGCCCACAAGGCTCCTCTGTCCATGGGATTTCCCAGGCAAGAGTAAGTTGCCACTTCCTTCTCCAGGTGATCTTCTCAAAGGAGGGATGGAACCCACATCTCCTGCATTGACTGCTGTGTTCTTTACCACCTAGCCACTAAGTAAACTATCTCTATATACTTTCTATATACTATACACTTTCAATTCTAAAATATTCAAAGTACATACCACAATGGACAGTTTTGTTAAAAAATATATTAATAATAATAATTGAGCTAGAAAAACTACAAGCTTGACCAAATCAATTGACAAAGAAAAAGCTATAACTTATCACCTTGTTTAAAGGAAAATTGTTAAACTTGTCAAATGCAAAAAGAAATATGAAGCTATATTTTATCAAATTATTTTTGAGGCAAAATAAATAATTTAATTTGATTATCTAACATGGTTTTATGACTAAATGAAAATTCTGATTTTTATGAGTAACTTTGTTGGTTCCATTGATGGAATTTTGCCACTCCTGCCCCTCCCACCCCCACCTCCCACCCCCGGGGGAGGGGGTGCAAAATCCATGTGATTTTGTAGCCCCTATCCTCTATGTGAGCTTTTCAGGTGGTGCTAGTGGTAAAGAACCTGCCTGCCAATGCAGGAGACATAAGAGATATGGGTTTGATCCCTGGGTCAGGCAGACCTCCTGGGAAAGGTAATGGCAACCCATTCTAGTATTCTTGCCTGGAGAATCCCATGGACAGAGGAATCTGCTGGGCTATAGTCCATAGGGTTGCAAAAAGTCTGACAGGGCTGAAGCAACTTAGCATGCACCCTCCATGCCAGATAATTGGCAGCCTTATAACAGAGGAAAGAGATTTTTTTTTTTCCCTAATGTTCATGCAACTGGGCTTCCCAGATGCTCAGGATAAAGAGGGTAAAGAAACAGTCTTCATTGCATTAGATGCAGGAGATGCATGTTTGATCCCTTGGTCAGGAAAAATCTCCTAGAGGAGGGCATGGAAACCTACTCCAGTATCCTTGCCTCTGTTCATAGGGGACAAAGGGCTACAGATTATGGGGTCACAAAGAGTCGGACAGAACTGAAGCAACTGAGCATGCACACACGTGCATGTGACTAAGAAAGACCACATGAGGACACAGAAAACAACTGTCTGAAAGCCAGAAAACAAGCTCTCACCAGAATCCAACTATGCTGTCACTCTGATTGTATACTTCTAGCCTCCAGGATTGTAAGAAAAGTGGTATCTATTTTTTAAACTATCCAGTCTGCAGTATTTTGTAATGGCAGCTTGAGCTGACTGATACAATCAGATTAATCAAAGTTTATGGGATTAATGGAATACTTGACCTTTTTACATTTCCTGTATTGAAATGGATAAATGGTTGATGGATATGACCTCATTTCTTACCATTTCACAGAAGATTTTGTCTCAGGACATACCCTTTTTCCAGGATAAAGCTGTCTAAAAAGAAAATTTAATAGCCCTTTTCCTACATTACAAAAACATGTCATGCTGTTCTTCCTTGAAAAATAATTTCACCATGATAATTTGCCTGAGAATTAAACAACAACAACAGCAAAAAAACAACACAAGGCTACCAAACACAGGAAAGTTTTGTTTTTTTTTTTTTTTTACATTTCATGAGTTCATGACAATCAGGATTTATATCCTGGATTTCCCTACTTTATGCATATTCTGTTGGTGTTAATCTGTGAGTTTTTCAATCTGATCAGTTACAGACATGGCGGGGCGGGCGGGGTAGGGGGTGGGGGGGGCAAGAAACAGCTAAGGGCACCCTTCTTATAGGTAGGCTTCCTAGAGAATTTTCTCAAATTTGAATGTGAATACAAACTACCTAGGGATCTTGTTAAAATAGAAATTCTGATTTAATAGATCTGACCTGAAATTCCATTTTTATCAAGTTCCCAAAGGAAATATGTATAGCTACTCTATGGAGCAAACTTTGGACAGAATGAAATTAGGATGCTTTGTTTATCACAAGGAGCTAAACATAAGGCATATTTCCCTCTGGGAAACCAGAGAAAATTGTTTTTGTTAAAAGTTACGTGCTCTAAATCGCCCAAAGTGGAAGTGTAGACTGACTAGCTTCCTCAGATAATTAATAGTACTCTTTTGTTGTCTAATTTGGGTAATAATGATTTGTTAAATGCTTAAAACTGCTTAGGAACCCTGAGTCATAAAATAAAGGTAAAACTGGAAAAGGGAATTGGCTTCTCTGGATCACTGGATAGCTAGGTAGATTAATGCCCATGATAGGTTTAGAAAGACCCAGTCATGACATAGGAGTCGTAGGAAAAACCTAGCTCTTACCCTCCCCTAGAATGTCTCTGCTAATATCCAACTAGATTGGCTGTGTGCTATTCTAAGAGACAGCCAGAGTGTTTAAGCCTCTAGGTCAGGTCAGCAATACCATAATGTAGCTTGTGCAATGCTCTGTGAGAATGTGGGCAAACAATGAATATGGCTTGATTTGCAACGTTTAACTTTTGAGACAAATACTATGTGAGCCTCCACTTGAATTTTTGTTCTAACCCACTCAGATTTTAGCATCAGATCTATTGGGAGTTTTCAGCTAGATACTTCCTGAAAGTATTGGAAATCAAACCTAAGTTTGTTTGAATTACAGCAGCATGGGAAAGCCAAATTCAGGAGAGGACATTTATACGAAATTAGGGTGTACTTGGGGTGACTTTAAGGTAAATACTGGGACTTCCCGGGTGCACTAATGGTTAAGAATCTGTCTTCCAGCGCAGGTGACATAACTTCGATGCTTGGTCAGGGAACTAAGATCATACATGCCAAAAAGCAAGTACACCCTGGCACCGCAGTTACTGAGTCCATTTGCTTTGGAACCAAAGCACCACAACTAGAGAGAATCCCATGCACCACAACAAACAGTCCACATGCCACAACAAAGATCCTGTGCCCCAAATAAGACATGATACAGACAAAAATAAATAAACATAAATACATAAATAAGTATTTTAGAAAAATAAAGAAGTTCCTGAGAGCCAGGAAACTGGTTGGATTTGGTGGAGTTTATGACAATATGTTGTCATCCTGCTCATTTAATTTATATGCAGAATACATCAGGCAAAATGCCAGGCTGAATGAATTGGAAGCTGAAATCAAGATTGCTGAGAGAAATAACAACAACTTTAGTTATGCATTTGACAGCACTGTAAAGGCAACTAGCGAAGAGGAACTAAAGAGCCTCTTGATGACGGTGAAAAGGGAGAGTTAAAAAGCTGGCCTAAAACTCAATACTAAAAAAAATTAAGATCATGGCAATGGATCCCATTACTTCATGGCAAATAAAAGGGGAAAAATTGGAAGCAGTGACATATTTTATTTTCTTCAATTCCAAAATCACTACAGACAGTGACTGCAGCCAGGAAACTAGAAGATGATTGCTCCTTGGAAGGAAAACTATGACAAACCTAGGCTGCATATTAAAAAAACAGAGACATCACTTTGCCAACAAAGGTTTGTATAGTTGAAGCTATGCTTTTTCCAACAGTTATGTACAGATTAGAGAGCTGGACCATAAAGAAGGCTGAGTGCCAAAGAATTGATACTTTCAAATCGTGGTGCTAGAAAAACTTTGAGGGTCTTATGTACTGCAAAAAAATCAAACTTATTAATCCTAAAGAAATTCATCCCTGAATATTTATTGGAAGGACAGATGCTGAAGCCGAAGTTTCAATACTTTGGCTATCTGATGTGAAGAGCTAACTCATCGGAAAAGACCCTGATGCTGGGAAAGACTGAAGGCAGGAGGAGAAGGGGACAACAGAGGATGAGATGTTTGGACGGCATCACTGACTCCATAGACATGAATTTGAGCAAGCTCAAAGGTCAATAGTACTAAAGCAGAAAAAAACATGTTCTATACTCTTGCTTATTATACTTACTCTCAGAATTGTTCACCATGGAGACAGCATTTCAGTATTATTTAGCGCAGAGAGTGAAAAATATATTAGTTTCGGTTCTCGGGTCCAGATTATTAGAACATCGTGTCAATGTTTTAACTTTGTTTATTTTGGTTTGTTTGTTTGTTTTTGTTTTTTGCTATCATTTGGAAGATGATTTGTTAAGTCATATGACAAAGCAGCAATTTCACAGCAGAATTTAAGATTCTGCATATTACATGTATGAACTGTGTACCCCAGAGAAAAACTAAGAAAGAAATTACAATCAAGCTTACAGTTTGGAACTTAAAATCCTAGAGTCCCCAAATTAGACCAACAGAACTGTTAACGTCTTCAGTCTGAAGCAGGTATAGAACCAGACATGAGGGTTTTAATCAGAATCATCCTAATTTCACTAGCTGTTTCTGTTGAGCCTTGCCGCAGGCAAAAGGTGCAAGGCTTTGCACCATGGCCACAAAAGCAGAGCCCAGAACAAATGTTCTGAAGCTGACTGAGTCCTTTTATAACCTTGTCAAAACTTCCCGATCATCACTAACAAGCATCCTGACTCCCAAGTAGGCAAAAATGCCCACTTCAGTAAATACCTTATAGTGTCCCAATCAATCACCTAATGGCAAACTTCCAGCAGGAATATTCTTTGTCGTGAGGCTATAAAAATTGGCTACTAACACAAAAACTGTTGACTCTCCCTGGTCTGTCAGGAGTTGTCAGCCTGCTACACTCACAGTGCCCACTTTATATCTGCTCTTGGTTCTTAATAAACTCTCCTAAAATGCTCTGTGTCTGGAAATTATTTTCCATTCTGCACTCAGACTGCCTCAACCATTTCCTCTTTATTTCTATATTCATTTTTTATAATAGGTTACCAGAGAGCTTTGTGGTTGCATTTTTCTTCTAAGACAGCAAAAATCCCTTATTGAGAGTCCAGCATTGTATCTAAACAATTCTACTTTGATTTTAATTGAGTGCTTTATATTGTCATGAACCTCAGGCAAGAAGTTCTAAGACCTTAGTTGCATGGTTCGTTGTCCCTGCTCATCTAGACAGTAAAACAAGTAGGGAATTACCCAACTTGAGTGTCTCATAATAGAGAATGAAAGGGTTTGGGGGTATGCTGTGTTCATGGATCTTGCATGCTCAGATGCTTCAGTCATGTCTGACTCTTTTGACCCCATGGACTGTAGCCCGCCAGGCTCCTCTATTCATGGGATTCCCCAGGCAAGAGTGGGTTGCCATGCCCTGCTCCAGGGTATCTTCCCACCCCAGGGATTGAACCTGTATCTTCTGTGTCTCCTGAATTACAAACAGATTCTTTACCCACTGAGCCACTTGGGAAGCCTTTCGGGTAGCAGAAAACTTGAAAAATTCTACTTAAGTTGCTAAAGATTTTGAATACAAATTGAGACACAATTTTCTTCTTTTTAGAATTCACTTATCCAATGATCCAATAATCTTTTTCTCTGAGACAGGAAACTGATAAACAAGATAGATCTTGGAAATAACAGGGACTACAATGGATGCAGCCATGAGTTTACTGATTGAACACATCCCCACACAATTTGCTTGCAGTAGTAAATATAGACTATTGTACCTTAAAAACAATAGATGTAAGAAGTCATTCAGTGATCTTTTTTAGTTTTACTGAGATATAACTGACACATAATACTTTGTACATTTAAGATGCTTAACATAATTATTTGGTTCACATAAATATTGCAAACTGTTTACCACAATAAAGTTACTTAAAACATCCTTTATCTCATATAATCACCATTTTGATCTTGTTATGGTGAGGACATTAAAATTCTATCACAGAAGTTTTAAATTATGCAATACAGCACCGTAAACTATACTCTGCTGCTCCTGCTGCTAAGTTGCTTCAGTCATGTCCCACTCTGTGTGACCCCATAGGCGGCAGCCCACCAGGCTCCCCCATTCCTGGGATTCTCCAGGCAAGAACACTGGGGTGGGTTGCCATTTTATTCTCCAATGCATGAAAGTGAAAAGTGAAAGTAAAGTCACTCAGTCGTGTCTGACTCTTAGCGACCCCCTGGACTACAGCCCACCAGGCCCCTCTGTCCATGGGATTTTCCAAGCAAGAGTGTTGAAGTGGGGTTCTGTTGCCTTGTATATTAGACTCCTAGAACTTATTCTTTTTGTAATTGGAAGTTTTAACCCTTTGACCAACTTCCCATCACTTCCCCCACCTTTCAGCTCCTAGTGACCACCATTCCACTCTATGAGTTCTATGAGTTCAATGATTTTAGATTCCATATATAAGAGAGGTCATGCAATATTTATCTTCCTCTGTCTCACTTATTTCAAGTGTCATAGTACCTCAAAGGATCACTTATGCTATTATAAATGGCAGGATTTCTATCTTTTTATGGCTGAATAATATTCTATCACATGTGTAAAACATTTTCTTTATTTAGTCATTAATAGACATGTTCATTGTTTCTACTTCTTGGTTATTGTAAATAATGCTTGAGTAAACTATTTCTTTGAAAGAGTGATTTCATCTTCCTTAGATGTATATCTGAAGGCAGGATTGCTGGATAATATAATAGTTCTATTTTTAACATTTCAAGGAACTGCCATAATGTTTTACAGTGGCTCTACCAATTTACATTTCCATCAACAGTGCACCAGGGACCCCTTTGTTCCACATTCTTGCCAGTATTTGTCTTTTCTTTTTATTACCATCAGTCTTGTTCTTTATATAATGGCAATGCTAAGAGGTGTGAGATGTTATTGTGGCTTTGATTTATACTTCCCTGATTAGTTATGTTGAGCATCTTTGCAGGAACTTGTAGGTTATGCATGTGTGTTTAGAAAAGTATCTACTTAAATCCTTTTCTCTTTCAGAATTTTCCACAGTTTATTGTGATCCACACAGTCAAAGGCTTTGGCATAGACAATAAAGCAGAAATAGATGTTTTGTTTTTTTGTTTTTTTGTTTTTTTTTTCTGGAACTCTCTTGCTTTTTTGACAATTCAGCGGATGTTGGCAATTTGATCTCTGGTTCCTCTGCCTTTTCTAAAACCAGATAGAACGTCTGGAAGTTCACAGTTCACGTATTGCTGAAGCCTGACTTGGAGAATTTTGAGCATTACTTACTAGCATGTGAGACAAGTGCAGTAGTGTGGTAGTTTGAGCATTCTTTGGCATTGCCTTTCTTTGGGATTGGAATGAAAACTGACCTTTTTCAGTCCTGTGGCCACTGCTGAGTTTTCCAAATTTGCTGGCATATTTAGTGCAGCATTTTCACAGCATGATCTTTCAGGATTTGATATAGCCCAACTGAAATTTCATCACCTCCACTAGCTTTGTTCATAGTGATGCTTTGTGAAGCCCACTTGCTTCACATTCTAGGATGTCTGGTTCTAGTTGAGTGATCACAACATTGTGATTATCTTGGTCGTGAAGATCTTTTTTGTACAGTTCTTCTGTGTATTCTTGCCATCTCTTCTTAATATATTCTGCTTCTGTTAGGTCCCTAAAATTTCTGTCCTTTATTGAGCCCATCTTTCCATGAAATATTCCCTTGGTATCTCTAATTTTCTTGAAGAGACCTCTAGTCTTTCCCATTCTGTTGTTTTCCTCTATTTCTTTGCATTGATCACAGAGAAAGGCTTTCTCCTCTCTCTTTGCTATTCTTTGGAATTCTGCATTCAGATGGTTAAATCTTTCCTTTTCTCCTTTAGTTTTTCTTCTCTTCTTTTCACAGCTATTTGTAAGGCTTCCTCAGACAGCCATTTTGCTTTTTTGCATTTCTTTTCCATGGGGATGATCTTGATCCTTGTATCCTGTACAATGTCTTGAATCTCCATCTATAGTTCATCAGGCACACTGTTTATCAGATCTAGTCCCTTAAATATATTTCTCACTTCCACTGTATAGTCATAAAGGATTTGATTTAGGTCATACCTGAATGGTCTAGTGGTTTTCTCCATTTTCCTCAATTTCAGTCTAAATTTGGCAATAAGGAGTTCATAATCCGAGCCACAGTCAGCTCCTGGTCTTGTTTTTGCTGACTGTATAGAGCTTCTCCATCTTTGGCTGCAAAGAATATAATCAATCTGATTTCAGTGTCAACCATCTGTTGATGTCCATGTATAGAGTCTTCTCTTGTGTTGTTGGAAGAGGGTGTTTGCTATGACCAGTGCGTTCTCTTGGCAGAACTCTATTAGCCTTTGCCCTGCTTTATTCTATCCTCCAAGGCCAAATTTTCCTGTTACTCCAGGTGCTTCTTGACTTCCTACTTTTGCATTCCAGTCCCCTATAATGAAAAGGACATCTTTCTTGGGTGTAAATTATAAAAAGTGGAGAAGGCAATGGCACCACACTCTAGTACTCTTGCCTGGAAAATCCCATGGATGGAGGAGCCTGGTAGGCTGCAGTCCATGTGGTTGCTGAAAGTTAGATGCGACTCAGTGACTTCACTTTCATTTTTCACTTTCATGCATTGGAGAAGGAAATGGCAACCCACTCCAGTGTTCTTGATTGGAGAATCCCAGGGATGGCGGAGTTTGGTGGGTTGCCATCTATGGGGTAGCACAGGGTCAGACATGACTGAAACAACTTAGCAGTAGCAGTAGCAGTTATAATAGGTCTTGTAGGTCTTCATAGAACTGTTCAACTTCAGCTTCTTCAGTGTTACTCATCAAGGCATAGACTTAGCTTACAGTGATATTGAATGGTTTGCCTTGGAAACAAACAGAGATCATTCTGTCATTTTTGAGACTGTATCCAAGTACTGCATTTCAGACTCTTTTGTTGACTATGATGGCTACTCCATTTTTTTTAAGGGATTCTTCCCCACAGTAGTAGATATTATAGCCATCTGAGTTAAATTCACCCATCCCAGTCCATTTTAGTTCACTGATTCTGAGAATGTTGATGTTCACTCTTGTCATCTCCTGTTTGACCACTTCCAATTTCCCTTGATTCATGGACCTAGCATTCCTGGTTTCTATGCAATATTGGTATTTACAGCATTGAACTCTGCTTCCATCACCACTCCCATCCACAACTGGGTGTTGTTTTTGCTTTGGCTCCATCCCTTCATTCTTTCTGGAGTTATTTTTCCACTAATCTTCAACATGCTACTGATCTCCAGTAGCATATTGGGCACCTACTGCCCTGGGGAGTTCATCTTTCAGTGTCTTCTATTTTTGCCTTTCAATACTGTTCATGGGGTTTTCAACTCTAGAACACTGAAGTTGTTTGCCATTCCCTTCTATAGTGGACCATGTTTTGTCAGACTTCTCCATCATGACCTGGCCATCTTGGGTGGCCCCACATGGCATGGCTTTCATTGAATTAGACAAGGCTGTGGTCAATATGTTCAGATTGGCTAGTTGTCTGTAATTGTAGTTTCAGTCTGTCTGCCCTCTGATCCCCTCTCTCAGTGCCTACCGTCTTACTTGGACTTCTCTTACTTTGGACGTGAGGTCTCCCCTCGAGTCTCCTCCAGCAAAGCTCAGCCAATGCTCCTTACCTCCTATGTGGGCTAAGCTCCTCTTGGCCACTGCCCCTGACCTGCGTCTTAAGAAAGTTGTATGCATATCAGGAAGCAAAAGTTAGAACTGGACATGGAACAACAGACTGGTTGCAAATAGGAAAAGGAGTACGTCAAGGCTGTATATTGCCACCCTGCTTATTTAACTTATATGCAGAGTACATCATGAGAAATGCTTGGCTGGAGGAAACACAAGCTGGAATCAAGACTGCTGGGAGAAATATCAATAACCTCAGATATGCAGATGACACCACCCTTATGGCAGAAAGTGAAGAAGAACTAAAGAGCCTGTTAAGAAAGTGAAAGAGGAGAGCTCAACATTCAGAAAACTAAGATCATGGCATCTGGTCTAATCACTTCATGGCAGATAGATTGGGAAACAGTGGCTGACTTTATTTTTTGGGGCTCCAAAATCACTGCAGATGATGATTGCAGCCATGAAATTGAAAGACGCTTACTTCTTGGAAGGAAAGTTATGGCCAACCTAGATAGCATATTAAAAAGCAGAGACATTACTTTGCCAACAGAGGTCCATCTAGTCAAGGCTATGGTTTTTCCACTGGTCATGTATGGATGTAACAGTTGGACTATAAAGAAAACTGAGTGCTGAAGAATTGATGCTTTTGAACTGTGGTGTTGGAGAAGACCTTTGAGAGTCCCTTGGATCTCAAGGAGATCCAACCAGTCCATCCTAAAGAATATCAATTCTGGGTGTTCATTGGAAGGACTGATGTTGAACCTGAAACTCCAATACTTGGCCACCTCATGTGAAGAGCTGACTCACTTGAAAAGACCCTGATGCTGGGAATGATAGAGGGCAGGAGGAGAAGGGGACGACAGATTAGATTGTTGGATGGCATCACTGACTCGATGGACATGGGTTTGGATGGACTCTGGGAGTTGGTGATGGACAGAGAGGCCTGCTGTGCTGCAGTTCATGGGGATGCAAAGAGTCGGAAATGACTGAGCAACTGAACCTAACTGAACTGAAATCCTTTCCTCATTTAACATCAGGTTGTTTGCTTTTATTTATTTAATTTATTTATTTATTTATTTATTTATTTGCTATTGGGTGTTGTGGTCCTTTAATAGACTGGAACCTGGTGGTCCAGAATTGACGATAAGAAAGTGAAAGCGAGAAAGAAGCTAGTATTCTCTGGTTTATGCAGAGAACCAGTAAAACCCTAGAATAGCGCTTGCACCACTCACCAAGACATAGGGCATCCTCTCGAGGAGGTCTTCAAAGCCCAGGCAGGAGAGTGACCTGGGCGGGTTTCTATGCTTGAGAATTAGCCAGAGGGGAGAGAGAGAGAGAAAGAAAGAAAGAAAAAGAGAAAGAGAGAGAGAGGAAGACATGGGGACCCAAGTCTCTGGTGGAGAAAGAGTGCTTTTATGATCTTTCTGTGAAGATATATAGGCTGTTATACAGGGAATTTCTTTTTACAATGATAAAGATCAGAAAACCAAATGCACAGCAACCGTTATGAAGGAAACAAGGAATTAGCAATGGTCATAAGGTCAGAAGACAATCCACATCTCAAGAAAGAGGGTCATGACTAAGCAGTTTTGTCATAAGGAGAATGTTTACTGAAAGAAATCCATGCATGTGTTTTATCACATGACCTCAGTCTTGGGAGTAGCATGCCACTCCACTCATTACCAGGAACTGATAAGGAACAGAGGATTTATGAGAGACAAAAAACACCACACAGGAATCCTCCTGTTAAACATTCCCTGACAATTGAGTTGTATGAACTCTTTCTGTGTTTTGAATATTAGCCAAATATATGGTTATATAGGACATATCAATAATACATACCCATTATCAAATATGTGGTTTGCAAATATTTTCTCCTGATCCATAGATTCCCATTTAATTTTGCTGATTGTTTCCTTTTTGGTAGAATCCAGCAGTAAATCCATCAGGTACAGGGTTTCTTTTTGTTGGGTGGGATTTCATTAATGATTCAATCTTCTGACTTTTTATTTGTCTGTTCTGAGTTTCTTTCTTGGGGCACTAAGCATGGGCAGCTGAGACCGGCACACTAAGCTCGGGTGAGAGGAGCTACCCCACATCTGAGGTGAGAGGCAGAAGCCGGGAGGACTCCATGCCCGAAGGGTGGTGGCAAAGGGAGTTACCCCACGTCTGAAGTTAGGGGCAGTGGCCGAGAGTGCCAAGCTGCGACGGCATAGGAATGGCCGAGAGGAGCTACCATGTGTCCGAGGTCGGGGGCAATGGCTGGGAGGAGCTACCCCGCGTCCAAGGAGCAGTTGCTGCGTGCGTGCAGGAGGGCCTAGAGGAGCTATTCCATGTTGAAGGTCAGGAAGGGCAGCTATGAGGAGATACCCTTTGTCCAAGGTAAGGAGCAGCGGCTGAGCTTTGCTGGAGCAGCCATGAAGAGATACCCCATGCCCAAAGTAAGAGAAACCCAAGTAAGATGGTAGGTGTTGCAAGAGGGCATCAGAGGGCAGATACACTGAAACCATACTCACAGAAAACTAGTCAACCTAATCACACTAGGACCACAGCCTTGTCTAACTCAATGAAACTAAGCTATGCCCGCAGGGCAACCCAAGATGGGTGGATCATGATGGAGAGGTCTGACAGAATGTAGACCACTGGAGAAGGGAATTTTGCCACTCCCTTCAAGAATACCACTTCAGTATTCTTGCCTTGAGAACCCCATGAACAGTGTGAAAAGGCAAAATGATAGGATACTGAAAGAGGAACTCCACAGGTCAGTAGGTGCCCAACATGCTACTGGAGATCAGTGGAGAAATAACTCCAGAAAGAATGAAGGGATGGAGCCAAAGCAAAAACAATACCCAGCTGTGGATGTGACTGGTGATAGAAGCAAGGTCCAATGCTGTAAAGAGCAATATTGCATAGGAACCTGGAATGTCAGGTCCATGAATCAAGGCAAATTGGAAGGGGTCACAAAAGAGACGGCAAGAGTGAACATCAACATTCTAGGAATCAGCGAACTAAAATGGACTGGAATGGGTGAATTTTACTCAGATGACCATTATATCTACTACTGTGGGCAGGAATTTCTCAGAAGAAGTGGAGTAGCCATCATGGTCAACAAAACAGTCTGAAATGCAGTACTTGGATGCAATCTCAAAAATGACAGAATGATCTTTGTTCATTCCCAAGGCAAACCATTCAATATCACAGTAATCCAAGTATATGCCCCAACCAGTAATGCTGAAGAAGCTGAAGTTGAACGATTCTATGAAGACCTACAAGACCTTGTAGAACTTACACCCAAAAAAGTTGTCCTTTTCATTATAGGGGACTGGAATGCAAAAGTAGAAAGTCAAGAAACACCTGGAGTAACAGGAAAATTTGGCCTTGGAATGCGGAATGAAGCAGGGCAAAGACTAATAGAGTTTTGCCAAGAAAATGCACTGGTCATAGCAAACACCCTCTTCCAATAACACAAGAGAAGACTCTACACATGTACATCAACAGATGGTACAATCAAAATCATATTGATTATATTCTTTGTAGCAAAAGATGGAGAAACTCTATACAGTCAACAAAAACAAGACCAGGAGGTGACTGTGGCTCAGATCATGAACTCCTTATTACCAAATTCAGACTTAAATTGAAGAAAGTAGGGAAAACCACTAGACCATTCAGGTATGACCTAAATAAAATCCCTTATGATTATACAGTGGAATTGAGAAATAGATTTAAGGGCCTAATCTGTTAGATAGAGTGCCTGATGAACTATGGAATGGGGTTCATGACATTGTACAGGAGACAGGGATCAAGACCAGCCTCGTGAAAAAGAAATGCAAAAAAGCAAAATGGCTGTCAGGGGAGGCCTTACAAATAGCTGTGAAAACAAGAGAGGCAAAAAGCAAAGGAGAAAAGGAAAGATTTAAGCATCTGAATGCAGAGTTCCAAAGAATAGCAAGAAGAGATAAGAAAGCCTTCTTCAGTAATCAATGCAAAGAAATAGAGGAAAAGAACAGAATGGGAAAGACTAGAGATCTCTTCAAGAAAATTAGAGAAACCAGGGGAATATTTCATGCAAAGATGGGCTCGATAAAGGACAGAAATGGTATGGACCTAACAGAAGCAGATGATATTAAGAAGAGGTGGCAAGAATACACAGAAGAACTGTACAAAAAAGATCTTCAAGACCCAGATAATCACGATGGTGTGATCACTCATCTAGAGCCAGACATTCTGGAATGTGAAGTCAAGTGGGCCTTAGAAAGCATCACTATGAACAAAGCTAGTGGAGGTGATGGAATTCCAGTTGAGCTGTTTCAAATCCTGAAAGTTGATGCTGTGAAAGTGCTGCACTCAATATGCCAGCAAATTTGGAAAACTCAGCAGTGGCCACAGGACTGGAAAAATTCAGTTTTCATTCCAATCCCAAAGAAAGGCAATGCCAAGGAATGCTCAAACTACCACACAATTGCACTCATCTCACACACTAGTAAAGTAATGCTCAAAATTCTCCAAGCCAGGCTTCAGCACTACGTGAATTATTAAATTCCTGATGTTCAAGCTGGTTTTAGAAAAGGCAGAGGAACAAGAGATCAAATAGCCAATATATGCTAGATCATGGAAAAAGCAAGAGAGTTCCAGAAAAAACATCTATTTCTGCTTTATTGACTATGCTAAAGCCTTTGACTATGTGGATCACATAATTTGTGGAAAATTCTGAAAAAGATGGGAATACAAGACCACCTGACCTGTCTCTTGAGAAATCTGTATGCAAGTCAGGAAGCAACATTTAGAAGTGGACATGGACCAACAGGAAGATCCAACCCTTCCTGGTTCCAAATAGGAAAAGGAGTATGTCAAGGCTGTATATTGACACCCTGTTTACTTAACTTATATGGAGAGTACATCATGAGAAATGCTGGACTGGAAGAAACACAAGCTGGAATCAAGATTGCCAGGAGAAATATCAATCACCTCAGATATGCAGATGACCCCTCCCTTTTGGCAAAAAGAGAAGAGGAACAAAAAATGATGAAAGTGAAAATGGCGAGTGAAAACGTTGGCTTAAAGCTCAACATTCAGAAAACGAAGATCATGGCCTCTGGTCCCATCACTTCATAGGAAATAGATGAGGAAACAGTGGAAACTGTGTTAGACTTTATTTTTATGGACTCCAAAATCACTGCTGATGGTGACTGCAGCCGTGAAATTAAAAGATGCTCACTCCTTGGAAGAAAAGTTATGACCAACCTAGATAGCATATTCAAAAGCAGAGACATTACTTTGCCGACTAAGGTCCGTCTAGTCAAGGCTATGGTTTTTCCTGTGGTCATGTATGGATATGAGAGTTGGACTGTGAAGAAGGCCGAGTGCCAAAGAATTGATGCTTTTAAACTATGGTGTTGGAGAAGACTCTTGAGAGGCCCTTGGACTGCAAGGAGATCCAACCAGTCCATTCTGAAGGAGATCAGCCCTTGGATATCTTTGGAAGGAAAGATGCTAAATCTGAAACTCCAGTACTTTGGCCACCTCATGCGAAGAGCTGACACAATGGAAAAGACTCTGATGCTAGGAGGGATTGAGGGCAGGAAGAGAAGGGGACGACGGAGGATGAAATGGCTGAATGTCATCACGGACTCGATGGATGTGAATCTAAGTGAACTCCGGGATTTGGTTATGAACAGGGAGGCCTGGCGTGCTGTGATTCAGTGGGTCGCAAAGAGTCGGACACGACTGAAAGACTAAACTGAACTGAACTGAGTTTCTTTTTTATTCTCGTACTTGTAAGGTTATATATTCCTAAAAATTTATCCATTTCTTTTAGGTTGTACAACTTTTTGTTTAATTGTTTATAATAGGATGTTATGACCTTTTGTATTTCTATGGTGTCAGTTCTAATGCTTTACTTTCATTTGTAATAGTGTTTCAGGAATTTATTTTTTTTTTTTCTTGGCGATTCTGGCTAAAGCTTTGTCAGTTTTGTTTCTTCTGCAATTATACATTTATGTATATTCTTGACATAGTTTCACTGGACTCTGAGACTCTGTCTATTTGTCTTGTTTTTCCTCTCAATTCTTCCAATTAATTAGTTTTTTATTGACCTCTCTTAAGAGTTTCTCTTAAACTATGGGCTTCCCTTGTAGTTATAGACTTTCTTTGTAGCTCAGCTGGTAAAGAATCTGTCTGCAATGTGGGAGACCTTAGTTCCCTGGATTGGGAAGATCCCCTGAAAAAGGGAAACGATACCCACTCCAGTATTTGGCCTGGAGAATTCATCTTTCAAAGAGTTGGGCACGACTGAGTGACTTTCACCTTCACTTTTTCTCTTAAGAGTCATTGCTTCTTCATCAGATATGCTGTGTAAATATTCCCTTAGTAAATATTTTATTCAGTCATTGTATGTGCTATCTCAAAAATCTATTTTTGTAGTTTTTATTTATGAAATAGAGTCCCTTATTTTAAAAATAATTGCTATTACATATTTGCACATCAAATTTAGTAAGATTTTACTTTCTCTTGAAAGATCTGTGTGTTTGTTCTTGGGGGCACTTTCAAATCTTAGTCTCCAAGTCTTCCTTGAATTTCACTTTCCATGGGAATGACTTGTCTCCCCACTTGGCTAAATATATACTTTTCTTTTTCTGTCCCTACAGTTCTTTCTCTTCACAGTATCTGTGGTCCCTTTACCAAGAGATTGTTTCTCTGATGTTTTAATAAATCAAAGTATCTAACCGTTATGGTGGTGGTGGTTTAGTCGATAAGTCCTGTCCACTCTTGTGACCCCATGGACTATAGCTTGCCAGTATCCTTTTCCATGGGATTCTCCAGGCAAGAATACTGGAGTGGGTTGCCATTTCCTTCTCCAGGGGATCTTCTCAACCCAGAAATCAAAGCTGTGTCTCCTGCATTGCAGGCAGATTCTTTACCAACTGTAAAAGCCCATATTACTGTAAATTCATCAGTTTGGTAAATCTTATTCTGATTTGTTCTAAATCTTATTTAAAATGCTCAACAGTGAATTGGCTATCTGTTGCAATGGACTGAATCATGCTCTGATTGAATATCCCCCCCAAAATACATTCTATTCCTAACTTTCTGTACCTGTGATTATAATTGAATTTGAGAATAGGTTCTTTACAGATATAGTTATACCATATTTAAGATACGAATAAGAAAGGGTATGGAAAGACATGCATTCCAGAAGAAGAACATGTAAAACTGGGGTAGAATGTTGTACTGATGCATCTATAAGCCAAGGAATGCCAACGACTGATAGGAGCCACCAAAATCTAGGAAGAAACCAACGTCAGTCTTCTCCCGGAACCTTCAGAGAGAACAAGGCTCTGCCAACATCTTGATTTAGGACTTCTTGCTTCCAAAACTGTGAGAGAATAAACTTCTGTCTTAAATCACTCAGTTTGTTGTGCTTTGCTTTGACAGTCCTAATAAACTAATATATCTGTCAAGGAGACAGTCAAATTTCAGATTGTGCATTAAATTCAACTTTTCAGGTTCAAGATGATATGATGAAAAAAAAAAAAAAAGAGAGTGAGAACTATGATCAGATGGGGCTTCCCTGGTGGCTCAAATGGTAAAGAAACTGTCTGAGATGCAAGACCTGGATTTGATCCCTAGATCAGGAAGATCCCCTGGAGAAGGGAATGGCAGCTCACTCCAGTACTCTTGCCTGGAGAATTCTATGAACAGAGGATGGGCTACAGTCCATGGGGTCACAAAGAGTTGGACATAACTTAGCAACTAATAATACATAATCAGATTTGATTTGCAATCTCCTTTAGAATATTGTAGAAATGTTGTAACTGGACTACTCTGAAGTCTCAAATAGACCTAATTTTTCTTTGATGTCCACTAAATTAATTTCTAAGTTAAAATGTCCACCATCTTCACAGAAAACCCTTTGAAAATAGCAAGTCTTAAAAATATCTTGTACACCATTTAGCAGAGTGTGCTATTATTTAAACATACATTTTTAGGGAGCAATTAAGGGTCTCTTAGGGTTTCTTCAGATACATTCTAATTTCTCTTTATCATCCATTTTTGTGATATTATGCTTTAAAAAATCACATGAGTTAGGTTACAATCATTACATGTAAGAAACTAGTTTGTCCTGAAAGATCATGGATACAGACTGAGTGGAAAACATAAATTGAATATCTAACAATGGTTCATCATTTGTGATCCTGACCACCTAGTGTGTTAGATCAATAACTTAATAATTGTTGTTGCTGTTCAGTCACTAAGTCATGCCCAAATTTTGTGACCCCATGAACTGCAGCAACCAGGCTTCCCTGTCCTTCATTGTCTCCCTGAGTTTACTAAAACTCATGTCCATTGAGTCAGTGATGCTTTTGAACTATCTCATCCTCTGTCGTCTCCTTCTACTCTTGCCCTCAATCTTTCCCAACATCAGGGTATTTTCCAGTCATCTCTTTGCATCAGGTGCCCAAGTATTGGAGTTTCAGCATCAGTCCTTCCAGTGAAAATTCAGGGCTGATTTCCTTTAGGATGGACTGGTTGGATCTCCTTACAGTTCAAGGGACTCTCAAGAGTCTTCTCCAACACCATAGTTCAAAAGCATCAATTCTTCAGCACTCAACTTTCTTTATAGTCTAACTCTTACATCCATACATGACTACTGGAAAAACTATAGCTTTACATGACTACTGGACTTAATAATTAGCCATCTCCTATTTGAATCCAACCAACTGAAATTCACAGAGACAAAAATTTGAGGAAACTCCCTGGATTATGTTCTCATGGACAGAACAAAAATTGCCTGTGAAAAATCTTAATTATCTTGCTTTCATCCTTAGTCACTTCAGTTAAGTCCAACTGTTTGTTACCCCATGGACTGTAACCTGCCAAGCTCCTCTTTTCATGGAATTCTCCAGGCAAGAATACTGGAATGGGTTGCAATGCCCTCCTCCAAGGAATCTTCCCAATCCAGGGATTGAACTGGCATGTTTTACCTCTCCTGCTTCAGCAAGCAGATTCTTTACCACTAGTACCACCTGGAAGCCCCTTAATTGTCTTAAATGATACCAATAAAATATACTGTTCTGAGGAAACCTTTGAAGACATCAGCCACAAAGTCATCTTGAGAACTGGACATTTTTTACATATTACCATCTTTTACGCTAAAATCTTCATTTGAAATTGCAACAAACAATGAGGGAAACATGTATAAAGAGGTGTAAAATAAATTGCACTTTTTTAAGTAGCAGGCAGGTTTCTATCTAACCAGATAATCAAAAATGATCCACAAAGGACTCATTATTCCTAAAAACTGAAATGAATGCAAAATTTAGAATTCAATGAGAAGTATTTGGAGAACAGATGTGATACAAAACAAAAGGGAGCTCCAAAGGCCTCAAGGAACAATGGAACACACAGTTGAAATTTAAGAATCTCAAGCTATGGCATAGAGGGATCTTGACAGAATCATAAGCTTGCTAGTCATTTTTCAGTGTAAGTGGATTAAACTCTCCAGCCAAAAGGTAGAGATTGGCAGAATGGGTAAAAACAAAAACAGAAAAAAAAAAAAAAGTCCTCACTTTAGATACAACGAAAGTAATAAATTCATGCAGATAGTTACCCCAAGTAGCTAAGTGTCAGATAAAGTAGACTTTAAATAGAAAAATTTATAGGAGACAAGAAAGAACATTATATATTAATAAAATGTTCAATATCACAAGATGATACATCAGTTATAAACATTTACTAGCTAATAACAGAAAGCCAAAATGTATAGAATAAAAATTGATGGAACTGAAGAAAGACAGAACTACAATGGTAGTCAGAGATCTTTATATCAGACAGTTAATAATGGATATAACAAAGAAAGATACATTTTTAAAAAGAAAAAAGAAAATAGAGGACAAATGACACGATAAACTAGCCAGATCTAATAGACTGCATTTATGAAAATTTAAAAATATTGTATATCAAAAAACACTGAAGCTTCATCCCAGCTAAGGATCCCACAGATGCCCAGGGTTTTAGAATTCTAAATATAAAAAGGGACAGGATTTTCCTTGATCATATTGGTGGTACACATCTGTTTTCCTGTGCAAACTGAAATATAATCCTGATTAACTCCTAAAATCTCATCTCCCCTCAGTTCACAAGCCCCACTTGCAAAGCGTTAAAAAAATAATAATAATAATAAAGCCCTCAGTGGAGTAAAAAGGCAACCTGTGCTGTGGAAGAAAGTTTTCCAAATCATATATTTGATGAGGGATTAATATTGGGAATATATAGGAGACTCCTAAAACTTGACAATAAACATCAGACAAATTGAATCTAAAATAGGCGAAGGTTTGAATAGATACTTCTCCAAAAAAGATATGCCCCAGTAAGCAATAAGCACACAAAAGATGTTCAACATCACTAATCAACAAGGAAACTCAAATCAAAACTACAATGAGGTACCACTTCATACCAATTATCATGGCTACTATCAGAAAAAAGAAATAATAAAGCATAAAGAAAATAGCAAATGTTGGCCAGGATGTATAGAAATTGAAACTCTTGTGTACTATTGAGAGTGTAAAATGGGACAGATGTTATGCAAAACAGTATGATTACTCCACAAAAGTTAAAAACGTAGTTACCACATGTTCCAGCAATTCCAATTTTTGGTATATACTCACCAAAATTGAAAGCAAAGTCTTGAAGAAATATTTGTACAGCCATGTTCTTAGACACATCATTGACAATAATATTATCTTCTAGATGGTCTTCCCAGGTGGCAGAGTGGTAAAGAGTCGCCTGCCAATGCAGGAGACATCAGTTCAATCCCTAGTATGGGAAGATCCCCTAGATAAAGAAATGGCAACCCACTTCAGTATTTTTGCCAGGATAATCCCAAGTACAGAGGTTGGTATACTGATTTAGGAAGAGAAAGCCCTCCACTGTTAGAGTTTTCTCCCATGCTTTTCTGGCCAACCACTACCACCCCTATGACACATTCTGCTTTTCCAGCTAAGGAATTTCCAGCTTATTGATTTCAAGGATATTTATTTCAAACGTTTACCCTTTATCATTAAAGGGTAATGCTGCTAAGGGACGATGCTGCTAAGTCACTTCAGTCGTGACTGACTCTGTGTGACCCCATAGATGGCAGCCCACCAGGCTCCCCCGTCCCTGGGATTCTCCAGGCAAGAACACTGAAGTGGGTTGCCATTTCCTTCTCCAATGCATGAAAGTGAAAAGTGAAAGGGAAGTCACTCAGTCGTGTCTGACTCTTCATGACACCATGGACTGCAGCCTACCAGGCTCCTCCATCCATGGGATTTTCTAGGCAAGAGTACTGGAGTGGGGTGCCATTGCCTTCTCTGAAAAGTACAATACACATGTTTAAAACAAACAAAAAAATCAGCTTGTGATATTCAACAAAGTGGTATTTTGCCTAAGTTTTAACAGGTTGCA
Organism: Ovis canadensis; assembly: GCF_042477335.2. Lineage (NCBI taxonomy): Eukaryota > Metazoa > Chordata > Mammalia > Artiodactyla > Bovidae > Ovis > Ovis canadensis. Next base: position 55,226,111 of record NC_091247.1, read on the forward strand.
AATTGGCAGTGAAAGATGAAGAAATAAATAGAGAATGAATTCCAGCCTTCAGATGGCTGTAATTCAGAGTAAAAGTTATTTTTGTTTCTCTCACCATAAAGAGTCTTTTGATCCTTGGCTTAATGGCTAGGGTCAGATGACCTTCAGGATTCCTAGGTTAAGATTTGAGAAGATGTAAAATGATTATAAACCCTATAGTAAATAAATCACTCAACAATTTCCATGCCAGCATCGTCTATTCTATATGACCACAAAATTAGTTTTCTCAGACATAACATTTGGAATCTACAGTTTATAATCTTGAAAAGATTTAATCTCATAAGAAATTAAATCTTTAGATGATAACCTGAACCCAGACTGAAAGATAGCCCTTCTCAGGTGAAGCAGTGGTGAAGGGTCTGCCTGCCAATGCAGAAGAGACAGAAGAAAGGTTGTGGGTTTGATCCCTAGGTAGGCAAGGTTCTCTGGAATAGGAAATAGCTACCCATTACAATATTCTTGCCTGTAAAATTCCATGGACCGAGGAGCCAGGCAAGCTACAGTCCGTGGAATGGTAAAGAGTCAGATACAAGTGAGCACACACAGACCTGTGAGCTCAATGTGCCAGTGACAGTGCCATGCTCAAAAGAGAAATTCAATAAAAATTATTTGTTTAACTTTCCGGTTGCATTTATATTATATCATAGAAGGATATTGTTAGAAGGATGCTCAGCAATTATCCACATGGACCAACTATCCTTTCTTCCACCAGGCAGGTTACAAATAAAGAAAGTAAGATTTAAAGAAATGAACAATTGCAAGCTTAGTTATCCTCTAAGTTCATTGCTTTTTTTCCCCCCTTACCCTCAAACATACTATCTAGATTAACAACTAGGATTTATGGTAGTTTTCTGAATGACTAACACTCTACAAGGTTTTCTGTGCAGTAGCTACTCCCCCACAAAAGCCCATGTTACTTTCTCTCTAATAATTTTAAATAAAATAAAGAAGAACAAGCTTTACTATTAAGATGGACAAAATGTTACAGAAAAATTCAAACAAAATTTGGCCAACCCATAGTATGCCAGATGACAGACTTTAAGAATGGTTAGTGCACTACATGGAACTTTGCTCAAAGTTATGTGGCAGCCTGGATGGGAAAGGAGTTTGGAGAGAATGGATATATGCATATGTATGGCTGAGTCCCTTCGCCATTCACCTGAAACTATCACAACATTGTTTTTGTTAATTGACTACACCCCAATATAGAATGAAATTTAGAAAACAAAAACACAAAGTAGTATTCCTTTTTATTAAAAAAAGAGAAATTTTAGTTTACTCTTAATTACTATTAAAAAAGTTAGTAAAAAAGAAAACAAACAAACAAAAAAACCAGGCCAGTAAGTCAGCAGATATGTTCTAGTAGAGTAAATGCTCATCCATGGTGGCCTTGTAACCCTGCATGCGTTTAAGTAGGCCTTTAAGTAAAACTCAATCACAAACAGATTGAAATATTGGTAAACCACCTGTTCAGTTCAGTTCAGTTCAGTCGCTCAGTTGTATCTGACTCTTTGCGACCTCATGAATCGCAGCACGCCAGGCCTCCCTGTCCATCACCAACTCCCGGAGTTCACTCAGACTCACGTCCATCGACTCTGTGATGCCATCCAGCCATCTCATCCTCTGTCGTCCCCTTCTCCTCCTGTCCCCAATCCCTCTCAGCATCACAGTCTTTTCCAATGAGTCAACTCTTCACATGAGGTGGCCAAAGTACTGGAGTTTCAACTTTAGCATCTTTCATTCCAAAGAAATCCAAGGGCTGATCTCCTTCAGAATGGACTGGTTGGATCTGCTTGCAGTCCAAGGGACTCTCAAGAGTCTTCTCCAACACCACACTTCAAAAGCATCAATTCTTCAGCACTCAGCCTTCTCACATCCATACATGACCACAGGAAAAACCATAGCCTTGACTAGATGGGCCTTAGTCGGCAAAGTAATGTCTTTGCTTTTGAATATGCTATCTAGGTTGGTCATAACTTTTCTTCCAAGGAGTAAGCATCTTTAATTTCATGGCTGAAGTCACCATCTGCAGTGATTTTGGAGCCCAAAAAAATAAAGTCTGACACTGTTTCCACATCTATTTCCCACGAAGTGATGGGACCGGATGCCATGATCTTCGTTTTCTCAATGTTGAGCTTTAAGCCAACTTTTTCACTCTCCTCTTTCTCTTTCCTCAAGAGGCTTTTTAGTTCCTCTTCACTTTCTACCATAAGGGTGATATCATCTGCATATCTGAGGTTATTGATATTTCTCCTGGCAATCTTGATTCCAGCTTGTGTTTCTTCCAGTCCAGGTTTTCTCATGATGTGCTCTGCATATAAGTTAAATAAGCAGGGTGACAATATACAGCCTTGACATACTCCTTTTCCTATTTGGAACCAGTCTGTTGTTCCATGTCCAGTTCTAACTGTTGCTTCCTGACCTGCATACACCTTAAACCTCTATAAAAAATGCGTACACCTGTAAACCTCTACAAAAAAATGGCAAGATAAGCAATTTTATGAGGAGGTTCTTTTGAGAACCTGCATATCTAATGGGGAGCTGCCGTGAAACATTTTATCATTCATCTCCCAGGATCTATTGAGGCCTGGATCTGTCCATCTCTTCCCATACAGATACAGTTGTAGACTGTAAAACTGTCCATAATTCAGTGTTGGGTCCTCTGTCTGCCTTCACTTCCCCACCATATAGCTTATAGTCTTCTATTTCATTCCTTTGGTTCATTGTCATCCTATATGACTATTGTTACATGATGGTAACACCACACTGATTTTTCTTGTCTGTGTGTGTGTAAATAATAAACTGTCTGCATTCATTTGGGATCATTGTCTCCTTACTGCTTGAATCTATGGGAATGTTGCAAGCCAAACTAATGTGTCAGTAGTCATCTGCTTAGGAGTTGCTTGATCATTTGACAGTATATATGCCCTAACTATTAACTACTTGGAAAAAAAAATGAAAGAGCAGTACAAGAAAATAATCAACCAATTACACAGTAAATGATAGAATTATGGACACTCTTTTGAGAGAGTTTTTTTTTTTTTTTTAAGAACTTAGCTAGAAATGAACAAACAAAAAATAAAAGAAATGGTTAGGGAAAGCTGAAAACTGAACAGGAATGGAAACAGAGTTTTAACACTATGGACTTTGGAGGATGGAAATTCTCTGACATTATCTAAATTAGATACATACAAAGCATATCTTTCATTAAAGAGAATTAACACTGTAAAGGAGTGTGGGAAGTACAGGATAGGTGCTTGAAAAGTCAGGCTTGGCTTGAATGTAAGGAGAGCTGACAACTATACGGTGGAAGATATATCAGGGTCAGAACATCAACCCAAGAAGTTTAGGTAAACAACCTGATCTTCAAATACAAATGTAGTTTTTCATGGTAAACTTTTCCCAGGGGTTCTATTCAAATATATTGGGAAAGAAGTATTGAAGAAATTGATATTAGTACAAATAATGGAGGCATCAAAATAAGAAGTAAAGCTGTCATTCTTTCCCCTGATTTGTATATGCATTTTTATTCTGATTCTCTAATAGTTTTAAAATGTTTAAAATGGAAATTTGCATGCAGGATTTTTTTATTGTTTTACGATTAATTATATTGAAGTATTTTACTAAAAATCACCTTATATCATGGTTAAATGTAGTCTTTATGTGTGACAATTAATGCATAGATCTCCTACAATGTGGGAGACCCAGGTTCGATCCCTGGGTTGGGAAGATCCCCTGGAGAAGGAAATGGAAACCCACTCCAGTATTCTTGCCTGGAAAATCTCATGGATGGAGGAGCCTGGTAGGCTTTATCGATGGGATCACAAAAAGAGTTGGACACGACTCAGTGACTTCATTTCACCTGGGTAAAAAGAAAATGGTTTTTATGAAAACGGATTGTTAATCAAAATTTTCTGAAGTCTACTTTCTTAGAGCTGGTGGCAATTTTTTGATATTTCATAATTTCACAGAGAAGACAAAATTGACTTCATTACCTTAAGACTGCTTTATCTTAGTGTTGGAAATATAGGAATGGAGAAACTGTGACAAAAAAAAAAAAGCTTAAAATAAGTAGTCTCAGGACAGAAAATGAAGATTGCAATTAATTATGAAAATTTGAAAGTGATATACAAGTAGTAATTGTCATTTTATAGGATGCTCTTAGGCTTTACTTGTTATTTAAACCAATATTATGTTATCACTGCAAATAAAAAAATACAGTAATACAGTAACAGTGAATTAAAAAAATTAAATCATCCCAAATCACACAATTGTAAATTCATTATCAGAGCTGAATATTCATGTATCTCTAACATTATCCCTTGATTGTTTCTTAATTTATTTGAACACATCATTTTTTATTAAGACACATTTCTAGTGGTTATTTAAATTATTTTAAAAATTATTGCTATTTCAAACTGTTGTACAAATAAAATTACATCTATCCAAATTTTACATGAGTTCAAATCTTTCAAATATTTGCTGTTTCTATTTGTTAGCCCTGTTCCCTAAGAACCACCAGTGTTAGTAAAGATTCTCCAGAGAAACAGAACTAAAAGGAAGTATAAGTGTAAGTGTGTGTTTGTGTGTGGGTGTGTATACATACATGGACTCATGTGATTACAGAAACTGGTAAATGCTAAATCTGCAGGATAACAAGCATGCTGGAGACCCAGGAAGAGACAATGCTTCAACAAAAGCCCCCAAACTGCTGATAGAATCCTCTCTTGGTTGGGGGAAATCAGCCTGTTTTTCTGCTCAAGCCTTCATTTGATTGGATGAAGTTCACTCACATTATGGATGTGATGGTGAAGGACAGGAAAGCCTGGCATGCTGCAGTCCATGGGGTCACAAAAAGTCAGACACAAGTGAACAACTGAATTACAGCACATTATGGAAGGCCACCTACAATAGTTTGCTCAAGGTCCATTAAGTCAAAAGTCAATCTTGTCCAAAAACACTGTCACAGAAAGATTCAGAATGTCTGACAACACATTTGGGGACCATGTCCCAGCCAAGTTGATACATTAAATTAATCTTGCAACAAGCCTACACCTTGTCAACTTAGGACTCCTATACATATATATCATAAATTATAAAAGGCAAAATCACATAATTTTTCCCCATTAAGATTTTAAAAAATATAGTTATGGGATAACAAGTTAATTAAAAATATCACATTACATCTAGATATTCTGCCCACATGGATCCAATACCTTTATGCTTCTTGTATTCTCTAAAATAATTTTATTAATAACATCAGTTTGTTGGGTTTTTTTTTAGAAAGTTTGCCTGTGAATTTTGTTGCTGTTGTTGTTTGTTTGTTTTTTAAAGAATGATTATGCTTACAGCTAAGGGCCTGATGATCTCCACTTCATTTTCAGTCTCAAGGAGAAAAATGATGAAATGAAACTTCGGCATATGGTATGTTTTTCATAAGATAAGATCGGGACACTTCATACTGCCAGTGACAACCCAGATATCCTGCAGGGCATAAGCTATTTAAGCCCTTTGAAGGGTGTTGGCTCTGATTGTCTACATTGTCAATAATTGGACATCTGTAGGAAGCCATTGTAGAGCTTGTCAATTTTATTGACAGAGCGAACTGCATCCATTAAAGAGGTACAAAGTTTTAATCACATCATAGAAAACTGCAACTGATCTATCCAGCTTGTTAAAAATTAATTTTAGTCTTGCTGAACTGTTAAAACGCATGTAAAACATAACTCTTATTTTCTTTACATTTGATTAAAACCAAATGTGATATCAGTAATTCTCTTTTAAAATTTAGAATTATGGTTTAGATTGAGTATCCTGTACTCATTTCTTCCATCCTTAAGAGTCAACACACATTTCATAGTCTGGATAACATACTACGTGTTGATTCTTAAGACATCATTCTTAAGACAGATCTGCTAATGGAGTATGAATGAGTTTTGTTTTAAGACTCTTGGATGAGAATGGGTTCTAAGATTTTACACAAATTCCTCACCTGATTGCAAAATATCTGAAACCTTTCTAACCAGTTCAGTTTCTAGTTTCTCATTCAAGGATAGGTAATACTTGGGTGTGACATATGTGGACAGAATGACCATAAAAACTTAATCTTTATGTCAAGTCTGTATCTTTCACTAAATGTCTGAATTATTTTACAGTCTACATGGTGTCAATATTTTGTAATGAATGACATCACATTTTACTTATTTTAACCCTTCATTTGTCATTCAGAAAGACCCCCATAAGGTAGATAGATGTCTTGTTCAACCTGCAGGCATTCTCCAAAATGATTAGAGAAAGAAAAATTTTAAGACAGATAAACTTTTTTGTGGGATAGTAAATACAAAAGACATTTTTGTTCACTGGTAGAATATAATTAACTATTTAATTGCAAAAAGAATAGCTATTTATTATGGATTTATGAGAAATGTAGAACTTAAATCTATAATTACAATAGCACTAAGGACGGAATAGAAGTACACTTTTGTAAAGCTGTCATGTTAAAAATTTAGCAGTATACTATTTACTTAAGATAGCCTGTGAGGGGCTAAATATTGATAGTATTAACTCTAAAGCAACCACTAGGAAATCAGTAGTGGAGATGAAATGGAATGCTAAAAATAATCATAAAGAAATCAGGAAAGGCATAAAAAAGGAACAACAAATAAATGAGAAATGCATAAAACAAAAGCAATATGGTCAATTTAAATCCATAATTACAGCAAACACTAATGATCTAAACGTTCTATTAGAAGGATAGAAACTGTCAGACTACATTTAAAAAGCAAGGCCTGATGTAATAAAGAGCATGACTCATTTTTGGTATTTGACTAAGGCAGAGGAAATATGGCAAATCTTATTCAAGCAGATGGTTAAGTACAATTTTAAAATTCTGCAAAATACCATTATGTCCTATCTATCACAGCCTCATGTCCATCCTCTTCTGAAAATCGTCACTGGTTCCACTGGATTACTGTAGCAACAGATAAATTTTATGCTCATGACCCAGTTCTGAGTGCTCCAGTGCATTATGATTCTGCATATTAGACATCACTTTCTTGACTTGCAAAGTCTATCAAACTTCCAAACCTCTCAAATGGTTCATAATGAAGGTTTTCATAATTAATCTCCAAGGATTTCAGCAAATCAGCCTCACAACTCTTTGAATTAGTTGAGTCTAAAGGCCTCATAGTTTCTTCCAAAGGCCAAGTCAGCTTTTATTCTCTTGTCTCATACTATTCAGTCAGAAAATTGAGTTACTTAAAACTCTGGCTTTTGATCCTACTTTACAACTTAGACTCAGGTACATGGAGATAATAAATACTCCAAATTTATTGTGTGTTATCCAAGAAGTCAATTTGGGTAACAGATAATCTGTCCTCTAATGAAAATCCTGCCTATCATCCCTACAGTGATAATTGAGGGACTCTCTGCTGTATTTTCAATCCTGTCTCTTCCCCTCTGGTATCTCCTTTTCTCTAACTACATTTTGGCACTAAATACTAATGTAGAGTGACTGAGCTATTGTAGATCCATATGTTGGGTTCCCACCTCTATTTTATAAGAATCCTTGAATCTCTAACAAGACTAGAATCTTTTGTTCATTTTCTTCACATGTCCTCTTGTCTTACAAACTTTAAATCTGGGGTTGGAAAAACTTTTAAGAGTTCCTTGGACAGCAAGGAGATCAAACCAGTCCATCCTAAAGGAAATCAGTCCTGAATATTCATTGGAAGTACTGATGCTGAAGCTAAAGCTCCAATACTTTGGCCACCTGAGGCGAAGAGCTAACTCATTGGAAAAGACCCTGATGCTGGGAAAGGTTGAAAACAAGGGGAGAAAGGGACAACAGGGGATGAGGTGGTTGGATGGCATCACCGACTCAATAGACATTCATTTGAGCAAACATTGGGAGATGGTTTAAGACAGGGAAGCCTGATGCACTGCAGTTCATGGGTAGCAAAGAGTCAGACACAATGTAGTGACTGAACAACAACAATGGAGACTGAAGGTTAATTTCACATTCATATTAACTTGCCTAAGCTAGAATTTTCAACTCTTGATATAGATTCTATGTCCTACTATGGAAACTTAACTTGAAACTTTACAATACCTAGCTGTTTAGTCTTGCTATCCTTGGACTGCTCCAACCCTCATTGTTTTCCCAAATCTAGCTCACATAAGTGCATGTTTCTTATTCAGTCTTAATAAATCTCTTTATGTTGTTTTTAAGGAGCTCAGTCAGTATATTTAGAACAATTAGCAAGGTTGCAATCATAAAAGTAATCTCAATTTTCCACTATTAGAAAATTGTGACAGTGTAACTTCATTAATTCAGAAAACTCAAGATGTATTATAAATTCAAATCACTAGATTTAAAGTCCTTAATTACTCATGTCCTTATCAAACCTCTTTGAATTCTCACATCACTTAATAATTAAACCACTCTTTTGAAGTAGTATATACACTTTTGCATGCTTATTCATTGCTACTTATGTCATAGCTAGAAGTTGCTAACTTGACCCATAGTTATGTTATGATGCCTGTACTTATATATGACCCCTTGCATCTTGCTAGATTCATAGACTCTGCTTAGTAGCTGTATATTTAATGAGCACTAGTTCTTTTACCTACTAAATAGTGTAAAGGAACTGGAAAAACCAGATAACTTTTTATTTATATCAGACTGAGTTTTAGGAGTTATTTTAGATTATTAAAATAGGTCTTAGAATATTTAAATTATTTTAATCTATGAGGATAGATACATGTAGCAATTCAAATATTAAGGTTAATCTCTTAAATGAACTCAATCACTAACAAACTCTATAACTTTATAAACAGTTTAAATAACAATATGAAGAGCATATGACATTTAATTATAGTCCAAACTTTACCCTTGTGTTAAAACTCATGACCTAGTACTTGCTATGTAAGTTCCTCTCTTGAGTTTCTACATAACTATTTCAAACTTTGGGGGAATAAATATGTTGTTAAAATATTGAAGAGATACTAGAGGGGTGGGATGGGAAGGGAAAAGGGAGGGAGTTTCAAAAGAGAAGGGATATATGTATACCTATGGTTAATTCTTGCTGAGGTTTGACAGAAAACAGCAAAATTCTGTAAAGAAATTATCCTTCAATAAAAAATTAATTAATTAAAAACATGCAAAGAAAAAATATTGAGGAGATAAAATATATTCATTGCTTTAAAGCATTACATAATTATTCAGGCAAAATACATTTTAATGGCATTTATTCAATGTCATTCCAAGAAAAGTCAAAACAAAATATTTTAATTTTTAGTGAATTTTCTGTTCAGCATTATATTGCATAATGTCAGATTTAAACCAAATATGAAAATGAAATGAAATATTAGTCACTCAGGTGCGACCCCATTGACTGTAGCCTGCCAGGCTCCTCTGTCCATGGAATTCTCCATGCCAGAATACTGGAGTAGTTTACCATGCCCTTCTCCACATCATTTTCCTGACCCAGGGAACAAACCCCAGTCTCCCACATTGCAGGCAGATTCTTTACCATCTTAGCCACCAGGAAACCATATATAAGGACATTGAACTCACATGAGGATTCATCAAAATTATACAATTTATATTTCATAGAAGCAACATTTAGAACCAGACATGGAACAAGGGACTGGTTCCATACTGGAAAAGCAGTACGTCAAGACTGTATATGGTCACCTTGCTAATTTAACATATATAGAGAGTATATCTTACAAAATACTAGGCTGGATGAAGCACAAGCTGGAATCAAGATTGCAGGCAGAAATATCAATAACCTCATATATGACACCAACCTTATGGTAGATAGTGAAGAGGAGCTAAAGAGTCTCTTGATGAAGGTGAAAGAGGAGAGTTAAAAAACTGACTTAAAACTCAACATTCAAAAAACTAAGATCATGGCAACTGGTCCCATCAGTTCAGTTCAGTTCAGTTCAGTCCAGTCACTCAGTCGTGTCTGACTCTTTGTGACCCCATGAATTGTAGCACGCCAGGCCTCCCTGTCCATCACCAACTCCCAGAGTTGACTCAAACTCATGTCCATCAAGTCAGTGATGCCATCCAGCCATCTCATCCTCTGTCATCCTCTTCTCCTGTCCCCAATCCCTCCCAGCTTCACAGTCTTTTCCAATGAGTCAACTCTTCTCATGAGGTGGCCAAAGTACTGGAGCTCAGCTTTAGCATCATTCCTTCCAAAGAACACCCAGGACTGATCTCCTTTAGAATGGACTAGTTGGATCTCCTCGCAGTCCAAGGGACTCTCAGGAGTCTTCTCCAACACCACAGTTTAAAAGCATCAATTCTTCAGCACTCAGCTTTCTTCACAGTCCAATTCTTACATCCATACATGACTACTGAAAAAACCATAGCCTTGACTAAACGGACCTTTGTTGGCAAAGTAATGTTTCTGCTTTTGAATATGCTATATATGTTGGTCATAACTTTTCTTCCAAGGAGTAACCATCTTTTAATTTCATGACTGCAGTCACCATCTGCAGTGATTTTTGGAGCCCAAAAACATAAAGCCTGACACTGTTTCCACTGTTTCCCCTCACTTCTCAACAAATAGATGGGGAAACAATGAAAGACTATTTTCTTGGGCTCTAAAAATCACTGAAGTTGCTGACTGCAACCATGAAATTAAAAGACACTTGCTCTTTGGCAAAAAAGCTATGACCAACATAAATAGCATATTAAAAAGCAGAGACATTACTTTGCTGACAAAGGTCCCACTAGTCAAAGCTATGATTTTTCCAGTAGTCATGTATGGGTGTGAGAGTTCTATTATAAAGAAAGCTGAGCGCTGAAGAATTGATGCTTTTGAAGTGTGGTGTTGGAGAAGACTCTTGAGAGTCCCTTGGACTGCAAGATCTAATCAGTCAGTCCTAAAGGAAATCAGTCCATAGACTGATGCTGAAGCTAAAACTGCAATACTTTGGCCACCTATGGGAAGAACTGACTCATTGGTAAAGACCCTGATGCTGGGAAAGATTGAAGGCGGGAGGAGAAGGGGCTAACAGAGGGTGAGATGATTGGATCGCATCACCGACTCAGTGGACATGAGTTTGAGTAAGCTATAGAAGTTGGTAATAGACATGGAAGCCTGGAGTGTTGCAGTCCATGGGGTCGCAAAGATTAAGACACAATTGAGCAACTGAACTGAACTGAGGATACTGAAATTGTCAGTAACATTACTCTAGAATTTGTGTATTTTGAGTGAAGTCCAATGGCACAATGGAGCATGTGCATAGAACAGGGATGTGCAATGTACCTTTAGCTTATCGGTGGTGGTGGTTTAGGTGCTAAGTCGTATCTGACTCTTGTGACACCTCATGGTTACAGTCAAGAGTCAGACATGACTTATTGACTAAACCAGTTATAAAGAACTTGCCTGACAATGCAGGAGATATAAGAGACATGAGTTTGATATCTGGGTGGGAAAGATTCCCTGGAGAAGGAAATGGCTACCGATTTTAGTATTCTTGCCTAGAGAATACCATGGGCAGAGGAGCTTGGCCAACTTTGAACCCAACTCCACAGAGTTTCAGAGTCAGACCTGACTAAAGCAACTTAGCATGTGCAATATACATGCCTATTAGTCTTTGTCATCCAGTCCCATTGCGGGAAATCTTTATTTGTTAAAAATACAGTTTGCTGCTTCTGCTGCTACTGCTAAGTTGATTCAGTCGTGTCTGACTCTGTGAGACCCCAGAGACGGCAGCCCATCAGGCTCTGCCATCCCTGGGATTCTTCAGGTAAGAACACTGGAGTGGGTTGCCATTTCCTTCTCCAATGCATCAAAGTGAAAAGTGAAAGTGAAGTCACTTAGTTGTGTCCAATTCCTAGCGACCCCATGGACTGCAGCCTACTAAGCTTCTCCATCCATGGGACTTGCCAGGCAAGAGTACTGAAGTGGGTTGCCATTGCCTTCTCCAAAAATAAAGCTTAAAAGTGGCTAAAGAAAGTAGTTTTAAAACTTATAGTAATTAAACTTATTAGTATACAAAATAGTAATTAAATTATTTCAAACACTAACTGGCAACAGAGAACCTGGAAATGGGAGAGGTCTCATGCCCTTTGAAAAGTGACACCCAAAGGAAAAAAAAAGATCTTGATGTGGAAAATGATTGTCTGCAGTAATATTTTGTGAGCAACACTCTCACACTAGTACCACCAGATTCACTAAGGAAAGATGTTGAGTGACACACATGTTGAAAATTCTCATTTCTAAAACATGTTTATATATTGAAGTAGAACTTACTGACACCAAGGGATACCTTATGAAATGAAGCGTTCCCGTGTTATAAAATTATTAAGACTCTTTGGAAGTGTTATCAGCTCAAGTGTATTAATGAGCGGGGATATAATCCAGACTTCGTGCAATGGAGATATACTGTTTTTGTGGAATGATTTTAGTGTAAGGAACTTGAGTTTTCAGGGGAAAAATTACTGAATTTTTTCTTCATTTAAAATATTTAATACTTGGATTTTCAGTATGAAAAATTGACATATGCATTGTCTACAAAATTCTGGGAAATCAAAATATGAAGAAAACATATTAATTCTTAAATATCATTTAAGTATAAGTGCAACAATTATACATCATCCTTTCTTGAAAAAAAATTAAAATAAAACTCATCAGTGATAAAATCCAGGAAACCAATAGATTAATTAAATTGTTATTACTTTTTAAAATCCAGGAATGGAGAAATTATCATAAAATCATTGTTAATGAACAAAGATGTCACATGATTATAGCAAAATGATTCAATAATTTAAATAATTATGGTTCGAAAAAATATAAAAATGTGTAATGTAACTCAGATGACCATTATATATATTATTGTGGGCAGGAATCCCCTAGAAGAAATGCAGTTGTCATCACGATCAACAAAAGATTCCAAAATTCAGTACTTGGATGCAATTTCAAAAACAACAGAATGATCTCTGTTTGTTTACAAGGCACCATTCAATATCACAGAAATCCAAGTCTATGCCCCAACCAGTAATGCTAAAGAAGCTGAAGTAGAATGGTTCTATGAAGACCTACAAGACCTTTTAGACTAACACCCAAAAAAGATTATAGGGGACTGGAATGCTGAAGAAGCTGAAGTAGAATGGTTCTATGAAGACCTACAAGACCTTTTAGAACTAACACCCAAAAAAGACTATCAGTTCAGTTCAGTTCAGTTGCTCAGTCATGTCCGACTCTCTGCAACCCCATGAATCGCAGCACGCCAGGCCTCCCTGTCGGTCACCAGTTCCCGGAGTTCACTCAACTCACGTCCATCGAGTCTGTGATGCCATCCAGCCATCTCATCCTCGGTCGTCCCCTTCTCCTCCTGCCCCCAATCCCTCCCAGCATCAGAGTCTTTTCCAATGAGGCAACTCTTTGCATGAGGTGGCCAAAGTACTGGAGCTTCAGCTTTAGCATCATTCCTTCCAAAGGAATCCCAGGGTTGATCTCCTTCAGAATGGGCTGGTTGGATCTCCTTGCAGTCCAAGGGACTCTCAAGAGTCTTCTCCAACACTACAGTTCAAACGCATCAATTCTTCGGCGCTCAGCTTTCTTCACAGTCCAACTCTCACATCCATACATGACCACAGGAAGAACCATAGCTTTGACTAGACGGACCTTAGTCGGCTAAGTAATGTCTCTGCTTTTGATAGGGGACTGGAATGCAAAACTAAAAAGTCAAGAAACACCTGACGTAACAGGCAAATTTGGCCTTGGAATACGGAATGAAGCAGGGCAATGGATAATAGAGTTTTGCCAAGAGAATGCACTCATCATAGCAAACACCCTCTGCCAGCAACACAAGGGAAGACTCTACACATGGACATCACCAGATGGTTGACATCAAAATCAGATTGATTATATTCTTTGCAGCCAACGATGGAGAAGCTCTATACAGTCAGCAAAACAAGACCAGGGGCTGACTGTGGCTCAGGTCATGAACTCCTTATTGCCAAATTCAGACTTAAATTGAAGAAAGTAGGGAAAACCATTAGACCATTCAGGTATGACCTAAATCAAATCCCTTATGACTATAGAGTGGAAGTGAGAAATAGATTTAAGGGACTAGATCTGATAGAGTGCCTGATGAACTCTGGATGGAGGTTCATGACATTGTATAGAAGACAGGGATCAACACCATCCCATGAAAAAGAAATGCAAAAAAAGCCAAATGGCTGTCTGGGGAGGCCTTATAAATAGCTGTGAAAAGAAGAGAAGCAAAAAGAAAAGATATAAGCATCTGAACATACAGTTCCAAAGAATAACAAAAGATAAGATAGCCTTCCTCCAGGATCAATGCAAAGAAATAGAGGGAAACAACAGAATGGGAAAGACTAGAGATCTCTTCAAGAAAATTACCGTACAAAGGGAACATTTCATGCAAAGATGGGCTTGATAAATGACAGAGATGATGTGGACCTAGCAGAAGCAGTGGATATTAAGAAGAGGTGGCAAGAATAAACAGCAGAACTGTACAAATAAAAGATCTTCATGCCCAAGATAATCATGATGGTGTGATCACTCACCTAGAGCCAGATATCTTGGAATGTGAAGTCTAGTGGGCCTTAGAAAGCATCACTATGAACAAAGCTAGTGGAGATGATGGAATTCCAGTTGAGCTATTTCAAATCCTGAAAGATGATGCTATGAAAGTGCTGCACTCAATATGCCAGCAAATTTGGAAAACTCAGCAGTGGCCAGAGGACTTGAAAAGATTAGTTTTCATTTCAATCACAAAGAAAGGCAATGCCAAAGCATGCTCAAACCACCACACAATTGCACTCATCTCACACTCTAGTAAAGTAAGGCTCAAAATTCTCCAAGCCAGGCTTCAGCAATACATGAACAGTGAACTTCCAAATGTTCAAGGTGGTTTTAGAAAAAGCAGAAGAACCAGAAATCAAATTGCCAACATCTGCTGGATCTTCAAAAAAAGAAAGAGAGTTGCAGAAAAACATCTATTTTTGCCTTATTGACTATGCCAACGCCTTTGACAGTGTGGATCACAATAAACTGTGGAAAATTCTGAAAGAGATGGGAATACCAAACCACCTGACCTGCCTCTTGTGAAACCTATATGCAGGTCAGGAAGCAACAGTTAGAACTGGACATGGAACAACAGACTGGTTCCAAATAGGAAAAGGAGTATGTCAAGGCTGTATATTGTCACCTTGCTTATTTAACTTATATGTAGAGTACATCATGAGAAACGCTGGGCTGGAAGAAGCACAAACTGGAATCAAGATCGCCAGGAGAAATATCAATCACCTCAGATATGCAGATGACACCACCCTTATGGCAGAAAGTGAAGAGGAACTAAAAAGCCTTTTAATGAAAGTGAAAAGGAGAGTGAAAATGTTGGCTTAAATCTCAACATTCAGAAAACTAAGATCATGGCATCTGGTCCCATCACTTCATGGGAAATAGACGGGGAAACAATGTCAGACTTTATTTTTCCAGGGTCCAAAATCACTGCAGATGGTGATTGCAGCCATGAAATGAAGACGCTTACCCCTTGGAAGGAAAATTATGACCAAACTAGATAGCATATTCAAAAGCAGAGACAGAAGGATACAGGATGCTTGGGACTGGTGCATGGGGATGATCCAGAGAGATGATATGGGATGGGAGGTGGGAGGGGGGTTCAGGATTGAGAACTCATGTACACCCATGGCTGATTCATGTCAATGTATGGCAAAACCAATACAGTATTGTAAAGTAAAATAAAGTAAAAATAAAAATTGAAAGAAATGAAATTAAAAAAACAAAGCAGAGACATTACTTTGTCAACAAAGTTCCATCTAGTCAAGGCTGTTTTCCCAATGTTCATGTACGGATGTGAGATTTGGACTGTGGAGAAAGCTGAGCGCTGAAGAATTGATGTTTTTGAACTGTGTTGTAGAGAACACTCTTGAGAGTCCCTTGGACTGCAAGGAGACCCAACCAGTCCAGTCTAAAGAAGATTATTCCTGGTGTTCTTTGGAAAGACTGATGATAAAGCTGAAAGTCCAGTACTTGGCCACCTCATGTGAAGAGCTGACTCATTGGAAAAGACTCTAATGCTTGGAGGTATTGGGGGCAGGAGGAGAAGGGGATGACAGAGGATAAGATGGCTGGAATGCATCATCGACTCAATGGACATGAGTTTGAGTGAACTCTGGGAGTTGGTGATGAACAGGGAGGCCGGGTTGCTGCAATTCATGGGGTCGCCAAGAGTCAGACACAACTGAGCAACTGAATTGAACTGAACTGAACTGAAAGAACTGTATAAATTCTAAAAACTTTGTTCATTTGAGAAAAGCAGTCCATTTTGCTTAATAATATGGACATTTTTAAAATGATACCAAAATTTTAATCATTTTCATTATGTTTTTTTTTCTTAATTTTAATTGGTAATTTCAGGTAGCATTGTTCTCATGGTTAATAAATAGTAATCTCAGTTTTACTAATTATTTCATTTCTGCCTTTTTAAAAACCACGGTGCCTTTTCTTACAATTTTTTTAAATTTTATTTATTAACATAGCATGAGGCATTGCATGATATCAGAAAGGGTGTTCAACAATATGCTTACATACACAGTAGTGTACTGGAGCTGGATAATACAAACTGAAATAAACTTATTGCTAGATTTTGAGAAATTGTGTAAGCTGGTTTTTAAACTATTGAATTTTTAAAATTTGCCATGCTAGGAGTATTGCCATCACAGAAATGGAAAAACACTACAAAATAAATCATTTTTATTTTTTCCTTCCAGAAAACCAATTTGCTGAGACACCATTAAACAGGATGATACTTCTTTGAACATGTTTCTTCTGACTGCCTGTTTAGTCAACAAACATATATCATGATGATCAAGCAAGAAAGGTATTTTTAAAAAAGCAAATAAAAACTACATTTCTAAAATTTGTGAAAAATTTTTCCTCATAGGTCCCACCCACTGCAATTGACTATCTTTAAGACTGCACAAAGCAAGATTCTTCCCTCACTCAAATGATAGCAATTTCATAATTTGGAAGAATGTCATCCACTTGCTTAAACAATTTTTCAAAAGTTTTATTTATTTCTTTTAATTGGAAGATAATTGCTTTACAATATTGTGATGCCTTTGATCCCCATACTGTCTGGAAAAAAAGAAAACAATTTCAAAAATTTAGAAAATCCAAGTAAAATGTGAATTTCAATAAGTTCTTCATCTCTAGGTTATACTTGAAAAAAAGAAAAGAAAAAAACCTTTAATGTATTAGAGGAAATACATATGTTGGTTGTGGGGAGGAATTTACCTTAACTCTTGGGATGCCTGATTTATTTAAAGATGTGTATATGTGTGTATGTGTATGTGTATGCTTTAGAGTCCATGCCCAGATTTTTTTGGAATCTCAAGGACTGTAGCCCCTCAGGCTTCTCTGTCCATGGGATTTTTCAAGCAAGAATACTGGAGTGGGTTTCCATTTCCTTCTGCAGAGTTATCTTCTCCACCCAGGGATCAAATGCACATCTCCTACATCTCCTACATTGCAGGCAGATTCTTTACTGCTGAGCCATCAGGGAAGCATAAAAAAAAATAAGAAGAAGTAGGAACACTAGTGCATATGTTATGCATTCTTCTGCCTTATCTAGACTAGTTCTTTCATGTTTTAACTTATCTTCATTAATTGCAGCAAAATTCTCTAGCATTGTTTCTCCTTATCTGTTTCCCTATTTTTCAATTCTAATTCCTCCCTGACATTTTAAAATAAATATATTGGTTCTAGCATTCATGAAGTATGAACTTATAAGTTTTGTGCATTGAGCTGTCTAAAGTCATTTGCTCTTCTTTTGTTATCTGCTGCTGCTGCTGCTAAGTCGCTTCAGTCGTGTCTGACTCTGTGCGACCCCATAGATGGCAGCCTGCCAGGCTCCTCTGTCCCTGGAATTCTCCAGGCAAGAACACTGGAGTGGGTTGCCATTTCCTTCTCCAATGCATGGAAGTGAAAAATGAAAGTGAGGTTACTCAGTCGTATTGGACTCTTCGTGACCCCATGGACTGCAGCCTACCAGGCTCCTCCATCCATGGGATTTTCCAGGCAAGTGTACTGGAGTGGGGTGCCATTGCTTTCTCCATCTTTTGTTATCAGTTCCTTGTAAATTGTTTTATTCAGCAAAAAGAGCTACTTGTTTTGTTCTAGTCAATACATATTTTCTCTGAATGGCTTTCAAAGTAAATTAAATCCCATACTGATTTAATAAAGTATTCAATATTTGTGACAAAGGAAACAAAATTTAGGATTAACTGACTCATTGATTTATACCCTACTAAACTCACAAAATATACTGGATGGCTTATGAGAAGAGTTTTGCATGTTACTCCATTCTGGATTTTTAGCTGACAAACTTAAACTTGCAAATATCATCGATAAGTGTTTGCAGGGAAAATATTAACATATCATGCTAATCCTACACAAACATCAGGTCAGAGCAGCATCAAACCATATTTACTTTATCATCACAGTTTATGACCTGTCCTATCCCCTCCCAAACACCCAATCTCTTTCCTGAAGAAAATGCCATACAGCTAAGATTGAGCTATTCTCTCTAGTCAATGGGAAGATACTATAGAAAGGAGTTTCTTCTGAGCAATGACTTGTTACACCTCTAGGCATTGCTAACACTGAAAAATATACTCATTAGTAGATTTCACTTTCCACCAGAAATATCCATCATGAGTAAACAGTGTGTCCTCCCTTAATCTTCTGGCTTCCTTGTTCTTGGTCTTTGGAATTTCTTGGCTCTACTTCGTCATTACTATTGTGGTGAAGACCCAGGTAGAATGGCAAGGCTGCTGTTTGAACAGGAGTGTTTAAAGACATCCTTGAAAACATGTACAGGTAGGTGTCTATATCTCACTGCATCATACTGTGTTACTTGGGAAGGTAAGCAGTACCTCTTGTGTACTTGGCTTTCAGGGTCATTCGCAAACAGAGACCCTTTGCCTTCTATCTGAAGTTCCTCTTACTGTAAAGATCAAATACCACCCATAATAACAGGTTGGACATGTACTACTCTGCCCACCCTCTTTCCCATCCCTCCATATTCCTTTCTGTCTTCAATAATCTCAAATCATCTATTCATGCAGACAAGCCTATAGGATATGAATGCCTGATGTTGCCTGCATGGCCCCTCACTAAATATCCTAATCAGACATGTACTATCTATAGTCTTAATTTAGACCACTATTTGACATCTATTTGGCACTTTAGTAGGTCATAATGACTAAGGTACTTATTCACCACTCTGTTGTAATCTTTTCCTTTTCTATTCTGGATTTACATCAGACTTACCACCTCTCTTGTTATCAGATTCTCTTGTAGGGGGAGTATCACTGTTTTCTTAACCATCAGTTTGCCCTGGGCTTCACTAGTAGGCCATATCTTCGTGCCCGAACCTACAACGTCACTTCCCACCCACCCACCTACCCCACTAACCCTTAATTGACATCTAACCTATTGCACTGCTGGACAGTTTTGAGGACTTTATTTTCTGTTGTTGATATTGCTGCTGTTTAGTTGATAAGTCTTGTCCAACTCTTTTTGTGACCGCATGGACTTGAGCCTGGCAGACTACTCTGTCCATGAATTTCCCAGGCAAGAATACTGGAGTGAGTGCCATTTCCTTTTCCAGGGATCTTCCTGACCCAGGGATTGAACCCACAACACTTGCACCAAAAAGCAGGTTCTTTACCACTGAGCCACCAGAGAAACCCAGCTTTCTTTTCTACCTATCTGCAAGTTTTTAGAGCTATAACATTCTCAGACTGGGGCATAAGATCACAGGGAAAACTGCTCAGAAGACAGGAGACAAATCTTAAAGAGAAATAAGACCACTGAATTTGGAACTGGAATTTTCAAGGGGATTTTTCAAAAGCTTGGAGGATGGACTTAGAACAAAAATAGCTTAAGAGTGTGTTTCCGGCCCACAGATTGCTCTCTGGACCTCAGCAGGAAACAGTTGTACTATATTCTGAAGCTTTTAGAAATAAACATTTTAACAACATGGAAATATCAAATCCAGTTCTAATACTGACAGAAAGCAAGAATGCAAATCAAAGCTATGTTAAGGCCTATTTTTCTGCACTCACAGGAGAAACAACTATGAATAGGAAATATTTTCTGAATCTGATTCTCTGTTTACTTGGAAAGTAAAATACTAGTCTCTGGCAAAGGATATTCCACATTAGACTCAAAAGTTTTATAAATGGGAATCAACCATACATGAGAAATTGATTTTTTTTCATGCAGTTGATGGGTGAGACATACTTTATGAAAGTAAATGAAATTCTGTCTCAAGATAATGAGACTGCAGTTGCCAGGAGAAGTCGTGAAATGTTCCCTATAGATCTTTTTTCCCACTTGAAACTACATTATGTAATTATTTTTGGAACACTTTCAAAGTGGTGTTGATTTCAATGTCATAAAATGAATAAAGGTAAGGGCAACCATTCCCAATTAAGATTGGAAAAGCAATAAGAGTACAAAGAATATGAGGACCCCTGCCACCTCTATTTTGAGAGGCAAATACTGAAACTTTTTTTTTCCTTCAAATGCCAGTAATTATCTACAGCTCCCACATGTAGTTGCCTTTTAAAATCTTAAAATAGAAATCTATTCTAAGAATTTTATTTAATACATGTGCAATGGACAAAGATAAAGCAGGCTATCCTTCACATGGCTGCCCACATCCCTTTTTTTTCAGAAGTAAGCCCCAAGATATTCTTGTAGTCTAAATGTCTTTTCTCTGAATGCATATATCTAATACATATTATAAGAGTGATTTGCTTTTGAAGACTGAAGCATGGATGCTATTGAATGCTCCGGTTTTCTTGGGTTTTGCCTGGAAAATCCCATGGACAGAGGAGCCTGGTGGGCTGCAGTCCATGGGGTCGCTAAGTCGGACATGACTGAGCAACTTCACTTTCACTTTTCACTTTCATGCATTGGAGAAGGAAATGGCAACACACTCCAGTGTTCTTGCCTGGAGAATCCCAGGGATGGAGGAGCCTGGTGCGCTGCCATCTATGGGGTCACACAGAGTCAGACACGACTGAAGTGACTTAGCAGCAATAGCAGCTGTGTGTGTGTATGTTACACTTAATGTTTTTCAGAGTAGTTTTAGATTCTCGGCAAAACTGAGGGAAAGGTATGCAGATTTCTCATATATTCTCCTTTAGCTGCTTTTCAGGTTTTAATTTTTTTTTCTTTTTCATTTTTGATCTGCTTGGTTTGGAATTTTCTATATGTGTAACATAAGGTACTTCTTCTTCTTCTTCTTTTTTTTTTTTTTTTTACTTTTCTCTCCTTCTCTCTTCCTTATTACTGCAGTATGCACCTTCACATTTACTTTTCTGACCACATCTCATGTCTTTTACTAGCTCCTATTCTGTGTTTCACTTCTTAGATATGAAAATGTTCAAAAGTTTAGTCTTTAATTCTCTACTGCCTTATTTCATGGTCATTATCTTCTCTCAATACATCACAAATTCTCTGTGTGTTTGGATCCTGAAACTTCTTAAATAACTCAACTTATTTGAATTTCTCTTTGATTTCATTACTTCCTTCGGGTTTATTGCTAGTCAAAATATTTCTTTCTAAAAGAGCTTTCCTGACTCCTCCTGATGCAAAGGAGTGATTTTAAGAACCACTTTATAGCATAGTCACAATATATTACAAACATTTATGGCAAATCCTTGAATATGAAAAAGGCGCGTAAATGGGAAGTGGTTTGTCAACTCAGATCTGCTAACTGACCACTCACATGTGTACAAAAAGGGGAAAACTCACCTTTAGGTGCTCAAGTTCAGAAAGAGTATATGTTTAGATAATCTAATTTTGGTACAATGTGAGTAAGTTGCCCCTATATTGTGATTCAAGCTTCGAAAATAGATAAAAAACAGAAATGCAAAGACCTCAAAATTTAATTGCAGTAGCTAAATACAACTTAAAGAAATGAAAATTTTTTCTTCATTAACTAATCAGGCCTTCTTTTTTGTTACAGAATAATGCAGTTGGGAAGTCGCATTCTAATCTTAATTCTAATTAGTTAGTATATAATTTCTACATTAAAATACATATGAATGCCTCTGTACGTTAAGATCTCGTCCAATACCCAGGTCTTTGATTTACTTGTTTATATTTTCCTACCTGAATAGCATATTTTTTTCCTATATTTACTGATGCCTTAAATGAGATTACTGTCAAATATTATCCTGGGATGTATCTTACCTTTAAAAGAGTTTTGAATATGGATGGTGTGCTCCTTCTAACAGCCATTTTCTAGGTTAAAATTTGGAGGAACATATTATTGTCTTATTTTGAAATGCAGCCAGAAGAGATTGCAGGAAGGGAGGAAATGGATTTTGTCTTATACGCTGGATGTTCTTGATCATTTGGTATAATATCCCAGAAGAAACAATGGAAAATCAGAAAATATGATTGGAAAAGAAAATAATAAAGAAAATGAAGACCTGAATGAATTGCTTCTTTTTCTGTTAAACATGAAACCTTAAGGAATTGCAATTATGGAAAATTACTAGAAACTTTTCTAATGACCTATATTATAGTTCCACTTCTTCCTCTTTATAAACATGTTAACATTATGTATTTGAAAACTGGGAATTGTTTTCTTATGATTTTTACGTATGCCTGGTTGTTCTGAGCCTTCATTGCTTCTCACAGGCTTTCTCTAGTTTTGGTGCATGAGCTTCTCACTGCAGCAGCTTCTCTTGTTGTGCAGCATGGGCTTTAGGGAGCTCAGGCTTCAGAAGTTGCAGCTTGTAGACCATTGTGCCATGGCATATGGAATCCTCCTGGACCAAGGATCAAACCGGTGTCCCCTGCATGGATTCTTAACCACTGGACCACCAGGCTTGAAGTCCTGTTATGATTTTAACGCTCACATGAGAAGTGAAACAGAAGACCTGTAACTTAGGGATGAGTTTATTTGAAATGAATTTTTTGTCGGGGTAGGGTGAGGGGGAGTGAGAGAAATACTCTAAATATTTTATTTTTAATCCAGAATTTCAATAAATAGAACTTATGTCAGCAGGGGGAAATCCTATAATTTTGCCTAGTTTGTATATTGCACTCTTTTCTCCTTTTTTTTTTTTAAGTATGTATTTGGCTGTGCTGGGTCGTAGTTGTGGCATACATGATCTTTAGTTGTGGCATTTGAACTCTTAGTTTCAGCAAGCAAATTCTTATTTGCGGCATGTGGGATCTAGTTTCTAGACCAGGGATCAAACCCAGGCCTCTACATTGGGAGCACGGACCCTTAGTCACTGAACTACCAGGGAAGTCCCTCTGCATTGTATTCTTAAGCTTCATTTCAGGGGGAACAATAATGAAAGTATAGAGAAGGGGACTTGATTTTATATTGTTCTTTCCTGAGCCCATAAGTGTTGATAGGATTTCGGAGAGTGAACAAACCCTAGCCGAGCTCAGAAACACTGCCAAGACTGTCTTACAGTGTTGCCTGTGAGAGCAGTTTGTTTAGGTCTTATTTCAGTATCATTGGTCATTCAGGCATTCACATAACTGAATGTCTTATTTTGAGCATCTCTTTGGTCCAGGAACTATTTAGTAGTAGTTTCTAAATTTAAGCATCTCTGTGATATCATTGGATTTCCCTGGTGGCTAAGTCAGTAAATAATCCACCTGAAATGCATGAGATCACCTGCAATGCAGGAGACCGGGATTTGATCCCTGGGTCAGGAAGATCCCTTGGACAAAGAAATGGCAACCCTTTAGCCTTGGCTGGGAAATCCTATGGACGGAGGAGCCAGCCAGGCTACAGTTCATAAACTTATGTTCACACCACAAAACACATATATTGTCATAACTGGCACTCATTCAGAGGTATGCCATTGATGGTAAACATACATTATTGTAGCTGATAATGTTCTCACTTCTTCGCATTGACCTAAACAAAGGCATAACACACGGTATAACTTCTGTATGTCCACAAGAGGTATGACCTTTTGATCATTTTGTGCAATTCATTCTTTAATCCACTTGACCTCCCACCATAGTAAAAAAAAAAAAAAAAGTCTGCTTGAAACCATTTATTTAATGTCCTATACCAGTTGGTATTAACACCTTGTCCTTGGATCAGCAACATCAGTATTACCTCTTGATTTATTACAAGGCAAATTCCCAGGACCCAATTCAGATCTGCTGATTAGGGGTAGGATCCAGCTATCTGTGTTTAAACAAGAGGTTCAAATTATTATAATACATGAAAAAGCTTGAGAATCACTACTCTGATATTGTTACATGAAGTTGAACAACCCGCTAGCAATGCATAAACACTAGATGACATAATACTATTGTACATATGTTGTCAATTGACAATTTCCAACTATTAATAAATCTAAAAACTTAGATCTGCAGAGACGAGAAAGCCCAGTATTTGAGTAAATTCAAGTAATTGCCAAATAATAAAAAGCTGAAATAAGTTCATACTAGACTTCATTTTTAGCCAGGATGCCATTCAATACTATGAAAAAAAAAAAAAAAACTAAGTGTTGGGAATATACTTAACATAAGCTTCAAAAGCAAAATAAAATCAGACATGACATGCATTTAAAAGACAGTGGTGGGGAATTTGAAATTGAGTTCCTACATTCAGAATCTGCTTCAGTTTCTTAAGAATTGGGTGCCCTTTTGACAAGCTAAAGGATTTGTGTTGAAGTGGCACCAAATAACCTCTGGGAGTTTTTAACAGAGATCCTGGAACAGAATAAGTATTCAGTGTGTACTTCCAATGCCTATGTATTCCAAATAAGTACCCGATATGTACTCTGAAAACTAGATGCTGGAAGTTTTCTTCCCTTTGCGTGCATGAACCTAGATTAATGTTTGAGACCTCATTACCCCAACTCTCTACTTCTCTCTGCATGGAATCCACAGTCGTTTTATCAAAGCAGCAAAACAATCCTCTCTTGAATATTTACACATATTCTCAAGAGATTTATGCAAATGCACAAGATGCCCTTGAGGTTTTTGCATTTGGATCTGTAACTGAGATAAAATAAAACAAGCACATTTTGCTTGGCAGTACTCTTGTGGCAAAACATCTAAAGGAACTCAAGAGTCGTCGTTGTTATTTTCCTGGACACTGGCACTGCATTTCTTTTCCTAAAGAGCCTTAAAAATTACCTGCTGCAGATAAAAAAGTATGTGAATAAATTCTCATTCACTTGTACAACTGTATTATTGAGCTTTCTAGAAGAATAAGGTGAAGGAGATCTGAAGTTCAGAAAGGACACAGTCTTAGCATTCCACTATGTGTCTACATTGAAAGTGTTTGTGACCCCACCAGGCTCCTCTGTCCATGGAATTCTCCAAGCAAGAATACTAGAATGGGTAGCCATTCCCTTTTCCAGGGGATCTTCCCAATCCAGGGATCAAACTTGGATCTCTCACATTGCAGGCAGATTTCTTTACTGTCTGAGACACCCAGGAAACCTAAATAGCTTTAAAATATACTCAATTATTTTGAGACTTACTGGGTAAATGGTTTTTGTTATCTCTTCAAAAACAGCAACAAGGTCTTTGTTTTTCTGCTAATTTTACAAGTAATAGCCTGAACAGGGTTGTTGTTTTTTTTTTTTTTTTTTTTTTTTTTTTTTTTTTTTTTTTTTTTTAGCTATATGTAAGTTTGCATGTCTTGGAAGTGACACTGAGATCTTGTCACAGCAAATCTATCCAGCTAAGAAAAAGAGATAAAAGAATTCTTACAGAGATATGAAACACCGAATGTCACAGCAGTGATATACACCAGAGAGAATGAACCTCTGAAATGTTTTGTCCAGTAAGAGTTTTAAAGAGCATCAATAAAATGCTAATGAAAAGCCATCAGTTACACTGTGTTTCATATAAAAGGTTTGGCACATGTAACGTGCTTTTTATGAGACTACTCCTTAAAAACTAATCAAAGGTAATATATTTCCTTTCAGGTTCAAAGTGTGGGGAGAAGGAGATCATTGTAACTGAAGGTCACTTGGCAGCTAGACTGCATATCTCCCTAGGAAGCTGCCTTGTTCTGTTGCATTCCCATTCTCGCATTGTCTTCAGACTCTCCACCTCAGGGCTGTAGCCATACAACTCCATCATTTTCAATAGTGCTAACTGTGCCCACATTATTGGGCAGGCATCTAACCATTCTTTGCAGAGGAAAGAAACAGGAAAAAACAAAAGTTAATTGGCCACAAAGACTGCCTTCAAAGATCTTACACTTTGAGAGGCAAGATAAGATAGGTATGTCAGTCTTTGGGAATAGAAAAATTAAAAGAGATGATATCTTTGTGGGATGAGACTAGAAAAATCCGGTTATATCTAGGCAAAATTTTTAAACATAAATATAATTTATATTTCAAGATAGTGATTTTGATAGGTCAGCGGGTTTAATGAATCCCTCCCTACCTTTGATCTCATGGAGATCCTCCAGGCATTTCTTCTTTAGCATTGCTTACTTTCTTCTCATTTTCCTTTTCTAATAAACAAATCCATCTACCTGTTAATTGGAATTCCAGTCTATCCTGAGCTTATTTGGGTAACTAGTTGAATGATCTGCTTTGCCTTAATTTATTCTTTAATTCAATTAATATTAATTACATGCAATGGGAAGAATTTCACTGTAATAGAGACTAAGACAAGAGACAAAAGAAATAGAGTCCCTTTTCTCATGGAGATTGTATCCTCTGACATCCAATGATGTTGAAGATCATCTTTCGTTTTCATGTCTGTTCATATTATTACCTCTAAAATTCTTAAATTTCCCCATACTTAACACAACCTATGTGAAATTTTGTTGGTTTCCTACATGCAGTCCAGATAGGTAACGTGTTGAACTACAGCTTGCATGGGAAAAGGATTTATAAATACAGAAATGCAGCCATGATAGAACAGAATACTGAGTAGGCAGGAAAGCACAGAGTGGATGCCACCCACTCAGAGATGAATTATCTGGAGTACTTGAACTTGAATAGTAAAAAAAATTGTTTAGGACCAAGATCACTGATTACTATAACACAATACCAGGTTAAGTGATTAAGGAAAAGCCTTAAGTTCTTCAGGCTGTTAGAAAAGAACAAATGGATGAGATTTCAAATAAAGCAAGAAATATTTCATGAGACCATTTGCAAAAAGACTTGGACTGTCAAGGGCAAAGAATACGTGTTTTTCAAGTGAATCACGCTAAGGGGATTCTCAGCATAGTGATAATAGTAGGCCAAGATGCTCTTGAAAGCCAAGTGACTCTGCAGTCAAGGCTTCTCTAATAGTTCTAGAATCATAAATAAATCATTGACCTTTATGTCCTATCCAGTTAGCTGAAATTTCATCAAATAACTGAGCTGTGGTGTCACTTTTGTACGTGAAGCCAGATGTCAATGTATGACAATTTGAAAGAGTAGGAGAGATTTCTAAAGAGAATTAGGGAGTAGAGATCTGCAGGTATCAGGCAGGAAACAGTGTGTTCTTTGTATATATACATATATATGCATATATACAAAATTCTTTTATAATATATATAAAATTATTTTAAGTCTCTATTGAATTTGCTACAATGTTGCTTCTGTTTTATGTTTTGGTTTTTTGGCCAGGAGGCATGCAGGATCTTGGTGCTCAACCAAGGATCAAACCTGTGCCCTCTACATTGGAAGGTGGAGTTTTAACCACTGCATAGACAGGGAAGCCCTGAAACGATGCGTTCTTAAAATAAAATGACTTGAGTTTGGAGAGAGAGAACTTTAACATCATGAATGTTTCAGAACTCATTCTATCTTCATATGTGTTC
Source organism: Ovis canadensis (assembly GCF_042477335.2). Taxonomy (NCBI): domain Eukaryota; kingdom Metazoa; phylum Chordata; class Mammalia; order Artiodactyla; family Bovidae; genus Ovis; species Ovis canadensis. The sequence continues at coordinate 55,254,014 of NC_091247.1, forward strand.
AGATTAATAAATTTCCATCTCTCAAATGTTGCTTTCTTTTACTATGACTTTAATAACTAAATTAAACTCGTCTTTCATTTATATGGCATCATTTTGCACTTCATTTTTCTACATAAATGTCTACGTCTTTCTCTCAAATATCCCATTGCATATGTGGGACAACTTGATCCATAATCCTCTCAGCATTTAGAACAAAGCAAAGCTCCAAATAAGAAATAAATTCATATTTAATGTTTCATAGATCTGTGATGAGCGACATAGCTAACTCTCAGAAAGTCTCTATTGTGCCGGGACCCACAGATGAGTGGAACCCACAGCAGGAGCAGAACTGGAGCCAGTGGCCCACAGAGCTGAGAGGCCAGCAACGCTGGGCTATGGCAGCTGCCACAAGATTACAAACTGTGATGCTGGCCTGGAGTCAATTAGAAAAAGATGTTAGTCAAGGAGAAATGTGTTTTCTCTGTTATTTCTTGAACACCTGCACCTCCTAATTTAACATGATTTATCCAACTGAGTGGGCCACTTAGCAGGCCACAAAACCATGGCCAGCATCCAATATCCATGACCCCATTAAACCCTAATCAAGTGGGAGGAAATGGGAAGAAAGGGGTATGGTGTCATCTTTTTCTTTTATTCTTTCTAGACTCTTAGAGGCCAAAGAAAGTACATATTTGGAAACAACACAGATACAGATCAAATTATGTGTGTACAAATTAAACACACAATTTTGTGTTTAATTGACCAAATTAACACATGACAACCTATCTAATTTTATGTCAAATTTCTGGCAACCTCAAAGCTCTGGAAGAGGACTATCTGAAAGAGTAAAAGAGACAAACCTGACATTTTTGCAGTTTATGTAGCTTATGGAAGACTCACATACACTGTCTTCCTTGAGAGTCACAATAATGATATAAAGCTTTTAGATTATCAACATACACATTTTCCTCAAAAGGAGGCTAAGGCAAATATAGTGATAGGAATAATAATAATAACTCTCATTTAGCAAATTCTACAGAAACTCTATCAAACCTCACAAATGATGAGGTTATAGTTAAAATCATAGAAGTTCACTCTGTGCACGTAAGCCTTCTCAGTCATGTCTAACTCTACTGTCCCAAGGACTATAGCTTGCCAGGCTTCTCTGTCTGTGGGATTTCCCAAGCAAGAATACTGAAGTGGGTTGCCTTTTCCTCCTCCAGGAAATCTTCCTTACCCAGGGATTGAACCCACATCCCCTACACCTCCTGCACTGGCAGACAGGTTCTTTACTACCACACTGCCTTAGAAGCCCTACCTTTCACTCTGGGCTCAGGTTATCTTCTAAGGATTTAATCTCTTATAGTGCTCAAGATTATAACGCTCAAATGTATGCTTCTGAGAAAACTAATTCTGTGGTCATATAGAACAGAAGAGGATAGCAAAGACATTGTTGAGTTTTTTATTTACTATTGGATTCATAAACATTTTACTTCTCAAACCTTAAAATCTTAAAGTAATTAAAAGACAAGATAAGAGGGTTGGTACAAGCAAGACACTACTAACAATAAAAAGTCACAGTTAAGAATGAAGAAGGTGAAATTAAGAAATCACACACTTTTGCACACATACACACATAAATATAAATACTACAAAGAGAAAATCATGTGTCTTTTTAGTTGTAAACAAGCTGCTTCACATAGCATAATAATATATACACCTTGTCTTACCTCACATTGAAATAACTCACTCAAAATGATGACGCCAAGTCACTGATAAACATACAAACTGAGTCTGGAGTATTCCAGCTAAACAATCAAGTAATCGTGTTATAGAATTGAGATTTTCACTAAGAGTTCAGTTCAGTTCAGCTCAGAAGCTCAGTTATGTCCAACTCTTTGCAACCCCATGAACCGCAGCATGCCAGGCCTCCCTGTCCATCTGCAACAACAACAACAACAACAACAACAGAATAAGTATGTTTTTGATGGGCCTAGCTCTAGGTCTTTGGTAAAAGCACTAACATTACATGTAAATGACATGCAATTCATTTCAAACTAAGATTTTAAGAGCCAGTAAAATTAATTACAAAAATAAGAGTATATTAAAACAATTAACAATTAACAAGCAAGTTTATTAATGTCTCTTAATAATAGTAAAGATTAAGAACATAACAAAGATGCCAAAATTGATGATGGAGTGGAAGGAACAGTTTATGAACTTTCCATTGACAACTACACAGTTTGACAGCTCGTTAGGCAGTCCAGCTGGAAGAGGAAACCACTCCCATACCAGTTTGTAACCATCCAGTGAATCTCTCTGTTGTGGTCTGTTTCAAGAATAAAGGCACCCATTGATTGACTTTTCATATCCCTCCTGAATTGGTGAGTCCAAAGCATGTGTTGTTCATTTATTCAGATACACATTTCGAGTGACTCATGTATCCTGGGGAATATGACAGTTCGGTGGGATAAAAAGATAAATAAGATTTTAACCTAGCTTTCTAGGTATGTCTTCTCCATACAATGAAAATATATTCTTTTCAATCTACTGAAACCACCCGCATTATTAACAGGCTTGAAATATTTGCAAAGGGGTGGCATTATTTTATGTTATTAACTTCCTTAAGTAAAATAAAAATATTAATAATAACAAAAGCAAAGCATCTGTATACAGAATCTTCAGTGTTCTTTTTTTAATATAGTTACATAATTTAGTTATAAAACAGGATGTGAAAGGGCAGGGGCAACAGGGTTTTCTGGGTAGCCAGAAGGGGAAGGGTGAGAAGAGCAAGAAATGGAAATGCTGGCCTATGAGGGGTACAGTTAGCAAACAAAGAGGAGCAGAGGGCACCAAAGATGCACTTCATTGGCTTCATTTTTTTTTTTAAGGCTCTGGAATAATGTGCAACTGAGATTTAATTGCTTTTCACTTGAAATGCCAAGAAACTCTGAAAATGGAGGCACTGCCTTTCCATGTATATACCAACTTAAAAACTTCATGGAATATTAAAAAGAACTCAAGAGATAAACCTGAAATTCAACCTTAGTTGCTGTACTTTCTAAACTGGTAACCTTGGGCAAAATACATAATGTTTTTTCAAGTTTCAAAAATTAGTTACACCATGTTAATAACATTCTACTATTCATGGAGACTTATGACACATCAGACACTGTTCTGAGCATTGTAACTATATCAGTTTATTCTTTCTTGCAGTATCCCTTAAAAGTATTACTATTATTAATACTATTTTACAGAAAAAAAGAAACTAAGTCACAATGTTCTTAAAGAAATCACCTAAGGCCACAAAACTAGGGATTATCACAGACAAAATGAAATGTCAAGACCTTTGGCTTCATTTTGCTCTAGATAAAAAATGATAACTTGCAATTAATTTAATGACAACTGATAATCATCAAATTAACAATAGTTCTTTTCAAAATTATTATATTGGCCGAGCTGTTATTTCTCAAGATTGATCAGATAACTCAAGTCACAGATATTTTCCACATAAGATGCATCATATAAATCAGACTTGGTTTATCATCAGCATTTATAAAACTAGATTTAGATGAGAACTAGGTCTATGGACATGTGTATGGTCTTCATTTAGCAAATGTTTAGCCTTCCCTAATTATTAAAATATCAGGACAGTGAGAATATCCACAGGCTGGCTCCTTTAAAACTCTTGTTCTAACCACTTCAGTGGTTGACAATGCTACTCCAACAATAATGAGATACCATTGTTCACATATTGGAATGACTAAAACCCAAAATACTAACAAAACCAAGTGCTGACAAAGATGTTGAGCAACAGGAACTCTCATTGATTACTAGGACAGAGGTAAAATGATACAGCCACTATGGAAGATGGCTGGCTACCTTCTTACAATGTGAAACACAGGCTTACTATAGAATCCAGTAATCATATTCCAAGTGAATGACAAACTTATCTTCACATAAATCTCTCTAAATGAATACTTGTATTAGCGTTAATCATAATTGCCAAAGATTGGAACCATTAAAATATCCTTCAGTAAGTGTATGAAGAAACAAATTGTAGTTCCTTCATTTAATGAAATTATTACATGATAAAAAGAAAATTAGCTATGAAACCACTAATAAACATGGAAGAAGTTGTATGCTTATTGTTGAATTATTCAGTCACTCAGCCACATCTAACTCTTTGTGACCCCATGGACTGCAGCACACCAGGCTTCCCTGTCCTTCACTATCTCCTGAAGTTTTCTCAAACGTATATGTCCATTGAGTCAGTGATGCCATCCAACCATTTTATTGAGAAGATTATCCATCTGCTCCACCATAATGTTGAGTAGAAGTTAATCTGAAAAAGGCTACATATTATATGATTCTAACTTTGTATTATATTAAAAAATGCAAAGCTACAGAGAAAATAGAAAGATCAAAGTTTCCCTGGGGCTTAAGGGAATGGGTAGAGAGATGAATTGGCAGGATATAGAACATTTTTAGCTTGGGAAGATTATTTTGTATGACAGCATGATGATGGATAAATGCCATTATGCATGTTTCAGAACCTATAGAATGTACAACAAAAAATTCTAACTCTAATGTAAATTATAAACTTTAGTTGATATAAATGTATTCAGCAAGATGTAATAAATGTATCACACTAATGGACATGGAACAAGAGAATGGTTCCAAATAGGAAAAGGAGTACATCAAGGTTGTATATTGCCACCCTACTTATTTAACTTGTATGTAGAGTACATCGTGAGAAACGCTGGGCTAGAAGAAGCACAAGCTGGAATCAAGATTGCTGGGAGAAATATCAATAACCTCAGACATGCAGATGACCCTACCCTTATGGCAAAAGTCAAGAAGAACTAAAGAGCCTCTTGTTGAAAGTGAAAGAGGAGAGTGAAAAAGTTGACTTAAAGCTCAACATTCAGAAAACGAAGATCATGGCATCCGGTCCCATTACTTCACTGCAAGTGGATGGGGAAACAGTGGAAACAGTGGCTGACTTTATTTATTGGGGCTCCAAAATCACTGCAGACGGTGATTGCAGCCATTAAATAAAAAGACACTTACTCCTTGGAAGGAATGTTATGTCCAACCTAGACAGCATATTAAAAAACAGAGACATTACTTTGCCAACAAAGGTCCATCTAGTCAAGGCTATGGTTTTTCAAGTGGTCGTGTATGGATGTGAGAATTGGACTATAAAGAAAACTGAGCACAGAAGAATTGATGCTTTTGAAGTGTGGTGTTGAAGACTCTTGAGAGTCCCTTGGACTGCAAGGAGATCCAACCAGTGTATCCTAAAGGGGATCAGTCCTGGGTTTTCATTGATAGGACTGATGTTGAAGCTGAAACTCCAATACATTGGCCACCTGATGTGAAGAGCTGACTCATTTGAAAACACCCTGATGCTGGGAAAGATTGAGGGCAGGAGGATAAGGGAACGACAGAGGGGAGATGGTTGTGTGGCATCACCGACTCAATGGGCATGGGTTTGGGTGAATGCCAGGAGATGGTGATGGACAGGGAGGCCTGGAGTGCTGTGGTTCATGGGGTTGCAAAGAGTCGCACACGACTGAGCAACTTAACTGAACTGAACTGAATGCAAGTTGTTAATAATAGGAGGAAATTTAGGGATAAAGTAGAGATGAAATCTATGGGAACTCTGCACTTATTGTACAATTTTTCTATAAAGCTAAGACTGCTGAAATACAAAATTAATTTTATATTTAATTTATTTATTAATATTTAATTATAGAAAGTCTACATTTTAGCGTTTTGAGGAGTAAATGAAGTAAAGTTGTGTAAGATACTGAACCCAATTCCTTGTAAAAACTGCAAGGAAGGAGATCTACAGAGATTACTATACATTTTTATAATTACCATCAAAGATAATCTCAAACTTATCTTCATGATGCAGTTTTACTAATTGTTTCTTTAACAGTCCAGCTGTGTTTACCTGAAATCTCTGGATGGTGAACTTTTCTAGAGCTAACTGTACTTTATGTAAAATAAAAGTTTATTTTCCACTTAACATAATCTTAGTCCCAGAAATAGTATAATTCTTTAGAGAAAAGCTTTCAAGAGAGTCATCAAATGAATTTCCCTCTTTTCAAATATGATTGTATGTAAATTGAATACACACATTGTCAATAAAATTTTTTTAGTGTTATGATGGTCACTGAAAGAGTCCATTTTCAGGACTTTGTGGAACTGGCAAGATGTGTTCAAAGGATAATGAAATTAGACTCTTTAGTAAACAAACATGTAACTCAATTCTGTATATACTCAATAAAACCATTTAAAAATATAGGACTGTAATAATTTCTCATCAAAATTTTAAAACTATATATTTCATGTTTAGGATTAGCATTTTTTTAAGCAAGGAAGAAAAAGAAAGACAAACTGTTTTCTAAATGCTGAACTCTTTCTAAAGAGTTTAGTGAAGAAAACTGGAAGATATAAAATTGTGCTTGATTTTTGTCTCCTCTATGAAAAGCTTACTGTTTAATAAATCTCTTTTTCTCCTCAGATTTGGGATGCTAAGTGCAAGAATAATCCAATGTTACAGGTAAAATTAGCTAATCTAGGAGCCTTAGAACCAATTATATCATTAGCAGGGAGTTTTAGCTCGCACAGTCATGAGTAGAAGGAACTTCAAACATGATTACTGAACACCAAAATGACCTCACCAACATCAGTCTTTCTCATCTGTCAACTCAGATCTCATACTCCAACTCTGTAACTGGTGATGAGCTCTGTTCTTTGCAGGGAGTCCTCTCTGGATGTTCAAACTAAAACAAAAGTGATCACTTGTAAAATTCAAAATATGTATGGCAAAACCAATACAATATTGTAAAGTAATTAGCCTCTAATTAAAATAAATAAATCTATATTTTAAAAATATCATAAAAGAATAAGCAAATCACATTTGCAAGAGAAATAAGACAGCACAATTCTTAACGTTCAGAATAAAGAAAACGTTGGAATCCACAGGATTCCAATGTGAAAATCATCATTGATGAGCAAGACAAAAAAAAAAAAAAGAAATCATAGAGCTGTTCCTTTATGGCATCAGGTTAAGAAACATTCAATTTAAGCAGTTATACATGGGACCAGAATTACATGATCCTGGTGCAATTTTCTCATAGTCAACTCAGTCCCTGCTTTACAATTAAGAGTATCTCAAATGGCAATCCCCTTTTTTCTTTGTTTATTGTTTTTTGAGGTTTTTATTTCGAGGGTGGGGATATGTGTTGGTGAGGTAGATGGACAACATGGGTAATGGGGGATTTGAGACATTTTAGAATTTAACAAAAAGTTTGGATCCTATGCTTTTTAACATGCTGTCTAGGTTTGTCATAGCTTGCTTTTCTTCCAAAGAGTAAGCATCTTTAATTTCATGGCTGCAGTTATCAGCAGCAGCCCAAGAAAATAGTCTGTCACTGTTTCCTCTTTTCACCACCTATTTGCAATGAAAAACAAATAAACAAACAAACAGAAACCTCCTCCATAAGCTTAGTGATAGATTTCCATCCTGCACACAGTTGACATAATGTCAAAGATGTCAGTCTGTATGTATGCTGGGACAGACCATTATTTCTCTTCAGTCTCCTTAGGCTGTGGTCTAAGGATAAATTTTTCTGTGTGGTAATTTGGAAACTAGTCAAGGAGATTCTAAAAAAACCCATCAAGTTATAATTACCTGAAAAGCTTTTAAGAATAGGTCCTGTTTCCAGAGGGTCTAATATGATTGGTCTGGATGAGGTTGTAGGCATAAGGTTTATTAGAATTTTTGAGGGGCTTAACTATCCTGAGCAGTCACCTCTGTTGTCTCAAATACATATTCATTCAAGGGGGCATGGAAAATCCCAAGGCAAGACTCATCAATATCAACTGTATCAGCTTTGTTAGCAGTTAGAGGAAATTTTTAGTCTAAAATATGGTTTCTGTAGTTGGCATAAGATTTATAATGCATTCCCAGAACAAAGATCCTAGAGTTAAATAAAAAAATTGTGGTATGCAAACATATTTGAGAGAATAAAAGATTTCTCTATCCTAAGGTTTATCATCAAAGCAAGAGCATTTGCTTAATTTTTAGAATCAACATAGGAAAGAGTACAACAAAAGCTATTTATAATTTGCATATATTAGCAAGCATTTTTTCTTGTATTGAGCATAGTGATCCAATGTTATTCATAAGAATTGCTTTCATTTAATATTTTTGGGATATTTTGGGGCTTCCCTCAAGGCTCAGTAGTAAAGAATCCACCTGCCAATGCAGGAGACACAGGTTCGATCCGTGGTGGAGAAAAAAATCTCACATACTTCAGAGCAACTAAGCCCCTGTGCCACAACTATTGAGCCTGTGCTCTAAAGCCTGGAAGTTGCAACTACTGAATTCCATGTGCCCTATAGCCTGTGCTCCATAAGAGAAGCCATAGCAATAAGAAGCCCATGCACCACATCTCGAGAATAGACCCTGCTCTCTGCAACTAGAGAAAAGTCTACACAGCAACGAAGACCCAGAGCAGCCAAAAATAAATAAAGAAGTAAAATTATAAAATTAACAGGATATTTTGAATAACCACATTTAACTACTGAGTAAAATGTTTTGCTCAACATGAAGCTGATTTTCAGCATCTGAGATTCCTAGTACTTTTTTGCTTCTACACACGGGTCAGCAAGCTGACCCAGTAACCAGTAACCAACCAGTTACTGTTCCAGTAACCTATGTGACACATCGGGCCTACCGTCTATTTTGGTATGGGCCACATGTTATGATTTTTACATTTTTCAAATAGTTGAAAACAACTCAAAGGAAGAATAATGTTTCATGACATATGAAAATTATGTGAAACTGAAATCCCAGTACTCATAAATAAAGCTTTATCAGGACTCAGTCATGCTTATATAATATCTATCTATGTTACTTTCACACTACATAATACTTATAATACAGAACATATAGCCTTCAAAGTCTAAATATTTATTATCTAGGGTTCTACACACACACAAAGTTTGCAGATCCTTATTCTATACCTGGGGCTTTTCAGGGGGCGCTAGTATTGAAAAACCCACTTGCTAATACAGGACACTTAAGAGACTTGAGTTTAGTCATTGGGTCAGGAGGATCCCCTAGAGGAGGAAACAGAGCCTCACTCCAATATTCTTCTCTGGAGGAGTCTATGGACAGAGGAGCTTGGCAGGCTACAGTCCATGGGGGCACAAAGAGTTGAACATGACTGAAAGTCTCAGAACATGCACACATGCTATGTATTAAATATTTTAAAATCATATTGAAGCATTAAAGATAATGTATCTAACCAAGTGCCAGAGATTATCATACTAAGTGATTGGAGTCAGATAGAGAAACATAAATATCACTTACATGTGGAATCTAGAAAAATTTATACAAATGAATTATTTCCAAAACAGAAAGAAATTCACAAGTATAGGAAATAAACTTGTGATTACCAAAGGAGGATGAGAAGAGAGGTAAATTAGGAGATTGAGATTAACATATACACACTATTATATATAAAATAGGTAACCAAAGCATAGCCCAGAGAATGGTACTTAATATTTTACAATAACTTCTCCCAAGTGGCTCAGTGGTAAAGAATCCTCCTGCAATGCTGAAAATGCAGGTTTAATCCCTGGATACAGAAAATCCCCTGGAGAAAGGTATGGCAATCCCCTCCAGAATTCTTGCTGGGAGAATCCCATGAACAGAGGAGCCTGGCAGGCTATTGTCCATAGGGCTGTAAAGACTCCATCTGTGGTAGTCCATTTATCTTTGCCTGAAATTGTTTTCTTTGGCCATATTCCCCAAATCTATTCTATTCAAGAATTATTTCTATATTTTCCCTCATCTTTTCTCATTCATTTTTTTAATCTTCTTCTCTCTTCTGGTTTCCTTGGGGGCAGAGGTGAGTACCTCAGATGTTGAAGGATATGATAATCAAATTATTCAATAAATAATCATGTTACAGTGCTTGATGTGTATCCTTTGTATGTGTTCTTGCAAAATCTATATTGCTTTGACTGTATTTTTATATTTATATAGGTGATAATGTATGATAATGTTTTCACATGGTAATTTGCTTTTACTGCTAACATCTAGAATATCATTGTTCTTAATTTCTTCACATTTTTCTCATATTAGGCTATTTTATATATTTCTTCTTTTTTTTTTCCTGTACACTCTCACAGTGATGGGCACTAACCTGGACTGCTTCCAGCTCCCAGACACAAATAGCACTGTAAGTAATATCCTTCTATGTGCTTTTTATGAATTCAAGTGAAAATTTATTTTACTTACATCCTCAAAACAAAAATTCTATTATCATAGAACATCTTATACTAAATTTGTTCAGATACCATCAAGTCAGTGTCAACAATAACTACACTGATATGTATTCCCATCAGCAGAGTATAAATATCTCAAGAACTTAAGGATTTACTTTCTAGAGTAAACATGAAGCACCAGTTACATGGTCTTGTGCTGAGGTATAACTGTAATGCTTGCTAATCTCTCAATTTCTCATTTTCATTAATTACAACTTGCATTTTAATATTATTACATCTTTAGTGTGTGGCACAATAATATATTTATTATAGCAATGAATTATCTAAATCAACCTTTTTTAATATATAAAATAAAATTTATATATTTCCTTACTTACCAAAGAGTTTTAACTTTAATAAACGATGTGGCATGCAGAATAATGCCCCAAGATAACTGTATACTAATCCTAGGAATCTGTAAATATGTTGTAATATGTTATGTAAAAAATGAGAATCAAGTTTTCAGAAGGAATTAAGGTTGTTAGTTAGCTCCTCTTATATATGGATAGTATTGTAAAATATCTGAGTGGGTCCAAAGTAATCATAATGGTCCCTAAATGTACAAGAGGAAAGCAGAAAAGTCAGTTAGATTCAAATATAATGATGGCTTTATTGTCAGCATGATACACTGTAGGAAGGATTTCACTGATTATTGCTGATTTTGAAAATTAATCAAGACCGCCATGAGCCAAGGAATAAAATCAGCCTCTAGCAGCCTAGAAGGACAAGAAAACTATACTCCCTATCATAGGATGGATAGTGATTTCCTCAAATTTATTGTTGTTTTTTAGTTGCTAAGCCGTTATCTGACTCTTGTGTGATGCTGCTGTAAAAGAGTGAGACACAATTTAACCCACCAGTCTCCTCTGTCCATGAGATTTCTGTAGCCCACCAGGATCTTCGGTCCATGGGATTTCTCAGGCAAGAATACTGGAGTGGGTTGCCATTTCCTTCTCCAGGGCATCTTCCTGATCCAGGCGTCAAACCCGAGTCTCATGAATTGCAAGCAGATTCTTTACAACTGAGCCACCAGGGAAGCCATTTTCCTCAGACGTTCATGTCTTAATTAGGAAACCTGTGAATATGTTAAATTCCATGATAAAAAGGGACTCTTTAGATGTTATTAGAGTAAGAATTTTGAGTTTAATTAATCTGTGATTATCTGATTGGGCCAATGTAATCACCACTTCAGTTCACTTGCTCAGGTGTGTCCGACTCTTTGTGACTCCATGGACTGCAGCACTCCAGGACTCCCTGCAGTCCATCACTAACTCCCGTAGCCTAATCAAACATATGCCCATCGAGTTGGTGATGGACTCTGTCCATCTCATCCTCTGTCATCCACTTCTACTTTTGCCTTCAGTCTTTCCCAGTATCAGGGCCTTTACCAAAGAGTCAGTTCTTTGCATGAGATGGCCAAAGTATTGGAGCTTCAGCTTCAGCATCAGTCCTTCCAAAGAATATTCAGGACTGATTTTACTTAGGATTGACTGGATTGGTCTCCTTGAAGTCCAAGGGATTCTTAACAGTTTTTCCAACACCACAGTTCAAAAGCATCAATTCTTTGGCACTCAGCTTTCTTTACTGTCCAAATCTCAGATCCATACATGACTACCAGAAAAACGATAGCTTTGACTAGATGGACCTTTGTCAGCAAAATAATGTCTCTGCTTTTGAATATGCTGTTTGTCAAAGCTTTCCTTCAAAGGAGAGAGCGTCTTTTAATTTCATGGCTGTGGTCACCATCTGCAGTAATTTTGTAGCCCAAGAAAATAAAGTCTGTCACTGTTTCTATTGTTTCCCCACCTATTTGCCATAAAGACATGGGACCAAATGTCATGATCTTTGTTTTTTGATTGTTGAGTTTTAAGCCAGCTTTTTCACTCTCCTCTTTCACTTTCATCATGAGGCTCTTCAGTTCCTCTTCCCTTTCTGCCATAAGAATGGTATCATCTGTGTATCTGAAGTTATTGATATTTCTCCCTGCAATCTTGATTCCAGCTTGTATTTTGTCCAGCCCAGCATTTCACATGATGTACTCTGCATATACATTAAATAAGTAGGGTGAGAATATACAGCCTTGATGTACTCCTTTCCCAGTTTGGAACCAGTGTATTGTTCCATGTACAGTTCTAACTATTGCTTCTTAATCTGCATACAGATTTCTCAGGAAGCAGGTAGGGTGGTGTGGTATTCCCATCTCTTGAAGAATTTTCCACAGTTTGTTGTGATCCACACAGTCAAAGGTTTTAGCATAATCAATGAAGTAGAAGATGTTTTTTTCTGGAACTCTCTTGCTTTTTCTGTGATCCAATGAATGTTGGAAATTTAATCTCTGATTCCTCTGCCTTCTCTAAATTCAGCTTGAATACCTGGATGTTCTTGGTTCCCATACTGTTGGAGCCTCAGTTGAAGAATTTTGAGCATTACTTTGCTAATGTGTGAGATTTGTGCAATTGTGCTGCAGTTTGAACATTCTTTGACATTGCCTTTCTTTGGGATTGGAATGAAAACCAACCTTTTCCAGTTCTATGGCCGCTGCTGAGTTTTCCAAATTTTCTGGCATGCTGAGTGCAGCACTTTGATAGTATCATATTTTAGGAATTGAAATAGTTAGCTGGAATCCCATCACCTCCACTAGCTTTGTTCATAGTGATGCTTCCTAAGGCCCATTTGACTTTGAATTCCACAATGTCTGGTTCTAAGTGATGGATCACACCATCGCAGTTATTCGGCTCATTAAGAGCTTTTTTGTATAGTTTTGTATATTCTTACCACCTTCCTTTTCTTATTATCTTCTGCTTCTGTTAGGTCCCTACCATTTCTGAAACACAATGGAGTTTACACTGTTGAATTTTAAAAACTGCTTAGAACGAATGCTTCCCTTTTCCTCTCATTTTCTCCCTTTTGAATAGGAATGTCTAAAATTCGTATCCAGTGTTAATTACATTTTAATTTTTAGTATTGATAATTTAATTTCTAGTTTCATAGGTTCAAAAACACATAGGAATTTTGCCCCAGGATGAGTTCTCTCTATACTCTCCTGATGAAATGTGGGTCTTTTGAGCTGATGACATTAAAATGAGATTTCTGATTCGGAAGCATTGCTACAGTGGGATAAGACTTTGGTGTGTGGCAAGTGTATTTTTTTTCATGTGTGATAACCAGTGATCTTTGTGGCACAGATGACAGGCTGCAGTAAGTTGAATAGTGGTGACCCTAAGTTTCTTTATTCTCATCCCAGAAATGTAATATATAACCTTACTTAGTGAACATTAAAGATATGCTTAAAAATCTTGAAATTAGGTTTACCCTGGATTAACAGGGTGAGCTCAATATAAATGAAAGAGTCTTTATAAGAGGATGACAGGAGGATCAGAGCAGTAATAAATGTGATAATAGAAGCAAGATGTTGGAGTAATATTAAGATGGGATGATGATACAAGGAATCAAAATGACCTTTAGAAACTGAAAAAAAGTAAATGGATTCTTCTCTAAGTGAAAATGAAAGTCTCTCAGTCATGTCCGACTCTTTGCCACCCCATGGACTGTATAGTCCATGGGATTCTCCAGGCAAGAATACTGGAGTGGGTAGCCTTTCCCTGCTCCAGGGGATCTTCCCAACCCAGGGAATGAACCCAGGTCTCCCACATTGCAGGCAGATTCTTTAGCAGCTGATCCCCGAGGGAAGCCCATTCTTCTCTAAAGTCCTTCAGAAAGGATTACAACGTTGCTGACATATTAAGTCCAGTGAGCCCTATTTTCGATTTATAACTTACAGAAGTATAAGATGATAAATTTGTGATATTTTAGTTTACTAAGTTGATGGTAATTTGTTACAGCAACAATAGAAAACTAACATAAAAAATGACAGTTTTGATGTTGGAAAAACCCTTGGATTTCCCAGAATCTTTGAATGAACAACTTAAAAGAGGGATTGTTTGAGGATATTTTTATCTATATATTGAATTGCAGAGCAGGATCACATCCAAGTTCAGCTATTATGAAGCTTGTCTGAGTTGATATATGTTTGCAACAGAGTGCTTTGAAAGTAAGTGAAAGCTGGCAGAGATACCTTAGCATCTGGGAAATTCTACAAACTGTGATAATCTGATAAAATAGATAGATGGTAAATTTCTGAAGAAATGCAAACATAATCTTATAATAGTAAGATTCCAGCATCTGAAACAGTGCCTGGCATCTGGTGGTCAAAAAATATTTATCAAATAAATGTCATCAAATCACCTGCTCTTCCCAGAGATATTGTGTTGTTTCTTATCTTCAAGTGCTTCTCTTTCTGTTATCCTCTGTCAGAGATGGCCTCCATTCTCTTCTTAACTCCTGAGTCACTACCTTTCAGATATCTTTTGTATCATATCAGATGTATTTTCCCTGCAAGCTTTTGCTATTGCTCTTTGTATAATCATAGTAGTCTGTGTGTATTTTTGTAATAATATTAAAAATTATTTTTTTAATATTACAGATTCCTGTGTTTGTCTCCTACACCACAAGGTGATTTTTTCTTGGTGAGCAATCTTTTGTATTTATTTCTATATTCCATGCATTTCTTCACAATGGGAAGAACTCAGAGCTTATGAATGCATATAAGAAATTAACAAATTATTATGTAAATTAAAGTGTAAAAGGATAAGCCCAAATACTTGTATATATGAGGGAAAATAATTTCCAGGTCTTTCCCCTATTTGTTTCCCATTTTTTTACCATAGCTGTTTAAAAGATTCCAATGACCTATTTCCTTTTCTTCAATTGAGATATGATGGCATATAACATTGCATAAGTTTAAGGTGTACAATATGTTGATTTGCTACATTTGGACACTGCAATACAATTGCCACCGTAGCACTGGCTAACGTCTCCAATTTTTATCATGTCACATAATTGTCACATAATTATCACTTCTTTTTCTGAGGCAGAAATATTAAAGATCTAGTTTCTTAATGATTCTGAGGTATACAATAGAGTTTCTCAGAAGTAAATACAGTTTCCCCCTTACAGATGTTATTATTATAAAATAATTAGAAGATTTTAAAAATATGCATGCACTGTCTAAACACATGAGACTCTTTAGGTGAGTAGTTGGTGATGACATGCTCTTCAGACTAACAGGAGTTGATTCCAGAAGCAAACCTTGGACTCAAAAGTCATCTATGGAAGCTATGCATTGATCAGTGCTTCAAAGTTGATATTTCTCATGCTATCCATAAAATAGCCCTGTCTTAGTTTTTTTTGTCTGTTGTAACAGAATCACATAAACAGAGTGATTCAGAAGCAACAGGAGTTTATTTTTAATATTCTGGAGATTGGGAAGCCTAAGACAGGGTCACCAGCAGATTCAGTGTCTGATGAAGACCCACTTCTTACTTCAGAGTTGGCTGTCTTCTCATTGTAATGTCAGAGGAAAGTATTCTTCTATTTTTAAATAGAAGGTCTATTTTATAAGAACATTCTCCAATACTTCGGCCACATGATACGAAGAGCTGACTTACTGGAAAAAGATCCTGATGCTGGGAAGGATTGAGGACAGGAGGAGAAAGGGGTTAGAGGATGAGATGGTTGGATGGCATCATCTATTCAATGAACATCAACTTGGGCAGACGCTGGGAGATGGTTCGGGACAGGAAGGACTGGTGTGCTGCAGTTCATGTGGCTGCATAGATTCAGATATGACTTGGCAACTGAACAACAACATTCCCATTTATTTGGACCCTCCTTCATAACATAATAACCTTCCAAATTCTTTACTTTCCAGTTTCATCATATTAAAGATTAGATTCTAACATAAAATTTGGTGGAGAGGGAAGTGAAACTTAAAACTTCAGTCTACATCAAGCTCCCTTATTTTGTTCTGATTTTATTCTCTGAAATCTTAAGTTGATAGAATCAGGATTTAGAAGTAAAAGTTTGCGCATGAAGTTGGAAAGATCAGAATAATCAATGATGGCTGGAGAGAAAAGAATCCCTGAAGTTAAAAAGGAAAATAGAAATCAGAAGCATGAATCTTGGAGCCATTAACACAAACAAAAAATCTTATTTTAATAGATTTCCCCAAATAGTATAGCAATTAAGAAAGTTACAATAACTATTATAAATAAGATAGCAACATACAGTTAAACTGCCTGTTTATAAAAGCTTTAAGTAAAAATCTTACCAATAAAAACTAAACAGTTAAGTAGCATATACTTTTAATTTCATAAGAAATATTGTTTAATAGCACCACAAAAGCATTGTTTAACTCAATAAATAGCCATTAATATGATATATTTACTTACAGATTTTTTTTCAGAGGTATACATTTTCTCTACCCTGTTAAATACAATATGATGACCCTAAATAGCATTATTGTTTTTCCCATGAGATATTGATGAGCTTGAATATACATTAGCAACCTTTCTAACATTATTTACACAATTACCAACATTTCAAATGTCCTTTGAGTCAGCTTTCCCATCTTGCTGTCCCCCTCAAATAGTGAAAGTAATAAAATATTTAATATATATTTATTTTATGGGTCATTTTTAATCTTTTAAAAAAGTATACTTTCCCAAAAGCTGTTATAGTGTGTCCCACATTAAGATATTTATTTATTTACCAGAACAATTTGGTAGTTGATTTGAATTTATCATGGCTCCAAAACCTTGAAAATATATTTTACTTCTGTGGTTCTAGTCTTTCATTTACAGAAGGAAGTGGCTGCTCTAGATTAGTGGGTTTCACCTGTAATTCTAACATCCCATGATTCAGTTTGGCTTTTAACCAGAGAATATTCCATCTTATGAAAGAAAACCCAAAATAAAGAAAAATCTCTCAATTCAGACCAATGATGGTCTGAAGAAAGAGCATCCAATCTCCTGCCTCATCCTTAACATTCAGGGTTATGTAATTATAAATATAGATGGTCAAGCTCATCAGTGCTTGCTAGTTACTGGTGCTACCCTTTCTACATTAAACACTGACAGTCTCCCTCAGGTACCTTTGCTAAACCTCTTCCTCTGACTAAATATACCACAGAGATTATACCTATCTCCCATCTTTTAAATGTAATCTTTCTGCCCTTGCTGGAAAAATATGAAAATCAAAGAACACAACCCTTTCTGCCTGTGATACCACCTCTGTGAATTTAATAAGGAGATATTTGCTCACAAATGGAATAATAATATTAGATGTCCATTAGATGGACTATTTATTGAGGTTCCAGAAGATGTCTCTATTTCTAATCAAGTTGTGTATTCTCTGGATGTACCTTTGCCTTATTTACTATATTTGATGAAAACCTGATAAAGCTTTTGACACCAGAGCTGATACTCTGTAGTCCAGAGATTCTTCTGACATGGTAATGGTAGTTGAACCAAAGAATGTCAAGTATCCTTTCAAAAACCATCCACATAAAGGACAAGATCCTCAAATCAGAGCATACTTCCCCTTCTTTTTATTATAAAATTTTAACATTCCCCTGCCTGCCACCAAATCTGTCAAATGCAAATGATGTTGACTTACTCCTTTGCTATGAACAAATAGTTTCTATTTGTTCTCATGGGCTCCCCAGGTGGCACAATGGTAAAGAGTCAGCCTGCCAATCCAGGAGACATAGGAGGTGTGGGTTCAGTCTCTGAGTCGGGAAAATCCCCTTGAGTAGGAAGTGGCAACCTATCCCAGTGTTCTTGCCTGGAAAATCCCATGGACAGTGGAGCCTGGTGGCCTACATTCCTTGGAGTTGCAAAAAGTCAGACACGACTGAGTGACTGAGTATGCACATAATGCATGCACACATTTTTTCTCATTTGGATCACTTTTATTTATTATAACATAACTAAAGTTGACTTATATGGAAAGACATCTTCAATCAGAAGCTATAAGTAGAAAATTTATTTCAAAGCTTTTGAAAGGACAGCTAACAGAAAGAAACTCTCTGTCTGCTGGACTGGGTGTCTGAATGGAAGTATTGTGTAAACAATTCATCTTTTTTTAGTAAAGATGGTGGAGTAGAAAGATGTACACTCATCTGCAAGAACACCAAAATTGCAACTAACTGCTGAACAACCATCAATAGGAGAATGTTGGATCACACAAAGAAAAAAAAAAAAAACCCACATCCAAGGGCAAGGGAGGAGCCCCAGGGAGATGGTAGGAAGGGTAAAATCAAATTTAGAATCAAATTCCATATCCTAGAGACACTCAGAGGGCTCAAACAAAACCTTATGAGCACCAGGACCCAGGGATCCCACAAAAGACTGAGCCAGACCTGCTTTTGAGTTTTGAGTGTCTCCTGTGGAGGCAAAGGTCAGCAGTGGCCTGCTATGGGGACAGGGGCTCTGACTGAAGCAGACCTGGGAGGAGCCAAGTGTCAGCCCCACCACAGAACCACCAACCAGACGACCTAGAAATTGGAGAACAAATATACCAAAGAAGCTTTCACACTGTGCAAAAGTTCTAAGGCCCACAGCAGATTTCCCAACCTGAAGATCCTACAAAGGGACTGAGAACCCCCAGGGAATCCGAATTTGAGTGTCAGTGGGATTTGATTACAGAACTTCCACAGGACTGGGGAATGGCACAAACAAAACCTTGTGCATACCAGGACCCAAGATAAAGGAGCAGTGACCCCACAAGAGACTAAATCAGACTTGCCTGTGAGTGCCCAGAAGTCTCCATTGGCAGAGTGGGTTGATAGTAGCCTGCTGTGGGATCAGGGGCTCTGATTAGAACAGTCCTGGGAGCTGCGATGTGCTGGCATAAGTACTTTTGAAGGAGGTCACCATTACTGCCATTAACCTTACCATAGTTTGGCCTCAGGCCAAACTACAGGGAGGGTACACAGACAAACCCACCAACAGAAAATTGGATTAAAGAGTTACTGAGTATGGCCATCAGAGCAAGACCCAGATTCCCCCACAGCCAGTCCCTCCCATTGGGAAGCTTTCAAAAGCCTCTTAATCCTTATCCATCAGAAGGCAGACAAATAAAAACACAGAGGCAGAAAACTAACCAAACTGGTCACGTGGATCACAGGCTTGTCTAACTCAATGAAATTATGAACCATGCCATGTAGGGCCACCCAAGATGGACAGGTCATGGTGGAGAGTTCTGACAAAATGTAAACCCCTTCAGTATTCTTGCCTTGAGAACCCCACGACCAGTATGAAGAGGGGGAAAAAAAAGATATGACATGGAAAGATGAACTACTGAGGTCAGAAGGTGCCCAATATGCTACTAGAGAAGAGTGGAGAAATGCACCAGAAAGAATGAAGAGTCTGAGCCAAAACAAAATAAATGCCCAGTTTTGGATATGACTGGTGATGTAAGTGAAGTCAGATACTATAAAGAACAATATTGATTAGGAACATGGAATGTTAGTTTCATGAATCAAGATAAATTGGAAGTGGCCAGACAGGAGATAGCAAGAGTGAACATCAACATTTTAGGAATCAGTGAACTAAAATGGACCGGAATGGGTAAATTTAATTCAGATGATCATTCTGTCTACTACTGTGGGCAAGAATCCCTTAGAAAAAATGGAGTAACCTGTATAGTCAACAAAAGAGTCCAAAATGCAGTACTTGGATACAATCTCAAAAAAATGACAGAATGATCCCAGCTCATTTCCAAGGCAAACGATTCAGTATCACAGTAATCCAAGTTTATGCCCCCAATCCCTAATGCCAAAGAAGCTGAATTTGACCCGTTCTATGAATCTCTATAGACGATCTAGAACTAACATCAATAAAAAGATGTCCTTTTCATCGTAGGGGACTGGAATGCAAAAGTAGAAAGTCAAAAGCTACCTGGAGTAACAAGCAAGTTTGACCTTGGAGTACAAAATGAAGCAAGGTGAAGGCTAACAAAGTTTTGCCAAGAGAACACAATGGTCATAGCAAACACTCTCTTCCAACAATACAAGACATGACTCTACACATCGACATCATCAGATGGTCAATACTGAAATCAGATTGATTATATTCTTTGCAGTCAAAGATAGAGAAGATCTATACAGTTTGCGAGGGTGGGGAAGACCAGAGACTGTCTGTGGCTCAGACCATGAACCTCTTATTGGCAAATTCAGACTGAAATTGAAGAAAGTAGCAAAAACCATTAGAACATTCAGATATGACCTAAATTAAATCCCTTGGGATTATACAGTGGAAGAGACAAATAGATTCAAGGGATTAGATCTGAAAGACAGAGAGCCTGAAGAACTATGGACAGACATTTGTAACATTGAGGTTGTAATCAAAACCATCCCCAAGAAAAAGAAATGAACAAAGGCAAAATGGTTGTCTGAAGAGGCCTTACAAATTGCTAAGAAAAGAAGACGAGCAAAAATCAAAGGAGGAAAGGAAATATATATATCCATCTAAATGCAGAGTTCCAAAAAATAGCAAGGAAAAATAAGAAAGCCTTCCTAAGTGATCAGCACAAAGAAATAGGGGGGAAAACAGAAGGGGAAATATTAGAGATCTCTTCAGCAAGATTGGAAATACCAAGGGAACATCTCATGCAAAGATGGGCACAATAAGGGCAGAAATGATATAGACCTAACAGAAGCAGAAGATATTAAGAGAAAGCAGCAAGAATACACAGAAAAACTACCCAAAAAAGATCTTAATGATGCAGATAAGCACAATAATGTGATCACTCACCTAGAGCCAGACATCCTGGAGTGTGAAGTCAAGTGCACCTTAAGAAGCATCACTACAAACATAGCTAGAGGAGAAGATGAAATTCCAGATGAGCTATTTCAAATCATAAAAGATGATACTGTGAAAGTGCATCATAGCACTCACTATTCCAGCAAATTTGGAAAGTCAGCAGTAACCACAAGACAGGAAAAGTTAAGTTTTCATTCCAATCCCAAAGAAAGGCAATGCCAAAGAAAGTTCAAACTACAGCACAATTGCACTCATCTCACATGTTAGCAAAGTAATTCTCAAAATCCTCCAAGCTGAGCTTCAGTAGTATGTGAACTGAGAACTTTCAGATGTTCAAGCTGGATAAAGAAAAGTTAGAGGAACCAGAGATCAATTTGCCAACATCTGTTGGATTGTAGAAAAAGTAAGAGAATTCCAGAAAAACATCTACTTCTGCTTAATTAACTATGCTAAAGCCTTTGACTGTGTGTATCACAACAAACTGTGGAAAATTCTTCAAGAGGTGGGAATAACAAGGCCACCTACCTGCCCCCTGAGAAATCTATATGCAGGTCAAGAAGCAACAGTTAGAACCAGACATGGAACAACGGACTGCTTCCAAATCGGTGAAAGAATGAATCAAGGCTGTATATTGTCACCTTGCTTATTTAACTTACATGTAGAGTACATCATGCAAAATGTTGGACTGGATGAAGCACACCTGGAATCAAGATTTCAGGGAGAAATATCAGTAATCTCTAATATGCAGATGACATCACCATTATGGCAGAAAGAGAAGAGGAGCTAAAGAGCCTCTTGATGAAAGTGAAAGAGGAGAGTGAACAACCTGGCTTAAAACTCAACATTTAAAAATCAAAGATCATGGCCTCTGAGCCCATCACTTCATGGCAAATGGATGGGGAAACAATAGAAACAGTGCAGACTTTATTTAATGGGCTCCAAAATTACTTCAGATGGTGACTGCAGCCATTAAATGAGAAGACACTTGCTCCTTGGAAGAAAAGCTATGACAAACCTAGACAGCATACTCAAAAGCAGAGACATTTCTTTGATGACAAATGTCCATCTAGTCAAAGCTATGGCTTTTCTAGTAGTCATGTATGGATGTGAGAGTTGGACTATAAAGAAAGCTAAGTCTAAAGAATCAACGCTTTTGAACTCTGGTGTTGGAGAAGACTCTTCAGAGTCCCTTGGACTGCAAGGAAATCAAACCAGTTAATCCTAAAGGAAATCAGTCCTGAATATTCATTGGAAGGGCAGGTGCTAAAGCTGAAGCTCCAATACTTTGGTTACCTGATGTGAAGAACTGACTCACTGAAAAAATGCTGTGCTGAGAAAGATTGAAGGTAGGAGGAGAAGGGGATGAGAGAGGATGAGATGTTTGGTAGCTTCACCAACTAGATAGATATGAGTTTGAGCAAGCTCTGGGAGGTTTTTTTTTTTGGACAGAGAAGTGTGGTGTGCTGCAGTCCATGGGATTGCAAATAGTTGGAGAGGACTGAATGACTGAACCGAACTGTCTGAAACAACCCATGAAAGAGAAAGTGTTAATCGCTCAATAGTATCTGACTCTTTGCAACCCCATGGATGGTAGCCCACAGGCTCCTCTGTTTATGGAATTCTCCAGGTAGGAATACTGTAGTGGGCTGCCATTTCCTTCACCACAGGATCTTCCCAACCCAAGGATTGAACCTGGGTCTCCTACATTACAGGCAGATTCTTTACCTTCTGAGCTACCAGGGAAGCTCCAAATAACCCATACTATGGGAATTGCAAGTATTTTCTGTAGAAGAGCTTGCAGCTGGTGTAAAGAAAGCTCAGAAGAAAATGAAAGGAAAGTTACTTTCAAATCCATGACAATCAATTTAGTAAACATCTAAAATAATGCAGTTTTGTTTAAACAGCTTATGCAACTTTAAAAGTGCCAGAATTTTACCGGCAAAAAGGAGGTTGCTCCCTATCCTGAAGGTAGACATCAGGAGCATACTACATACAACATAGGGAATAAGTCCTAGAATTTGTAAAATAAGTTTCATTTCTTTCATAATTTCTATGGTTTTAGACAGTCACATCTCTTTTTTGGACAAAGATTTCTGATTTGTAAAATGAGGAGGTTTAATTCAATGTCTATGAATACTTTCTCCATATGTCAATATACTAGTAAGAGCCCTTAGTGGCTCCATCAGCATGACGTGATGAGGTATAAGAGTTTCTGTAGACACTGTTCTTTCAAAAATATTTTTATGACCTGTAGACAAATCAGTTTGAGACAACCCTATTTTGCTTCACTTTAATTCATATAGCAGATATTAAAAAGGGAAGATTTTACCTTGTGCCTCTTCTAATTCAGAAAGGAAAGTAATTGGCAGTCCAATTATTTTAATATTGAAAGTTTGCATTGGCATACCAAACGCTCACTAGAATTTTAAATTTGTTGGAGCTTAACTTCATTCTCCAATCCCCATTCCCTAGCTTAGAGATGGGTTTTCGTTTTTTTCCTCTCTAAACTCTCTATTCAAATGTTAAGTACAGCTATCAAAATAGATAAAGCACTGAGAATATCATCTTACAGAATTCAGAATTCCCTAAATACAAAGCTATGTACTGATAATGCTGCCTGTAGTATGATATAGGAAGCATAAATTTGCTAGATACATTTACTACTTTCAAACATATATCATATTGAGAGCTCTTTAGTGTAGGATTTTGTGTATTTGAATCCTTGCTTTACAAGATCATGCTGAATAAAATGCCAATTACTTCAGTTCCATATGGAAATATTACACAATAGATTTAGAATGGTGTGGCTTATTTATTTTTTATTAGCAACATGTCACAAAACCGATGATTTTTAATTTGGAATGTAGGATTCTTTTCTATCCAAATTCAGGACAATAGGACATGAACTGTTTTTCCAGCTGCAAAGAAAACATTTAATCTCTGTGAAAGTTAATGTGCCGCCCTGGACTCCCTAATTTGATTTTATTTCTTAGCTCTTCTCTTTTACTTCCCTCAGGCTCAGTTTTAAAATTGTTTACCAACTGCTGTTTACAATTACAATCACTGTATATTTTGATAACATAATGAAGAAACAAAATAGACATTTTCCAAGGTCTGGATTTATGTCAGAATATGTCAGAAGGGTCACATTTCACTGAGATTCAGTGAAAGAATTCAGTTGAAGAATTCAGTTCCTTAAAGTATTTTCTGTTCTCTTTCCTCTTCTCTAGGTAAGTCATGAGTTTGAGCAAACTCTGGAAGATGGTGAAGGACAGGTTAGCCTGGTTTGCCGCAGTCTGTGGGTTCGCAGAGTCTGTCACAACTAAGCGACTGAACAACAACAAACAGGCCCTGAATCAGACCATGAGCATGCTCCATAGCTTCAGTCAAGCAGACTTTTTGAGATCCCGTGGACTGTAGGCTGCCAGGCACCTCTGTCCATGGAATTCTTCAGGAAGAAATACTAGAATGAGTTGCCATGCCCACCTCCAGGGAATTTTCCTGACCCAGGTATTGAATACACATCTCCTGCACTGCAGACGGATTCTTTACCACTGAACCATCAGGGAAGCCCCCTGAATCAGATTAATGAATGCCAAATGCAAAAATGTGCCTAGACTCTTGGGTGGAGTTTCAGGGCATGAGGAAATTATACCTTATTAGGCTACAGGAAACAAAAGGAATAAAGTGACTTGGTCAAAATCAAATCCAGCACAATTTTCTTTTGTTAAATAAATCACTGTCATTGTTTAGTCACTGAGTTGTGTCCAACTCTTTGAGATCCCATGGACTGTAGTCTGCCAGGATTTTCTGTCCATGGGATTTTCCAGACAAGAACCCTGGAGTAGATTGCCATTTCTCTCTCTGGGGAATTTTCCCACCCAAGGGATTGAACCCGTGTCTCCTGCATTGGCAGGAGAATTCTTTACCACTGAGTCACGGTAAGCACCACTAACTTCTATCATCTATTAGATCTCTGTCTTTAGGAAGTTTAGAATGTAGTGGGGGAAACAGACCTCTTCATTCTAGTCAATCACCATTGTATTAAATCTGTTTCAGTTTAGAGCAAAATTATGTGGAGCTATATAATACCAAAGGCAAAGTTGTTGTTGTTGTTGTTTTTCTCTCTCATTTTTACCTTACTCAACTTTTTAGCAGAATTTGACCAACTTTTTAATTCCTCTTACTTTCAATAGGTAAAGTTACTCATAACATAAGCAGTGTGTTGTGACAAAAGATTATCATCACCAACAAATACTCTTTATTCTACTTTTTCTGAAGTAATTTCTAAGAAACATGGTACCAGCTAACTTTAACTGAATATG
Source organism: Ovis canadensis (assembly GCF_042477335.2). NCBI lineage: Eukaryota > Metazoa > Chordata > Mammalia > Artiodactyla > Bovidae > Ovis > Ovis canadensis. Next base: position 55,279,335 of record NC_091247.1, read on the forward strand.
TATTCATTATAATTGATTGTCCTCTGTTCTAGAACTCTGTTTAAGATGCATCCTGTTGATGTGAGCTTGGGAGAAAATAAATTTTAAGGACTTCCTATTAGTTCTTTTCTTTGAAGTCTAGAGGCAACAGTGCTTAGGTTCTCATTCCTTGTCTTATTTCACACCTTTAACTCTCTAGAAGGCAAAACAACCCCTCCTCCCCCCCCAAAAAAAAACCTACACAAATAAAAGATTCAGCCAACATGATGACTTCAGACCTCAAAGAGAGAAGATAAGAGAATAAAGAGAGAAAGAAGAATTTTCTATTTTTCCACCCCTCTCAAAATTTGATCTTATGTTGATTCTTGCAGGAGTTTCCCAGGTGGTGCTAGAAAAGAATCCTCCTACCAATGCAGGAAACTCAGAAGACATGGTTTCAATCCCTGGGTCGGTAAGATACCCTGTAGGAAGTGACAACAACTCCAGTATTCTTGCCTAGAAAATTCCATGGACAGGGGAGCCTGGCATGCTACAGTCCGTGGGATGCAACTGAGCACACTTGACTCTTGTAGGCTATTGATGGTTAGAGTAATCCAACCTTGAATGTATGAGAGACAAAGTGAGTGGCATATGCATCAGAGAAATTGTCTGATTATTTCTCAAGTCTTTTTGATACAGAAGCAAAAGATGTTGGAAATAAAATTTCTCATAGAAGGATTTTCTTAGTTTCCCTAAGTTAAGCTTGTGTACAGTTAATGGATCTCTTGTGCTAAAAACAAGTGCATCATATTTGAAAACATTGTATATTCATTGCCAATACTTTCCAACTTCATAGGAAAGCATTCTATGCATATATAATTCTAACTATAAATGTGGTTATAACTACAACTATAACCCATGATTGGAAAAATTGAATCTGTTTGTTTAAATTGAAAATTACATGTTTATAAAGCAAGTGATTGTTAATCTGCACTCTTAATAAAATTATTCTGTAGGTAGTTCTGTTTTGTGGTTTTCATTGTAGATTATGAGAAGATTTCCCATAATCTAACAAATGATTAAGCCTTAAAGTTGGAAAAATCTTAACAACCATCCAATCCAACTACTGAAATGCTGAAGATTTTATACTAAGTTCCTAAGTACATTTTCTCACAATGTGATTAATCTGTGGATTGTATACCTGAAAGTTACATTAAGAAAGAAGGACAAAGAAACACCACACATCACTATCTAATGATTACTTTCAAAATTAGTGGTTGCATAATTTTTATCTTCTGTTTTGTATTTAAATATTTCAAGATATGTAAAATATTATTTATGCTAAACAATCTCAGAGCTCCCAATCTGATAGCTTTCGATGGTTCTCTTTAAATTTTTGAGTTGTGATAGACGATGAAAGAAAATAACTGAAATTAGTAAAACTGATTGATTGAATCTATACTTCACAAAAAATTCACATACAGAGGATTTTCAAAATGCAGGAACTGCCAATCGCAGGAGAAAGTTGTTGACATTTATTTACTGCCTTTACTTCAGGAAAGGTTTTGTTTCTTTCTATCTTTTTTCCTTTAATAGAAAGAGCATATTCCCCCGTCTGTTCATTTTGGTATAATAATTTTGCTTACTTTTCAACCTCCTATTTAAATATTAAAGCTATTCTTCTAGTAAGCAGGAACATCTAATTAAGGCCTACAAATGTTTTACAGTTTTATGATTCAAGAAATCAACTGGGGCATGAATAATAGGCTATATACAACCTGGGATTTTAGTCTAATGGAAACATATGTAAGACAGTGACATGGGAAATGCAGATCATTCAGTTAGACTTGACAGCAGTTAGCATGAACATACATCTAAAGCTGAGTTGTCTCCTAATTTCACTGTCACTTAAACATTAAATTATTTAAACACTTACTACCAAAAATTTATTTGGGCCAAATCTGATTTCAAAGATCTAAATGTAACAGCTCTTGGCAGTTTCCTTAAATGTTTTCAAGCAGTCTAAGATGAAGCTATAGAAGTACTTCAATCAATAGGGCCAATTAAATTTGATGTTTAAAACAAGTCCTCAGAGTCTTTGTCAAGAGTAGAAATATTTGGTAATTGTGCACTATTATCGAAAGGCCTTCCCAGGTTGCTCAGTGGTAAAGAATCTGCCTGCCAATGCAGGAGATGAGGGAAATGTGGGTTCAATCCCTGGGAAAGGAAGATCCCTTAGAGAAGGAAATGGCAACCCACTCCAATATTCTTGCCTGGAAAATCCCATGGACAGTGGAACCTGATGGGCTACAATCCATAAGGTCTCAGAGAGTGGGACACGACTGAGCATGCACACACATGCATATAATGGAAGATTCAGGTACACTTTATTCAAAGGTTTATTGCTGAAGAATGTAGTTTTTTTTTTTTTTCTTTTTACTGAGGAGTCATAAATATCCTCTTCTTTGGAAAAGACCCTTTAAGATACCCTTAAAGAAGAGTATCCTCTTCTTTAATGTTGATATTCTGGATAATCTGGATAGTGAACTTGATAAATATAACACTAATTACTGATAATAATGTAAGAGATTATTTTTTTACAAACATAAAATATGTTTTAGAATCCACCATATATTGTAAAAAAGATCTTTTTTGCTGTTCGGTTGCCCAGTCATGTCCCATTCTCTGCAACCCAATGAACAGCAGCACACTAGACTTCCCTGTCCTTCACCATCTCCCAAAGCTTGCTCAAACTCATGTCCATTGAGTCAGTGATGCCATCCAACCTCTCATCGTCTGTTGACCCTTTATCCTCCTGCCCTTAATCTTTCCCAGCATCAGGGTCTTTTCCAATGACTCAAGTCTTCGCATCAGGTGGCCAAAGTATTGGAGCTTCAGTTCTAGGATCAGTCCTTCCAATGTATATTCTAGGTTGATTTCCTCTAAGATTGACTGGTGTGATCTCCTTGCTGTCTCTGGAGGGACTCTCAAGAGTTTTTTCCAGCACCAGAGTTTGAGAAAATTCATCTAGATCACAGAGATTGCATTGAAATAGGATATAGTGAATATTAATTTCTATATGAGCCAAAATATGTGTTATCTAGTCAAAATATGGAGAATAACCTGAAAATATGCCAGTATGCCTTACACTTTAGTAAATAGTCCACCTTACATTTTCAGAATTGGGCAGAAGACAAATTGGCCTTCAGAAGAAAGTCTCTGAATGTAAATGAATTTATAAAATGCAGAGAATAAAGATATTCTTTTGATCATAGAATTAAAATTAAAAACAGCAAAGTGGGCCATAGGTAAATATAACAATTATACTTTATTTTACATTATGGTTGACCATTGTCTCCTAAATAAAAAATAAGTGTCTCTTGGACAAGTTTCAATTTTCTTTCTTTAGGTTTCGAACATTTCTCTTCTTCACTGACAATTTTTCAAATGTTCAGTTTAGAAATATTGACTTTCGTTGGTGGAGTGTTAATCATTATCCACTTCTGGAGTAAATCCAAAGCTGTAAATTAGAGCAGGATATCAGCTATGGTTGGCTTGTAATGCTGAGCTGGGAGTTTAAAAACCCATATGCAAAAATAACCTTGAATATATTGGATAGGAAGTAAACCTGGAAACCAAATAAAGTGGCCTCAAAGTGTAAAGCCTGATTAAGAAATTGATGAAGAGATTGTTAATGAAAAGGAAGCAAAGAGCTTGTTCAAAAAATTCTGAAAAGCAATTGCATAATATTGTTACTTTTGCATTTATTGCTTAATTTATTGCTATATTTATTATATGCTCTGGGCAATATACGCATATATACGTTGTTTAGTTGCTAAGTTGTGTCTGATTCTTTTGTGACTATATGGACTGTAGCCCACCAGGTTCTGTCCATGGAATTTTCCAGGCAAGAATACTGGAGGGGGTTGCCATTTCATTTTCCAGGGGCTCTTCCCCATGTAGAGATCGAATCTGTGTCTCCTGCATTAGCAGGCAGAGTCTTTACCGAGCTACCTGGGAAGTGCCAATACTTACATACATAAACATTAAAATATTGCCTTTTCCTTAAAAGAATGGAAATTGGGAGAGAAACAGATACACAAGAAAAGCTTACAATGAAATGGACTAATTGCTATGTATTAGATAAGAGCAAGCTGATACTGAAAGTAATAGGACATGATTAAATCAGCTATGGTTTTACAGAGGATAAGGAACCAGAAACAGATAGTAAAAGGGTGTATCACATAGAAAGCAGACATGAAATCACTTCAGAGTGTGATAAGAGCATATGAAAATGTTTTGAGTATGTCAGTGAGCAATTCTTGTATTACCAGGATAAAAGGTGCTTGCAGAAAGTGGAAGTCTTGGCAGGTCAAGTGATTTGAAGCGTGATTTGGAACAACTTTAGGGGTAGTGACAAGTGTATTGCAAGTAAAGAAACAAGAAAAAGTATACTTCTAAAGGACAGAAGAGTAGACTGCCTTGATTAAAATCCTATCTAGTTTGTTCAAGATGCAATTATGTTTCTTTTAAATGTGTAAATCTACTGATAAATAAAAACCTAGCAAAGCATGGAGAAAAGGAATAGACATTAATAGCTTCAAGTGTCAAAAATAGAAAAGTAATCCACACCTTAAAAGTGAGACTTCTATCACTATGATAGCAAAACAGAAAGAAGATAGTAAAATAAAAGTTAAATAAAGGCTAATTTCACTAATACAAACTCACACATGCACAAATTCTATGAAAATATTATTAATTTTATATAGAAATAGAGTAAAAAAAAACATGGAAAAGTAAGTTAAACTTAGAAATATAAAGATATTGGGAAATAGGAGTTACTCATATTTACAAATAAATATCATAATTACCATATTTTTAAAATGTAAAGGCAGATACAATTTTATGGAAAAGACAAGTAGAAAAATACAACATGACTGAACTTGGAAACATTCACACACATATTTGGAAACTGCTTTGTAGAGAACTTTGCCCAAATCCATAAAGCTGTGTGTGAATTTACTCCACCACATTTCAATTATATATCAGGTTAAATAGTAATTTGTGTAAACCTCTATCACATATAAAGTTTCTTCTTTATACTATTGGTTGTTGTTTAGTTGCTAAGTCATATCTGACTCTTTGCAACTCCATGAACTGTGTAGCCTGCCAGGCTCCTCTGTCCATGGGTTTTCCAGGCAAGAATACTGGAGTGGATTGCCATCTCCTCCACCAGGGGATCCTTTTACCCCAGGGATCGAACCCACTTCTATTACGTCTTCTGCATTGGAAGTAACAATAAAGAATAATAGAAAGTTCTGTCCATATAGGAAAATAAAAGTACAGTGTTATATTTCACAATGTGGAGGATCTTAAAGCAATTAAAAACAGAGTAATTGAAATACGTTGATTCATTTCAAAAATGCAATTGCCAAGTAAAAATTAAAGTTGTAAATTTATGTATATAGTATTTTACCTTCTAAAACTTTTAAATTCCCAAGACCATAATATATTTACAGTGGTGTCATACATGCATTAAATAGGTCATCATATAGATTAGAACTATAGAAAAAATATTCATACATGTCCTTTTTGTAAGGCAAATGGAAAAAGCATTGGAAAGGTTTATAACAAGGAATTCAAAATTATTTATTTACAAAAATTCAAATACAGTAAAACAATCTAATCTGTATAATGAGTGCATAACTTTTCACCATATTTTTCTCTATATATTTTATGACTTAATTTTCCTAAAGATAAAATGTAAAAAAAATTCAATGTGAACTATAGTTAATAATGAATGGAAGGAAGTCTATGTTGTAGGTTGTAAGGATGTTTTAGGTGAAGACTTGAACTAACCAAATAGTCTGGGATTTGTAAGTAGGGGAATGACTTGAAAACGCTTTGCCAGTACAAATAAAAGAGTGCAGTAATGGATGAGATGTAGAAGTTTGGGGGAATAAGGCAATTAGATAGATAATTGGTGAGAAAATTGAAGATGTGAAAGTCCTACTATTAACATGAAGGTCAAATGTTATCTTTAGACACAAATTACAGTATGCCAAAGTCTTAGAACAGAGAGGAACCTCAAAAGAGATGTACCTCAAGTCCTGTGGAGTAATAGACAGATAAAGTAACATAATTAGCATAAACAGCAAAAAGGAGAAGGTGACAGCAGAGAACAAGATGATTATATAGCACTACTGATTCAATGGACATGAGTTTGAGCAAACTCCAGGAGATAGTGAAGGACAAGGAAGCCTGGTGTGCTGCTGTCCATGGGCTCACAAAGAGTCAGATATGATTTAGCAACTGAAAAACAACGAATTAACATAATGAGCAAAAAGAGGAACCGCAGATACATGGATGAAAACCATGCAACTAATGTATTAAAAATCGACTGTGTGTGCATGTGCAAAGTGCGTATGTATCTAATATTATTTCAGTCCAGTGGAATTCACATAACATAGAACTAAATAAATTAAAGTCTAAAAACCATTTACTACATTCACAATACTATACAGTCAACACCTCTATCAAGTTCCAAAAATATTTTCATTACCCCTAAAGAAATCTGCATGCTCATTAAGCAATATATCTTTCTTCTGTACTCTCCATCCTTACAAATTGCCAATCTGCTGTCTGTATGGATACACCTAATCTAGATACTTCATATAAATGGAATTATATGATATGTGACCTTACATGTCTGGCTTGTTTCACTTAGAACAACGCTTTCAAATTTTACCCAATTTGATGCATGCCTCAGTACTTCATGGACTTCCCAGGTGGTACAGTGATAAAGGATCCACCAGCCAATGCAAGAGACCTAGGAGACACGGGTTTGATTCCTGGCTCAGAAGTACCTCCTGTAGAAAGAAGTATTCTTGCTGGGAAATCCCACGGACAGTGGAGCCTGGTGGTCCATGGGATCACAAGTGTCGGACATGATTGACAGCAACTGAGCCCACATGCACATCATTACTTCATCATTTTATATGGCTGAATAGCATTCAATTATATGCTTATGCTAAATTTTGTTCATCTAATATTCAGCTGATTGACATGTGGATTGTTTCCATTTTTTGGCTAGTGTAAGCAGTGCTACTACAAACTTTTGTATACAAGGTTTGAACACCTGTTTTTCATTTTTCTGAGTGTATATCTAGAAAAGAAGGCAGGTGGCCTGTTCTTATCTCCTTACTTCTTGCGAAATCAGTTAATTCTCTCTGTTAAGAGAAACACAGCTTATCCACTGGATCTCTTTATCACCATGTCTCTATATAAAGTATTACTTAGAGTAAATTAACCCAGAATCTACAAATGGTTCTTGAAACAAAGCTAGAATCTGAAGCTTTATCTTCACACTAGACTTTGAAATACTATGCAATCTGCATGGAGATTTTTCAAGACTGTACTTAACAAAATCTGGACCTCTGTTTGGTTTAGTTCTCCACCATTGGCTCTTTCACACACACAGACACACGCATTCACACACACCATTATACAATTTAGCCTAAAGTAATAGGGTTTCTTCCTCTAGTAACATAACAAAGACTCCATTTGCAAGATAATGAATCTCATTAAACTTGAAATTTCTTAGCCTTGCCTAAAATAATAAGCAAATTATGTCAGTAAATTATTTAATTTTTCGATCCAAGTACTAACCAGGTCCAAGCCTGCTTAGCTTTCAAGATAAGATGAGATCAGGTGCATTCATGGTGGTATGGCCATAGACAAAATTATATAATTTCTGTCTAGAGGACACTTTATTATATTTTAAATAACAGTTAAATAATCATTTAATATAAGTACCTCTGAAGGTAATGTGAATAATTATTGTTCTTTATCATGTTTTAAAAATGCTATTTAAATATGATGTTATAAATAATGACTTATGAAATGAATAATACCTTTCTAAGCAGAAATGCAATGTAATCATATCCTCACATGCTACTAAAGTAATGCTTAAAATTCTCCAAGCCAGGACTCAACAGTGCATGAACCGTGAACTTCTAGATGTTCAAGCTGGATTTAGACAGGGCAGAGGAACAAGAGATAAAATTGCTAACATCTGCTGGGCCATCAAAAAAACAAGAGAGTTCCAGAAAAAAAAGAAAAGTATTTCTGCTTTATTGACTATGCCAAATCCTTTGACTGTGTGGATCACAATAAACTGTGGAAAATTCTGAAAGAGATGGGAATACAAGACCACTTGACCTGCCCCTTGAGAACTCTTTACGCAGGTCAGGAGGCAACAGTTAGAACTGGACATGGAACAACAGACTGGTTCCAAATAGGAAAAGGAGTGCCTTAAAGCTGAATATTGTCACCATGCTTATTTAACTTATAAGAAGAACACCATGAGAAACGCTGGGCTGGATGAAGCATAAGCTGGAATCAAGATTGCTGGGAGAAATATCAATAACTTCAGATATGCAGATGATGCAACCCTTATGACAGAAAGTGAAGAGGAACTAAAGAGCCCCTTGGTGAAAGTGAAAGAGGAGAGTGAAAAAGTGGGCTTAAAACTCAACATTCAGAAAACTAAGATCATGGCATCTGGTCCCATCACTTCATGGCAAAAAGAGAAACAGTGGAAACAGTGGCAGACTTTATTTTGGGGGCTCCAAAATCACTGCAGATGGTGACTGCAGCCAAGAAATTAAAAGACTCTACTCCTTGGAAGAAAAGTTATTCACATAACTTTTCTATAACCTAGACAGCATATTAACAAGCAGAGACATTATTTTGCCAACAAAGGTCCATCAAGTCAAGGCTATGGTTTTTCCAGTAGTCATGTATGGAAGTGAGAGTTGGACTATAAAGAAAGCTGAGTACTGAAGAATCGACGCTTTTGAACTGTGGTGTTGGAGAAGACTCTTGAGAGTCCCTTGGACTGCAAGGAGATCCAACCAGTTCATCTTAAAGGAGATCAGTCCTGAATATACATTGGAAGGACTGATCTTGACCCTAAACTCCAATACTTTGGCCACCTAATGCGAAGAACTGACTCATTGGAAAAGACCCTGATGCTGGGAAAGATTGAAGGCAGGAGGAGAAGAAGAAGACAGAGGATGAGATGGTTGGATGGCATCACCGACTCAATTGACATGAGTTTGAGTAGGCTCCAGGAGTTGGTGATGGACAAGGAGGCCTGGAATGCTGCAGTCCCTGGGGTTGTAAAGAGTTGGACACGACTGAGCAACTGAACTGAGAAAAGGCAGAAGAACCAGAGATCAAACTGTGAACATCTATTGGATCATCAAAAAAGCAAGAGAGTTCCAGAAAAACATCTACTTCTGCTTCATTGACTATGCCACAGTTTTGACTGTGTGAATGACAATAAACTCTGGAAAATTCTTAAAGAGATGGGAATACCAGGCCACTTGAGAAATCTGTATGCAAGTCAAGAAGCAGAAGTTAGAACTGTACGTGGAACAACAGACTTGTTCCTAATCAAAAGGAGTATGTCAAAGCTGTATATTTTCACCCTGCTTATTTAACTTATATGCAGAGTACATCATGTGAAATGCTGAGCCAGATGAAGAACAAACTGGAATGAAGATTCAGCTCAGTTCAGTTCAGTCCAGTCGCTCTTTTGTGTCCTACACTTTGCGAGCCCATGAACTGCAGCATGCCAGGCTGCCCTGTCCATCACCATCTCCTGAATCGATGATCCCATCCAACCATATTAACTTCTGTCATCCCCTTCTCCTCCTGCCTTCAATCATTCCCAGCATCAGGGTCTTCTCAATGAGACCGTTCTTTGCATCTGGTTGCCAAAGTATTGGGTTTCAGCATCAGTTCTTCCAATGACTATTCAGGACTGATTTCCTTTAGGAAAGAGTTGTTGAATCTCCTTGCTGTCCAAGGGAATCTCAAGAGTCTTCTCCGACACCACAGTTCAAAAGCATCAATTCTTCAGCGCTCAGCTTTTTTTATAGTTCAACACTTACATCCTTAAATGACTCCTGGAAAAAAAAAAAAAAAAAAAGCTTTGACTAGATGGACCTTTGTTGGCAAAGTAATGTCTCTGGTTTTTAATATGCTATCCAAGTTGAGTTTTAAGCCAACTTTTTCACTCTATGTATAGTCTCTCCAATGGCACAATCACTTTCTTATAACTCCATCTATATTCTATTTAAATTTCACTTCCAGTTATCCCTTTCTGTTTTTTTTTTTTTTCTGACTTTCATTTTTGATGGCCACTTCTCTTATTTAATTATTTAATTTTTGTAAACTGTCATGAGAGTTTGTCACTGAGACAAAGATATAACACAAATATAGCATTTATTGTTAGTACATGAATTGAATGACAGATGAGCAGTGATTAGTTACCAAAAGAGTTTGAAACAGGTGATATGATTGGTCACTGATTATGATATGCCTCTGTGTTTTACATAGGGGTATGTGCACTGAAGAGGAAGCAACAAAATTGGTATTTTATGCAATTATTCATAATTAATGTACAATGGGACTTAACTCAGTTGATATTATATCTACTAGTGTGGGCAAGAATCCCTTAGAAGAAATGGAGTAGCCAACATAGTCAAAAAAAAGAGTCCAAAATGCAGAACTTGGATGAAATCTCAAAAACAACAGAATGATTTCTGTTTGTTTTCAAGGGAAACCATTCAGTATCAGGGTAATCCAAGTCTATGCCCTGACCAGTAATGCTGAAGAAGCTGAAGTTGAACAGTTCTATGAAGACGTACAAGACCTTCTAGAACTAACACCCCAAAAAGCTGTCTTCTTCATTATAGGGGACTGGAATGCAAAAGCAGGAAGTCAAGAGATATCTGGAGTAACAGGCAAATTTGGCTTTGGAGTGAAAAATGAAGCAGGTTAAAATCTGTAACAGAGTTTTCCAAGAGAATGCACTGATCATAGCAAACATTCTCGTCTAACAACACAAGACTCTACACATGGATATCACAAGATGGTCAATACCAAAATTAGATTGATTATATTCTTTGCAGTCAAAGATGGAGAAGTTCTAAACAGTCAGCAAATCAAGACCAGGAACTGACTGTGGCTCAGATCATGAACTCCTTATTGCCAAATTCAGACTTAAATTGAAGAAAGTACTAGACCGTTCAGGTATGACCTAAATCAAATCCCTTACAATTATACAGTGGAAGTGACAAATAGATTCAAGGAATTAGATCTGATAGACTGCCCAAAGAACTATGGATGGAGGTTCGTGACATTGTACAGGATGCAGTGATTAAGACCATTCCCAAGAAAAAGAAATGCAAAAAGGCAAAATGGTTGTCTGAGGAGGCCTTGCAAAGAGCTGAGAAAAGAAGAGAAGCTAAAGGCAAAGGAGAAAAAGAAACATACCCATTTCAATACAGAATTCCAAAGAATAGCAAGGAGAGACAAGAAAGGCTTCCTCAGCTATCAATGCAAAAAAATAGAGGAAAGTAATAGAAAGAGAAAGGCTAGTGATATCTTCAAGAAAATTAGAGATACCAAGGGAACATTTCATGCAAAGATGATCACAATAAAGGACAAAAATGGTATGGGCCTAACAGAAGCAGAAGATATTAAGAAGAGGTGGCAAGAATACACAGAAGAACCCAAATAACCACAATAGTGTGATCACTCACCTGGAGCCAGACATCCTGGAATGCGAAGTAGGCCTTAGGAGACATAATGGAATTTCAGTTGAGTTATTTCAAATCCTAAAAGATGATGCTGTGAAAGTGTTGCACTCAATATGCCAGCAAGGTTGGAAAACTCAGCAGTGGCCACAGGATTGAAAAAGGTCAGTTTTCATTCCAATCCCAAAGAATGGCCACACCAAAGAATGTTCAAACTACTGCACAATTGCATTCATCTCACATGCCAGCGAAGTAATGCTTAAAAGTCTCCAAGCCAGGCTTCAACATTACATGAACCATGAAATTCCAGATGTTCAAGCTGGGTTTAGAAAAGGCAGAGGAGCCAGAGATCAAATTGCCAATATTTTCTGGATCATTGAAAAAAACAGAGAGTTACAGAAAAACATCAACATCTGCTTTATTGACTATACCAAAGCTGTGTGGATCACAATAAACTCTGGAAAATTCTGAAAGAGATGGGAGTACCAGACCACCTGGCCTGCCACCTGAGAAATCTATATGCAGGTTAAGAAGCAACAGTTAGAACCTGACAGACTGGTTCCAAATCGGGAAAGGAGTTTGTCAAGGCTGTATATTGTCATTCTGCTTTTTTAACTTATATGCAGAGTACATCATGCTTAATTCCAGGCTGGATATAGCACAAGCTGGAATCAAGATTGTTGAGAGAAACTTCAGTAACCTCAGATATACAGATGACACCACCCAGAGTCACAAAGAATTGGACATTATTGAGCTACTGAACTGAACTGAACTGATACAATGGAAGCTGGAATTTGAATCATGATTTTAAGGGACTGCTGTTTTTTTTACTAAATCTTGGTAACTGAAATTTGTGCATTTCTGAATCAACCCACAAAGAACAGCCCTTATCTATCTTTCTTGTAATAGCTAACAATGAGGGTGAAAATGCAATGATTAATTTAATCCAGTTAAGATGTACCTTCAGAGCTCATTTCTAAGATCCACACCACATCACTGTTAAATATCCTTAGACTAGTTGCAGAGGATAACACCCCTGTAACCCACCTCTCCATCATGCTTTTTAGTTCTTGTTTGTGGAGTCCTTGGAAAGCCAAAAGACTTCAACAATAAGGGATGTCAAAAGCCAGCTACAGCTTATGAAAGACTTGAGGCATGTGATGTCTATTGGATACATCACTAATGTATAAGAAACGAAAAAATCAAATATTATCAGGAGTAAAAAAAAAATGATCTATGTCCTCAATTCCATAAAACTCCTGCTTAAATTTTCCTGTGCTTTAGGTGACATCTTTCTCCATATTTTCTAAGAATTTCATAGTAGAACCACTATTATTTGTGGTTGTCTACAGATTTCTGACACTTCACATTTTGAAAATGCCTTTCAAAATCTCTTTTCCCATATGGAAGAAAATACACACACACACACACACACACACACTCCCTTGCCACTAGGGTGCTGATCTGTGACATGACAGCCATTTGCCTGGTTTAGGTGGATCAGAGACTGCATGGAGGTTTGGGGGATAATAGCAGGTGGTCTGAGTTTCTCAGCAGCAGCTTTTTGATCATGGCAGATTTGCTATGGTTTGGAGTTCAGCAGAATCAGCAGTGTCTTTGTCTGGCTATTTTGTAAGAGTTCTCTGGTAACTGTTCAAATAACCTCAGATATGACTAAGTTCTCCATCACTCCAAATGAATGTTTAGATGAGCTGGTATTCTTTAATATAAATTTCTTTTCTGTGAACTGACTAGTGCCAACTCAGGCTTTTGTAATTAAATACCCAAATCTATTTTACAGTGTTTTACTCTTCTTGGATATTTAATTTCTTTTCCTTTGCTAACTCTTAGATATATATAATAAATTATTAAGTCCTCCTGAATACAAGTATCTCCATTTATAAACTGTCCTTTTCATTAAAATATTCCTCAGTTTCACCCTTTATTTCCACTATACAATTTTCCCCTTACAGTCTCGACCTCTGACACTGCTCTGAAAGGAACACCAATGTTACACTAATGATCAGCTTAAAGGAACACATTTTAGTCCTAGCTGTAACTGACTTTATTGCAGGAATTATGGATTATTCTTTCCTTCTCCAAAATGTCTTAGTTTATCAACCAGCTTGGCTTCCCTCCTTCTGCTCTAACTTTGTATATCTCTCACATGCTCTACTTTTTTTCTTTCTGTGCTCAAGTATCATTTTCAAAACCTCTCCCTACTGTTAAATACTTAATCTTGTGTTGTTTCCTCATTTTAACACTCAAGTTAATAACGTTGTATATGTAATATTCACATTAAAGGGCTACAAGACAGATTGGGATGTTAAAGATCATTTACCAGGCACATGCCTGACACGTGGTTCATACTTCAGTTCAGTTTAGCCCAGTTCAGTCTCTCAGTCATGTCTGACTCTTTGTGACCCCACGAATTGCAGCATGCCAGGCCTCCCTGTCCATCACCAACTCCCGGAGTTCACTCAGACTCATGTCCCTCGAGTCAGTGATGCCATCCAACCATCTCATCCTTTGTCATCCCCTTCTCCTCCTGCCCCCAATCCCTCCCAGCATCAGAGTCATTTCCAAAGAGTCAACTCTTCACATGAGGTGGCCAAAGTACTGGAGTTTCAGCTTTAGCATCATTCCTTTCAAAGAAATCCCAGGGCAGATACCCAGAATGCATTGGTTGGATCTCCTTGCAGTTCAAGGGACTCTCAAGAGTCTTCTCCAACACCACATTTCAAAAGCATCAATTCTTCAGCACTCAGCCTTCTTCACAGTCCAACGCTCACATCCATACATGACTACAGGAAAAACCATAGCCTTGACTAGACAGACCTTAGTTGGCAAAGTGATGTCTCTGCTTTTGAATATACTATCTAGGTTGGTCATAACTTTTCTTCCAAGGAATAAGGGTCTTTTAATTTCATGGCTGCAGTCATCATCTGCAGTGATTTTGGAGCCCCAAAAAATAAAGTCTAACACTGTTTCCACTGTTTCCCCATCTATTTCCTATGAAGTGATGGGACCAGATACCATGATCTTCATTTTTGAATGTTGAGGTTTAAGCCAAATTTTTCACTCTCCTTTTCACTTTCATCAAGAGGCTTTTTAGTTCCTCTTCACTTTCTGCCATAAGGGTGGTGTCATCTGCATATCTGAGGTGATTGATATTTCTCCCGGCAATCTTGATTCCAGCTTGTGTTTCTTACAGTCCAGCGTTTCTCATAATGTACTCCGCATAAAAGTTAAATAAGCAGGGTGACAATATACAGCCTTGACATACTCCTTTTCCTATTTGGAACCAGTCTGTTGTTCCATGTCCAGTTCTAACTGTTGCTTCCGACCTGCATACAGATTTCTCAAGAGGCAGGTCAGGTGGTCTGGTATTCCCATCTCTTTCAGTATTTTCCACAGTAACTAACTAAAAAATCTTTCACATTTCTAGCTCTGTTTCTCCTCTCTGCTTCTTTCTTGTTCTCCCTGGTGTTCTAATCTCAAATAGTATATTTAGCTTTATTATTTTGTGCCAAATAGCTTGCTACTGATTTAAAGTAACAGAAAGTCAGCTTAAATGTGCTTAACACTATAAAGGTTTATTTTTATTTTTTTTTTAACCCACATAACTGGAAACACAGTATTACATGAGGTTTGAAGTCAGAGGCTCCATATAACTGACTTTTTTTATGCATTGATGCCATGCATACTTTCTCTCATGGTCATAAGAAGATTGCCAGGTGACATAATGTCAGTGCTCCCTTTGTTGTGCCTGGGATGCATTTCATTGGGGCAGAGAAAAATAAGTCCCTTCTGTCTTTTACCTAAGAACAAAACATTTGTATTCCTAGATGTTTCCCATAGAAGTCTTTTCCTGTCTCAGTGGTTCACATTAGTTTTACATTTACTACAAAGCAATAGTTAGAACTGGACATGGAACAACAGACTGGTTCCAAATAGGAAAAGGAGTATGTCAAGGCTGTATATTGTCACCCTGCTTATTTAATGTATATACAGAGTACATCATGAGAAATGCTGGGCAAGCTAGAATCAAGATTGCTGAGAGAAATATCAATAACCTCGTATACGCAGATGGCATCACCCTTATGGCAGAAAGTGAAGAGGAACTAAAGAGCCTCTTGCTGAAAGTGAAAGAGGAAAGTGAAAACGTTGGCTTAAAACTCAACATTCAGAAAACTAAGATCATGGCATCTGGTCCCATCACTTCATGACAAATAGATGGGGGAACTGTGGAAACAATGGCTGACTTTATTTTTCTGGGGTCCAAAATCACTGCAGATGGTGATTGCAGCCATGAAATTAAAAGACACTTACTTCTTGGAAGGGAAGTTATGACCATCCTAGATAGCATATTAATAAGCAGAGATATTACTTTGCCAACAAATGTCCATCTAGTGAAGGCTATGGCTTTTCCAGTGGTCATGTATGAATGTGAGAGTTGGACTATAAAGAAAGCTGAGCGCCGAAGAATTGATGCTTTGAACTGTGGTGTTGGAGAAGACTTCTGAGAGTCCATTGGACTGCAAGGAGATCCAAGCAGTCCATTCTAAAGCAGATCAGTCCTGGATGTTCATTGGAAGGACTGATGTTGAAGCTGAAACTCCAATACTTTGGCCACCTGATGCAAAGAGCTGACTCATTTGAAAAGACCCTGATGCTGAAAAGATTGAGAGCAGGAGGAGAAGGGGACAATAGAGGATCAGATGGTTGGATGGTATCACCAACCCAATGAACATGGGTTTGGGTAGACTCTGGGAGTTGGTGATGGACAGGGAGGCCCAGTGTGCTGCAGTTCATGGGGTCACAAAGAATCCAAAATGACTGAGCTACTGAACTGAACTGAACTCAATAATGGAAAAGAAAAAAACAATGAGTAGCCATGTCTAATTAGGACTTACCTCTGGAATTATTTCCAGATAAGTGAAGCTGCTGATTCTGCTAATCCCCTAACCACAATAATCTGTCATCATCTGATAGCTGCTGCTGCATATGTGAGAACCATCCATAGCCATCCTTGTAGTTCTCCAATCTGGTTCCACCATCCCCTTAACCACACTGCAGCACACATAGGGCAGAGGTGCACTGGCTCTTGGATAGTCATCTATGGTGTCCATTGTCTACTACATCTGAAATGTGAATCCATATTCCAATATGCTACCATAGAGGTAAAAAAAAAGTTATTAAACTGCTCAGAATGAACTCTACACACATATCCATATACCCAGTAATCTCTTTTCTCCTCAGTATAATAATAATAATAAGGAATGAAGTGCTTAGCCTTTGTCCTGACATCTTCATCTGACATCATTCACCCTTCCTAGTACACACACACACACACACACCCATACACTTCTACAGAGGTGTCTTAAGCTTGGCAACATAATACAATATCCTACTATCATTAGCTTAAAGAAACTGTATTTCCTGAACCTTTCAGAGCAATGAAATCATTAAACAATTATGAAAAATATCTTTTCTGTGATACAAGCTAAATTTTATAAAATATTGTAAACACTAAGTAGGGGAAAGACACTTTAATAGCTTATGAAACTACCTTTCATTTCCTGTTTATCTTTCTCTTGTTTAACCATAAGTTTTGGCTTTTGTTATTTGTAATAATAAAATCAATTTGGTTCAACAATAAGTCAAAGCAACCTTAAGTATTTTGAAAAAGGTTAGTCTAAAATGATACAGAGAAAACAATTCCTTGCCTTCCGTAATTTCCTGCTTGGCTGCACAACCATTTTCTGCCAGCAACTGAATGGATAAGAAAGCTAAAATATTTCTGGGGTGGGTCTTACAGCTAAATTCATCTTTAGAAAAAATACTTTGACTTTGTCAATAAAATTGTTATTTTCTTTTCTTGGTAGATATTCTTTTTGAACATTTTATCTTCTGTATGTAGCAAATTAAACACACATACACACAGAGCAAAAAGAAGCCTGCCTTTTTTTTTCTTTTAAAAATATTTAATCTCAGTTTTAGACAATGAAATTAATAATACTCCTTAGTTCATAATATATTACCATAACCTGTAGTGTTAGATTTCTTTTTTGGTCTATTTATTTTTATTCTATTTTATTTTATTCTCTGCCCCAGTACATCTACTTCCCACTCATAGACATCTATTCTAATACTTCTGATCATTGTTTCTTTACTTCTTTCACACTGTATTATGTATTTTATGATTTGAAAGTACATTTTTATGATTTGAAAAACTAGTTGCTGTTTTCTATATGTTGTAGAGTATCCCACTGAACATATATCAGTGTCCTCTTTGATTAGAAACACAGGTTGCCTTCATCTCCCACTTCCACAACAAAAGTCAAGCCAAATTGTTTTTTTTTTTTCCAGAATTCCTGCACCAGTGTGCTCTAACAGTGCTAATACACTTCATGCCAAAGTTTGCTACTATATTCTTCCCTTCTTTTGCCATTTTGGTGAATGCAAAGTTCAGAAACATGCACTAAGTGTTGTGTGAAACATTCATAATAACTCCATCATCTTATGAATTCCTTATTGACTTTCAATAGCCTGTGTCAATGCTTTCTACCATCCAAAACTGAAGTGGTTTCTGAAAGAAAAGCTGAGACTAACGATGAGATTTCTAAAGGGCAGGGGAGAAAGATTCGGGGGAAAGAGAAAAAAGCTATAGATATCATTATCTATCCTTTCACCTTTCTTGATTATTGTATATGGAAATTGTCATTTTAATGTCATTAATTCATATGCCTAGAGTCGGGCATCAGTGTCCAGCACTGAAGATGATGAAGGGCCTGTGTTGGTACTGTCATCTATATCATTCCTGCCAATGCCTCTGGCAGAAACATGACTTCTGATTACCAATGAGTGCTGTGACCCGCACAGCCAGCATCAGTGCCATATGTGACTGTCATAGCACTGTAACGGGAGTGCTTGCCTCCAGCACTCCTGCTGTCAGCAGCATTGTCACCAGCCTCAACAGCATTGCCAATGCCAGTTACCGCAAGTGTGATGCCTGTCTTTACCACCCTAGAACCAATGCTCTAACCACCTGTGACCTAATCAAAATACAAACTAATGCTCACCAAAATTCATAGAAATCATTTTAAAATCATTTATAAATTTTTGTTTTATTTGTATTTCCTAAGCTAAGATATTGAGTATACATTTATAGTATATTCAGCATTAATTTACTCTTAAACTTACTTTCTAAGTTTCTTGATACTATAGGATAGCTCTCATCAGGGTCCTTATTTTGTCATAAAATTGTTCTGAAATTAATAAATACCAAAGTAGGTGTGGTTTGCAGTGCAAACAAAACTGTTTCTCAGAGCAGGGCCCTTGTGACAGAAGGTGGAAAAAATTTACAAGTATTATAAGAGAGATACAGATAGCATTACCTTTCATCAGAAGGAAAAGTGGTTTATTTTAAAAGTATTTTTTTTCCAGAAAGCAGCAAACATTTTAGTGTCTCTTAGTTATAATGAAAAAACTAATAGTGACTGATATGAAATATGAATAATAATATAACAAATAGCTCATAAAAATTTAAAGCAATGTGATCACACTTAAATTTTTATTCGGAATATTAGCTGAAAGATAAAATAGAAATAAAAAAGGTGGCAGTGGCATAATTGAATAGAACATACTGACAGAAACGTCCAGCTACACCTTGCCCAACAGTATATAGCAGGAGACACACAAGGTCTTTCAGAGCTTAGACCTTTAATGTTATTGAAAATTTTGACTTTGTTTTTTTTTAATTAGATCCCATTTGTTTATTTTTGCTTTTATTTCCAGCATTCTGGGAGGTGGATCATAGAGGATCCTGCTGTGATTTATGTCTGAGAGTGTTTTGCCTATGTTCTCCTCTAGGAGTTTTATAGTTTCTGATCTTACATTTAGATCTTTAATCCATTTTGAGTTTATTTTTGTGTGCGGTGTTAGAAAGTGATCTAGTTTCATTCTTTTACAAGTGGTTGACCAGTTTTCCCAGCACCACTTGTTAAAGAGATTGTCTTTACTCCATTGTATATTCTTGCCTCCTTTGTCAAAGATAAGGTGTCCATATGTGTGTGGATTTATCTCTGGGCTTTCTATTTTGTTCCATTGATCTATATGTCTGTCTTTGTGCCAGTACCATACTGTCTTGATGACTGTGGCTTTGTAGTAGAGCCTGAAGTCAGGCAAGTTGATTCCTCCAGTTCCATTCTTCTTTCTCAAGATTGCTTTGGCTATTCGAGGTTTTTTGTATTTCCATACAAAGCTTGAAATTATTTGTTCTAGTTCTGTGAAAAATGTGGCTGGTAGCTTGATAGGGATTGCATTGAATTTGTAAATTGCTTTGGGTAGTATACTCATTTTCACTATATTGATTCTTCCAATCCATGAACATGGTATATTTCTCCATCTATTAGTGTCCTCTTTGATTTCTTTCATCAGTGTTTTATAGTTTTCTATATATAGGTCTTTAGTTTCTTTAGGTAGATATATTCCTAAGTATTTTATTCTTTTCGTTAAAAGCTTCTGCACAACAAAGGAAAATATAAGCAAGGTGAAAAGACAGCCATCTGAATGGGAGAAAATAATAGCAAATGAAGCAACTGACAAACAACTAATCTCAAAAATATACAAGCAACTTATGCAGCTCAACTCCAGAAAAATAAACGACCCAATCAAAAAATGGGCCAAAGAACTAAATAGACATTTCTCCAAAGAAGACATACGGATGGCTAACAAACACATGAAAAGATGCTCAACATCACTCATTATTAGAGAAATGCAAATCAAAACCACAATGAGGTACCACTTCACACCAGTCAGAATGGCTGCGATCCAAAAATCTGCAAGCAAGAAATGCTGGAGAGGGTGTGGAGAAAAGGGAACCCTCCTACACTGTTGGTGGGAATGCAAACTAGTACAGCCACTATGGAGAACAGTGTGGAGATTCCTTAAAAAATTGCAAATAGAACTACCTTATGACCCAGCAATCCCACTGCTGGGCATACACACCAAGGAAACCAGAATTGAAAGAGACACATGTACCCCAATGTTCATTGCAGCACTGTTTATAATAGCCAGGACATGGAAACAACCTAGATGTCCATCAGCAGATGAATGGATAAGAAAGCTGTGGTACATATACACAATGGAGTATTACTCAGCCGTTAAAAAGAATTCATTTGAATCAGTTCTGATGAGATGGATGAAACTGGAGCCGATTATACAGAGTGAAGTAAGCCAGAAAGAAAAACACCAATACAGTATACTAACACATATATATGGAATTTAGGAAGATGGCAATGACGACCCTGTATGCAAGACAGGGAAAGAGACACAGATGTGTATAACGGACTTTTGGACTCAGAGGGAGAGGGAGAGGGTGGGATGATCTGGGAGAATGACATTCTAACATGTATACTATCATGTGAATTGAATCGCCAGTCTATGTCTGATGCAGGATGCAGCATGCTTGGGGCTGGTGCATGGGGATGACCCAGAAAGATGTTCTGGGGAGGGAGGTGGGAGGGGGGTTCATGTTTGGGAATGCATGTAAGAATTAAAGATTTTAAAATTTAAAAAATAAAAAACTAAAAATTAAAAAAAATAAAATAAAATAAAATAAAATAAAATAAAATAAAATAAAAAGAAAGAAAATTTTGACTTTGGAAAGAAAGATGTTGGTCTAGGATACTGTTTCTTCAAGTTTATTTAGTGTATAAATCTACATTAAAAGGGAAATATGAGTCTTCCAATGTTAAGCTAAATTATTTTGATTATAATGTTACTTAAATATGTATAAACATAAACCCTTAATGTTATAGCTTTTATACAACCATAAACTAAAACAAATATATACATTACATAAAATAATTAAAAAAAACAACAAAGTCAATAAAATTCAAATTAGCAACATTTTTTTAAAATGTCAGTTGAGGAGTTTCTGAACTAAATTGCTACTCACTAAAGGAATATGCTATTGACTCCCATGGTACCAATTCTTTTGAGTAAGCATTTTTCTACTTCCCTGAGCCCTTGAAGGACTCAATTTCCACCACATTTCCCTATTCCAGGGAATGTGGAAAATTTATTTGTAAAGCATGCTGTGACTCAATTGACTTTCAGTTGGCATAAAGTCATCTTTTACTTATTAAGTTTACTTCTTTTCTTATTATACTAAGACAATTAAAGTCTTACTTTTGGCGTTAGCATAATTTTAAGCACAAACAAAAATGCTTATTCTGAAAGAGTATGGATTTACTTGGTTTTACATTGGCCATCCAAACAATCTGAATATGCTTAGATTTGCTTATGTCATTGAAATAAACACACTCACATACATACACACACACTCTTAGTTAAATCTCAGGATTACTTTATTTTGATTTAGCTGAAAGATAGAAGGAAAAACTATAATATGCAGAAAGCTAGAGCACTAGAAATAAATGAACATGAGGAAAGAAAATATTCTAACATGGGAAGCTGAGAAAGTTTTATTAATTGTATCCTATTGCTTTCATCACACACAAAAAGTTATTGAGCATTTATCTTTGATATAGTACGGTCCTGGATGAACTGGCCTACAAAGATAAATGATTCATTTGTGTACACTCAAGAAAATGAAAGCCAGAGTAAGACATCTTCACAAAAGGCTAAGTATATATAAGGTGGTGATGGTTTTAATAGTCGCATGTATAAGTTACATTCAGCAATTAAAATAAGAGCGTTGGCAAATAAACCTTGATGTGTCAGTTTGCTATAATATATCTTGGGTTCATTGAGTGGTTCTTTGAAAAAGATGTTAAGCTTCAATTTAATCATACATTTGAAACAGCAAGGGGAAATTTAAAAGCATCTCAGTCTCCAGTATTGCATTAGTTTATTGCCCTCAGAAATGTTTTCAACATTCTGTTAATTTTTGTACTTTGGACGCAAGCAACAGAAATCAACTGTAGTTAATGCTAGTAAAAAAAAATTTTTAGAAAGGATATTGTATGGAATTATACGGAATCATGTGTGAAAATTTTGAAAACATTATAGAATTTTTAAAAATCTTTCATGTAATGAAATAGTTGAAAAAAAGAAAGGATGCTGTACAATTCACAAAATCAAAGCAACCAGAGAATACTTCAGCCATCACAAACATCAAAGGATCTCTAACTATATAGAGAGAGCTAGTAGTAGTGGTGGTAGTAGTATTGAGTACTTCAGGTGTGTCTGACTGTGACCCCATGGACTGTAGTTCACCAGGCTCCTCTGTCCATGTAATTTTCCAGGCACGAATACTGGAATAGGTAGCCATCCCTTTCTCCAGGAGATCTTCTTTATCCAGAAATCGAACCTAAATCTCCTGCAATGCAAACAGATTCTTGATCATCTGAGCCTCGAGGGAAGCCCATAGAAAAAACTAAAGAATCCCCAACACCAGCCAATTCCACCTATTTTCTGTCCTTGCCTTTCTTTATTCTATATTCACTTTTTGGTAAAGTTAGTCCAAATGTCCTAACTTGAATATTTTTTCTTTTTTTAATGTAAATTTATTTATTTTAATTGGAGGTTAATTACTTTACAATATTGCATTGGTTTTGCCATACATCAACATGAATCCACAACAGGTATATACGTGTTCCCCATCTTGAACCCCCACCCTCCTCCCTCCCCATACCATCCCTCTGGGTCATCTCAGTGCACCAGCCCCAAGCATCCAGTATCATGCATCGAACCTGGACTGGCGATTCGTTTCACATATGATATTATACATGTTTCAATGTCATTCTCCCAAATCATCCCACCCTCTCCCTCTCCCACAGAGTTCAAAAGACTGTTCTATGTATCTGTGTCTTTTTGCTGTCTCGCATACAGGGTTATCCTTACCATCTTTCTAAATTCCATATATATGTGTTAGTATACTGTATTGGTGTTTTTCTTTCTGGCTTACTTCACTCTGTATAGTCGGCTCCAGTTTCATCCACCTCATTAGAAATGATTCAAATGTATTCTTTTTAATGGCTGAGTAATACTCCATTGTGTATATGTACCACAGCTTTCTTATCCATTCAGCTGCTGATGGACATCTAGGTTGTTTCCATGTCCTGGCTATTATAAACAGTGCTGCAATGAACATTGGGGTACACGTGTCTCTTTCAATTCTGGTTTCCTTGGTGTGTATGCCCAGCGTCGGATTGCTGGATCATAAGGCAGTTCTATTTCCAGTTTTTTAAGGAATCTCCATACTGTTCTCCATAGTGGCTGTACTAGTTTGCATTTCCACCAACAGTGTAAGAGGGTTCCCTTTTCTCTACACCCTCTCCAGCATTTATTGCTTGTAGACTTTTGGATGGCACTCATTCTGGCTATTGTGAAATGGTACTTCATTGTGGTTTTGATTTGCATTTTTCTGATAATGAGTGATGTTGAGCATCTTTTCATGTGTTTGTTAACCATCTGTATGTCTTCTTTGGAAAAATGTCTGTTTAGTTCTTTGGCCCATTTTTTGACAGGGTCGTTTATATTTCTGGAATTGAGCTGCAGGAGTTGCTTGTATATTTTTGAGATTAGTTGTTTGTCAGTTGCTTTATTTGCTATTATTTTCTCCCATTCTGAAGGCTGTCTTTTCACCTTGCTTATAGTTGCTTTTATTGTGCAAAAGCTTTTAAGTTTAATTAAGGCCCATTTGTTTATTTTTGCTTTTATTTCCAATATTCTGGGAAGTGGGTCATAGAGGATCCTGCTGTGATTTATGTCAGAGAATGTTTTGCCTATGTTCTCCTCTAGGAGTTGTATAGTTTCTGGTCTTACATTTAGATCTTTAATCCATTTTGAGTTTATTTTTGTGTATGGTGTTAGAAAGTGATCTAGTTTCATTCTTTTACAAGTGGTTAACCAGTTTTCCCAGCACCCCTTGTTAAAGAGATTGTCTTTAATCCATTGTACATTCTTGCCTCCTTTTTCGAAGATAAGATGTCCATAGGTGCATGGATTTATCTCTGGGCTTTCTATTTTGTTACATTGATCTATATTTCTGTTTTTGTGCCAGAATATTAAGTTCTCTTCTCCACATGTAGATCTCTTAATGATTATTTATCTGCTTTATATCAGAATCTCCAATTAAAACTTACATACAATAAGGAAGAAATCTTTTCTGTTTGGTTTACTACCGGATCTTCAGTGCATCTCTCATTGTCTTGGGTATAGTTTCAGCTTAATAAGAATTGGTTATAAACTAATGAACAAATTCTCCATCCCTTTGACCAGGGGAAGAATGCCTTGATTAGCAGACTTACAAACACTGAACACAATAGGGGGATATTTCTCCATGATAAAAGCAGATAGGGAATCTGAGACCAGAAATGGGGAAAATTGATGCTGGAAAGGTAGTAAAAGGGGAAGAAACAAATGTTTATTGAAAACAATCAGATTGATGTAGGTGTAAAAGGTATGTTTGAGAATATTTCTTGCTATCTTCTATGTAGTTATTGAGTATTTTTTATTTTCCTTGAGCATTAAATCTTGTATTAAAAAAGATGAAAATAAATGATGCAAAATTCCACTACAAGAAAATAAGAAAAAGAAGAACATTTTAATTATGTAAAATAAATACAATTATAGCAGCACAAATAAATAAAAATCGGAAAAAAATAGAAAACAATCATGACAGACAAAATTGGTTTTATAGGAAAACCAACCACCATTCAGTGATTAAATCAAAGGAACCAAGTAGAGTGCCCCAAAATAGACCCATGAGAATACAGTTAACTGATCATTGACAAAAGAGAAAAGTCAATTCAATAAAGTATAATCTTTCAATAAATGGTGCTATAACAATTAGACATACACAGGTCAAAAAAATCAATTTTGACACAGACATTATACCTTTAAAAAAAAAAGTTAAAATGGACCTAAATGTAAAATGTCAAATCATAAAATGTCCAGAAGATAGCATAGGAGAAAATGTAGGTGGCCATTGGTTTGCTAATGAAGTTTTCAAAACAGCATCAAAAGCACAATTCATAAAAGAAAAGCTGATAAGTTGAACTCAATAAAAAATAAAACTTTTCCCTTTGAAAGGCGCTATTAAGAGAAAAAAGATAAGATCCAGACGGGGGAAAATATTTGCATAATATATAGAACTCTTAAAACTCAAAATAAAAAAACAAATAACAAATAGTTCTTCATCAGATAAGATATTCAAATGAAAAATAAATACAAAAAACTGCCCAACATTATATAACACCAAAAAATGGCAAATTAAAACACCAATGAAATACCACTGCACAACTATTAGAACCAAGTTCTAGTGAGAATATGGAGCAACTGGTACCCTTATTTACTGCTGGTAGAAACTTTTAAAAAAGATACAGTCAGCAGCCATTTTGGAAAACAGTTTGGCAGTCTGCTAGAAAGTTAAACTCAGTCAAAGCATATGGTCCAGCAACCGTATCCTAGACATTTAACAAATTAGTTGAAAATTATGTCCACACAAAAACCTGCAAATAAGTGTTTGTAGCAGCTTTTTATATTATTCCAAAAACTTTAAAAAACCCAAAATGTCCTTCAATAGATGAATGGAAAAACAAAACAAAAACAAACTGTGGAACGGTGGCCCATCCCTACAATGAAATACTTAATAATACGGAGAAATGAATTATCAAGTCACAAAAAGACATAAAGAAACCTTAAAAGAATATTGCTTAAACCCTTATGTAAATGCAGTCTGAAAAGGCTACATACTGTATGATTACAACTATATTACACTGGAAAAGGTAAAACTGTAGAGACAGTGAAATGTTGAGTAGTAGCTTGAGGTTTCTGTGGTAGGATGAGAACAAGCAGGTAAAACAAGATATATTTAGGATTGTGAAACTATACTGCATGATACTGTAAAGGTGGATAAGTGACATTACATATTTTTCAAAACTTGTGAAACTGTACAACACAGAGTGAGCACTGCTGCAAACTGTTGTTGTTTAGTTGTTAAGTCGTGCCCAATTCTTTAGCAACACATAGCCTGTCAGGCTCCTGTGCCCATGGGATTTCCCAAGCAAGAATACTGGAGTGCATTCCATTTTAAGCTGCAGATTCTAAATAATAATAATGTATCAATATTGGTACATCTATTACAGCAAAACTACCACACTAATGCAAGATAATAACAGCAATGCATGTGTGTTCAGTCACTAAGTCATGTCTGACACTGTGACCCCATGGACTGTGGCCCACCAGGCTCCTCTGCCTGTGGGATTTTCCAGGCAAGAATACCAGAGAGTATTGTCATTTCCTCCCCTAGAGGATCTTCACCACCCAAAATGGAACTTGGGTCTCTTGCCTGTGTCTCCTGCATTGGCAGGAGAATTCTTTACCATTTGAACCATCTAGGAGACATATGTTCAAGGAGTGGCGGCTGCGCAGGCAAAGGAGGGCCGAGAGGAGCTACTACACGTTCACAGTCAGGAGGGGCAGCAGTGAGGAGATACCTCCCGTCCAAGGTAAGGAGCAGCAACTGTGCTTTGCTGGAGCAGCTGTGAAGAGATACCCCACGTCCAAGGTAAGAGAAACCCAAGTAGGACGGTAGGTGTTGCAAGAGGGCATCAGGGCAGACACACTGAAACCGTAATCACAGAAAACTAGCCAATCTGAACACACAGACTGAAGCCTTGTCTAACTCAATGAAACTAAGGCATGCCATGTGGGGCCACTCAAGATGGGAGGGTCATGGTAGAGAGGTCTGACACAATGTGGTTCACTGGAGAAGGGAATGGCAAACCACTTCAGTTTTCTTGCCTTGAGAATTCCATAAAGAGTGAAGTGAAGTCACTCAGTCGTGCCCAACTCTTTGCAATCCCATGGACAGTAGCCTGCACCAAGCTCCTCAGTCCATGGGATTTTCTAAGCCAGAGTACTGGAGCGGGTTGCCGTTTCCTTCTCCAGGGAATCTTCCCGACCCAGGGATTGAACCCTGGTCTCCTGCACTGTGGACAGAGGCTTTACCAGCTGAGCCACCAGACCATGAACAGTATGAAAAGGGAAAATGATAGGATTCTGAAAAAGGAACTCTGTGTGTCAGTAGGTGGCCAATATGCTACTGGAGATCAGTGGAGAAATGACTCCAGAAAGAATGAAAGGATGGAGCCAAAGCAAAAAAAAATACCCAGCTGTGTATACAACTGGTAATAGAAGCAAGGTCCAATGCTGTAAAGAGCAATATTGCAAAGGAACCTGGAATGTCAGGTCTATGAATCAAGGCAAATTGGAAGTGGTCAAACAGGAGATGGCAAGAGTGAATGTAGACATTCTAGGAATCAGTGAACTAAAATGGACTGGAATGGGTGAATTTAACTCAGATGACCATTATATCTACTACTATGGGCAGGAATCCCTCAGAAGAAATGGAGTAGCCATCATGGTCAACAAAAGAGTCCGAAATGCAGTACTTGAATGCAATCTCAAGAACGACAGAATGATCTCTGTTCATTTCTAAAGCAAACCATTCAATACCATGGTAATCCAAGCCTATGCCCCAATCAGTAACACTGAAAAAGCTGAAGTTGAATGGTTCTATAAGACCTACAAGACTATTTAGAACTAACACCCCAAAAAAGATGTCCTTTTCATTATAGGGAACTGGAATGCAAAAGTAGGAAGTCAAGAAACACCTGAGGTAACAGGCAAATTAGGCCTTGGAATATGGAATGAATCAGGGAAAAGGCTAATAGAGTTTTGTCAAGAGAACACACTGGTCATAGAAAACACCCTCTTCCAACAACACAAGAGAAGACTCTACACATGGACATCACCAGATGGTCAACACCGAAATCAGACTGATTATATTCTTTACAGCCAAAAATGGAAAAGCTGTATACAGTCAGCAAAAACAAGACTGGGAGCTGACTGTTGCTCAGATCAGCAACACCTTATTGCAAAATTCAGACTCAAATTGAAGAAAATGGGGAAAACCACTAGACGATTCAGGTATGACCTAAATCAAATCCCTTACGATTATACAGGAAGTGAGAAATAGATTTAAGGGCCCAGATCTGATAGACAGAGTGCCTGATGAACAATGGAATGAGGTTCGTGACATTGTACAGGAGACAGGAGTCAAAACCATCCCAATGGAAAAGAAATGCAAAAAAGCAAAATGGCTGTCTCAAGAGGCCTTACAAATAGCTGTGAAAATAAGAGAAGTGAAAGGCAAAGAAGAAAAGGAAAAATATAAGCATCTGAATGCAGAGTTCCGAAGAATAGCAAGGAGATAAGAAAGCCATCCTCAGTGATCTATGCAAAGAATTAGAGGAAAACAAAAGAATGGGAAAGACTAAAGATCTCTTCAAGAAAATTAGAGATACCAAGGGAACATTTCATGCAAAGATGGGCTCGATAAAGGACAGAAATGGTATGGACCTAACAGAAGTAGAAGATATTAAGAAGAGGTGACAAGAATACACAGAAGAACTGTATAAAAAAGAGATTCTCGACCCAGATAATCATGATGGTGTGATCACTCACCTAGAGCCAGACATCCTGGAATGTGAAGTCAAGTGGGCATTAGAAAGTATCACTACAAACAAATCTAGTGGAGGTGATGGAATTCCAGTTGAGCTCTTTCAAATCCTGAAAGATGATGCTGTGAAGGTGCTAAACTCAATATGCCAACAAGTTTGGAGAACTCAGCAGTGGCCACAGGACTGGAAAAGGTCAGTTTTCACTCCAATTCCAAAGAAAGGCAATGCCAAAGAATGCTCAAACTATAGCACAATTGCACTCATCTCACATGCTAGTAAAGTAATCCTCAGACTTCTTCAAGCCAGGCTTCAGCAGTATGTAAATTGTGAACGTTCAGATGTTCAAGCTGGTTTTACAAAAGCCAGAAAAACCAGAGCTCAAATTGCCAACATCCGTTGGATCATCAAAAAAGCAAGAGAGTTCCAGAAAAGCATCTATTTCTGCTTTATTGACTATGCCAAAGCCTTTGACTGTGTGGACTACAATAAACTGTGGAAAATTCTGAAAGAGATGGGAATACCAGACCACCTGACCTGCCTCTTGAGAAACCTTTATCCAGGTCAGGAAGCAACATTTAGAACTGCTCATGGAAAAACAGACTGATTCCAAATAGGAAATGGAGTACCTCAAGGCTATATATTGTCACTCTGCTTATTAACGTATATGCAGAGTACATCATGAGAAACACTGGGCTGTAAGTAGCACAAGCTGGAATCAAGATTGCTGAGAGAAATATCAATAACCTCAGCTATGCAGATGACACCACCCTTATGGCAGAAAGTGAAGAGGAACTAAAAAGCCTCTTGATGAAAGTAAAAGAGGAGAGCAAAAAAGTAGGCTTAAAGCTCAACATTCATAAAACTAAGGTCATGGCATCTGGTCCCATCTCTTTACGGCAGATAGATGAGGAAACAGTGGAAACAGTGTCAAACTTTATTTTTCTGGGCTTCAAAATCACTGCAGATGGTAATTGCAACCATGAAAATAAGACAATCCTTGGAAGGACAGTTATGACCACCCTAGATAGCATATTGAAAAGCAGAGATATTACTTTGCCAACAAAGGTCCGTCTGGTAAAAGCTATGGTTTTTCCAGTGGTCATGTATGGATGTGAGAGTTGGACTGTGAAGAAGGCTGAGTGCCGAATAATTGGTGCTTTGAACTGTGGTGTTGGAGAAGACTTTTGAAGAGTACCTTGGACTGCAAGGAGATCCAAGCAGTCCATCCTAAAGGAGTTCAGTCCTGAATGTTCATTGGAAGGACTGATGCTGAAGCTGAAACTTCAATACTTTGGCCACCTCATGTGAAGAGTTGACTCATTGGGAAAGACCCTGATGCCAAGAGGAACTGAGGGCAGGAGGAGAAAGTTGGGATGACAGAGGATGAGATGGCTGGATGGCATCACCGACTTGATGGACAAGAGTTTGAGTGAACTCCGGGAGATGGTAATGGACAGGGAGGCCTGGTGTGCTGTGTGATGGGGTCGCAAAGAGTCGGACATGACTAAGCGACTGGACTGAACTGAACTGAACTGAGGAGACATACTATTAATACAAACGGAAAGCAGGTATATGACAACTGTGTGTGATCTGCTAAGTTTTGTGTAAATCTAAAGCAGTTTTTTTTAAAATAAAGTATATTAACTAAAAAATAATCTATGATTGATATTAATCTTTTATATACATTATAATAAGAATATATATTATATTTTATATTATATATAACAATTATATATATATATATATATATATTCTTCAGGTTTTCTTCTTATTTTTTTTAGTCACTAGGTTATATATGACTCTTTGCTAACCCATGGACTGTAGCCCACCAGGTTCCTCTGTCCATTTGATTTCCCAGGCAAGGATACTGGAGTAGGTTGCCATTTCCTTCTCCCAGAATCTTCCCAATCCAGGGATTGAACCTGCATCTTCAGCATTTCAGGATTCTTTACCACCAGAGCCACTTGGGACAAGTTATTTAAAAAGTATAGGTACAGTTCCTTGTGCTATACTGTAGGTTGTTTTTGGTTATCTATTTTATAAATATAATAGTGTTTATATGTTTATCTCTACCTTCTAATTTATTTATTTTCCCACCTGTCTTTCTTTTTGGTATTCACAAGTTGATTTTATGTGCTTGTGAATTTCTTTCTGTTTTGGAAATAAGTTCATTTCTTTGTTTCTAGATTCAACATTTTTTTTTTTTAGATTTCACATATAAGCAATATTTATTTTTCTCTATTTGACTTGACTCACTTAGTATGAAAATCTCTAGGCACTTGATTGGTACCACTACTTGATGGTGGTGGTGGTTTAATTGCTCAGTCATGTCTGACTCTCGAAATCCCTTGGGCCGTAACCTGCCAGATTCCTTTGCACAAAGGACTTTCCAGGTGAGAATACTGGACTGGGTTGCCATTTCATTCTCCAACTTGGTTAGTCCAGTTCAGTTTTCAGCTGTGTCAGACTCTTTGAGACCCCATGGGCTACAGCATGCCAGGCCTCCCTGTCCATCACTAACTTCTGGAGCTTGCTCAAGTTCATGTCCATTGAGTTGGTGATGGCATCCAACCATCTCATCCTCTGTCAGCCCCTTCTCCTCCTGCCTTCAGCTTTCCCAGTAATAGGGTCTTTTCCAATAAGTCAGTTCTTTGCATCAGGTAGCCAAAGCATTGGAGCTTCAGCTTCAGCATCAGTCCTTCCAATAAATAACAGGACTTATTTCCTTTAGGATGGACTGGTTGGATCTCCTTGCAGTCCAAGGGACTGTCAAGAGTCTTCTCCAACAGCACAGTTCAAAAGCATCTATTTTGCTGTGCTCAGCTTTCTTTATCATCCAGCTCTCATATTCACACATGACTACTGGAAAAACCATAGCTTTGACTATATTTGTCAGTAAAAGAATGTCTCTGCTTTTTAATGTACAATCTAGGTTGGTAGTAGATTTTTTTCCAAGGAGTAAGCATCTTTTAATTCATGATTGTCGTTACCAGCTACAATGATTTTGGAGCCCAAGAAAAAAAGTCTCTCACTGTTTCCAATATTTCCCCATCTATTTGCCATGAAGTGATGGGACCGGATGCCATGATCTTAGTTTTTTTAATATTGAGCTTTACCATAACTTGGTTAGGTACATTACCTTTAATGCTTCAATATGAATTTAGAGCATTTCATATATATCATGAGTATGTGTGCTCACTCAGTTGTGTCCAACTCTGTGATGCCCATGGGATTCTCCTGGCAAATATACTGGAGTAAGGTGCCATTTCCTTCCAGCCCCAGGGATCAGATCTATATTTCTTATGTCTCCTGCATTGGAAAGCTTATTCTTTACCATTAGCACCACCTGGGAAGCCCACTATTTATAATAGCACTAAGGATTATAGAATATTGGATGAAAATTCACCCATTCTATTTATTATAAAATATTTAATAACAATTTTGTTCTCTTCAGTCATTATATTCTACATAAAGAATAATAAAAGATTTTAGAATATCAACCTTTGTCCAGTTCATTTCCACCTTCGTTTAGTAGATATACTAGACTGTGTTAAGGAATCCCTTTCAACAAAATGTACTTTATCACCTATCTTTAAAAATGTATTAATGTAATTAAGCTTCTTTTATTGATAGAGCCTTATTGAAACTTGAAGTTTCATGATTAGTTATTTTAAGGCCCCTTAATTACAAGGGCTTCTCTTGTTAATTAACTATATTGGTACTGTAATCACTTCAAGGAAAGACAATCCCATGTTCTATCCCTGAAGGTCCCATTAATGATATGCTACAACAGAATCAGGTATGTATCAAACTCCCAGTAAGTAAAGAAGTGATTCCCTGCAATTTTCCAACAATAAAACTAGTGGCAAGCATCCCTCTGCCAAAAGTACTTTCTCACATAAATTTCCTAGTTAGCTTCAGTGCACCTAGAGAAAAGGTTCATCATTCTCAAAACTCTGCCTCACTGACTTTTCCCCAACACTTACTTTAATATGAGTATCAAAATTCTCAGAAGGTAATAAGTATCACAGGCTATCAGAGTATAAGTACTGATATCACATTGGGGTTTCTATCCTTTGGTCTCATATGGAAGTTTCTTTGACCTCTGCTGTGGGTCAGGGCAATTATCAAACTGAAGATAATGTTTCTGTTTCTTTTTTCCCTTTTAGTTCTCTCTCTCTGTTTTAATGACCTGTTACACACTTTTTCTTTTTTAGCCACCTTCTTGAGTTTTACCAGCATACAAATCTTCTTGAAAAGATCTGATTTGATTAGTCACTGAAAATCAGTCAGGTGATCATATTTCTTGGGTACCCAACTATGTTTTAGGATGATGAAGGATATGTAAAAAAAATAATAATAAATTAAATTAAATTCATCTGCAGCCAACTTGAATTTTATGAAACAAAATGCAGGAAACAAATTGCCAGTCCAGGATCGATGCATGATACTGGATGCTTGGGGCTGGTGCACTGAGATGACCCAGAAGGATGGTACTGGGAGGGAGGAGGGAAGGGGGTTCAGGATTTGGAACATGTGTATACCTGTGGTGGATTCATGTTGATGTATGGCAAAACCAATGCAATATTGTAAAGTAATTAACCTCCAATTAAAATAAATAAATTTATATTAAAAAATGCAGGAAAAAGGCTCAATGTAAACTTAATCCAAACTCTAGGCTTTGTATCTCTTTCAATCTTTGCATATCATTGTCAATATTATCATCAATAATATGAATGCCATTGTATTAGGAAACCGAGATTCAAAAAGCTTAATGAATTTTCTCTGTGTCTTCATTGTTTTGAAAAGAAAAGAGCATGGGTCCAGAGGAAAAAAGAGAAGTCATTTCAGGAGTAATAAGATATACTTCTACACTGTAATCATCCTCAGAATAGTTTCTTTTCCCACAGTGTCACAAAAATCAATGAAATCTCTCTGTTTGGAACCTATTAGATATTGCTGTTCTTGGTTGCAGAGACTAAGCTCTTAATCAGTGGGCATTGCAAGTGTTCCAAGACATTTGAGCAGAGGAACATCTTCCTTACATTCTGTATTTCATGTGAGTGATCAATAGCAAGAGAAAGAGAAATTAAGAAAATAGCAAGCAAGAAAACAGACACATCTTTGGAACTCATAGCTGATTAGAAAACTCCCCTAATTCATGACTATATGGATTATGCACACAGGCCCACATATACACATATACTCATATGAACACACATATACCTATATACATGTGTATGTCCCATGTATGAAAGACACAGTGCTGGTTTCCCAGAAGATACAGAGCCAAAGATGACTTAAACCTTGTGTTCACGGAGGTGAATATTTACTAAGGAGCATGCTCAAACCAAACTTACAACAAAATCCCCAATAGAAAGCATCATGACTAGGTTTGAAAGTAGCACAAAGTGATGAATTCCACCTGAGGTCAAGGAAAGATCAGTAAACGGAGACATATACATTGGGTTGAAAATGAAGAAGTAATTAAACCAGCCATAGAGTATGCCAAGGTGTTGTAATAAAAGAGTTATGTAGTGGCACTAGTGGTAAAGAGCCTGTCTGTTGATGCTAGAGATATGAGACGCAGGTTTGATCCCTGGGTTGGGATGATTCCTTGGAGAAGGTAACCCTCAGTATCCTTGCCTGGAGAATCCCATGGACAAAGGACCCTGGTGGGCTACAGTCCATAGGAATGCAAGGAGTCAGACATGACTGAAGCAACTTGGCATGCATGCACGTGAGTCCTTCTAGTGAATTAAACCTGAAAAAGTTCATGGAAACCCCAGATCAGAGGCCAGTTGATCAGAAGTATAGGTGGTAGAGCATTGAAGAATTGATACCTTTGAACTATGGTCCTGGAAAAGACTCCTGAGAGTCCCTTGGACAGCAAGGAGGTCAAACCAGCCAATCTTAAGGGAAATCAACTCTGAATACCCGTTCGAAGGACTGATGTTGATGCTGAAACTCCAGTATTTTGGTCATTTGATGCGAATAGCTGACTCGTTGGAAAAGTCCCTGAAACTGGGAAAGATTGAGGGCAGAAGGAGAAGTGGGCATCAGAGGATGAGATGGCTGGATGGCATCACTTATGCAAAGGACATGAACTTGGGCAAATTTTGGGCGATGATGAGTGACAGAGAGGCCTGGCATGCTGCAGTCCATGGGAGTCACAGAGTCAGACGTGACTGAGTGACTAAACAACAAACAAGTAGCCTAGGGATCCAACATGCAATTAGCATCTAAAGTAAGGGTAAGCTTGTTGGGGATCATATTCTTAAACCTGCAGATTCTATTAATAACGCTAGCACCAGGAGGTTGGCGTCAGAATTGAATTATATTTCTGTACAATTGATGTCAGAATATAGAATCTCTTTTATTTATTGTTGTATTATTAGGATATGAGAATAAATCAGATTTGACTGAAGATGTGAGGAATATTGATGCTTCTATTTTTGTCAGAGTAAAAATACTTTAATTGTCTTTGAATTGGACATGTATTGCCTTTACTTAAATTAACATCTTCTTTCAAAGAGTAGATTACTAATTGATATGGTCTTGAAATAGAAGTAAAAGTAGAAACGTGAAACATAACAAGTAGCTAAATCTAGATTATAAAAATAAACTACAATAAGTGTGAATATTTGTCGAATAAAAATAACCATTCGGAGAAGGCAATGGCAACCCACTCCAGTACTCTTGCCTGGAAAATCCTATGGATGGAGGGGCCTGGTGGGCTACAGTTCATGGGGTTGCTAGGAGTCTGACACGACTGAGTGACTTCACTTTCACGCATTGGAGAAGGAAATGGAAACCCACTCCAGTGTTCTTGCCTGGAGAATCCCAGGGACAGGGAAGCCTGGTAGGCTGCCGTCTATGGGGTCACACAGAGTTGGACACGACTGAAGCAACTTAGCATAGGCTTAAATAGAGTACGACGCAAATTATTCAAATACAAAAAATAAATGCAAATCAAAACCACAGTGAAATAAGTACCACCTCATACTTGTTGGAACGGCTATTGTCAAAAAGAAAGTATATAATAATTATGTGAAGATTTACAGAAAAGGAAAACCTTGTGCACGATTAGTGTGGATGTAATTTGATGTAGTCACTGTGGAAAACAATATGAAGTTTCTCAAAAAGTTTAAAAAATAAAACTGCCATAAGACTCACCAATTCTACTTCTGGGAATTTATCTGAAGAAAATGAAAACATCAACTTAAAAAGATAGAGGTACCCCATGTTCACTGTAGCATTATTTACAATAGCCAAGATATGGAAACAACTTAAGTGTCCATTGGCATTTGAATGTATAAAGAAATTATTCAGACATTATATATATATATATATATATATATATATATATATATATATATATATATATATATATATATATATCTCGCCACTTGCAACAACAAGGAGAGACTTCAAGGGTTCTTTTCCAAGTATAATGTCAGACAAAGGAAGACAAATCCTGTATCACTTTTTGTATGTGGAATCTAATAAACAAACAAGCAACAACAAGAAAAGCAAATTCACTGATACAAAAACTAGATTGGTGGTTTTCAGAGGTGGGGAATGGGGGAATAGAAAAAATGAATGATTTTTTGTTTGGTTAAATAAATTAACATTATTTTAAAAATTCAAAGTATAAATTGAGTAGCTGCTAAAATCCAACACGAGTTTCTTTAACACATTTAAAAAGCTGTAACTTCCAGGCTTTTTCAGTCTGTAAGATTTGCTTACTTTGATCGTATGATGGAGAATTTCATGGCTGCTATTTGAAACATCACAGCTTTTGAAGTGGAGATCCTAATGTATTTAATTTGTTAGTAAATTCTTAAAATTAATTTCAAAATCAAATACTTCTTTTAGATATTACTTGAAATTAGGAAGCTAACTCAATTAGACAAATTTAAATGAAAACCACCACTATTCATCTCAGCTTGATGTTTGCCTTTAAGTCCTTTTCAATTTTTTTTTCTCATTTCAAGTGCTTTTTCTTGTCTTCATTTGATTATACCTCTTGTTTTCAGTTGACTTTTAGTTCTTTGAGCCCATCTTCTGGGAAATATTTTGTTGGAAGTGCTTATTTTCAGTTTAATGTATTCCCACATATTTGAAAAGTTGAAGGAACCCAGGGAATGGTAAGTTAATTTTTTAACCTGGTGCTAGAAAATACTCTATTGAGTTTCCTCCTGGAGAAAATAAATTATAACACCCATAAAAGCAGGTAACACAGGATGAGACAGTTGAATAGCATCACTGACTCAATGGACATGAATTTGAGCAAGCTCCAGGAGATAATGAAGAAACAGGGAAGCCTGGTGTGCTACAGTCCATTGGGTCACAAAGAATCGGACAAAACGACTGAACAACAACAAAAGTCCAACAGGGAGTTCTTGGTTCAATCATCTGCTCCGATACTATATATATATATATATAGTATATACATATAATATAGTACATATATATAGTATATACATATAATATAGTACATAATATAATACATATATATATAGTATATACATATAATATGACTCAAAAATCTGAATACTGTTTAGCTATTCTTTCCTCTCCTGATCCTCCAGGGAACTTTAGTCTATGGCTCATAGTCGATAATCAGCACTGACACTTATTTTAGTATTCACTATTTTGTGTAAGTACACACTCTTCTTAGTTGATTGAGACCATTCAAAAATAAACTTTACTGCCACTATTGCCTGGTGGACATTTTTGTATAGACCGTATGTTTAAGAAACACCTAGATGTGTTGGTAATTAAAAAGCCTTTCAGTGCCTACCTGGGGCCATATTCAGGAAGTACACAACAGTAGCTTTGTAACTTCCAAATTTCTGTCAGTGAAGCAAAATCACAATCACCACTGACAGTCATAAGAATGTAGTTCAGCTGCAGAAAAAGTGTGGTTGGATAGATAACACTTACTAACTGTTTTTTTCTTAATACTGTATTTACTTTTCAATTAAGTTTTCATTGTAGTCAGACTCAATAGCTACAGTTTTCCAAATGTGGTAAAGAAAATAGGGTTGTATTTTAGCTTCTATTCAGTCTATACTTATGTATTTAAATAATATATTTTAATGATCAATTTTTTAGTTGGCAACATCCTTATTTCCTTTGGCTTATTTCATAATCTAAACTAGGCAGCTCATTTTTAGCCTTATATTAGGACCAGAGAAATTCATCAACATTCTAGAATGCCTCATGATTTCTCTATTCATTTTTGAAAATGCTTTTTTACCCTAGATGCTTACATTATTAGGTGTATATGCTGAGAAAGAGGCACCCAGAGGCTCTAATTTGCTCTTCCTGTTGTCTACTTTTCTTCATTATTCTGGAGGACATGGGAAGGAAAGCATTTTTATTTTATATGTTTAGCATAAACAACAAACATAAATTATAAAATATGGAAAAAAGTTTCACAAAAGAAAGAATTCCAAAGGTTCAAATGTTTCTCGAAATATTATTTTCCAAAGTGCTCATTTAGAGAAGACAGAAGGAAGTCAACAGTCACAAATGACATTTCTAAGGTATTGGAGATGTTTATATATTGTTTGGGGGAAGAATTTAAGTAGTTAATTTCAGAATCATGTTGATGGTACAAAATTATTTTTTTTTAAGTTAAAGTATATTTACCAATGAAAATAAGTTATAAGAATGAGGAAGTAAAACTAAAAATGTATACCACAAAGAAAGTTTTACTGTGCTTGCTTACACTGTGGGGCTTCCCTGGTGGCTCAGAGGGTAAAGCATCTGCTGGTAATGTGGGAGACCCACGATCAATCCCCGGGTCGGGAAGATCCCCGGGAGAAGGAAATGGCAACCCACTCCAGTAATCTTGCCTGGAGAATCCCATGGACAGAGAAGCCTGGTAGGCTACAGTTCACTGTGCCCCTACACACACACATACATAACCTGTTTTTAACCTTTGTTAATAATATTTTTGTGGCTCAGACTGTAAAGAATCTGCCTGCAATCCAGGAGACCCAGGTTCAGTCCCTGGTTCAGAAAGATCCCCTGGAGAAGGGCATAGTTATCCACTTCCCTATTCTTGCCATGGACAGAAGAGACTATTGGGCTTCAGTCCATGTCATCGTAAAGAGTCAGACGTGACTGCCACACACACAATAATCATGGAATAAAATGGAATCAAAAATGATGCCCAGTTGTGACCTATTCATCATGAATCTTATGGGTTATAAGGGTTGTATCTACTTGCTTTATAATTAAATACAGACAATTCATTCAATAATTAGTCCCATGGTCTCTTCTCTAGAAAATGAGAGATGAGCATAAACTAAATAGAGCTCTTTACATTTTTACCACCAGTAGGGATGATTAAATTGACATAGCAACACACATTTACACTTAGCTTCTTGATGTCCCTAATAGTATGATTCCTTTAGCAGAGTGTGTGAACATATATTTCTGAAAGATACAACACAAGGAAAGTACCAAAGACATTCTTTAATTGAGATGAGATCCCTTTTCTTGCTATCTTCTTTGCTGAGTTAGACACACACACACACACACACACACACACACACACACAAAAAATGATAAAGTTCACCTTTCTTTTATCCTTATAGTCAGAGCCAATAGTAGAATAGAGCTTTTTGACTCCTCTGTCCTGGAACCCAATGCATGTTTTTCTCAATTAACACACTATCGTATTTTGTGTTATATAAAATCCCTCATTGTGCAGGAGGTTTACTTAAACTAGTAGCTTCAGCCAGGAAATATCAGGATCTGTACCACTATATCACACTTTTCTATTAATAAATGACCTTTGGAAAGGAACAACATCATTCCTGGTTTAAAACAATTATATCTCAAACAGGCTTGAGATTTATAAGATGTCTCCTGTGCACCAGATCTTTGGAAGGTCAGACCAGGCCATGCCTTTAGCACCTTCATCTTCACCTTGTAGTCATCTGAATTTCTATCTTATTCACTTTAAAATTTTATACTGTCTGTGATTCTGCAAGTGGCCACAAAGGGAATGATGTTTGCCCTGTCTCTTTCTCTGTGTGTAAGGCTATCCCACAATCCTTAGGCTTTTCTCATCTGTATTGATACTATATAGTATTTATATTGTGTATTTATTTTTCTTTTAATACTTCCATGTAGTATTCTTGGTGTCTAACAGGAATCTTTCTTGTGGGCATTGTGGTCAGAAGCTTAATAGAGAGAGGTGAGTATTCATATTTTACCTAAAAAACGATTATAAGCATTCCTCAACCTTAATAAAATAAATATGAAAGAAAAATCAAGAAAACACATTATTACACAAATTTTTATTGTATTTTATTAGTAAAGGTATTTTTTCATATTATAATAAATAGGGTGATGGAAATAAAAATTCTATGCTCCTCTCTTCTCAAGAAGAACATAAATAAATATATACATACATAAAATCAGCATCAGTCTTCTCAGTGAATATTCAGGACTGATTTTTGATATTCAGGATATATACTGAGCTATAGCCAAGGGTGAAAAACTGCAATATTCCTTGTGTTTAAGTATCTTATCTTTTAATACAGATAGAATTGGCTCTCATACATCTGTTATAGGTGAGATGATATGCATACATGTGTGTGATAAGTTGCTTCTGTCATGTATAACTCTTTTAGATCCTATGGACTGTAGCCCACCAGGCTCCCCTGTTCATCAGATTCTCCAGGCAAGAATACTGGAGTGAATTGCCATTTATTCCTCCAGGTGATCTTCCCAACCCAGGGAGGGAACCCGAGTCTCTTAGGTGTCCAGTGTTGGAACATAGGTTCTTTACCACTAATGCCACCTGGGAAGCCCCATGTATATATAAGGGTTTCTCTGGTGGCTCAGACGGTAAAGAATCTGCCTGCAATGCGGGAGACCTGGGATCCATCCCTGAATTGGGAAGATCACCTGGAGGAAGGCATGGCAACCCACTCCAGTGTTCTTGCCTGGAGAATCCGCATGGAGTAATGAGCTTGGATGGCTACAGCCCATGAGATCACAATTATTTGGATATGTAGATAGATAGACATATATAATGTATGTATATATAACAAATTATATAAATAATATATATTATATGCTTATTTCAAATATATATATATATATATAAAATATTATAGTTCTTCTGTGTGTTCTTGCCACCCCTTCTTAAGATCTTCTGCTTCTGTCAGGTCCATACAATTTCTGTCCTTTATTGTGCCCATCTTTGCATGAAATGTTCCCTTGGTATCTGTAATTTTCTTGAAGAGATCTCTAGTCTTTCCCATTATATTGTTTTCCTCTATTTCTTTGCATTCATAACTGAGGAAGTCTTTCTTATCTCTCCTTGGTATTCTTCAGAACTCTGCATTTAAATGGATATATCTTTTCTTTTCTCCTTTGCCTTTCACTTCTCTTCGTTCACAGCTATTTGTAAAGCCTCCTCAGACAACTATTTCGCCTTTTTTGCATTTCTTTTTCTTGGGGATGGTCTTGATCACTGCCTCCTGTACAATGTCATGAAACTCCATCCATAGTTCTTCAGGCACTCTGTGTATCAGATCTAATCCCTTAAATCTATTCCTCACTTCCACTGTATAATCGTAGGGGATTTGATTTAGTTCATACCTGACTGGTCTAGTGGTTTCCCCTACTTTCTTCAATTCATATCTGAACATGGCAATAAAGAGTTCATGATCTGAGCCACAGTCAGCTCCCAGCCTCTTTTTTTTTTTTTTTTTTTTTTTTTTTGCTGACTGTATACAGCTTCTCCATCTTTGGCTGCAAAGAATATATTCAATCTGATTTTGGTATTGACCATCTGGTGATGTCCATTTGTAGTCTTTCCTTGTGTTGTTGGAAAAGGGTGTTTGCTATGACCAATGTGTTCTCTTGGCAAAACTCTATTAGCCTTTGCCCTGACTCATTCTGAACTCCAAGGACAAATTTGCCTGTTACTCCAGGTGTTTCTTGACTTCCTACTTTAGGATTCCAGTTTCCTATAATGAAAAGGACATCTTTTTTGGGTGTTAATTCTAGAAGGTCTTGTAGGTCTTCATAGAGCTGTTCAACTTCAGTTTTTTCAACATTACTGATCAGGGCATAGGCTTGGATTACTGTGATATTGAATGGTTTGCCTGGGAAATGAACAGAGATCATTCTGTCAGTATTGAGATTGCATTCAAGGAGATGGTAAAGCTTCTGCTTGCAACGTGGGAGACCCGGGTTTGATCCCTGGGTCGAGAAGATCCCCTGGAAAAGGAAATGACAACCCACTCCAGTACTCTTGCCTGGAAGATTCCATGGACAGAGGACCCTGGTAGGCTACAGCCCATGGGGTTGTAAAGAGTTGGACATGACTAAGCAACTTCACTTTCTTTCTTTCTTTACTGCATTTCAAACTCTTTTGTTGACTCTAATGGCTATTCCATTTCTTCTAAGGGATTCTTGCCTACAGTAGTAAATATAATGTTCCAGTTTAATTTACCCATTCCAGTCCATTTTAGCTCACTGATATCTAAACTTTCGATGTTCACTCTTGCCATCTCCTTTTTTTGTGTGTGTATATATTTTTGCCTTTTCATATTGTTCATGGGGTTTTCAAGGCAAGAATACTGATGTGGTTTTCCATTCCCTTCTCCAGTGGATCATGTTTTGACAGAACTCTCAACCATGACCTGTCCTTGGGTGGCCCTACACGGCATAGCTCATAGCTTCACTGAGTTATACAGGCTGTGGTCCATGTGATCAGATTGGTTGGTTTTCTGTGATTGTGGTTTTCAGTCTGTCTGCCTTCAGATTGAGAATGGTAAGAGGTTTATGGAAACTTCCTGATGGGAGAGACTGACTGAGGAGAAAACTGGGTCTTGTTCTGATGGATGGGGCCATGCTCAGTAAATATTTAATCCAATTTTCTGTTGATGGGCAGGGCTGTGTTCCCTCCCTGTTATTTGACCTGAGACCAAACTATGGCAGAGGCAATGAAGATAATGATGATCTCCTTCAAAAGTTCCCATGCTACACTCAGTGGCCCCTACCCTGTAGCAGGCCACCACTGACCCACGCCTCCACTGGAAACTCCCGGACACTCATTGGCAAGTCTGGGTCAGTCTTTTGTGGGGTCATTGCTCCTTTCTGCTGGGTCCTAGGTATGTGCAAGGTTTTGTTTGTGCCCTCCAAGAGTCTGTTTCCCCAGTACTGTGTAAGTTCTGGCAGCTCTATGATGGGGTTAATGGTGACCTCCTCCAAGAGGGCTTATGCCATACCCATGTCTACTGCACCCAGAGCCCTTCCCCTGCAGCTGTCCACTGCTGACCCATACCTCCTCAGGAGTCACTAAAACACAGTTCTGTCTCAGTCTCTGTGGGGTCTCTGGATCCTGATGTGCACAAGGTATGTTTGAGATCTCTGAGTGTCTCTGGTGGGTATAGGATTTAATTCTAAATGCAATTTTGCCCTCCCACCATCTTGCTGTGGTTTCTCCTTTTCCCCTGGATATGGGGTATCTCCTCAAAGTCACTCCAGCACCACGCAGCTACCACTCCAGCACTGTGTAGCAGCCCATATATATATATATACTTATATGGAAATATTTATTTTTTTTAATATAATATATACTTTTTCCACTAAGGAGGATTCAACTAGTAACATGTGTGAGCCTAGACAAGTAAGGCCTGGGAAAGGAGACTAGAGTAAGAGCATAATAGGAACAGAGAATGGACCATCAGAAAACTCTTGCAGCAAGTAATGAACACCTAAGATCTACCTAAGCAACCAGAACACTATCCAAGCAATAGCGAAGAGTTGAGTGTCTAAATGAAAACTCAGAAAAGAGATAGGAACTGTACATTATCCTTTTTTGGCTCCTTTTGCTTCCACTTATCTTTGCCTTTGTCTTTTGATCTTGTCTCTCTGTCAGAAAACATTAACCAAACTGGATACCTTAATAAGTTATAAATATGGAAGCTTTATTCAATAATATACAGAAGTTATAGTTGACAAAAGAAAAACAGTGAAATTAATTACATCAAAATTAAAATTTAATTTTTACCAAAAGGCAAAACATGTCATGAAGTATTTCTTTGTAAGACTGGAGAAACAAAA
This sequence comes from Ovis canadensis, assembly GCF_042477335.2. NCBI lineage: Eukaryota > Metazoa > Chordata > Mammalia > Artiodactyla > Bovidae > Ovis > Ovis canadensis. The sequence continues at coordinate 55,323,511 of NC_091247.1, forward strand.
GGACAAAACTTTTTCACAACAAACGAAAGATGATTTGTACCAGAATATATAAGAAATTTTTATGACCTATTAGAAAAGTAGAAACATGGCAAAAGTCATCAGTAATATTTCAAGCAAAAAAACAGGTGAATAGCCAATAAAATACAGTAATGAAAAACTATACGACTTTAGAAAGACCCATCAAACAGCTTTAAGATTTTTCTGCAAACTGTCTCTAAAAGGTCTCTGTCATTAGTACAAGGATACATAGTTTGTAGGAAACCAGAATTTCTCTTGGTAAGAGAACAATAAAGTTGTAAAATCTTTGAAAACTAGGGGCAAAAAAGGGAAGCTTAAAAAAACGTTTTGCTTTTTTTTTCTTTTTCTTTAGAAGATTTAAATGGCCTACAACATTTAAAATAGCAATTTTAAAATGTGAGCATTAGTTTTTCTCTTTTCATGTTTTGGTAAAGTCTCAGGTGACATTAACTTATTAAAACATTTTCTTTATCCTTTCACATTCTATGAGGATCTTTGCTTCACACTCAATTCAGTTCAGTTGCTCAGTCCTGTCCGATTCTTTGCAATCTCATGAATTGCAGCACACCAGGCCTCCCTGCCCATCACCAACTCCCGGAGTTCACTCAGACTCACGTCCATCGAGTCCGTGATGCCACCCAGCCATCTCATCCTCTGTCGTCCCCTTCTCCTCCTGCCCGCAATCCTTCCCAGCATCAGAGTCTTTTCAGAAGAGTCAACTCTTTGCATCAGGTGGCCAAAGTACTGGAGGCTTCAGCTTTAACATCATTCCTTCCAAAGAAATCTCAGGGTTGATCTCCTTCAGAATGGACTGTTTGGATCTCCTTGCAGTCCAAGGGACTCTCAAGAGTCTTCTCCAACACCACAGTTCAAATGCATCAATTCTTCAGCTCTCAGCCTTCTTCACAGTCCAACTCTCACATCCATACATGACCACAGGAAAAACCATAGCCTTGACTAGATGGACCTTAGTCGGCAAAATAATGTGTCTGCTTTTGAATATACTATCTAGGTTGCTCATAACTTTTCTTACAAGGAGTAAGCGTCTTTTCATTTCATGGCTGCAATCACCATCTGCAGTGATTTTGGAGCCCAAAAAAATAAAGTCTTGACACTGTTTCCACTGTTTGCCATCTATTTCCCATGAAGTGATGAGACCAGATGCCATGATCTTCGTTTTCTGAATGTTGAGCTTTAAGCCAACTTTTCCACTCTTCTCTTTCACTTTCATCAAGAGGCTTTTTAGTTCCTCTTCACTTTCTGCCATAAGGGTGGTGTCATCTGCATATCTGAGGTTATTGATATTTCTCCTGGCCATCTTGATTCCAGCTTATGTTTCTTCCAATCCAGCGTTTCTTATGACGTACTCTGCATATAAGTTAAATAAGCAGAGTGACAATATACAGCCTTGACACACTCCTTTTCTATTTGGAACCAGTCTGTTGTTCCATGTCCAGTTCTAACTGCTGCTTCCTGACCTGTGTACAGATTTCTCAAGAGGCAGGCCAGGTGGTCTGGTCTTCCCATCTCTTTCAGAATTTTCCACAGTTTATTGTGATCCACACAAAGACTTTGGCATAGTCAATAAGGCAGAAATAGACTTTTCTGGAACTCTTTTGCTTTTTCCATGATCCAGTGGATGTTGGCAATTTGATCTCTGGTTCCTCTGCCTCTTCTAAAACCAGCTTGAACATCGGGAATTTCATGGTTCACGTATTGCTAAAGCCTGGGTTGGAGAATTTGGAGCATTTCTTTACTAGCATGTGAGATGAGTGCAATTGTGCAGTAGTTTGAGTGTTCTTTGGCATTGCCTTTCTTTGGAATTGGAATGAAAACTGAGCTTTTCCAGTCCTGTGGCCACTGCTGAGTTTTCCAAATTTGCTGGCATATTGAGTGCAGCACTTTCACAGCTCATCTTTCAGGATTTGAAATAGCTCAACTGGAATTCCATCATCTCCACTAGCTTCGTTTGTAACGATGATTTCCAAGGCCCACTTGACTTCACATTCCAGGATGTCTGGCTCTAGATGAGTGATCACACCATCGTGATTATCTGGGTCATGAAGATCTTTTTAGTACAGTTCTGTGTATTCTTGCCACCTCTTCTTAATATCATCTGCTTCTGTTAGCTTCCTACCATTTCTGTCCTTTATCGAGCCCATCTTTGCATGAAATGTTCCCTTGGTATCTCTAATTTTCTTGAAGAGATCTCTAGTCTTTCCTGTTCTGTTATTTCCCTCTCTTTCTTTGCATTGATGGCTGAAGAAGGCTTTCTTATCTCTTCTTGCTATTCTCTGGAACTCTGCATTCAGATGCTTATATCTTTCCTTTTCTCCTTTGCTTTTCACTTCTCTTCTTTTCACAGCTATTTGTAAGGCCTCCCCAGACAGCCATTTTGCTTTTTTGCATTTCTTTTCCATGATGATGGTCTTTATCCCTGTCTCCTGTACAATGTCACGAACCTCATTCCAGAGTTCATCAGGCACTCTATCTATCAGATCTAGGCCCTTGAATCTATTTTTCACTTCCACTGTATAATCATAAGGGATTTGATTTATGTCATACCTGAGTGGTCTAGCGGTTTTCTCTACTTTCTTCAATTTGAGTCTGAATTTTGCAATAAGGAGTTCATGATCTGAGCCACAGTCAACTCCTGGTCTTGTTTTTGTTGACTGTTTAGAGTTTCTCCTTCTTTGGCTGCAAAAATATAATCAATCTGATTTTGGTGTTGACCATCTGGTGATGTCCATGTGTAGAGTCTTCTCTTGTGTTGTTGGAAGAGGGTGTTTGCTATGACCAGTGCATTTTCTTGGCAAAACTCTATTAGTCTTTGCCCTGCTTCATTCCACATGCCAAGGCCAAATTTGGCTATTACTCCAGGTGTTTCTTGACTTCCTACTTTTGCATTCCAGTCCCCTATAATGAAAAGGACATCTTTTTTGGGTGTTAGTTCTAAAAGGTCTTGTAGGTCTTCATAAAACCGTTCAACTTCAGCTTCTTCAGCTTTACTGGTTGAGGCATAGACTTGAATTACTGTGATATTGAATGGTTTGCCTTGGAAACGAACAGAGATCATTCTGTTGTTTTTGAGATTGCATCCAAGTACTGCAGTTCGGACTCTTTTGTTCACCATGATGGCTACTCCATTTCTTCTGAGGGATTCCTGCCCGCAGTAGTAGATATAATGGTCATCTGAGTTAAATTCACCCATTCCAGTCCATTTTAGTTCACTGATTCCTAGAATGTCGACGTTCACTCTTGCCATCTCTTGTTTGACCACTTCCAATTTCCCTTTATTCATGAACCTGACATTCAAGGTTCCTATGCAATATTGCTCTTTACAGCACTGGACCTTGTTTCTATCACCAGTCACATCCACAGCTGGGTATTGTTTTTGCTTTGGCTTCATCCTTTCATTCTTTCTGGAGTTAGTTCTCCACTGATGTCCAGCAGTATATTGGGCACCTACTCACCTGGGGAGTACCTCTTTCAGTATCCTATCATTTTGCCTTGTCATACTGTTCATGGGGTTCTCAAGGCAAGAATACTGAAGTGGTTTGCCATTCCCTTCTCCAGTGGACCACATTCGCACTATTGTTCTTTTAATCCAGTTTTTCTAATGTGATTAACATGAACTGTAATCCTCTCAGTTGGTTTTCTACTTGCCTGAGGATAAACTCCTAGCTTGGAATCAACTCTTGGAATCTAAAGTTCACAACATTCTGGTAAAACTCAAACTATCAAATCCACTTTTCCTTACCAGCCAAGGCTAATTCTCTTGATTCACTCAACTTCTCATCATTCCTGAAGCCTGGCAGACTCTCTGACTTCACTTGGTGCATCTTATTCTTTTATCATTCTACAGAAGTACACATTTTCCTTTGCCTGACAAGGTCTTATTTCTTGTACATTTAAATTTATTTGTCACCTTTCCCATTACAAACAAACAAGTGAAATACATACATAGTAAAAATCCATAGAAATACCTATTGCCTAAAAAACCATTGCTTATAGCTTTCCTCTCCAGTAAGTTGTCCTACAAGTATTTATTTTATTCGTAAGAACATTGACACTGATAGTTTCTGTTATTTTTTTCCAATGCTAACTGTTATGTAAAAGACCAGGACACCAAAAGAGTGTCTAACAGGCTTTTTAATGGCGAAGCGCTCCCAGGCGGAGTTCCCAGACCCAAAAGAGGCAGGTCGAGGAAGTCCACACCCGGACTGTGTTGGGGGTGGTTTTTATACGTTTCTTGTGAGGGATGGTCAGGCTAGATGGATGAGATGGGGGTTCGGATCGGTTGCCAGGCCGAGGCGTCGCAGGCTGACAGGTCCTTCTATGTGGCTGGGGTGGGGCGGCTTCAGCTGGTGAAGTGTGCTGTCATTGGTTCCCGGGATCTGGGAGGCTTCTTCCATTAGGGAGAGGTGGGGCAGCCCATCATGGCCCCCGGGGTCCGGCCTTACACTAACATTGACCAAAATTAAAGAATAACTTGTGCAGAAGAAAAAGTATTTTATATATTTTTGCTAAGAAAATCAATGAACTTAAGAGTATTTAAAATAAAATAATGTGACTAAATAAAATCAAATGATGTCACTTTTATAATACAGACCAATACTTAACACAACGCAAGTACCTAAAATTGTCTTCTTTTTAGGGATTTTTCTCTGAAATTATTGATCAAAAGCTCCTTGATTACCTTTTGATCATCATCTCCTACTTTTGACATTCAAAGTAATAGGCATCTGTGTGCTTGTCAATAAATCTGTTTCCTGATCTTGTAGTTAAATAATTAAACTAGCTGAGGAGTTAGATGGGATTTTGGGGAAATTCACAGTGATTTTTCAGTTCAGTTCAGTCGCTCAGTCGTGTCCGACTCTTTGCGACCCCATGAATCACAGCACGCCAAGCCTCCCTGTCCATCACCAACTCCTGGAGTTCATTCAGACTCGCATTCATTGAGTCAGTGATGCCATCCAGCCATCTCATCCTCGGTCATCCCCTTCTTCTCCTGCTCCCAGTCCCTCCCAGCATCAAAGTCTTATTATACATCTAATCTCATATTACTAATTTCATTTTCAAATTGAGAATATGATTGTTTAATGTTCATAGTTACCAGAGGTTAATTGTAAGATGATTTGGAATGAACATAGTCTTCTCCCCAGGAGGAAAAGTTTATAAAGACAGCGGGGAGGGAATAAAGTATTCCATAATATCTAGTATGAAAATAAATGGAGATCACAGGCATACATATAAAAATAAAAGAGGCTGCCATATATTTTCAAAATATAAGCCTGTCTAGTATGAAGAATTCTCACTTTCCACACAACCATAAAAACTTCTTCATAAAGCACATCTTCATATAATGCACATAACAATTTTATTTTTTTAATTTGTTATTGCATTGTGCTGTCAAACTTACATAGAACATTCAGATCCTCAACTGGTCACCTAAGAATTCCATAAACTCTGGTATCTTAAAGTCTTGTCATTGTGTGTGTGTGTGTGTGAGTGTGTGTGTTTGCTCAGCGTGCATCTGACTCTTTTAAACCCCATGGAAGAGCCTGCCAGGCTCTTTTGTCCATGGAATTTTTCAAGAAGAATACTGGAGTGGGTTGACACTTCATATTCCAGGGAATTTTCCCCACCCATAGATCGAATCCACTTCTCTTGCATCTCCTGAATTGACAGGTGGATTCTTTACCACTGTGCCATCTGGGAAGTCACATCTTGTCTTTAGATAGCTCAATAGATTCTCTTTCTAGTATGAGTCATTTTTGTAACTTAAAATTATAAAAAATCCATAGCATATTTTCCTGATCTGATAATAGTTTCTGTTAAAACAATATAAATTATAAAACTATGTATGTAGTCATATAATATCTTTTAAGAAAGTTGTATTAAATCAAGATATAAATCAGAAGTAATAAATACCAACGTTTGAAAACCTGTTTACATGGATTATTACCATCCCCTTCTGTATGTGCTAAGTTGAGATAGGAAATTCTGCTGTTTTCAGTTGGTGACTCTTCATTAACTGAAAATCCCTAGTGGAAAATTCACACAGACTAGCCCCTCATTTATTTTTTTAATTTATTTATTTTAATTGGAGGACAATTACTTTACAATATTGTGATGATTTTTGTCATACATCAGTATGAATTTGCTATAGGTATACATGTGTCCCCTTCATCCTGAATGCCCCCCCCCCACCTCCCTCCCTATCTTATTCCTTTAGGTTGTCACAGAGCACCAGCTCTGTATGCCCTGCTTCATGCATCAATCCCACACTGGTTAACTATTTTACACATGCAATGTATACAATTCAATGTTATTCTCTCCAAGTATCCCACCCTCTTTTTCATCCACCGAATCCAAAAGTTTGCTCTTTACCACAAATATCACATCATGATTCAACAGTGATCAGATATCCTGCTATTTTTTCCAGTTAATTTGTTCCCCATTCTGATAAGCCCCATCTTCTCACTTTGTGCCAAAACCAAGTTCATAGCCTTGCTTTACTGAGAAAATGGAATCAGACAGGAAATCATTCTTTTCAATACAGTCACCAACCAACCTCATCCCCAGCCATATTTTTCTCATTTTTTTTTTTGCAGCAGTGACAGCATCTATATCAGTCAAGATGTTATCATAGAAGCAAAACAACTACAAAGAGATAAAGATATAAGAAACTTATTAAAGAGATTAGGCCTTAAGAAACTAGTAGACCTGGTGGAGAAGACTGTGCAAGCCTATTTTTTGTGTCAGATGATCAGACTGAAGTCACTGCAGTTAAGCTAGATGAGCAGTCAGGAAGGAAAGCTTTATGTGGACAAGAGCAAGGACAAGGAGAGTAAACAAGGATAAATGGAACCCATGAAGGCAAATCTTAACTCACAAGTGACTCTCACAAATCCAATGTCATTGCTATGGGAGACTTTCAGGAGACACTGATGCTATTTGGGGCTAGACAACAAAAATTCAATGAAGCTGAAGGAGGAAATCTATCCAAAACCGTATCAATAAATGGTACAAACTTCCGCTTAATTTCTTAGGAAAAAGAAAAGTTGTTATCCTTGATTCCTATCTTGTTTCAACAGTATCTAATGGCACATCAAGGCATGTCATATTTATCCTAAAATGTATTTTGAATTTGTTTCTCCGTAGCAGTTTAGCTAGCACCTGATTCCAAATGATGATCCTATTTCAAATATGGGCATTTCTTTCTGTCTAAATCCCATCTCAATGATATGGACTCCACACCACAGCCTTGCCCCATGACACTTACCATCAAATCAAAAGTCCTTCCCTGAGCTCTAAATTGCTGTTTCCAGCCCATTGATCTAAGAATTTATTGAATACTACTTTCTTCCACATTTTTTTTTACTCTCTTTACGTCATCTCTGCCAAACTGATCTTCATTCTGTTTTTGAAATATTCAATCATATTTCCATAGTTTTACCCTAAGCCAGAATTATTCTTCCTCTAGTTCTTTTATGCATGGCTCATTATCTTTCAAGTTCCATTTAAAATATCTTTTTGAGAATGAATTTTTAAATTACTATATCTACAGTAAGTACTCCTCGCCTTTCAACCCTCTATAAACACACACACACACACACACACACACACACACACACAGAGTATTACTCTCTAATACATTTTCTTAACTTCTTCTTGGTCCTCATAATGATGGGAAAATATATTTACATAAATAAGTCTTAAATTAGAAAAGCAAAATCTAGTGCTTTTTCTTTTCTTCTTTTTCTTTTTTGTCACTCAGTCGTGTCAGACTCTTTGCAACACCATGGACTGTAGCCTGCCAGGCTTCTCTGTCCATGGGATTTTCCAGGCAAGGATACTGGAGTGGGTTGCCATTTCCTTCTCCAGGAGATCTTCCTGGCCTAAGGATTGAACTCTCCCACACTGCAGGCAGACTCTTTACCATCTGAGCCACAAGGGAAGCCCAAATCTAGTGCATTACAGTAAAAAATATTTGTAAAAAGACAAAATTATTGTTTTTGTATGTATTTTATTAATTGAAAAACTGAAAGTCATTTAAAATAGTCAATTCAATTGCCAAATCTTCTTTACGTGGGCAGTTAAATTATATTATTTGTTTCTTCCTCTTGCCTATGGTCTTATTCATAGTATCTTCAGTTCAGTTCAGTTCAGTTGTTCAGTCGTGTCCAGCTCTTTGCGACTCCATGAATCGCAACATGCCAGGACTCCCTGTCCATCACCAACTCCCGGAGTTCACTCAGATTCACGTCCATCAAGTCAGTGATGCCACCCAGCCATCTCATCCTCTGTCGTCCCCTTCTCCTCCTGCCCCCAATCCCTCCCAGCATCAAAGTCTTTTCCAGTGAGTCAACTATTCACATGAGGCAGCCAAAGTACTGGAGTTGCAGCTTTAGCATCATTCTTTCCAAAGAAATCCCAGGGCTGATCTCCTTCAGAATGGACTGGTTGGATCTCCTTGCAGTCCAAGGGACTCTCAAGAGTCTACTCCAACACCACAGTTCAAATGCATCAATTCTTCGGCACTCAGCCTTCTTCACAGTTCAACTCTCACATCCATACATGACTGCTGGAAAAACCATAGCCTTGACTAGACGGACCTTAGTCGGCAAAGTAATGTGTCTGCTTTTGAATATACTATCTAGGTTGCTCATAATTTTTCTTCCAAGGAGTAAGCATCTTTTAATTTCATGGCTGCAGTCATCATCTGCAGTGATTTTGGAGCCCAAATAAATAAAGTTTGACACTGTTTCCACTGTTTCCCCATCTATTTCCCATGAAGTGATGGGACCAGATGCCATGATCTTCATTTTCTGAATGTTGAGCATTAAGCCAACTTTTTCACTCTCCTCTTTCACTTTCATCAAGAGGCTTTTTAGTTCCTTTTCACTTTCTGCCATAAGGGTAGTGTCATCTGCATATCTGAGGTTCTTGATATTTCTCCAGCAATCTTGATTCCAGCTTGTGTTTCTTCCAGTCCAGCATTTCTCGTGATGTACTCTGCATAGAAGTTAAATAAGCAGGGTAATAATATACAACCTTGATGTGCTCCTTTTCTATTTGGAACCAGTCTGTTGTTCCATGTCCAGTTCTAACTGTTGCTTCCTGATCTGCATATAGATTTCTCAAGAGGCAAGTCAGGTGGTCTTGTATTCCCATCTCTTTCAGAATTTTCCACAGTTTATTATGATCCACACAGTCAAAGGATTTGGCATAGTCAATAAAACAGAAGTAGATGTTTTTCTGGAACTCTCTTGCTTTTTCCAGGATCTAGCGGATGTTGGCAATTTGATCTCTGGTTCCTCTGCCTTTTCTAAAACCAGCTTGAACATCACGAAGTTCTCAGTTTACGTATTGCTGAAGCCTGGCTTGGAGAATTTGGAGTATTTCTTTACTAGCATGTGAGATAAGTGCAATTGTGTGGTAGTCTGGGCCTTCTTTGGCATTGCCTTTCTTTGAGATTGGAATGAAAACTGAGTTTTCCAGTCCTGTGGCCACTGCTGAGTTTTCCAAATTTGTTGGCATATTGAGTGCAGCACTGTAAAGGCCAATTACATTACATAGGAAGAATATCTAGTTTTCATCTCTCATATATATAGCATTTTTCACTTGATTTTTTAAGATTTAAGTTTGCTATAATTATTTTACATTTTCAGTATCTAAGCTAACTTTTAACTTTCCTGACTTAATTATGCCAATGAAATTGCTTTTCACCACAGAGAAAAAAATTTACTAAACATTTTAAATGAAATTATATCAAATATTGAATAAAATTTTTATCTATAACACATACTATACTTTTAAGATCATTATTGAACCATGTGTGATCTATTTTGTTTAATATAATATATGGCATCTTGTATTTATTTATTTATTTATCCATTATTTATATGTATTCTAAGTGATACTGTCAAAAACCTTTGTTTTACTGATCTTCAGTAAAGATGCTAGGATTTTAATATATATATTTTCAAAATAAATTCTCACATCTTAAACTTCTTTTTAAAAACTTTTCAGTTTAATGTCATATATGTTCTGCCATATGAAATTGAAATAATTCAAAATTACTTTATAAATATATAATCACACCTATAAGTGCTAGTGAATGAAAATACATGATTTTATCCTATGTTTGGTTTTGCTACAAATTTGAGGAAAACATATATTTTGTTAGCATCTGAAGCATTTGAGTTTTATTATCACCCATCAGAAACTGTGTAAATAACTCTTCCTAAATTTTCCTTTGAATGACAATATAGGAAAGGTTTGTGAACAAAACTATTTTTTGCCTGCTTCAAATCGCATTCATATTTGTATTTCCTAGATAAGATTCTTATCATAAACACAGACCAGAATTGAAACAAATTTAAAATAAAAACCAAGATACAAGTTAGCATTAATAGCTTTAAGTGGTTTTAAAATAACGTAAAGTGTATAAGCAATGCCGTGTGGGGCCACCCTAGATGGAAGTGTCATGGTGGAGAAATCTGACAGAATGTGGTGCACTGGAGAAGGGAACGGCAAACCACTTCAGTATTCTTGCCTTGAGGACCCTGTGAACAGTATGATAAGGCAGAAAGATAAGATACTGAAAGAGGAATTCCCCAGGTGGTAGGTGCCCAATATGCTACTGGAGATCAGTGGAGAAATAATTCCAGGAAGAATGAAGGGATGGAGCCAAAGCAAAAAAACACCCAGTTGTAGATGGGATGGTGATAGAAGCAAGGTCAGATGCTGTAAAGAGCAATGTTGTCTAGGAACCTGAAATGTTAGGTCCATAAATCAAGACAAATTGGAAGCATTCAAACAGGAGACGACAAAAGTGAGCTTCAACATTCTAGGAACCAGCGAAATAAGATGGACCGGAATGGGTGAATTTAACTCAGATGATGATTATAACTACTACTGTGGGCAGGAATCCCTTAGAAGAAATGGAGCAACCATCATAGTCAACAAGAGTCTGAAATGCAGTACATGGACACAGTCTCAAAAACGACAAGGAAAACCATTCAAATCACAGTAATCCAAGTCTGTGCCCTGACCAGTAACACTGAAGAAGCTGAAGTTTAACGGTTCTATGAAGACTTACAAGACCTTCTAGAATTAACATCTAAAAAAGATGTCCTTTTCATTACAGGGGACTGGAATGCAAAAGTAGGAAGTAACAGTAGCCTGTTACTTTTGCCTGAAGTTACAGGCAAATTTGGCCTTGGAGTATAGAATGAAGCAGGGCAAAGGCTAATAGAGTTTTGCCAAGAGAACACACTGGTCATAGCAAACACCCTCTTCCAACAGCACAAGAGAAGACTCTACACATGGACATCACCAGATGGTCGACACCAAAATCAGATTGATTATATTCTTTGCAGCCAAAGATGAGAAGCTCTATACAATCAGCAAAAAGAAGACCATGAGCTAACTGTGGCTCAGACCATGAATTATTTATTGCCAAATCCAGACTTAAATTGAAGAAAGTGGGGCAAACCATTAGACCCTTCAGGTATGACCTAAATCAAATCCCTTATGACTATAGAGTCAGAGTGAGAGATAGATTTAAGGGACTAGATTTGATAGACAGAATGCCTAATGAACTATGGACAAAGGTTCAAGAAATTGTACAGGAGACAGGAATCAAGACCATTACCAAGAAAAAGAAATGTAAAAAAGCAAAATGGCTGTCTGAGGAGGCCTTACAAATAGCTGTGAAAAGAAGAGAAGTGAAAAACAAAGGAGAAAAGGAAAGATATAAGCATCTGAATATAGAGTTCCAAAGAATAGCAAGGAGACATAAGAAACCCTTCCTAAGTGATCAAAGCAAAGAAATAAAGGAAAACAATAGAATGGGAAAGACTAGAGATCTCCTCAGGTAAATTGGAGATACCAAGGGAACATTTCATGCAAAGATGGGCTCGATAAAGGACAGAAATGGTATGGACCTAACAGAAGCAGAAGATATTAAAAAGAGGTGGCAAGAATACACAGAAGAACTGTACAGAAAGATCTTCACAACCCAGATAATCATGATGGTGTGATCACTCACACTCACCAAGAGCCAGACATCTTGGAATGTGAAGTCAAGTGGGCCTTAGGAAACATCACTATAAACAAAGCTAGCAGAAGTGATGGAATTCCAGTTGAGCTATTTCAAATCCTGAAAGATGATGCTGTGAAAGTGTTGCACTCAATATGCCAGCAAATTTGGAAAACTCAGCAGTAGCCACAAAACTAAAAAAGGTCAGTTTGCACTCCAATCCAAAAGAAAGGAAATGACAAGGAATGCTCAAACTACCACACAATTGCACTCATCACACGTGCTAGTAAAGAAATGCTCCAAATTCTCCAAGCCAGGCTTTAGCAATATGTGAACCATGAACTTCCAGATGTTCAAGCTGGATTTAGAAAAGGCAGAGGAACCTGAGATCAAGTTGCCAACATCTGTTGGATTATTGAAAAAGCAAGAGAGTTCCAGAAAAACATCTGCTTTATTGACTATGCCAAATCCTTTGACTGTATGGATCACAATAAACTGAGGAAAAGTTTGAAAGAGCTGGGAATACCAGACCATCTGACCTGCCTCTTGAGATACCTGTATGCCGGTCAGGAAGCAACAGTTAGAACTGGACATGGAACAACAGACTGGTTCCAAATAGGAAAAGGAGTACATCAAGGCTGTATACTGTTACCCTGCTTATCTAACTTATATGCAGAGTATATCATGTGAAACAATGGGCTGGAGGAAGTACAAGCTGGAATCAAGATTGCCGGGAGAAATATCAATAACCTCAGATATGCAGATGACACCACCCTTATGGCAGAAAGTGAAGAAGAACTAAAGAGCCTTCTCTTGATGAAAGTGAAAGAGGAGAGTGAAAATGATGGCTTCAAATTCAACATTCAGAAAACTAAGATCATGGCATCTGGTCCCATCACTTCATGGCAAATAGGCAGGGAAACATTGGAAATAGTGGCTGACTTTATTTCTTTTTTGGCTCCAAAATCACTGCAGATGGTGATTGCAGCCATGAAATTAAAGAACACTTACTCCTTGGAAGGAAAGTTATGGCCAACCTAGACAGCATATTAAAAAGCAGAAACATTACTTTGTTAGCAAAGATCTGCCTAGCCAAGGCTATGGTTTTTCCAGTGGTCATGTATGGATGTGAGAATTGGACTATAGAGAAAGCTCAGTGCCGAAAAATTGAGGCTTTTGAACTGTGGTGTTGGAGAAGAATATTGAGAGTCCCTTGAACTGCAAGGAGATCCAACTAGTCCATCCTAAGGTGGATCAGTTCTGGATGTTTATTGGTAGGACTGATGTTAAAGCTGAAACTCCAGTACTTGGGCCACATGATGCTAAGAACTGAAGCATTTGAAAAGACCCTGATGCTGGGAAAGATTGAGGGCAAGAGGAGAAGGGTATGATAGAGTTTGAGATGTTTGGATGGCATCCCTGACTCAGTGGACAGGGGTTTGGGTGATGGGTCCAGGAGTTGGTGATGGACAGGGAGGCCTGGCATGTGCACTTCATGGGGTTGCAAAGAGTCAGATATGACTAGCAACTGAACTGTGCTGCTACTTTCCTTTATAGTCTAAGACCACCTCTTTTATTTTTATACCTGTTTCCTCATTTTTATAACATTATAAGCATAAATCAAATAACTTATTCTATATTTAATGTCTGGATCTTCTACTATCTTAGTCATTAGCAAAGAATAGAAACCTAGTAGGTCTCTTGCTTTGCATCCAAAGCACTGCTCCTGACACATAGCAACTCCTCTGTAAGTATCTGCTGAATATGTGAATTCCTGCTTGAGCTAAATTTTTCTGAATTAAAATTAGAAAATCTGTAGGGAGCTTTCTTAAAAACTGAAAAATAGATTTATCATGTGACTCAGCAATCCCATTCATAGGCATCAGTTCAGTTCAGATCAGTCAGTTAGTCGTGTTCTTCTCGTTGCAACCCCATGGAATGCAGCATACCAGGACTCCCTGTCCATCACCAACTCCTGGTATTTTCTCAAACTCATGACCATTGAGTCAATGATGCCACCCAATCATCTTATCCTCTGTCATCCCCTTCTCCTCCTGCCCCAATCTTTCCCAGCATCAGGTTTTTTTCAAATGTGTCAGTTATTTGCATCATATGGCCAAATATTGAAGTTTCAGCTTAAGCAGCAGTCCTTCCAATGAATATTCAGGACTGATTTCCTTTAGGATGGACTGGTTGGATCTCCTTGCTTTCCAAGGGACTCTGAAGAATCTTCTCTAACACCACAGTCCAAAGCATCAATTCTTTGGTGTCCAGCTTTCTTTGGAGTCCAACTGTCACATCCATACATGATTACTAGAAGAACCATAGCTTTGACTAGATGGACATTTGTTGACAAAGTTATGTCTCTGCTTTTTAGCATGCTATCTAGTTTTGTCATAACTTTTCTTCTAAGAGCAAGTGGCTCTTGGAATTTCATGGCTGCAATCACCATCTGCAGTGACTTTGGAGCCCAAAAGAATAAAGTTGGTCACTGTTTCCATTGTTTCTCGATCTGTTTGTCATGAAGTGATGAGACCAGATGCCATGATCTTAGTTTTCTGAATGTTGAGCTTTAAGTCAACTTTGTCACTCTTCCCTTTCACTTTCAACAATAAGCTCTTTAGTTCTTCTTCACTTTCTGCCATAAGGGTGGTGTCATCTGCATATCTGAGGTGATTGATATTTCTCCTTGCAATCTTGATTCCAGGTTGTGCTTCATCCAGTCCAGGATTTCTCATGATGTACTTTGCATATATGTTATATAAGTAGGGTGACAACATACAGCCTTTATGTACTCTTTTCCTGATTTGGAAACAAATGAGTCTGTTTTCCATGTCCATTTCTAGCTGTTGTTTCTTGACCTGCATACAGATTTCTCAGGAGGCAGGTCAGGTGGTCTGTGATCCCATCTCTTTAAGAATTTTCCATGGTTTGTTGTGATCCACACAGTCAAAGGCTTTGGCATAGTCAATAAAGCAGAATAGGTGTTTTTCTGGAACTCTCTTTGCTTTCTTGATGATCCAATGGATGTTGGCGATTTGATATCTGGTTCTTCTACCTTTTCTAAATCCAGCTTGAACATCTGAACTCATAGGCATAAACACAGAGAAAACCATAATTCCAAAAGATATATCACCCCAGTGCTCATTGCAGCACTATTCATGGTAGCCAGGAAATGGAAGCAACCTAAATGTCCAACAAGGAAATGGTAATGAAGATGTGGTTAATATATATAATGGAATAGTCCTCATCCATAAAAAGAGTCAAATTGTGTCTTTTCAAGAGATGTGGATGGACCTAGAGACTGTCATACAGACTGAAATAAGTCAGGAATAAAAAACAAACAAACAAAACAAATGTCATATATCAATGCATATGTGTGGAATCTAGAGAAATACTACAGATGAATCTATTTGCAGAGCAGAAATGGAGACACAGACATAGAGAACAAATGTATGGACACCAAGTGGTGTGGGGGTGATATAAACTTGGAGATTGGGATTGACATATATACACTTCTATTTGTAAGATAAATAACTAATCAAACTTATTGTATAGCACAGGGGGGAAAAACAGAAGGTACAATCTGTTTGTAGGTCATGTATTATGTTAACCTTAAAAACACATTCCAATATATAATAGGTGCAGGCAATAAAAATAAATAAAATGTAAATAAGTTGTTCTATATTTAATGTTTGGATCTTCTACTATATTAATCATTATCAGAGAGTAGGGACCTAGTAGGCCCTTCTGTATCGTATAGTGCTGCAACCAAATACTAATCCTGAAACACAGTAAGTCCTCAATAAATATATGCTGAACATGCTTGGATCAAGTTTTTCTGAATGAAAACTAAATTTTTTTTTCATGTGAACAAAAAATACACAGGCATCTGAAATTATCTCTGAAATACATTCTTAAGTACAAGTTGGTGGGAAAATAGAGAGAATCAACAATCAGTTATTATATCTTTTTAATTTATTTTCTCAGTCATTGAAATTTTAGATTTTGAAAGGAACTGAATACAAACCAATTCATGAATATTCAAAATATTTTGACTTTAATTAAAGTTGACCTTATAGTACCTGCACCTTATAAAACTCTGTGAACATGGGTATTATTGAAATGCACTAGGAGGGGAATGTATGAAAGCATCAAAGCAATGAGCTAATTTCATAATGATAATTATCCTGGAGACTGTTCAGGTATATGATGGGAGAGCCATTATCCAAAATAACTTAATATGTTTCTAAGTTCCTCTTCCTCCTACAAAGACACACTTAATTTTGTGGAAAATTTCAATATTCAATGATCAAACATTTTTTCCCAACCACTTATCAAACATTTATCTGGAATATTTTAAAAATTTGGCCATTATGAAACTGACACTAAGAGGATGAAATAATAGCCTATGTCACATGAGCTCCTGAAATAGTTAAGTGAAACAAAGTCAATAAATAAAGATTTTTAAGAGCCACTTTGTCTGGTCTTTTCTCTTCAACAACAGCATAAACCATTATAATTCAATTTACCTTAATTATCCTTGACCTTGATTTTCTCTTCTATTTAGTAAATATTCAGCTGAATCATCATTGTGGCCACAAATTTAACTTTTGGATCAGTTTATCAATATAAAGTTTAATGAAGGTTAAAAAGTAGGAATGCCTTATTTTTTGGAGATTTTGGTTTATTCAGAATTATTACTGTATTTTAATTGCAGATTATTTTAAACAGTAGGCTTTTATAAGTTCACTGGTGTTTACTCAAGTGGATTTTTTTCTTAACCTATCCAGCTGAAACTAGTATTCAGTTCAGTTCAGTTCAGTTCAGTATTATGAGGCTTAAAAAAAGTAATCTCTGTCCCAAAGTGAATTTAGACTTCCCATTCCTATTAATTTCTTTTTTTTTTAATTTTACTTCACAAAATTGTATTGGTTTTGCCATACATTGACTTGAATCTGCCATGGGTGTACATGTGTTCCCCATCCTGAACCCCCCTCCCACCTCCCTCCCCATCCCATCCCTCTACGTCATCCCAGTGCACCAGCCCCTAGCACTTTATATCATGCATTGAACCTGGACTGGCCATTCATTTTACATATGATAATTTACATGTTTCAATGCCATTCTCCCATGTTAATTTCTTTTGAACTGTGGTGTTGGACAAGACTCTTGAGAGTCCCTTGGACTGCAAGGAGATCCAACCAGTCCATCTTAAAGGAGATCAGTCTCGGGTGTTCATTGGAAGGGCTATACTGAAGCTGAAACTCCAAAACTTTGGCCACCTGAAGTGAAGAGCTGACTCACTTGAAAACACCCTGATGCTGGGAAAGATTGAGGGCAGGAGGAGAAGGGGATGACAGAGGATGAGTTGGTTGGATGGCATCACTGACTCAATGGGCATGGGTGGACTCTGGGATTTGGTGATGGACAGCGAGGCCTGGCATTCTGTGGTTCATGGGGTCGCCAAGAGTTGGACATGACTGAGTGACTGAACTGAACTGAAGTGAACTGAGCTAGCTAATAAAATTCTTTTTCCCTGGCCCCTCATATCCTCTGGCTGGTGTTCATCATCCTTCATTCTCTCCTACTGCTTTGTCTCTTGGAAAGTTTTCTTTCTGTTTCTTCCTTTGTGTTCCAGGACCACTTCAAAGTTTTCGTACGCCCGTGGCGGATTCATGTTGATGTGTGGCAGAATCAATACAATACTGTAAAGTAAAATAAATAAATAAATAAACAAAATTTGAAAAAAGGTTTTCATCATATCTCTTTCTATAGGAAAACATCATCCCAGTACTATTATTTGGTAAACAAACAACAACAGCAACAAAAAGAAACAGATTAACAGACAAGTCCTACTACTAGAGATCTGCAAGTGAATATACCATTTAAACAACCACGTTGCTTCTGTCAAGGAAATATTCTCAGATTTGTTTTGTTTGTACCCAGTGAGAACACATGTTATTGTTCTTCCAGCTGCTCATGATCCTTGGGGATAAGGGTACTCCCCAAAATGGACTTTTGAATCAGAAAATCCAAGTTTCAAATCCTTGTACTACAATAGAAAACTCATGTCTGCTTAAAAAAAAAGATGATTTTCTGAAAAGCTAAAATTATAACTGCCATGCAGATATAAAAATAAGCACATTCTAAAGATTTTATTCTCATTAATGAGGAAACTAGGATGGTGCTATATACATGCTGGTGTGTTATATTGAAATGATTATGTAATTTTAGAAGCAAAATTGGTTTCTCCACTTGGAAGAAAGTAAGAAAAATGCTTTTCTATAGGATCAGGTTTTGCACATCTACCAGGTTACTAAAGCTTACAAAATATTGTACATTAGTTTAAAGATAATGAAAGGTTAACATCAGATAACCTGTAAGGATGTCATCTAGACAGTGCGTACCTTTCCACTCAAGTTCAATTTCTCCTAGAGGTGGCTGAAAATGAGTTACTTTACCTATTTGTACCTCTACTTTCTCATCTGCAAATTGTGAATTTCTTCTGAGAACTACATATGAGGTCATGGTCATGGAGTGCCCACTACCTATTAAAAGCTCACTAAAAAACAATTTCCTCTTTCCTCATATGTATATTATATAACTCAAATTGCATGTTATTAGTCCAATCAAATATTTTATTATCAATTAACAGCATACTAAAAAGTAAAGACATTACTTTGACAACAGAGGTCCATCTAGTCAAAGCTATGTTTTTTCCAGTAATCGCACAGAGATGTGAGAGTTGAACTATAAAGAAAGCTGAGCATGAAAGAACTGAAGCTTTTGAACTGTGCTGTTGGAGAATACTCTTGAGAGTCCCTTGGATAGCAAGAGATCCAGTCAGTCCATCCTAAAGGAAACTGGTCCTGAATATTCATTGGAAGGACTGAGGCTGAAGCTGAAACTCTAATACTTTGGTCACCTGATAGCTGTGTTTCTGCAAGGCCAATTGTGATCTACTGTTGCTGAAATTAATTTTGTTATTTTTGAGAATATATTTGGACACATATAAATGAATTTCATTCTTAATAACTGAATTTGAATATGGGAAGTAAACTGTGAATTAAAATCTTACGATATCTATTTTCACTTGTCCTATAAGGGTTTCATCAATTTGTAATGTTGTTTTTGCTGCTCTTACATCAATTTACCATTTTCTTTGGATTATATTCTCAGAAGATGCTTTGAAAATTCCCAATACTATCTATCTACATCTGTCCTTGTAAATAATGTGACTAGTTGCATATTTTAGCATATACTTTAGAATCTACAAAATCACCGAAATGATATTTAGTAGGAAAATTCTTGCACAAATTTAGACAGTAGATATTGGCTTTATTATATCAAGTTGATACTATTCTCCTGAAGGCTACCTTTACTTGTTTCAAAGATAAAATTATCTGAGATGTGGATGAAAAAATGGATGAATAGAATATAAAAAAATGCATCAAACTAGTAAAATTAACAAAAATAGCAAGCTCACAGAGATATAGGGAACAAACCAGTGTTTACCATTGGGGAGAGGAAAGTAAGGAGTGGTAATATAGAGATGGGAGATTAAGAGGTACCAATTCTTATGTATAAAATAAGCTATAAAAATGTATTGTACAAAACAGAGAATATAGATAATATTTTATAATAACTATAAACAGACTATAACCATTAAAATTATGAATCACTATATTGTATACATGTAACATACAATATTATATATGAACTGTACTGAAGTTAAAATTTTTAAATAAAATAAAATGCAAGGTTAACATCAAAAAATATGCATTTGACAATGTTAAACTTTTCCAGAGCCATATAATCATAGAAAAGAGTAAAAGTTAAGAAATCTACCCTCTACCTTTCTCTTTTTTCAAAAAATGGCTTACCTGTAAGAAACATTTTTCTTAGAAGTAAACATCCCTAAGAAAACATCCCTGTTTATCTCTCCATATAAAACAAAATCCCTTTCTATCTAGTATTTGAGATGCTTGCAGATCATTTTTCCTTTCACTCCTTTATTTTTCTTATAATAATGCTTTTTAATTTCATTGTTCATATTTAATAAATAAATTTATTAAAAATAATAATAATGCTTTTTAAACTAAAATCTCCTTAGTAAGTCCTGATTTGTTTTTGTTTGATACATTAAAGACTATTAACATACATGGGGAATAAATCTGGGTTTGTTTCCCATCTCATCAGTAACCCTGAGGTTCTCCTTACTCCCCAAACATCTGTACACCCATCTCAGGTAATATGGTTTCTCAGTATTAGTTATAAATATCTCAGTTTCTGATATCTGGGCTCAATTCTTTGTCCACTAGGCTATGTTTTTAGCTTCTGACTACATCTAAGAACCAAAGAATATCAATTTTAAAAGCTTTATCTGTTTAGTTATTAATATGCTTAATCTAAGTAGATAGGTCAATTTTATATGAAATTCAAGCAGTTCAGTAATGTGATCCAGCTTAAAAACCTTCCCCTGCTGCCTAATTTAGTATTTGAAGTAAAATGAGCTTGAGTGTCTCAAAATCTGAGTTTCAAACCTCTTACTTTAATTTGTGTCATCTTAGGGTATGTCCGTTAATTTTTTGATCCTTAATCACCTTATCTGTACATGATGATGGGCTTCCCAGGTGTTTCAGTCATAAACAACCTGCCTGCCAATGCAGGAGACACAAGAGAAGTGGATTCGATATCTGGGTCTGGAAGATCTCCTGGAGTAGGAAATGGCAACCCACTCCAGTGTTCTTGCCCAGAGAATCCCATAGACAGAGAAGCCTAGTGGGCTACACTCCATAGGTTCACAGAGGTGGACATGACTGAAGCAATTTAGCATACACAAACTATTAAGGGAATGATGCTGGGAAAGATAGAGGACAAGAGAAGTGAGTGACAGAGAATTAGATGGATGAATGGCATCACCAACTCAATGGACAGGAATTTGAGCAAACACTGGGAGATAATGAAAGACAGGGTGTGCTATAGTCCATGGGGTCACAAAGAGTCAGATACGACTTAGCGACCAAACAACTACTCGTTTAAATACTCTTCCTCAAAAATTTCATAACTGAAATGATTTCACTTGAGAAGTCTTTAAAATTTTAAAAAAAATTCTCAGTATTGCACATCTTTTTCTAGAAAGCTGAACTGCAGTGAACACTTCTCAGTTAATTTAATGAGTGTGCATGCATAAATATCTACATGAAGATGTTAAAACTTACTCTGTGTCCCTTAGATGATCTGATAAGTATTTAACAAGGTGGTATATAAAATGTTCTATAATTTATAAATCACTATAGCGATGAAATGAGTTATTAATTACTTTATTCCCAGTGACTTACAAAGATAGCTGCTTCTTGTTAGGGCATTTTCTCTCAGTGGTTTCTTTTGCAAGCGTATTATAGTGTTCTCTTTATTTCTTCATGTTTATTTCTATCTTATTTTGAACTTTTAGCTAGCTAGTAAATTACAGGCTTATTTATGGAGGAGTCTTTCATTTGGAAGTGGCAGATCAAAGATTCTCTGGTAAGGACTTATTCCTCTTGGGCCTTGGCAAAATAAACCTATCATTCAAAAAAAGAAAAAAAAAAAAGAAAGAAACATTAAATCAATAAAACTTGAGAGAGTCTAGGAAGGAGTAAAAGCCAGACGATTGGGAATAAGAATGTGCCAGAAGCCATTAGCTTTCTCCAAATATAACATGGGCAGTGATATTGGTGCCAAACTACTATTCTGGCTCATGTATTTGTGTGAAAGCCGTGTTTATGTTGCTTCAAAGCAAAAGAATTTAGATCTGTTGTGATTCCTCTTTCTATATTTTCCCCTTCCATTGTAATCTTGAATATCATAGATGCCAGATAAAATATCCCTCTATTGGTGAAAATCTTTGAGAGATATTTAATTCTAAGTTGTTAAGCTATTGGGTATTAGGGTATATTTTGATGCCACAGTATAGGCTATTCAACACCATTCAATATCACAGTAATCCAAGTCTATTCCTTGACCAGTAATGCTGAAGAAGCTGAAGTTGAACAGTTCTATGAGGACCTACAAGACCTTTAAGAACTAATACCAAAAAAAGCTGTCCTTTCCATTATAGGGGACTGGAATGCAAAAGTAGGAAGTCAAGAAATACCTGAACTAATAAGCAAATTAGGTCTTGGAGTACAGGATGAAGCAGGGCAAAGGCTAATAGAGTTTTGCCAAGAGAACACACTGGTCATAGAAAACACCCTCTTCCAACAATATAAGAGACAACTCTACACATGAACATCACCAGATGGTCAATACCAAAAACAGATTAATTACATTCTTTTCAGCCAAAGATGGAGAAGCTCTATACAGTAGGCAAAAACAAGACCAGGAGCTGATTGTGGCTCATATCATGAACTGCTTATTGGCGAATTCAGACTTAAATTCAAGAAGGTATGGAAAACCACTAGACCATTCTGGTATGACCCAAATCAAATCTCTTATGATTATACAGTGGAAGTGAGGAATAGATTCAAGGGATTAGATCTGATAGGGTGTCTGAAGAACTATGGATGCAGGTTCATGACCATTGTACAGGAGGCAGGGAGCAAAACTATCCCCCCAAAAAAGAAATGCAAAATGGCAAGATAGTTGTCTGAGGAGGCCATACAAATAGCTAGGAAAAAAAGAGAAGCAAAAGGAAAGGGAGAAAAGGAAAAATATACCTATTTGAAAGCAAAGTTCCAAAGAATAGTAAGGAGAGATAAGAAAGCCTTCCTCAGTGATCAATGCAAAGAAATAGAGGACAATAATAGAATGGAAAAGACTAGAGATCACTTCAAGAAAATTAGAGATACCAAGGGAACATTTCATGCAAAGATGGGCACAATAAAAGACAGAAATGGTATGGACCTGACAGAAGCAGAAGATATTAAGAAGAGGTGGCAAGAATAAACAGAAGTATACAAAAAATATCTTCACAGCCCAGATAACCACAATGGTGTGATCACTCATCTAGAACCAGATATTCTGGAATAAGAAATCAAGTGGGCCTTAAGAAGCATCACAACCAACAAAGCTAGTGGAGGTAATGGAATTCCAGTTGAGCTATTTCAAATCCTGAAAGATGATGCTGTGAAAATGCTGTATTCAGAAAATGCCAGAAAATTTGGAAAACTTAGCAGTGGCCACAGGACTGGAAAAGGTCGGTTTTCATCCAATCCCAAAGAAAGGCAATACCAAAGAATACTCAAACTACCACACAATTGCACTCATCTCACACACTAGTAAAGTAGTGCCTAAATTCTCCAACCCAGGCTTCAACAGTATGTGAACCACAAAATTCCAGATGTTCAAACTAGATTTAGAAAAGGCAGAGGAACCAGAGATTAAATTACCAGCACCCACTGGACCATCAAAAAAGCAAAAGAGTTCCAGAAAAAATCTACTTTTGATTTATTAACTATCCCAAAGCCTTTGAATGTGTGAATCA
This sequence comes from Ovis canadensis, assembly GCF_042477335.2. Taxonomy (NCBI): domain Eukaryota; kingdom Metazoa; phylum Chordata; class Mammalia; order Artiodactyla; family Bovidae; genus Ovis; species Ovis canadensis. The sequence continues at coordinate 55,347,048 of NC_091247.1, forward strand.
CAATAAATTGTGAAAAATTTTTGAAGAAATGGGAATACCAGACCACCTGACCTGCCTCTTGAGAAATGTGTATGCAGGTCAGGAAGCAACAGTTAGAAGTGGACATGAAACAACAGACTGATTCCAAATCTGGAGAGGAGTACATCAAGGCTGTATATTGTAACCCTGCATATAAGTTATATGCAGAGTACATCATGAGAAACACTGGGCTGGAGGAAACGCAAGCTGGAATCAAGATTTCAGGGAGAAATATGAATAACCTCAGATATGCAGATGATACCACCTTTATGGCAGAAAGTGAAGAACTAAAGAGCCTCTTGATGATAGTGAAAGAGGAGAGTGAAAATGTTGGCTTAAAACTCAACATTCAGAAAAATAAGATCATGGCATCTGGACCCATCACTTTGTGACAAATAGATGGGGAAACAGTGACAGACTTTATCTTTTGAGGCTCCAAAATCACTGTGGATGGAGACTGCAGTTATGAAATTAAAAGACGCTTGTTCCTTGGAAGAAAAGTTATGACCAACATAGACAGCATATTAAAAAGCAGAGACATGACTTAGCCAACAAACGACCATCTAGTCAAAGCTATGGTTTTCCCTGTAGACACGTATAGATGTGAGAGTCAAACTATACAGAAAGCTGAGCGCTGTAAAACTGATGCTTTTGAACTGTGTTGGAAAAGACTCTTGAGAGTCCCTTGGACAACAAGGAAATTTCAACCAGTCAATCTGAAAGGAAATCAGCCCTGAATATTCATTGGAAGGACTGATGCTGAAGCTGAAATTCTAATACTTCGGCCACCTGATGCAAAGAATTGACTCATTTGAAAAGACCCTGATGCTTGGAATGATTGAAGGCAGGAGGAGAAGGGGACAACAGAGGATGAGATGGTTGGATGGCATCACCAACCCAGTGGACATGGGTTTGAGTAAACTTTGGGAGTTTTGATAGACAGGGAGTCCTGGCTTGCTGCAGTCTATGTAGTCGTTAAGAGTCAGACATGATTGGCAACTGCTGAACTGAACTGAGCCTAATTTGTAAAAAGGATGCATTAGTGTGTGGATATTTTAAATTGAAATATCATATAATAATAAATGTTTTATTATCATTAAAGCTTAATAGGAAAATGGCCTTGAAGTGCTGGAATCATGTAGACACGTATCAAATTGTAGCTGGGATTATGAAGATATTGCTATCGATACTGACGATGATGAAGAGTCTTTCACTTAGATATCCAAATCTGGCCAAAAAGCGATGCAGAAACAAATGTAAGAAAACTGAGAGCCCAGCATAAGAGCATGCATATACAGTCAACTCATATTTGATAACTAAGCCAAGAATACTCAATGGAGAATGGATAGTCGTTTTATAAACTCTGTTGGGAAAAATGGATATCCACATGCAAAAGAATGAAACTGGATTTCTACATCACTCATAAAAATAAACTCAGATTGGATTAAACACTCAAATGCAACACCTGAAGTAACGAAACTCCTCGAAGACCAATGAGGGAAAAGTTCCTTAACATTGATTTTGCAACATATTGTTGCATTTAATACCAAAAATACAATCAACAAAAGCAAAACTAAACAAGTGGGACTACATCAGACTAAAGATCTTATGCATAGAAAAAAATTATGATAACTAAACAATATGTGGAATGGGAGTTAAAAAAAATGCAATTTATATATCTGATAGAGGTAGCAGTCAAAATATTTTTTAAAAAAGTCAAAATATGTAAAAAAAAAAAAGCAAACATACAACTCAATTCAAGGTAAGTCAACTCAGTTTTAAAATGAATCTAAATAGCTATTTTTCCAAAATAGCTATACAATGGCCAGTGGGTAAATGAAAATGTGCAACATTACTCATCATTAAGAAATTCAAGGGAAAACCACAATCAGGTACCATGTCACATCTGCTAGAATGACTTGTATTCAAATAACAAGTAAAACAAATGTTAATGAGGATGTGGAGAAAAGGGAAGCCTTGTGAACCTTGGATGGAATGCAAATTGGTACCACTATGGAAAAAAAATATGGAAGCTTTCTGAAAAAATTAAAAGTAGAACTCTAATATGATCCGACAATCCCACTTCTGGATATTTATCCAAATAAAATAAAATCACTATCTGGAAGAGATTTCTGCATTAGAGCATTATCTCCTATAAACCAAGACACTTAGGAAACAATCTAAGTGTCTGTCAAGGGATGACTATGTAAAGTAATGTGATACTGCCTATAATAAAATATTATTCAATCATTAAATAAAATGAGAAAATCTTGCCATTTATGAAACAAGGTTGAACTTGGAGGACATTATGCTAAGTGAAGTAAATCAGACAGAGTAAGACAAATGCTCTATGACAGCACTTATACATAGAATATAAATAAAACCAAACAAAACACAATACTTATAAAGACAGAATAGATTGGAGGTTGTCAAGAGTGAGGGAACAGAAGAATAGGGGAAATAGATGAAAGAGATTAAAGTGTACAAACTTACAGTTATCACATGAATGAGTTCTGGGAGTCATTCATTAGATTAGATTAGTAATCTTTCATTAGAGCTTGGTGATTATAGTTAGTAATACTGTACTGTATACTCGATAGTTGCTAAGAGAGATAATCTTAAAAATGTTCTCACACACACACACACACACACAAATAAAAAGAAACAAAAACCCAAGGTAACCTCGTGAGAAGATGGATGTGTTGATTTTCCTTTTTGTGGTAATCACGTCACAATATAGCATATATGAAATCATCTTGTTATACATCTTAAATTTATACAATTTTATATGTAAATTATAACTCAGTAAAGCTGGGGGGGGATAAAAATTCCTGACTTACAAAATCTATGGCCGCAATAAAATAATTTCTCTATTGAGTTTGGAGGTGATTATTCAATAACAGTAACCAGAACATCTTGATATTGTGCAAAATTTTGTTGAAGATGGTGAACAATCTTTCTCCTTTTTCACCATATAAGTATATACAAGTGTTAGCTGCTCAGTCATATCTGACTCTATGCAACCACATGGACTGTAACCTGCTAGGCTCCTCTGTCTATGGAATTCTTCAGGCAAGAATACTAGAGTGGGTGGCTATTCCCTTCCCCGGGGTATCTTCTTAACCCAGGGATCAAACCCATATCTGCTGCATTGCAGGAGGATTCTTTACCATCTGAGCAATTAGGTGTGTGAGTCACTCAGTCATGTCTGACTCTTCGAGACCCCATGGACCATAGCCCACTAGGCTCCTCTGCCCATGTGATTCTCCAGGCAAGTATACTAGAGTGGGTTGCCATTCCCTTCTCCAGGAGATCTTCCCAACCCTGGGATCAAACGGAGGTCTCCTGCACTGCATGCATATACTTTACCATCTGACTTACAGGGAAGCCCTCACCACAGTTAGTGTCTTTTAGTAAAAGTTAGAATGGGTTTATACAAGACTAAACGGCAACCCATTCCAGTATTATTGCCTGGAAAATCCCATGGACAGAGGAGCCTGGTGGGCTACATACAATCCAAGGGGTCACAAAGAGTCAGAAAGGACTGAGCTGACTTCACTTTCACTTTCCCTTATTTTTTCTATAGGTTCTCTGGACGATATTTTGAGATGTGAATTTGGGGGATTTGAATATGCAGACACATAAGATTAAAAAAAAAAACTAAGAGATTTTCCTATTAACAGGAAAAATAAGTCCCATAATTGAAGTCTGACAGCTCATTTATCTTAGAATCACAACTTCCCACCTGCTTTCCTTTGTCTTTTGAAAATCCTTGCACTGCAGTTCCTTTGGTTATGTTCTGAGAGGCATATATGCCACGTACTTTTGAAGTAGATATTAATAACACATTCTGTGTACTCAGCCTCTACCCTAATCATTGCTGGTGCACTAGTTCTGTGTAACCAAAATGCTGAATTGATTGTGTCTATAAATCCAAGTCCAGATTTAAAATTTTTCCTTAGCAATAGAAATAGCTAGAGCAGGTTGTTCCTTGGTGAGAAGGGAACTTCTGTGAGGTTTGAAAAGACACGCTTTGACTGAGGGTCACTTCCATTACATCCTCCCATAGACAAATATCTCCCATAGACGAATACCATCTTTGAATAGTTTTTTTATTTCAACACACACATGGCACTAGGATATTTATTTCAGACTTGGGAGATTAGAATTCTACAAGTAATTTTGACTTTGGGAAAAAAAAATGTCTTTACCATCGAGTCATTTTTGCTAAATGAGAATTTGATTAAGATTTGAACTGTGGTGTTGGAGAAGACTCTTGAGAGTCCCTTGGACTGCAAGGAGATCCAACCAGTCCATTCTGAAGGAGATCAGCCCTGGGATTTCTTTGGAAGGAATGATGCTAAAGCTGAAACTCCAGTACTTTGGCCACCTCATGCGAAGAGTTGACTCATTGGAAAAGACTCTGATGCTGGGAGGGATTGGGGGCAAGAGGAGAAGGGGAGGACAGAGGATGAGATGGCTGGATGGTGTCACTGACTCGATGGACATGAGTCTGAGTGAACTCCAGGAGTTGGTGATGGACAGGGAGGCCTGGCATGCTGCAATTCATGGGTCGCAAAGAGTTGGACACCACTGAGCGACTGAACTGAACTGAACTGAGTGTTAGTTGCTCAGTCGTGTTCGATTCTTTGTAACCCCGTGGACTATAGCCTGCCAGGCTATTCTGTCCATGGGATTCTCCAAGCCAGAATACTGGAGTGGATCCCACTTCCTTCTTCAGGGTATCTTCCTGACCCAGGGATCGAATCCATTTCTCTTGCATCTCCTGCAATGGTGGGCAGATTCTTTACCACTGATCCACCTGGGAAGCCCCTGATTGGTTAGCAGTAGAAATCCTTTTCTACATATATTTTTATAAAGTGAAACTGTTCTTCTTGGAACTCTCTGATTCTCTTCCCTTCACATGTGAAGTACCAGGGTAAAACACTGTATTCACTGGCATTTCAAATCCTATATTTCTAAATAGCAATCTTAACAAGAACTGATTTGTGATCATCTTTAATATATTTATTTTTATGACGCACAAACACTCATACACCCACGTCTTTAAAGTGTTTATTTTTTTCTTTTAGAATTCAATGCGGTACTTATTTTTTGTTGAGGTGAAATTCACATAAAATAAAGTTAAGGGTATTTAAGTAAACAATTTGGCAGCATTTAGTACATTCACAATTTTGTACAAATACCAGCTGAAGTTAATTTCAAAACATTTTCATCCTACTTATTATTTTTACATAAATAGTTTCCTGTTCAAGAAATAATACATTTTTAGAAAGCAAAAAGATGAGTCGAGATGAAAATTAATATAAAATCAGCTCTAGTACTATATAGAATTCTAAGATTAAATTTTTGGAGCAGACATGTATGTAAACACACAAGCACACTCATTTAACTTCATGGATTATCTTTTTTGCAGTGTAATATAGCCAGAAGCAAAACTGACAACATAGCAGTGTTATATGCTAAAATCCAAATAATATTTTAGAGACAGGAATATTTACAATCTATAGAAATATATACTATTTTCAATAAGCAGGGACAACCTTTAAAAGGCAAGGAAAACACCTGTGTGCTCTTATTGGTGTTAATAAAATATAACATCACTCAAACACTATAGTTTTATATACAGGCTCAATATGAATTTCCAAATATTTTATAAATGAACTAATATGAATGTATTGCCTTGAAAAAATGCTCTGCTTGGACTCTACCTAAGGACAAGTATTTCCTATATTTAACAATATGATGACACAAGCATGGATGTGTACCACAGAAATTTTCACAGGAAAATATACAGAACTCTGAAGGAATGCCTGGGTGTGAACAAAGTTACAGTCAAATGAAAGAATGAAGGAAAAAAAGTTATTTGCTTTGCTTTGTTCTTGTTTGTTTGTCTCTATAAATATGATGATCCAAGACAACACGTTTACGAATTTCTGGATCATTCCATACTTTTGCTTCTTCTACCTTCTCTGGTCAAAGTATTGATTCAGAAGTTGTGTATTATGAGGTTGCATGTCTATTCTGATTCTCCTATTTCTCTGTTCAACAGGGCTGCCCATAGGAAATCATGTGAGCAAAAGATTCTTCTAGTGCTGTTTCTGGGTGAAGAAGAGTCAATCAATATCTTGTCAAAATGGCTCTCCCATGGCAAATGGACATTAGACGTTTGCCCATCATGAAAGGGGCTTCCCTTGTGGCTCAGCAGGTAAAGAATCTGCCTGCAATGCGGGAGACCTGAGTTCAGTCCATGGGTTGGGAAGATCCCCTGGAGAAAGGAAAGGTTACCCACTCCAGTATTCTGGCCTGAAGAATTTCATGTACTGTATAGCCCATGGGGTCACAAAGACTCAGATATGACTGAGCAACTTTCACTTTCATGAAAGAGGGAGTTTCAGACCGAGCATCACTACAATTATGTATTATAACCTTTTCCCACTTATCAATATTCTGTGACTGCTTCCTCATGACATCAAATATTCTTCTATGTAATAATTTTAATGATGAAATCCTTTTCTACTTTATGTTTGTTACCATAATTTATTTAATGTTACTGAGAAATTCTAACTAGCATTTCATGGGAAATAAAAGTGCCACCTTCATAGACAGTATGGGATGGCAGGAAAAACTACTTTGAATTCTCATAAATTTAAGACAGTATAAGGGCTTGGCCTTATTGCTTGAGTATCCCAGTTTTCTTTTATTATGTTCTACATGATAATTTTCAGCTGAAGAGGATTTCCCCCTACAGGACCTCTGGTGATGTCTGCAAATAGTTTTAATCATCGTGTTCGGGGAAAGTGAAGGAGAGGGCTACTGGTACCTAGTGCATAGAAGACAGGGATATGGCTAAACATCCCAAAATACACAGTACAGTGCTCCCTCCCTCCACACCCTCAGCAAAATATTATCTGGCCCTGAGTGTGAAAATGCTGAAACTGGGAAAACCAGCTCTGCAAGAACTGCGAAGAGGGAGGCTACTATTTCAGACAGCTGATTGACCATGTCCGGCTTCCCTCATAGCTGTCAGTAAAGAATCAGAGCTTCCCTCCTGGCTCAACTGGTAAAGAGTTCGACTGCCATGCGGGAGACCTGGGTTTGATGCCTAGATCGGGAAGATACCCTGGCAAAGGGAAAGGCTACCCCACTCCAGTGTTCTGACCTGGAGAATTCCACGTACTATATAGCCTATGGGGTCTCAAAGAATCTGACACCAACTCAGCAACTTTCACTGACCATGTCATCTTCCTGATAAGCACTTATTGGACTTGTGTTAAACAATTTGAATCACTAAAGATGATTGCATGGAGGCAGGTTTGATCGTATATATAAAATAAACCTTTTGGCTGGCCCCTGTTCCTGCTTTTCTGAATGAACTTCCAAATGTGTGAAGCTATATCTTCTCTTTCTTTTATTTTTATTTTATTTTATTTTTAAAAAATAAATTTATTTATTTTAATTGGAGGTTAATTACTTCACAATATTGTATTGGTTTTGCCATACATCAACTAGAAGCCCAGATTTCCTCACTTCATGCTTGCCATTCCGAGTTTTGAGAATGATAGTTCTGCACATAAGGGAAGAAAACTTAGGCTCAATGATTATTCTGTTATCTAGTTTTCTCCTGCTGAATATCACTGGGCCTGCTCTGCTTATGTTTTATTATTTTGATATTTTTCTTATCCCCAATGTTACATGGACTTTTCCCTACAGCCAATATTTTACACTGATGCTTTCAATTTGCTCCATTTCTTTTACAGATCTGGATCCTATACTTACTCCCTTCTCCTCCTTCAGTGGAAACCCTTGGAATGCTTTAACTCATCCCCAAACTGCACTTCTAGATCTATGAAGAAAGTGAAGAAAGAAAGTGAAGTCGCTCAGTCGTGTCCAACTCTCTGCGACCCCATGGACTGCAGCCTACCAGGCTCCTCCCTCCATGGGATTCTCCAGGCAAGAGTACTGGAGTGGGGTGCCATTTCCTTCTCCAGAGGATCTTTCCAACCCAGGGACAGAACCTGGGTCTCTCACATTCCAGGTAGACGCTTTAACTTCTGAGCCACCAAGGAAGCTATGACAGCACAAATCTCTGACATAAGACCTTTGATCACCTGTTTAGTACCATGAGCAACTTATTTGCTCTCCTGAACTATTGTTGCTCTAACTTATGTTTAATTCATGTGGATGTGTTCTTAACCCAAATATTGAGAGTTTAGCATGCCATAGATTATCCCGGCCTCATCATAGGATATACCAATAAGTTGTCAATTTAGAGAAAAATCATACTACACTGCTTTAACAAGAAATTCTCAAATAGATTTTGCAATCATTGCTAAAGTCATTTTCTCTGATGGCTTTCAATGTAAAACATTAAAATAGCAGTTAATACCTGGCCTACAAGGATCAGTTAGAATCCCTTTTTAGTGAATTTCAAATTATAGTTAATAGATTCCAGCAGTCATGTACAAATGTGAGAGTCAGACCATAAACAAGGCTGAGCACCAAAGAATTGATGCTTTCAAACTGTGGTAGTGGAGAAGATTCTTGAGAGTCCCTTGGACTGCAAGGAGATCAAATCAGTCAATCCTAAAGGAGATCAACCTTGAATATTCATTGGAAGGACAAATGCTGATGCTGAAGTTCTAATACTTTGTCCACTTGATGTGAAGAGCTGACTCATTAGAAAAGACCCTGACGCTGGGAAATATTGAAGGCAGTAGAAAAAGGGGGCAACAGAGAATGAGATGGTTGTATGGCATCATTGACACAATGGGCATGAGTCTGAGCAAACTCCAAGAGATAGAGAAGAATGGGGAAACGTGGCACACTGCAATCCAAGGGGTCTCAAAGAGCCAAACATGATTTAGTGACTGAACAACAACAACAGTTCAAAATTAGATAACTTACTTTCATAGAAAAGCAAGAAGTGACATTGGGAATAGTAGTAAGTTAGAGAGGGTACACCCATCAAGTGACAGCGGCAGCTGAACTTCTATGAATGGCTGCTCTCTGAAAACATACCAAATCTTTCCACAATTTCTAGTCTAATTATTAAAATAAGCTACATGTCATCTTTTTAATGAAACTCTTAATATAATTATTGGCTCAAATACTTTTGTAATATACTATAGAATCAAGGAAAAAAATAACATCGGTACCTGCTTCTCTGGACACTAGCTTCTAGTTTGCAACCTTAGTTCTACTTAGTGAGTGTTGCTTTATTCCATACATGAAAATTTTATAGTATATTTTTGCAAATTGGTTGACAAACTAGCCATACTCAATGAATATTAGTAGGTCAAACGTTTCAATGTTTGATTAACTGGAATAACTTTTGCATTATGGCTTCCAAGCAGTATGGTTATATTTTAAAACGAACCTTTTGGTACCTTTAGCCCAAGGGAGTAAATGATGAAGAACCAACTGCTGTAAGAGGATGGTAGGTAGTAAATCCTCAGTGTATGAGAGATGAAGATTTCCAGCTTCTCTAAGTAAAAATTAGCTGCCTGCATAATGATTTACAGTTTAAAATCCATGTGACACTGCTAATGAATTTGAGGCACAGAATAATCTATGTAAGGCCACTCATATTATGTTCATTTAACAAATTTTAAAAATTCAGTCAAAGACTTGGTAGATACAGATTTCAAGTAAAAACACCAGACCCAAATACTGATGATATGACTTCAAGTTTCAGATTTCACCCATTGCATAAGGCTGGTTGTTTTGAAACACAGAGTCTGCACATTCATCTTCATAAGCCTGTCCCAGGGTATAAATTAAACAATGAACTGACACAGTGACTTTGAAACATAGAATTATACTGCCCTTGATTTTAGTGCCTCTACTATCACCTACAGATGAAGGAATCCTAAGGATTGTCATCTCCTAACACTTCCGTACTCAGGGGGCGGAACTCTCAGAAAGGGAACCATGTTGTGGCCTGACAATTGCCCCTAGTCTACAGTTTAAAACAATATTAAATTTTAAAAAATACACACCGTGCTTAAAACTGTGTGCTATCCTGACATGCCAAAATAATGAGGACCAAAGGCAATTTCTTTATTGTGCAGCATATGTGAGTGTAATTATATGACTTCCTCAGGACAAAATGCTAATATGATACTTTACTTTTAAACAGAGTTTTTAGGCTACATTAAAAGCTTGCCCAAAGCAAATTCAAAATTAGTTTTGTCCCTGACTTGATCATGAGCTGATTTTTGTTTAACATAGTTTTCAAATTAATGGTCTGAAGGAAATATTGGATTTCCAAATTTATCCAGTCTTTATTCATGGATTTCAAGTTGTGAGGAAAATTGGAGAATTCTCTAGGTCAGTTGGCCCAAGGTGATTTCTGTGGGGTTTGGGGAAAATCATGAACTTTTTGCTTTGTTTTTTTCTTTCAGACTCTTGCAGGAAGAAATCTTAACATTGTACTCCCTGATGAAGGAGTAACTTTGCAAAGGGCTAAAAGTTATTTAATTTCCACAGTACACTGGTGTATAACTACTTATAGAATCTCAAACACTGAGGACTTATTTTTCCCAGTGACTCTTTAAAGATTCGCTCTGGGCCTCCTGCTTTTGGGGATGGGCCTGAATCCTAGGAATGATAGGCAGAAACTTAGGTGAGCTGAAGAGGAAAGTTAAGCATGATGAAAATGGCTTAGCCTCTACTTTGTATGACAAGGATTTGTTATTAGGATTGTTAAATGGAGCACAGTGGGCAATATGGTGAACTGTGGCTCAAAAAAAAGATCACCAGAGAAACTGGAATAGAGAAGTATATCACTCACAAGTCCTGAAAGAAGTGTGAAGCACACTTGATGAGTCCACACTAGTGGAGCTAAAGGCAGGGGCAGGCAGTAAATGAGGCGGGTCCAGGGGCATGCCCCTTTATATGGGTCCATGGGTGGGATGTTTTGGAATTTTGGGGCTAAGCCCAGACTGGTCAATTCAAACCCAAAAGAATATAATTTGGGTAAACTCCCTGGGGGTCTTATCGAAGGGTACACAAAGAGAAGGTTCTGAGAGGTGGAGAGATTGTTGACCTACTGGGGAAGACATATCAGGACCTTATACTTTCTTGTAGGGCTTCTCAAGTGGCTCAGTGGTAAAGAATGCTCCTCCCAATGCAAGAGTCTCAGGAGATGCAGGTTTAATCCCTGGGTCAGGAAGATTCCCTGGGTGAAGAAAAGGCAACCCACTCCAATATTCTTGCCTGGAAAATCCCATGGACAGAGGAGTTGGGCTGGCTTACAGTCCAAAGGGTTGCAACAAGTCCAGCAAGACTGAATGACTAAGCACACACGCTTTCTTGTGATTCTGCAAGCTGTTATCTAGAACATACGCTTGCATGAGCTAGTGTCAGTTTAAGGCTCCCTCAGCTTCCTGGACACACAAAATAGATGCTGAAGCAGTAATACCATGCAGCACCTTAGCTAAGTTCTTGACAGGAGAAAATATCTTTTACTGTTTTCTACTCTTTTTCAGCATTCTCTGTCTTTTTTCAACATAATAGTAGCAAGTTCTAAAGGGCCATATAAATACAGTGTGGACCTAGATAAGAATTAAAAAAAAAAAAACAAACATTAAATTCCATATCTGATTGAGAGGATCTGCATACATTTAGACATCAAACAGGTGTTAGAATTTGCAGATGGCAGACTGGAATAAAATATAGTAATGAATAGGGTAACTTCACTGTACTCTTTCTCTGTGTATATACCCTTCAATTTGTATCATTCCAGAGATATATTTGTGGAGAAGGCAATGGCAACCCACTCCAGTACTCTTGCCTGGAAAAGCCCATGGGCAGAGGAGCCTGGTAGGCTACAGTCCATGGGGTCACAAAGAGTCGGATATGACTGAGCAACTTCACTTTCACTTTTCACTTTCATGCATTGGAGAAGGAAATGGCAACCCACTCCAGTGTTCTTGCCTGCAGAATCCCAGGGAAGGCAGAGCCTGGTGGACTGCTGTCTATGGGGTTGCACAGAGTTGGACATGACTGAAGTGACTTAGCAACGGTAGCAGCAGAGTTATATTTGCCAATTTTTTTGATATTAATCACAAAAGGTATGAAATAGAAAACAATATTGTAAAGTAATTAGCCTCCAATTAAAGTAAATAATTTTTTAAAAAAAGAAAACAAAATTTAAAAAAAGTATGGATTAGAAAACTACAGTCAGACAGGTACAAAGGCCTGTGTTTTATAAGGAACATTTTAGGAAAAATTATTCTCTATTGTCCTATTGGAAAAAAATATCTAATGAAACTATTATTCTGACTGTAATTGAAGATTTTCTGACAACAAGTATCTTTTCAGATTCCTTGGAATGTACATATCTGGGTATATACAGATGTATACTTACTCCCCCAAATGTCATAGTTGAATTTACTATGAACAAAAGCTGACGCAAAATTACTTTAAAATATGACAATGTATAAAATATCTAAGTTTTCATATGTGCCATTCCTCTTTGGCTAATTCATGATGATATATTGCAGAAAAGTCAAGGTGAAAGTGTTAGTCACTCAGTTATGTCCCAAAGTTGTAAAGCAATTAGCCCCCCATTAAAAAGAAATAGATTTAAATTTTTTAAATGAATAAGAAAAAACATTTAAATTTTAATAGAATAAATGTATGAGTTTAAAGTTAACTCAGGTTTGTATGAAACATCATATTTCAAAGACAGTCACATTTTTCACGAGCAAGTTCATGCATTGAGAAAGGGTATTGAATTTTGCAACGAAGGTAACTAGTTTTTGCTAGAAATTGAGATCCTTTTCTAGATATGCATTTGCTGCGCTGATGAGTAGAATTTATATGGTGTTCAGTCATGTCTGATTCATGCCACTCCCATGGAATGTAGCCCATCAGCCTCCTCTGTTCATGAGATTTCCTAGGCAAGAATACTGGAGAGGATTTGCCATTTCCTTCTTCAGGAGATCTGAGCCAGGGATCAAATCTGTATCGTTTATGTCTCCTGCATTGACAGATGGGTTCTTTACCACTGGAGCCACCTGGGAAGCCCAGAATTTATACAGAATATAGGATTATATCAATATATGTAAAACTATTTTAATGTTTATATTTGGTGATGGAATTAGAGAGGAAGTGACTTGCTTTCTAAAATGTAGATGTTTAAATTTGATGTTATCATATTTATAGTTATCATATATCATATTTATTATTGAGTCTCAGGTAGTTAGAAATAGTGAACCTCCCTGATAACTCAGATGGTAAAGAATCTGCCTGCAATGCAGGAAGCCAAATTTCAGAGTCATTTCATCTTCAAGTATTTATCCAGATATATATATATATATTCCAAGGAATCTGAAAAGATACCTGTTGTCAGAAAATCTCCAATCACAGTCAAGATAATAGTTTCATTAGATTTTTTTTCTAATAGAACAATAGAGAATCATTCTTCCTAAAATGTTCCTTCCTTACTTTTTCCTCAAAAGTCAGCTTCAGCAGTAGATATCAGGTCAAGAATTCAGAGATTCAAGATGCAACCATTTTTATTTATCCTTTCAAAGAACCAGCTTTTGGCTTTGTTGATTTTTGCTGTGGTCTCTTTTGTTTCTTTTGCATTTATTTCTGCCCTAATTTTTAAGATTTCTTTCCTTCTACTAACTCTGGGGTTCTCCAACTCTTCCTTTTCTAGTTGCTTTAGTTGTAGAGTTAGGTTATTTATTTGACTTTTTTCTTGTTTCTTGAGGTATGCCTGTATTGCTATGAACTTTCCTCTTAGCACTGCTTTTATAGTGTCCCACAGGTTTTGGGTTGTTGTGTTTTCATTCTCATTAGTTTCTATGCATATTTTGATTTCTTTTTTGATTTCTTCTGTGATTTGTTGGTTATTCAGAAGTGTGTTGTTCAACCTCCATATGTTAGAATTTTTAATAGTTTTTCTCCTGTAATTGAGATCTAATCTTAATGCATTATGGTCAGAAAAGATGCTTGGAATGATTTCGATTTTTTTGAATTTATCAAGTTTAGATTTATGGCCCAGGATGTGATCTATCCTGGAGAAGGTTCCATGAGCACTTGAAAAAAAGGTGAAATTCGTTTAGAAATGAAAATGGAGAGATCACAACAGACAACACAGAAATACAAAGGATCATAAGAGACTACTATCAGCAGTTGTATGCCAATAAAATGGACAACGTGGAAGAAATGGACAAATTCTTAGAAAAGTACAATTTTCCAAAACTGAACCAGGAAGAAATAGAAAATCTTAACAGACCCATCACAAGCACGGAAATTGATACTGTAATCAGAAATCTTCCAGCAAACAAAAGCCCAGGTCCAGATGGCTTCACAGCTGAATTCTACCAAAAATTTCGAGAAGAGCTAACACCTATCCTACTCAAACTCTTCCAGAAAATTGCAGAGGAAGGTAAACTTCCAAACTCATTCTATGAGGCCACCATCACCCTAATACCAAAACCTGACAAAGATGTCACAAAAAAAGAAAACTACAGGCCAATATCTCTGATGAACATAGATGCAAAAATCCTCAACAAAATTCTAGCAATCAGAATCCAACAACACATTAAAAAGATCATACATCATGACCAAGTGGGCTTTATCCCAGGGATGCAAGGATTCTTCAATATCCGCAAATCAATCAATGTAATTCACCACATTAACAGATTGAAAAATAAAAACCATATGATTATCTCAATAGATGCAGAGAAGGCCTTTGACAAAATTCAACATCCATTTATGATAAAAACTCTCCAGAAAGCAGGAATAGAAGGAACATATCTCAACATAATAAAAGCTATCTATGACAAACCCACAGCAAACATTATCCTCAATGGTGAAAAATTGAAAGCATTTCCCCTAAAGTCAGGAACAAGACAAGGGTGTCCACTTTCACCGCTACTATTCAACATAGTTCTGGAAGTTTTGGCCACAGCAATCAGAGCAGAAAAAGAAATAAAAGGAATCCAAATTGGGAAAGAAGAAGTAAAACTCTCACTGTTTGCAGATGACATGATCCTCTACATGGAAAACCCTAAAGACTCCACCAGAAAATTACTAGAGCTCATCAATGAATATAGTAAAGTTGCAGGATATAAAATCAACACACAGAAATCCCTTGCATTCCTATACACGAATAATGAGAAAGTAGAAAAAGAAATTAAGGAAACAATTCCATTCACCATTGCAACAAAAAGAATAAAATACTTAGGAATATATCTACCTAAAGAAACTAAAGACCTATATATAGAAAACTATAAAACACTGATGAAAGAAATCAAAGAGGACACTAATAGATGGAGAAATATACCATGTTCATGGATTGGAAGAATCAATATAGTGAAAATGAGTATACTACCCAAAGCAATTTACAAATTCAATGCAATCCCTATCAAGCTACCAGCCACATTTTTCACAGAACTAGAACAAATAATTTCAAGCTTTGTATGGAAATACAAAAAACCTCGAATAGCCAAAGCAATCTTGAGAAAGAAGAATGGAGCTGGAGGAATCAACTTGCCTGACTTCAGGCTCTACTACAAAGCCACAGTCATCAAGACAGTATGGTACTGGCACAAAGACAGACATATAGATCAATGGAACAAAATAGAAAGCCTAGAGATAAATCCACACACATATGGACACCTTATCTTTGACAAAGGAGGCAAGAATATACAATGGAGTAAAGACAATCTCTTTAACAAGTGGTGCTGGGAAAACTGGTCAACCACTTGTAAAAGAATGAAACTAGATCACTTTCTAACACCGCACACAAAAATAAACTCAAAATGGATTAAAGATCTAAATGTAAGATCAGAAACTATAAAACTCCTAGAGGAGAACATAGGCAAAACACTCTCAGACATAAATCACAGCAGGATCCTCTATGATCCACCTCCCAGAATTCTGGAAATAAAAGCAAAAATAAACAAATGGGATCTAATTAAAATTAAAAGCTTCTGCACAACAAAGGAAAATATAAGCAAGGTGAAAAGACAGCCATCTGAATGGGGGAAAATAATAGCAAATGAAGCAACTGACAAACAACTAATCTCAAAAATATACAAGCAACTTCTGCAGCTCAACTCCAGAAAAATAAACGACCCAATCAAAAAATGGGCCAAAGAACTAAACAGACATTTCTCCAAAGAAGACATACGGATGGCTAACAAACACATGAAAAGATGCTCAACATCACTCATTATTAGAGAAATGCAAATCAAAACCACAATGAGGTACCACTTCACACCAGTCAGAATGGCTGCGATCCAAAAATCTGCAAGCAAGAAATGCTGGAGAGGGTGTGGAGAAAAGGGAACCCTCCTAAACTGTTGGTGGGAATGCAAACTAGTACAGCCACTATGGAGAACAGTGTGGAGATTCCTTAAAAAATTGCAAATAGAACTACCTTATGACCCAGCAATCCCACTTCTGGGCATACACACCGAGGAAACCAGAATTGAAAGAGACACATGTACCCCAATGTTCATCGCAGCACTGTTTATAATAGCCAGGACATGGAAACAACCTAGATGTCCATCAGCAGATGAATGGATAAGAAAGCTGTGGTACATATACACAATGGAGTATTACTCAGCCGTTAAAAAGAATTCATTTGAATCAGTTCTGATGAGATGGATGAAACTGGAGCCGATTATACAGAGTGAAGTAAGCCAGAAAGAAAAACACCAATACAGTATACTAACACATATATATGGAATTTAGGAAGATGGCAATGATGACCCTGTATGCAAGACAGGGAAAGAGACACAGATGTGTATAATGGACTTTTGGACTCAGAGGGAGAGGGAGAGGGTGGGATGATTTGGGAGAATGACATTCTAACATGTATACTATCATGTGAATTGAATCGCCAGTCTATGTCTGACGCAGGATGCAGCATGCTTGGGGCTGGTGCATGGGGATGACCCAGAAAGATGTTCTGGGGAGGGAGGTGGGAGGGGGGTTCATGTTTGGGAATGCATGTAAGAATTAAAGATTTTAAAATTTAAAAAATAAAAAACTAAAAATTAAAAAAAAAAAAGATGCAACCATATCTTTACTTTTTTCAACATCAAATATACACATAACTTTACCCAGACACTATGCTGCTATTTTTAGTTCCCTTAATCACTTGATATTCTTAATCCTCCATGTTGAGGAATCTTCAATTCTATCTCAGCTCTGCTACTTATACAGAAATGTCAGCATAAATCAGAAAGAATCTGTGTTCCCCGTGGAGCCAGATTCCTGAGATACATTGATCAAGGTCAGAGATGACATTTAAGATGTGAAATTTAAGGATAAGAATATTGCAAAACCTGAGTTGAAACAGTTTAATACAAAGTCAGACCAAAACTTTTAAGGGATGTCAGAGAGAAAATGTATCATAAAGAGTTTACAGATACCAATGAAGTTTTCAAACAAGAAAATTGAAAAAAGTGCAGTTAAAGGTACAGAGTTTGTGTTCCCTGATAGGCAGTTAGATCTATTTATCACTGCTTTACAGTGTGACTGAGATGAGGATGCTGACTTCAGAAAATTGGAGAGTAGTTTATTTGCATGTAACTATGGGCCATTTGGAAAGAAGAGTTGTAAATATGTTGTTTATGAATTTTTTCGGTCTTGCATTTCTATTGATTTTGATCCTACTATTGCTCCTACATAATTTGTTGTCTTGGGATAAAAGAAAGAACAACAGCAAAAGTATGTAATAAACAGACAAGCATGAAAAGCAAATCTTTCTTTCACATCAGTAGAGTTTCTACCTCTAAAAGAGACAGGTAAGTTATGGATTTCATGAATATTTCTCCACTTAACCAACAGGATTACAAAGTTACTGTTCAATTCTTTTTCTTTTTAATGCCTTGATATTTGGTTATTTGACAAGAAAAATTATTTAATTATATTACAATTTAACAAATGTATATTTAATGACTGCAGTTTTGTCTCTTATTAAACTTTGAAAAGTAGGTGTTATTAATTTTATTGATTATGAAATCTTAGCTTTAAAACCTACAGAAATTTGTTGAAAGCTAGATGGGTCTTGTTTAACAGATCATGTTCTTTTGATGAGACCATCTTTGCTCTCTTCAAGCTTCTTTCACCTGCAGAGTTTCTTTCACTCTGAGTGATTAACAACTTTGAAAATTTGACTAAGATTATTTTAGAGAATGATATAATCTTGAAGTTCAATAACAGCTTAGAAATTTCTAGACCAAAACCCCACCCCATGTAGCAATAGTGTCTTAAATTTATCTGCAAAATGTTCTTTCATCCTTGATCTAAACATCCCATCTAATAGGAATTAGGGTATTTCAAAAGGACAATATTTTGCTAGGCAGAAATTGAATTATTTCATTACCACACTCTTTTTCTGATCCTTTTTGTAGCACTATTTAGAAAAGAAATCAACTCTTCTTATATATAACCTAGAAAACACTAAGCAATGGTTAAGCCATTTGTTTTTTGGGCTAAACATTTTTAGTTTCTCCTGTACCAGTAGAGGCTGAGGAAAGCTTCCATTTAGACTAGAGGACACATTAGTCATTTGCCAAGTAACAATCCTTTCTTTGGCTGGAAAACAGTTTTATAAAAGGCCATGTAAATGGGGGAAGGAGATAGAAGCATATCAAGTTTTGCCAAGCTCTAACTTCATGATTTCTGTCCAGATAAATTATGCATCCTTGACTTTTTCTTGATCTTAGTGTGAAAACTTTGTTTCTCACTATTATGTATGGCATTTGCTGTAGGTTATTTGTAGACATTATTTATAGAAGTTAAAGAAGTTTCCTTCTATTCCAAGTTTACTAAGAATTTTTAATCACAAATAAATGTTGGATTTTGCAAATTTCTTTTTCTGTGTTTATTATATAATAATATGATTTTTCTTTGTCTTTTGAAATGATAAACTACATTAACTAATTATTGAATATTGAACCAATCCTGCATAACTAGTATAATTTGCACTAAGCCATGGTGTGATATTCTTTTTATGTATTGTTAGATTTGTTTTACTAATATTTTATTGTGGATTTTTGCAGTTATATGCATGAAATATATTGATCTCTAGTTTTTTGTTTGTTTGTTTTAGTCTAGAGATGTCTTATCTGGTTTTGATATTAAGGTTATTCTGGCCTCATAGAATGACTTAGAAAGTATTCTCTCAGCTTCTATCTTCTGAAAGATATTATAAACCATTGGTACAATATTTTTCTTAAATTTTTAGTAAAATTAACCAGTGAGACTATCTGGGCATGATGCTTTCTGTTTTGAAAGGTTATTAGTCATTGATTCAATGTCTTTAATAGATATAGACCTATTAAGATAATTTACTGTCTTTTGTATGTGTGTTGTAAATTGTGAATTTGGAGATAATTGGTTCATTTCATCTAGATTATCAGCTTTGTGGGCATTAAGTTATTACTATCATTCTCTTATTATCCCTTTAATGTTCAGAGGATCTATAGTGATTCACCTCTTTCATTTCTGATATTATTCATGTCCTCTGTCCTTTTTCAACTTATCATTGTTAGAGACATCACGATCTTTGCAAAGAATCAGTTTTTAATTTCATGAATTATCTCTACTGATTCCCTGATTTCTACTTCAATTGTTACTATTTCCTTCTGTTATCTTCCTTTGGATTTAATTTTCTCTTCTTTTTCTGTTTCTTATGTAGAAGCTTAAGCTATTGATTTTAGATCATTCTCCTTTTCTAAGAGACATATTCAATGCTCTACATTTTCCTCTGAACACTGCTTTCACTGCATCCCACAATTTTCATGAGGTCAACCTACATCTCTTCTCTGATTCATCCAGAGTCAAGATCTATGGACAAGATCTGCTTCCCCAAGACTTAGCTGACTTGGCTCAGATAAATAAGAATGAAAGGTAGCTACATGTTTTCTAATTTTGGACCCTGATAAAAGTATGTTGTTTTTTTTTTTTCCATTTAAGACTGGAATAATTACCTTAATGAGTGTGCATAATTTGTTGTTGTTGCTGTTGTCCAGTTGCAAAGTCACATCAAACTCTTCGAGAACCCATGGACTGAAGCACACCAGACCCCTTTGTCATCCACTGTCTCCCAGAGTTTGCTCAAATTGAGTTGATGGTGCTATCTAACCATCTCATCCTCTGCTATCCACTTCTCCTTTTGCCTTCAATCTCTCCCAGAATCAGGGTCTTTTCAAATGAGTCAGCCAGCTCTTCGCATCAGGTAGCCAAAATATTGGAGCTTCAGCTTCAGCATCAGATTTTCCAATGAATAATCAGGGTTAATTTCCTTTGAATCTGACTGATTTGATCTCCTTGCAGTCTAAGGGACTACTGGAAAAAGGCAAAGATATCTCCTTTTACCTTACTTTTTCAACATCATGCCAAAAGTTCTAGCTAATACAATAAGAAAAGAAAAGGAAATTATAGATAAAGACTGAGAAGGAAAGAATAAGACTGCTTGTTTGCAGTTGGTATAATTATCAATGTAGAAAATTTGAATTTTTTAAATAAAAGGCTTATGAAAACTATAAATGATTATAGAAATGTTACAGCAATGAACAAGTGGATGTTGAAATGAAAAGCACAATACCACTTACATTATCACAGAAAAATCTTGAAGTATAAATCTGCTAAGTATGTGCAAGTTCTTTTTAAGGAAAACTAAAAAAAAAAAACTGATGAATAAAAAGAAAGAACTAACTAAATGGAAAGGTATTGACGTTCACAGATTGGAAGACTCAATATTGTTAAGATGTCAACTCTTTCTAACTTGATCTATACATTCACTGTAAGTAACCCAATAACAACTAAATCAACAAAAACAAGAATAATTACAGCATTGCCTTACCTGATAGTATTGGTTTCCTAACTGAAAATAAGGTTTTCATACAAAGGATCACAAACCGGGTAGCTTAAAACAACAGAAATGTATTGCCTAAAGAGTTCTGGAGGCCAAAAGTTCAAAATCAGGGCAGTAGCAAATCTATGCTCCCTCTGAAACCTGTTGGGGAGAATCCTTCCTTGCGTGTTTCTAGCTGCTTTCCTTTTTTTATTTTTCAATCCTTCATGTTCCTTAACTTGTATTTGCAATAATTCAATTTCTGTTTCTGACACTACACAATATTCTCCTTTGTGTCTGTGTGCAAATTCTCCTATTCTTATGACATCAGTCATATTGAATAAGGGGTCTATCCTGCTCCAGCCTTTACATAAATTAATTTACAATGATTCTGTTTCCAAGTAAGGTCAAATCCTGAGGCATGGGGGTTAGGTTTTCAACACATCTTTTCAGAGATCACATATCACCCCATAAAAGTGATACTTGTATCAATCAGACTAGTTTATACTATGGTAATAAAGCCCAAGTAACACGTGGCTTACAATAACAAAGAATTATATCTTAGTCATGCTAGATGACAATATTCTGCTTATCAAAGTCATTCAGGAAATCAGGCTAATGGAGTAGTATGATTATCCTTAAAATCCCACTAGAAGGCAGAGGGTGTCAAAGCACCACTAATATCAGGTGCTTTCAGCCACATGAAACAGAAAATATATAATAATTGTTTTATCACATGTTATATCATACATCTCAGTCATTTTCTGTTAGTTAGTAAACTTTTTAATGATTAGAAATCAAAGGGCTGATTTATTGCCTTGATGATATGTTATCAAGAACCCAGGAGTTTATTTGTATCTCTCTCTTTCCCCACCCAACCATTAGAGTTATGTGTAGTTGTTAATCAGTCAACACCACAGGTGTATGATTGCCATTATTAGCTTGGATCTATTCTGATACAATCCTTTACGGACAAAGATGTGCCATTCAAACTAAATTGGTACTGTGTGCAAGGAGAGAGTATGAATTAGTGAACTGCTATAGATTAAGGAAAAATGTATGCCACAAACGTACACTGTAAACAATGATGAAATAATGAAGTTCAAATTTAAGCATTATTTTACAACATATGCAATGAATAAATATCTAGGTAAAAATAATTTTTTAATTTGAACATTTTAGGTTATTGAGAAATAAATAATATTTGAGTGTGGGCTTAAGCTGGCTGATATGTCAATTTGTGTGTTTAATAATTGCTCATCAAATAATAATAACATATTCCATGGATATAATATTTTTTATGTATGTTATAACATACAGTTTCATTGGTTTGCAGAAAATAGAAAGGTCATAACTAAGTCATAGAGAGTAAATTATCATTTAATGTTGCTAAAAATAAGAAAACGGATTGAAGATAGCGCTATGAGTAGGACTTCCTAACCCATACCAGTGCATTTTCGGCTACTCCCTGATATGTCCTCCTCTTCTTAACCTTTTTCCATTTCTATAGTAATTTATTCTCAAGAATAAAGCCCATAGGACCAATTATATTGCCCATATGTTTAATCTTTAGATTTCCCTTGAGCCAGAGCACAACTAAAACTACAGACTAGTATTTTGGAAATAATTGAAATTTCAAGGAAATAAACTCTATTAAATACTTTTCCTGCTTCAAATGAGAAGGTTAGATTAGATACCAAATAGTAATATACAGGGACTAAAATATGTTTGATTTCAATAGATTTTTATATTGAAAGGCCACTTCTTAAAATGCATTCCATATATACAGCCACACATATATATGGAATTGGTGATGTATCTAGTCCTAAGCCATCATTTATAAAAAGCTTCAACATTTTCTTTAGAAATGCCATGGTTATCACGGTCACTCAAGGGTGACTCCATGCATTTGATTGCCCTGAATTGCAAGAAAAGCAACTCAAACTCCAGTAGGATTTTATCATGCAGAGGGATCTCAGGGCATTTTGCAATCATATTAAAAATAAAATGTAAGTCAAACTTGAAATGTTTGTAATTCATGAAATGTTGATGAGCAAGTCTGAGTGCCGAGCATCCTATCAATGTGAAGTGCTTGCCCCTGGGGATTGTGGCTTCATTGCTAGAAACCCAGAACAGTCATGTCATACAAAACAGAGACAGCATGTGTCCCCGCCTGACAGATGCTGATAAAATGGTGACAAGAATAACAAGTGATTCAAGAGATTGTTATGCCAATATCCTCTCTCTGGTACTATACAGAATAGTATAAACATCAGCTGTAGTGGTATATAATGCCCTTCCTCCCCTTGAAAATCAATAAACTCTGTCATGCCCTGCAGACACAGACTTGCAGTATTGAAAGGCAGGGATTCTAGAACCTACCAATGAATAAGACATGTTACCTGCAGAGATGTTATTGGCATCAGCATTAATATAGAGTAAACCATCAAGAGCTTGAGTGTTGGAGCTTGGTAACCTGTTTAGAGTTAGGAATAAAAATCCTGTCAGTTGTCAGCCAACAGATGACAGGAATAAGATACAAGTAAATAACTTCAATGTATGCCAAGAATACTGCACTCCTGCTTAAGATGTGTCTTCCTGAATGACAGTTCAGTGTCTTACTCACAATAAACTCTAAATAATCATGTAATGAGTAAATAAAAGTTCATCTTTGAAGAAAACCCAGTTATATTAAATGATATAAACTTCTATAGAACTTATCAATATCTTTCTTTATTTCCTTTGTTCTTTGGTTGACTGCCCTTCTTGTCACTGGGATATGTAGAACAAAAGAGCTTGTGTTATTAGTACAAAGATTAGTGCCTTTTAGGTAGAGCAAAGCCAGAGGGCACAAGCAGACATAACTTCTGAGTAATCAATCAGCAATATTTACTACCGGAAGGAAAGAACCATTCTAGATGACCAGAATAAAGATGTCAAGCATAAACTCTGCCACCTGCATTTTCAAATTGAGATGGACAGACAAGTGCTGATTTACATTCTCCACAGGTCTAGGCTGTGTGTCACAATGGGACATGGACAGTCTCTGGCTGTTGACAACAGGTGTTCCTCCTCATGCCATCTCCCCACATATCCTTTCCAATCTGAGTCCTATAGGTCTCCATCCCTCTTTTATTATTTTTTGTTTCCTATTTCACTTCTTACTGGGAAAATCTTTTACTATCCAGGGTGAGAGGATTGTTCTCGTTTATCAAGGTATTCATTACTTTGCAGCCTTGGTGTTTGAAACTAAAGTTTATTCTCTGTATGTCTATTTTATAATTTTTTCTCCATGGCATCAGGTATCTCAGAATCTACCTCCTCTAAGGAGGAAGAAGAATCAGGGTAAAAAGAAATCAAACATTTGTCTTGCTTTTCCTAACAGCTTCTTTCTCTCATTCATCATACTCCAGCCACACTGGCATGTGCTCGCTTTCTTGAATATTTCATTCGCTTGGAACTCAGCACCTTCAAGCATTATGTTCCCATTTTTTAGACTTCTCCCTCCATTTACAAAGCTGATTCTTCTCCTTCAAGTCCCAACTGCGATGCCATCCCTTTAAATATGTCTTTATGATCACAGAAACCTAAGTGGATCATGATGTCCCTAGTGCTCAAATACTCCTTTAAATAGTATTTTAGTCTTCTTATAGAACATGTACTACAATTTGCAATTGTAAATATGTGTATACACTTATTAGCTCATTGTTTTCCTCATGCTTCTATACTCCATGAGGATAGAGACTAGGGACTATGTTGGTTTTGTTTAACTCTAGAATCTGAGCCTATGATAAAAGGATGTTGAATAAATATCTCTTGAAGAAGCATGCAGAAAGCATGTATACCCAATATATAATCTGTCTTAATAGCAGAACCATAGTATTTAGGCAATACTAAGCACTGAATAGAGTACTTACTTCTCACTACTCCATTGTACAAGGATCATAACACACAATTTTGTCCAACTTAATGGAAGGATCAGACTCAGAAACGGTCAGCCTCAGTCTTTTGTATTTCTCTTCTGCTCACTATATGTCGTCTGGAATGTGGATATATTATCTCAAAGAAAAGAAGTCAAGATAAGAGCACAAGTGAAAAAAAAAAAAAATCACTGAGGATAATGGATGAGAAACCTAGCTGAGCTCTAAGCCCCTAATGGCCTCCTTGAGTACTTGCTCAAGGCTTAGATTGTGCCTCTGGATTTCTTCACACATGAGAAGTCAACTTTAACTTGCTTAAGCCAATCATGCAAGGTGTCTGTTATATGCAATCCCAATTCAAAACATGGTTTGGGAAAGTCACTCCATAGGACAGGTCTTAATTTTTCATTTTGTCAATGAACTGGACAATTTCTAAGACCACCAGTTCTAACATGCATTTTCCTTTAGAATAAAAACACATTTTATCCAAATATCAGCATATCTGTGAATTTAAATTATCTCTTTCATTTTTGAAAACCAATGTGATATGTGAGTTTTTGAATAACGACTATGTATAAGACAATATGCCAGATGGCTTAATTAGCAGTATTTCCTTTTGAAATGCACATGTTGTACACGTTCCCCATTTCCCATATTTTCCTTGCTGTTTTTAAAGTATCAACATATCATTAATCTAAATGATTGTAATTAAGTATTCATGAGAAGACTAAAAGAGACCGTTATCAAATTTACTTTTATGCCATCAAATATTATTTGCTTTAGGAAATTGTACTGAAGATCAGATTGTGATAGAGCAGGGAATATGTGCAATTTGAGTCAGTGTTCCAAAAATGCTGGTTTACAAACCAATGCTGAACAAGGTACATCCAAATAACTTGGGAAACTTTACAGTCCCTTCCCCAATCTCCATGGGCAGTAACAATTTAATGTTGCACAGAGAGCCTAGTATTTGTTCTTGGCTTCTGGGAGCTAATATCCAAGCACTTGGAATGTCATACAATGCTTGTGTGTTCCATTGTGTCCAACTCCTTGGACCCTGAGTACTATAGCTCGCCAGTGTCTTCGGTCCATTGTATTTTCCAGGCAAGAATATTGGAGTGGGTTGCCTTTTCCTACTCCAGGAGATCCTCCTGACCCAGATATTTTCCAGGCAAGAATATTGGAGTGGGTTGCCTTTTCCTACTTCAAGAGATCCTCCTGATTCAGATATCAAACCCATGTCTCTTGGGTCTTCTGCATCGGCAAGTGGATTCTTTACCACTGTGCCACCTGGGAAGCCCTATCATACTGATAGAAGTCTTTTTATATATGTGGGCTTTGAGCCAGTCTGATATTAATAATGTCATTAAGCTATTGTTGTGTGAGTCATTCAGTCATGTCAGATTCTTCACAACCACATGAAGAGTCCACCAGTCTCTTCTTGTCCATGGGATTTTCAAGGCAAGAATACTGGAGTGAATAGCCATTTCCTTCCCCAGGAGATCTTCCTGACCCAGGGATCAAACCTGGATCTCCTGCACTGTAAATGGATTCTTTACCATCTGAGCCACCAGAGAAGCCCAATGTCATTAAGACTGGGGGCTAAAAGCTACCAGAAAATATGGCTTAGGTTGAGAACTTTGGGTCACATGCTATCATCTCAACATTATGAAAGTCTGGAAACTGGAATCAGGCACATGGACAATCAACCATGCCTATCTGATGAAGCTGCAATGTAGACTCTCAACACCAAAATTCGGGTGAACTTACCAAGTTGACAGTAGTCTATGTATATCCTCATATATCATTGACAGTAGTCAATAATGCTGTCTATAACTCCACAGGGAAATGATGTCTGGAAGCTTCGTGGCTGAAACTCTTCTAGGATGTGTCCAGTGCATCTTTCTCTTGGATGATTTTAATGCATAAAATCATTATGCATTACATTTTAACAAACCATATGGTGAGTATGGGGCTTCTCTTGTGGCTCAGCTGGTAAAGAATCTACCTACAATGTGATAGACCTGGATTCGATCCCTGGGTTGGGAAGATACCCTGGAGAAGGGAAAGGCTACCCACTGCAGTATTCCGGCCTGGAGAATTCCATGGACTGTATAGTCCATGGGGTCACAGAGAGTCAGACACGACTGAGTGACTTTTACTTTCATGGTGAGTATGAACTTCCCTGGTAGCTCAGGAGTAATGAATCGGCCTGCAAGGCAGGAGACACAGCAGACACGAGTCAGGAAGAGCAGAGCCTTAGAGGAAGGCATGGCAACCCACTCCAGTGTTCTTGGTTGGTGAATCCCATGAACAGAGGAGAGCCTGTTGGACTACAGTCCATTGTGTTGCAAAGAGTCAGATATGACTGAAGCAACTGAGCATGCACACACATATTGTGAGTATAACAACTTTCAGTGAGTTCTCTGAGTTCCTTTAGTGAATTGTTGAACTTTAAGGTCATTTTGGGAATTGTCTGAACTTGCTATGTTGTAAAGGAAAGCAGTCTACTTGAGCTCTTTTCCCTAACTTTGCAGTTGCCTAATTATTTTGCACCAGATAATCAGATTCAACAGGTCCAGCATGTTTACAGATACCTTGATTTGAAAACCATATCAGATAACAAGTTGTGTTAAGCAGTTTAAAAAAACGCATTTCTAAGTTAATAATCTGTGCATACCTATTAACAAAAAACATTTGCTTATTTAATTTTTCTTTACAGTGTATGTGTGTTTGTGTATATAATGGTAGATATGTAGATAGTTACAGTCATTTCTGTTTTTAAGCAAGCTAAATGGTAACCTTTCTTTCAGAAAATATTTGGTTTGACTATGTAAAGTTGTTTTAGGTACTTGACCAAATGAAATACTATTTTTTGAAGTAATTTTACATAGTAGGAAAGGAAAAATGTTGTTAAAGAAACTGAACTCAATTTAACCTAAAAGCTGTAGCAGTGAGGTGATGTCTTAGAAAGGTCTCTGCTAAGTCACTTCAGTCGTGTCCGACTCGGTGTGACCCCATAGATGGCAGCCCACCAGGCCCTCCAGTCCCTGGGATTCTCTAGGCAAGAACACTGGAGTGGGTTGCCATTTCCTTCTCCAATGCATGAAAGTGAAAAGTGAAAGTGAAGTCGCTCAGTTGTGTCCAACCCTCAGCGACCCCATGGACTACAGCCTTCCAGGATCCTCCGTCCATGGGATTTTCTAGGCAAGAGTACTGGAGTGGGGTGCCATTGTCTTCTCCGTTTAGAAAGGTAATGTATAAATTTTTCACAAATGCTATTTAAGATGATTCTAAAATCTGTATATTCTCTGATGATTCTTCTACATTCATCAAAGGGTACCCATAGAATCAAGGTGCTCTGGGGACACTGTTTTCAATTTCTATAATATGATTAAACTTAACCTATATATTCATACTTGTAGTCCAGCTTTATTACCCATATTTGTCATTTCATCCCTCCTTCAAGGAAAAAAAAAAAAAAGCTAGGGGTCATGAATTTAGAGATTATCACTTTTCAAAATCATACACAGTAAATAAAATAATGCTATTGATTTGAAATTATTTAAACTTCTTTTCATGGTTGCCTATCTCTCCCCTATTACTTGATGTTAATAGGGTGTGTTAGGGATGACCTCAGGAAATACTAGAACAGTGGTAGAAAAATAAGACAAGGGAGGGAATCAGATAATAAACAGTTACTTATCACGCCATTTAGTACTGTGGTACAAAGTACTTTAGCACAAAGCTAACTTTGCCTGGGGAACTCTGAGGATCTCTGTAGAATATATGCTTTATCTTTATCTAGCAACGAGACAAGTGAATTGGGATGTTTATAAGCCAGTTTTGTTTTTGTTTTTTTCTTAATTTTTGTTGAAGCATAGTTGATTTAGGGCTTCCCTGGTGGTGCTAGTAGTATAGAACCCACCTGCCAATTCAGGAGACATAAGAGATGTGGGCCCAATCCCTGGGTAGAGAAGATCCCTTGGAGGATGACACAGCAACAACTCAAGTATTCTTGCCTGGAGAATCTTATGGACAGAGGAGCCTGGCAGGCTACATAGTCCATGGGGTCGCAGATAATTGGACGCGGCTGAAGCAACTTAGCACTGCACATAGTTGATTTATAACGTTGTTAGTTTCAGGTGTACAGCAAAGTGAATCAATTATACATATATCCCCTCTCTTTTTAGATTTCCTTCCCATTTGGGTCATCACAGAACACTGAGTAGAGTTTCATGTGCTTTGCAGTAGGTTCTCATCAGTTATCAATTTCATGTGAATTAGTAGTATGTATATGTCAATCTCAATCTTCCAATTCATCCCATCCCACTTCCCCTGTTGGTATCCATGTTTATTAGGAGCCAACTCTTTTCTGTCATTAGATGATGATTATTACTAGGAAATAATATTTTTTTCCAGGTTCTCTGGTCAGCTTTGTTGATAGAGAGAGAGATTTATGGCCTCTAGAGAAAGTTCTCATGCAACTGGAATTCAAACCCACTGCAATGGAAGATCTGAAAGCTATAGACTGGGTATAAATAGCTTTTATTGTATGGCTGAAACATACTTAGTATCAGGAGTGGTTGAAGGAAACAGGCATAAAAAGAGTTATGTGATTATTTAGCTATAATTTTTTATCTTGAATGCAGTGGGAAATTATGCTTTGTAACAGCACATGCTCTGAAATGGCATCATGACTAATTGGAAAATCACCTGTGGTCAACTGATATCAAGTGTCTATTAAAAAGGAAGTACTTCCAAACTGCTTGGAAGACCAAGCAGTTTGTGTCCTTTAATCCATGGCACTAATAAACACTGCATAGACTGGGGAGTGGGGTTCTTATTTCTCAGTGCATTCAACAGATCAAAGATGGTAACAAATACTAAGCTCAGGACTTTGAGTTCTTTTGTAGTAGGAGGAGTTGTTGTTTAGTTGTTAAGTTGTGTCTGACTCTTTGTCACCCCATGGACTGCAGCGTGCCAGGTTTCTCTGTCCTTCACTATCTCCTGGAGTCTGTTCAACTGATGTCCATTGATTTGGTGATGTCATGTAACCACTGCATCGTCTGTCGTCCTCTTCTGCTGGCGTCAATCTCCCCTAGCATCAGGGTCTTCTCTTCATTTTTTGTAGTGGACCCCACCTATAAGAAAATAAAGCCCAGAAATAATTTTACTGTTGGTAAAATCATTGGAAAAGGCCCTGATGCTGGGAAAGATTAAAGGCAGGAGGAGAAGGGGACAACAAAGGATGAAATGGTTGGATGGCATCACCAACTCAATGGACATGAATTTGAGTATGCTCTGGGAGATAGTGAAAGATAGGGAAGCTTGGTGTGCTGCAGTCCATGGCATTGCAAAGAGTCAGATACAACTGAGCAACTGAACAATGTCATAATGGAAGTTGAATTCACAATATTGCTATGCTTCTTATATGAAAATAAAGGCATATTTTAACAATAAGTGAGATCCAGAAGCTTGGAACAGGGGCATCTGTGTGAATTTAGACAAAGTTGAAAACCTTGAATGCATGAGTTTCCCTGAGGTGTCATTGTCAATAAAGCAACTTGCACCCTTATATCTGAGGTCATCCTAAACTGCCAACCATGCAACAATATCACTTAAGTTAGTCATTTACAAAGGGATGTCTATTTTTCTAAGGACATACTCCAGAAATCTTTATTTCTCCTAGTCTTGTAACTATGATGAGACCTTAACCTGCACTAGAGGGACAGGTGCCAAGCCTGATCTGGCATGAAATAGCTTCTACTCCAAAAATTTGCAAGATGCTACTAACTCATTTCACTAGAGACCTGTGGAATATGTGTGGGAAAGAATGACAAGGGAATCAATCCAAAGAGGATAGAAAGCATTTAAGAATTAATCAATGTGGCTATGTTTACCCAAGATTCCAGAATTATTATGTTATCTCACACAACACAAATCAATGAGTTACTTTGATTGACTGAAAATAAGGCTCAGTAATAGACCACTTACAGTGACTGTAGCCATGAAATTAAAAAATTGCTTGCTCTTTGAAAGAAAAGATATGACAAACTTGAAAGTGAAAGTCACTTAGTCGTGTTGGACTCTTTTGCATCCCATAGACTGTACAGTCCATGGAATTCTCCAGGCCAGAATACTGGAGCCAGTAGCCTTTCCCTTCTTCAGGGAATCTTCCCAACCTAGGGAACTGAACCCAGGACCCTTTCATTGCAGATGGATTCTTTACAAGTTGAGCCACAAAGGAAGCCAGATTTAACATATTAAAAAGCAAAGACGTTACTAACAAAGTTCTATCTAGTCAAAGTTATGTTGTTTTTCAGTAATCATGTACAGATGTGAGAATTGGACCATAAAGAAGGCTGAGAGCTGAAGAATTGATTCTTTCAAATTATAGTGCTAGAATTGAGAGTCCCATGAACTGCAAGAAGATCAGACCAATCAATCTTGGAGGAGATCAATTCTGAATGTTCATTGGAAGGACTGACGCTGAAGCTGAAGTTGCAATAATCTGGTCACCTGGTGTGAAGACCTGACTCATTGGAAAAGACTCTAATGCTGGGAAAGATTGAAGGAAGAAGGAGAAGGGAGTGACAGAGGATGAGATTGGTTAGATGACATCACAGACTCAATGGACATGAGTTTGGGAAAGATCTGGGAGATAGTGAAGGACAGGGAAGACTGATGAGCTGCAATCCATGGGGTCACAAAGAGACATGAATTAGAGACTGAACAATAACAAATGGACTACTTTCAACAAGACTGAGATATCACAAGTTCTCATTTCTAATATGCAGTAGGGAATCCAAAAGCTTAGGGAACCAGAAATGATGGGGGTAGAGCTTTCATTTGTGAACTACAAACAGCTTCCCTTAAACACACACACACGCACACAAATACTATATCCCCAGAGAAACACAATGGACACTCTACTGAGATATGGAGAAGCATTAAGGGAAGCAACACATCACCATAATCATTCACAGCCTCTGTCCTTTGTAAGTTGAGGATGATGGTGGAGGCCATCATTGAGGTTAATTCTCTAAACTTGATGGAATAAATACTGGCTAGGAAGCTCCAGAGATAAGATGAATTTGGTCATTGTAATAGGCAGCAAGAGTAGGGATATTTTTACCAACAGGAGTCTTAGTTGATAATTATGCTCCTAAAAATAAGGTAGATGAGAAACCCACTGGGCAAGAAAAGACTAACTCAGCAGGACCTTGTTGCTCAAATTCTGCACATTACTTTCAGGACTGATCCTTAATTGACTACTGGGAAATAACTTCTGAGGTCTTAGAATATTTTTCCTTGTAAGAATCATTTTGTATACCTGAAGCCTTGTACATTGTTGTACCAGTTTGACCATCAGTTTGAGTTAACCCTAACAGTGTAACATAAATTGAATGCCTATTTTTTAACTCTGAGAGTAAATATGGATTCAGGAAACTGAGGTCAATCAAGTGGATGCTGTATGCTTATGAGATTGACCCCTTGGGATTAGGTGAGCTCTCCTGTTTGCAAGACTTCATGTCTGTTATTGCAAGGTGCAAATGTGAGAATAAATTGTCTAATCATTGTCAGGTATCATTAAAAGGGACAACTAGAAGTTTTCCTTAGTTTCTCCTGGACTTAATTCATGCTTCTTTTCCCTGTGCTGATTTTGATCACTATTATTTTTTTCTGTAATAAATCACAACCATGAATATAATAGATTTTCTGAATTCTATCGGCCCTTCTAGTAAATCATAGAGCCTGAGGGTGGTCTTGGGGACCACTGACCCATTTACTAAAATGTTATTTCAGCTACACAATAGGGGGAAATATAGATCTGATCTCTAGAAGCTGGACCTGAGTGGCCATAAAGAGACATGGCTCCTCTCCAGGTTTCCAACTTCAGTCAGTATATTAACCAGAATTCTGATTAAAATGAAGACACCCTCGGAAATCACATGGCAGAAAGTACATAATATCTCTTCTTCCAAGATTTCCCCAGAGTCATATGATTGTTCATGATGGAAAGGTAAAAATGGAGACTGCTTAGGGATTACTAGATCCCAGCTCTGAAATTATGTAAATTCCTAGGTACCCATAATGTCACTGTGACTCACCAAAGTAGGAGTTTAAGATTAAAGGGGGGGGAGCGAAGGGGGAAAAACACAAAACAAAAGCTCCTGTACAATTAAGGTTGATTATTCTATAGTTGATTAATACACACACATCCTCATGTTTGATTCATTTTTTAGTATACTCTTTGTGTGAAATGGGAAATTATTAATTTTAATCATAAAGAATTAATAATATGTCCAGTAACTACAAAATTTGCTTTTCAGAATTCCCTACTGTATAGTTGACAATAGTTATAAGGTGTAGTTATAAATCAGTGAGACTATATTAATTTAACATGCACATCAGATCTTTTAATGAAAATCATAAGTGCCTGTCAACCTCAAGTGATCATCTGAATAGGTAGTATATGGCTTCAAAGAATCAGATTCACTAAATTTCTTAGAGAATCTAAAGAATTGCTTTTGTTGATTTTCTCAGGAGGGCTGCATTTGTTCACTGTTGCTAGTTTTGTCCTTTGAAAGATAAATTCCTTTTTCAGAAAGGTTAAATAAGCATTTATAGGCAGATGTAGTACTTAAATAACTGAGGAAGAACAGTCTGATTAACCAAAAATAGAAAAGTTCCGTTATAGTAAAAGAAAAAAAAGGCAGGAGAGCATTGGCATGCAAAACAAACAAACAAATGAACCACTACCACCCAACCATAAATCTTATCTTCAAAATGTCTATATTACAAGTTGTTGTTGTTGTTGTTGTTTTCTGATCTACCTTGTGGGTTGGGATTCTTTAGGAACTATGTCACAAATGTTAGAGGAATATCATTATTAACATCACCTATTATTTTTACACACATATTTTCTCAGATCTCCAAGGACCTGTGTAGTTTTCCCCAGAAATTTGATTTTTTTTTTTTTTTTGTCTCTGGGTTTGATCTCTGAGTTGGGAAGATTCCCTGGAGGAGAGCATGGCAACCCACTGCAGTAGTCTTTCTTGGAGAATCCCCATGAACAGAGGAGCCTGACTGGCTACAATCCATGGGGTAGCAAAGAGTCAGACATGACTGAGCGACTAAGCACACTACATAAGTTATCTACTTGGATGAACTAAATCTCAGAACTTTTTATTATTTTATCAAAATTATGAGACATTGCCTGCCTATGTCACATACCATAATTTATGTATTTCCTTTTTTAAAATATATTTACAGTCAATTTATTTACACATAGTCAATATATTTACACATAGTCCTATGGCATTTATGTATTAATTCCTAAATTTAGGTGCAGAGTTGCTTAACATTACACAAAAATTTACATTTGTTTTTTGTTCTATTATAGCAATACTCATTTTTGTACAACACAGAATACTGCCCATGTCTACTACAAACATTTGTTCAGAAGGAAAAAATCAGACTCATCATTTGATCTCAAAATTTTGTTGTTGTTGTTGAATCTAATTGTGATAGTTTTTTGCTAAAAACAAGAAAACAAAAACAAAACAAAAACAAGCAAAAAAAAAAACCCTTTTATTCTAATTTTTAAAATCCAAAACCCCAAAAAGGAAGTCTTTATTTATTCTGTAATCAGTTAACTGCCTTTTCCTCATACACAAAATTAAGTGCATTTTCTTTTGAAGTTTGCTTCAACTAATATGACCTTCTGAAATATCCAGTGTTGACAGTAAAGTGCCATTATATATGAATCACAGAGACTATAATCTCAGTTTAAAAGCAAACTAAATGTGATATTCCAGCTAAGGTTTAATCTGCTTTTTTTTTCTTTTCTTTTTTTTTTTTGGAGGATTTCTTAATTATCATTGTTAGTATTTTACTTTACAATATTCTATTGGTTTTGCAATACATAAACATGAATCCACCATGGGTGTACGCATGTTCCCAATCCAGAAAAAAACAATATCCAGGTGTGGATGTGACTGGTGATAGAAGTAAGGTCCAATGCTACAAAGAATAATATTGCATAGGAACCTGGAATGTCAGGTCCATGAATCAAGGCAAATTGGAAGTGGTCAAACAAGAAATGGCAAGAGTGAACATCAACATTCCAGGAATCAGCAAACTAAAATGGACTGGAATGGGTGAATTTAACTCAGATGACCATTATATCTACTACTGTGGGCAGGAATCCCTCAGAAGAAGTGGAGTAGCCATAATGGCCAACAAAAGAATCCGAAATGCAGTACTTGGATGCAATATCAAAAACAACAGAATGATCTCCGTTCATTTCCAAGGCAAACCATTCAATATCAGAGTTATCCAACTCTATGCCCCAACCAGTAATGATGAAGAAGCTGAAGTTGAAGAGTTCTATGAAGACCTACAAGACCTTTTAGAACTAACACACAAAAAAAGATGTCCTTTTCATTATAGGGGACTGGAATGCAAAAGTAGGAAGTCAAGAAACACCTGGAGTAATAGGCAAATTTGGCCTTGGAATGCAGAATGAGGCAGGGCAAAGACTAATAGAGTTTTGCCAAGAAAATGCACTGGTCATAGCAAACACCCTCTTCCAATAACACAAGAGAAGACTCTACACATGGACATCACCAGATGGTCAACACCAAAATCAGATTGATTATATTCTTTGCAGGCAAAAATGGAGAAGCTCTATACAGTCAGCAAAAACAAGACCAGGAGCTTACTGTGGCTCAGTTTGTGAACTCATTATTATCAAATTCAGATTTAAATCGAAGAAAGTAAGGAAAACCGCTAGACCATTCAGGTATGACCTAAATCAGATCCCTTATGACTGTACAGTGGAAGTGAGAAACAGATTTAAGGGCCTAGTTCTGATATATAGAGTGCCTGATGAACTCTGGAATGAGGTTCGTGACATTGTACAGGAGACAGGGATGAAGACCATCATCATGGAAAAGAAATGCAAAAAAGCAAAATGGCTGTCTGGGGAGGCCTTACAAATAGCTGTGAAAAGAAGAGAAGAAAAACCAAAGGAGAAAGGGAAAGATTTAAGCATCTGAATGCAGAGTTCCAAAGAATAGCAAGAAGAGATAGGAAAGCCTTCTTCAGTGATAAATGCAAAGAAATAGAGGAAAAGAACAGAAAGGGAAAGACTAGAGATCTCTTCAAGAAAATTAGAGATACCAAGGAAACATTTCATGCAAAGATGGGCTCGATCAAGGACAGAAATGGTATGGACCTAACAGAAGCAGATGATATTAAGAAGAGGTGGCAAGAATACACAGAAGAACTGTACAAAAAAGATCTTCAAGACCCAGATAATCACGATGGTGTGATCACTCATCTAGAGCCAGACATGCTGGATGTGAAGTCAAGTGGGCCTTAGGAAGCATCACTACAAACAAAGCTAGTGGAGGTGATGGAATTCCAGTTGAGCTGTTTCAAATCCTGAAAGATGATGCTGTGAAAGTGCAGCACTCAATATGCCAGCAAAATTGGAAAACTCAGCAGTGGCCACAGGACTGGAAAAGGTCAGTTTTCATTCCAATTCCAAAGAAAGGCAATGCCAAAGAAGGCTCAAACTGCCACACAATTGCACTCATCTCACACGTTAGTAAAGTAATGCTCAAAATTCTTCAACCGAGGCTTCAGCAATACATGGACCATGAACTTCCTGATGTTCAAGCTGGTTTTAGAAAAGGCAGAGGAACAAGAGATCAAATTGCCAACAACCGCTGGATTATGGAAAAAGCAAAAGAGTTCCAGAAAAACATCTATTTCTCCTTTGACTATGCCAAAGCCTTTTTGACTGTGTAGATCACAATAAACTGTGGAAAATTCTGAAAGAGATGGGGATACCAGACCACCTGACAGGCCTCTTGAGAAATCTGTATGCAGGTCAGGAAGCAACAGTTAGAATTGGACATGAAACAACACACTGGTTCCAAATAGGAAAAGTAGTAAGACAAGCCTGTATATTGTCACCCTGCTTATTTAACTTCTTTGCAAAGTACATCATGAGAAACGCTGGACTAGAAGAAACAGAGGCTGGAATCAAGATTTCTGGAAGAAATATCAATAACCTCAGATATGCAGATGACACCACTCTTATGGCAGAAAGTGAAGAGGAACTAAAGCTTCTTAATGAAAGTGAAAGAGGAGAGTGAAAAAGTTGGCTTAAAGCTTAACATTCAGAAAACGAAGATCATGGCATCTGGTCCCATCACTTCATGGGAAATAGATGGGGAAACATTGGAAACAGTGTCAGACTTTATTTTGGGGGCCTCCAAAATCACTGCAGATGGTGATTGCAGCCATGAAATTCAAAGACGCTTACTCCTTGGAAGAAAAGCTATGACCAACCTAGATAGCATATTCAAAAGCAGAGACATTACTTTGCCGACTAAGGTCCGTCTAGTCAAGGCTATGGTTTTTCCAGTGGTCATGTATGGATTTGAGAGTTGGACTGTGAAGAAGGCTGAGAACAGAAGAATTGATGCTTTTGAACTGTGGTGTTGGAGAAGCCTCTTGAGAGTCCCTTGGACTGCAAAGAGATCCAACCAATCCTTTCTGAAAGAGATTAGCCCTGGGATTCCTTTGGAAGGAATGATGCTAAAGCTGAAACTCCAGTACTTTGGCCACCTCGTGTGAAGAGTTGACTCACTGGATAAGACTCTGATGCTGGGAGGGATTGTGAGCAGGAGGAGAAGGGGACGACAGAGGATGAGATGGCTGGATGGAATCACCGACTCGATGGACGTGAATTTGAATGAACTCTGGGAGTTGGTGATGGACAGGGAGGGCTTGAGTGCTGCAATTCATAGGTCGCAAAGTGTCGGACACGACTGGGCAACTGAACTGAACTGACTGACTGAATCATAGGTTGCATATAACTTTAAATCAATATATCTATAATTTTTATATCATATAGATTTATATCATATATTTCCAAGGAACATGCAACTGCTTTTTGTTATCTACTGGAGATATCTTTTGAATACATTCTTAAACTAACTGCAAAATTTTAAAAAGACACCATATTTCCCTTCATTGTTACTTATACCCTTAGACCAAGGACAAATAAACTCCTGACTCCTCTTCCTCACAAGTTATCCTGCTTAATTTCATTCCAAGTGGTAGTCAAACTGAGGTATGGTCCTTCAGTAAACAATCAACTCTAAATTCGACTTGCTTTCAGCTCTGTTCTTGCTCAGTTTTTCAGTTTCTCTGATCATTTATTAGTCATAGCTGTTAACTTTAATACCTGATAACAGGAAAAATAGAAATAATCAGATCAGAAGTACTATAAATTTCTACTCCCAATTGTGTGAAACTACCACATTCAAAACCCATCCATCCTTCTTCCCTGTTACTGTAATACATGAATTCCCTTTGTTCTATCTGAAATCAGTTATCTATATCTGGTCTAGATCTCACCCTCCCCCACACCTTCTCAAGGAATAGACCACCCATCACCACTTCTCCAAGATCATCCCCTTGTTCCAGCCCATTGTTTACTCATTCAGCACTTTAGAACCATTCTCTCTGATTGTCTATTCCTAACAGCCAACAAGCCCCCCACTCAGTACTTCTCTCCGTAACTCCTCAATAGTACTAACATTCAAATGTAGTGAATTCTCACTTTCTTAAAAAAAACAAATAAGAATGAAAGGAAAAAGAAGGGACCAGTTTCCCTTTTATAAAATAATAAATGTTCCCAGGATAGATACCCTAAAAATGCTGCTGTTTAGTCACTTCAGTGGTGTTCAACTCAGTGCGACCATATGCACTTTTAGCCCACCAGACTTCTCTGCCCATGGGATTCTCCAGGCAAGAGTACTAGAGTGGATTACCATGCCCTCCTCCAAGGCACCCTATAAGTAAACATATGTTTCTGGAATACAGAGGAATTGTAAGTCATTTAATTAAAGAAATACTTCCCTAATGACAAAGTGTACAAGTATTGTAAAGTTCAAATTGCAGAGATTTTTTGAGATTGATGATAGCTTAAAAAATACCAAAATCATACGAGGTATATCTTAATGTACTTTAAACAAAATTCCTCTGAATATTTACATACACATGGATACACACGCACATAAACACACATAAGCACAGACATCCAAGTGGTTTTTGGTAAGTTAAATAAGTATTCTTGTTCACCTTGTACTGGGGAAGAGGTAGGCCATAGTTAATGCACAACCTGCTGAGGGATGGATAGGCTTTTGTTTCTGTCTCTTTTTTCTATCCCTTCTGAAGTTCTACTATTTCACATTGTTTATCATGATTACACTTAATGTATGGTAGGAGTTTTACCTCTTACACAACATGGTTCCATCCTCCTTTGTTTAAAGATGCCTGTCACATCAGTTGAAAAATGTTCAGTTCAGTCTGGTCACTCAGCCATGTCTGACCCTTGGCATGGACTACAGAATGCCAAGCTTCCCTGTCCATTACCAACACCCAGAACTTGCTCAAACTCATTTCCACTGAGTCAGTGATGCCATCCAACCATCTCATCATCTGTTGTCCCCTTTTCCTCCTGCCTTCAGTCTTTCCTAGCATCAGGGTCTTTTCTAAAGAGTCATTTCTTCACATAAGGTGGCCAAAGTATTGGAGCTTCAGCTTCAGCATGAGTCCTTCCAATGAACATACAGGACTGATTTCCTTTAGGGTTGACTGGTTTGATCTCCTTGCAGTCCAAGAGACTCTCAAAAGTCTCCTCCAACACCACTGTTCAAAAACATCAATTCTTTGATGCTCAGCTTTCTTTAAAAAAAATAATAATAATGTTACCTGCCAGCAAACAAAGGATGCCGCAGCCATCAAGCCATCAGTCACTGCAGTCTTCTCCAGCGGTGCATCCTGAGGAGACTCAGGATGGGAAAGTAAAGGATACTGGCTCCAGATAACTGAGCTGCAGATCAAAGGAATGATTTAAACAAGCCCAGATTTTTCATCTTCCCATACATGAAAAAAAAACCTACAGTCCTTGAGATGCCCGGTTTTCTTTCATCAGCAGCAGTCTTTTGAAGAGGCTGGCTTAAAACTCAACATTCAAAAAGACAAAGATCATGGCATCTGACCCCATCACTTCATGGCAAATAGATGAGGAAGAAGTGGAAACAATGATAGATTTTTTTTCCTGGGCTCCAAAATCTCTGTGGACAGTGACTGTAGCCATGAAATTAACACACACCCGCTCCTTGGGAAAAAAGTTATGACAAACTTAGACAGCATATTAAAAAGCCAGAGACATCACTTTGCTGACAAAGTGGTTGTCTGTATACAGACTATAGGTCCATATAGTCCAAGCTATGGTTTTTCCACTAGTCATGTATGGATATGAGAGTTGGATGTAAAGAAGGATGAGTGCTGAAGAATTGATGCTTTCAAACTGTGGTGTTGGAAAAGACTCTTGAGAGTCCCTTGGACTGCAAAGAGATCAAATCAGTCAATCCTAAAGGAAATCAACACTGAATATTCACTGGAAGGATGATGCTGAAGCCCCAATACTTTGGCCACCTGATGTGAAGAGCCAACTCATTAGAAAGACTGATGCTGGGGAAGATTGAGAACAAGAGGAAGAGAATGGCAGAGGAAGAGATGGTTGGATGACATCAGTGACTCACTGGACATAAGTTGAGCAAACTCCAGAAGACAGTGAAGCACAGAGAAGCCTGGCATGCTGCAGTACATGGGATCTCAAGGAGTATGACACAACCTAGGAACTAAACAGCAACAACAATTTTTTGAAGTTCCCACTACACAGTCTTTGTTGCAAGAATTCCTATATATATTGGTTCCTTCCTTCCCTCTTCAGAGTAGTCTCTCAGAGCTATCTGAGAGGCTGTGTCCTGAGCTTAAATCCTCAGCTTTGTCTGCCAAGTAAAACATAATTCTCACCTTTTAGAGTGTGCATTTTTTTCCAGTTGACAATCATATACTCTGCATGTCAACAAGAGAATTTAGAAAATGTAGAATTTGTTGTTGTAGCTTGTTGGTTGGGTTTCACCTGAGACTCTCAATCTTCTAACAAAATCAGCCTGAGTTATAATCTCCTCCAAATTCAGATTTTGAAGTCCCTGCCCCCAGTTTTAGGATGTAGCTCAGAATGTAAACATATTTAGGGGTAAGTTTTGCAAATAGGTAGTTGAGTTAAGATAAAGACAGACATGACACTTCCTTTACAATCTGAAGTGGATTAGCGTGTGGCCATACTCCAATCTGACTGGTGTCCTTAGAAGAAAAGGGGAAGGTGGGATGAACTGGGAGATTGGGATTGACATATGTACACTATTGACACAATGTATAAAATAGATAACTAGTGAGAACCTACTGTATAGCACAAGGAAGTCTACCTAGTGCTCTGTGATGACCTAAATGGAAAGGCAATCCAAAAAGAGGGGATATATGTGTCAATATAGCTGATTGACTTTGCTGTACACTAGAAACTAACACAGCATTGTAAAGCAACTATATTCCAATAAAAATTAATTTTTAAAATAGTAAATAAAATAAAAACAACACAGAAAGTCAAAAAAAAAAAAAAAAAGAAGAGAAGAAAGGGATACCAGGGGTTTGTGCACAGACAGGAGACCATATGAAGAGGTGGCAAGAAAGTGGCCATCTGCAAGCCAAGAAGAGAAGTCTCAGAAGAAGCCAACCTCCCTGGCACATCAATCTTAGACTTTCAGACTCTAGAGCTATGAGAAAATTCAGTTCTGTTTGTTTAAGCTCCCTAGTCTGAGGTATTATGTATGGCACCTCTAGCAAACTAAGACATCAGTATTCTGTGATTAAGAAATGAGGCCACACACAGTAGATTTGAAAAGAAGGGTTTTTCTTTGAGAAGAATGTATCAGACTGCCCTCTCCCCATCATCATTTTTGCATCTGGTTACATCATTTACTCATATCTCTAGGTAAGTTTCTAAATTCTTGTGGTTTACAACCAGAGAGAGGTTCTTGTTAAGGGTCCTTACCTATATGGAGATGTATCACCTATATGAAGATACTAATAGCACTTATCAATAGGATAGGTTAGATGATGAAATAAAATGAGGTTTATAAATTTACTAACGTGGATCTGCTTTAGTAATGCTTTCGTCAAAGTTATATGCTTAATTTGTGATAATTTTCAACATGTCAATTCTTTTATAAACTTTTTCCTTTTACTCAAACATAATGATCAAACATTCTGAAATGTATTTAAAAATACAAATATATCATGTTACTCTCTTAGAACTCTGCCTATCATGTTATTTTGCTACACAAAAATGTTGATGGGACTTATTTTCAAATAAATATTCATTTGATTAAGGGCATTTTACAGACACATTCAATAAGATAAACACCCCTTCATGTTGGCTTCAATTAATTAGTTCTTTAACAATTTTCTCACAGCAAGAAGGAAATAATAAGTTTTCAAACATTTAAAAGACAGAAGGAATTACATACCATTTTCCAGAAAAAACAGCTACCCATGACAAATTTGCAATCTGAACTTGAAGTTAGTGCTTGACAGTGGTTGTCAGAATTGGAAATACTGGTTGCTTCCATTTCTGCAGTCAATTAAGAGAGCAGATACAAAGGATGGTATCAAATAGAGTTGGGGGCATTGAAGTGACAATCAAGCACTGCAGAAACAAGTGGGAGAAAAGTGAGACTATGGACTCTGGGAGGGTACAGTCCATCTATCACATAACCAGCCCAAATCACTTGAGAAAAGATGGATTTCATGTCTCAGTCTTCATATGGGGATGTAACTCAAGAGATTTAACTACTTCACAAAAAGATAACCCACATGGTTGAATATAAACTGACATCAACATGCTCAGTCACAGAATCGTGTCCAATTCTTTGGCTCCATGGACTGAGTCTGCCAGGCTCCTCTATCCATAGAATTTTCCAGGCAAAATATTGGAGTGGGCTGTCATTTCCTACTCCAGGGGATCTTCCTGATCCAGAGATCTAACCCACATCTCTTGCATTAGCAGAAAGATTCTTTACCACTATCACCACCTGGGAGGCCCAACCTTGCATCTTTTAAAAAACATTAAGAAATTGATTAAAACTAGAAATCAAAAGTAACTGATTAATTAATTAAATACTTTTTAAGATTTTTATACCTAGCTTCTGCCCCACACCTCACACATCCTGTCTCCCATGACCTGACTGTTCTGCTAATGCTTAAGCAAGATCTATAGCAGAACTAAGAAAGATTAGTATGTCTCTATATGGTTCATCAGCCATACAGAAACTGGCATCGTTTAGCTCAATAGTTTGTAAAACTTTGTTCTAAACCATTGAAAAGTGTCTTTGTTTTTGTTTTTATTTTTCTGTGTATTACAGCTGAGTGTGAAGTTTAACAAAAAAAAAAAAAATGCAGCCACTCTGAAAGTATAGAAGACTGAGAATACTTCAGATTATGCTCCTGCAGAAGACTAGAACTAAATATATAGGCTGATATTCAGCTGGTAAATCATTACCTCAAAATGGCTAATATCCACTGTAATCAATTGGCCTTTATGAGTTACCATTGTTAAATGTTTTGAATATCATTCCTCACATATTTTAAACAGCTGTATTGAGATGTAATTCACATACATATACACATCAATTTTATTTTATTTTATTTAAATTGAAAGAGACACATGTAGCCCAATGTTCATCGCAGCACTGTTTATAATAGCCAGGACATGGAAGCAACCTAGATGTCCATCATCAGATGAATGGATAAGAAAGCTGTGGTACATATACACAATGGAGTATTACTCAGCCATTAAAAAGAACACATTTGAATCAGTTCTAATGAGGTGGATGAAACTGGAGCCAGTTATACAGAATGAAGTAAGCCAGAAAGAAAAACACCAATACAGTATACTAACACATATATATGGAATTTAAAAAGATGGTAATGATAACCCTGTATGTGAGACAGCAAAAGAGACACAGATGTATAGAACAGACTTTTGGACTCTGTGGGAGAGGGAGAGGGTGGGATGATTTGGGAGAATGGCATTGAAACATGTATAATATCATGTAAGAAATGAATCGGCAGTCTAAGTTCAGTGCAGGATACAGGATACTTGGGGCTGGTGCACTGGGATAACCCAGAGAGATGGTACAAGGAGGGAGGTGGGAGGGGGATTCAGGATTGGGAACTCATGTAAAAAAACAAATACACATCAATTTTAAATGATTTATTTTAATGATTTTTGATAAATTGCATTGTTCATTTTTAAGTTATGGTAAAATATATATAACAAAATTTGTTATTTTTTAATGCACATTTAAATGGTGCTAACCACTTTCATAATGTTGTGTGATTATCATGTCTATTTCTGAAACTTTTTCATCAACTTAAATAGACATGCTATAACCATTTAGCAGTAACTCCTAGCATCTGTTAGTTTCTAAACTACTTTCTGTCTCTGAACTTCTCTATTCTATGTATTTCACATAATAGTAGTCATACAATATTCGTCTTTTCACATCAGGCTTTTTTTATTTAGTATAATGTTTTCAAGGTCCATCCACATTGTAGATTGTGACAGAACTTTAGTATTTTTACAGTTGAATGATACTGAAGCTCCAGTATTTTGGTAACCTGATGTAAACAACCTCATTGAAAATGTCCCTGATGGCAAAGATTGAGGACAGAAGAGGAAGAGCATGTCAGAGGATGAGATGACTGGATGGCATCACCGATGTAATGGACATGAACTTGGGCAAC
The DNA here is from genome assembly GCF_042477335.2 of Ovis canadensis. Classification (NCBI taxonomy): domain Eukaryota; kingdom Metazoa; phylum Chordata; class Mammalia; order Artiodactyla; family Bovidae; genus Ovis; species Ovis canadensis. The sequence goes on from NC_091247.1 coordinate 55,391,586, forward strand.
CTCTGGGAGATGGTGAGGGACAAAGAGGCCTGACATGCTTCAGTCCATAGGGTCACAAAGAGTGGGTGACACAACTAGGTGACTGAAGAGCAGCAATATTCCTCTATAAATCTAGACAACGTTTTTTTTTTTTTTAATCCATTGATTGATGCCTTGGTTGTTTCTACATTTTGACTACTGTGAATAATGCTCCAATGAACATCAGTATATAAGAATATGTTTGAAACTTTTTATCATTATTATTATTATTATTAGGTTTCCCAGATGGCTTAGTGGTAAAGAACCCACCAGTCAAGGCAGGAGACACAGGGGATGTGGGTTCAGTCCCTGAGTCAGGAAGATCATCTGGATTAGGAAATGGCAACCCACTCCAATATTCTTGACTGGAAAATTTCAAGGAGAGAGGAGTCTGGAGGGCTACAGTCCATGTGGTCACAAAGAGTTGGACATGATCAGTCTTGAGTGTTTGTTGGAAGGACTGATGCTGAGGTTGAAACTCCAATACTTTGGCCACCTGATGTGAAGAGTGGACTCATTTGAAAACACCCTGATGCTGGGAAAGATTGAAGGTGGGAGGAGAAGGGGACAAGAGAGGATGAGATAGTTGGATGGCATCACTGTCTCAAAGAACATGAGTTTGGGATTTGGTGATGGACAGGGAGGCCTGGTGTGCTAAAGTCCATGGGGTCGCAAAAAGTCAGACATTGACTGAGCGACTGAACTAAACTGAACTGAACACACAGATGTGATGACAAGCATGGATGAATGCAAATGTTTTTGTCCTTCAGAAAGAAGGACAAAGTCAAACACAGACATCAAAGATAGCATACAAAGAAAAAAAAAAAAAAAGGCAAAGTCTCAGAAATGATGTGTGAATCAAGATACTAGCCCAAGAACAGAGCATCTCATTTAGGGTTGGATAAAGTGCCTTGCTGCCCTATCCTTAAATATGAGGTTACATCTACTTTAAGAGCTTCTGCTAAAAGCCCCCAGTTTTCTATAACTGAGATGGGACTTAACTTACAAATCTGGATAAAATAAAGCCATAGGGATTGAAACATGGGGAAAAGATAGCTTTAAAGTTATTTAAAAGCACATGATATACCTTGAAAATATTAGTTGCCTAGAATTAATGTTAGCAGAGATCAAGTGTACAAAGGTGGCTTTTGTTTAGACATACACTTCCCTGGCGGCTCAGAGGTTAAAGCGTTTGCCTGCAATGTGGGAGACCTGGGTTTGACCCCTGGGTTGGGAAGATCCACTGGAGAAGGAAATGGCAACCCACTCCAGTATTCTTGCCTGGAGAATCCCATGGATGGAGGAGCCTGGTGGGCTATGGTCCTCGGGGCTGCAAAGAGTTGGACACAACTGAGTGACTTCACTTTCATAGGATAAAATTCTTGACCCTGCTAACCCCATTATAATGATTTTCTGAGTTATTATTTAGCTCAAACACTGAAGGAGAAAAAGAAGCTTTAGTGTTGATATGTCTTAAGGACTATCTTTTTTTCACATTCCATCATTTTTCATATCTTGTTCTTTCCCCCTCCCCCGCAATGGCAAGATAAGTGATACTAGATGTTATGCCAGAAGTCCGAGTCCCCAAAACTGAGAGAATAAGACGTCCACAGCAATGCAAAAACATAAAGGGGTTTATTGCTAGCTCGAGCTAGGTCTCAAGTCTCATCCAGCACAGTGGAGTCTTGACGAAAGAGCCCTGAGCTCTGACTCACAGCTGCTTTTATACAGGTGGTTCTTAGTACAGCTGGCGGGTAATAATTGGCTGAGCTGTATGCACTCATGATTTCCAAATCCCGCATCCCTATCTGGATTGGCTCAGGTTTGGCACCATCGGGGACTTTCCCAGGGTGTGGTTCCCTGGAATCATGACTCAGGTTTTAATCCAGTTTGGCGCCAGTGGGAACTCTCCTAGGGTGGGGATTCCTAGAATTATGACTCATGCTTACAGGAACCTGAGGCTTAGGCCTAGTGTGGCCTGTTGAGCCTGTCATGGCTCAGGTTAGGTCCCAACACTAGACATTTTCCACTGGTGAAGAGTTCTAAGAATCATAATGTTGCAGAAACCAGTAATTGAGAAACCAAGCACCACACTCAGAGAGTTGGAGAACTCAGGTTTATTATGCCAGCAGGCCCAGAGGAGTTAACACTCCAAGCTCTGAGCCCCAAACAAAGCGGTTACAAAGTTTTACAGACAGACTATAGTGGACAACACTAGCTGCTAGTAGGCTGGTTAAAAATAAGGGGTTTCACAAGCACAGGAACAGCAGTCAAGACAGGAAGCAGATGCCTGACCTTTACAGGGACAGGCATGATTAAGCAGGTTTGCAGCTGCTGGGCAATTGCAAAGAGCAGGACAAGGATGAGTGAGATAAGCTCCAGTTCCTAGTATTTTAAGTCCCCACTTTCTGAGACTTACATAACCTATGTAATCCAGACTTTGCAAAGAGCAAGCTGAGTTAACAGAGGCAGAATGAGCAGGAAGTTATGTAAAATTATAGCTTTTAAAAAAATTTTAAATTTTATGTAAAATTTAACTTTTCCTCTTTAGTAATATTTGAGATGCACAACCTTGAGGAATTCTATCAGTTGTCACTAACGTATGGATAGTTACTTGAAGTGGTACATTTCCATTTTTTGAGTATCAGAACTAAGAGTCTGGCTCTAAGAGAAAGCCCCAGCTCCCATTTTCTCCTGTAACTTTATGAACTGTGAGTTTCCTCATCAGTATTATTGTGAAAGCAGCAAGCTGAAGCACTGTGTCTAATGAAGGAAATAATCTCCACTTACTGCTACTGCTAAGTCACTCACTCATGTCCGACTCTTAGCAACCCCATGGACTGCAGCTTACCAGGCTCCTCCATCCATGGGATTTTCCAGGCAAGAGTACTGGAGTGGGGTGCCATTGCCTTCTCCAAATCTCTACTTACTATTGGTACTTAATTTTACTTTTCAAAGATCAAGTCACTCACTGATTGATCACAGCCTTTCCATTTAACCTTGGATAAGTCATTGAATCTGTGGTCTCTGGATTCTGTCATGCTCTGTAGAGCACTGATTTTTTTTTTTTTTTCATTTAAAGCAGGGAGTTAACTGAGTTAAATTAAAACTCTAAACTCTTTCTCCCTTGCAGTAGGCAGGAACTAAAACGTTCGTCTAATTCTGATAAAGTTAATTTTCCTTAAAATATTTATGCATTTATTTTGTAGCATGTTGGGTCCTAGTTGCAGCTTACAGGATCTTTGTGGCATGCATAAGTGATCTAGTTCCCCAATTAGGGATAGATCCTGGGACACTTGCACTGAGAGCAGAGAGTCTTACCCACTGGACCACCAGGGAAGCCCCCAAACTTAGCTAAGTTGCCAAACAGGGTTTCCTGGAGTCTGACCTACATATGGGCAGTTCATAGATCACTGGATTGCTACTACACTTTGCAGCATCTGTGCTCAAGGTGAAAACTGTAGTCTCAGTCCTCAAGCAGTAAGAATGTAGCATTTTTTTTTCTTAGCTTTACCTACCCTGAGACTTGCATCTAGATGAAAAGTCATAAAGTAGGAATAATTTTCCTATACCCTCAGACAAAAAGCCATAAAACAAAGAAACTCCAGGTGTTGCCTCCCCTCCTAGAATTTGCCTTCATGTATTAAAGAAAAAAAAAAAAAAGGAGGGTTTTAGTTATTTTGGACAAGAGGGTTAGTCTGATAATGAGATACTGTCATTATTGGAAGTTAGATTCAAGATTTATTTCTAATGCAAAATTTCTGAAGCTTTTATTAAAATAGTTATTTTGTTGACATATAACCAATACATACAATCACTCTGAAGTATGTAGTATGTGTGTGCTCAGTTGCTTCAGTGGTGTCTGACTCTTTATGACCCCATGGACCTTGACCAGACAGGCTTCTCTGTTCATGGGGTTTTCTCAACAAGAATACTGAAGTGGGTTGCCATGCCCTTATCCAGGGGATCTTCCTAACCCAGGGATCAAAACTGCATCTCCTGCATTATAGGCAGATTCTTTACTGCTGAGCCGCTGAGGAAGACCTAAAGCATGTAAAGATAGTAATAGAGAAAGAAAATATTCACCTTTCTCTGTGATTTCAGCAAAATAGGTCAATAATAGAAATATATGTGCTGACATACATTCTGACAGCAAATTTATGACAGCTAGCATCTAGCAAGTTTAGAATTCAACACTGACCTTCATTACCTATTCTGTCTCATCAGAATTCTTCTGTGTGGGAATGAGGTATGTGATTAAGAGATCTGACTGATCATATCCATGGAAAGAAGTGAGATATAACATGTTTTCAAAGGCACTATGACTAATTGAAAATATTTTCACATCTAATGGGAAAATTGATTACATTTACAGCAGAAATTGGGTAGGTTTATTTATCTTACCAGCAGAATATTTTTCTTTCGTCTTGAAGGAGGCCTTATTATAAGATTATTTCTTGAAGATCATGCAATGTCTCCATGGTAATTACTTTAAAAGGCTGGATGGTGGTGGTTTAGTCACTAAGTTTTGACCGACCCTTGTGACCCCATTAGCGGTAATCCACCAGGTTCCTCTGTCCATGAGACTTCCCAGGCAAGAATACTGGAGTGGGTTGCCATTTCCTCTTCCAGGGTATCTTCCCAACCCAGGGATGGAATCTTTGTCTCCAGCATTGCAGGTGGATTCTTTACCACTGAGCCACCAAACAATACACTCTCCGAACAAAGATATAGGAGATTGAAAATTAAGGGTTACCAGTATCTGAAAGTATTGATAAAGTTTTTATTTGGGTGATTCATGCAATTGGAGAAGTAAGAGGCAACCCGTCCAGTGTTATTGCCTGGAGAATCCCAGGGACGGGGGAGCCTGGTGGGCTGCCATCTCTGGGGTCGCACAGAGTTGGACGTAACTGAAGTGACTTAGCAGCAGCAGCAGCAGCAGCATGCAATATTTGACTGGACTTTGGGGTTACACTTCTGCTTTGTTTTCTCCTTAGATCCTCCTTTAACTTTGCATATGCTCTTCTAGTTTATTTTTTATTAATTTATTTATTTTAATTGGAGGCTAATTACTTTACAATATTGTAGTGGGTTTTGCCATACATTGACATGAATCAGCCATGAGTCTACATGTGGTCTCCATCCTGAAACCCCCTCCCTCCTCCTTCCTCATCCCATCCTTCAGGGTCATCCCAGTGCACTGGCACTGAGCGCCCTGTCTCATGTATTGAACCTGGACTGGCAATCTATTTCACATATGGTAACATAAATGTTTCAGTGCAATTCCCTCAAATCATCCCACCCCAATCTTCTCCCACAGAGTCCAAAAGTCTGTTCTTTACATCTGTGTCTCTTTTGCTGTCTTGCATATAGGGGCAATGTTACCATCTTTCTAAATTCCATATGTATGCATTAATATACTGTATTGGTGTTTTTCTTTCTGACTTACTTCACTCTGTATAATAAGCTCCAGTTTCATCCACCTCATTAGAACTGATTCAAATGCATTATTTTAAATAGTTGATTAATATTCCATTGTGTATGTGTTCCACAGCTTTCTTATCCATTTATCTGCCAATGGACATCTCTTTTAGTTTTAAAACAAATTCATTATCAAAAGAGTCAATTTGTGTTCTAACCTCAATTACCACTATGGATTATGACTTGCTTGTTGCCTACTCTTCTGGCTATCTGGGTTGACCCCAATCAGAACTATATAAAATCTCATATTTAGGTTTCTATAACACTTATCACTTAATATTGTTACCAAAATCGACAGGAAAACTCCATTTTAAGCAAGTCTTGCATGTAAGGCACAGAAAAAAAAAAAGACGAATATGAAGCATTGATAATTATGCCCTAATTTTAAGAATTTCCCACATTATATATGTACTACACAGTTTGCAACAGTTGAAGCCTTCAGTGGTGTCCTTTTCTGAAATGAAAATATAAGATGCTTAAATGTATAAAATTGGAAGCAGTAGTATATATATATATATATATATATATATATATTTAAATTGGAAGCAGTAGTATAATTTTAACCAATCTTTTATAATATAATTAATATTTTTAATGTGGCCAGAATACACAGTTGCAAAACTTGATGAAAAAAAAAATCTTGTTTAGTTAGAAGTCCCAAAATATTTCAGTATTTAAAGATGGGCACAGAGGGATGGTATGGGGAGGAAGAGGGGTTCAGGATGGGGAACACGTGTATACCTGTGGCAGATTCATGTTGATATATGGCAAAACCAATACAATATTGTAAAGTAATTAACCTCCAATTAAAATAAATGAATTTATATTTTAAAAAATAAAAATAAAGATGGGCACACACAAAGAAATCAAGCATAAAGGACAGGGAATATTCTAGGAAAATTTGATGAAATATATACATTTTATCATAGTAGTAGGATAGAAGATTATAAACTGATAATGATAATAGTTCCTGGCTTCTTAGATATAAACAAGAAGTCACCTAGATTAGAAAATAATGCCCCAATACTATAACTATCAGCAAAGCCAATAGAGAGCAAATTTTGGCTCTGCTAGAGACTGATCCTAAAAGCATGCTTGGCATTCTGACAGCCGTGAGTACAAATACTGTACTTCTAATACTATCATGATTGTGACACTAGCCTGAGAGATCTCATCTGTTCTACCTCAGGGGGAACCAAAATCTGTTTTGATGTTGTTGTATTTCATCAGATGAACCCAAATGTCTGAAGAACACTGACTCAGTAGGTTGTAGAAACAGTGAAGAGAAGGTAAAGCCCCTACTATGTTCAATCAGTTCAGGTGAGTTCAGTTGCTCAGCTGTGTCCAACACTTTGCCACCCCATGGACTGCAGCACAATGGGCCTCCCTGCCCATCAACAACTCCCAAGGCTTGCTCAAACTCAGGTACATCAAGTCAGTGATGCCATCCAACCATCTCATCCTCTGCGTCCCCTTCTCCTCCCACCTTCAATCTTTCCCAGCATCAGGGTCTTTTCAAATGAGTCAGTTCTTTGCGTCAGGTGGCCACAGTACTGGAGTTTCAGATTCAGCATCAGTCCTTCCAATGAATATTCAGGACTGATTTCCTTTAGGATGAACTGGTTGGATCTTCTTGCAGTCCAAGGGACTATCAAGAGTCTTCTCCAACACCACAGCTCAAAAGCATCAATTCTTCAACTTTCGTTATAGTCCAACTCTCACATTCATACATTACTACTGGAAAAACCATAGCTTTCACTAGGCGGACCTTTGTTGGCAAAGGAATGTCTCTGCTTTTTAATATGCTCTCTAGTTTGTCATAACTTTTCTTCCAAGGAGTAAGCATCTTTTAATTTCATGGCTGCAATCACCATCTGCAGTGATTTTGGATCCCCCCAAAATAGTCTCTTACTGTTTCCATTGTTGCCCCATCTATCTGCCATGAAGTGATGGGACCAGATGCCATGGTCTTAGTTTTCTGAATGTTGAGCTTTAAGCCAACTTTTCCACTCTCCTCTTTTATTTTCATCAAGAAACTCTTAAGTTCTTCTTCCCTTTCTGCCATAAGGGTGGTGTCATCTGCATATCTGAGGTTATTGATATTTCTCCAGGCAATCTTGATTCCAGCTTGTGCTTCACCAGCCCAGCATTTCGCACGATGTACTCTGCATATAAGTTAAATAAGCAGGATGACAATATACAACCTTGATGAACTCCTTTCCCATTTTGGAATCAGTCCATGTCCAGTTCTAACTGTTGCTTCTTGATCTGCATACAGATTTCTCAGAAGGCAGATCAGGTGGTCTGATATTCCCATCTCTTGAAGAATTTTCCACAATTTGTTGTAATCTACACAGTCAAAGGCTTCGGCATAATCAATAAATATTTTTTTTAGTAGATTTTTTTTTGAACTCTCTTCCTTTTTTCAAATGATCCAAAGGATGCTCACAATTTGATCTCTGGTTTCTCTGCTTTTCCTAAATCCAGCTTGAACATCTGGAAGTTCATGGTTCACATCCTACTGAAGCCTGGCTTGGAGACTTTTGAACATTACTTTGCTACCCTGTGAGATGAGTGCAATTGTGTGGTAGTTTGAAAATTATTTGGCATTGCTTTCTTTGAGATTGGAATGAAAACAAACCTTTTCCAGTCCTGTGGCCACTGCTGAGTTTTCCAAATTTGCTGGCATATTGAGTGCAGCATTTTCACAGCACCATCTTTTAGCATTTGAAAGAGCTCAACTGGAATTCCATCACCTCCACTAACTTTGTTCACAGTGATGCTTCCTAATGCCCACTTGACTTTGCATTTCAGGATATCTGATTGTAAGTGGATGATCACACCATTGTGATTATCTGGATCATGAAGATCTTTTTTGTATAGTTCTTCTCTGTATTCTTGCCACCTCTTCTTAATATCTTCTGCTTCTGTTAGGCCCATAGCATTCCTGTCCTTTATTGCACCCATTTTTTCCATGAAATATTATCTTGGTGTCTCTAATTTTCTTGACGGGATTTCTAGTCTTTCCCATTCTGTTGTTTTCCTCTATTTCTTTACACCGATCATTGAAGAAGGCTTTCTTACCTTTCCATGCTATTCTTTGAAATTCTGCATTCAAGTGGGTATATCTTTCCTTTTCTCTTTTGCTTTTCACTTCTCTTCTGTTCACAGCTATTTTCAAGGCTTCCTCAGACAACCATTTTGCCTTTTTGCATTTCTTTGTCTGGGGATGGTCTTGATCGCTGCTTCCTCTACAGTATCACAAACCTCTGTCCATAGTTCTTCAGGCACTCTGTCTTTCAGATCTAATCCCTTGAATTATTTGTCACTTCCACTATATAATTGTAAGGAATTTGATTTAGGCCATACCTAAATGTTCTAGTGGTTTTCCCTACTTTCTTCAATTTAAGTCTGAACATGGCAATAAGGAGTTCATGATATGAGCCACAGTCAGCTCCCTGTCTTATTTTTGCTGACTGTGTAGAGGGTTTCCTTCTTTTGTAGCAAAGAATATAATAATCTGATTTCAGTATTGACCATCTAGTGATGTCCATGTGTAGAGTCATCTCTTGTGTTGTTGGAAGAGTGTGCTTGTTCTGACCAGTGCATTCTCTTGGAAAAACTCTATTAGCCTTTTGCTCTTTTTATTCTGTACTACAAGGCTAAATTTGCCTGTTAGTCCAGGTATTTCTTGACTTCCTACTTTTGAATTCCAGTCCCCTGTAATGAAAATGATGTCATTTTTGGCGTGTTAGTTCTAGAAGATCTTGTAGGTCTTCATAGAACCTTTCAACTTCAGCTTCTTCAGCATTACTGGTCAGGGCATAGACTTGGATTACTGCAATATTGAATAGTTTGCTTTGGAAAGCAACAGAGATCATTCTGTCATTTTTGAGATGGCATCCAAGCAATGCATTCTGGACTCTTTTGTTGACTATGATGGCTAGTCCATTTCCTCTAAGGGATTCTTGCCCACAGTAATAGATATAATAGTCATCTGAATTAAATTCACCCATTCCAGTCCAGTTTAGTTCACTGAATCTTGAAAGGTTGATATTCACTCTTGCCATCTCCTGTTTGACCACTTCCAATTTGCCTTGTTTCATGGGCCTAACATTCCAGGTTCCTATGCAATATTTCTCTTTTACAGCATCAGACTTTACTTCTGTCACCAGGCACATACACAACTGTGTGCTGTTTTTGCTTTGGCTCCATCTCTTCATTCTTTCTGGAGTTAATCTCCACTGATCTCGAGTAACATACTGAGCACCTACCGAACTTGGGAGTTTATCCTTCAGTCTCCTATCCTTTTACCTTTTCATACTGATCTTACAAATGCACTATTTTTAGATACCAAGTGTTAAAGTGGTTTAATTTGAAAGGAAAGTAGAAAATGCCATCTGTACTGAGAGCTAATTTTTCTCTGCCTGTGCAGAGACAAAGCTGGGGCTTTTGTACACTACACATGCTTAAGTCACATCAGATAGTGCACATCTTATCATTAGCTGGCTTTCCTTTTCCACTCTGTAAGTCCACAGAATGAGCAGATATTGTGGAGATACATTGGAAGAGTTGATTAGATGCCTCACTCATGTCATATGGAATAAAAAAGTCTCCTTGAAATTTTTTCAGCAAGCAATTAGGGAGGAAAAGAAAAGAAATGATAGCAGTATTAGGGCTCTATGAGGGGTAAGCTTTCTGAAGATGAAAAAATCCAAAATGCTGATAATGGTAGAAAGTAGTAAAGGATAATTGGAGAAAAATTCAATATGAATCTTCCCTTTTGGATAC